>NC_091835.1:15145797-16395797 GCF_037783145.1 Equus przewalskii
CAGTCTCAGGGCCGGCCCCATGGTATAGTGGTTAAGTTTGGTGTACTACGCTTTAGCGGCCCAGGTTCACGAGTTTGGTTCCTGGGCACATTCCTACACCGCTCGTTGGCAGCCACAGTGTGGCAGCAACCTGCATATAAAGTGGAGGATGATTGGCACAGATGTTAGCTCAGGGCTGATCTTTCTCAAGCCAAAAAAGAAAAAAATAGTTCACAGTCTCTGGGAGTGGAGACGCCGTAACACACCAGTAACCATAATATCAGGTACCTAAGAGAGTTTAGGCTAAGTTCTAGAGGCAATGAGAGGGGGCAAGCTTCTTCTTAACTAGAGCCCTCAGAATTTCATGGAGGAGGTGGCATTTGAGTTGGACCTTCAAGAATGTGTAGAGTTTGCATAGATGTGGAAGGGTCTTCCAGGCAGGAGTCAGTATCTGCACAGACACAGAAGTAAGGGTCGTGGTTAGCCAGCCTGCACTTTTGAACTGTGCACTGAGAGAGGAAGGGAAGAAAGAGTGGGAAGTTAAGCTGAGGCCTGATCCCAGAGGCCTTAAAATTAAATGGGCCAAGTGGAAAATGGATCTGGTATATGATGTACGTGCCAGTAAGTTCTGCTGGGGGGAGTGATGTGATCAGAGCTGTGTTTTATGAATCTGTCAGCAGTCATTCCACAGACAAGGACTGAGCACCTGTAGGGGGTACCAGGCATTATGCTAGACGATGGGAATACATAAATTATGACAACTTCATTTCACACTTTAAGGAATACAGTCTTAGCAGCTACAGTGCACATGGAGGTGGGCAATTACAGCAAGAGGGGAGATAACTCAGAAGACTTGCAGTAGTCTGAACAAGAAATGAAAACCTAAATTATGAAGGCGGCAGGGGAAATTCAGAGGAAGAGATAGATCAGTATTTATTAGGTGGAGAGTATCAAAACTGTGGCGTACTGGTCGTCTATTGCTGTGTAACAAGTCACCCAAAACACATGGCTTAAAACAATAGACATTTCTTTTTGTTCTTGAGTTTATGCGTCAGCTGGGCCAGACTATGTGACCTTGGCTGATGTGCTAGAGTGTCTGCAGTGGTCAGCTGAGGCTGGCTGCTCTAAGATAACCTCATTTACATGCCAGCCTACTTTTGTCTGAGGTAATGGTGGAGATTGAGCCGCACATCGCTCCTCATCCAGCAGGCTAGCCCAGGCTCCTTCATAAGGCCTCAGTGCAAGGGTTCCAAGAGAGTGTGGAAATAAGCAAGGTTTGTGCTGGTACGTCATCAGTCCCGCTGTATTTTATTGCTGAAGCAAGTCACAACACTAGCCCAGAATCATAGAATAGGGAAACAGACTCCGCCTCTTCATGGGAGTAGCTGCAGAGTCATGGTGCAAAGATCATGAGTGGAAGGAGGGGTGGGGAATTGGGGCCATTCTTGTAATCACTGTATCGCATGTAGTCAATGGACTACCAGATCGCAGTCACTAGAAGCCTGCCTTAGCCAAGGAATCCTAAATTCAGGGGGTAGGGCCCCAGAGCCCGTATTTTAACAAATTCTCATGGTTATTCCTATACACACAGGAGTTTAATCACTACTAGGCAAGATTTTAAATATTATGGGATAGGTAGGTCAGGGTAAAGCTGCTCAGCAGAAGGCTTTATTTAGGATCACAAAGGGACAGCACAACAGAATATTTTGGAGTGATAGAACTATTCTGTATCTTGATTGTTGTGATGGAAACACAACTCTTTGCGTTTCTCAAAACTCTCATGACTGTACATCACGAAGAGTAAATTTTCCTGTAAAGAAATTTTAAAGAAGTAAATAAAAATAAGAAACCCAATGGAATGACTGATAGTCTTGCAAATATCAAAGACTACAAAAACCATTAGTTAGAAGGTTGTTGAGAAACAGGACATTCACACAGTGATAAACTATCAGTTCATAGAGGACATGCTAATAGAAAGTGAAAAATGTACCTTTGCAATGGCGAGATTTCCATAGTCACCACCTGAAGCCAGTGGTCAAACTCAGCAGCATCATTAGGGATGGCCTGACAGCATGTCCTGATATGATGCACTATGAAGAACACAGCATCATCTATGACATATTCTTGCTAAAAATGTTTAACCTGACTCTAAGTCTTCAAATGTAAGTGTCAAGATACAGGAAATACATGGAATAGAGGAACAAGTTGAATAACACCATGGAGAAATAATCAGACAAAACAGGGAATTGCTACAATTCAATGAGACTGGTCTCCTGAAAAAAAAAAAAACAAAAATAAAATCAATATCATAAAAAAAAGCAGGATGTGGTTTTTATATTAAAAGAGAATAACCAAGCGTAACATAAGAACCTTGAAAAACTGGTTGTAAAAGACATTTTTTGAGAAAACAGGAATTTTGTATTGGAACTAGCTATTAGATGTTATTAGGGAAATAATCTTTCTTTGATGTGACAGTGGTATTGTAGATAAGTAGGAGAATGACCCTTATTCTTGGGAGATACATACTAAAGTATTTGGAAGCAAAATAATATGTCTGCAACCTAGTTTCTGAGGTCAGCCAGAGCAACCCTCTCCTGTCTCTGCTTTCCCCTCTCTCTCTCCCTCCTTGCCTCCCTCTCTGCCCCTAAACCTCCACAAGTTCTACATTCAGATAAGTTTGGGAAACACTACAAACTATACCCTCTTGAAGATCCAGAATGACACTGGTATGCTGATGATTCTAATGAGCCCTGCAATTAAGAAACCAATTTATTAAATTAATGCTTTCCAAATTTGTTTGACCACAGAAGTTTACTTTCAATGAATGATTTGAAGAGCATATGGAACTAGTTCCAAGGACACTGATCTAAAGAGACTTCTTGAAGTGCGTTATACAGTAACGGGTGACAGCAAGGGAAGTGGCTTTACAAATTGTTTATATTCATTTCATTTTCCTTAAAACACTTTGTGATTGTCTTATTAAGAGTGAGAAACCAAGGAGACATCTTTTTTTAAAGCCATGTATTATTTTTTAGCTTTGTTTCTATGGAAAAATATTTGGTTTAGTTTATTTTATAAAATTATGACCATACAGTGCATACTATTTTGCACCTTACTTTTTTCCATTCAATATTATGTTGTAATCATATTTTCACATCACTAAACTTTTTGAACATATAAATCCTCCATATATTTTCTTAGATTTATATCTAAGTATTTCTCTCTTTTTTTTTTTGGAGGGGGAGTATAATATTAATACTATATTAAAAAGTATAAATAGTACTTTTTAAGAAATTCTAGGGGCCGGCCCCGTGACCGAGTGGTTAAGTTTGCATGCCCCGCTTTGGCAGCCTGGGGTTTCGCTGGTTTGGATCCTGGGTGCCGACATGGCACGACTCATCAGGCCACAGTGAGGTGGCGTCCCACATGCCACAACCAGAAGGACCCACAACTAAAATATACAACTATATACTGGGGGGATCTGGGGAGTAAAAAAAACAGAAAAAAAAATTCTATGTCTGTTGAGATTATTAATACTTTTTTCCTTAGTCTATTGACATACTAAATTCTTTTCATTTTCAAAGTTGAAGCAGGCTTGCGTTCCCAGGATAAATTTCACTTGGTTGTGATATTTTATGGTCTATCCTGGTGAAAATGCCACGTGCACCTGAAAGTAATGTGTATTCTGCTCTAGTCAGGTAAGTGTTCTACAAATGTTAATTCGATTAACTCGGTTGATACTATTGCTCAGGCCTTCTGTGTCCCTCCTGATTGTCTGCTTGTTCCATTGAATACTGTATTTTTTTTTTTTTGAAGATTGGCACCGAGCTAACATCTGTTGCCAATCCTTTTTTTTTTTTTTTTTCTGTTCTTCTTCTCCCCAAGTCCCCCAGTACATAGTTATATATTCTAGTTGTGGGTCCTTCTGGTTGTGCCATGTGGGATGCCGCCTCAGCATGGCCTGATGAGCAGTGTCATGTCTGCACCCAGGATCTGAACTGGCAAAACCCTGGGCTGCTGAAGTGGAGCGCACAAACTTAACCACTCGGCCACGGGGGCCAGCCCCTGAATACTGTATTTTTAATTACACAGTTACTGTGAGTAATATTGAATACATGTTGTTCTCTGGTTGCCCTTGGTACACCAAGGCTTCAGATTCCTCTAGCGTTACCTGGTTTTTAGGTTGGGGGCCAGGTTGCTTTTCTCGGTGTCTGCTTGAATTTCCATTCCAGGGCTTTCCTTCGTGCTGGAACTGCGAAGGTCCCCCCTTCCCTACCTTGTCCCTCTCGCAGGGGTGCACAGCTGTTCCTGGCTGCTCTGTGCTTTCAGTCTGGTGGTGGGAGGCCAGTTGGGGTGTGCTCTGATGTAACTGTAGTCTTAGGCGGTAACTGTAGTCTTAGGCGGTAGCTGTGTGGGTCTGTTTGGAGGTGTGGCCTTCACAGTGTTCCTGCCCCTCCCCCAGCTGCAGTGGTGGGTTTTTCCCTCTTCCCTTCTCTAAGCTACATAGGTTTTTGCCATTTCCCTAAGGGAACCAGTGGTTTTTGCCTTTCTCCCTAAATAGCATTTAGGGCTTTTGTTCCATAGAGGTGATAGGGAGAAGGGTCTAGCAGCCTTTCACACAAACCTTTCCTGCAGTGGCTGCTGTTTCCCCCAGAGCTGTACCAGGAATGACCCTAAAGGACGCTTTCTCTGGACTCTCTCCTCTCTCTTTGGTGAGGACCACGTGAGGCCCTGAGAAGATCCTGAAAGTGGGTGTGAATTCCTTTATATTGCAGCCGCGCATATATTCTGTGCGTATGTTTTGTGGTCTCTTCCTGGCTCACACTCAGGCTTTAACAGTTTGTTAACAGTTCCAGCTGAACTCTTTTTATTCGCATCCAGCAGTCTGTCCTAGGTAACCAAGTGCTTCTGTACCATTTTAGACTTCTGTTTAGTTGGTTGCCCTACTGCCTCAGCTCTCTGATGGGTTCAGAAAAAGTTATTAATTTGCAGATTGTCCAGCATTTATGTTTATTGTAAGTGTGGGAGTGATGCTTTTTCCAGCTTTCTACCTCCCAAGTGGAAGCTGGGAGCATTCCTTATTCTTCGTTGGGGTTTGAATCTAGCATTCCTAGTACATTTACTTATTAGCCTTTTTTTTATTATTATTAAAGAAGATATTTTCCTCATGAAGTAGGTAGAATCTGTAATCCCTTCTAAAAAGGCTGTTACGGTAAATGCTTAATTCTTTCTCTTTGATTCCCAGTTTTCAGAGTAAGAAGTTACTCTAATAGTCACCAAAAATACTGAGTTTTGAAAGGGCCAATGAATGGAAATTCATTTGGTAGAATGCCAGTCCAGCAAGAAACATCCAGCACCAATTAGTTTCAAGCTGTTCTTTAGTTAAATATATTGGAGAAGTAAATTAAAGAATCAAGATAGCAACTTTTTAACCCCAGAATTTACTATTGTTATATTTCTTAGCAGTACCTGGCCGTAATTCCAAGTCCTAAAGCTCATGCTGGGAATAATAATACCACAATAGGCTTTGTAGAAGAAATATCGAAATCCCCATTATTTCAAGAAGCTTACACATTTACTACTATTAACAGAAATCTTGTCTTGTTCTGTTGGCAGTCTCAGCTTTTATAAATGAGTCCAAGAGGCAGCTGATACCACCATAATAGAAAAATTTTGGAAAAGAGCCATCTCTTTCTTTGAGTCAAAAGGCAGATGCCAACTAGGAGCATTAGCTCATTGCATTTTCCTCTCCCCCCTCCCCCACAGCCTTCCATGTATAATTTGTGCCTTTTTTTTTTTTTTTAATAGCCTGCCGCCAAGTTCAGCTGGTGGCTGGGTACAAAGCTGTGTCCTTTTCAACTTCTATCTGCCAGTCTGGAGCATGTGTCCAGGTTAAAGCTGGAAATCCTTACTGACATGTGGAGTAACTGATGCTTCTTTTCTTAGACTACTCTGAATGGCAAATGGCCGCAATCACACTTTGGCTGTCTTGTGACAATCAGGCAGAGTTGTCAGCTCGCTCCCCACACTGTACAGATGGGGTTGCTGGTTAGCCATATGTGAAACCGGGGTGGCATGTACCACAGAGGTCTTGGCTTCGGAATGAACCTGGTTGCTGCTTTGTCTCTCGGTCTTCAGATGTAAAATTACCAGGGAAGCCATATTGGGAAAAAGTCTTTAGGTTCCAAACTAATATCTAGTGCTTTGTTAAAAGATCATTTGATATCTTTGAATCTTTTTTATAAGCATCATGTGTTCATAGGGACCAAATGAGATACATTTTAAGTAAAAAAACAAAACAAAGAAAATTTATTTTAAGTTGTCCGTTTTTCTGTTACTGAAGCTACATCAAGGTATATAAAAGCAGCATGTCTTGATCTTTATTATTGTATGGAAATTTTTGAGAAAACTGGAATAAAATATGTCTTTTTAATCTTTCATGATGTGGTACAAAGAGAAAAGGGATGGGAATGTCAGTAGCCTGAGTTTCAGACCTGGTATATCAGTGAACTAACTTTACTTGAAGTGTGAGTCACTGAATAGAATCTGATCAGACCTTTATTATTATTTTTTATAATAAAAAAGTTGAATTTGGGTACTCTTCGAAGTCTGTTCCTTTTCCATTATTCTGTCGTAATGGACTGTGTAGGAGAGGTGTGGCAAGACATAGATGGCAATGTTGGAAATGTCAGGAATATTTGGTGAGTGTTTGACACTTAGGTCTCAGGGCTTATGGATGAAAGATCCTTTCTGGAAGATAAATTCACACAACTGTTTAAGGCAGATTTAAATTGATAAATGCATGCATTCGATGGTAGTACCTTCTTCAATTGCATGATTATATGATGTAGACTTCATTGTTCCAGTTCAGGCATAGTACAGTTGGCAATTTTTAACATATGCAAATGTTCACTGCTGGCCAGCTTAGCTTCGCAGAAGCATTGCAGGCCAGGACAGGGATGTACAGCTAATTCTGTGTGACCACTTAACTGTTTTGTTTTGTTTTGTTTTTTTTAAGTAATTAGTGTGTTTTTCCTCCAGGGAAACTTTCCATGTAATAAAAAAGTACCATCTGCCAGATTGTGTAAAAGCAATTTTATTGCAGAACACTTCCTTTGGATTACTGGTTCTTACTTGCTCCTCTCTATATTGGGGATATTCGTTTCAGAGAGTAAAGTTTGATATTCGAGACTGAATCTAGATGTGAAATTGTGCATATAAAGAAATATAAGTACATACTTTTTCAAATCTGTGAAACAGTGTGTGAATACCCCAAGCAAGGAGGTAAATAATAAAATGAGTGGACCAGAATTCTGTTTAGATCTCCATTGGGAAGGAGCAAGAATCTGTTTAGGTTCCATATTTAAAAATACTAACTGTATCCCAGCCCTTATAAATATATATAAATAAAAATATACATGAAATTTAAAGATACTTGGGAAATTGACATTAATAGTTTGTGTGAATTAATTTATAATATTTCCTCTGCCACATACCCTCACAATCACCATTTATTGAATGGCATAATTCAGATGCTAATGAGTAGATTTACCAATAAAAGTATTAACAAAACTCTAATGAATTAATTCCAACCACCCGTCCCCTGCCTCCTCCCGCCCACATGGAGATCCCTTTTGGACTACCAAATCGTAACAATTTCGGAAATTACCTTACATACTCATCCTGTTGCTCAGAATCATTATTTACCTGTTACTCATAAATCCCTATTTGAGCCCCTTGTATGTGTCAGATACTGTTAAACATTGCAGGCTACAGAAATGAATAAATCTTATTCTTTACTATCAAAGCAAAAATATTCTTTTTGCTGAATGACAGGAGATTTAAGTGACTTCCTTCAGCTCTAAGCAATATATTAGATTTAGGAAAGAGAGTAGCTTTTGGAATGAGTTGATCACTTTACTTACCCATCTCTGAAATTCTGTACCTCAGCAACCCTGATTCCCTAAGTTATATAAGAATTTTATAGAATATCAAGTTTACTAATATGATGATTTGGATACTCAAATTATCTATATAATTTTTAATCTCAGAAGTTATTGAAATGTATGTTTAATGTTTCATAAGATCAAATTTAACTGGAGAAAGCTATTTATGTATAGGTCTGATTAAGAAACTTGTCATTTCTATAAAATGTATTAATTTGGAAGATAGATAGCAAATAGTGCTTTAAAACTGCAATGAATCTTACATTCTTATTGATCAAACAATTGAGGATGTGAAGAAGTTTTGAATCATATGTGCTTATACTAAAATATGAAACAAAACAGTATCTTTTTTTTTTTTTTGGAACTGAAGGCCCAGACTTTGTTTCATAGACTCAGTAGTTATTTTCAATGGATAAAATTTTATTTTCTTTTTATTTGAGCCTTTCTAATTTCTTGCTAAACGTTGTTAAGTACACATCAAAAGTGTATATACCATTTTGCATGGCTGTGTCTTAACATTTTATCTTCAGCAACGAGTTTTGGTCTCTTTTGGTGTCCATAAAGAGCCACATTGTTGAGCATATGAAGCACATAAGTGCAGTTTAAATCTTGGGGAGGGACCTATTGCTGTGATCCTCTGCTTAATTTAAGTTATTTTTAGAGTAGATGATGGAGAACAAGACAAGGCAGCACCATTTTCAAATAGAACTGTGATGCTGACACTGAGAGTGATCTTCGAGGTCATGATGTCTAACACCTTGATTATACACAATAAGGAAACAGACTCGGAGAAGTCAAGACACTTAGCAGTCCATCACAGTCTCTATGTCTCTTAATGACGGCATTACTGTGGACAGTATCCTGCCCTGCGGGTGCAGTTTTGAAGTAGATTGGGCCTCCCAGGTGTGAGGAGCCTGGGAGTCAGGACCTCCTTGGAAGATGCTAGATTGGACCCACATTTCCTAGAGCTCCTGTGAGTTCACCCAAGAGCAGAGCTGAACCCCTGAGTGAGCTTCTGCATCAGGCGTCTGGGCTTGACTGCACATGCCTCTCAGCTCTCTCCACCTCCAAGAGCAGAGTTCACCTGGCCTTCGGAGGTAAGGGTGACAGGTGATGAAGTGTGAGAGAACAGCTCTGATGTGTGTGTGCTAACACCTGTTAGATGCAAGCTGTGCTTGCTGTGCAGTTCTGCTTTTGTTTTGCCATAGGAATGGAGAGTACTCAGCTCCTTTTCTGGAAGCCCCACCTGAATTCCAGATATGCTGAGGTGGACCATGCTGAGTGCCTAACACAGGTGATGATGGTTACCTGAGTTCACCTCTCATGGTCTTTTAGAATTTGGGCAGTATTTTTCCCTGTTTATAAATGCAATACATATTCACCGTGGAAAATACAAATCAGCAGAAGGAAGACAGAAAATAATCCATAAACCCACCACCCAGAGAAAAACCACCTAACATTTGAGGTGTATCCTTGCAGCTCCCCATATTATAGGCACCTGGAAGAAACCACTGTAAACGTTTTCGGTGAAATTCTCTCCAGGTCCGTGAGCATTAAGTGCCTCTTCCTTGGTGGTTACTGTGTCAGGAAGGTTCACATACCCACACAGAGCCCTATGAAATAAGCATTTGTAATTATATTCATTATTTTAGATTGTGAAACACTGGCACAGCGGAATTCAATGAGTTGCCCAGGGTCACATTCTAAGTGATCAACACCAGACAAGAAGGCCAGACTTCTCTATGTCTAGTCAGGACACACTTTACATTGTACAACATGGCCTCTTGAGAAAAAGTATATCTAGGCTGCCACAGAATTGTCAGGGAGGGACTGGCATGATTCTAAGACCGTGAGTCCGCATAACTGAGCTGGAGTTAGTTTGTGTTCTTGGAGGTGGCTTAGCTCTGTGATCAGCCTGAATTCAGAAAACTGAAAACTCTGAGGTGGATGTGGTACTACGAAAAGACTGTGTGACTTATAGAATAGCAATGACATTTCTCTTCCTGTTGTCTTCATCTGTCCATATATGATTGGCTAAGTTCTTTTGTTTGGTTGCTTTTTGTTTTTTTTTTTAAACAAAAATTCCTGACAGGAATAAAACATTGTGAAATAAATAGTTTGTATAGGGAAAGAGTGCCCTTGTTACACAAAAAGGCTGCATCTCGGGTAGCTCATAGGACACACACCAAAAAAAAAGCTTACTGCAGACAGTTATAAGTAATCTGGGCTGTCATTGGTTTCTGCCAAAAATTATGGCATGCGTTCAGAAATACTTTTTTAATATGGATACGTTAGTGACATTTGAATTAAGGATATTTGCATTGTTAATTTAAACGACTCAATTTTTCTTGAATAATTTCCTTTTAGAAAAGAAATGATTCATAACAAAAAAGAATAAATGTATTCACATTGTGTGCCTTAAGACATCAGAATTTTATGTTGAGCTAAAATGTTACACATTACTCCAGCTACTTGTTAGTGGGACTTATTCACGGGGAGTTTTCAACGTCATGTGCGCTGCCTCTTGAACAGTCTCACCCATAGCTGCACACGTTCTTCCATCCGTTTTGTTGTGTTGTGTTACTGCTGAGAAAAAGCAAGAGTCATGTTGGTTTCCATTTATTATAGAATCACAAATAGCTTTCACAGTGGTCTAGTTTCATCCCATGGCAGTTTTCCAAGGATTCAGAACTATTTATAATTCTGGTGTACTGAGTTATGGAGAGCCAGATGTGAGAGTCATGCAGAATATGTATTTATATATCTTCGTGAATCTCAATTAGGGACCAGAGATCCTTCTGTGTCACATCTGTGTTATTTACATCTACTTTTGTTGTAGGACAGGCCCAAAATTGCACAATGTTGTTAAGATTACTATAAATAGTAAGCTGATTAAAATTCGGTTGTAATCATTTGCTTTGGAAAAATCATAAATGGCCTAATCGTTCTATGGTAGGAATCAGGGTAAATAAATCATGATATAGAATAATACTCAGCCATTAAAAAGACAGAAAACTAAGTGCACAGTATATCAAAGAAGCAGCAGGATACAAGCAGTATTCTTAGTAGAAACTCATTTATTTTTGTAAGATGTAGTATGAATTTACTATAGAAAAGATTGGAATAATATTTAACAAAAGGCCAGTCATCCTTATTTGTCAGGAATAAGATTATGGTGACTTTTATTTTTTTGTTTTGGTTTAGCTCCATTTTCCAAAACTTCTGCAAAAAGGGTTCTCCTTTATAAAGAAAAAATATTATTAAAATAAATCTATGCTTTGTTAAAAGTTTTTAATAATAGCCTTGCTTTTCTCTGATCTTCTCCACAGTCCCATCCCACTGAAGGCATCAGGTTGTTTTTTTGTAGAGAAATGCAGAGAAAACCATAACTCATGCATTCACCTCCAGCCTCTGCAGCTACTTAGTGATGGTCAGAGTGATGAAGGCAGTTGAGCAGAGCCGAGCATCTGAACTACAATCTCTCCAGATCCTGTCTCCCCTTTTCCTTTATTGCTTATCCCCTTCTTTCCCTTCTCATCTTTACTCCAAACCTTCTGGGCTAAAGTTATCTACATGCTCTGGGAAAGAAGGCCAACTACTCCTGTTATTAGTAGCTAGCTCTCCCTGGCCACTACAGTGATTTTTTTCTTAAGGGTTCCAGGACAAACAGGATTCTGTCTTAGTTTGAGTCTGCTTTGGCACACCACTTAGGTTTGAATCTGCCTTAGCACCCCATTTAGGAACCATGGCACCAGGCAGTTCCATTTTACTTTACAGAATACAAAACTTAAAGCTTTGTACATTTTATCGACTACAGTCCTTTCATATCTGTTCCACTTCATCTCAACTTGAAATGTTGCAAGAGGTGGTTGGAACTCAGAGGTTTGGGTCATCAAGGAAAGGAGGAGTCTGGCACACTTTCTATGGAAAAGCATTTTTGTGTCGCAAAATACACTTTTGTGTTACTAGGAAACAGTATGGCTTGACTCTTGAATCATTGGGTTCATGTTTCTTTACAAATCGACAGGAACAACCCAAAGCCCAGTAGTTTTTAATTTTCAGCTCAGTGAGACTAAAAGGAAACAGTTTGCTTTTGGCTGGAGTGATGCTGAAATAAAAGAAAATGTAGCTAGCTCATCGACATTAAGGGAGATAAAGTGTTTAATAAGTGTCTTGTCGAAGAAGTGACATCTGTATAGAACACCTGCTGTCTTCATTATAACTTTAAGTAAGCTGCATCTCTAGGGGTGAGCAGGACCCTTCTTTTGCCACACTGGGCTGTGAAGAAGATAAATTTTAAACTCCCAAATAAATTTACTCTTGTGTAGAGAGTGCTTTTCGGTGAGACATGTAGGGGGGACGGGGGGACTTAGATAACTCAGGCCCAGCGAGGCCCATTTTGAGCGTCACTTTGACTCTATGATACTTGTCAGGTTGTGACAACATTTCCTACCCCTTGGTAGCCCTAATTATTTGCTAATTATTATCATTTTAGTGTTTTATATATCACAGAAGCATGTAGACCTTGCTTCCTGGTATGTGAGCAGAGCTGTTTTCGTGGAATTCTGAACTTCTTTGTCTGCTTCAAGGAAGGGGTCTGAGTGGTCACTGAGCAGTGCCTGTATCGATGGCTTGTTTCTCTTAGCTTTTGGCTGATTACCATCCTGCATGTAGGGACAGGGTGGGTGGAAGTGAGAGAGCATCAAGGACTGCCTTTCTTGGGCTGCCTTTCAAATCAGTTGCCATTCGGGCAGATTACAGTCTACGAAGAACGATTTCCATAAGCGATGGCTGTGAAAAACCTTGTGTCCCACAAAAAATTTATTCAGCAATGTGGTTCATCTTCTTGGCCCGAGGAGAAAATAACTCACCACCAAATTCTACTGTATGATAGATAGGATTTTTTGAACCCCAAATCAGAACATCTGCTGTTTTTATCTTTGTGAACCTAATGCTTTCTCCCCCTGAAGCCCCAGCAGTTGTCCAGCTGCTGCGCACCCTGGTCTCTTAGACCTTGACACCAGACAAGAGGGACCTCTTCAGAGTTAATGAGCAATTAGGACATTCTTTCCTGTCAATTAACTGGCAGAATAATGAGATCAAATGCACACTGTCCTTAAAAACACCCAGACTTGTATTTTTTTTTAAAAAAGCATGTCTTTCTCTGCTGTTTGCAGTTACAGGGATAGACAAACAACTACTTCATGTGAAAATAAATTAAAAATCACACCTAGAGCAAAGAGAAGAGGGAAGTATAAAGACAAGATACCATTTACTCTAAATTCACAATTTAGGGATTTTCCTCCTTAGTGGCTGCAGTGACATCATAACATCTACTATCACCTTAATTGTCTTAAAGATTGGCAAAATATTTAAGTCATGAGCATCTTTTCTCATATGAATGAATGTATGATATCTGAGTTTGAGGCAGTCTGAGTATTAATCCTAAATTTCAATTAGTGGGTTCCAGATCATGGCCCATCTATGGATTTTAGTTTTCCCCTGAATGTGATTAGAAGCTAGTGAGGGATTTGAAGAGAGGAGTGAGGAGGGGCAGAGAAAGTGGTTAAAGGCCCTGAGATGGGAGGATGGCCTGTTGGAGGAACTAGGTTGGCGGTGGCTGCAGTATATTTTTCAGTGTGGGGGGCCAGGGTGGCAAGTTATCAGGGTAGCAAGGTAGGTGGGAATCAGGTTGTAAAGGGTCATCTTTAAGGGTTTTGTACATGACCCTGGAGACGCTGGAAGCTATTGAGAGTCTTAAAAGTAGGGGAGCAATCACATAAAATCTGGATTTTAAGATCACTCTGCTGTATGTAGGGATTGAGTTTCAGGGGGAGAGATGGAATTTAAGTGAGTTATAGCATACCGGGACCATTGGAAGTGACCTCTGTATGCATATGTGTCTGTGTACATGTGTTCGCATATGTGTACGTACGTGACTGTATGTGCATGTGAGTTCACTTAATCCAACAACCACCAGTGGAATGAGCTTTACTCTTTACTCGTTTCAGAGAAGAGGAGACTAAACCAAAAGGCAGCTAAACGAAGTCCATAGCTAGTAAGTGGTAGAGCTGAGATTTGAGTCCAGGCTGTCTTGGTTCCAGAGTCTATGTACTTGACCATTACCTTATTTTGCCTTTAATATTGTGTTGGTAGGGTCATCATCATCATCATATTTTAATTAATAATTATATAATTAATAGTATAATTAATAATACTATTATAAGTATTCTACTAAGGCTACAAGTACTTTACTAGTTTAGTGAACTTTTTAAATTCATTCCTATTGGAATGAAATTAGAAATTTTAGCAAATCAGACTTTTTTGTGAAATACTTAGCAAAAAGTTTCAAATTCAGTTTCTCAAGTACAGATTATTGTCTTCTTGGTCAGCTTTAAGGTTCCTGTGGGGATTTCTACTGCAGATTTTATGGTAGAGTGTTTTCAGGGCCTTCAGGGCCTGTGAAAGTCCAGGGAGTATGAAATCCCAAAATGTTTTCCTACCCACAGGTAATACTCATCTAACTATAGATACAATCTTCCAATTCAGTGGAAAAATAGAAAAGACGATAGTAAGAATAAATAATGGCAACTAGAGTTTTAGTGGTGGACACGATGTAGTCTATACAGAAGTTGAAATATAATTATGTACACCTGAAGTTTATATAGTGTTATAAGTTGAGGTTACCTGAATAACTAAAAAGAGTAAATAAAGGAGAGGGGACTTTGATGAAATATACTGCTCACTGACATCAAGGAGATCTAAATATATTTGTAATTGCAATGACCTCACTTGATTTCTCAAAAAAAGAGAATGACCATTGTCATCCAGTGTGTTTCAGTAAATGAATGGTAACTATAGGTGTGTCCACGGACTATAATTCAAAAAAGACCAACCATATCGTTGACTAATATTTTTTAAATAACTAGAGAAGATGTTTCAGAGATTTTGGTATTCTTAGCCCTGCCTGCATGTTAGAATCACCTGAGGGAGCTTTCGAAAATTACCGATGCCCTGGCTACCAAATAAATTGGAATCCACGGCCGATGGGGTTGGGGTGAGGGAGTATGCAGAGATGCCAGCAGAGCGTGGACCCAGGCACTGGGGTTGCTTTATAAACTCCCCAGGTGAATCTAGCAGGTCTTTCCTTCAGGCAAGAGTTCCTTGAGGACCAAGGTGAGAGGCTCCCATTTGTCTATGCATTGCTCTTAAGAAGCTTGAGGAAAAGGCAGTGAGTACCTTTTTTTTTTTTAAGTTGAAGTTACAGATAGTACCACCCATTTCAATACTTACCTGGATTTCCTAAATTATTTATATATAATTTAAAAGATATATGGAAAACCCATGTTGTGCCAGATATGAGCAAGGTAGCCACCCCCATCCCCCAATACGAAGATAAACAAAGACCAAATTTTCTGCATTCAGAGAACCTAGTCCAGTGGAAGAAAGAGCAAGGGAGGATAGAGGGAGGGAACTAGTAAGGCATCACCAAAAAAGCTATTATTTGGGTAAAAATAATGCTAATCAAAGAAAAGGGTGGCTGATGGTTGGGAATACGTAGGAATAGGATGGGTGGATTGATGGTCGGGTGGATGGGTGAGTGGGTGGATCGGTGGGTAGAAGGAAGGGAAGGTAGATGGTTTCTTAATCTGTCTCTGTGACGAAAAAAGAAACCATTAAGACCAACTTAGATCACATACAAATTCTTATTGGAAATCAGTTTTTTGTTTATTCTGTTCTCTAGGCTTATTACTGATAAGGGATGTTAGCATAAAGCATTGAATTTTAATGATTATTGCTTGTAGTAGTGCTTTTTAAAAATTTTTGCTTTTTAACACGTTTCTCATTAGAGAGGAATGAAATGCTTTTTCAGGCCTTTTAGTGGTTGAGAAAGTTGCAATTCACGAGGGCACCAATTAGAGACGATTATAACCTGACTGCACACGGCTGTGCCATTTAAGGAGCGCTCAGCTGACACTTTCAGAAAGTGTGCAAAAATGTTAGTCTAAGAGCCCTGTGGTGGCAGTTTGGCCTTGTAAGAATTACACAATTCTTGTTAACGTAGTTATTCCTAAGATTGTAACTCTGTAAGAGCCTTAGAAATGCCCTGGTCCTGACCACCTTGGCACACTGCACCCTAGAGAGAGAGGTTGTTGTTGGCTAGAGCCACATGGCCTATCCATCCTTGAGGTTGTCCTGGAATCCACATCATTACAATCCCATTTAGAGCTGTTTCTACTTTATCACCTGAGTTCATTTTTAAGCATAATATGCCATCAAGAAATTAACAGAGTTCTTTGAAGAGCAGTAATGTACATTCTGATCATTACTAAAAGTTCCCCCACTATCTCAGAAGACTGTCACTAGGATCCTTTGGCAGCTCCACTTGCTTTGAAAAGCATCCAATGAGCGTCAGGGTGGGGCAAATCCCCTTTCTTCCCTTCTTGTGGCTGGACTAGTAATAAAATTGACACAAGACCAGATCAACAGGAGAAAAATGCAGTTTAATATGCATGTATTGGAGATCGTAAAGAATAGACGCTCAGAGAGTGAACACAGCAGGCAGTATCTATATCTTTTACACAAAGAAACAATAAATTCCTGAGGAATGACAGGACAAAGAAACTTAGATTTGAGATACGTAACTAGTGAGGAATTTAAGCAGAGTCTATGCTTGAGACTGTAAATTAACAAGGTTTGTCTGTACAGGCTTCTGGGTCCTGAATCCCCGGGCTCTGGTGATAAGGACACCAGGAGAAGCCCTTTCACAAGGGAGATTTATTTCCCGCTTTCAGGGGAAACAGAAACAGGAAGGTCAGAAGGCCCTTTTTGCTTCTCGAGTAACTGAATTCAAAATAATCAATATGCTATTGTGGGATATTTTGGAGTAGCCTGCCCTGGGCCCCAGCGTGAGCAACTAGAGTAGAGGTGGGGAGATACATCCTTTAAAACAACTTTTAACAGGCTCCTAGGATCAGCTGAACCAGCGTGCTTTCTAACATGTCATTAGGACTCCAGGGGATTTTCTCATATCTTGTATTTATCTGAGCATTCTCGTGAAAGGATCCAAAACATCCTCCAACTAGATTTTCTTTTCACTTGTTGATTATTTTGATGCTATAAAGTTTTGGCCAGATTGATTTTTGAGGTATTATATGATTTTTTAGACAAAATTAGGGGTTATCAAGTTATCATACTTTATTAGTTGTCTAGTTTTATATTTATACAGAAATGAATTTTCAGTGGAAATCAACTCTAATATTGACATCTTGCTATGTTTAGAAATATAAGATGTTTGAATTGGGAGGGACCTTAGCAGATGTTCTCGTCATTTGTTCCCCACATGCTCCCTGCAGCATCCATGAGATGGGCCATCTTCATACTGTCAGAAATACGAGTTCTGGAAGGACCTCGTAAAGCAAAACACAGAACGAGACTAATTCTGTCTTTTGTGGCCTGTTGCCAAGTTTGGACTTACGGGGATTAAAATTGAAATGACTTGATTAACTGACTTTAATTTAAAATTGTTTTATGGTATTATTTTATGGTTGCTATCAGATGAAGTGTAGCCAGCCAGCCAGAACAAGCTCTGCCTGTTAAGAATTTGATTGCTGTGCTTTTAAATATATGTAAAGGGAAGACAGGGGAAAAGTAAGAGCCTGGAATGTGTGTGCCCCTCAGTCTGTGCCGAAGGCCCGTGCAGCCTTACTTTCACACCTCGACGTGGTGCGGGCTGTGCAGTCAGTCAGGCCCCAGTTGGAATCCCAGCTGTCTCTCCTTCACCAGTGAACAAGGTAATCAGATGATTCAGCGGGATTCTGTGGCCAGGGAGTTAGACCTCCTCATGGGGCTGTGCGGATGGCCACCTGAGACGAGAGATGAAGGCCACCTGGCGCGGACAAGGCCCTTGATATGCTTCCTCCCCTTGCCTATCTCTCTTTCCCCTCTTGCCTGTTTTCTCTTTCCACTTATCTTAGGTCACTTACAGAATTTTTCTCTTGGCATCCATTTCAGTCAATTTTGGAGATTTCTCCAAATAAATAATAATGGTAATGAATACTTAAGCACTAATATTTTAGCAAGCCCTTTTTATGTGCCAGGCGTAGCAAGTGTATTACATGCAATCTTTTTCATTTATTTTTCACAAGAATTCATGAGGTAGGGTGTAGCTGAAGCTTAGAAGAGACTCAATGAGTGACAGAGTTGAGATGTGAATCCAGGCCTCTCTGACTCCAAAGCTCCTTCTCACGCTGCATGTTGCTCCGAAGATCTCATTCTAGGAATGCTCAGTTCTGTTTCTGTCCCCGTCCCAGACGATGATAATTATTAGGAAAACAACAGCTAGTACGTATCTTGTGCTGGGCACTGGTCTAAGCCCTTTACATGTATTAAGTCATTTGAGGCTCCCTCCAACCCTTTACAAATTCTGTCGCTCTCCCCATTTTTCAGATGAGGAAACCAAGGCCCAGAGAGGCTAAATAACTTGTCTACTTACCCAGCGTCACATAGAGTTAAAACTGGTGTTCAAACTCTGGTTCTTAATCCCACAGACATCTTTCCCCTATCATGTAAGCAGTTCTTAAAACTTATTTTAAAATGGATCTCAGACTAGTCACTGCTCACCTTAACCATCCTGGCTACTCTTTCCAGTTTTCCGTTAACTTGCGGAATTCTTTCCTTATTCTTGCTACAGTCCTTCTAAAGTAGTGATATATCGGATATTTCATCCAAAGGCTAAACCGAGACTAATGCCTACGCAAGGAAGAACAAATAGCAAATTCATTAACTAGGAATCTATTTACAGGCAATTCCCAAGGCTCATTGTGCAGTCAGTGCTTCTACATCATTTAGAGTTGCTAATAAATGGAAGTCTTTGCATCTTTCCAAGTGTCTCGATATTTACAAGTCTCATATTTTACCATAGGAAGCAGCTTCCACAAGTATATTCATGTGTTGACAGTTCTAATTAATACAAGTAATTAGTCCTGACAGTAGAACTGTGAAAGAAGACCCATTCATAAATTTGCTAATTATGTTACTCTGCTCAGAATTTAATCGCAGTCTAGTCTTTAATCATTTCTGTGTATGGGCAAAAGGCCGTCTTACTAAATTCTTCAGACTTTCACATTTTCTTCTGGTAAAGGAATTTTGTCAAAATTAATTTATCATTAGAAGTTAATTCTCTAGGTCAGGAATTGGGGAAGAACAGAGATCTTTCTGGAGAGAAATAGACAAGAGAATGGGAAAAGCGAGGCAAGGAAGGAGGAAGAAGTTACCAAGCATGTCCGTGCTTTCTTACATATCTAATCTTGTACCTTTTTGTGTACTTATCTTGATGCCTTTTCTGAAAACTAAGGCAGTTTGATTTAGGTTGTTGGTGTGTTTATGGTACAGAAAATTTAAAGACAGTTTGTTACTTTGATCCAAAGTTGAGCCTTCTCCTCTTTGCTGGAAATAGCCTACTTTTTCAAGCGTGTTGGTTCTGGAGTGGGGTTTCTCAACCTTAGCACTGTTGACATTTGGAGCTGGATAATTCCTTGTTGGGGTGGGGAGGGGCTGTCCTGTGCATTGTAGGATGTTGAGTAGCAGCTGGCCTCTACCCACTGGATGCCAGTGCACCCTTCCCCCAGTTGTGACAGTCAAAAATATATCTAGACATTGCAGTTGTCCCCTGGGGGAGCAGAACCACCCCCAGTTGAGAACCACTATGCTAGAGAGTAACTTTATCATTATAATGCTAAGAAGGTAGTTCTGGATCAGAGATGGGTGTAGTATGCCCAGGGGGGCATTTGGAAATGTGTCTATGGGAGAGCTTTTTGGTTTCACAATGACAGGGGCGGGGGTGGAGAGGTTGGAATCATCATTCAGTACCTCAGACTTAGGAATGTTCCATGCCCTGCGTGTGCAGGACTGTCCTGTAGAAGGAGCAGAAACACAGTAACCTGTTGGTAGGTGATAGAAATATCTCCTTGGTGAGCTCCCCTCTTAAGCTATGACTCTCCTTTGCTAGTCATAGTTCCCCATGAGCATTTTGTGTTAGGTTTACTTATTTCACTGTAGGATGAAGCACCTCTGTCCTGCTCTTGCATAACGTAACTTAATTCTTCTAGTGAATATTTATTCGTATGTAAGACTAAGTGCTGTGTGGTCTACAGAGATATCTGAGACATGAGCCTGCCTACAGCAAAGTTGCGGTACCAGCAATAAGCTAGAAATGACTTAAGAATTATATAAACGATAGGAAAACACAGGGGAGCATCACCTGATGAACCAGAGAAACAGAACCAGTAGGAGATCCATATTAAGAGATTCATTGCAAGGAGTTGGCCCGTGCAGTTGTGGGGGCTGAACCGGCAAGTCTGAAATCTGTAGGTCAGGCCTTCAGGAATGGTGGGCTGGGCCTCTCAGGCATGTGCCAAAGCTGCTGTCCACAGGTGAAATTTCTTCTTTTTCAAGGAAGCCTCAGCTCCCTTAAGGCTAATCAGGCCCACCCAGGTTATCTAGGATAATCTCCCTTAAAGTCAGCTTGTTTTTGTTTTTGTTTTTGTTTTGAGGAAGATTAGCCCTGAGGTAACTGCTGCCAATCCTCTTTTTGCTGAGGAAGACTGGCCCTGAGCTAACATCTGTGCCCATCTTCCTCTGCTTTATATGTGGGACGCCTGCCACAACATGGCTTGCCACAAGGTGCTGTGTCCGCACCCGGAATCTGAACCGGCGAACCCCAGGCCGCCGAAGCAGAATGTGTGCACTTAACCGCTGCACTACCGGGCCGGCCCTGGTTGTGGTTTTTAATCACATCTAGCAAATGCCTTCACAGCACTTCAATTAGTGTTTGATTGAATAATTGGACACTGTAGCCTAGACCAGCTGACAGATGAAAAAGACCAGTGTGCTTGGAGATTGAGTGTCTAAGGATCACATCATAAAGATGTGGTATTTGTTCTGGTCCTTGAAGAATGAGAGATTCTAGTAAGGACGGATAAAGGAAATAAGCATTCTCCACAGTGTGACTGTTAAAAATCGGTTGAACCAAACAATAACAGATGCCAAGACAGGTAAGTACAATTGGTGTTTACAGAGTGGCTGGTTGTTGCTATAGGACCTTTCTCTGAACCTCAGCAATCAGTTTCCTCATCTAAAAAATGGGTTGAATGCTTGTCATGACTGTACCCCCGGAATGGAATGAGATGATGTTTGAGGGTGTGTCTGGAATTAGTAAGCCCTCTGAATCCTAAGGTGTTTTACAGTGTTGGTGGTGGTGGTGGTTGTGTTCGGGTGTGAAGTTCGTGTGGTGAAGAAACAACAACAAAAAAACGTTGGGCAGGTAAAACAGAGCCTGATTATCTTGGGCTTTGTCTAAAACTTTCATCTTTACTTTGGAAACAGAAAAAACATGGTATTTTCTTGAAGTTAGTTCCATGTGGATTAAAAGGAAATGAAAATGCAGCCGTACCCGATTATCACAAAGATGTGGTAGCCGTTTACTCTGGTCCTAAAGCAGCTCACCATGTTTTATAGAAGTAGACCTCCTTTTTTTTTTTTTGAGGAAAGTTGGCCCTGAGCTAACATCTGTGCCTATCTTCCTCTGCTTTATATGTGGGACACCTGCCACAGCATGGCTTGATAAGCGGCACACAGGTCCATGCCTGGGCTCTGAACTGGCAAACCCCAGGCCACTGAAGCAGAGCGTGTGAACTTAACCACAGTGCCACCAGGCCAACCCCATAAACCCTCTATTTTTGATGCTTGAGATATTGGGAGTGAAGGAAAGTCCTTTATTATAAATTTATTGAATACTTTGCCTAAATAGGGAAAGAGAGTTAAACCATTTCCAAGAAAATTGTTTCAAGTTTCTTAGGCAATGGCCGTTGTAGCCAATTGACTGTTACCAAAGAAAGTACAGAAAAGAGGCACTAAAGTGAGTACAGTTTGACAAACTTTTTTTCCCTCTGAGCTCTGCTCTACGAACCAAGTTAATTTTGCCGGCAAGTTTCCCCCTAATTTTTAAAGTCATATGCATTTTGAAGGAAATTTAATCCATATGTTCCTGAGTCACTTATGCCCAAACCATTAAGATGTTATTTTGTAAATGTGATTTCATGTTTGAAGTCATTGTATTTTTAGGAGATTTTCCTTCTTCATAATGCTAAATTTTTCTTGGTTTGTTTTCTTGTTTTATTTAAACACACTGTATGTCATCTTAACACACATCCTGCGGTGAGACACAAAGGAGATCATGAAGCCAGAAGGAGGGGCTTGTCTGACACCTTTGAAGGAGCCAGTTTCTATTGGCAGAAGTTTACAAATGTTATCCCCCTTCCATTTTTTATGTTGTGTCCTGGGCTGCTTTAACCCTGGTCATATCCCACCCGAGCCCTCTCCTACCCCACTCCCCAAAAGGGTGCCCATGAAGAACAATAAGGAAAAGAGAAAAAGGGCAGATAATAGAACCAAATTGCCTCCTAGGATCTATTTCAATACTGCGCTATGTGATCCTTTTTTCCAAAACTGAGTTCATTTTCCCCTTTTACCTACTGGCCTTGCCAGCTGGGAGGATTAAGGTGTTTCATAAAACGTCTACAAAAGCTGGAAGTAAAATTGAGTTTAGGAGCAGTCTACAGCTTCTCATTAGATGATGGTGTCTGCTCAGGGCTGAAGCTAATTGAAAAATGGTTTCATTTTTTGACTAAAATAAGCTTTTTTAAAAAAAAAACTTCTGCCTCTTTCAAATCTCCTGATATGGACCAAGTTGTATCCACACATGAAGCATCCTGGTTTGTGTGTGTCTGTCCAGAAACATCTTTTGGCTGCAGAAGGGCACCACAGCAGCCTTATTTTTAGGGGGTGGTTGAGATTTGCTTTGTTCTGAGCCCGGGTTCCTGCATAGACAGCACGTGTAGTATTGAACTGAACATGCTCAGAGACATTTACCACCTGGAGGAACAAAGATTTAAGCAGTTAAAACTTTTACTTCTCATCTCTTTGAGCTTATGAAATGCTTTCCCATTTTTTTTTTTTTTTAAATTTGTCCTCAAAAGTACCCTGAAGGCCAGGGTTTCTGGTTTTTGGTTGGTTGTTTTTTCATGAGGAAATTGAGGCTCGGAGAGGTTACTTTCTTAGATATTTTACAAGGTGATTGAGGCTGTTGGTGTGGGCCTCCAACCCCTCTAGACTGTAAACTCCATGAGGGCGGATGTCCCATCCATCATGGGGGGACATTTGAGGACTTTTGTGGGCTTTTACTTTTGGAAGCTCCACCCCATGTCATTTCAAATATATTAAAACATATGCAATTTCATCATAGTATATAAATATATATTTAAGTAAATGAATGTGCATATGATATATATGAGTTGAGTTAAATGGTTGATATGGTACATTTCATAAGCATTTAAACGTTTATTATGTTTCAATTTTATAGTTTCTTATTCACTTAGGAGCCAATTAATTATTTTGAGGTCTCAAACATTTTCACAGGCCTTTGGAAAACTTATAATTCCTGAGCACTGTTCCTCCAGTGGATGAAGTTACCCCCGGCTCTTTATTCACTCGTGTATCCCTCACACCTATCACAGAGCCCAGGGAAGTGCAAGAGAAGGAATAAAGGAATTACAAATGAGTGAACAACTAGTAAGTGGTAAAGCCTGATGTTAAAGCGCATGTAAATGCCTTAGTGGCTTAAGGTGGTCCTCCCTTACCTGTGGTTTCAGTCACCCTTGGCCAACCGTGTCCAAAAATGTTAAATAGAAAATTCCAGAAAAAATTCGGAAGTTTTAAATTGCGCACCATTCTGAGTAGCATGATGAAATCGCTTGCTGTCCCTCCCTGGACAAGAATCATCCCATTGTCCAGCATGTCCAAGCTGTATTCACTACCTGCCCATTAGTCACTTAGTGGCCGTCTCAGTTATCAGATCGACTGTCAGATTGACTGTCGCGGTGTTGCAGTGCTTGTGGTTCAAGTTTCAGGCATCCAGTGGGAGTCTTGGAACGTAGTGATGCTGGCAATTCGGATATGCTAAAGAGAAGCAGTGAAGTTCTTCCTTTAAGTGAAGAGGTGAAAGTACTCGACTTCATAAGAAAAAAAATCGTATGCTGAAGTTTCTAAGGTCTACACTAACTTTATTATAGTATATTGTTACAATTATTTTATTTTATTATTAGTTATTGTTAATCTCTTACTGTGCCTAAT
This sequence comes from Equus przewalskii, assembly GCF_037783145.1. Classification (NCBI taxonomy): domain Eukaryota; kingdom Metazoa; phylum Chordata; class Mammalia; order Perissodactyla; family Equidae; genus Equus; species Equus przewalskii. The sequence continues at coordinate 15,169,914 of NC_091835.1, forward strand.
TTATAAATTAAGCTCTATCATAGGTATGTATGTATAGGAGAAATCATAGTATATACAGGGTTCGGTACTATCCTCAGTTTCAGGCATCCAGTGGGAGTCTTGGAACGTATCCTCTGTAAATCAGGAGGGTCTACCATATTTCTTTTACATTGCCATCATGGTAGACCTGAAAGGACATCCCCCAAATTATTTAAAATATGTCCTTTGTAATTTCTCTCATGTTCTTTTCCAAGTCAGTTTTCTCCTCTATTACAACTAAAGCACAAGAAAGAATAGACTACAGGTGACTTGACTTCTCGTAGCTCTTATGAAGCAGTAGCCGCTTTAGGGTCATAATTAATTTTTTTCTCTCTATTGAATCTCTATAGTTTATTTGCTTTGCCTTATGAGTATGAGAGAAGCATGGCTATTATTAATATTCAGATGTTTCTTGACAAAATCAAAGAGGTGTTTTTTGCCTGTCTGGTTTCTTTTGGTTTATTTATTTAGAATTCTAAGTGTTTGATCTTAGGTATTTGGCATGCAATATCTGTGTTTTCATGAGATGTGACTTTTTTTAATCGAAAGGTGAATCTTTGTGGTCTTTCTACAAAGCTCTAGGATTTGGTAGCAAGTGCCCTGTTGAACATGATGGAAAGATAGAGAGAGAACTGCCTCCTTATGAAAGAAAGAAATGCAGAGAGACTAAATCAGAGGAAAGGGGAGAGAGAGATGAGGATTATCTAAGGGAAAGAACCATCCTTTTCTTCCTCAGCCCTGATTGTACCCCTAGAAATGTGAATCTACACTTTCCTTATGTAAATGGACACTGGGAGTGTTTGCTCCTCTTGGTTCATCTGGCTCCCAGGGCCTATACATGAGGCCCATGATGGACCTCACTGGATGGCTCCAGGGTAGACTTGGGCTAAACTCAAAAATCTTCACTGTCCCTTGATGGGCTGAATTTCTGGGTCAAAGCAGGAGTTGGAAATGGTGGAACGTGCCCTCCATCCATGAAAATTCTTTGGGATTCCATCATTCAACAAATACTCATTGGCCACCTGCACTGGGAACTCCACAGTCACCAGGACATACTTGTCCCTGGAGTCCAGAGGTTGGTCTGTTCACATTCGAATCAAGCTCTCGCTCCTTGGGGTGCCTTTCTTGAAGTATATTTGAAATGGCTTTGGTTTTTATTTCTCATGTTTTGGTGGGATTATATGTGTGTGCACAACTGACCTTTTGTATTCAAAACACAGATCCTTCTGTTTATAAACTGAAGACAGGGGAAGGAAACCTGTAGCATAAAAATTGGGCGTATAAAACTTCATTTTCTCTGCTATATTATTTTTCTGAATTTCGTTTTACATCTCTTGGTAGACCTGGACTTCAAAATAGAGAGATGCAGAACTGGAGTCTGTATTGTCATTTCTGGCACCATCCATCCTCCCTGGATGTCCAACCTAGGGACTCATGTTTACTTTCAGTATTTCCTTTTTGCAGTGTATATATTATTTTTTTGGTTGTCCTTAAATGATCTTTTTCTAAATTCATAGACCATTTAATTTGTGGCAGGAATCCCAAAGTATATTCCCCCTAGAGAAAGAACATGATTTGCCTGGCATCAATTTAAGGAAATAATTACTCAAGAAAATTGTGTGAGATGTTTTCTTGTGCTAGAGATGTTGGTGACCACAAAGTGGGTGCCAGAGGAGAGACCTCTGACCTCGTTGTCTAAAGAAGTTGGGAAGGTAGTATTTTCATTTTCCCTTTTCCACTCTGCTTCCTTATCCTTTGCCATTTACTGTTCGAAGATTGGTATTTATTTACTTAGAGCCAAGCTTCATTGCCCTAGGAGTGTTTCCAAGAGCGGCTCCTGGATGTAACCTCTCATATTTACTCTTTCTTCCCTGCCCAATCCCCTTGAGCAGGAATTTTTCTAAGATTTTGTATTTGAGTTGTTTTCTTTTTATAGAAGAAGATAAATTAGACCAACAGTAAACAAGTCTGAAAGTTCTACACATTGTCATCCTTGGAAACGCCAGGTCTTCATTATCATTGTTGTTATTATTTTAAGGAGTGATAACCAAATGAGAGGAACTTTGACCTGCTTCATTCACTGACAGAATTGCGCTTGCTGATATCTCCCTCGCAGCAGTTCTGTGAGCCCCAGAACAAGTCTAGGGCCAATAAATAAGAGTGTTCCATCCTAAAATTGTAGTTCTGACTGTTGGTCCTCCTAACTGCCCGCTTCTGAGAGTCCCCTTTTTGTTCCTGTGGACTAGTTGGTAGCAGAATGGCTACCTCTCCTCTGATGGACTCGAGGGTTTGGGGGAGGAGGCCCAGACTGCCTCCCACCCTTTCCACACTCTTGTGTTTCACAGGCCTTGACAGATGGCTTGTCTATTTCTCATCCAGGATTCCTTTTACACAGCACTGGGCGTAACAATTTAAGTAAATAGTTAGGATAGTGATCCTTCTTTGCCAAACACTCAAAGTTCTAAGAATACTTTGCTGTCAAATATAGGTCTGAAATTTGGTTTGGGCCACTTGCTCACTGTTGAACCAGGTGGGAGGAGAAGTCAGTTGAGGAACACAGAATTCTTTGATGTAAGGTTAACTGCCTACCAACTGCACGTTTGAGTATTTGTGGCCTGACTTCAAAGAGAAGCCACTGTTCTGACAGAGTCGGGTTATGTGTTACATGAGTAAGACTGACAATGCCTGGTGGCCAGCTGAGCCGCTGGAGTGACCCCTTTACTTGAAACCTTGTTGGAGCACGTATATCGTTCAATGCGCTGAATTGTAGGCACGTCACTGTAGTCAGTGAGAATGAGGAGAGCTGGGTTCTGAAGTTATCACAGCCAGCTGAGGGACCTTGGGTAAATTTCTTAACTTTTCTCAACTCTGTTTCAGCATCTGTAAGACAAGGGGATGTCTAGGTAATCTCCGAGGTCTAGCTAGCTTTAGAAATTCTGTATAGCATTAATAGTGGTTTTATTGCACAGGTTTCATGGATGTGAATATATGTACTCATTTAAACCCTACATTTATGTTCATCTTAGGCTTAAATAAGCTTCTCAAGAGAAGAAACTGTACCTTACTCATCCTTATATCCCCTCGGTCTAGACTAGAGCCTGACACACACAAAAAGTGTTTTCAATTATAATGTTGGTTATGTTAATTAAGGAAAGAGGGGAGAGATGCTAAAATTAAAGATAGTCTCAGGGGCCGGCCCGGTGGCTCAGCGATTAAGTGCACATGTTCCGCTTCGGCAGCCTGGGGTTCGCCGGTTCGGCTCCTAGCTGAGGACATGGGACCACTTGGCAAGCCATGCTGTGGTTGGCGTCCCACATATAAAGTAGTGGAAGATGGGCATGGATGTTAGCTGAGGGCCTGTCCTCCTCAGCAAAAAGAGGAGGATTGACAACAGTTAGCTCAGGGCTAATCTTCCTCAAAATAAAGAAAGAAAGAAAGAAAGAATAAAGATAGTCTCAGAAAACTTGGTGGAATTAGAAATTACAAGTACTAAACCAAACTAAAGGAGAGGTTGGAGAGATGAAAGTGAGAAAATCAGCTGTGCTCTCCCCAGGGCTGTTACTGATAAGGCAAACTCCCTTTTGTCCATATTTGTTAGAAAATTGCTTCAGATGCTGCACGTCCAGTGCCTAACGCCACATCTGACACTTAGTAAACGCACAGTATGGAGGAAGAAGGTGAGTTTTCCAGTTAACAGAGGATTGTCAAACCAGGTGGATCATCACTGAATAGAACTGAAATTTGAGAACGTACATACTTTCCATCAAATTTTCACAACTTAACATTTGACTCAGAGGATCATGCCCCACACAGGTGGTGGTCCACCCACGGACACCTGTTCTCTGGCCACAGTGGTATGGTTAGGCTGAGCAAGGACTTTGACTCCCCAGTTGTGTGAGTGTTGCTTTTTTGAGTCCTAAGTATCCAGGTGGTAACTTCTGTAAGGTTTCTTGTTCATTAAATGAAGATGTACGGAAGAGACATCTGATTATGTGATTCTTCCAGTTCGGATGAAAAATAAATAGGAGTTTACCCCTGAAAGTGATTTGCATAGGGGTTTCCAGTACACTCTGTAGGGTCTGGTCCCCATCACTAAGGACAAGTGGATACCTGTCTACCTGTCTACAGCATGAGAGGTGATGACCCATTGGGAGCTGAGGGCGTCCTTGCGTGATTGGAGATCACTGCGGTTAAGGTACTTAGCTGTGCTAGCCTTAGGCACATCCTGGGTGTCGCAGTGCTCCCTGTACCATTTTTAGGCCGTGCATCTCTTCTAGACTGTGCTCCGTGGCACAGATGAGGCCCAGCTCCACTGCACTAGTGGGCCTATATGGACCAGCAGCAGTGCCAGGTGCCCCACCTTACTCACTGCAGTGACAAAGTGGAGGACATGGGGAGGATCAGGACTCTTGGTGGTGGCAATTGTGTTTTTCAAGCCACCAGCTATTCCTTCCCTTTAGTCAGCAGTTCCATTTCTAACATCAAATCTTTCAGATCTGAGCTCTGATAGAGTCTCCCAAGGTTGAACGTGGTGGCAGGATAATAAAAGAGAATAAAGAGAAACCCTTTTTGACAGGACTATGTAGAAAACTGTGGAGTAGATGCCCTTAAACCCCCAACTCAAGGACATTTTGCTGGCGTTCCTTAGAGTAGTCATCCCAGTGAGGAAGGACCCCTCCTCCTAGAGGGAGCCACTGCTGGATTTTCCTGGTCCTTTCTCATTTCCCCGTGGGTGGCTCGGAAGCCACACCAGTCCTACCTACTTTACAGAAAATGTTGTCGGTTCTCTTCATGAAAGGGGGCAGTTTGGTGCGGAACAGGGAAGTCTGTTTGGATGCAAAGACCCTGGTCAAACTGTTGTCCAATGCAGAGGGCATGGAAACGCATTTACTTCGACGTAAAGAAGAAACCCTTGAAAATCTATTGGGCTTAGGATTTTCAACAGTCATCTTTACATGAATTCCTTAAGTATTGCCCTGTATAACTGGCATATTAAAAGTTATGGTGATGCTTATAGAAACTGCATGTTATTTAGAAAAGAGTTGAAAAGAGAGAGTACACATAAGCAAGCTTCCGTCATTGCTCATAGGAAGCAAGAACTGACATTATCCCCATTTGGGCTCAGTGAGTGCATCTGGCTGCGGGAGTATGCTGAATGGGGCCTGGGTGTTTTATTCTGTATCTAGGTATTTTCTAGAGAAAATACAAGGGAGCAGTCCCACTCGTGGTCCCAGTTTAAAATAGCCAGTCCTCCTGTCCCCATTGGCAGAACAGTACCCATCTGGTCATAAGTCCCTATGCTTTTGTTTGCAGACTAAATGCAGTGTGGATTGGAGCAGGGATGAAGTCCCCCAAGTCTTTGGCACCAGGGACACTGTGAACGTGTGACAGCACAGGCTGCTCTCCCTGCAAACATAGCTCCCAGGCAGGGCCTGCAGGGACAGCACGGGTGTGGAGCTACTGTCCATCGTCACTTGGGTCCTCTGGCTGCACCGGATCATAGCCCCCAACCCCCAGCAACTGAAACACCACTAGACAAAGAGGGAACAAAAAAGCCAGTGACTTCCTAAGTCCGAAGCAGACAGACTGACGCTGCTTTAACATGCAGCAGCATCAGGGGCAACGTTCCCAAACAGTGATGATTTGTTGTAAATTACCCCCTACAACCTCTCCCCTACTCTCTCCCTTTGAGCTTTGCATCATCGCTGTGTCAAAAACTTGCTTCCACACACTAATGCAGAATGTGCTCAGTTAGGCTGAGTACTGCTCCCACCTTTCCTCCTCTAGAACAGTCATTTCCCTGAGAGCAAGTGAAAAGAAACCAGTCTGAATTCACATATCCTGTTAACTGTCTCATTATGGGGGGGGCAGGGGGGCGGGGAGAGTGTGGGAGTACATCACCTGGTGCCTAGGTGTTGTTCACACACCTGCAGGCACAAAGGACTGTGGTGGGCCTACTGCGGCCTGTCTGCAGTAGGACCCCATCCTGGGGCACGGAGGTGACGATAAGCTGCATTGACCACAACGCTGTTCCCGTGACTTTTTTTCCACTTGGTGGTATCACACATATAAAGTAGCAACTTCATTTATTCTGCAACCTGCCCTTTAAAGAGGTGTTATCTTTTTCTAAGAGGCCCCAAACCGACAGAGTGATGGGGAGAGGCCTTATGTTTGGTCCAAGACACAGGCTCCAAGTGCGGTGATAAAGCTGGCCTGACAAATCGGGCTCAGAAAACAAGCCACTGCTCTCCTGAGGCTCCTGATTCATGGAAAAGGGACCTTTGTGGTCACTTAGTTCTGCGCCTTTCTTTTCAAAATGAGGAACTTGAGGCGCAGAGAGGTGAAGGACCGTCACTAGACCTTGCGTCTCTAGTTTCTCAGTTTGGATTCTTGTGTGCCCTTCAGCTTACCACCCCCTTTCTGTTTTGTTTTGCATTCAGTATGGTCTTGCCTTCATGACTGCCTCCTCTTTTTCTCTGTAAACATTAATATGAAATATATTTGCTTTGCTTTTCGGCCTTGCCTGCCCCCTGTGTGTCCAAAATAGCTGGCTGGAATTCATGAGAATGTTATGTCTTCAGATGTTTATAATCCAAAAGAATCCCTTATGGTTTTTTATAATAAAACGACTTGGATGTCGGTGTTTTATGTTGGGAAGGCGAGCCAAGTTCACAATGCGGCAATTACAATGCAATGCATTATGTATAATTTGTAGCGCACCCCAGGAGCGATGGTAAACCGTGAAATGCCGGCCGGCCCCACAGCATAATTAGCAGGATCAAACGCTGCCCAGAGAGAAGCACAGTAATTGTCGTCCGAGGTCAGTAAAAGTAAGAGAAAGTTCTGATAAAAGCAGTACACCCCAAATTATATAAAAAGCAGCCCCTATATCAGGCTGCAGAGTTGTCAAGAGCCTTCATTGCTAATTGAAGAAACCTTTTGAGGTTTAACAGCTCATAAATTCACACTGGGAATGCCCATTGTTCTGAGGTTATAAGTCTTGTCTTTGAAATTGAACAGTTGTACTTTTATATTGCATTCCTCCAAGAGTACCATTGTAAACATGAAGGGTTTGCACTTTAACTTAAATTTGAACATTGTGGTTTTGAAAGAGTTCACCACATCAAAGGCAGGCCATTTGGACATGTTTTGTAAATTCTTTTTTCTATAGTATTTAAAGCTACAAATGACTCAGAGAAGTATGTTCTATTTAGATCAGTCGTGTTGGTATAGTGTCCTCGCTGGGGCTTTTACTGCCCTTATTTTTTTTTTTACCTTAAGAGAAGTGTTTGGAAACAGGTCCAAGCCTCTTACGAAATTAGTTGCCCTTAATCTGCTATTGTCAGATCCATAGAAACAATGTTGGAAATGTTGTTACACTTGGTCCAAACAGCTGCAAATTTTGTGCCTTTTCATGGTCATCTTTTTTTTTTTCTTAACTCAAAATATCCACTGTATCAACTTGCAATTTCTTCTTTATCCATGTAACAATTATGGCCCCTCCCCTACCCTCATAGCCTCTCATTTGAAAAAAGCCACTGGTATTTTGCTGAGCTGCTGGTTAAAGTGAAGAAAGGTTGATGGTGAGGGGAGAGCTGTGGGTGCTGGTTTTCAAAGCAGTATGGTGGAGTATAAAGAACACCGCTTCAGTCCAGCCCCTGGGTGTCCAGGTGTATGAGACCTCAGGAAATCACACACCTTCCTTGAACCTTACTTTGTCTATCGGTAAAATGAGGGCAGTAGTCACTACTCTGCACTTCGCTCCCTCCCTCCCATTCCTGCTTCATTCATTTATTTATTCATCCCTGGGGAGAGAAGGTGAACACAAACCAGCACTGTTCTTGCCCCTACAGAGCTCACCACGTAATGAGGATGCACATTACTGAAATAGAGTCAGGATAATTACTAACTGTGGCATCATACGCTTTGAAACAAGGGGACATGATCCTGTGAGAGCTTAGGGCAAAGAGGGGATGAAGTCACTTTCCTGAGGGTATGGTGTTTGAGCTGAGAGCTGGAGGAGGGATAACTGGTGAGTTGGAGTTGAGAGCGGACAGGCTTACTGGGCAGGGTATAAATTTTGGTCATTGTTCTTAAATAAAAGGAGACCCCTGGAAGGGTTTAGACAGAGGATAAAGTTGATGAGAGGTGTGATTTTGAAAAGCTCTTGCGCTACTGTGTGGAAAATGGCTGGTAGGAAGACCAGAGAAAATGCCAGGAGTTCATGGAGATCACTGGTCCAGGCTCATGAAACAGGTGGCTCAGGCAGGTTGGTGACAGGGCAGATGGAAAGGAATGGATGAGTTTAGGAAATGTTCAGGTTAAAATGACAGAGTTTAGTGATAGGTTGGAGGGAGGGTGAGGAAGATGACTAGGATGACTCTAGGGTCTGGGCGTGTGTGACTGTCATCCGGGGAATAAGGCAGCCTGGAAGGGGGGTTGTTAGTGTATTCATGGGTGCCACTTACCCTTGATTACTTTGGGCCAGGCATTTGATAACTCTGGATGTATCCAATGAAAATTATATATGCTAGTGATTTGATGCCCCCATCATCCATTTAAAAACCCATGTACAAGTTCTGTATGTGTACAAGTTTAACAATTGGAAACTTTATAGTATTCCTTTATCTTTAGAGTTTCTTTCTTAAAGCTATAGATGGGCCCTTCAGTACTAGCTTTTAAACTGGGCACAGCACACACTTAGATCTTTCCAAAGATGCTCAGAAAGCAACATATTCCTCCCCCTTATCTAAATCATCAGTTGTCTGAGAAAGTCTAATTCTAGTTTCCTCACTTGGAATTTAATGTTCAAAAGTTTAATTCTGAGGTCTCCTTTCTGTTCAGAAAGTAAGTTTTATTTTACTAGAAATTAACAGAGACATAAGAATAAGTCATTTTTCTTGTTATTGAATATCTCTCCATAGCATGGACCATTTTCAAATCATTTCTGAGCAATTCTAGGTCAGTTTGAGGCAGGTGGGGACAGGCTGTTTCAAGGGGTTGAAACAGTCTGAGAAAGCCCACAGGTCTTCCTGAGGGTGGGAGGGCTTGTTTATTAGAGATGTTTCAGTCACAGGGCTGTGTGTGTGTAAGTTAACATGCGTACTTGTGCCCAGGCACGAGCATGCACACACACACATAAATACACATACTCTCTCTCTCTAATGGATTAGAACTGGATGTGGATGGGGGTGAGTTAATCAGACCTAAAAGAACATGCAAAAAGGAGCAGTTAGGCTCCGGGTTAGGTTGAATACCATCAAACACAGAAACAGACATATCTTTAAAATGACCATCATGCTTCTAGGATAGTTTATCGCGTCACAGAAATTCACCACCCTCACAATTCTGAGCTAACTCTGACCCACATAAGGAATTTCTCGGCTCTGAGGTGCAAAGAGCAAGGCTCCTGCTTGTTTGTGTATTTCTCCAGATGGCCTCTCACTGCCCCTTATCTCCCGAGCTTATCCACTCTGAGGGATAGAAGGTTGGGCCGCCCTCACCTTCCAAGTTATCTGGGCCTTTGTGGAGGGGCCCACCCCAGTTCCTTAAACCACCAGATGCTGCCATTCGAAATTCACGGCTTTCACACTTTTGACAAGTGTGTCATTCTTTTTCCACTTTTTTCCACCTCCTCCTTCTCTTGCCTGTTTTTTTTTTTTTTTTTAACCCGGCAAGTGCACATCTGGCCGCAGTCCTTGCGTTGCTTTATTTTCTTGTGGTGGGATTGGGCTGGTGCTTCTCGAGATGCCCTCAGCCTGCCCCTGCTGATTCGAGCACCTCGAGACTAGCCGTGACGCACTCGCCTTGCAGGTTTTTCTCAGAACAGTTTATCTTCCTCTCATTGCATCTGCGCAAGAAGGACGCCAAGCTGCTTTCAGCTTTCACCAGACCTTTGAACCATGATGTTCTCCTTGGCCACTAAAATCTCAGGGACAGTTTCCTGGGTCAGGGATTGTTTTTGTAATTAAGTGTTGACATCCCTATCTCTAGACATGTAGTTACGCACTAAGCAGGCTTACAATATTTGAAATCTGTAAGACAGTATTCAGCTTACATATACGTAATACGTCTCATATCTCAGCCTGTTTCTAGCTATTGAAAATTCTCTAAAGTATCCGGAAGCCCAGAGCCCAGGCAAACTTCATGAATTTCATAAAGAAAACAAATAGGCTGAATTGTATCCTAAAGCCTGTGGATTTGTCACCTCCCCTTACCTGTTCCTCACTCATTTATGGCTCAGGATTTGGGAGCTGGTTAGTGGCCGTGGTCAGGAATCAAGATTCCTGGGCTTTGAAATTCCTTCCCTGCCACTATTTATCTACATTTCTCTCGTCTAGCCCCACCGTCGTGGCCTGGTCCTCCGGTCCCCCTCTCTGCCCAGCCCTGATGGCATGTTATTTGGATCTTTGTTTATTCATCAAAAATTTATGATGCAGCCACCATGTACAGGCACCTGGGATCCAGAGGTGAATCACTTTGTTGCTAGGACAAGGTGAGCCACACGGGGCCAGTTTCATCTCCTCTAATGTTGTGACTAATAGAATCTCCAGGGCGATACCATCGCTGTATTTGTTTTGCCCTTCAGAGAGCTGGGTTGCATTGGTATTTTGCTTTTAAAATCCACATCACCCAGGATTGAGCATAGCACAACCTGGGAAACCACCAGAGTCTCTGGCTCATGGAAAATGTGACAAAAGACTTACTTGTCCAAAACCAAATGCTGTGCTGGTGCTGATGGTTGACACCAAGCAGAATCCCAGAATATAACATGGTCATCCTCAGATCCAGGGTTCTCAGGGTGGGGGCGGCAGTGTCAGACTCCCTCTAGGGGCTTGTGAAACGTGCAGATTCCTAGGTCCCACCACATTCCTCGATCTGGGATCTCCCAAGTTAGAACCTAGAATCTGCCTGTCACCAAGCTCCCTCATGTGAGAGTTTGGGAATCGCTGTTCTAGATCAAGTATCTGGTCTTTAGTGCTTTGACATATCATGTTTTTTGCAGAACTGTGACATCGAAGCATTGGGTAGTGTGGGGCCTGATAATGTAACTCATGTTATTTGCTGCTAGTCAGTCCAGCCACTAGGGGCCAGCCGTCCTACTACAGACCCCACAGCCTCATTTGTCCTGACACATGGTGACCTGCAAGGTTGTCCGCTGTGACTGGGACTTGACCCCTGAGTGGTCGCTCTCCACAGAAGTTTCCAATCTAAGTTTCTTTATCACTTTCCAGAGTTCTGCTACTGACTTTCCATCTTTTTTTCCCTTATTCCTTGATTTCTTGGGATGTTTACTTATATATTTTTTCATACCCAAAGGTTAAAAGGTATTTTCAGAAGGTTGAGGTTTCTGAGGGAAATATTGGCTAATTCCAAATGGTCTGTAATTTCAAAGGTCAATGAAAACATTATCTTGGGCCTTTGTTTAAAAGAGCTGGAAATCAGGCTGTCTCTGATTTGAAACTCAAGTCAAAGGGAGTGAGCAAAAAATGAAACAGGTCTAAATGTCCTCAAAAATGCTTCTCCATGCCTCTGTCAGAACAGGGGATTTGAGAGCCTGGGAAAAAGGCAGTGGAGCTGAGGATTTTGATATTTCTGAGTGGAGGACCTACCTGCCTGCATGAAAGAGGGTGGACTATGCAACTGGCATTTTATCCCTTGGAGGGAGGGAGCTGCGGTCCCAGGCAGTTATGAGCCCACTGCTTTGGGCAGGGCCTCACCCACCAGGAAGCACATCCGTGCATCCCTCAGGTCTCTGGGGGTCTGCCCAGCAGCAGAGACAGCCAGAACCTGCTGAACCACCAGTTACCAAGCTGCCGACTTCAGACACTTTCATGGTCTCTCTGAGCCTGGACCGACCAGGACAGCAGCAACTAAGACTCTGGGGTCAGATGCTAAGAAATTAAAAACGTTCTCCAGGGAGGAACCACTGGTGCTGGAGACCTTTGCAGATTTCCAGGACTCGGAATACTCCATTTATAAGTCCTGGTCCTGCACATTAGCCCGTTGCGGGGCTAGAGAAGTCCCTGAGTCAAACTGTGATCTGACTGTCCTTAGACAGCTGTCCACTATGAGCCACTGTATCAGGCACAGACAAAATGAGCACGGGATGGCTCTCCTTTGTCTCACTTCTGCCCTCCTGACATTCTGCTGGGATGGTACAAGAAGGGGCAGAAGGAAGGAGGATTGAGGGGAAGTATAAGTGGGGGTTTGGGTGAAAATGTGATCCAGTAAGCAGAACACTTTGATTAGGTTTAAAAAAAACATTTTTAGTATTACTGCATCCACGATGGTCTTATTCCCACAGATTGTGTCTGTATCTCTTCTAATTTGGAGTTAGAGTGATACAGATCATTCCGGTAAAAGCACTCAGCTATGCAAAGCAGTATGCACAATAGCAAGAGTAAATTCTGAGTTAGAACTGGTTAAAATATCTGCATCCACATCCATATCCCTAACCACATCTCTATCTCTCTCCCAGTGCCTTGTCAGTCTCCTCTGTTCTGGAAGAAATCTGATATTACTTAGAAACTACTAGATGCCAGCAAATAATCCCCGGGTTTCAGACCATCTAGACAATAAACAACTCCATAATATTCAGTGCAGCAGCTTCTGTAGAGCCCATCTGTTTCAAAATAACCCTAATTCTGCTTACAATGCGGAATGCTTTGTTGACTGGAATTTGTCCTCGTTTTCTTCAGTAGATTCAGTGTCATAGGCCTCTGGTTCCACCTGCTGGCAAGTGTAAAAGCTAGACTGAAACCCAGGGTTGGTATTTTCAGTTGAAAGAAAAATCTGAGCTGTAGCTTAGTGGTTCTCAAAAGCTAGTGTACATTGGAATCACCTGGGAGCTCATTAAAAATACAGTGGCCTGGGCTCCACGCCAAGCCTGCTGAATCGGAGCCTCTCTCAGACAGCTCTCCTGATGATTCATACACTCACAGCAGTGTTAGAGAACCACTTCACCTGGAATTCAGGCACCTGGAGCCCAGAGGAAGGATGGGATGGCCCCTCTGTAGCCCACTCATTCTCAGACAGAGGAAGTGACAAAGGCTGCTTGAGGTCCCACTCCTACCTCTTCTAGTTTATCCTGGTAACTCTTGGTGGTGAGGGTCAAAGCTTTCTTCCCTTGGAACTCATCAAGAGAGTTTAAAAGTGGACGAGGAGCCTGGCAAACACTACGTGAGTGAGTGTTCAGGGTTACATCCCCAGTGATCGGTTTTGCTGACGGCATGAACCAAGCCCTGATGTGTTGTGATGTGATGTGATGATGTGATATGCTAGAAGGGCACTTCACCTCTGTGGTCTTCTTCCCCAAAACGCATGGCCTCAGTCTAATCAAGAAAAACATCAGATGAACCAAAGTGAGGGACATTCCGTAGGCTATGTGGCTTGTACCCCTCAAGACAGTCAAGGTCACGGGAAACAAGAAAAGACTGAGAAACTGCCACAGACCAGAGGAGACTAAATGTACTGCTGGATCCTGGCACAGAAAAAGGAAATGAGTGGAAGAACTGGTGAAATCCAAATGAAGTCTAGAATTTACTAATAGTAATAGTAATGTACCCATCACTGTAGATGGTTTCTTAGTTTGACAAATATACCTTGATAGTGTAAGATGTTAGCATGAGGGGAATTGAATTGTCTGTTTTAGCTGACAACTTTTCTGTAAATCTAACATTATTCCAAAAGAAAAAGCTGATTAAATGTGGGGATGGGGTGGGGTGGGCAGTGAATTAGACTGAATGAGTTGGAGGATACTGCCAAGGAGCACAGAGTGGCCACTTCTCTGCTCAGTGGCCAGAAGTCAGGGCCAGGCTGGCTGACAGGGCAGGCATTGTTCTCCGGAGTAGCCGCCAGGCCTCAGACATAGAGGCAGCAGGTTGCTGGTGCGGCCCATTTGCACTCTCCCATGTGTAGGCCAGCCAACCCTGATGTCTCACTGGGAACCAAACAGTTGTGGGATCTTGCGCCTCTGTGCAGAGGTCTGAAATGTCTACTCCAGCCCCCTTGTTGCACAGATGAGGTGCCTGAGGCCCAGGGATGAGAAGCGACTTGTCCAGGGTCCTGGTGGAGCCAGGATGTGAAGTGTGTTCACATCTGGTGAAGTGTGTTCTTTTTCCACAATGTTTCTCAGTGACTTGATGCTTCATTTGCAGCAGAGTCAGCTGAGTGCTCATTACAATGCAGTTTCCTGGGCTCTAGCACCATTTAATGCATAAGAATCTCTGGCAGTGAGATCTGGTAATCTGCATTTTTAACAAGTTCTCCATCATTATGCACACTACAGTTTGAGGACTGCTGCAGCAAATTGGGCAACTGTCCAGTTCGTGTATCTCCAAGACTATCTGGCTTTGCCCAGACCTCTTGCATTTGAGCTACTGAAGGGCTGGGACCTCAGCTCTGACTCCTGCCTTCACTGACCAGTTGCTTGCTGTTCTGTGGAAACCGTGCTCATGGGGCTGGGGCTGCTAAAAGCCAGGAAGGGGAGAATTTGGCCACAGCGACTCTTTCAGGATGAATGCCATAGCAAGTGGCAAGCAGCAGGGCCAGAACCGACATGTCTCAGAGGAGGCAATTTTCTGTCTTTTTGAGGTCAACTTATTATAGTTTAAATACCCTCTTACCCACCACTCTCAACTTTTTCTAAATAATGAAATTAAAACTTACTCAAAGACAACCCAAGATCACGAAACAAGAGGAAGTTGGCAATGGGACTTGTATCCAGGCTCTGAGGAGGCCACTAGAAATTCCTTCCTGCCGGTCCTTCCCCAGCATGGCCCCACCTTAACATCGCAGTGGTGAGCTGCCTCCGCCCAAGAGATGAAGGCCAGAGGATGGAGCTAACAAAGGGCCTGAGGAGTCCAGAGACTAGAGCAGGTAGCCATTTGGACATAGGCAATCCTTTAAGGCCTGAGGGTCTGCAGAGTGGAGTCCAGCAAAGATGCAGGCTGGGTGGGCAGCACAGAGCAGCTGCCCTCACAGTGCGGGTCCTGCCAAGGCCTGTCTGCAGGTGGGTTTGGAATCTCAATCAGAAACACTAGGAGGGGGAGGGCAAAAGGGTGATTAAGCTCACATGTGAGGGGATGGACTGTAATTAGTTTCCGGGTGGTGAACATGATGTAATCTACACAGAATTCAAAATATATTATGATGTACATCCGAAAATAAATAAATGGGAAAAAAATTAAAAATAAATAAATAAATTTTACAAAAGAAAAGAAACACCAGGAGAGACCAGGGACTGCAGCTGCCCCTTCTCAATGAGTCAGACATGTTGGCCCTGGAGCTTCTAAGAGGAATGTGGGATTTTAATATTCTGAAGGGCTTTCATCCTTTTTCTAGCATTGTCCATACTCCCGTATGTATGATTTTGATCAGAACTCCCTCCCTCCCCACAATAACTTCCTTCTTCTACCTTCACTTCTCTTTTTTCTAATAGGAAGTATGTTCTCAAATCTGTGCCTCAGGACAAGGCCCACGTCCGGTTTCTGCCTGTCGTCCCAGCCAAGCCCGTCAGGCCCCTCACACGTATGAAGCAATGAGAATACACAAGCGAATGGCATCCTCTGCCCTCAGGGAGCCCTGTGTCTAGTTTTCCAGGAGTTTTCATAAATTTGTTCAGTGGATAAACATAAATACAGTCCCAAGCATATGGAACAGGGAAGGATATTCTTGGAGATAGTCGACCTCTTTCAACTTCCAGAATCAGCTGATATGATGGGTAAACTGAGGCACCTCCAGATTGCTGACCCAAGGACACTCTGTTTTAGATCAAGGAAAATATTAAACACCCTAAGGCATCATTAAAGTATGTAAAAGATATTTGAAAATCATTCCTAGTGTCATTAAAATCCCTCTTGGTAAAATGCTAAGGTGGTGACAGAATTCTCAAAGGATTTAAGACGGGTTGACTTAACAAATAGAAAAAGTTCTTAAGTATTAAAATCCACGTCCATTTGTTTAAAAAAAAAAAGCTTCATGTTACAGTGATTTCTCTGTACGGACACTCTGCTCCTCAGCCTCTTTCCTTCCTTGCTGCCCCTCCAGCACAGTGAGGTAGAAGGCACATTGAGAACTATTTCTGTCAAAGTTACAGACTGTTCTGTTTAAAAAATACTTGATAGTTAACTACCAATGCTGACTTTTGCAGCTGAGCCTTTGGCTAAAACATATACCTTGTCAAGGGAGATCTTAATCCTAGATACTTTCAGTTATCAAAAAAATCTTAGTATTTGCAGTGAGCTGTATCGAAGGCAGAGCGTGAATTGTTCTGGCTGCTTTTTAAAACAGATCCTGTCTCCAAATCACAATTAAGGCAATAATACTGTTCAGGTTTACTGATTCTGGCTCGGGATTAAGGCAGACGACTAATACACCTCATGTCTGAAGCAGAGTAGAAAGGGATCCAGGATTGAATCTTGATTCAGCCACTGACCAGTTGGGTAGCCATGGCAAGTTACTTGAAACCTTTAAGCCTCAATTCCTTGTCTGTAAAATAGACAAGGAAATTCTACTTGGAAGAATTGGTAGAATAAAAACCACATATAAGAGTATGGATGAATCTCACAAACGTAATGTAAAATGAAGCCACTCACAAAGGGTACATATTGTATGAATCGATTTATGGACAGAAATAGACAAAACGAATCTACACTGTTAGAAGTCAGGAAGTGGGTACTCTTGGGTGTAGGGGTAGTGACTGGAAGAGGGCACTTGGGAGCTTATGAGTGCTGGAAATATTCTGTATTTTGATCTGGATGTTGGCCCCACATGTTCAGTTCATGAAAATTAATCAAGTTGTACACTTTTTAAAAAGGAGAGGAGAATGAGTAGGGTGAGCATATAACAACGGCCCAGCGAATGTTCACTGTCTCGCTCTCGACTTTCTCTTTCTGTTCTAGAGGTCAGTTCATACATTGTCTATATTGCAAGGAACGCTGGACCTGACATAGTGGACCCAATATTCTAGGTTACTCGAATTACTAACGGGATTATAGCCTGTTGATTTTAAATCAGTCATGGCCATTCAAGGTCCCCAAAATTAACCAACCAGAATAAGGAGAAAAGTACAATGGGTAAAGTAGCGGCTGGATTGATCTCCGTTTCAAAGCTTCCCATTTTCAGATGCCAGATATTGTTTCAGAACTAAGAAATCCCCACTGTCACTGACTTGATTGGTTGAGGAGTAGAAATGTGAATTTTTCTCTCTCAAGTTACATCTAAATGTTACCTTTCTTGTAAACCATAATGAAACTTACATAGCTATGAAACTTAGGACGTTGTAGGTGAATTTCAAACTGTTTTTAAAGAGATAGATAGGTAGATCATTATAATTAGTGATTCAAAAAGTAAAGTGGTCTTATTGTCCTTAAGCACCTTCCCTTTTCAAAGACGGTCTTGCTTAATTGTTAGACTTGGGGTTTCTTCCCGGCCTTTTGGTCTCTGTCAGTAAATGACTTAGCAGCCATCCTTTCCGAAGGCATTTTGGAAGCTTTATAATTCATGGAATTCTAGTAAAGTAACATTTTTGAAAGAGAGAATGTGGGTCCCATGCTGCTGCCCTCATTTGACAATAGAAATCCCAGAGAACACTGGTGATTTATTTAGAGGTTTCCTGGTTTAAAAAAAAAATTTTTAAGTGATTGCCTCTTTAGCCCCCTAATTTAAGGGAAAGATCTGCCCTCCTGCGACTTCACTTGAGTATAATTTCACTGACTGGTATAAAGTGCTCATCAGATCGTGGGCAGGATCCATGAATACCGGCAGATTCAACATCTCTATTTACGGGGATGGTGAGCAGTGGGGAAAATGGCCGTCAACTCATGGCATTCTTTTTAGCAGTTCTGATCTGGATGAAATCGCTTCTCTTCCCTTAGATGTAAAAAGCGCTGGTGCTGCATTATACATAAGGATAGAGAACTGAACATTTTTCCATCAAGAACCACGAATAAATAAATCTTATGATCTCACTACTGGTGCCATAATTGAGCTAAATCGTCTTAAACTGGGCACTGTTCCTGAGGTTCTTTGAAGCACGCTCACTGTTTCTTTGAGTAAAATTGAGGGCTGACCCCCATTTACAGAAACACAGAGGCAAGGCTCATAAATACTAATATTCTGTACCAGATTCATCAGAGCAGGGCCATTTCACTGAGACATGTAGACGTCCAGTGCATGATTTAACTCAGCGGAAAAAAGAAGGTCTTGGCTGGGTTCTCCAGCTTTCCCAATGACTGGAAGGCTCCTCCATTTGACAAAAGCGTGCTGCCAACTGAAGGTTGTTAATTACCTTCTTTGTATCTAGTTCTTAGAAGACAAATAGTTAGTAAGCAGCAACGCCACATGTTGTACAAAACACTGCCAAATGGTCTTCAAACAGAATTGGACTCTATCTTTTAAGAAGTTACTGCTTTTGTCATTTTATTTTCTATCTATCTATACAGAGTTGGTTAGTGATACTAACAAGTAGACATTTAACACATGATTCATGATGATGTTAGAGATTAAAAATCATGACGTCCAGTTCTCGTCAGGCATTTACTGCGCACGTGGCACTCAGCTAAGCATGTCATATGCATCGTCTCTTCTTATCTTCTCAACAGTCCAGCAAAGGAGCTATTCTTACCATTCCCATTTTATAGATGAGGAAACTGAGACCAAGTGAAGGTACCCAGCTTGCTCAAGGATGTGTAGCTGAAAAGTGGCGAAGTCAGGATTTAATCCCAGGTCATCAAATTCAGGTGTTGTGGAAAGAACCCTGGCAGTCACTGTCGTCAGTAGCCTCCCCTCACAAGTGAACCAGCTCAGGCCTGCGGAAATGAAGGCTCGCCTGGGCCAGGTGCTCCCTCTGGTTCCAGGCAGAGCTGGGAAGCCATCTCCTGGGTCCCTACCAACACATTTCTGTTACCGCCCTGGGGACCTCGTCTCTTTTTACCACCCAGCTGAGGCCTGTCCAGATCTTTCCTTTTGAAAACACATTTCTAAGACCCTTTGAGAAATGTCTGTGGAGGATCCTGGAGGCTGTGGGGAGAAGTAATAGGTCATGTGACACAAATGGAAAATATAGAAGCAGTTTAAAAAATAAATGAAAAGGGGGAGAACTGGAAGACAGAGCTGAGCTGAAACTGAGGAGAGCAGCCAGCAGGCCTTGTCCACAATGTGGCACTTACCCAAAGCTCACATGTGACAAACAGTCTGGATAGGTGGCTGACAGCAAATATGTAGTTGTCTTTGAAATATCAAAGATTAATTTACATTTGGAAACTTGCCCCCAAAATTAACTATGGGGATTAAAACCAGTACAGTGTTTAAGCCTGAAATGAAGCAATTAAGTCATTCTTCAGACAGGGTGGCTTTGATAGTATCAGAAACACTGAATTTGAAGAATTCAAAATACCCATAAAATCAGGCCCGTTTACAAATCGAGCATTGTTGTTGTAGTTGTCATGTTGTTATATCCAGGGTCTTTCTGGTGGTCCTAGAAAGCTGAACCACTCTAGTGGGCAGTGGGATATAAGGGGACCCAATGTGGGAACTGTGTAGTCATGTCTGTGCCAACAGCAGAGTTCCATGGAGCTGAGGGCTTAGGCTAGATCTTCTGCTTTTTCTGTTTTCAAATAGCAGTGAGCTTCCTACATATCCACGAAGAAAAGGGACACTGCATTTGGCAGGAGGGTAGGGATGGTGAAAGAGTCTGATGCTTAACCCTCTTTAGAGAAGTGATGGCAGGGCAGGGTTGTGGAAAGAACCAGAACTGCAGTCAGAAGACCTAGGGTCAAGTTTTCCTTCCCCTCATGCTAGCTTTGTGACCTTTGGTGTGTCCCTAACACTCTCTGAGCCTCAGTTCCCTTATCTGTAAAATTGGGATCATAAAATTGGGAGTAAAAGCTAATAGACATAGGGGCACCTTAGCAAGGCTCTGTCAGCAAAAGAGTGATTATTGTACCTTTCTTGATATGACATTTCTACTTCAACATGTGGCATTTTTCAGTTGGCCAAGCCCTGGTTCTCTTCCAATGCCCTGTGAATGGGTCCAGAGAGCTTTTGTGCTGGCTGCTCATTTGGAGAGCTGGGCCCCAGGAACCTTCACAGTCTGCCTCTTCTAATTCCTCCCTGCCTTTTGTGGAAACGTTCATTCTCAGCCTTTTTCTTTTGGACACTGTGATTCCCTTTGGGAGTCTGAGCACTCTTTCAGCTTCCATGGGCTTGTGTCCTGTGGCCTGGCGTCAACATTCCACGTTGAGCTCGCTTCTGACTCTGCCCACAGCTTGTCCCAACAGTTCACTGCCCAGCTGGAACAGAGTGTCACATACTGGCCTGTGCTCCTAAGTGCAATTAAGAATAGTCTTGTTGTTAAAAACAACTGTGAAAGGAAAAGCAGGATTTGGATCTCATCATATAAAACAATTTTAAGCAACAAACTATTGGTAATTGGATTCATGAGTTTCTCTGTAATTTCAAAGCATTTACCACTTTGAACAAAGAGACATTCCTTTACAAGTATATATGACAAAAGCCATATCCAATAAAACTTTTAATCTTATAGTGTTCATAAAAGCTTTATGGTGAAAGTCGTATAAGGCTATAATATGTTTGAACATCATCTTTAATGAAAGTTGATAAATTGACATATATTTCACAGTATCATAAAAACCTTGAAGTGGAGTTTACCCAGCAGGAGTGAGTGTGGGGCTGGCCTTCCCAGTTCACTTTAGAGTGTACTAGTCAGGAAAGGTTACAGGACATTCATGAAGGGTCATTTTCCCATGGTCTCAAAAGGAAAGGAGAACCAGATATGAATAAGCATTGGGCCCTCCATCACACTGGGCAAACAAAAACATTAAAAGGTTTTACCTTTTGACTGCCTTTTTTTAATTTCCCATTGTCTAACAACTGAAATTCTGGTTGTGGGTTGAGTGGACTGACTTAGTTTCACACTGCTTTCTCTAACATCCGTTCATTACAGTCTTAACAACTGTCATGTCGCTATATCCCCTGTAAACATCTTTGACAAGGTACCACATTTGGAGAGCTAGCAGGAAGGATCTGTTTTCCCTCCTGGCTCAAACCCCGTTGCCCACCCGTCCTTCCCAGCTTGGCCCCTGCTTCCAGAGTATTTGACTCCCCAAATCAATTGTGTCAGAACCTCAATGGGCAATGTTGACTGTAGTTGTCTGGCTGTAATGTGTACCTTTGGAAGTGATATGCAGGTGCCACTGAGTCAAGCTCATATGTTTCTTGAATAGCTACTGTGTGTCCAGTACTGTACCAGATACTGGGGAGCAGAGAGAAGTGTCAGAGTGGTTCCCTGCCATTTTAGAGCTCATGATCTTGGTCGGGGAGAGAAGAGGTATGAACAAATGGTTGCCCTATCTTTCAGGATGTGGTGACTGTTGCATAAGAACTACCAAGAAGAAGGTGCTAGAAACTGAAGAGCTTGACTTGGGAGAGAGTTCTTCCATCAGGGGTGGCCAGAAGGCAGTGCAGTTTGATGGGGGCATTGGAACATGAGTAAGACTCAGTTAACGTAGGTGTTGGGAGAGGGCCTTTCAGGGCAAGTTAACAGGGTTAGCAGAGACACAGAAGTGGAAAGGTACCATCTTTTTTGGTCCACCTGCTTAAAAGTAAACCTGCTGCATGCCTGTACCTGTCAGTGATGCCCTGCATGGCTTCCTCCTGGAGGATATTCAACCACTTTCATTAGATTTAGGTTGCTGGTTCCTTGAGGTCGAGGACGGTCTCTTTTTATTTGTTTTTTATACCCCACAATGCCTGAAAGAGTGTTTTTCATGTAGTGATTAAAAGGCTATATCATTGTAAACTATATTTTTGGTATGTTTGCAGCCCCAAGAAATCCTTTTCAGTAAAGATTTCCATGGTCGTTCATATGACCTTCAAAACTTATGTCTGCATTTTTGACTGCCTGGCCGGATATTGTTCATTATGGTGATACAGCCCCTCCCCTGTGGTCCATGATGTCCAATGGGTGCTTGTACGTTTCAAGCAGGTGTGATTCCCACTGGCCAGGAGGTGTGGGAGGCAGCAGGTTAGAGGAAAGAAAAGGGAGCAGGACCCGAAGGCTGATCCAGAGAAACCAACCAACATGCTCTGTGGGGAGGTTAGAGATAGTGAGAAGTTATTTCTGGGCATGAAAAAATAAACGAAGCTCTTGAGACATTATAGAAGTTAAATGATGCAAATTATGGAGCATGGTGGAAAAAAAAAATTAAAATAGGAGGATTGTCAAGAAGCTTCAGAATGAGTCAAATTAGATTTGTGGACTGGACCATACTAAAAATATTTACTTGATGTTGAAATTTAGTATTGACAGCTAAAGTTGAAATATGTTTGTTATGTTTCTGTTTCGTGTTAAAATAAAGATGACACCCAAGTCATTGGGTGTTTTACCCCCCTTGGAATCCTAGGATACAATGCCCTGTAAATGTCAGAACGACAGATAGGCAGCGCTTGATTCTCCCTTGTGCTTTCTCACTGCAGGAAATGGAAGAAGTAGCCCCTCGCCCTATGGGTTCCGTCTCTCACCAGAAGAAGAAATGAGGAGACAACGGCTTCACAGATTTGACGGCCAGTGAGGTGGCACAGCATCTCAGGCAAATAAGACCCAGTCGTGTGATTATTGCCCGATTGGTTTATTCCCCAAGCCCCTACTTGGTCTTAAACAAAAGCAGAGTGCACTATTATCGTCCCAGATTGCTCACATCTGCCTTGGCTGCTGTGAATCTAGATTCACAAGCACATTGACTTATCTTGAAAGCAGACTTGTTGAATGTAGCTCACAGCTCTCTGGGAGCGGCCCTTCTCCTGGCCTCTTCTCTCTCACAAACAGGTCAGTTGCTCCACGTAGGGACCAGTTTCCATGCTCTAGTCTCTCCCTGCCAACTCAGCGGTGCCTCTGCCTTGTTTTGGTTTGAAAGACTGTGACCTTCAGCAGGAGGTTCGTTTTCACCAGCCCGGAAGATCAGGCCCTCATTCTGCCCGGCGTGCCCAATGTTTGACTTGGCAGGAAGTGCCATCCCTCATCCTCCTGGCACGTTGCCATGGTGACTTTCCAGGAATGGGTTGTGGCCACCATAGCAGTATGCTGTTTGAGTCTCCCGTTGGCCCCTGCGTCTGGGTGGTGTTGACAGCGTACCAGCTTTGCTCCTATATTGCTCTTCCTTTAAAAAAGCTCGAGCAAGACCTCAGGTGGGAAAGCCACCTACACGCGCCATTAGATGTCAGGTGGCACCAACAATTTGGGCTCACAGCAGCCCTTCCAGGGGCAATATACGTTCTCGGGGATGTGACTTGTGTTAATCAGGAAAGCAGCAGCAGGTGCCACATGCAGAGTGGAGCAGTGGCGTGCAGTGGGTTGGTCACTGAGAAATGCTTCTTGAGGAAGTATTTTTTTCCTCATAAAAGTGCCTTTTAAATGGCCACTGTGACAGCCACTTGTCCTGCCCAAGTGTCCAGGACACTCCCCTGACTCCTGCTGTGTTATAACCCACAGACCGTCCAGGTCACTTAAGGTGCCTCGTGGTGCTTGTGTTTCGTGAATAAAATGACCAAGTCAGATATCACTGATGTCTTATTGTCACTGAGATATTTATTTTTAAAGAGACTTGGAAGCAGAAAAGGATCTTCCTATTTTGATTTATCTAGCATTTATATTTAGTTTTCTGATTATGAAAGTACTATATGTGCCTTATACGTGCACACAGCTAACATCTGGAAGGAAATATACCCATATGTTAATGGCAGTTATTTTGGGAGTAGAGAACATAGGATTTTGCTTGCTGTCTTTTTACAATTTTATACTGCAGTCTTTTAAAAATATGTGTATGTGTATGTACTTGTATTACTTCCGCAATCAGGAAAACTGATTTATATAATAATAAATCAAGAAATCTATAATCAGGAAAATGGACTTAATAAGTACTGTCTCCATTGAGAAAATTCACAATATAAACAGAAATACAAATAAATACGTGTACAATTTTAAAATCACTTCTATTCCCACCACTTACAGGTGCCCAGGGTTAACATTTTGGGGCATTGCTTTCTCAGGTTTCTTTGTATACATTTGACAAATTTGGAGCATACGAACTATGCAGTTGTGTATCCAGTTCCTAACCTGAACTGACCTGGGAGAAGCGTTGCCACCTGCATATAAATGAGCTAAGAAACCACTTGCATCCTGGGAACGCTTTGACCTGCCGGCTGGCACCATGATACCTGAGCTCCTTGGGTTAATTTATAATTGATGTAAAGCTACAGCTTGTTTCTCATATGAATCGTATCTGTGAGTCTGGTAACTTTAAACGTGTTTAAATTAATATGTTCAAGCTAAATGTCATTCCTCTCTCCCCCAAACTCTACAAATTTGACCCCAATCCTCCCCATTAGAAGTAACCTCATTCTTACACGCCATCTTCTCCAAGTATTGAAAAGGTAATTCTGTGGTGACACTTATATCTTGCCCTTATTATTATTTGTGCACAGCTACACAAAGACGTGCCTTCTACACTGGAGTGTGGCTTATGCATGGCCCTGGGATGAGGCCTGTGTCTTATCTTTCTACACTTTCCTCCTCTCCCCCTTCACCAACCCAAAGGCTGGCCCTGGGTGCTGGGAGGGACTCATTAAATGTTTTTCCAACCATTGTTTCTTCAATTGCATTAAAAGTTCAACCACTATATATGGGAGTATTTTTTCTTTTTATTGCTACTGTGTCCAATAATAGAAGCTCCTTGCTCTATTTGACATGTCAGATACAAGGACATCAGAATTGGATTTTGGATGGTATAACTAGAATATATACACCTTCTTTATGGAGTGGAACATGACTAAACTTTTAGAGATGTGGGAAAGACCACTTTAGTTATAAATATAAACCAGTTATCTTAGCACAACAGTAAAGATGTTCTGGAAATTATTATAATTACTTTGTTCAGTTAATAGGCTTGCCTGTAACCAGTGCTTATTATTTTCCATGTCTGTCTTGGTTTTTTCCTACAATAAAGAATCTCCAAAGTTATGCCGACAAACTGGAATTGGATTGAGAAAGACCAGCAAAAGCAAGGGTATTCGACTGATTATCTCTAAGAGTGAATAAGCATTTAGAGCTGGTTTTTAAATTTGGTTTCTTTGCTGAATAGTAATTTCCTGATTATTTGTTAAGCATCCAGTTCCCACAGTTTGGTTGTGGTCAGTCAACTTAAGAGACCTCTTCTTTCAGAATCTTTCCTTGGTTCTCAAGACAAGGGAGTGGTTAAAATTGCTTCCTCTTAATGACCTTGAACGTGATCCCAAAGTTGTACGTGATTGTTCAAGCCTCCTCCATCCTTTTAAGTTGTCTGCCGCTAAGGCTCAAGCAGTAAATGTCTGGTTTCCGTAGGATCGGGGATAGTCTGCACATCTGGCCCATGTTCTGCCACTGGGGAGGGAGTAAGCTAAAGGGATGAGATGCACCACCCAAAACAGACTATAAGAGAGAGAGGCTGATGCAGACCCAGCCTCCTCGTTCATAGTTAGTTATCTTTAAAAAAAAACATATCATTTCTTCCTTTCCCTTCCCGTGGATTATTGCAGTCATTTCCTAATTTTTAGCCCCTGCCCTCTCATTTTAGAATCACAGTCTCTCTGCTTAGAAGGATCTTAAAATTTCTCAATTCATTGCTCTGCTCAGTACTTAAAATACCTCTTCAGTCAGTTCTACAGAGCTCTGCCAGTTAATCTTCCAAAATCTATTCTTGATACTACTCATCATCTCAGTACCTTTTATCGTCTATCTGTTGCCAAAGGATAAAGGTCAGACTCCTTAGCCTCAACCATGGGGCTCCAGCCAGCCTTTCGACCTCATCTTCACGTATCCATAACAGAGTCTGCGCTTCTGCTAACTTGTCTCACTGCCCAAGCTGTGAGCCTTCCTGACCCTGTGACTTAATCATGATGTTTTCACATGAGACAGCCTTTTCCTCTTTCTCGCCCCATCCAGATCCTCCCTGTTCTGACCCCAGACACTGCAGCCTAGAAGGATCCACCCCATTAGATCTGCTGCTCTGCTTGGGTGTTCGTCTCAGTAACGCACCTTACATTTTATATCTCGTAGTTGTATCTCTTTTAATCCTCAGAACAACCCTGTGAAGCATGTGGTCTCATTCTCCTTCAACAAATGGGACAACTGAGGCCCCGAGGGTCTGAGCCCCAGCCCACTCCCCACACAGCTCACTGGTGGCTGATGCAGACCCTCTGGCCTGAGGCCTGGTTTCATGTCCGTCCCCCACCCCATCATTAGCAGGACAATGCTTCTCAGAGCCTCAGAATCCCATCCTTTCCCCAGTAAAGGGGATCACTCTCTGTACTCTGCCCTCACTCTTCCCATCTGCAGTTCACACTTCTACCATGTAACCTGTTTTCCCCACTAAGCCAGCTGCAAGGTGAGTCATCTTAGAGGCAGGTAGAAAAGTAAACTTGGCTTGAACGAAAAGAAATGCACCAGATAAAACCCAGTTGTTTTTGGAGGTCATAACAGAATTTTATGTATAATAAACGATATTATAAATTGTAATGCAACAAAGGTTTAAGTGTCAATAGCAGACCAGGCATCTTGCAAATGTTACATGTTGAAAGTCTTTAACTTTACAACCGTAGGTTAGAGAAAGGGATGCAATTTATTGGATATGTTTCACATTTTTTTCCTATGAATCATTAAATATTTAAGCACCATAAAATTCAAGCATTTCACATGGATGTGGCAGCCAGCCTTGGTGGTTTAAAATGCATTATGCAGAGTCTCTGGCAGATAATAACAGTGACAATTGCAGAGTACTGATTTTTAATGTCAATTGTTTTGTTCCCTGCAGAACTTCCTGATAATGTCCCTGCAGGAAATTGTGATTTTTCGCGTGAGGTACAGTAACTTTGAGAATTGAAATAAAATAGCATTCCCAAAGACATTAAGAATTGGCCAGGTATAAATAACTCTAATCAGTAATTTATATGCCCTGTGAGAATCATAATATAATTCCACCATGGAAAAAAACCCAGGAAATATTTTTCATATTAAATGGTTTGTTTTAAATAGAAGATGTGACCATAATAAATACACGATGACTGCTATGTGCTAGGCACAGAATCTAACTTAATTTTCAGTGCAAGTGTAGGTGTTATGTCCCATTGTGTAAATGAGGAAAATGGGGCCCTGGGAGTTGGTGTAACTCGCCCAGGGAAACACAGCTGGAAGATGAAAGAGGTGGATTCAAACCTGGGCTCAACAAACTCTGAAGTCCACATCTTTCTACTCTTCTTGCAGCCGTGACAAAAAACCCAGAAAAACACAATTATCAGATTAGTTTGCTGAGCTGATAGAAACACAAATCTAATGGAATTTCCTGGAACACATAGGATGATTTGCTTTATTATAATCTATAAGAGGCTCAAAATAAAATCTTTGATAAAATCCGGTTTTAGTGGACCATTGCATTGACTATTTTCCTAAGCACCGATAACACGTGTACAGACTTTGTAGACGCGATCTTGTACCAGGAATCCCTTCTCTCATGAGGGAATACAGATTACAGCATGAGTTAAGTCATGTCACGCTTCAGTGAAGAGTCTTCTCTCAGCCAGACCTCTCCAATCTTATCCCTGAAATTTCAGTTTATGGAAAAGGAAGCTATTTTTCAGGAGGAGGTGATGGTTAAAGCTTATCAATTGGCTTTCTGTTGATAAGTGTAAGAGAAGATTGTGGGTGGGCCGATGATTGTCACATTCTAATATCTTGCAATAAGAAATGGTTCATACTTGTTACCATTTTGTCAATAAGAACCCTACAGGCAGAGGTGAACATTTAATGCCTAATGACGCTTATGGAGTTGTCATTGAAAAAAGAATCGTGTCAATAATGTGCTCAGTTCTGCATAGGCACTGGGCGTATAAGTGAGTAAAGCATGATCCCTGCCCTCGTGGGGCTTACAGTTTAGTAAGAGAGTGAAGGAAGTGGGATGAGACACTACAGGAGCAATGGGGGAACGAAGACAGCGGACGGGCCCATTATTTGTACTGGGAGCAGCAGAAGGCAGTCCAGGTCTTCCTTGGGAAATTCCCAGACACACACCCCAACTGATGTAGTCTTTAAAGATAAGTAGTTGCCTGCCAGGTAAAATTACCTGAGACGGGACATCACTGGTAGAAAGAGCAGGAGCGAAGTCATAGAGATAGGAACGTGGCTCTGCAGTGAGCATAGAGCTGAGTGATGACAGATCCTGCAGGCCCATTCACCCTGGGCCTGTCATTTGGACTTCATAGGCAGGGCAGTCATTGAAGGATTTTAAGGCAAAGAAGAACAAAATCAGACTGGGATTTGAAACTGGAGGCATCAGCTGGGAGATGCCTACGACAAGAGCATGGGTGAAAGACAAAGGCTGTGTCAGGATGGGTGCAGTGAGGCCGGCAGGAAGGCAGCAATCCACAGGAAGAGGTGACTGCAGTTTAGGTCTGGGGACCACGAGAGGAGAAGGACCAGGCCACCATTTGCAGCATGGAGGCCTGGATACCTAGATGGATGGGGCTCCACTCACTGAGAATAAGAACCCAGAAGAAAACGCCCTGTCCCCCAGCAGTGACCCAAAGCAATTCCCAGTGGGCAGTCTAGAGACATTGCAGCCAACAACATGAGGGGAGTTCTTAGGAAGGAGCTTTTGATAAGGATAATAGCCATCCGTGACGGCTTAGGAGAGCAACTTTAAAGCTTTGTTCATCCTTCACAGAGAAAGGATATTTCAAAGTGCATTGATATATAACCAAGTAAGGAAAAGCATCATTTAAAATAACATAGTCTTCTTTTCCAAGAAGTTATTTTTTCCATTGTTTTGCCCTTTAGATCATTCAAAATCAGAAGGCAGCATTTATGCTGCGTTTAGAGAGGCCTCTTGCAATATTAATATTTTGAACAGTCTCATACACCATCCCAGGCTCACCATGGAGTAAACTGTCCGCTTAATTCAGCCTGGTTTTTTGAAAAATTTGTTTGACACGCTATTAGGATAATATTCTAATACCAAAGTTAAAATGTTTAAAATAATTTAGCAAGCATGATATGTTTCATAAGTTCCATTGGTCACCCCCAGCTCTTCCCAGAAAATGTCCTCAAACCAAGTTCATGAATGAACAAGGTGAAATTTTAGAAGGCTTGGCTTTTGGTAGCATGCAATAAAGCTTTTGGAAACAGAAAAGTGTCATTACAAATAAGGTTGAAATTGGCTTAAATTTCAGGTGCACAAAAATTTCAGCATGCCATAGAACAGTTAAAAAAATCAATAAACGGGTCGAATGAACTAGGAAATATTCTGCTACATCAAGAAAATATTTCACCTTAAAATGTACATTTTTCTGTTTACCAGAAACTATTATTCTTAAACTGCCATCCCGGGGGCAACCCATAGCAAATCTCACTTGAAATATTTTCTTGATATAAGCGTTCATTCCTAATCACTGTTTGGCAAAGAAAACATTTCTCATGAACAAAGTTTTAATTGAGTTTTTCTTCTCGCTGTTATTTTTGAGTGCATTGAAATTAAGCACTAAAATAAGTGTTACTCTCTCATAAGAAATTTCTTTAGTTTCCTCTAAAATGACATTTTTTTTTAAATGAGGAAGTCAAGTTTCCGGAAACTCTTTTCCAACAAACTTTCATTTTTAGGATTAGACCACTGAATTCCTAGCAAAATAGAAAACGTATCCTTTGCTATTCAGAAAACTACTCATTATAAATTAACACACCTAAACTTTTATAGAGAATACGAATGCCAAATGTCAAACTGCTACCTTGGTGTAAAACTGATGCAACAGATAAAAATGTTTTGAAAATTGGGAAAACAGGATGATTCTCCTATAAAAACCAATCATATAAAATTCAAATGGTAAGCTGTCTTTGTTTCATTTAAAATACTGCTGTGTCTTCCTGGTGGGGTGACCGTGAGTTAAATGAATCTTCTTACCTAAGTTTAATTAAGTCAGCCCTTCATTTTCTCCCAAGTGCATAATGATAGCTCTGTCACTTCTCTGTCTCAGATGCCATTATGTGTATAGAGGGAAAGTGTCCACTGCGGGCTGCGAGGCAGCTCTGCAGGCATTCCCAAGTTGGGGAGCGAGAGGCTTTGTGTGAGCCGTGTGCCGCCTGAGTAAGCCCCATGTGGCTTCAGTCCCATTAGCACGCATACACCAAAGACGAGCTGGACCCCGACTGGGGAAAAGCCTTCTGTTTGGAAGTTCACTGCAATGGGGAGTCAATTTTTGCGAATCACTGCTTTAATATTCATTGATAGCTTTTAGGCTCTTAATCCCTTATTGAATATATTTTTTCCATAATTGCTACTTTTCAAAAGGGCTGCCAAAGTAGGCATTTCTATTCTCTGAAAAATGCAGAAGAGAATATGATGTTTCATGCTCATCTGTGATGTGTTTATGCTAATGTCGCATCTCTGGAATACGGCAACTGTGGCCCTTCCTGGCATAATGATTCACTCTGCTTTGAAATGAACTGTTAACGCCGGCCGTGTGGATTTTTTTTTTTTTTAATCTCCTTGGGTCATGGTTTTACAATTATTTAAAGTGCATGGAAAAATAGATTACAGAGGAAATCATTTTGAAATGTTGGAAATCTCTACTTTCTCGTTTCATTTGTTGTCCTATTTATTTTTTCCTGTAAAATCCATGCAGAAGCCCTCTCTATTATAGAGTAATTGACTTCACTTGTTTGAGGTGCTATTAACCAATGAATGAAGTTTTCAGTAATGTAATTTGTAATCTGGCCTTTATCATCTATTTGCCTTGCTGTGAATTAGCATATTTTTAAATAAAGCCAGCTCTTCCACCATGCTTAATAAAATACAAATATCTGGGTTTCATTTAGATTGGTAAGTCCAAGCAAATCCATACGTGTAGCATTTGCTTAATCCATCCTGAACAGAGGAAGGAATTACAGTACTGTGGAAATAACCACATTGAAACAGAAGGAACAGCTGAGGCTGGAGTCTGAAATGAGCACCATTAAATCTCTTAGCACAGCCTAGGAAGGCTTAGCCCCCTAGGAAGGTGTCTGTTGGCGACATGATGGCGAATTGTGGGTTCTCTAGCCATACTTCAGACAGACCTGGCACCTGCTGATTTTCTGGCGCTGGGCCTGGCTTTCTTTTAAGGTGTCTGGTGATGGTGCCGAGGAGAACTCCAAGTCGGGTTTCACTGTTGTCAGCCAGAAGCTATACTCATTTGCAAAAAAGTGGCAAGTGCCCTGCCGGCCTTGGCATTCAAGGAATGGTGCCGCTCTGAAGTCCTCCAGGCAGCTGCCAGGTGACATGAGGGCCTGCCCTCCTCCTTGGTCCCCAGCTCCTGTGTGCTACCCAGACGACAAGAGAGAATTAGGGCTCAGACACACGCGGACAACCCCAGACCCAATCGGTGACGTGCTGAGGTCTGGGCCTGACTTCACCTTTGCCCTGAAATTATTCCAGGAAGAACAAACTACAATCTGCTGAGGGAAGGAGAAGTAGTGGACGTGTTGGGTGTGCACACAAAATTAAACCACTCTTACTGAGGACTGAAGCAAATTCATCTTCTAAAGCCTACTGAAGTGATAAAACAATTCATTGACCATAAGAAAAAAGGAATGGCCCTGCATCTCAACAGGTGGCCTTCATGACCACACATCCTACTGCTGTCCGTCTGTCTGTACAGAGTTCTCAGAATTACTGTCCAATCCAGATGGAAGGGGCAGGAGAGGGGTGTTACAGCATGGTGGGTATGCAGGGGCTCACCATCAGGAATGAGTACCCGATCCAAAGGCTCTTCCAGGTCCGCGGACACGCGGGGATGGACTGGTCCTGGCTGTGCACCGCCACCGCCTGAGCCGGGGCCTCACACACAGCACAGCGGCTGATGTAGGGGCGGATCTCCTCTTCCGAGAGTGGCATCATGGGCAGGGGTGCAGCGCTGGCCAGCCAATAGGATCTGTCATTTCTCTGGGCATAGTGGCACACTTGGTGGATGTTGCAGTAGGCAAAGGGCAGTGTACTAAACACAGGAAGGCAAGATCCCGCCAGGCCTTGGGAGGGAAGAAGGGACAGTGTGGTATATGAGCAGCCTGCCCTGGTGGGCCCAGTGACCCTTCCTATGCGTGCCATTTGCAGACACACATTCTGGTGTATGGAGGCCATTGCCAAAGCCTATTCTGTGGTAGTGAAAGCAGGTTATGTGCCTGACCATTTCTGCCACGTCCCTGGTCCCATGAGCCAGCCCTCATTCACCATCCACTCATCACTCATGAGCCAAGTAAGGGACCAGCTGCTGGAAATAGAGCAGTAAGCCCACCTGTCTTCACAAAGCTCATAGCCTGGCCTGGCGGGGGAGATGGATGAGCCAACAGGCAATGAAAATACAGCATGATAAGCCCTATGAATGAGAAGTGTGGGGCACCGGGACTTATGGGATGGATAATGGGAAGAAGTGATTTTAAGCTAGGACCTAAAATATGAAAAGGATTTGGCCAGGTTTGGAGATGGTGTTGACCATCTAAAGAAGAGGAGACAACAGTACATAGGGCCAGAGGTAATAAAGGAGCATGGAGCTCAAAGAACTCAAAGAAGTTCAGTGCGGAGAAGGTGGGGAGAGGATGTCTGTGTGTCTGTCTGTCTCAAGGGTGTGCAGAGAGAAATCAGACCAAAGGATGTGGGCTTTGTCAATCTTGATAAGAAGTTTACATTTTATTCCAAGAGCTCTACAGAGCTTTTCGATGTACACTCTGGCTAGACCAGGGCAGGAGAAACCAGACTAGTGGGATAGAGACTAGGCAGGAAAGAGACTGATGGCAGAAGGGAGAGGAGGAAAGAAGTCAATAGAGTTAAGATATGAAATGTTACTTCTTCCCTTCCCCCAGGCCCCTCTGATGGCGAAGGCCTTGGCTGAACCCAAAGGAGAAATGGAGAGGGATGTGTAAGTAGCCGCCATCCCTAGGCCTGCATCTTTGACAACCCCAGCTAATAGTGAGGCTCGTGGCCAGCGAGAGCAGTGACAAGACTCCCCTCACCATCACCTGTCCCTGTTGGCATATCCTTCCTGCACCCGCCACCCCAACCACCATTATCTTGGAAAAATAGTGTTTGCCATCACTCAGGTACTTAACCCCTTGGCTTGAAATCAGTCCCTGCAGCTTACAACTCTACTCTTGAAAACTGACAAGTCCCAAGGGATGACGCTCAAATTAAAGTCCTGGAATTTAGAAACAAATTGGAGTAGGGCGGGGAGTTGGTGCTGGCCAGTGCCACCCCCTACAATGGTCAGGGTGCTGTCGCTGCACCATTTCACTCAGAAACTCAGGAACTGACCACATCCTGATTCAATAAGTTACATTTGGAAGTAAAAATTGCATTTTATGTCAGAGTTACATTTACCTTACTGAGGAGGAATCACTTTTTTAAAATTAGTAAGTAGCCAGATAATAATAATGGCCACCAGAATGAGCTTCTTCGGCACCTCATGGGATCAGAGCTTTAATAGAATTTGTTGAAAATTGGCACGTTAGTTTAAAAAGAAAAAATTCCATAGAAGATGAGTGATCATTGAAGATGCTGACGAATCTATAAAATTTACCTTGAAGTTTTACTCTTAAGTCTGGACATGGGTGACCAGGTGCTATATACATACCGAGGTCTTGATTGTGAGCTTTCTCCTGCCCTTCCAGGTATAACAGACTATAGCCCGTCCAGAGCTTGGGCATGCCCACGGGGCAGGTGGGCTCTCCATCTGTCTGACTGTGGAGAACCAGGAGGAAGCCACTGAGGTATCCAGGGCCAAGCCCTTTGGGCCCAGGATCCCCAGTGGGCCCAGGAGGGCCTGGAGGAATAAGAAAAAACAATGAAGGCAGTTTAGGGAGTTCAGGTTAACAAACATTTCTGAGCACCTCTATTCTGGTGCTGTGCATGCCTCGGCCACTCCCAGGCATGCCCCCTCATATAACTGTAATATCTACAGAGAACTCATTCAGCAAGGATTTGTTCTGAGCAACCTCTAGTGCTTGGGCTACATTAGCATAAAAACAGACAATAATCCCATCCTTCCCAGAGCTGACATTCTACTTGAAGAGAAATGACAATCAATAAGCATAATAAAAAGGTAAATTATGAAATACGTTGGAAAGTGACGAATACTGA
Source organism: Equus przewalskii (assembly GCF_037783145.1). Lineage (NCBI taxonomy): Eukaryota > Metazoa > Chordata > Mammalia > Perissodactyla > Equidae > Equus > Equus przewalskii. Next base: position 15,204,140 of record NC_091835.1, read on the forward strand.
GAAGAAAAGACCTAGAAGAGAATAATGGCACTCTCCATGTGTGATCTCCCAGCCTTCTCAGACTGGACCAGGCCCGCTCGTATGAAAAGTGATTCTCAAAGTCCGTCCTTCTTACCCCTCCTAGATGTTTCTTACGGTCCCGCCCATTAACAGTTCTATTCTAAGAAGGACAAGGACTTGAGGTCCACATGTACAACTTGGATCTCTTCTTTTATGAAGGAGGATGGTGGAAGGAAGGCCTGGTTCTAGAGTTCTTGTTGGAAGGCCTGGTTCTAGAATTCTTGTTGGTAGATGGGAAATGAGCAGTTTGACAGCAGCGAGCAGAGTCTGTCTCTTTGGCATCTCTAAGGGGCTGGCTTATTGAAGAAGGCCAATGGCTATTTCTAATTGCCAAGAGCGAATAGTGAAGTTTGACTTTGAAACCAAAAGTTGTTTTTTTTTTTTAACTTGTTTCTGGAAGACTCGCAGTCTCTCCCCATCTACACTGTAAACCAGAGGTTAGGAAGTGGTAGCGTGTGGACTGAATCAGGCCTGCTCATCCATTTCGTGTGACCTGTCAAGATCTCACAGGTTGAGGTTTTGGATTTGAAAAGCAGAGTGTAGGGAACGTGGCCCCGCATTTCTACAGGGCAACAGTTGGCTTTAGCTGGGCTGCAGCTTTCAGACTGCACGGTCCATTTTGCCCTAGGCCCCACCCAGCCCTCTTGGCTCTTTCTCATGACTAACCTGGTATTGCCAGATACTCTCCAAAAATGAGACTGTCTCTTGGAGTCTTTGGGATTCTGTGGCCTAACAGGTTGCCTGGTGCATTAGATTTCAAATCTCTATTCTGAAGAGTCATCTCTCCCCTCACCTAGTGCCCATGCCCACATTATTTTCTTCAGAAATAGCCTTTATTCTATATAAATTTATCCATGGCTCTACAATAAGATGGAGTGAATTCAGAGTACCAGAGGCCAAGCAATTCAGCCAATTGCAGAGGGTGAGACCACCCCCCACCCCCCACTCCCCGTCCCCAGGATCTTCAGCATAGCCTGTCAACGGTGATCACACAACAAATGACGGGCTGACCTTGGAAAAGTGAACAGCTGAAATGGCTGAGCCTTTTATGATCATGTATGGTGGTTTGGGCAAATACTAAACTGGAGACAGGGTCTTGACTTGTTTTTATGATAGGCGAGAATCAACTGGAACGTGGTGGATACACTCTGTTCTGTTCTTGTTGCTTCTGTCTCCTTAATACCTGATGAGTTGGTATCTAAGACTATTAATAGGATCAGTTTGGAAAGCTGCTTGAGAGGCCACAGATCTTATATACAGTTCTCACATCTACTGTGTCAGGGAAAAGAAGAGAAACAAACTCCTTACCTGGTGCTCCAGGGCAGCCAGCTTCTCCCATGTCACCTTTGTGTCCTGGAGGCCCGGGAGACCCAGGGATGCCATCCTCGCCCCTCCTGCCATCCAGCCCAGGCTCTCCTTTGCACCCTGCACAAAATTGCATGATGGCAGTGGTGAAAACAATATGACACCCGCTAGCATTTACTGCAGGTACACCATGTGCCAGCCCTGGGCGTCCCATTTTCACTTGACTGTATTAGCTCATTTCATCCTCCCAGGTACGTGAACTTGGGACTAGACTATCTCCACTTGGCAATGGGGTCACTGAGGCTCTGAGAGGTCAAGTACCTTGCTTAATTAAGGTCAATGAGCCAGTAACAGGCAGAGCCAGGATTTGAAGCCAAACCAGGGAGGTGTTGAGAAAGAGGTTTTTACACGTCCTTCATATTCTTGTATATTTGAGGGTTTTTTACATTGAACATGTATAGCTTTTATAATTAAATATTTTCCTTAATAATAATTTTTTAGAAGCCTGAATAGAAGAATGAATGAAATTTAATAGGATTCAGCTCGGGGTCAAGTTAAATTTAGAGCAAGCTAAGGGCAGTGATTTTTAAAAACAACTTTTTAAGTCTTTACAAGGTGTGAGGTACCACACTAATCCCTCTATATGGATTACCCAATCCCGTCTTCCCAGGACCCATATGTGTAGGTGCTCTCCTATGCCAGACTACACTAGGAAGACCGAGGCTCAGAAAGGTCACAGCGCCGATCACTTGTGGAGAGGAGCCAGGCCCAGGCAGGCTGTGTGCAGACTGCCATCACTCTCCAGCCCCTGCCTGGTGACAGCTGCAGGGCTCAGGTGCCCTCCTTAGAGGACATAAGCTGGGGGACTTGGCAGCAGACGCACTGATTCTTGAAGTGTTGGGTTCTTTAAGTGCTGGGTTGCTTTGGGCCAAGACATCAATTCATTAGCCACAATCTCCTTTGGTCAGAGTAACTGATATGGTCCTTGTCTATGAGGGGTTTTATTGCCATTAGCCCTAATTCCCGAATTACTAGCCCTCTCAAGTTTTCCAGTCTCCACCTATTATTCTTTCTCCCTCTCTCCCTTCCTGTCTCTCTCTGTCTCTGTTTTCTCTCTCTCTCTGCCACAAATTAGCCTAAAAGTGACCGTTAAGTCCAAGAGGGCTCACTTGAGAAGCTTTCACTCTTTTTCATTCTTGGATTTGTTCTTCAAGGGAATGGGGAGCCACTTGAGGGTTCAGAGCAGGGGCTTGCTGTTCTCAGGTGACAGGTGGACATCTCTCTGGACTTCTCTCTCACACAGGCCCCCTCTTACAGCCAGCTGAAAGGCATGCCCCACGAAACCTCACTGCTTTTAAATTTTTGTTCTAATATCACCTGCCCAAGAGTGTCCCCACAACCAGCTAGTCCTCCCCTCCACATCCTTCATCGGTCCAACTACGTTCAGTGTAGTCCTTGCAGGCGTTCCTGGCTTTGGGGATGCTGTCGTCTCGCTTTCTCACCCCAATTAGAAACGAATTCTCTTGGAATGTCGTGCAGTGCCTGGACTGCCTTCTCTACATGGTTCTCATTCCGTAAGTGAGAAAGGAAACCTCTCCTTCTCCCCATCTGCATGAGAGACATCCTCTCCTTTCTAGTAACTGGGCAGAAACCTCCTCTTCCTGGATGGCGCTGCTGTATGCGAATTGGCGCATCTCTTTCCTCCAGCTTCAAAGAGAATACCCGTTATTTGGGAAGGAACATAAGGACCCAACTGTGAGCTCAGAGCATTCTTTTATCTCACCCACCCGACAAGATGATTCCAATATGTGGCCACTGTGCTGTTCTAGAAAGGGCTGCCCAAGTGCTGACAAGCCAGTGAATGGACTTATCATTCAAAAGGCAGTAGGCTTCCTCCTGAAGTGTCAACATGTGGCGAGTTCACTGTCAATCTGGGAAAAGAGATCCCTTGTCAGATGTTCTAATATAGGCTTTGCTCCCTTTAGGGGAAGACAGAGAAATTGTCAGGTGGATGATTTTTCTGAGAGACAGGAAGGAAGGCTTTTGTTAGCCTACGTTGGTATGCCCAGAGCTTTCCACTACGAGGACTTGTTCTCTACTTGGAACTTGTTTGATAGAACGGAACTGCATCTCAGAGCCCTCCAATGTTCCATGGATGACTTCCTGGGAGAGGGTCACGTGTTGACTTGAAGATAAACACATGCTCACAGGATATGGGTACTTCCATTAGGAAGTAACAGTTCAAACCAAAATGGAGACCACCTTTGTGTTCCTCACAGGAAGCCAGCCTCTGAGGCCCACCCGGGAAGGGGAAGTGGTCTCCCACATTGTGGGAGTAGAAAAGAGTTAGACCTTCCATGGTGGAGGACTCTTAACAGACGCAAGTTATACTTAGTAGTGGCCGTTACCCACCCAGACTGGGCAGGAAAGAGCCAGAAGTTTGTTTTTTTCTATGTAGATCTCAGCCGCAGCACTTGGTTACAAAATCAGCTTAGCAATGAAAGAGGTTTTGAAGGGAAAACAGGAAGAAACCAACAATGGCATTTTAAGTGGAGGTGGTACTTCCTAGTGGCAGCTGATCATTCACAACCGACCTCGGGGGTGGCATATACAGTCCCTCACATCCTGCCAGAAGAACTGCCTTCAGAAAAGGACACATGGCAAGCAACAGGCCCTGCAGATGACTCAAGTCAGCCAGGGCTGGGCCACTGCAGAGCCTTAAAATAGACTCCTCATTGTTTAGTAACGGGAAAGAATGGCCAGTGCATCCAGGGTGGCCAGCAGGAACAGACATGGAGAGGGAACCAAGGAATATATTGCTGACAAAGAGGAGTGCTTTATAACAATGGCTGGGAGCCCACATCAGAGAAGAGGGGGCCCAGAAGAAAGCAGCAACTTAGGATAGGTCTTCAGGGAAGCTGGGCCACGGAGCAGGACAGCCCACGCCGGGAGACCATGGGGAAGAATGGGTCAAGCTTTGCAGGAAGGGCTGTGCACTTTTTTTTTTAATGTAACAGTCACATTGCTTGGCACAAGGGTGGCCTCAGGGTGTCCCTAGTGCCAGCAGGCAGGGTCCGTGACATCAATAAGGAGAAGGCACAGGAAGCCACAGACGATCCTCCTCTGGCCACCTGCGGCTGGATGAGCCCATCCGACCCCAAGTCAGGAGGAATTAGAGATGGCAGGCAGTCACGCCTGGGCCCACATAGACTGTTGGCTTCTTTCAGAAGCTGAAAATCTATGGAGAAAGAATCTCGTATGTGCCCAAGATAACTATTAAGTTAAACTGTACAAAATTTGCCCATTTGATTTTTTTTCTCCTCCATTCCTTTCTTTAGTTATTTTCCAAAGCCACCACAATGGGAGAATCCAACCATCCTCTGGTCTCAGTTTTGATGTTGGGATGAAGCAGTGGGTCTCAACCTTGGCTGCATGCTACAGTTGTCTGGGCAGCTTTGCGAAAACACTGATGCTCAGGCTCGCCTCCCTCTGCCGTCTCCTGGTCTGGAATGAGGCCCGGGCATCAGGATTTCTTCAAGGTCCACCAGATGACTTTAACCTACAGCTGAAATTGAGTCACTGGGGAAGGTGTCACTCTTAGCCGACTCTTTTAGGGATGGCATTCATATAATATAGTTAGGGTTTCTCAAACTTGAACATATATACAAATATTCTGGGAATCTTGTTAAAACGCAGATTCTAATTCGGTAGGTCAGAGGCGTGGCCTGAGTTGCTACTGGTTGTCAGACCACACGTTGGGTAGCCAGGCTGTAGCTCACTCTTAGTTACCAGGTCATTGGCCAACCCGCCCCTTCTGTGCTCCTGCTCTCTGCCTGTTGGACAGTTCTGGACCCTCAAACGCAATCTTTCCTTGAAGCTTCTGCTCAAATGCCAGCTCTTGCTGGGGTCTCAGCAGTCCTGTAATCCTCCACACTGGAATTCACCTCTCCCCGTCCCATTCTCCAGATGCCTTTTGCCTGAATTCCTTTAAAACACAAATTATAATCTCCCATTATTTAGAGTGATTTATGTTCTGCCGGCTATTTCTACTATGAGGTTGTGAGACCCTGGAGCGGGAAAAAACACGTCTTACTCACATTTGTATTGACCACAACACCTAGTACTCTACTTTACAAAGAGTAGGGGGCACCTGGAAGTGTTTACTGAGTTGAATTTGCAGAACTCCATGTTAGGCCACATCTTTCACTGGAAAGTTATTTTTCCAAAGGTGGGGGGACCCGGCCCTCAATATTGCAAATATATACACAACAAGGGAGCTTAGTTTTAAAATAAGGCTGAGCGACAAGTTATACTGACTGACTGAGAGATTTATCCATGCAATGAGTGCCAAAGAAAAGAGAAGTTAAGTAACTACTCTCAATTTCCAGTGTTTGTGAACTGTTAAAGGAAGTTGCTCCAGTCAACACCCAATTAACTTAGTGCACAAACACAGATGCAGTGCAGCAAATGCAAACAACAAAAACCCATACTCATGTGAGGAAGCCTCCAGAGCTGTTCTGGACACTACCCAAGAACTACCCAGACTCCAACGCAGAGGGGCATCTCTTGGGCCCTTAGCTACTTGGGTTTGGGGAAACACAAGAAAAACAGGTGATGCAAAATTCAATTCTATTTCCTATTCCTTTGGCCCTGAACCAAAAAGAGCCAAATCCACAGCTTGGTAGTGGGAAAAATGGAAAAAGGAATGGGCTCATGCCTCTTAGGATAATTTACACACAGGTTACCTAGAATCATGGGCACTGCCAATGAGTCTGAAGAGATCGGTGACCTCTAGATGACCAGCCCCGGACTCCTCTCTGTAAATTACCCAATGTAGTGGAGATATGTGAAGAGAAAATAAACCATATGGAGGACACGTTTTAAAGGAATGGTTTGGTTTAAATGCTTAAATAAGGATCCTGCCACCTTGACAACGACTGAGCAGTGCTCACATCAATTAAATGAACATGGCCGTCATTTAGAGCAACCTTCCGCCTTTTCCCTCTTCCCCCTCCACGTGATAAACCTCCTTCTCCCTTCTTCTTGGCTGTTTCTGCTCCACTGAGCCCCAACTCAATTGTTTTTAATTCAAAACCAAGTCAACAGCTATTAGTGACGATTAATAGAGCATCTACCCCATTGTGCTAAGAGGTTTCAAAACCTCATATCCAAAAGCTGCCTGGGTATAAAAGATTTAAGTAGGAATTCAACATAAAAATAGAAGGGATGTGTCAATTCAGTTAGTACATGATTAAGCCTTCGGAAAAATGTAGAGAAAATGTATAAGGGGAAGGAGATTCTCATTGCTTCATCCTCACAGTTTTTTAGGCTCCATACAAAAAGTTATGTAGCAAAACACCTAGATTTTCAATGAAGCGATATATGATGCAAATAAAGAACCATCAGCTTGAGGCTCATACCTGGTCCTGGGGGGCCCCTCATTCCAGGGGGCCCCATCTCTCCTTCTGGGCCTCTTGGGCCTGGTACCCCAGGAAGCCCCGGGATTCGGGGGCAGGAATCCACATCTGCAGGTGGCCCAGGTTCACCTGAAATTGGAATCACCGCTTGTGTGATGGATTCAAACGCTCCCGAACAAACTCTTGCATTCTCAAGTTAGACAGGCTTCCAACACTACACTGAAATGTCATCCAGAATGTTCAACAACCCAATATAAGCTCCATGAAGGCAGGACTTGTTCACTGCAGGGTGCGTGAAAAACTTCCAAGTATTTTGTTGAATAAATGAACGGATGAATGAATGAGTGAGTGAATGGGATCTCAGAGGAGGCAAAAGAAGTAAGCCATAGTGAAGGTTGGTTGAGGTAGAAATAATTTGATGACCTTCACAGGATTTCCCATCTTTGGGCCACTTTTTACTGGGGTGCCAGCCACAGGTGGCACTGGGAGAGGTGCCATTGGGTTGCTAACACTCAGCTTAAGGTCCCTCTAATTCATGACTCCACATTGCAGTTCCCATAGTGTCCATTGCTCAACTAGATAGAATTTCAGGATCGCTAGGGGTGCTAAAGCAATGACTTTTAACTCTGAGCGCACCTTAGAATTATCCAGGGGAATTATAAAAATATACTGACGCCTGGGTCTAGCCCCAGAAATATTGGTTTAATTGGAATAGGACATGGCCTGTGCAGTGCCCTTAACCCAGCTGGGGAGCTTTTGAAAAGCACTGATGCCAGATGGGGCTCTAGACTTATTAAATAGGAATTTCTGAGGGTGGGACCCAGGCATCAGTAATTTTTTAAAACTCTCCAGATGATTCCAGTGTGAGCCAGGGCTGAGAAGCACCGCTGTAAAGCTGTAGCACATCAGAATCATCTGGCCAGCTTGTTAGAGCCCACGGTTTCTGGAGTCAGCATGTCTGGGCTGGGGCCCAACATTTGCACATTGAACATGTTCCCAGGTGAGGCTGATGGTGCTGATCTGGGGATCCCACGTGGAGAGCCACTGCTCTCAAAGTTCGGAATTTTTTCCTCTTGGTTACTTTCACAACTTTAAGACATTTTTTTCTGAAGCTTCATTCACTCACCCTGCAAACATTCCACAAGGGAAAAGAAAGAATCATAACGCTAACCAATAATGATAACAGCTAGCACTCACTGAATGCCTTATCATTTATCAGGTCCTAATTGCTTTATGATTAAACGCTCCCAACAAGCTTGTGTGTATGGGCTGCTGTCATTAGAATGTGATGGGTAAGAAAACTCAGGCTCGGGTAAATAAGTGACATATCTGAAGGCACACAGCTAACACATGGCAGAGTCTAGATTAAAAATCCAAGATGTCCTGGCTCCAAACCTGTGCTCCTAACCACCACACCCTACTGCCTTAAGAACCCTTAACCTCTGCATCGTGAATTCTAAGAAATGCAACATACTTTAAAATGTAAGATTTATTGGTTGTGGTTTTCTTAAAATTCATACAAATGTGCAACATAATTTTAAGAACAGCAATGATAAAGAAGCAAGAAAATCCTAGGAAATGTGGCCATAACAACGACATAGTCTCCATCGTAGTTCATGTCCCTGTGCAAAACGGACTTTAACCTCTTGTAAAATATTGTATGAAACCACAAGCAGCACTGATTTGGATGTATTTTCACAGTACATACGGTTTCATGTAAAACTTGGCTTTCCCACTCTGGGTGACTTGAGAGAGATGCATGTGAATATTTCCTGTTTTCCCTGAATAATCGGGTGAATTCTGGTGGTAATTCACCCATGGTGGTGGATGAAGGAAGCAGGTAAGGAAAAGAGGGGTGGGCATTTGGCTGATGTTTCATATTTAAGATTCTGATGTTATCTTCAAATGAGTTTATATATACAGTCACTGATTTTTGACTTGTAAAGCCTATGAATGGTGGAAATCAGTGTCTAATGGTTGGAAAATATCCAAGATATACGAGAAACACTAAAAGGATTGAAGTGAAAATTCATTAAATATACCACTTTAATTTTTAAATATAAACATTTGAAATAGCAGGATTTTTAAAAATTCTGTTTTTGCTTTTCTTGACTTTTTAATAAACCAGAAGCTGAAACAAAGGGGCCAAGGAGACTCTTCTAAGGGCATTAAAAATAATATATGGCGTCTGTATTTAGGGCAACTTTCATTAGGGTTAATAACAGATGCCTGGAAAGAATAAATGCATGCATTCACAATTTTTCTTTTCTTCTTTTGAGAAACTCTTGTTATGCTCTTTGAAAATGCCAGACACAAAATAATACGTTGCTTTTGCCTCGTGGAGGATTAAGTGAACACTTAGTTGGAAAGAATAACGGTATTTTCATTTTAACACACAAAGAAATTTGCTCCTTGAAAATGGACTTCGGGTGGGACAGGAAAAGCTTGTCACTGCCCCTTACTGGGTATTGAAGACCCATCTTTTCATGTTGTCGATACTGTTTATTTTACTGATGTTCCCTGTATTTATATTGTAGAATTTACAAAAGAAACTTACACTGGTATGTACTATCGCATTTGACAGAGAAAGTACTCATATTCTGAGCCTGAGTTGAAATTACATAAACCGAGGATCTACACAGCCTTGACAACCTATAATGAGGCTTGGCATTGGGACACTAATATGGGGTTACTATATCTGTAACGAGGAAGCGAAAGCATGAAAACCCAATATAATCACAGCATCCCATCTATAAAAATGTAACAAAGTTTAACTCGCAAATACAGGGAGAAAGCCAAGAACAGAAATGACTGGGAACCAGATTTAGAGGAAATTATGAGTTTTATAGTAACGCTTACCTCTGGAACCTGGAGACACCCAAAGTCGAAAAACGAGGCCACACAACAATTTTCATAGGGTGGAAAGAGATTTGAAATTTGTGAATTAGGACAAAAGTGAAAGAGATTGCCGGAGAACATAAATAATAATTTGAGGACAGCATCTATGACAAGCAGAATGAAGGCATCTTATTGAATAAAAGTCCACATCAGTGTTACTGACAACAATGGCTATGATTTAGGAATGGAGTTTTCATATCTAGAAAGACCTGAAATGAAACTCTCTTGCACAATATAAATTCAAGTTGATTCCGCACGGCGAATATGTCCTAATTTAACATATAGAGAAATTCTGCCCATTTGAAGGCTTCTGAAAATTCCATATTAATTTGCCAAGTGTTATAGGTTATGCACAGAAAGGAAAGATAAGATGAATCTTTGTCCTGTTGGACTAGGATCCATTCTAAAGTTTACTCTTTGAACTAGGGAGTGCTAATTTAGGAGATTGACAAATATTCTGAACTGACACCACATTACCATGATATTGATTTAGGATCCTGAAAGATATCACTTCTGCCAATCTCAAATGCACACGTCTGTTTGCCCTCCCAATTCTTCCCTGGCTTACTTTGACCCTCTGATGAAAATGTGTTGTCCATAGACCTTAAATTGAGCCTTTCATCTTGATAGGAACGAATGGACTTTACAGAAAAAGTTAAATAAAACATCTAGAAAAATCAATGGGAATTCAGGGACAGGAACTGAATACACAGTCCTCACACACAATAATCAAATCAGTCTTTGCCTCTTGTTTGAGGAAACACAGATTTATTTACCTTAGAAATATTATATGTAAAATCAACTCCTAGATTTTCAAACTTACTCATTCTTAGAATATTAGTTTACCAAACCTGAGACTTTGTGGTGCGGCCTGAAGTAAATATAATCTTTATCAGAAATGTAATCTGTCTCATCTTTACATCTTCATAAGAATTTGCTGGTAATTTCAGAGTCATTGCTTCCTGAAAGATCATCTCACTGTAAATGTTTAAACTCAGCACCGTGGGTAGGCTGCTGGGTGAGATGATTAAGCGTCAGAAGCTTACCCGGAGGGCCAGAGGGCCCCTGTCTCCCTGGAGGTCCCAGCAAACCCTTCTCTCCAGGTGGCCCAGGAAGTCCAGGTGGCCCCGGCGGCCCCGGGAATCCCATGGGTCCTACAAGGAAACAGATAAAAACGAGGGCACTGGAACGAAGCAATATAATGACAATGACAGTTTGATAGACTGACTTCAGAGATTCACGCCAAGAAAATGCAGAGCAAAGTCAGCCTTAGAGTCCAGATGGGTCTCCCACTTTTTTCTGTGAGGCTGAGAAGAGTTGCCTCTGTCTGAAGGAAACACAATAATCTGTCAAAGGGACTAAGGAAAATGGTTCCATGATCAAGACAAAACTAAATTAGAACGAAAAGCCCTGGAATGCTGAACTTTCCGTGGAGATGCTCAAAAGACTGGAACTGAAGGGACAAAAAGGAAAGAGGCCTTGCTGTCTGAGGGCGACGTGCTCTGGCCCTGAGTTCCCCCCACTCTCTTCCTCACTCTGTTTCAGCCACACCAGCCACTCAGTGCCTCGCATATGCTGTTCCTTCTTTTCCTCCTGGTCCATGAAGTCCTCCTCATTCTGTAGAGTGCAGATGGAGCCTCACTTCCTCTGGGAAGCCCTCCCTTGAACCCCACCCCAAGTCCCATGGCTTTTTGATGAGCTCTCATAGAAGTGTGTCCCTTTGCTCAGGGTACTCATCTCAGTTGACAGCAGTGGATCCTTTGGTGAGAATGTCTGTCTTCCCCCAGGAAACTGTGTGCTTAATAAGAGGGGAATCTGTTTAAATATGTTCTCTGCTATATTCCTGTAGGTGCCTAATAAATGCTTATGGAATAGATAAAATTTTTCCCACTGTGTAAGTCTAAAAAGGTAAACTGAGGAAGCCCCTCATCTTTTTCAGTTGGGCAGTCTTTGGCCCGTATGCCCATTGCAATGGGAGTTAAGAAGGATGGTTGGTGGTTCCACCAATATTTCTCTTTATATATCATTTGTAGGTCACTGTTACTTATATGCCATGCTATTTTCCCAATCCTGAAGTTTATTTCCAGGTCGAAGTTCATTCTCTAGAGTAACAACTGAGGGGGAAGGTCTTATTTGAGAGAGGGACAAGATTGTATAGCCAGTCCCCTCCTCCTTCCTCTTGGTGTCCAGTTCTGAGGTTCAATAACTGGAAGTCCGTATACCTTCAGATACAAGCCACATTTTCTGAAAATTGATTTTATTGCTAATAAAGGTGAAGAGGGTTGCTGTGTACTATTGTAAAGGTTGTGCACTGCACAATTCCAGAGATGCCATTTGCATTGTAGTCATGGAAGCCTCACTGTGATTTTGATCTCCCCTCTTCCCTAATGTTTTGCCTTCTTTCATATTTGGTTCAGAAGTCAGGCAGAGTTCTAGTTATTGGACTCCTGCAAACGTCAACATTCACTTCTGTGGTATACAGCTTCCTTAGTTATAACATAAGGGAGTTAAAATGGAGAATCATTATTGGACCCTTTTCAACATAAAGGTCTATGGACCTAATAATTCTCTGAAATCCTGGTGACCAAAAACTAAAGTCCCTAAATATGTGCAGTTAGGTAAAAATGAATTAAAATAAATATTTTAGCCTTAAATAGTGGGGAAATTCAGTCATGGGGACTCTGTCATGAATATAAAAGAGCAAAGTCAACAGTCTAAAATTGAGCTGTCCAATAAAGAAGCCACTGACCACTTGTGGCTATTGAACACTTGAAATTGACAAGTCCAAAGTGCGTCGTGCTTTAAGTGTAAAATGCGCACGGATTTGAAAGGTGGAAAGGAGGACTATCTTATTTGAGGGAAGATCTAGGTTTGTACAACCAGCCATGATCATCCCATTGATGATCTGTATTAATTATATGTTAAAATAATAACATCTGAATATATTATGTTAAATGAAATAAAGTGTGAAAGTTAATTTCACTCATTTCTTTTTACTTTTTAAAATGTGGCTACTACATCTTTTAATTACATGTGTCGCTTGCATTGTATTTCTCTTGTTCAGTCCTGGTCTAGAAGATTAACAAGTATGTTATTTGGGGATAATAATGAATTTGTGTTTCTTCTTTGCACTTGTCCATCATTTACCCAAACTTTAGGACTCTGGGAAAGTCAGGACATTTTGGAAATGTAGTCACTGTTTCCATGGGAAATAGGAATTAACTCATGGTGGTGCAGTACCCCAGACCCTTACAGGCAAAATAAGGAAAATCTTCATGTTAAGGAACAACTTGCATCCATACCTTTCTGGCCGTCTTTTCCATCACACCCTGGGAAGCCTTTGTGTCCTGGAGGGCCTGGGGGGCCTGGGGGACCTGGTGGCCCTGGAAGACCACGGTCACCTGGTTCCCCTCTCAGAAGGTCGACACTCCCAGGGGGGCCGGGAGGCCCAGGTGTTCCTGACCATAAGGAGGAGGCAAAAAGATTCCTTCAGTCAAAGATAAATGTATGTGCTGGCTCCCCAAGAGCTTCTTAAGGAAGGTAATTGAATGATTTGTAAGCGAGAGATGGAGCAAATTAGAAGAATAAGAAAGTCAATAGGATCGGAAATGAAAGCGAGGATATCTCATGCAGCCCAAGTTGAGATATGGTGTAAATAGTCTGTTAATAACTATTAGATGAAATGAGCACAAGCAAAGGCTTCTTCCCCTCAGAATCATCCCTTTTGGAAGAATCAGTTTACGAGTTTTCTTTGCACTGCCATCCCACTGCTTCAATACAGTGGATGGATGGGTGGATGGATGGATGGACGGATGGACAGATAGATAATAGGCTTTGAGAAAATCTGGCTGATAGGAAAGGAATGTTCACTCAATGAAATTTATAGTCCTATTTGAAAACAAGTGTGTACACATAGGAATTGAGCCTAAATTCTGTTCCAAATTAGTTTCTATAACACATTTGTAGGCACTTTCATTGTTCTCAGTGTAAAATAGAATTATATAATATTTTATCCCACCCTTACTAAAATTCTAAAGATGTAAAGGCATTGGGCTCGTGTCTCTCTAGAGGAGTTCTATGAATTAGTAGGAATGTGGTTAATTTACAGAACACTGTACTGAGCCACGCTCTTTTTCCAACTCCCCAGCCAGCTCTAGTCCAACCCTACTTTGTGAAACACCGCCTTGCTAGAGTTTGTCCCTGCGAAGTGATGAGAGGAATGAAATGTACTGTTGGCAGCACATGAAGAGACTCTGTTTCCGTGCATATGCCAGACCTAGGTCCTGTCACTCTGGGCCAGGGGCAGTGGTTTATGTGGTAGGTGCAAGAGACCAACAAATAGGATGCGATTCCTCCAGCTAGCCACTTCTGAACCCTCATGGTCAGCCTCAAGCTGGCGATGGGAAAGGCTTGCTTGCAGTCACAGTTGGTACCCATAGAGAGTCGGTCTGATAGAGTTGAAATAGAAGAGTGAGGGGCCTAAGCTCTGGTCCTTACAGCCCATCACTGCCCACATTCCCACCTTTTCCATCTGCCAAATTGATGGGGCTGCTAAGCTGCTTCTACTCTGCCGTTCCCTGCTCCTACATCCCTAGGGAGCGGCAGCATCTAAGGAAAGGAGCATCAGCGTTCTGCCATGATTGTCTCATACCTCTCAGACCATCGGGGCCAGGAGGTCCCTGATCTCCAGGTGGACCCGAGTCAGGAATGTCACCCGTAGGAGCTCTTCCTGTGGCACCTGCAGGGCCAGGTGGTCCAGGTCTCCCTGAGGAGGGACATGTCCAGATGTTAGTCTCATTACATTTGGAAGGTTTTGATTTCGTTATGGAGAGAGGGGGAAAGCATGCTGCTTCTTACCTGGGGGCCCTGGAGGACCTTTTTCTCCAAAAAGCCCTGGAGGAGAAATTCCTGGGCTCCCGGGGTCTCCCGTCTCCCCTTTCAGCCCAGGTATTCCCACTGGGCCGCGTGGACCCACTTCATGCAAACCTTAATGAGGAAACCAGCGTTAGCACGCGTCTTCTCCCTGTTTGTCCCTGTTGTGGTGCCTGGAAAGGAACTGCTTCCAAATTTGGGTGTGACAGGGAGGTGGTTGGTTCTGTAGAGACCAACCACTGGGTGCAACGGAGATCTAAATGGCTGCAGTGGCCATTTACTCTCTTACGACCCATCACACTGGTCCACCATAGGCTTGATTTACTTTATGGTTAATTCCCAGATTTAAAAAAAAAAAAAACCACAGCTTAGTGACAACACCAACCCTCCAGCCCCAAATGAGATCCAACTATAAGTAATTATGAATAAACTGGTTTGAAATTGAAGGTGGAAACTGGCATGTAAATAGAACTATTGCGGAGTTTCTCATTGAAAGGGAGAATATCCTTGGCTTCTTAGAGGGGGCACACATTTTATCAACTATTTGGAAGAGCCACTAAATGAATCCTAAGTGACCGAAATTACGTCTTGAACTTCCAAACTGTATGAAGATTTTCTCTCTCCAACAACAGATTCAAACCTAGCAGTGCAACGACTTAACTTTTCCCACAACCCCTCAAATCTGCATGTCTGGTTGCAGTTACCTTGTCTGGTAATGAGCTATTTTTCTGAGAAAGTAATGCAACAAATGTGCGTTATACTAAAACAAGAGGACAAGCTAAAATGCAGTTGAAGAATAACCTCTTTGTGATATCAAAAATAACAGCAATTTGTTCAGGTAATTTGTTTCAGCCACAGCTATTGAGGGATGCTGACTAATTAGAGCCACGTGGTCGTATTTGGCATTACTACACTTAAAACAAAACAATATCCCAAAAAACCCCAGCTATTTATTTGTTATGCATAACATTTTGAAATCGAGCTCCACTTAAGCAACTATTCAGAGTATTTTTAGTAGATAGTCCCAAGCAATATCAACAAGGGCACTGTTAACCAACCATTCCTTCTGAAATAGAGTTTCCTCAAACGTCCTTTTTATATAAGTCCTCTGCAACACTGAAAATAGTTCCGATATTGTGTCTCTAAGTTAAGCCAGTTTCTTAGTTTTGTACCCCAAATCTTGCGATATGAGAAACACCAGAGGTATCTTACGGTTGCAGTTCAGTCTCTCACAAATGATTTTCTCTTACCTGAAGCGCCTTCGCTTCCTTTCTGACCCTTTAAACCATGCAAGCCATTCAGGCCGGGTGACCCTGGGGGACCTGAAACACATCACAAGCCTGTGACCCACAGAGCAAGACCAGCTGTTAATGTTCACTGGACACCACCCAGCGGAGGGTGTGCTCATGGAGACAGACATTCTCCAGACCGGAACCACGCGATCGCACCATTATCAGGGCTGAGTCCATGCCAGTGATTATTATTTAACACGTTCATTTGATGGAGGTTTTCTGCCAAGACAGCTTAGCACATGCATTTCTTTGGTTTTAAAGTACTGCTGTTGGTTTATGACATATCAAAAGCATCTCTCTCTCTCTGACCAGATACAGTCCAGAATTACTGAATCTTGGTGTAGAAAGTGACCTTCCATTTTATGACAATAAAGTCATCCCAGATGAGGAAAGAGATTGGACAGGAGCAAACCCAAGCTTCCTTCCTCCCTTGCTAGGATCTTCCCACTCAGCCACAGCCTGCAGATTCTAATTTCTTCAGGATCTAGTCAGGCAAATGTAGTAATACAATAAGGACAGGTGGGTCTGTGGCGTACACACTGGGGAATACATGCCCTACCTAATTATATTTTTTGAGCATGGTGCTACTCACAAAGAACAGGCTTGCCAGTCAAGTTTGGCTGCGGCTATTTCTTTGCATCTAGTTCTTTCAAAGGGAACCATTCTGATGCCTCTTTACAGAAACTAAATCTATTTCCTGATGATCACTGAAAATGCCATTCTCCATAGTTAGATATGATCTCCTTGATGTCTGATCTGCTCTCAGAACCTTCCATCAGACATCAGTATAGTTCTCTAAGGAGACATCTATCAACCTGAATTTACTTAAACTGTCACTAACACTGAACACCTATAAACCAATATAAGTATATAGATATATAGAGATATTTATAACATATCATATGTAGATTTATAGGGAGGGAGTAGAGAGAAGAAAAAGGAGGAAAGGAGGGGAAGAGGAAGGGAAGAAGGCAGTTAACTAACATGTACAGAACATCCCATGTGCTGAGTCCTCTGCCAGGTGCTTCACACACGTCTTGTCCTGCTGATTGATGCGAGGGAACGAATCTTCTCCTCAGCCCCTGGCCCACCCTGGTAACCTGCCTATTTCACTAATGGATCTTCCCTCCAGCAGCTGTTCTTTCTCATCCAAGGCTGAGAGCGCCTCGGTGCACAGCCATTCACTCAGTTTAGGGTCACAGCCTTCGAATTTGCCATAATAACACCCTCAGTTTCTATGACTAACACACACAAATTGCCCCTCACCTACCCCCAAGGTACCTACATAGAGCTCCCTCTACGTTCTTATGCTGCTGCCTGTCCCACATTGTACAACAATCGCGTCTTTGGGGGACTGGTTTATTTGGGGTAAATTGATTGAGTGCAAGACCAGGTTCTATGTCTTTCTATCCCCCCACTCAGCATATCTCCTGACACATAGTAGGTGTTCAATAGATGTTTGTTGAATGAGTGAGTGAGTGAGAGTGAGAATGAATGAGTGAGAAAATGTGGAACAAGGAGGGTGAGGAACTCAAGGGGTGGAGAGAAAGCTATAAAAACGAATGGACTACAATTTCTGTTTGCATGTCACATCTTCCTTTGACAGATTTACAGGATGCATAAGATTTAGGGAAGTTGGAGTTGTCCATTTGTAGATAAATAATTCAAGTGCTAATTATCATTTATTCATTAAAGCAAGTCCTCTCTGGGCTTCTTCTTAGAAGATGGAACAGTCGGTTGGTTCTCTTCTATTTATTTTCAGTACTTGAACAGACAGTTATTCTATTTTTAAAATCTAGACTTTGGATTGGTGCAAATGAGCCATATTTCCTTGCAACAACAACAACAAAAAATGGGAATGCGCCCTTATTTTCCCTAAAGCTCTTATTTCCTAACCACTTTTAACAGTTCTGGCTGAGTTTATTTTCCAATCCTTTTTCCTATTTATGAGCGAACGTTTCAAGTTTGCACCAAAGGAACACACGGACCTTCATCTGCCAAATCTGGATATTTATTGCAATCTATCTCAAATGATAATAAATTTTTTGAGAACACTTTGCTATTTCAATGTGTTTTGATCTCCAGCTTAAGCCACCAAGATTGATGGTTTGGGGACTTGGCTGGGGGTGGAATGTCTCAACTTCTGCCAACTCTCCATTGTCACATCAACACGTCCAGATCCTGGGTTGTCACAGTCTCAGCCCCTGCCATTGTTGAACTGGCCGACCCTTATCTGACCCAATGTTATCTTTCTAAATTGAATGCAGCTACATCTGGGTAGGGTTTTAAGGGCAATTTTTCCTTTTTACTGAAAGCTTTTTATCAATCCCATCTCTAAATCAGAAAGCTGTTCATGCATAAAATATATACAGTGCAGACGAGAGGCAATTAGGCTAACAAAGCACATTCCTTGGTAATGAGGAATTTTTATTCACCTCTCTGGTCCTCCTGCTTAACAACCATCGTTTAAGGCTGCATCACACTGCACTCACAGGCCGGAGCACTCTCCCTCCAATCAGAGAATCTAATCTCCCACTCCAGCCATAATCTTAATCAAAGCTTCCATCTGTGTCAACCAGGCAGCCGACTCCGTGACTGGATTCCCACTCTGAGCTTTCCTTTTGTTCTACAGCCTGAAAACGCTGCTCCAGCCCCAGGGGTCATTGTACGGATTTATACTTTAGTAGGATGACCAACTGTCTATGTTTGTTGGGGCCTTTCGCAGTTCTAGCACTGAAAGTTCTGTGTCCTGAGATAGCCCCTTCAGTGCAAACTGGGAGAGCTGGTCACCCTAATGTTAAAGCTGATGGGAAAGAGAGACCCATGTGACTTTGGGTCATGGCTGAACAAAGTTGAAAACTTATCAAAACAGATTATGAAATAAGATTAAAAAACTTTTTTTTTTTAATTCAGAAAATATATGTGTGCCTACTGAGGGAATGCACAGAGCATAGGACGTGGTCTCCTAAACCACGGAGCTTCAGTCCCCAAATGTACCTAGTGACAGGCACTGACGAGACAGCGGGGAGCAAGAGAGAAACAATCCCTGACTTGACAGAATAAACAGGCAATTACATCAAGAATGGTAAGCGCTATGGGGGTGGGGCAGGAGGGGAACATTCTAGTTGTGAGAAGGGAGGAAGAGCATTTCTATGATTTTCATAGCTCCAAGGGGCACGGCATTTCTTTTCTGATAAAGACATTTCAAGGTGCTTTTTTCTTATGAAACGTTTTACTTACCACCAGCCAATATAACCCAATCCACATTTTTTACAGTTGTCACACTACAGATAATTGTCTTTAAGTTTCCGTTATTCCAATCTTATATGAATGCCCAACTAAGAATTGAGTGACTTCCTTTTAGGGGGAACATGTACTTGAAAACGTAAATCTAGGAATCAAGCCATTTTTAGCATATGTTTAAGTTAAAGTTTAAATCTGATTGAACACAAGCAGGACTCAGAATCCATATGGCTTGTTCTAGCAAAGCAAACAACCTTGAGTTCAGCAGCTGGTTTGTTCAAACAAGATAATCAGTCCCCTTGACTTATTTAGAACATACTTCAAATATTTAGTTTCTCAGTTCAAAGTGTTTCTGCCGGAATGTGGTTCATTTTTATATCAGCATGATAAACTGCAACAATGGATTTATAACGTAGATGTTTTAATTTTTAGGAATGTATTTCACTGTTTTGTTTTGTTTTTAGAGACCAGGCAATCGTTCGTTGGGCTGTTTGCAGCGAAACAGTGTCACTGCATGGTCAGGACGCACCACTGCAACGTCCGTCTGTACACTGGTGTGAATATTTGGGTTGAGATACTCATTTCTTCACCTTCTTTTCTTAACAAACTCATTATTTCAAAGCAGAGAATTTGATGTGATTGGAGATTATTTTTCCCATAATTTTGTTATTCAGTCAAATTCATTAGCTGTTAGTTTTTTAATGACATATCATGCTGAAGTTATGTGATAAATGCAAACTAATTCAAGGGAAGAAAGAATAACAATAGTAAAATGAGCCTGGTCCTTTGATACAAACGGGGTGTATATTGTTATGGTACCAAGACGCTTGGAAATCTTACCATTTTACTAAACTAGGGGCGTAGGAGGAAGTGGAAATTCCCTAGGGGTGGTTAATAATGGGAAATGTTTTCTTTTGGTTCTTTACCAATGTCGTCTTCTAGACCCTCCAAAAAAGTGTCAAAGAGTACCCCACCAGGGCTGCAGGGACTGCCAGGCACAGGACACAGCCAGAATCACTAGGGAAACTGAAAATAAGGAAATTGTCATTTTGCTTGAATCTCTAAATTTGTCACAAATCACTGGACTTCACGTTACTAAAAAAGCCAATGAAGGGGCTGGCCCCGTGGCCGAGTGGTTAAGTTCATGCGCTCCGCTGCAGGCAGCCCAGTCTTTTGTTGGTTCGAATCCTGGGCACGGACATGGCACTGCTCATCAAGCCATGCTGAGGTGGCGCCCCACATGCCACAACTAGAAGGACCCACAACGAAGAATATACGACTATGTACCGGGGTGCTTTGGGGAGAAAAAGGAAAAAAATAAAATCTTTAAAAAAAAAAAGCCAATGAAGAGGGAGAAGAAGAGTGCAAAGATATCTTGTGTAGTGATGGGAATTATAAGCCAAATAATATTTAGCTGCACGGAAATCCATACGTGTACCAACTTTCCAAAATAAATGGCTTCCCTCTCTGTGGAATTGCACCAGGTAACACACACCACACTACTACTCGCTGGAAAACTGGAATGATTTGAAAGCTACCTGATGAGTGAAGAGATGAGAGTGTGGAAAAACATTATTTGGATTCTAAAACAATAAAATGATTAAGCCCAAAAGGAGGGGTTTGCAACTCTTCTGAGAGGAGGTACTTTCGATCTTACCAAAATTTAATACGCATATGAGTCAACAAGCAGCAGGTAAGTGGAGGACCAGGGAGGGAGGAAGAGACAGAGGGGGCTTGGTTACAGAAATCCACCCAGGAAGGCTCAAACCTTCAAGTGTTGGTTGAGGTGAAGACCCTCAACTGAGTTGTTCCTTCTTCCCTTTGCCGGTCCCTTCATTTATTAACTTATTTGTAAATTTAAAAATACTTACAATAACCAATCAGCAGGCTTATTGGGTATCTACTGGGTGCCAAGGATGTAAAAATGGTTCTTGCTTTCTAAAAAATCATATTCTACTTGGTGAGAGAGACCTCTAAACAAACAAATATGATACAACATAAGTGTTACGCTAGAGGTATACTCAAAGTATTCATGGAAAAAAGATTTTTTCTAAAATGAAAGAAATGGACTGAAAGGGAATAAGCCCCATGGATGAATGGAGGGTATTAAGATTTATTAAAAACAAATTTATATTATATTATGTTATATTATATCATTATAACCAGTCTACTATCATATGTAAAGGCCAAAAGATTCGACCAGGAAAAAATGTTTCTTTATCTAACAAAGATAATGAACACTAGTTACTCTTTCTTCAAAGCATCTTATTCTTTCCTCCTCCTTCCACGTATCATAATTGGTAATTATATATTTATTTACATATATTTTTTTAATATCTGTCTCTTCTACTAAACTATGAGCTCCATGAAGGCAGGAACCATGTTTATTTTCTTCAGAATTGTGTACTGAGTGTCTAACACAGAATCAAGATGTAATAGGACCTTAACTATTGGGAGGAGAATAAATGCATAGGCTTGAACATGATGGAAAACACTGGGGGAAATGCCCTCAAAAATGAGAGGGCAGCACCATCACTTTGGTAGAAGGCAGGTCAAGAGACTGGATGAGCGTTGCCTGAAGCCTTGAGCGAGAAAGACTAGGAAAGTGCGAATGGACATCTGTGGGAAAAAGCCACGAGCAGGTGCAATGTCACTGGGTGCAGGAAAGATGCTATGAATTTGCCTTTATTGGGCTGCAGCTTTCTGATGGGTCAGGCTTCCTTTTGACTCACCTTTTATTCCCGGAAGACCTGGTGTCCCTGGATCCCCCATGAGGCCTCTTGGCCCAGGATCCCCCATCTCTCCTGGATGTCCTTCCAGCCCAGGCACCCCTTGATTACCTGAGGATGACAGAAGGGGTTCTGCAGGCACCCAGATGATATATGAGTCACATTAACTGGGAAGGTCATCTATCTTCTTCTATATGCGGGTAACCGGGAACATTGTCTTACTACTTTTTTCCCTAGATCTCCTAACTAGAGGGAGAAAAATACACTTAACCTCAGGAGGAGAAAATACACTTTTGAGTGATTAAAGTTGCCAATTACAATTTTAAGCTCTCACTTTATTCTGAATCGGCAGGAGGCGGAGGAGCTGTTAAAATGCTGTGTGTATGTGTGGTATTTACCTTAAGTCTAATGGAGAAAAGAAAACCAGCATCCTGAATGGCAGGTGAATTAGGGAGGGCTGCAAAGCAGCTTTTGTCTGTCAAACCATCACTTCATGCCTGGCAACCTGCTAAGTGCTTATCAGGTGTTGTCTTACCCCCAGACCAACCCAGTGAGCTAGGACTAGCTCCAACTACAGGGGACGGATAGGTAAGTTTAAGTGACTTTTCCAAAGTCACAGGTCTGGAAAATGGCAGAGCCAGATCTGAACCCAGGTCTAAGTGGAAGCTGGCTCTTTCCTATACACCAAGAGACAGATAAGCACCCAGGGAGTTTCCAGGCTCCTTTCAATGTACCTGGACACCCTGGTGGTCCAGAGGAGCCAGGCAGTCCTGGTCTTCCAGGTGGTCCCCTGGATCCTTGAACACCAGGCAAGCCCTGCTCTCCAGGAGCTCCAAAATGTCCTAAAGAAAGAAATATCAAACATCTGAGTGGGTGTAGTTACTCTTTGAGGCAGCGAATCTATAAAACCTCCAACTCCAGCCCTTGCCATTCTTTTCTATCCTTAGTTTTTTATATTTTAAAACTTTTCTATTGAAAAGATAATATGAAGGAAAAATTGAAAACAGAACACCTATAATTCCACCACCTTGACATAGTTTTTCATATGCAAACAATGTGTAAGTAATACTCACAATTTTACATTCTGATTTTTAAATTAGCATTGTATCATAAATAATTTTCCAAGTTTGTCATTGTTTTCCCAATTATCATTTTTAAGTGACTGGCTGATAGCTTACTGAGTTAATATTAATTAAATTAATTAATCTAATTTTCTCCTACTATTGGCCATTCCATTTATTTCTAACTCTTTGCTGTTATGCATAATAATCTCTGTCCATCCTTAATCTCTTTTTTGCCTATTAAATTCTTTCCTTAGGAAAAAATCCTAGGAGTAGAATTTCTAGGTAAAATAGTGTATTTTGGTTCTTTTTAAATGAATTTTAAAATGCTGAAGTATTTTAAAGTAAACCACAGATATCATGGAATTCCATCCCTAAATACTTCAGGAAGTATGTCTGAAAAATAAGAGCATACTCCTATGTGGCCGAAATAACATTACCACAGCCAAGAAAATTAATAACAATCCTTAATATCATCTAAGATTCATTCCGTACTTGAGTTCTCCCAACCCCAACCCCTTAATGTCCTCTACAGCTGGCTTGTCCACCTTGTGTTCCATTCCAGAACAACACATGGCATCCAGTTGATACAGCCCTTAAGTTTAAAAAAAATCTGCTACAGTTCCTTTCTCGGGACAGTCACTTGCTGAAGAGAGCAGTTCCGTTGTTCCCTAGTCTTCTAGAATCCACCATTCAGCATGTGGTTCTTGATAGAGGTTGCCAAATGGTTTGGATAAATGCTGCACCAACTCACACCACTACTACGTGTAACCCACTCGCAGCTCCATGATCATGCCACGTGCTCACCGAGGACTTTTTGGTTTGTTGGCTTGTTTTCTTGCTAATTTAATAAGGATGAAATGATATTTCACGCTTACTTTAATTACATTTCTTTGATTACTAAAGAAGATGACTATTTGCCATGTGTTTATTTACAATGTACGACTTTAATACAATTCATAGTTACAGGATAAGCCAATAGTCTGTGCTGAAAAGGACCAGTTATATCTACAAAAAAGTATATATAGCTCTGCATTTACAAACCCATGAGGGAGTTAGTCATTATTTATTATAGCACATATGAAACAAGCCTGTGTTAGTCTATACCTGTTCCCTGATTGAATTTAAGATCTATGCGCCTCACTGTGTGTTATTTTATTTATCCTGAAAACATTCCTGCAGTAAAGGGGAGACAGCTTTATTTCATCTCCAAATGAAAAATCTGAAGCATTAAAAAACTTGCTTCCCCAGTCGCGGTTGTATTAAGAACAGACCGTCTGCGTCAATCTGTACTGTATTTTCTCTCTGAATTGAAGAGGCAAGGAAGAACTGAACCCAGTACACTCATATATAATCCCCTGAGACAGGCAGCAGATCTGTGCCTTCTCCTTAGGCAACTTCAAAGTCAATGCAGCTTTTTCCAGTCAATGGAAATTGTGTATTTAGGTAAACTCTGTGCTGGTGAATAACATAGGATGTAATTTAAAATTTTTAAGCTAAAGCTATGGCATATGGGAAAAAGAACAATTTAAATGGTGATAACCACAGGACACCAGGGAAATTACACCAAGGTGAATTTTCTTGAAAAAGTTAGCTTAAGTATAAAATAACTCAGATTTATGATTTTTTAACGTAAAATGTTAGGTAATACCAAAGGCCTCCATTTTTGACTACTTTCAGCTTGTAAATTCTCACTGTCTTCAGGGTTTACATAAAAATACCAGTAAGTGTGGAAGAATCTCAGTGTTTTGCTGGCTGATGATAATGATGACAATGACAATGACACTTTACATTTGTGTAGAACTGAACCCAATGCACTCATGTAATCCCCTTTATAAAGTGTAAATTTTCACTTTATAAATTGCTTTGAGGGAATCTCATTGGATTCTCAGAACAGTACTGTAATATGCAGAGGGCCCATTTATAGATTAGGAAACTAAGCTCAGAGATGAAAAGCAACTTGCCCAAGACCATATACACAGTAATAATAATGGAGGTTGACTTTGAGCCACTGATTTTCTTTTCTGAGACTTCTCATTCTGGTATTATTATGAACCCCCATAATGCTAACCTCAAAACCATTTTCCCCTCCAAATGTACACCTATACATTTTAGTATTCTATTATCTAAATTTATTGACCATGTCAGAGGTAAAAGACCCATATGAAAGAGAGTGGGAAAGAAAGTTTTTACCACTGTAATAGCTTGTTTTTCTGTTAGACTTCCATTTTAGCAATGATAGGGTTTAAAAACAAAGAAATAAAACGCCCCTAGCAGTTCTGCTCAGATGTTCTTTCTGTTGCATGGAACGAAACATGGCTATTGCCAGAGAGAATGTTAAGATAATGCACAAAACTATTACTATGAGATGTTTTCATTTACAAGGGACTCGTTTAAACATGAACCTGGTTTCTAACCTTCCCCTATCAGTTGAATGACTCTGGACATAACTCCTGAAGCAATCATCTGTGGATGGACATTTGTTCTCTCCATGCAGTGGATATCCCTGTGCATGTATCTCTGCACACTTGTCTGATTACCGACTCAAGCTAAATTCCTATGAGTTGGATTACTAAGTTCAAGGGTATGTGGGTCATCTACCGTAGCCAGCTGCAGCCTTGACAGGAGAGCAAGAATTCACTGTAGGTCCCAATCCCTTCTGAGTGATTCCATGTCAATTGTTAAAGTACCGTTTTGAACAACTTAGATTTACTCATGGTGTTGAGGTTTTACATTTGTTTGGTTTGGGTTTTAGTAGACTAGATATTGAGTTAATGAGATATTCAACAATATTTCAATAACGGCACTCCTCCCTGGCATTCACATGTGCTTTTCTGAGTGGGAGAGAAAAGGGCTGGGATGACAACCTGCAGGTGCAGTCAGTGTGAGTGGTTACTGCTAACGTCGAATTTTTAATTATGGAGATTGCAAAATAGCCGGAAATTCATTTTCAACTGTGTCAAAATCTGGGCATGCCCAGGGCAGTGTATTGTTATGTCAACATCATTGGTCATGGGAGAGCCATGGTGGAAAAAAGATTGCGAGTCCCTGGTGTATAATCCTAGTGTCTTTCTAGGCCAGGGATGTGATGGCAATGTTTACACATAATCCTTCTGATTTGTATCTTAATGGGCTAAGGGGAAAGAAACTATTGATACAATCATCACCAGCTAGGAGGATAAAGTAAGTACTCTCAACCCAAACTTATTCTTTTTTGTTTTAATAAGAAAAATGTGTAGCTATACCTGGACATCCAGGGCTACCTGGCTCACCATTTGGACCAGGGGGGCCAAACTGACTTGCAAGGTCACCTTTGTTTCCTGTAAATGATAAAATGCACACAATATTATATAAGAGAATTTAATTTTGCCTCATACAAGTGACTTAATAACTTTCATGGTATTTGTCTTTATAGTCTATCTTCAAATATTCCAGCAGATTTTTGAAAAAATGCTTTTTTTCCTACATCAGAACAAATGGAAACATAGATGCAAGATGTGGTTTAAACACACATACACACACATGTACAATTTTATAGTTCATAACAATCATAAGAAATTATAGATCTTAATAAGTTTGAATTTTTAAATTCCACAAAATAGTTTCAAATTTAGCTATCTATTAAGAAATTACTTGGCATTGAGCGACTATATCATTATATTGTGTTTTAGAAACAAAAAGCAGAACTTGTCACTGTTTCAGCTGCTGCAATCACATTTGAAGTTCTCTGCAAGGAAGCTCAACTCAAAATCACAAAGGCACACTTCATTGATGACTTCATAAGAGACGGCACATTCACAGGTCATTATAGGCAAAGACTCCCACAGGCCCACAGAGCTGTTCCACACGACTGCTGCATCCTCTTTGGACACAAGGACTTACATTATAGCTGGGAGCCAGTTATAAATAGAGGACTCAAAATGATGTGGTGGGGAAGGGCAAGATAATAGATGGCATTGTGAGTGAACAAGAGAGCTAATCAGGCATGTTTTATAGTAGCTGCACACCAACATTCCTTCTTAAGGGGTCCCACCCGGACCTTGTGGAAGGTTCTCTTCCACCTGACCCTACTCATAATTGTGGCTGATTGTTTGAGGGGTAGGAATCTGGTCCATCCCAGGTCAGCCAGTCTTTCCTTGAGAAGTTGGAATAAAAAGTGAGAATTTGAGGTCCTTGGGTATTGAGGCAGAAACCAACAGGATTATCATGGTGTAGATCATTATGATGCCCTGATTCAGAGCATGTTGATAAGCCATCCAAACAGATCCATACAGATCCAGAAAGGACACTGAATAGAGGGTTATGAAGCCAGTTGGTAGGCAGGTAAGTAAAAAGCAGACCATGGAGAAAAGCAGAAATGTTTCAAGAGAGAAACCACGGGTTGCCTAGGGGCTGAGTGCCATGAGCTTTATGGTCTGGTGGAATTACAGCTTCTATCTGTGGACCCCAGAAGACAGTTTTTACTCCAGGTACCTTGAGTGCATTTCAGTTCCTTGCAAACATGGCCTCATCCAAGTGTAAAGGAAATGAGAAGAGGTAGGTTTGTTCATTGAGAGAGGCAAAGGGACCATAATAAATTGATAGGTAAGTAGAAGAGGAGCAAGTTCTGAACCTTGAAGCTATAAAATATCAAAATCAAATATGAAAACTTCCCTATTTGTAACCATTTCTGAGGAAGAGACCTAGATTAGTCTTTTGGAATAAATAAGTATGTGTAGTTCATTTTTTCTTACAGCAATTATCATATTATCTATGGAGTGTCTCTCAAAGTGTAAAGCATGTTTCATTGGTGGGAAGGGAGAAGATTTTTAGGTGGTTCATTAATTACTGCTTTATATTTTAAAGTTATTTATTTTAATCTGTATTAGAATAAAATATAACTGCATTTCAAGTCTGTGGATTCACAGATAGTGAGGTTAAGGCTATGTTAAAAAGGTGAATCATTTTAAAGTAGATTTAAAGAAAAATATTAACCCAATGGTATACAAAGATAATGAAAATATGCAATGCAAACATTGCAATTTAAGATATCCTGATTTTGTTTGTTTGTCTGGATAAAGGATTAATGAGAGCTGCCTTTCTCTAAGGACATTTTTGACCTTGAGTTAACCTTCTACTTCTCTTTCCCTGGAAACCTGATGAGATAGAATGTCAATTGTGTTACAAGGCAACGCTATTTTTGGCACAAGGTAACTAAAACTAAGACATGCAGCCTGTTTTGTAAATAAAGTTTTATTGGCACATAGCCATGCACCTGTGTTTGTGTATTGTCTATGGCAGCTTTCATGCTATAAGTGCTTTCATGCACAATCAAGAATTTGTGACAGAGACCACATAGCTGAAAATATTTCTGATCTGGCCCTTTGCAAAAAAAACATGTGCTGAGTCTTGTCTTATGGTAAAAAGAACCCAATTGTAAGTTACATGTGGCCCAGAAATTCTTAAGTGGACTATCAACATCTGGTGAGAAGTCATGGCTTTAGCCTTCTCTGTATACTGTGACTCTTGTAACTGGGACACTAAAAGCTATACCTATGGAGTCCTTAGAAGAGATCCTGGCTCCTGTGGGGCATGGGGCTTCTAAGACAAGGTGGACACTGCCTACTGATGTGGATCAGGTCTCCTTGCTCCTGAGCTGTCACTTATGAAGCTTCAGTCACTACAAGGACTGCTGCAAGGACTCCCCCTGAGGAGGAGGACCTGCTGTGCCCTGCAGGCATGCTGTTTTCTCTCTGGTACTCTTGGATCTGAATGGCAAATGTGGATGATTTGGGTCTTGAGGGTTTGATGATCTGGTAGAGTCTAAAAAGTTGTTCTTTTGATATACTTTACTGTTCATGCCAAAGGTGCTTGCTTACAACATTACAAACGCCCAGGACTATGAGCTTGATGGATGGCTGCTGTATTTCGAAACCATACCTTTAGGTCCTCTCCTTCCATCAACTCCTGAAAGTCCAGGGGGCCCTGGAGAACCCGGCT
Organism: Equus przewalskii; assembly: GCF_037783145.1. Taxonomy (NCBI): domain Eukaryota; kingdom Metazoa; phylum Chordata; class Mammalia; order Perissodactyla; family Equidae; genus Equus; species Equus przewalskii. The sequence goes on from NC_091835.1 coordinate 15,232,996, forward strand.
GACCCTGAGAGTTTAATGAAACAGAAGTAAGACCTTAATTGGGTTTCAAATACAAATGACACATGCATGGTATGATCCAGTTATAATTTTCCATAACCCATTCTTTTTATAATTTGCAGTGGTAAAGAAAATTGGAAATGTATTGCAAGCATACTACTATGTGTCTACTTTTTAAAAGTTGATAAAACTCTTGCGGAATTAGAGATACCAATAGGTAGGATCCAATTCTCTATATCTGATTGCAAAAGAGTAATGGCATCACATAACTTTAAGTTGTGAATGAAAAAGTTGATACTAAATAAAATAGTATTAGAAGTCATTTCATACCCAAAACTTTAAAAATCTATTTTATTCCAAAACATGGGTAGCAAATTATATTATGCATTTTCCAGAAGTTGTGATATATATCACTATATTTATTGTGTCTCTTGGCTTCTCAAGGGGTATTTTATTCATGATTGTGAAGACCAAATGTATTTACAGCAAAATCTGTGATATCTGCAGTCAGACAGGAAGGCTGAGAAATCAGAATTTGGGTCATTTTTCAGATGACGCCATATTCTGGAAAACCAGCAGTCTTGAGGCAAGTGTCTATGGAGCTGTTTAGACCGGGCTGGGTCATTCTATATCACGGGAACCAGGCATGAGCGCTGGTCAGAACTTAAAGTTACATCATGGCCTTCTAGAAGGCTCCATTCTTCCCTCAGCATACCGCTTACATTCTAAAAGCCAGAAAAAAGACAATGATATACACTGGCAAATAATGACTCCTTATGGGCACCCCTAGAGCAGAAAAGTTTTATTATTTCTTTCCTCTCCAAACAACAGCCACTTACCTGGTCACCTGGAAATCCTGGAAAACCAATGATTCCTCTCAGCCCCGGGGAGCCTGGAGGGCCTGGGGGTCCAGGAAGCCCCGGCTGCCCATTTCTACCAGGCTCTCCTCTGTGAAATCCAGGTGGTCCGTGTCTTCCCGGCTCTCCTCTGCTCCCTTGCATCCCAGGATTGCCTTTATCACCTGATAGGGTTGGAAGTGTTACAAACCTCTTTGTGGAAATCTTGGGCTGGGCACTAGTTAGGATGAGAGACTTGGTCCTACTTTTAGGAGATGAAGCCAAAGGTACTGGGAATCCTAATTCCTGCCCAAGCCACATCATTATGATTTTTGGCTTCATTGACCTCACTGTAAAAGAGGCTGCCCGAGAACAGACCCAGGGCTATCCGAGGTAGGAGCGAGCATGCAGGATCATATGCCTTAATATGCTCATCTCACAAATGAGGAAGAACTTACTCACAGAAGTTAAAACATTTGTCCCCTAACAACGAGTTAAGGAGAGAGCCAGGACAAGAACGCAGGTCTCATGCAGATTAAGTCTGAACTTGGGAAACAGAACACAAACGTGAGGGTCAAAATCCTTGCTGTGCAGTGTTTCTGAGGACCAATAGCACAGGCATGAGGGTGCTTGTTGGTAAGGCAGAGTCTCGCCTACCCCAGACCTGATTCAGAATCTGCATTTTAACAAGAGCCTCAGGGGACCCATAGGCACATGGAACTTTGAGGAGAACTGGTCAAAATGACTTGAATAGTCATTATGCTATTCATTTTAACACCAGTCACCAAAAACAGGGGTACTTTAAATCTGGAACCAGTATTGTATGCGTATCTCGGGATTGCTCCTACTTTGGAATATCCAAATCTATAAATACATATGAACTTCAGCTAAGTTCTCACATGGAAAAGCACAGAAAAAATATACAATGAGATTCATTAGTGTATATTTATATTCAAAAACTGACCTTTCCTAGACCTTTCCTAGTCTCAGTGTTGCTGGGAAAGTTGCCTAATACACATGCTTGTTTGAATGATCTGTATAGAAATCAACTTATTCGATATAGTTAAAAAAACATAAGTGTTTACCTCCTTCTCCTGGGAATCCACCATCTCCAGGAGGTCCAGGATCCCCGGTTTCCCCCTTTCTGGGAATTATAACCACTTCTCCTTCATCTCCTGGGGGTCCTCTCGATCCTTTAGATGTTAATTATGCAAGAGGAAAATTAACAGAGGCATCATATATGTGATTCTTCTGTTACGACACTTCACATCCAGTTTGCGAAGCCCCATTTAATCTACTAAACTATTGATCACACAGTATCGATCCTGTTGATCGATTTCCTAAAGGAAGGGCTTTTAGATTCCTCTCTGAGCTTGTCCAGGAATGGAGTCTGGTGTGCAGTGAGTGCTCAGCGACCGTTTGCTACATTCAACCAAACTGGTCTCAGAGTCTTCAGTGAAAAAACACAGGCTGAGAAAGTTCCAGGTCTAAAATACGTCTCTTTATCCTGTAAAATTTGAATTTCCCATCTCATATTTTCCAGCTCCCCATCTTTTCCTTCCTAGCCACCCTTAATTATTTTCCTTAGATTGAAAGAAGAGACACTTATCTCAACTTGGTTCTCCACATAGAGAATTCCAAAAAGGAGAAAAGGTATACAATATGTATCTGCCTGATTTTTGTGAACACTGTCCAGTTGCAGAACTGTGCTGGAGGGGGCTCGCAACAACTCGGTAAGAACTGATGATTAACAATTCAAATATTCAGCAAGCCAGTTATTAAACCATTGTCAGCTTTAAATCAGTCACGGTGAGGGTATTTATGCCATGGCGGGAGTATTTACACCACGGCAATCAGCAATCACTACGAGTCAAGACGTTTTTTAAAAATTGTATTTTGGAGAGCCAGCACATCACTGGAATTAACCTAATTTTTAATTTTTTTAGTGGGATAATTGTATAGTAGCATAATAGCACAGCAAACATCACTTATCTAAGCTAGCCAAGAATGACTCTTTGATTCCTTGATTCTACATAAATAATTCACAGGCTAGGACAACAAAAAACAATAGCAGAATCAATCAACTGAGAAGTAAAAGTAATTTGAATTAAATATGAGGCAATTTGCCCAAAGGGCTTTAAGGACGAAAACCTTGTTTCTAAAAATTGACAAGCATTCATTCTCAACAGTGCAAATGAAATGTTACCTTCATTCACTCCAGCATCATGGCTAATATTTAACAGGCATAGGCCCTGAACATTTAAACCAGGGGTCTCGAAACTTCTATTTTTTGTTGTAATGACAACTTTCTTTAAATGAATCTCGGGGGAGACTCAACTCAAGGCCCAGATGAGAGAGGACTCATTCTAGTTCAGAGGTCGGCAAACTGCAGCCCGCAGGCCGGTTTTTGTACACAATCCATGAGCTATGAATGGTTTTTACTCTTTTAAATCATTGGAGGGAAAACTCAAAACAAGAATAATATTTTACGGCATGGGAAAATTAAATGAAGTTCAAATTTTAGTGTCCATAAATAAAATTTTCTTGGAACTCAGCTCTGTTCATTTGCGTGTTATCTCTGGCTGCCTTCATGCTACAAAAGCCAAGTTGAGTAGTTAGAACAGAGACCATATGGCCTGCAAACCCTAAAATATTTACTCTCTGGCCCTTTACAGAAAAAAGTTTGGCTTTTTTGTAAAAAAAGAAAAACTGAAACAGAATCTGGGGGCTGGAATTTCTGCCTGCACCACCTTCCCAATAGCTGAGAAGATTCTCTGAAACCCAATAGCTATAAACAAAAGTACTGGTTGGTTTTTTTCTATTAAAAGAGCAATTCATTTGCCATAGTTATATGTCATGAGATGAGAGGTAAGAAAAATGAATTTTGTTTAAAATTCTAAATCAAACACCACAGAACCAAAAGACAGAGGAATCCACGGTGCAGGATAGCCCCATGTTATTTTCCATAGATCATATCCATAGGTTCTGATCAAACACCGAAACAAACCTAGGTTGCATCACTGTGCTGATGACTCCATTTACCTTTGGCTCCTCTCAGTCCCGGGTCTCCCAGGAAGCCAGGCCAACCCTTCTCTCCAATTTCTCCCTTTCGGCCAGGTTGTCCCTCTGGACCAGGCTTTCCTCTCTCTCCTGGAAACCCTGGGAAGCCAGGCAGCCCCTGGAGTCCTGAGGAAATGAGAATGTGAATTTTTAGGGAAACATTTCAAAGGCTAGTGTGGTCCCTAGATCTGTGTTCCGTGTTGTCCACATAGAGATGCACATTCCCACCTAACTCTGAGTTTGTTTTGAAGGAGAACAACTGCTCTCAACCTCATCGAATGTAAGAGCTGGGCTCTCCCATCCAGTCCTCCGTTTTCCACCCCACGGCTCTGAAGTGTAGGCCCTCATGTTTCTGAGTCCTGATCCCATAATGCGCTAAGAGAAATTGGTGTCGGAGAGGTGGGGTGGAGGGTGGGGGCCCATCCAAAGTAGAAGTACCTTAGCCCTGAACCTACCCTTTATCGGATCCACCCAGTTCATCAAGTAGAAGTGTTTATGGGTTCTGTGGACCTAACACCCCCACTCCTTTTCCCCACCAAACATTCTGCCACTAGAAATAGCAATACAGAGGACAGAAAAAGGGACATGTCACTCAGGGAACAGCAAAATCAGGCTAATACAACAGTGCATTCTATAGTATGGTCTAACAGCAGTTTTCACTGGGCAGTGGATTTCATGTCTATAAAATGGAAGGAAATAATGGAAAAGCACTACCTACCCTTTGGGCCTGGAAGGCCAGGTAGTCCATCATCCCCAAAGGGGCCTGGGACTCCTGGTGGTCCCAGGGGTCCGTCTGCCCCAGGCCGTCCCGGGACTCCAGGGAGGCCCTTCATTCCAGCTGGTCCAGGAGGCCCCACATCCCCTCGCTGTCCTTTCCAACCTGGGGCACCTGAGATAAACCACAGTGACAACAACATATGAAGACCGAAAACTGGCTTCACACACAGGCAGGGAAAAAAATACTCATAGAAGCTTAAATTGTTTATCTATGGCCAATTAAACAATATTTATCAGCTCAAATAACAGTCATAACTCTTCATCAGTCTAAGGATATATTTTTCTGGCTGCTCTTTAAAAGAAGGCAGATTACTTGAGTAAATATTTCCCAGTAGAGATGCATGAATATTATAAAGAGGGTTTTTTTTTTAAATGGAAAATAGATAAGAGTGAAGAACAAAAATATTATTTGTATTTACTCTTGGGGGGGGGGGGAAATACTAATAGAAGAAAACTTTCCAGGTGTTTCCTAAAGCTCCGGCCAAGTGAATTTTGCTTAGGCTGCTCACTGTGATGAGAGAGTCACAGAGATCAGAGCAACGTCATTTAGTACTATTGGTGCTAAAAATAAAGCTGTAGTGGCAGAGTTTGCCCCATTCTCATGCCGATCCTGCAAAGAGGGCACATTCCTGAATTTGGACGAATGGAACAGGATTTAAATAACAGTGACAATCTGAACGGTGAAATGAAGATCTTATTGGAAAGAAACCCCTAGCACCATATGTTGAGGGACATCCCTTCACGGATCTCTTAAGCCCCTACACGTCTTGCTGGGTGTGCCAAGAATACAAGATCCTGACTGCTCCTTACCTGGGCTATTTTTCAAGGTTGTGCATGCAGCAAGCAACCTTGGTCGATGAGACAGCGCCTCCCCCAGTACAAAAAGCAGGCTGCCTGGCACCATAAAATGGAGGTTCCCAGCATCAGAGCTCCTCCCAGATACCACTACCCATTGTGTGCGTGGCATCCATCTAGCCCCTCATGTCACCCCCGTGACTTGGGTGCCATGGGGAAATGGCAGAAACCAATATGAAGCTCATGCTACTTTCTGTGCCATGAATAGTAAAGTCTTTTGTCTGTGCCCCAGGAGTCTTGCTTCTGCCAGCATCAGTAGAAGAGCAACAGGTGAGCTTATTCCTTTGTAAGTGGGGTAAGCCCCAGACCCTTCACAGTTCTTGACACCTACTGACACTTACCTGGACTGCCTGGAGCCCCAGGGAGGCCCGGTTGCCCTGGGATCCCTGGAGCGCCTCTTTCACAGGAATGGCCAGGTGGACCTGGGATACCTGGAAACCCAGCACTTCCCTCTCTGCCTTTGGGACCTTTGAGACCCGGGAATCCGGGCATGCCAGCTGGCCCTGAAATGATACACTGCATCTGTGACACTCATGGCAGAAAACTATATGGATGCCCACAAGAAAGGGTTCATGCTTATCAATTCAGGAAGTAAACATTTTGATCCTGCCTCAGTGCTCAAATGAGTTAAGTCTCTGAATGGATTTTCTTATCACAGATGATAGTAAGCTCCAAATGAATGGGAAAACCAGGCATTGCTGACAGTTGCTTGATAAGGTTAGGTAGACAACAAAGAAGTTGCTTATGCAAATTAAAAACCATGTGGATCTTCCTGATTTTAATTAACCTCTAACATTGCATTGCAGCAGGTTTTACACCAAATCTCCACCATACTTACAAACCCGTTCGCACTGTATGAATTTGCATTTTGTAAGATATTTCATCACTTGAGCTCTCAAATTTCTATTTATTGGAAAAACAGTGTCATAATCTTCAGAAAGAAAAATAAATCCCCCATAATTCCATACCCTAACCTAAAAATCTATTTTATTTTTCCATGTGTTCACTGTACATTGGTTCATAGTTTTACATTTTTAAAGTAGTAACCATAGAACACATTCAATTGTTGGATTATTTCACATAGCACATTAATCTGCAAATGTTTTCCATTTTGTTGTAATCTTTACAAATATAATTTTCAATGCTAATAGCTGAACAGTATTCCTTTGAGTGTGTGTGTTGTGTATTACTTAACTCTCCATATTGTTTCCAATTGTTCCTCCATTGTGGATAATACTACAAGAGTATTTTCATATTATAACCTTCATCTTCTACTGAACAGTTCTCTTAAATACATTTTCACAAGTGAGACAGCAGGATTACTGGGTTAAAACGATTTTCATTGACTCACATAATGTATTATCTTGATACTTTCCAGTTAGTTGGGGTTTTGTATATGAATATTTTGACTTGCAAACTACCCAGTTTACAAGGGTGAGGCTTACTTCCTCACCCTCCGTGTGCCCTGTACGTGGATACAATACCTGTGTACTGTCATGGATACCTAATAAATGCTGGCCCTTCCACTGACAGAAAGAACCAGAACAGTGTTTCTAAAAGTCTGGTCTTGGGGTCCACTTCTAGTCACATTCACCCAAGAGGCTAAAGTTCAGACTGGGCTGCTGGGTCCCACCCAATCCTAATGTAAGGAATCACACTTCCTGAGACTGGGGCCCAGAAGACCACGATGTTAATGATGCCCCACCCGGGTGATTTTTAAGTACATTAAAATCTGAAAACCTCCGCTGGGGATCCTGAAGAATCCTTAGTGGTTTCAGAAAGGATGTGAGTCAGTGCCAGGGCCATCTTTCCATCTTGAGTTTCACTGCCCTTCCTGCTACCCCTGCTGGAATGAAAGTCCCTCCACCTTGTCACCTGTCCAAATAATACAGCTTGTCTGCCAGGGCTCAGCTCATGCCCAGCGCTCCCACTGAGCTTTCCCTGAACGCCAGCCCACACTGTTCCCTGGCTCTGAGCTGCTCTTCTCTTACAATCTGTCTTGTCCTCCTTCAACCTGGCAGCGACAGTGGGCAGGTTACACGGTCCCTGCTCCTTGGTGTTAACATACTGTCCTGACTTCAGTGACCTGTTCCAGAGCTGAGCCAGCTTTGGGGACCACAGGGACAGCACAGCCCTCATACCTGCAGCTCCTGGACGTCCTGGATCACCTCTGAGTCCTTTCAACCCTGGCATCCCTGAAGGACCCCTCCTTCCCGGGGGTCCTGGGTGGCCATAAGCAGGGTCTCCGGGAATTCCTTTCTGACCATTCACCCCAGGTGACCCTGGAGAGCCTGGGGGCCCCACAGGGGAGGACCCCTTTTCACCTCTAAGACCTGGATCGCCTATGTCACCACGAAAGCCTAGTGAACAAAAAAAATTGTTTCAATTGTTAAATGTAGAAATATAGAACCAATACATATATAAAACAACTACTTTGATAAAGCCACTTTTTTTAAAAATACAGAGGTACTTACTAAAATTAAGAGTAACTTAATAGGCAATGTTGTTTTTGCCACCTTTGGCAGGAAAGTAAATTATGACTTTGTATTTCCTCTAAGCCAATGATGTTTCCCTAATTGCTTTCGTTCACTGGCAAACAGTCTGTCTGGAATGAGCAGTTTCTACAATATCATAGACCAAGGATAGCTTACAATTCATGCTTCAGGTGGAAGAAGCTCTGAGAACTTATAAAATTATCATAACCTAAAAGTTACCGAAACACAGCTAAGAGCTTAATGTATCAAGAAAAATGATTCCCCCATTATCTAGGGATCCCTGGGACGTTGCTTAATAAGGTCATCCAGTCTTAGCGGTGTATACACATTCCTAAACGAAAAACACTTATTTACCAGGTGGACCAGGTATTTCTGATAGTCCTGGTTGGCCACGCTGACCTTTAACCCCATCCAAACACCTCAGCCCAGGAGCGCCCCGAGGACCTGGAAATCCCTTTGGACCTAAACAATGACAACAATACACAGACTCAATAAAACACAAACCAAGTGAGAACAAGACAAGGTGATTTTTTAAAAACCTATGTTAAGTCTTTTTTAGAGTATTTGTACTTTATGGAAGTAAAGGTGCGCCCTAGCCTGGTTTTCATAATCATTTTATGAGTTGTGTGCTCCAAATAAGCGTTTCATGGAGAGTGATGTTGTTAAGGTGCTTTCTCAAAAGCCATCCTGCAAAGGAGTCTTCCTAAAAGCCTTTGGGATGCACAGCACCATTCAGATGAATCTTTTGGGACCTTCCCATGCTCTGTCCCAAACATGAATGTGCAAGCGTAGCCCGTCCTTCTAGGAGGAAAGAGATGGTGGCCAGCGTGTGGGCTGATAAGAAAGCACCAGAATAAAGACCAAAATCTGTTTCCTTGCATCTTACTGCATTTGCCCTTAAGTGAGGTACGGCAAAAAGCATCTGCAAAAGGAATTGAGATTTTTTTTTAAACATTCTGTGATTTCCTACTAGGAGTTCTTAGCTAAAACAACTTCAAAGAAAGTACAACTGCCAACTTAAAGTTTGTCTTCACTTTCCTTGAGCTGCTGAAAGTGATCACAAACTTTTTTGATCCATCCATGACAACACTCAACGTGAAAAGGAACATTCAATCAGTCAACAAGCAATTCTTCACTCCACATTGCCCTGTGGTGGATGGAATATACTTCCCACATTTTGCTCTGGACTTGGTCATGTGACTTGCATTGGCCAATGGGATATTAACAAGCATGAAGCAACGAGAGGTGTGAACTGTGCCTGTGAAGCTGGGCCTGCCCTCTTGCATTTCTGCAATCACACAAGCAGAGCACCCCCTGGCCCCGCAATGAGATGCGTGGTGCAGACCTGAACCTGACCTGGAGTCAGGGACCAAACCAATAGAGATCATCTTAGATCGGCTGAACCCCAGCCAACCTGCAGACCCATAAAAGAGAAAAATATTTGTGGTTGTAGCCCACCGAGATTTTGAGGTTGTTATACAACATTATTGTGATGAAAGCTAACGGTTATAGAGGGCAAAGGAAAGTCATCCATCATTCAACCTTTAAACACTTTCTGTAGCTGTGTGGGACAAGAAAGGTCACCATTAATAGCCATGCTAGTATTTAATGGGTCAATTTAAGCGAACCGTGAATAAATAAAAAAGAATTAGACAAAATCCCTTCTACAATTTTGGGGTCTAAGTCACCTATAAACAAGTCATTCAAATGAAGCTGTTGCGTAAAAGTGCAATCAAGAATGTAGATATGTGGGCATTTTTCAGACTATTTCTGTAAATATGTGAAGTTTGGATCTCTTGAAAAGTAGAATGGAGTAAAACTTACAATCAGTAAACAAATGATCATTTTTCACTCTTGGGGCACAGGAAAAGAAAGAAGATATGGTTTTAAAATTCTCAAAGGGCAGATGTTTTTACTGATATGTGAAGAAATCAAGATAAATTTTATCGCAAAGAGATAGGAAAAACCTATTCAGAATGTGCCCAAACCAGTAGACTAGAGACCCAATGGGAATTACTACAAATGCTGTTTTCCCATAGTCCCTCAAAACACTCATAATTTAACTAGTTCCCTGAGGGTTTGCTATTGACTTATCTGTCTTGCTGGTTCTTTTACTCTGGGGAATGTTTAAGACAGTATCTTCTCCTTATCATACCTGGAGGTCCATCAAAGCCTGGAGGGCCTGGCCTCCCTGGGTAGGTTACGTTACAAGGAATTGTATCACCTGGAATGAAAAAAAATAGCGGCATTCACATAATTGATAGCCCAGTGTAATGGGACTCACAATGACAACTCAGTCAAGATACTTTTTCATATTGTGTGTGGAATTCAAAGGAAAAGAAGACTGCCCAAGTATCATTAGATCACTTGCACCACTTTTATTCTGGATTCCTAGAAGATCTGTCCTCAAATCTGAACTCCAATCGTCAGAACAGTTATAAACATAAGGGGAATAAGAAAATACGGATTCCAAGAAGTATCAGTTTCAATAACCTAGAAAACATAATGTATTTATAGGTCCGTGGATATCTAATACAATGGAATCCAAAGCTTTGATAAATCATGAAACAGCAGCAAGCTTCCAACAGTGAGTTCAGAAGATTTGGCTGCTATTTTGGATGTGGGGAATTGTGCAAATAAAGAGACCAGGAGAGATATTAACAACAGCTACCATTATTGAGGGCCTGCCATGGGTCAGGTGTTTCAAATATATTATATTATATATATATTATATTATATATTATATTATATTATTATGTAATCTTTTTCCAACCTTTTAAAAGTTTTCAATTTTAATACTGCAAGTCACTATTGTTTGAAATTCATATAACTGTCAAATATATTTGAAATCTCTTCTTTTTTTTCTCCCTAGAATGCTTACAAATGGGTTTTCATGGACAATGATGTATTTCTGAAATGAAATACTAGTGTTTTTTATTAAAATACACTGCATTATTTCGAAAGATTATAAAAAATAGACATTTCGAATATGTATATGTAATTTTAATAAGTCAGATTGTATATGTTGATACTGAGAAATGAATGAAAGGCAATTTTGATATCCCAGATAAACAAAGCAACAAAGATATCTTAGCATTTTAAGGATTTGTTTTAAATATTGATTATGCTGAAATGCTTTCCTTGTCTGACAACGTTCAAGGTTGGAACAGCAGCTTGATGGAATTTTCTTTAGCGGTTCTGCCAGAACTGTAATAACTTTGCCCGGAAGAGAGTGTCCCTCACTTCAGCTTCCATGATTTCACTTGACATTCTGCCACACAAAACATTCAAAATTACCTTTCTGACCCTTCACGCCCTCAGGGCCCCTGCTGCCCGGGCGGCCTGGAGCTCCTGGTGGCCCTCTCTGTCCCGGTAGACCAGGAAATCCCAGTCCTGGAGGCCCCCTAGGTCCTGCTCTGCCAGGTGGGCCCGGCGGTCCAGGAAACCCTCGATCACCTGGGGCTGCAGCTTCATGATCCCCCTGGGAAGGTGTGCATCATGAGTCAATTACCAATCTTTGAATGTCATGAACTCAAAGCAGTCATTGTCACAGCTATAGAAGCACATGTAGGAAGCTCATAATTCCAGGAGACAGCTACTCAACAGCAAACGTAATTTAAAATGATTAACTTAGATCCTTCTTAACATTTTACATACATATTTAGATACACATATATGCTATGGGGGGATGTGTGTTATGCCTCAAATATAGAAAGTTATGTGTGTGTTATGTCTTAAATACAGAATAAGAAATTTTATGTAGAACCACCCTCTACTATCAAATATAATAAAATATAAAAACAGGTACATTAAGGGAGGCGGTAGGCTTACAAATTGAGTAAGTTCTTATGTATTTGAAATTGTTTTCCTGCATCCTTATAAGCAGATACAGGGATAGACTCCATCGCCCTCCATGTCTGTGGGCAAAAAGCTGACAAATCCTTTCTCCTCCCGCATAAGAATTTGACCTTTGGTTAACTGTCTAGCTCTGTTCCTCTGGAAACGCCATAAAAACTGGATGCCAACTACATTATGAGGCAATATTGCTTCTGCTAAAATCAATCCCTGGCTGCACATTCCTGGTTTGGAAGAACTAAAAAGATCTGTGTGGAGCCCTTGTTGGGGATTCCTGGAGAGGTGGCTCCTGTAACTGGAAAGTTCCTTGTGCGGTTCCCTGCTAGCTGTGCTGTGGAGATAACAGCTCCTGGGGAGAATGAGGCTCTCAGGTCAGGGGGGCTCACACTTCTGCTATATGCGGATCTCATTTCCTTGCACCCCAACCATATGAACAGCTGCAAGGACTCTCACATACAAGGAATGCCTGACGCTGGCCTGCTGGCACGTTGAGGGTCACGTCTTCTATCCCTCTGGTAGTCTGGTCCCAAATGTGGTCCCACATAGTCTTGTGAGTCTGGATTGTTTTAACAAATCTAGAAAGAACCCCCCCTCACCCCCATCAGTGGGTGTTATAGAAATTCCTCTCCCAATTTGATCTGTACATATGCTTTGATTTTTCACAATTAGGTTAGTACGTGATGATAATTACCACTCAGTGAGGTTGGTTTCTAAATAGTTTCTTAAGTGAAAGAATGAATGAACAGGGATTATCAAGTCTAAAGCAGACTTCATTCACAATACTTGATATCAGCCGAAAGACCAGAAAGCTATAAACACCATCTAACCTGATTTCCTAGCTTCTCTCTCTTATTCACGTGGACTCTGTCTGATGGAGTTCCCATAAAATCAGAACATGGTCCTTCCCTATTAAAACACTCAGCAGCAGGCAGCAGAGTCCAATGGAAGCGGCACGTGCTTTGGAATAAGGCAGACTAGGTTTTCACTCCTGTTTAGCCTACTTGGTAGCTAGACGACCTTGAGTAACATACTCTAAGCTTCCATTTCCTGACTGTAAAATTGGAAAGATAATTGCTCTTCAGGAGACTGCTCTTATGAGTAAACATCTAGCTTAGTTTCTGTAACATTCAAAACTTTCATATACCCAAGATATTTCACGTTCCTAAACACTGGATCACATCTCATAGTCTTTTTCTTATGACTTCCATTACTACACCTGGACTCCATTCAACACATGTTTGAAAAATGCAGAAATATGATTGTTGGTGGGATTTTCCATCAGCCAATATGTCGATTCAGTGGATTTGTTTCCATCAGCCAATATGTCAATTTCAGTGGACAGTTCACCCTTTCTTGCTGCCGCTTTTCTTCATGCCCTTCTTCACCAGGGAACAGAACTGAAGATAATTATCAGGACCTGTGCTCTATCCTCCACCCTACAGAGTCAACTGAACAGACCTCAAATCAGTGGGGGCTTCGTAGATATAAGGGCCCCAGAAAGAAAGAAATACCATGAGAATGATACAAATGGGGAGAGAAAGTCTTGCTATGATTGAACTACCACTTAGGATTTTAAACCATCTGCAATTACGCCTCACATTTTATAACAATCGTCTTTTTGTAGCAGTGAATTAAGCGTGACTCTGATTTACAGCATGTTGATACTTAATGCGTTACAGTTCAGTAAATTGAGAAGAGGAAAGTAGATACTTGTGTGACCCTATAAGAAAGTGAAATTCTATAATAAGAGAAGAATTATACTTACTGGGGGTCCTGGATCCCCTTTTTCTCCAGCGCGACCATCCCGACCATGTTGTCCTTGCTGTCCTGGAAATCCTGGGGGCCCATCAGGACCTCTTTCTCCTTTGCGCCCTGAGAACAAAAGCCAAAAAATATTTAAGCCCTTTTCAGCAGTGGGTGAAGTAGAAGGAAACAAAGGACTGAAAATAAAGGCAATGACCTTGACTCTGTGTAGGCTGGTACAGATTCGTCTGAGTGTCTCAGTTGACTAAACTCACACAAAGACAACCATGCAAAAGTTAGAGGGGAGAATGACAATTTCCCAACCTAGTGAATCTCTTTATTTGGGAAATGTTCCTTTTCCCATTCCAACAAGGAGGCTGTGAGTTGAGGTGCCAATCACAACAGCATCTTCCCTTTCTTGTGTGATGCCAAAGATGGTACTCCATCCCCTGGCCAAAGTGAATGGGGGAACAGTCTGTGGTTGAGCACTTGCCCCAGGCTAGTTCAAGCCTTCTTAAAATTTCTTTTTCTAAATGGAACTGGCAAAGTAGAGGTGACTTCCATATTTGTTTGTACAACCTTGGAGCTGCCTGTGGCATGTACTCACAGCCAGAGAAAGCCAGTGTTGGGGAGAAAATGCAGATGGCACAATGAAAAATACACGATGTAGAGGAACCTTCTGATGCAGTTGTCCCAGTGCAAACTCTACATCTAAACTTTAAATTTTTACGTCAGTCAGTAAGTTACTTTTTTTCTTAAACTACTTCAAGTTGGATTTGTCACAAGCAAAATATTCTTGATTAATGCCAGATATTATAATTCAGGGAATAAACATTAGGTAAGTTAAAGGAGGTTTTGGGTCAAACTCAAGTTCACAACAATGAGGATTTGAATATATGACTAAAGAAGCCTTTATGAGACAGAAGATTTGAGGCTCAACATTTACACAACTCTCAAGAGCTGAGAGCATTTTTTAAAGCAATCTTAATAATCCTAAGTCTTCTTATAGAATTGATCTGTGGTCACAGGGGAAATTAATGCAAGAAGATGGTTCATACGTCATTCACAAAATGGCAGGGAGCTATGACTGATTAGGCTCACCTTTAACTCTTGATACAACCATGTCGCCCTTTTCTCCTTTGCTGCCAGGTAGTCCTGAAGCACCAGGTTTTCCCTTGGTGAAAAATAAGAGGAACAAATCAGTTTAATTGTGATCAGTGAAAAATTATTCATGTACATCTAATCTCTTCTTTCCTTATAAATCACCTGTTCTAGATTCTTCTAGTTTGGCAATCTTGGTCTCATCTTCCCTGCCTTCCAAGATGGGTCTCACCTTGCAAAACTGAGGTTCTTGAATTGCATATAAAGCTGGTGGAATCTGAATAAGGTCTGTACCTGAGTTGATAGAAATGTATCAATGTCAATTTCCTGGTTTGGGCAGTGTACTACGGTCAGATAAGATATCACTGGGGGAAGCTGGGGGAAGCTGGGGGAAGGATACATGGGAACCCTTTGTATGATTGTGTGACTTCTTGTGAGTTGTAAAATAAATATGTATCTCCAAATAAAAATTTATAATTAAAAGAAATTTTTTTAACTATCTTGGGCATAGTGACATAGAATCTGGAGGAAAGAGGGGGATAGGTCAACCACAAGAGCTGCCACTACAGCTGAAGGTAGAGGTTTAGGGATGAGTGTGTGATGAAAAACACTGTGATACTGAGAGAAGCTGATGAGCCAGAGAAGAGAAAATAAGAACCTATGCTGTAGTCAATACATTTCTTCTGTATCACAAGTAAACAACTAATTGTGGCTAATGGGCTCACCATGTTTTGACCTCAACATTGCTCTGAGACTGAAGTATTTGGGTCATGGTTTTGTAAGTGTTACATGTTATTGACATTAAGCCATGTCAAAAATCTGGAAACCTACTGTTAGTGTATTAAAGAGGCCAAGCATTCTAGTAAACGCAGTTCTAGAAACACCATACATAGCTTTAGGTTACTTATCTGGTGACCTCAATAATTAAGAAAGTCAGACAAGAATTTGGAAGGAGGTAAAAATGGCTGACAAGAACATTTGCTCACACAGATGCCACCTTGCCTTATTTTCATACAATCAAACCACGTGTTCAAGCAAGTTTAATTATCTTTTTAACTAGCCTCTACTAGTTTATAAGCAGTGAACTATAAAGAGGAGAAAATATTAAGCAGGAAGACTGAAGAAGAAACCAAAAATGTACACAACAGTCATGAAAATTCTAATGGGCAAAACGCTTGGGAGCCATTTAACGTAGAGAAAATATAGCTACATGCACACCACTCAGTACTCCCAAGAAGATCACTCCAGGACAGCATCCTGTGTGTAAGGATGTCTGTGAGGCATCAAAAAGGTGGGTGGAACAAATTTCTTAGTAGAAATAGCCAAATTAGACAAGAAAAGAACTTTACAAATAATAAAGTAGTAAAATGGGTTGAGTACTGTTTTAATTCTTATTTTTACTGTATATGCCAAGTCATAAGTGACAACAAGACGGGTAAAATTGTATGGCGTACATTGTGTGGCATACAATAGCCAGTCTAAGAGATGGATAATGAAAATGTCCTTCTGATGGATAAATTATCAAGATGGAAAACTATTCACATGGCATATGAACCAATTTCTCTCCAGAAAGAGAATACCACTGGTATGCTTAATAATGAAGACCTTGGTACCCTGGATGAACGAATACACCCTGGGAATCTGAGCGGTTTATTAGTCTGCACATTAGAGACTTAAAATGTACTATGAATTGCTCTAATGCTCTGCAGATGTAGAAATTTAAGGACTAGAGTCAGATCACAGACTTAGTTGAGCTGGTAAAAAAAGAATTACCCGCACTGCCTTTGGATTTCACAAAAGAGACATTTACTGAGAACCTACGAAGTGCCAGGTGTTTTCTGAGTACTGAGGCCACAGCAGTTAAGGAGACCATCTTGCCTTCATGGCACTTAGACTCTGGTGAAACAAATGTTGAACCTAAGAAATTCCTGGGGCAAAAGTTCCCAACCACTTTGGGATCGAGAGCTATTTTTCACAATTCTAAGACGGGACATCACTAAACCCGGGTGTTAATACAACAACAAATCTCAGCAGCAACAAAAAAGTCCTCTGTCAGGCATGCACTAGTCGTTTATACACAGTCTGGATCAGGGACTTTCACCACAGATGCCCACAGGGGCCATGTCCTTTGGAGGGAAGCAGGCGGTGGGCATGGTGGAGACAGGAGCACCCGGACCTCCTCCCATGGACACGACCACCTCTTGGCCTCTGGCTGTAGTGGGAATGCATTGACCCAGTGGTAATGAACTTCCCATTACTCAAGGGCAGCCATAAATCTCATATTAACAATACAAAAACGAACGTCCTGAGGCAAAACCAAATACGCCAACAGGTCAGATTTAGCCCACGTCAGTTCATGATGTTTGGTTTGCTCTGCAACTCCTCAGGGGTGGTGACTCTGGCCATCTGGTTCACTGGTGTGTACCTTACAGCCTTCCAAATACATTGCTGAATTAAATATAAGATGGGTGTTGGTATATCCAATTTATACATGAGGCGCTGAAGCTCAGGAAGACTGCAGAACTCACCAATGTCAAAGCTGGGATTTGAAGTTGGGTCCGTATGCTCCTAAACCCCCATGCCTTGCACTATAGTGTCCTGGTGGGAAACCCCACTCCAAGGAGTGCTCATTGGCTAAGACGATGGATACAAAGCCTTGGTCCAACCACAGAAAAAGTTGCAAAGAGCTTAAAACTACTTCTCTGTCTCCCACTTTCCCACCAACTATGGCCACTGGGGCCACAGACAAGCTGATGAGAGGGGACATAGTGATTTTCTGTGGTCCTTTTGTGCTCTCTCCTTCTGTCTATCCCTTCCTCCTTTCCTTTCATAGTGCCCCATGGTATGAACCTGGTCCCTAACTGTGACCACAAGGTGATGAATTAAATGCAGAGAAGTCATATGAACAGAAGCATACACAGAAAAAAGGCATCAGATATACGGCCAGTCTAAAGACAAGTCCTGGAGCAGCTGAATTACATAAGCCTTAGCCAGGATAACACTGGATGAACCAGCAATCCACACTCCAAGATGCTAGCCCTGAGAAGCAACTCAATAGGAGCCACATAAATATCTTAGAGCCAATAAAATCTTCATTAAGAAGATTAAGTAGCAACAACAACAAAAATTATTATGATAAAATGTTGAATTAAAAAAGCAATGATAAAATGTAAACTGCTTAATAATTGCAACCATATTCATTCAACATACATGCATTAAGGACCCAGCTCCCTGTTGAGCAGAATTAGCAAGTATGACAAGGGTGGCACAGGGAGAGCTTGATCATTGCCCTCAACATCTCCCCTTGCTTTTCTAATAGGTGCCTCAAGCTTTAAATGTTCCCAACAACACTGCTTCCCTTCCCCACCCCACAGCTGCTCCTCAAGTTGTCTGTCCCATCTTGGCTCCATCCTTTACTTCTCTTCTTCTCATATCCCATGTCCAGTCTAATGGCTCTGTTGGCTCTATCTTCAAAATATATCTAGAATCTGACCACTTCCCACCACACCCAGCACTAAAATGTTAATCTATCCACCATCATATTTCACCAGGATTACTGCAGCAAGCTCCCAGCTAATCTCCCTGCTTCTTCCCTTGTCCCCTATGGTCTGCTCCTAACAGAGCTCCCAGAATGATCCATTTAAAACTAATGTCAGAGTATCTGTCTTTCTTCTTAAAACCCTCCACTGGCTGTTCCATGTCATCCAGAGGAAAAACTCAAATTCAACCCATCTACAAAGCCCCACGCTCTGCAACTCCTCCTAACCTCCACTCAGTTCTTTGACTTCATCTCCTCCTGCTCCACCCCTTACCCTCTGCACTCAAACCACACTAGAGGGTGATGGCTTTTACTGCCATCTGCCATACTGTATATTTACTTGTCTATCTGTTACATGGTGTGTGTCTTCCCCACAAAGTGGAGGCCCCAGGAGGGCAGAGATTGTGTTCTGGTCCCTGTTGTATCTTCAGCACCTAGAACCTAGTATAGCAGGTACTCAATAAATATTAGTTGAATGAATGAATACAGATTTTTTTTGTGGCCGTTAATATATTTATAGGTCCAAAACATTAAATATATATCACATTATACATTAGAATGTGGTACAATTGAATTCTATCTCTGTTTCTTTGAACTAGAAAGATTGTTATGGGTAAGAGTTACTCACTGGTGGCCCTGGAGATCCTTCTGCACCAGGAGGGCCTGGGTAACCTTTTTCTCCAAGCCACCCAGGGAGGCCCAAGTCTCCCTTACTACCCTGCCTCCCAGGAAGTCCTGGAGGGCCTGGTGGGCCCATGGGACCGGGCTGGCAGGCACAGAGCCCCATGCTTCCTAGACAGAGGATAAAAGGTAGCTTTGTCATATTTCCTGAATGAAATCCCAATAAAGACTTTACTATACAAAACCAATAGTTAAAATAAGAACAAAAAGGGTCTGATATGCACAATTCTTATTGCAAACAATCGATAATGTGTGATGTGGGGCCATGGGGCACGGGTGCAGGAGTACCTAGGCATGGCCTATGTGGGGTGGATGCATCATTTCTAGACAAATGGGATGTTCTGTGTCTTAATAAACTCATCCTGACAAATTGTAGGAAAAAAAGCTAATGTCCAATTCTACTGAAGAAACTTTAAAAATAAAAAAGCTCCTTATTTTTAAAAGTTTAAAAGTCTCTTGCTTGGTTACTACTAAAAAGGTCTCTTAATTGGTTCCTGCTGAAGAAACAACAACAAAAAAATTGGTTAGACTACAAACTCCAAACTTTAAAGAATCAAAATAACATGCGAAGAGGAATTACTGACTGCACTGCATATTACAATTGTTAATTCACTATAATGCATTTTCTAATCATCAAGAGTTTTAGTCTAAAACAAGGTCTATAGGATAGTCAAACCTCTCAGCTCTCACACCTGCCTGACTCAGTTGGTCAAAAAGGCACCAAACAATTTAGGGTGGAGAAGCATAGAGCCATAGGCATTTGATGGGTCTGGGAAATATGGGACCCACACAGAGAAACTGAAAGAAAAGATCAATACTGTCCTAGCTCTGCTTCTTTCATGGAACCAAGAGGATCTTGTGAAAAAAGTCACCACCTTGAGGCAAATTCCATGCCCAGTAAGTGTCTTCTTTGTACTTGAGATGCAAGGATTTGACTTTGTGGTAAGTTCTAATCGCATCATAAGCACATAATGAGGTGGAGAACTCACAGTGGGTAACTAAGGTGAGTAATATCTACATTAACTGCTACCTTGTATGTTTCACAAATGCCCCCCAATCTTCCATATGTTGTCTTCTAGAACTTCTACCTTTGATGCATACTTGCCTTTTTCACCTTTTGAGCCTCTTCTTCCTGGAGGACCCACTTTGCCTTTCATTCCTTGTGGTCCAGGGTGCCCAGCAGTACAATATATAGCTTTACAGTGGGGAAAGGGATGGGCAGAGAGAATCACACAATTTTTGTGAGTGTCTTCTATAGAACAAGTAGAAGTGCCTCTCCCACTCACATCTCCCCCTCAACCCCACTCTTTCTTCCATTCTTTTCCTATGATTCTTTCTCTCTGATAGAAGAATATATACAAAAACAGACCACACAATTGTCACAGCATGCTTCTGTCACCACAACCTTGATAAAGACATCCCTAATCTCAGCCCTAATTTAGTGGGTTAAAGAGCAAGGTAGTATGCAACAAAACACAGAACAAAACAAATAAAAAAATTAAGAGTAGGTGTACAGCAAAGATCCTTTTTCCCCTTCAATTATAATTACCTAATGAAGAAGGCATAGAGCAGAGCTTGTAAAAGAAAAAAATCAGAGACATCTGGTTAAAGATGACAGATAAAATACAAACAATAAGTTCCTCGTTTTCCCCAAATAACAGACAGTAAAAGAGTATCACAAAAAGGCATAAGCCTGCAGGACAAAGAAAAAGGAAAAGAAACAACAGCAAAAAAAATGTAAAAGGACTCAGCAGACGCTAAAAAGCTGAAATTCTAAGCAGGCAGTGGGGAAAGCAGAGAAAGAACACAATTTACATAAGAAATCTCTCCCAAAGTTCAGGAATTTGTACCTCTGAAGTAGAATGAGAGTAAGACCCAAAACAAGATGGTTAATTAAAGAAAGAGTTAAACCATAAGATCCCCTTCTCAAGAATTGCAGCAGGAAAACACAATAACCCCTCATAATTGGAGGAAACAGACAATGTAGAAGAGGAAAACTTTAAAAGAAACTATATAATTAAAAAAGCAGATGAGGGAAGGCATCTCATCCCTGAGACATGAACAGGCTGCTGCAAAAGGAAACATTAAAAGAAAACAAAGGCAACAATAAAATCTTTGGAAATCAAAAAAAAAAAAAATTGATTACAAAAGCAGAAATTTAAAAATTCAGGAACAGAGTTGGAAGATGGAGTTGAGGAAGTCTACCAGAAAGTGTTACAGAAAAGTAAAGGTGAAGAATAATAAAGATTAGAAAAAGAGACATGGAGGACTGATTCTCTAATAGACAAATATATAGAGAGACAAATATATAGAGTCCAGAAAGAGAAAACAGGGAGAAAAAATGAAGGAAAGAATATTTTCAAAGAAATACTTCAAGAAGTTTTTCCAGAAGTGAAAGATTTGTGTTAAATGAAAGTGCTCATTGAGAGCCTGCAAATAAATGCAAATGTACCCACACAGAGGTAAATCATTGTGAAATTTAAAGATAGTGAAAACAGAAAACTTCCTATAAGCTTTCAGAGAAAAAAACAGACTTTGAACAAAGGAGCAAATATCTAAATGTTATTGGACTTCTCAGTAACAATACTAGAAAACAATGAGAAATGCCTTCAAAAACCTGAAGGAAACATATTTCCAACCTAGAATTTTATACTCAGCCAAACTATCGATCAAATTTCACAGTAGAATAAAGGCATTTTCAGACTGTTAAGATCTCCCAAATTTACACACTTTCTCAGGAAGTATAATGAAGGAGTAAATCATTGAAAGAAATATATGAGTTGTGGGAAACAAAGGAACCCAGATAGAGACAAAGACAGAGACAGAGAGAGAAAGAGAGAGAGAATTCCGGCGATAATGGTCAAGAAAAATCTCAAAAGAGTGTCTCAGCAGCAGCTTAAAAATCACAAGTTGACCTAATTTGAATGGATCAAAAGCTCCAGGAGAAATTTATCCACAGAGATAATACTGACAGTACACTTAATAAGTTAGAATGCATGATTAGGATATTTACACAATTCCAGGTGGTCTGAGGTTGAATTAGCAATAAATATATTGAACACCAAGCAAATACACAAACAAGAAAATCAGATAATTATTAACAAAATGTTGTGCTGAAAAGTAGTAATATATATTATCATGTGGCTGAACTGATGAATAACATTTATACAGCACTTCAGTGTAAACGCTGAGTCTTTATTTAACTAAGATTATGATAATAACTGTACTGATAGGTTGTGGGAGTGGAAAATGTGCACGTGTGTGGTAAGGGGCAGTGAAA
Organism: Equus przewalskii; assembly: GCF_037783145.1. Classification (NCBI taxonomy): domain Eukaryota; kingdom Metazoa; phylum Chordata; class Mammalia; order Perissodactyla; family Equidae; genus Equus; species Equus przewalskii. The sequence goes on from NC_091835.1 coordinate 15,255,214, forward strand.
GAGAGCTAAATTCATCTTCTATAGAGGGAAGTCAAAAGTCAAATGCTCAAACTGAAAAATTAAGAAATGGCAATACAAGTACATATGTGGAATGGCAATACAAAAGCAAATAACAAAAGATCCAGCTAATTGTATGGGAAATAATTGCCCCTGGGGTGGAAGGACTAGGAGAAGGGGTTGCCTGGGATGGCAGTTCTTCAGAACAGGCTTTGTAGGACTGTTTGATGCTTAAGCCAGGTCCATATATAACTCTGATAAAAATGAAAACCACATTTAAAAAATAAAAATTGGGGGCTGGCCCAGTGGCATAGAGGTTAAGTTTGCCCACTCCACTTCAGTGGCCCAGGTTCACAGGTCCAGATCCTGGGTGCAGACCAACACACTGCTCATCAAGCCATGCTGTGGTGGCATTCTACATACAAACTAGAGGAAGATTGGCAAAGATGTTCACTCAGCAACAATCTCCCTCAAAAAATAGAAGATTGGCCCTGAGCTAACATCTGTTGCCAATCTTCCTCTTCCTTTTTTTCCTCTCACCAAAAAATAAAATAAAATAAAAATTGTATTAATTTACAAAATTCTTTCATCACACTTAAATCTCAACCAAATATTTTCACATACATCGATAATAGTCCAATATCCATTTACTTTTTTGTATTATTAAGAACACTAAGTTAGCTCACGAAATATTAGATAAGCTTTTGACAATTTGGAAAGTCACATTTTCTGAATGACACTGCAAACATCAAATGCAACATAAACGTCAATGAAAGCGAATGGGAGCACATTACCGTCTGATCCTGGAGGTCCCTGCAGCCCTGGTGCTCCAGGCAACCCAGGTGGTCCCGGGTTCCCTGACTTTCCTGGAGCAGAATCAGCTCTCCCAGGAATACCAGCTGCCCCTGGAAATCCTGGATGACCAGGAAACCCTCGTGGCCCAGGGGGTCCCATCATGCCTCCAAGAGAAACCAAGAATGAACACCACATATACTCTCAGATTAAACTTTTCGGTAGAAGAAATCAAATCAGTACTTTCTTCCCTCGGCTGTGGAATTTTTTCAAGGAAAAAAAACGTAGTTAAAAAATAACTGACTATCCCAGCCATCAAAATGCCTCACCTCCTTAGAAACAAGCACACTAGTGGAAATAAACAGGTTTGGGGAACTAGATTTTCTTACCTTTTCCTCATTCTTTAGTGTTAGTGAGAAAGAAATATATATTACTTAATTAAAATTATTTCTTTAATCTACCCACCTTAATAACTTGATAAAATAATCTGAATAAACATATTAGCACATTTAGTGAATAAATATATGAACTCACATAATCGTCTGCCTAGGACATAAAATACCATCACAATCCAGTTGGGAGGGGAGCATCGAGATGCTAAATTTGAACCTGGCCTCTCCCTCTCCAGCCACAGATACTTAAGTAGGTTGTTTATCTGCTTTAATCCTCTATATCTAACTCAGAGTGTTGTTTTGAGGATTAAATAAAATAATCCATGTAAGGAGCTTAGTGCAATATCTAGCAATAGTACGTGCTCAATGAATGATTACACGTTTAGTGTGTTCAGAAGTCAAAGCGAGTAATGCAACAGCAGCTAAATCTTGTTTCCCTTGACATCCTACGCCCTCTCACTGGCGGCTTTGGCTTAAAGACAGCTGGAAGCCTTCGTGTGAGAGAGAACACTTCTAGCTGCTTCTTCCAAGCATGCCTGGTTTCAGACTCTCTCTGTGGAAGACTGTCATTTTCAAAGACAGCCGCCACAGTAGCTCTTGTCTCTCACTCTCTTGTAGAATCTTGACACTCTCATATCAAGAGATGGAGTGTTCCCTTCCCCTTGAATGTGACAGGCTTTTGTGATTGTTTGGACTAATGGAATATGGCGGGAGTGACACTAAATGGTTTCCAAGGCTAGATTATTAAGTGTGATTCAGCTTCTGCCTTGTGAGCTGAAATGCTTGGGAATGGAGTCCTGACCCACTGTGGAAGCATTCTCACTGCTCTGAAGCCACCAGGCTGTAAGGAAGCCTGAATTAAGTACAGAACCACACAGAGAGGTCGTGGGACTACACAAGAGGTACAGGAGAGAGATGCCCAGCCAGTCCACATGGTCCAATTCCAGCCACTAAAACCATGGCTGCAACCACTTGAAAATCCCTGATCTAGAATTGCAGTTTTAGCCCTTTCTGAATTCTTGAACCACAGAAAGAGTAAAGGGTAATATGCTGACTGTTATTGATTTAAGCCACTAGGTTTTGGGTAATTTGTTCAGCAATAGATAACTGAAACCCTGTCAGTAATTAGTAATTGAGCACGCTAGTTAAATTGATGGCTTTCGTTATTGTGTGCATATGTGCTGGGGCTTTACAAATATTTTCAGACATTATCTTTACTCCTGAAACAACCCTGCAAAGTTTGTACCTTGTAGACAAGGCATAGAAAATTTATGCCAAATATGAGTAATAATAAAAATAACATAGTGAGTCTTTACTATACGCCAAGCTGTATTCTAAGTACTGTATACATACAGTACTGCTTTCAACCCTAACAAGAACTCTATTGTGAGATTGAAAAAACTGAGGCACAAAGAGGTTAAATAAATGCCCAAGGTCACACAGTTGGTAAGTACTAGAATCTGGAATGTCTATAGTACATAGTGAAAACCCATAACTATTTCACTATCCTACACTAAGTGGGAAGGTTGAGATTCAATCATAGGTATCTGATTTCAAAATCCTACTTATCTCCTGGTGAATATTGTATATGACTATAAAATAAAGTATGTATAGTAAAGGCTATACACAGTGATGTACTTAAAACAAAATGGAAGGTGTTCCTGTGGACTTGGCAGCCATCTTGTCTTCATGCCATTCCTAAGACCCACCTCAGAGTCTCTACACACAGTCATTGGATGGAGCTGGATGCCTGCTGTCTTGTTCCAGTGCCAGGGAGAATGCTCAACCCCCTTCCAACAAAGAGAATGAGTTACAGAGTATGGCATGTCGCAGTCTTGACCACCCATTTATAGAGCATGAAACTAATGAAGTTGTGGCCAGCATCAACAATTTGTTTTTTTAAAAAAAGAATGGAATAGAAAGTGGAATATAGAGTACATGATATACCCAAAAGGTACTATTTTATGAAATTTGTTTTTCAATCATATGCATATATGGGTACATATATGTGTGCATAATGTAACATAAATGCAATATAATATAAAACGTATTTCTTACAATAGCTTGTGTTCAAAATATGGGTTAATTCTTTTTTAAAAAGTTTGTGGAATTAAGAGACTGCCTGTTATATTTAGTTTTGAATCTGCTAGAGATGAATGTTACTTACTCCTATTGGGTTTTGATTTCAATCTACTGGAGGCACTATTTTATTATAAATAAGCCCAAAAGGAGAAAGGTAAGACCAGAGTCTAGGGCTTCCTAACCAACAGAGTCCTTGATATGATTTTTATTGTCCTGGGTCAAGTCAGTTGAGCCAAGGCTACCAATCTAAAGATTCAATGAACTAGACACAGCTTTACTACCTTTCTGGTCATCGGATCCTACAAAGTGGAAGCTAGATTCATGGATGGTTAAACAAGAATTTTGCAGTTAATGGTTGAATATCTCAAGAAACTTCTCACTAAATATAACAAGAGACACAGACTGGATAAAATTACATTTATTCAAGACTTTTCTCCTTCATGTTTAATCAGTTCTCCTGGGTTCACAGAATGCAAATATCCTCTAGAATTCTACTCCTAATCTTACTAGGAATATGAACCAGCACAACACTTGAAGGAGTTCAAAGTTCTTATGTCAATAGAATTCTTTCCCAGGCTCTTCATCAAATATTACCATGAGCTATAGGGGTTGGGGTTTTTCTTTTTTTTTGGGGGGGGGAATGTTGTTTTTTGGGTTTTTGGGGGGAGAGGGTTGTTTTTCTATTGTGTTTTTAACTACCAAAATTTTATTTTTTAATTCATAATTTGTATTTCCACATTTCATGTAGGAGATTTAAGTTGGGGCCTTGGTGAATGAAACAAATTTTAAGAAGTAGATGTCAATAGAGAGAGCCTTCCATAAGGGTAGAAAAACCTAAAGAAACACTCCAACCTTAGCAGTGGTTTCCAAACCTTATCTGCACGTGATAATCTTGTAGGAAGCTTGTTATACATACATGTTCCTCATCACACCCCTGAGATACTGATTGAATATTTCTGAGAGGCAGCCCAAGAACCTTTATTTGCTCCAAGGAAGTGATTAGTTGGTTTGAATTCAGTGGTTCTTAACCCTGACTATACATTGGAAATACAGGGTTGCTTTTACAAAAGCAGAGGCCTAGGCCCATCCCCCAGAGAGCCCAATTCTTGATCTGGGGTAGGCACAGCCATCAGTATTTTTGAAATTCTCCTAAGGTGATTTCAATATTAGCTAGAGTTGACAACCGCTGGTGTGGATGAGAATATAGGAAAACTGGCACATAAAAGCCATGGATTCGTACCTGCACAGGCTTCCCCTGGGCTACCTGAGTGACCAGGGGGACCAGGTGGTCCAATAGCCCCCACTTCTCCATGGCGGCCAGGAAACCCTGGATCCCCTGGAGGGCCTGTTGAAAATAATCACACGTGAATATAATCAACGTATATATACATTTTAAAATTCACACACCATTACTCTTTCTGAGGCTTGGTAAAGTACAGCTGGGAGACTGCATGGCAGTTTCTCACCACATTGAAAATGCAACATCTTAGATTCGAACCCCTTCAGCTGCCTCTCCTCTGCAGACACATGAACTTTGAGTGGCACTGTCTTTGTCATTGGTTTAGGCCACTCTTTTCTTGGAGGAAGCATCTCAGGAGGTCTTAGTCAAATGGTTTCACACGTTTTTTAGCAATTAAAAAAAACTACTTTGTGAAAGGTGACGTACCAAAAACCCTAGCATACAGTTTATATACTAAAATAAAATTCGATGTCTTACACCAATAGAGATTATCCAGGATGCACACCTCTCCCTGCACTTGCATAATTATATATTTACCATAAAGTTCATATATTTAGCATGCCTAGTGTGAAAACTACCAAAATACTGGGCCAGACTCTTCTGTCAGGGCCACTCAAATCTCATTTCTTAATAATTTATGGAGAAAGGGAACAGAACACAAACCTTTCAGTGGAAGAGAGGGAGTTGTCAAAACACCTGGTGGCCCTGGGTCCCCGCGATATCCAGGATCCCCCTGAAATAATTCATTCATTCACTTTTTGTAGAAAGAGTAATATTCTTCTTACGTTTCCTGCCACTAAATAACTATTAGGATCATGAGTGCATTTGTGCTTATAGGTAGACTAGAGAAATGAATGGCTCAAGGAGTGCTGGGAGGAACAAGGTTATTCAACCTCCCACTTACAAGCGGAAGTAAATAACCAACTGGCAAAGTTCTCAGAACAGAGCAAAAAATTTAAACTCCAAAAAATTATTCCATGCCCGTAAATTAGATACCTTTGAAGGTGTGAAATTTCTTAGATATAATATAAGCATTAATGTCTAACTTGAAACTCTAGGACAAATAGTTTATTTGCCTACAAGATCTGAATCTACATTTATTTTAGCAGCAAATATTTTCATCCTTAATTGTGTCCCCTTAATGCCATCATGGCTTGCCCCAAGCAAGTGCCGAATGTGAGGTCACAGAGGTTACACAGGAAAGAAAAAAATGTCTTGGTGGTGAGAGGAGAGAGCTCTCCACAGCTCCTTCTGTTTTCTAATCTTGATACAAGGTGATCCCCATGGAATTTTTGAAACTTTCATTATGATTCACCTTCAAAAGAATCATTTCTCAAATGTAAAATGGAATCATTACAACATGAATTAAAATAATATATTCAAAATTAACTGTCTCTATCAAGTTACATTTTTGAATGATTCTTTGAAATATATTTAAATAAATTAGATAACAAAAGAGATATAGAATTTTATCAGACTGTACTCAAATAGGCTTATTTTTTTACCTTTGGACCAAGAAATCCAAATGGCCCAGGCTCTCCAGACAGTCCTGGTTCCCCCTACAAATAACCACAAACATGCCTTTTTAGAAAAAATGTGATTGGGTGACAAATTATCTCATTCTTGTTTAATTTGAAGGACACGTGCTCATTGAGATTCTTTGCAAAATCTTAACATTGCTTTTGGGCTGCATCAGACAGTTCAGTGTTTTGGTTTTTGCAGCCACAGCTAAATTATCCAATTCATAAAACGAATGTGTTTCTCTTTCCAATTGCTGTGCGCGCGTTTGGATGCAATAATACAACTTTTGAATGATATCGAATTTCATTGACTAATGAAAATGTATTTATTATCTCTATAATAGTGTGCATTTACCTTTAATCCTGGAAAACCTGGAGATCCATAGGAACCAGGGTTACCCTAATAAATTCACAAAAATCAACACAAGCAGATTTAAATCAAAATGCATGAACCAGTTCAATGCATCATCTTTACTAAATGGGATTGCTCCACGGATATTTAATCTTGCCTACAAAGGCAGTTGAATGAAAGGAAATAAACACAAAATAGAGTCCATTTCTTTATAACATTTGCTATTGTAATTGATCTTTAGTCTGATTCCAAAAGTCATGTCCTTGCCAGGGTTCAAATTAAGAACATATTTTTGTTGTTCCTTCTTTTTAATTTATTTAACTTAATGCTTGCACTGGGCGAAATATCTTTAAAATCATTGCAGTATAATTTAATTGGAGATTAATAGTTGCTCTATGCATTATCAGTAATAAAATTTACCATGAAAGCCAGTGTTGTTCTATTAAGTTCTAAATATGAAGCCAAATAAACTCAGTGCCTGTGCCTGCTGGGGTCTGGCCTCCATAGTGACTCTATGAATGAGGATCCCATTAGCGACACATGTGGTGATGTTTCAGACCTAAAGCTGTGCTTTTTTTCTAGCTACTGCCCTAGATCAGTACCTTCTTTAATCAAATAGGCTTAAAAGAACAATTCCAAGTTGCTATCACACTGACCCTAAGCCAGGCAGGAAATGCTACAGTCCTGTTACTTCCCGCCAATTCTTTCATCTTCTGCTTGCCTGTTCTATGTAAATGATGTCAATGGAAGGGATGTTCCACTGGGACGTTTAGCCATTACACAATTCTTGTTGTCCAAAATATATTGTTCCTATTTGAGATCATCTCCACTTTTGAGTTCTCAGAAATGTTGATCTGGTCTTATTAAAAGTGAGAGAGAGGAATGCGTCCAAACTTAATGAAGAGAAGGATGGCACGAATGATCTTACCCGAGGTCCTGGAAACCCAGGAACACCTTTCTCTCCTTTTTCTCCAGTACCAGGGACTCCCTTAAAGAGATGACAATAATTATATGAAATGTATGCAATATTTCAGCAATATGGAATGCAAAAACAAAATGAGAAATAAAAATTATTGCCAGTAGCTTAAAGAAAACAACTCCTCTAGGACAGATGCCCTAGGGGCTTAGGATAAAATAGTAAAAATTCTAGTAATATAAATTAGCATTTAAAACAATGATCAACACAAGGCAAAACATTTTTTTTTAATTAAGATAGCACATCATACAAATTTAAAAAGGTACTTAAATAAACTACCTTGGGTCCAGGAGGTCCCGGAGGTCCAATCATTCCAGGCATTCCTTTTATACCCTAAAAATCACGATGGATATAATCTGGCTCATTCTTATTTAACATACTGAATTTCATCTCTTTTAGAAATGATCTCTTTCGACAACCATTTTACTAATTTTTTAGTAAGAGATTATTCTTCAACTGTCACTAATTAGTAACTAAGATCCCAGCGCACTTATTAACCTGACGCTATTCAGGCCAGTTCTGTTTGAGAGGTGTAATCTTGCGGGGCACAGGGGTGGACCACCATGGAACCAGGGCAGCAGATGCAAGCTGGGAAGGCAGCCATTGAGAGGAGTGGCTCATTTTGAGCAAGGTAGTAAAATTCAGTCCAGGAATTGAAAATCGACAACAGAATCTGCACATGGCATGGGTAACATCAGTGCTGGAGGCTGACAAAGGAATTATTATTTGCCAAAAGTATATTACAAGCTCAGTTCTATAGATCTGTTACCTTATCAAAACATCAAACCATGTAACATCTAAAGGACAGCTGGACTTCCAGTGGTCTTTTCAGCCCACAAATCAAAAATAATATTAAAGGGGGCACTATATGCTGAAGGACATGTCACAATCTAGCAGCCTGAGCTAGGTCTGCGACTGAGCAGCTGGGTCAGCTTGAGAACACTGGTAACCTTTCCAAGCCTCATTTTCCAGCTCTATACAATGGGGCTAATAGTACCAACCTGTTAAGGTTGCTTTGGAATTAATGCAGTGATACTGGCACAGGTATGTGTTCAGAAAATGTCGGCTATTACTACTTTACCAAGGTCACACACAGACAGGGAATTACCTTTTCTCCTTTATAGAGACTAAAATCAGGTGGCTGTACCAACAGGGTGGGTCCCGGAGAACCTTGCTGGCCAATCTCACCCTTTAAAATAAAATTAAGATGATAAGAATTGTATATTCACTTTATTTTGAAATAAACTTTGAAAGGACGACTTTCACCCATATGTTGTGATGTGATGTTTACAATCCTGTGTATCATGAATTAAAACAAAAATCAAGGTAAATACATCATGTAATTTCAAATATTTACTGTTTTTCATTAGTAATACATATTTATCATTAAAAATAAATTTAAAAAATAAAAGTGATCCATGATCCTATCATCTGGAGGTAATTTTTATAAAAACTTGGGTATAAGGACTGGCCCAGTGGTGCAGTGGTTAAGTTCACAAGCTCCACTTCAGCACCCCGGGGTTCACCAGTTCAGATCCCGGCCTTGGACCAACACACCACTTATCAAGCCATGCTGTAGCAGGTGTTCCACATATAAAGTAGAGGAAGATGGGCACAGATGTTAGCTCAGGGCCAATCTTCCTCAGCAGAAAGAGAAGGAGTGGCAGCAGACATTAGCTCAGGGCTAATCTTCCTCAAAAAAGAAAAAATAACTTCAGTATAGTCCTCTGTGGTGTATGTGCGCTTGTGTTTATGTGTGTGTGTATATACACACGTGTGTGCTTAAGGTGCACAGGTACATACACATATATGTGATTAAACGGTGTGTTAAACATAATTTAAAATATATTGTAATCAGAATATTATATAATAATATATAAACATACTTTATATTTTCATATTTTATTAAAATTTTAAATCATTTTATACTTTTCTTTTATAACACTACTTTTTGCAAAAAATTCTTCAAAAACCTGATTTTTAATGCCTATACAATAATCTATCATAAGAACATACTATCATTTATTAAGCCATTCCACTATCGTTGGATTTAGGTTATTTCTAATTCGTTTTCAATAGTATTTTAAACCTCTCTGTATAAAATCAATAGCCAAAAGTTTTCATTTACATCATTGTAGATGTCATTCTCTTAAAGAAGAAAATGTACCTTGAATTGGTTTTGCCGCAATACAACCATAAATTCTTACCCTTGATTAGAAGATAATTGTTTTGTACTTTTCTGAATATTTCTATTATTCTGCACTTAGAATTCTCTTTGCCTCTTGTGTCGAGCAGATCACCTGTGCTTACAAGCCAGCTCCTTACTGACTGTTCCTTTGGGCAAGTTCCTTAAAATCTCTTTATCCTTAGTTTCTTTAATCCCTGTAAATCTTACTTTCCTCCTGTGTGAAATGAGGATTATAATACTGCCTACCTCAAAGTGTTACTTTACGGAATAGATGATGCACCAGAAATACTACACTGAGTGGAACAAAGTAAATCCTCAAATATATAGTTATTAAAATGATTCATGTTTTTGAGAAATGAGATTTGGGGATGAAAAATACTGTTTCAAGTTTAAATGAAAAAATACAACCAATAATTCAATCCCTACCTAAGCATGGGAAATGACAGAAGAACAAGGAGTTTAGGGCCATTGGTGGTTTTGTTTCCTTGATGCACCCTAGAACCTAAGACAGTGTTGGTGTGGTAGCGGCTCTCAAGAGATCTGTTGTGTGAGTAAATAACTGAACAAATGCATAAACAATACACGAATAAGTGTGAACATGGATTATAAAAGTAACCATGCTTATTCTTGTAGCTGGAGTAAATCTGAACAAAACCTGTAAAGGTTGACAAGCCAGGAGCCTCTTCAACATGTTGGTCATGTTACTATTACTTCATATGGTAAAAGTACCATATATTCATTTTAGTCAAAAGGACAAAGAAGATAAATTATGAAGAGCAAAATTTAAATGATCTATAATCATATCACCTAGGAAAAATTCCTGAAAACCATTTAGGGCAGTGTTTCTTAAACTAGGGTGGGTAAACATGTCCTTGAACATCTGAGAGTTCTGCATCAAAATTTCAAAATTATGTTTTTATTCGCCTGACAATCCAAAAGAATTTTTAAAAAGCGTACTTTGGGTAATTTGAACAGCCGCTTCATAGCGAAATACTTCCGCGTTCCTCCGTGGAGTTTGCAAGTGGCTCTGATGGCGTTGGTGCTGAGGTCACTAAGCTGATAATCCATTTCTCACTCTATAAGACAGTGTTTCTCAAACTGGGTACACGGGCTTCCGGGGTTTTGACAAACATTCTCTGGGGCCCATGACTTCCCAAGTTTGAGAAACGTTGTTTTAATATATTTTCTTTCAGTCATTTCTCTAAGTTAGTGATTCTCAAGGAGTGGGGGCAGTTGGACTAGCCCTCTCCCCAGGGACATTTGGCAAGATCCTGATGCATTTTTGGTTGTCACAACTCAGGGGGAAGGGATGTTATTAGCATCTGGTGGGTAGAGGACAAGAATGTTGCTAAACACCCTATGATGCACAGGACAGCCCCCACGACAATGAAATATCAATAGTGTCAAGGTTAAGAAATCCTACTCTACCTGTGTATTTTAATATCTTTTTGTTTGTTGTTGTTTTTACAAAGTTGAGTTTACACTTTTGTAACCTGTACTTTCCACTTAACATTATATCATAGGCATTTCCCGACATCACGAATTCTTCCAATGTATTTTTGGCAATCGTGTCATTCTGTTAAATGGCTATATCATAACTTATCCAACCGAGCTGGAACTCCATGAGAGCAGGGATCAGGTCTGTCCTGCTCAATCCCCACACCCAGCACCCATCCTAGCCTGGCACAGAGTAGAAGCTCAGAGTCTATTTGCCCACAGTTGTTGAAAGAGCTGCTCACCAGCTGTTAGATAGTCAGATAGTTTCCAGATGAGCTTAAAACTTAAAACTCTTTTCTAAAGCTTATCCTTGCTAAGTTTCATGCTTCAGCAGAAAAGACTGTGGGTATAAGGGAGGGAGAGGTGGGGACAATGAGGTGGCATATGAGGGAGGGAGAGAAGGGGAGACTGCGGGTTGCTAGATCCTTTTGGTTCCACTTATTTACATTTTTATTTATGTGTGGAGTTTAGGATTCTGATGAAATTTGTGAAATTAAGATAAACAAATCAGTAATTAAACAAAATTGTTACTCTAGTTGTAACATTATTAGAAACGTTCAATCTCTTTTTGCTAGATGAAATACATCATGTAAATTAACTTGAATTAAGTGCTAAATTTTGTCAGAACTGTCATTTTACAGTCAAGGTGACGGTGCCATAATAATTCAACAAAGAAAAATTCTCAGCCATAAAATTGGTCAGAGACTAGATACGAACACAGCTTAAGTGATCATCAGAACAGCCTCCACACCTGGGCAGCACATACATTTTAATATCTGCTCCTCCACGCAGAAGGGGATTCTTACCGGGTCTCCCATTTGCCCCTTTACTCCCACGCCAGGATTACCCTGGAAAAGAAAAAAAAAAAATCTAATTGTTTTTGAATATTAAAAAAAGTAATTACAAGCAAGTAAGACTTCTGGTGAATTTACTGAAGTTTATTTATTAAATTCTTTGGGAAGTCTAAGAGGAAAGACATAATTCTGACATATATCAGTGGTCACTTATTTCACTGTACAAGAGCTCTCTTTGTGTATCTTACTCGTGGCCGCCTACCTTCAAACCTGGACTCCCAGGATGGCCCGGAGGTCCCTATATCAATGGCAAAAACACACATATCAAATATTAGTAACAGAAATCGGAACGTATCTTCATTGGTTGCCCCAAGTTCCTCCTCAGGAAACCCTTAATTTTAAAACATGCATCATGGACCTTCTATCATGGCTGGGCTGCATGTTACCCGGGGGGACCTCTGCTTCGAGATGGACTCACACTGATAATGGCGGGTGTGCGCTGGTTCATCAGGTGATAATCTGTCAAAGAACCCAAAACTGACCCAAGACTGCAATTGTGCTTGTTTTGCTTTGTTGAAATGTCAGGTCAGGGTTTCTAGGGGACAGAATGAGTGGTGCTGTACTTACTGTTAACCCCGGCGCTCCCGGATATCCCACTGGGCCCACTGGTCCTCTGGAGCCCCTTGATCCCTAAACACGAGAAAAATCAGCACGTTTGTTACCAAAAACCATAATCATGGTTCACTCAGCAAGAGCTGCATGTATTGCCTGGAGGATAAAACCCACTAAAGAAATCACAGTCCTGGACACATGTGCCTGCCTTGCTGGAACATCTGGGACAGCAGCTCTGACACCGCTAAAAGGTCGCAGAGCTAGAAGGCAGCAGAATCTGGTAGGTGTGACAAACTCCTATGTTTTTGTTATACATCAGGGTGCTTTTTAAATATTAATATTAATTATCATTAATTAGTATTAAAATATGAATGTATTTATACGTTTTAATATATTCTTTAAATGTGTCCTATAAGATCAGTGTGAATAGAAATGTTGTCCCCAATTCAAGATCAAGACGATCCAGCCATAAACAGTTTTCTGCCACACATAAGTCGTGGCATAATTACACAAAACTCACAAGGAAAGGTTATGGCTGGGCATTCCTGGAAGTGTGGAGAGAGGCTCTCTGTTCTTCCACTAACCCTGCCCACGTCAAATGATTTGTGAGTGTGCAACGAAATTGCTGGCTCCCAGAGGATGAATTGGTATTTATTTTAACAGCCACATCAAAGCATCTCATTGATCTCGTTTAACTGAACTTCAGGAGTAGTAAGGAAATCAACCTGGGTGAGTAATCCTGTCTACAGCCAGAACTTACCAAGCAAGATTATAGGTTAGCCATTGGACAACAAAATTGCTTTCAACTTTAATCTTGTACACATTGATAAATTGGAAAGACTAATATAATCATTGAATCACAAATTTCAGGGAGATGAAGATGGGGCAGAATATTAAATATAACACACAACAACTCATTCAGCAGGCTAAATGGTATAGAGCAAAATCATTTCCACTTGACATATATCAACGTAGTTGCTAAGTAGACTTATCTTCCTAAATGTTAAGTGACTACATATACCTCAGCAATGCCAAGTGATCATTAAAGGATAGAAAAGGAATGTAGGAAGCCTGCTAAGGTTCAAGAATTGTTCTATGAGCGTGGGACCTGTGCAGTCACACACGGTCTCATGCTGGATTTAATGCTCTGCTGTCATCACCTTGAAATTCTTTATAATTTTTGCATAAGAGGTCTACATTTTCATTTTGCACTGGGTGGGCCCTGCAAATTATGCAGCCAGTCTTGCTGGCATACAAACCAGTAGGGACCACAGACTATTTGAGGAGCAAAGAGAAGCGCATGGCCTGCTCAGAAGACTTACTGGTAAGCCAGGAGGTCCTGGGTCCCCTCTGTCACCCTGCAATAATAATGATACATTGTTTTAGCAAAGCTACACCATTATCCTAAAACACACGTGATGTAGAAGTAGAAATACACACAGGGATTATTTGGACTGCCCAACTGTGCAGTCTGTTCAACTTCTCAGTGTTGAAAAGACAACTGTGGAAGGGCTCTACGCAAGTAATGTTCTGTATTCACTCTGGGGCTCTGAATTCTGCTTCTGTTCTGCCAAAACTTTCTCTAGATTGCTGGGGTCCTGATGACATGGAACCAAGATGAGATTTCATCTTTCAATTTAAATTGTTCTAAATTCTCAATCTGATGGCTTCATTTCATCAGGTTAACCATCCCTGGTCTAATTGCCAGACCTCGCCTCCCTAATACACACCACTCCTTTTGATCACCCTAGTGTAGATGGAAAGGGAATTCATGTGGAAATTCTCTCACATCCGCGTCTGTGCGGATCCACCACTTTGAGACTCTGCCCTGAGACTCTATTTACTTTCAAGGATCAAAGGGTGTACTTCTCTTGAAGACAGGCTCTTTGTAAAAAATGTAAAACGTAATATATCATAAAATTTACATAAGGTAAAAATTAACATTTTAATCACTTTTAAGTGTACAGTTCTGCAGCATTAAGTACATTCACATTGTTGTGCAACCATCACCACCATCCATCTCCAGAACTTTTTCATCTTCCCCAACGGAAACTCTGCGCCCATTGAACACTAACTCCCCATCCGCCTCCCCCCAGGCCCTGGAAAGCATGATTTTATTTTCTGTCTCTGTGAATTTGACTCCTCTAGGAACCTCTTATAAGTGGAATCACACATGAGTTGTCCTTTTGTGACTGGCTTATTTCACTTAGCATAATGTCTTCAAGGCTCGTCCATGTTGTAGCCTGTGTCAGAATTCCCTGCCTTTTTTAAGGCTGAATAACATTGTGCTGTATGTGTGTAGCACATTCTGCTTATCCATTCACCTGTCAGTGGAAACTTGGGGTGCTTCCACCTTCTGGCTGTTGTGAATAACGCTACCATGAACATGAGTGTACAAATATCTGATTGAGTCCCTGCTTTCATTTCTTTGGGGTATATACCTAGAAGTAGAATTTCTGGATCACAGAATAATTCTACATTTAATTTTTTAAGGAATCCCCATACCATTTTCCACAGCAGCTGCACCATTTTACATTCCCAGCAATGCACAAGGGTTCCAATTTCTCCACATAATTGTCAACACATTATTTTCTGTTTGTTTGGGCTTTTTAAACATATAATTACCATCCAAATGGTGTGAAGTGGATACAGGCTTTTAAGAGCATTGTTTCTCAACGATTATTGATCAGCAGACCACATTTTAGGGATCGTCTGTTTCTCTTTAAGATGAGGAATTTTCTGTATCCATCTCCCCTTCTACCTCTCTTGTTCTTTCTTGCTCAATTACAAAAATCTACTCATCATAACTAATACATACAGTACTTTATAGTTTACCACCTGCTGCAGTGTAAATTATTATAACAAATCATCAGCACCGAGAGGAAGGCTGATTAGATGTTGTTTTAATTTTCTTTCACAAATAAGGCGTATGAGGCTCAGAGGGGTTTAGAGAGTTGTTTAAAGTCATAGCAGTAGGTAAAGGTAAGTCCTCTCCTCTGATACAACATACTGGTTCCTAGAATGACTGTGCTTTTGACGCTCTTTATTAATATATCACTTAAGCTATGAGGAAAAGCATCGTTCTTGCTGTTTAACAAGTATAAATACGCACAGAGACTACAAACAAATACTACAAGCTCAGTAAAGAGATAACCCCTCCAGGGGGCAGGGAACTCAGGGTCTAGTGGAAGCAATCTAGGACTAGTTTCATCTAATTGTTGTGGAATATTCCTCCTTCAGAGAAATGACCATATCTTGCCAATGTACTACATTTCTTCCCTTGATTTATCATATCTAGTGCTTATCTGTGGCTATTCATATTAGAGAGATGAAGTGGCCCCGCAAAAGTTTATTTCTGAACATGTGTATATCATTCTCTGGTAAAACACAAAAGCATTTAATTTACCAAGGATATTCCTATCTGTTTTCCATAATTTTCAAGTTCAATAATGATGACTTCTATTATACTGGATGACAAGTATTAATGTTACACTATTTTAACTACAAATAAATGAATGGTTCTCAACTGGGAGTGATTCCCCACCTCAGGGGACATTTGGTAATGTCTGGAGATATTGTGGGGGCTCGGGGGGTACTAGTGGCATCTAATGGGTAGAAGCCAGAGATACTGTTCAATATCCAACAACGCACAGGTCAGCCCCCACAACAAATGATTATTTGGCCCAAAATGTCAATAGTGCCAAGGTGGAGAAACCCTGAAATAAACATATCCATGGCAACTCGGCAAGACTAGCTGGGAGGGAGTGGAATTCTACAGCCAGAGCAACTAAAGCCAGCCCTTCAGCAAGAAGTATGGTGCCATCCCAGAGGGCCAGGGTGAGGATAAAAACCAGCGTGCTCGGGACACTTCCAGAAAAATCTCAATCTGTGTTTCCTGTGTGGGTTTACCTATGTTTTTTAAGTCACCACAATCATAGTACTTACCTGAATACCTTTAATGGCACCAAAAATGAAGACTGAATTTCCTTTTTCTCCATTTGCCCCAGGAAGGCCCTGAAAATAAAATATTCACTTAAGAGGGGAAAAGAAAGCATATTAATATTTCAGTATTTTCTTTTTTTTATAAAATATTACTCACCAACAAAATTACCATTATAATCATATTTCACTAGTGGAGATTTCTTTATTCTCTTCATTATTATCATCCTAAGGTTCTCATATATATTTATTCAATATTCGCTTAACATCTACTAAGGAATCTCCTTAGATAGGATACCTAGTAATCTAATATTATATTATATTGTATTATATTATATTATATCATATTATATTTAAATATATTTATAACTACTAATTATTCAGCAGGAAAATTGCATTTTTCCTCACAACATAATGCATATAATACTCATATTATTCTTATAAGTAAACAATTTTTCTCACGTCAGTTAATATTTTACACCCTAGAGATAGTAAAAAAATTGATTTTGTCCATTTCAGTATTCGTATTCGAAACAGAGCCTATGTATCCTTTCTAAGATTAACTTTTAAAATACGTCACATGTTCCTTTTGGAAAGTTTGAGTATGTGGATGCAAGTTTGTTTACTTAGAGTATTTTTAAAAAGTGAACGAAATATCTCAATATATTCTTTTGTTCTTCAAAGTTTTCCTACTTGCTATCTTAATCTCCTACTTAATATCTTAATACATCTTAACTTGGTTACCACATAAAAATTCTACCATCTGCAGGGGCTGCCCGTGGCCAAGTGGTTAAGTTCGCACGCTCCACTTCAACGGCCCAGAGTGTCACTGGTTCAGATCCTGGGCGCAGACACGGCACCACTCATCTGGCCATGCTGTGGCAGTGTCCCACACAGAAGAAATAGAATGACCTGCAACTAGGATACAAAACTATGTACTGGGGCTTTGGGGAGAAAAAAAAAAAAGAAAAAGAGGAAGATTGGCAACAGATGTTAACTCAGGGCCAATCTTCCTCACCAAAGAAAAAAATTTAAAAAAATAAATTCTACTGTCTGCAGATATCAAGCTCCTACAAAGGGCATACGAATTTCAAAGTTAACCCTTAGAAGAGTGCCTGACTTTGCTTCCAATGGGAGACACTTCACAGTTTTATGGTAAATTACATCAACAGTTTCCTTGAGAAATCAGATTTGCCTATACTGTATAGGCAATCCCTCCTTCACACAGTTCCAATATGCATGAATTTTGCTTCCACAGTTAAGTTAAATTGCACCAGTCCTCCAACAAACTGGTTCAAACTTCAGTTACCACTGTGTATTAACTGAGTAACTGCATACAATACACACTTCACTGCTAGCTCATCAGTCCACAGATCACTACATAAGTAACAGATTCAAATCAGATCACTAATGGATCATATCACTCCTTTCAAAGTCTGTCATTGACTGGCCCCTGCAGATCTGTTAGTTCACACACACACACACGGACAGCAAAGTGTGTAGTTGTGTTGCCCCTTATCTCCCAGTGATAAACCCAAATGACACTTCATAAAAACAGATCATTGAAAGAGAGAATTGGCCAAGAAAGATGAAAATGAAGTGAGGAAATGAAAAATGATAAGGTTGGAGATGAAACTCAAATAGAATGTACATGGACTCACAGAAGAAATAGCTAATGGTGAGAATGTTGACACTGCTGTCATTCGAACCAGAGGAGCTAGTGCAGACAAACTTATCAACGTAAAAGGAGGAAGTGGTTGTGACAAAAAGGATGAAGATGTGCCAGAGGAAGTGACACAGGCAAAAGAACGTCATGTTAAAGGAACTCAGAAATATTTCACAACCCTGCAAGCTGACCCAAACTTAGAAAAGAGTACAATTCACCAAAAAATAAAAAGCACGTTCACTCCATACTCCAAGTTACACGACAAGAAGGCAAGCTGTTCCAACTACCTTGATCAGTTTTTATAAGGCAATCAAACACTTTAATTCTTAATGTTCCTAATGTATTAAATTATAATGTACTAAATAAATACTATTTTTTTAAATAATTTCCCTATATATTTATAACCGAAAGTAAGAGAGTTTTTAATGTTTTAACAAAACATTTTAAAGGTCATGAGACAATAGTAACGTTTCCCATTGGAGGTTAAGGTTGCTCTGTGTGGTTTCAGCTTGCATGGTCATTCTTGAAGTTTCACACTACTGTGCACAGTGAGGGCTGCCTGTATGTGAAATGGGTCAAAGGAAAGAAAGTTGCTTTGCAAAGAAATCGTTATGACAAGCTTCAGTGTTGTGGTCAGTACTGCATGCTGTGTTACAGCTAAAATTGAGAAGCCCTGCTCTCTTGAATGTTCATGGACACGCAGTAGAATGAGGTTTGACCCAATTTGAAGATCTTAACAAATGTGCATTCACCAGATGGCACTCGAGCCTTCAAATGCCTGAGTTTGAGAACAAAGGGTAGTTGAGAAGCTTAACAATGAAAGCTGGTTGCTCTTACTTGATACCACAAAAAAGATGTGAACATGGAAGTTCTTTTTGAGTACTGTATTCAGATCAATTCTACTATGATTTGGAGCAAAAGGAAAATTTGTGACAAGAAAGCAGGATGACTACGGTGGAATGCTGGGAAGTGATATTTTTTAGAGAAGTGAAAAGGCTGAAAAATAGTCACAGAAAATCCGGAAAAGGCTAAATCATCTCCAACCTTTAATTAAGTGAGAAAAAGGAAAAGAAACAGAGGGGAAGGAAATATAAGGGGTAGAGAAAAGGGTAGTTCTTGTTGAAGTTATGTTTAAATGAAAGTTCAAATTTCTGGGGAAAAAATAAGAGCAGTAAAGTTTTCTCAAGTGCTGGATATTGTCAACTGTTTCTGGACCTCCACTCCAAATCACTTCCATTTGTCTTTTTGTATTATGGAGACTAGAAAGCTAAAAACTACGTTTCCAAGACCCTTTGTGGCTAGATGCAAATTAGGTTCCACCTGGGAGAGGTACTTAGGAAATTTGGAAGGCGGAAGTGAGGAATGCATCCTCTTCCTGCTCCTTTTGTTGTTGCCAAGCAGGAAGGTAGAAACTTGAGGTTTATTTGCTGATGTCTCGACATGAAGATGAGAGGCAGTGATTATGGTGTAGAAACAGCCTCCTGACTTCTGGATCTCAGTTAAGTGTGAGCCCTTGAAATCAGTCGTCTCATGGTGGCCCCTGAGTTCCACTCCTCCAACCATTACAATAAGCGCCAAATTCCCTGTATTGAATTCCTTTCTGTGTGAAATACCTAGAGAGGTTCACATGTGTGCAGTGAATGTTTAATGACAAACAACATAAGTTTTGCTCACAGGCCTCCCTGCTCTCTTCCCCTATCCACTCTCTGTAGAGCAGCCAGGAAAATCTTAAAAGAATATCAATCAGATCATGTCACTTCCTTAAAACTATCCAGTGCCCTCCCATGGCATGCAAAAGAAAATCCAGCTTCCTTCCACAGTCTACAAGGCCCTGCCCAGTTCTATGTCCTGCCCAGCTCTCTGTCCTCATTCTTGGTCACCCTCATGTGTTCACCATGCTCCCAGCACATCTGTAACAACTCTGTTGCTTGAACACATCAAGCCTTATTCCCACTGTAGGACCTTTTCATTTAAGATTCCCACTAGGATGAACTGTAGGTGTCTTACTGGGGGGCCTCCTGGGCCAGGAGCGCCTCTTTCTCCTGGAAGCCCTGGATCACCTCTTGAGCCATTGTAGCCATTTATGCCAGGTGTGCCTCTGGGTCCAGGAGGGCCTGGGTGCCCCTACAGGAAACAAAATTTTAGGTGAAGCATTTTTGCCCAAAAACTATAACACAAAGGTTATGCAAATATGGGGACCCAAATTATGGCAATTGTGACTCACATGTTGTTTAATTTTGTGAAATGTCCTCTCTACCCACAAGTATCATGTAGAATAGTAAAAATAAATAAATAAATTTTAATGCACCCAATTTAATTTAATTAATTTGGAGTATTCCAGAAGATTTGGAAGAAACCTTCCTTGAAATCCTTAGACAGACTCTAATGAATTGTAAAGCACCCAAAATACCTCTTTCTTCTTTCATTTGATTTTCATATCAGAAATGAGAGTGTTGAGCCCACTTCCACTGTTGGGACTTACCAGCAAATAAAAACTTTCATTATAAGTATACATTTATTTCCAGAACATTGTACTTGACATGTCAAGTATATCTAGCTCCAATTTTTGGTTTTCTCTAATCTGTTTGAAAACCTTGCTCTTCAAGTAAAGTGTTTTGGTCTTGGAGTTATTACTATACAAAATTGAAATGCAAGCACCCTTTCACACACTAAAATTAGAAAATAGTGAAAAGTTTGTCCTATATATGTATTTTTTTAACATGCAATTTTAAGGGTTTTGATGAGTGTTTGTCCCTTATTTAAAAAAGATGGAGAAAATTTACAGATACTTACAGGTATGCCGTCTAAACCTGGAAATCCGGGGACACCAGTTGGACCCTAAAATCCCAGAAAATAAAACAAAGACATAAAAGTTACTAAATTATTAGATTAACAAGTTGATTTACTTGAAAACAAGAATAATTAATAACTCTTTTAAAAAACACTTAGCAGTCACTGTCACCTATCTTTACATTAATGAGCTTAAATACTAACCCTTAAGAATCAACCTTTTGTACTTTTCTTTTTGTATTGAGGAAGCCAGCTTGGCAGTATCAATTCAAATAAAACATTCAACACCCTATAAGCCAGAAATTCAACTTCTCAGAATCCATCTATCCTAGACAAACAAACCCCTAAATGTGCACACAGGTAATTTATAGGATTACTTTTGCACATTTGTGCTACACAATGAGGGGTAGGATCTCAAATTCTCAACAGGGAATAAACTATAGTTTTATCCATACTATGGCACAATATGCAGTATTTTTAAAGGAATAAGTTCAATCTACATAAGTTGATATGGAATGATCTCTAAGCCATACGGTTGAGTAAAAAAAGAAAGACTCAGCATAATATATAATATTTTTAGGTTCTTTAAAAAGCCATAAAATAATACCATAACTGCTTGCTGTGCACACTCGTGTATTTAAGTGCAAAGAAAAGGTCTAGAAAGGCATGCTCCTTTGGAAAGGGGTTAGGGAATGAGGGCTGATTAAGGGAGAGGAGTTGAGACTTGATTTATTACAAGGTGCGAGAGGTAATACGTGTGATTATAAAAAATATGGCATAGTGGTGCTGGTGAGTGGTTAATATGAATCTTTTACTTAAGAATAGACTTACCTTATCTCCTTTGTCACCTGCTCCTCCAGGAGGGCCACTGTCACCTCTCCTCCCTTTCTCTCCTGGAATTCCAATGGGTCCTGGAGGTCCCAAGGGTCCAATAGGGCCCTGCAACCCTGGGAGTCCCGGTTGACCCTAAGAAAAAAGATTTAAAAAGGGGGGTTGATTCCTAAGTAGCATCTTCTAACAAAAATATATGGTCACTTGAGCTTAGAGAAGACTGAAATGTTAGAGTTTGAGCAGATTCTAATAATAGAAGCACAAATGATCAATTAATTACAAAAATAAGAAACAGCAACGCTGCCTTTTTCAATCTGAACTTGTCATACGATAAATTTTAATTACTACGTGTGAGTACACACACACACACATAAACTGATTAGAGTTCTCTTACTATTTTCATTCTGTCAATGACATTGATAAATCCTGAGCTGTTTAGTGAAGCAAGGAACTTAAAAAAAAAAAGTCAAAGACTTATTACCAGTACATTAGTGATACTAGTGAAGAGTGGGGAAAAACAGATCTTTTATTTACTTCAAATGGCTAATGATCTGTCTGCCCTTTTAGGGGGAAACATTTCTTTTTCATCTGCTTTTACTTAATTTCTTGTTCATAATTTGGAAGCAAGTTCTCCACACCACAATCCAACTTTCCATGAATGAAAAGGTCACCTCTTATTTTAGGTGAAGTTTCATTAGCTCAGATCTCCCCCGCACCCACAGTGGGAACGCTTCTGGCACAAAGATGAGGAACTCCCTTTTGGCCTGTTCTGTGTTGCATTTAGACAGACTGACACTGAATTAATGCTCAGTTCTTGCCTATGAGAGGCGGCTGCGGGTCTCATAGCTCTTTCCATTCCGGACTAAGGAAGTTTAGCCTCTGAGGAGCACGCTCCCTTGTCCTCCATGAGATTGCTCCCATCTCTCTCTCCACAATCCCTACATGCACGGTTCCCTCCAGGACTGAAATGTTAAATGCCACAGATTCCAATACCCCCACTTCTATGTCTCAGCTCAGCCTTCTCCTCCAGCTTCCAGATGATCATACCTCACTGCTTCCTTAACATCTCCTTGGGTACAATGGAACCTCCAGCTTAAAAAAAAAAATTCAAGATGGAACTCTTGATTTTGCCCCCAGATCTGATTCTCCATCTACCTTCCCCATCTACCCATTTAACCCAGCCAGAATCCTGGGAGTCATCCTTAATATACTTCTTTCTGTCATCTTTACATTTAATACATGATCCATTGGTACCATTTCACTTCCGAAATAGATCTGCAACTCACCCACCTCACTGTCTTGCTGCTGATGGAGTAGGCTCCAGGGAGCCTACTGCCCTGGCCTCCTAAATGGTCTCCAGCTCCCTCTACTCTCCTCCAAGCGTCACTCCACACAACAACCCCAGTGACGCTTAAACAGAAGTCAGATCACGGCACTGCCTGCTTTTTCAAACCCTTCCTCGTCTTCTCACTGCTTGGAGAATAAACCTCGTGCTTCTTACCTTCCAGGCCTTCCAAGGTGTGACCCCAGATTCCCTCGCACCCACATGCTGTGCCCACCCCACACTCACTACTTCCCACCACACGGCTCTTCCCATCTTACGGCCTTGTATATGCTTTCCCTCTGCACTGCTCTTTCCCCACATCTTCACATGTCTTGGATCCCAGCCATACTGCCACCTCCTTAGAGGCCTTCCTGGACCTCCCCCTCCAGTGAAGTAGGCTCTCCAACCATTCCCAACCCCATCAGTCTCGATTACAGCATCCTGTCCATTTCTGTCTTAGCATCTTAGCGTTTCCTATTTTTAAATTATGTGTCTGCTCCTCAGTTTATTGTTTGCCTCTCCAATTAGATATGAGCACAATGAGGGCAGGGATATTTGCTCCCCAGTTAAGCCTCCCATCTCCCATAGGCTTTGGCTCAGGAAATTCCTTTCAAATAAATAAGGGATAGATGGACTGGCAGCGGCGATGCTCACAGGCCGAGCCTGACCCCCCATCTGACTGGACACACTCCACCTGGGCCCTGTGTAGTTGGGAAAGTTATTTTTGAACTTTGAAAAAAGTAATTCTATCAAAGGTAACCTTTATGACATATAAATTTATTTTATACATTCAAACTTACTTTTTACAAAATAATCAATGTACAGGAACAAGGATTGAATGAACTCAAAAATCTAAAATCAGGGTTTCTAAATGACACTTCTAGACTCAACATTCAATCTCTGTCTGTAATTTGATGTGGGTAGAGTGTGTCTTTGATTCTGATGGTTTTTTAAGTAACTCACTTTGTAATCTTAGGACAATATCCTACATTAAATAAAGAGAAGCTTCATAACGAGAAGCTTCTAACAAGGCTTTCACCGATGCAAGGTGATTCGGCCACACAACCCCAGGCACTGTGGTGTCTAATGTGTTCAGTTGTGCTGTCTAACACATTTCAGAGTCCATGCTGTATTTCGTTACAGTTTGAAAACATCCTTGGTATTGATTTGAAGCCAGATGTTCACCTGTAATTTTCTGTGCTTTTTAAAACTTTCCAAAGATTTAAGAAAAATTATTTTATACCCCTTTACCCCCTCAAACAAGATAAATAACTGCATTTGATGAGCAAGTAAATCTTGGTATGTGGAGAGAAAAGCTAAATGGATTTCAGGAGATATCTGCTTAGATCAGATCTCTTAAACTTCTGGGCAATTTTGAATAATTAGTGCTGAACTCCAACAGTGCACAGGACCACATACAAGAATATAGGGCTGCCCCTTGGAGGTTCAGGTCCCAGGGCAATGTATATTTTGCAGAGCTGCATCTACATAAAAATCTGAGTCATCTGAAATCAGTGCATCAGCACCATTCTGGTGACCCAATCTCATGCAATCCCGTGAACAAAATCCAGCACTGGTAAGTGGAAATGTTCTGTTAGCCAGCCATCCCCCGGAAACCAGGGCTCAGCCATGAGGCTCCAGACTAGCCCAGAAGCAAGAAACCCAGAGCTCCTCATGTGGACAGCTCCACATTGGATAAAGGGTCAGAGAGCACCAGGAAGAAAAGAAACAGACCCTGGGACCCACCCAGTTCTGGTACACACTTGAGGAGCACCTGACAGGGCTGCTGGCCTTGGTCAGGCCCAGACACAGGAGAGAGACAGGGTGGTGCCCTGCCTGAGGAATGGGGCCCAAAGGCAGGAAGAGCCTGCTTGCCCTGGTTTAAGGACAACGGCACAAGGATATTCACTGCAACATTATTCATAATTTCATGACAAACTGGAAATCCCATAAAAGTCTGCCCAAATGAGACTGATTGAGTAAGTTATGGCACCTTCATACAATGGAACACCACACACAGCCTGTCTTAGTCTGGGTGCCCCAGAAGCAAAATGCAGGACGAGGAGTCAATGCACACAGTATGTTTGAAAATCAAAGAGATGGGGGGAGGAGGCAGGGATGCGACACAGAGAAGGGAAGGCAGCCAATGAGAGTCCAGTATCAAGCCAGTTACCACTGTGTAGGCCTGAGGGAAATGTACAGGGCCGGGACATTAAAGAGACTGAGGTAGACCTGTCTGGGCCTACGTACAACATCCTCGTGATGCTCATGAGAAAGAAACAAAGTGACAGTTTCCAGGCTCTGCAGCCAGCCCCCTGCATCTGAAGCCCAGGCCCACACTTACTAGCTGTGTGGCCCTGGACATGTTTCTTAACCTCTCTGTTCCTCAGCTTCTTCATCTGTCAGTGGCTCATGGACATAAAAAGAATAATGCAGGTAAAGTATTTAGCATAGTTCCTGGCATGATAATGCTAACTATTGTCATTACAGATTATTATTACTTTTAATAGTTCAGTGTTAAATGGAAAAAAGCAAGCCATATGTCATATGATCCCACCTGTAGAGAAACAAAAGGAAATTTTCTCTAAATATGTTTTTATACATGAACATTTTTAGAAGGATATACAAGAAATGGCATACTGTCGTGTCTCAGGAGTGAAAATTCAAGCCTGGGCGACGTTACATACTATTTTGCGAGCATCTTACCATCAGCAAACATGACTTTTATAATAAAGATTAATTACCATTTCTCTTTCACCATTAAGTTATTGACTCAACAAACATTATTGACTCTACTCAACTACAAATCAAAATTGTCCTTTATTTGTACTTTCCCTTTTCTTCATGCTTTTTCATCAATGTCATAATAGCTACTATTTATTGAGTATCCATACAAATACTAAGACCTTAGAATTTTCAAGGAAGCTTAAATGTATAAATATTTGTTACAAAAAAGACAACAATAACATATGAAATATAATTATACGGGCACAAACCATTTGGGGGCATTTTGAGGGCAAATTAATTTACTCTAGATATTGCATGAATTCTAAAGCACAATCTAAAAGTAAGAATAAATAATGACTTCAGCAGACCGTTTGTACCTACGTTAATTGATCTTACTTACTTACTTAACATAAGTTAAAAACTCCCATTTTTCCTAAATATAAGGCTCAGGAAATAACTGCTTTTTTTATTAAGTTTGGGAATTATCTTTTCATCTTGCATGTAATTTATAGGAAAACTCCTCAAATTATCTTTTGTGAATGCTGTACTTTACAATAATGTATTACTTAGAAATATAACGAAATGCACCTTCAAACATAAAAGGGTAACTGAGAAAGAGCCAATTAACCAGCTATAAATCTCTTTAACGTGTTTTGTTTTAGACACGCAACGCTGAATCCAGTGAGCTAATGGAACTTTGGGGAGGAAAAAAAAGGAGTGGAAATGTTTAACACAGCAGTAAAAATGACAAAACTCCATTCAGTATAGAAATGTGCCCTGATCTGAGAAAGTGCCATCTAAAACACTTTTGAAAAGACATAAAACAAGGACTGGTTATTTGCATTATTTAATGACACCGATCCCCCTTTGGTCCCCATCTGCTTCCTCCTCCTCTGCCCCGGATCTGTCACACCGACTTCCTTGTCATTCCTGAATGAGCTCTGTTCTGTTCTTTCCCAGACTTGGGTGTCCTATCAGGAGTGTCCCTCCTATTCACCCCAAGTCATCTCTCAAGATGACCCCCCCCGATCTCCTGCCCTCCCCCCAACACCCCCTTCACATTAGATGCCTCTCCAAGATGCCTCTGTAATAACACTTCCCACCTGTTAAGGTGATCATCTCTTTATCCCTCCAACCCCACACCCACTGGACCATGAGCTCCCACAGGGTAGAATCTAGGTGTCCAAGGTCATGACGGTAAGAAAGGCAGAGAACAATAAACACTTAATAAAATAATACAGTCAGCCCTCCCAACACCATCACCCAAGGAAGACACGTGTAAATGAGAAAAAGGAGCTGCTTTCTTGTCTCTCTGAACTGCCATCACCAGAACTTTGGCGGATGGTAATTATGTGGATTTGGCAATGGTTCCACACCGAGGGGATCAGAGTACAACCCACACCATGAGCAAGGGCCCTGAATGCAGTGATGCTGGTGTCTTTTTGTCGCTCAGATGTAACACAGACATTACTATGCCTTCATTTCAACCCTACTAAACAGCAAATCCAACCTCTACTTTGCAAGTGGAAAAATTAACATGAAACAGTAAATGCCTGCATTTTTTATGGCTGTTGGAAGACTTGGTGGTTTATTTTATATTTAGTGCTGTTTTTTCCTATTAACAGGTATTTTACTATATGATAAGTTTTGTAAAGAAATACACTAAACGCTGAATAACAGCACTAAATCTGCTCACGGAAATTTCCCGAATACCGATCTCTGAAACAATCATTATTAGTTCACCCAATTTGAGTAAATAATTCATCCACAGCAATGTAGAGATTAATTCCATTTTCATTAAATTATTTCCTATAAAAGAAGGGGTCAGGACAAAAAGAGTATGTTTACAAGCAAATATTTGAGCTCACTTATTCCTAGGGCTATAATAGAATTAATTTCAGGATGAAGCGGCATATATAACAAGCCCAGAAAAGCCATCTCTATAACTAGAGAATCATTAAATAATCACAGAAATTTTGCATCTTTAAAAGAAATTTTTTACGAAACGTTTTACTCCTAACCACGCACCCTCCACTCACAAACAATGACATGATATGCAATGAATGACTACACTGGATCCAGACTAGCAAAAAGAAAAATAATGCCCACTGGAATGACTTTCAGACATAGTTTCTCTAATATTTTTTGGCTACTGTGTGCACGGAATTGCCTCTGTGGTTTATGACATTCGTTGAGAGACGGTGAAGTCAGAAAACAGATTCACTGAATCCAGAAATGACAATTGGCTTGACAGCTGAGGGAACTTTGGCATGCCATGGGAAGCCACCAGGTCATCTCTTCCTTTCTACTCAAAGACCAAGTTGACACAGACCCGTTAGATGTCCCTCCCGACTGTGGACTGTGGCTACAGCGGGACTGGGCTCCCGGGCCAGCTGTACAAATAAAGGATGAAGGCGATTAAAGCGGACAGAGTCGCATGCCTGCCCAGCCCTGTGAGGCCGGAGCATTCCTTTAGGATTCTGTCCCTTGTTGAGTGTCCACGTCAGGCACATCTCTTGAGCAGGGCTAAGATCAAATTATTTTTATTTCACAACATCTTGGTAGAAGAGACCAACTGATAAGAGGATACGTTCTTTTTTAAAACCAAAATTTCCAGATCAGCCTTTTGGGCTGCCACTGATCTGCTGGCCCCCAGGGACCAGACCTTTGGGGAATGACAGAAGTCTAAGAAGCCCTTGGTCATTTTAGCAGTGTGAGGACTGGGAGAAATAACTACAGACAGACGACTACAAATATGTGTACAATCACGCTTCTTCTGCAACTGCTTCCTGCTCTTTCCTGAGATGAATCCATGCAAAGCAGTATAAATGAATGTCCATTCACTCATTCATTCGTTAATGAATGAATGAACAAATGAATAACAAAGACGTTTCTATTATACTAACTACATATAAATTTCCAAATTGCCCTTGGCTTCTAAGACCATGACACTGATCATCAAAAGTGTCACAGGAAGAGGAAGGAATTTATCTATTTAAGCTTAGTTATGTGTCTACCTTTCTCCATAACTTATCTCATCTAATCCAAACAGCAACACTAAGAAATGTGGATTATTATCCCCATAAGGATGAGGAAAGCCTACTCACAGGATATAGCTTACTCAAACTCACATTCCTGGTAAGCTTGAGTTCATACCTGGACCGGTCAGTTTCTCTCCAGAAGCTCTCGTCTTCCCACTACCTCCTCCTGGCACCAAATGGAGGGTCCCTCCATTGTCATACTCACACCACACCTGCAGGGTCATTTCAATTGCTTCCACCCTCACCTTATTTTTAAACTTTTAAAAATTTATCTCAATGTACTCTATGTTCTTTTATAAAGCTTTTTAAGACAACAATAGAATTCATCAAATTAATTAAAGATCTCCATATTTGTGGTTCTCTCAAATCTAATTTCCCAGTCCCATCCTATATCCCTGTTTTCTAGAAACCTTCTTGAATCTTCTTCCTCTGTTAATTCATACTCATCATGTCAGAAGCTCAGCTCATCCCTCCCAAACTAGTTTCCCAGCCTTCTTCTTCCCTGACGCAGCCGGTGGCAACTTCATTCCTTCCATCGTGTAAGCTCAACAACCAGCTGTCAGCTTGGCTCCCCTTCTTTCCCTCATTCTCCACGTCCACCCCCTGACCAAGTCTATCACATCTTTCTTTGATTAAATCTCACGTGTCTGTCTTACTTTCACCCCACTACAGCGACCTGGGTCATGGTCTCGTCATCTCACATGGGTTACCCAAGCACCAGCATCCCTCACTTCCTTAGGCCCCATCTTCTCCCCACACCCACATGCAACCATCAACTCATCTCAGTCTTCCCTTCCCTGTGTCATTGCATCAACACCTGCAGTGGTTACTGTCTACCTCCCATCACCTCAGCCAACCCTATTCCCTATGATGCCCATGGCTGCACTCTCTGCTCTAATCACACTTGTGTCTTCTGTTTCCCTGAAGTGATAGCAACCTTTCTCCTTCTGTAGTTCAAGTTCTACCTTCCTCCAATCAAAACTAGGATGATGATGTTGATGATGATGATAATAATTATAACTGCGATTGTTCACTGAGTACTTACTCTGTTCTAGGCACTGACATGGCGCTGAACATTGTTCTCACGGAATCCTTACCTCCATAAAGAAGAACATCATCCCTGTATCTACTTCCTTATTCCCAAACGAGGCTCAGAGACATGAAGCAAGTGACCCAGAGCCACTCAGCTATCAGCTGGGGAAGCAGAGATTCAAACCCAGCTCCTTGGACTTCAAAGTTGCTGCTTCCCTTTTCATCCTAGTCGTTACCAATCTCTCTCCTACAAACTGTCATATCCACCTTAAAACAATTAACACCTAAATAGACTCATCGCCTATTTTTCATTATTGTTTGGCGCATGCTACTTTAGTTAACATCTGCTTGGGGTGATGTCTTCTTGTAAGATCTTTGAGGCCAGAGATCCACATGCATTTTTATCACTGCACCTTGGCCACTGCCTTGCACAGTATAAATTCTAAACATATACTCACAGAATGCTGAGTAAACGCTTCTATAGTTAAAATTAATAAAGAAGCATTCAGCAGCACCCTTCCTGCCTTCTTATGCTTGATTGTAATTCAAGTAGTAAGCCACTAGGTGACACTATAACATCACTTAAACTCTCCAACAGGCTTCAAGGTGAAGCATAAATCCTTTAGCAAGTGCCTCCAGGGTCCTTTCCTATTAGAACAGGAAAAACCGTTGGGTATCAGAAAGGGTAATGAAAATAAATAACAAAAAGGTGTTACTCAAAGAGTAGACAGTGCAAGGAGACAGGACTTCGGTGGCAGAATATTTTGTACGTGAAGTTCACCTCACTTGTTAATGAGGGGATAAATTGGTCAATTCAGCCTGGAGTAACACTGACCAGGGATTTTCAGCTGTGTTCTTAAAAGGCAGCACGGTGCAATGGAAAGAATACTGCACTGAGAACCAGAAGACATGGCTTTGCCCATGAACAACAAGGTCATGCCTTGGACCAGGTCATCCAAGAGTGGTTTTCCAATTTTTTTAAAGATGGTGGGCGTAACATCAGCCCAATATCACACACCTGCCATGGGAACTGAATGAGGCAGTGCCGAGAGCTCTTGGTCCAGAATCCAGCTGACTCTCCCTCCTTCTTCCTCGCTCTGTTCTCCTGGTGTCCCTGCTCCTTACCTGCTCCGTGTTTTTCTCTGACCTCTGTCTTCTGGGCTGACTCTCCCTCCTCCTGCTGGGACTCTCCTGCAGCTCCTCAGGGCTGCCCTGGTCTCTTCTCACTTCTCACTTTCTCTTGGGCAAACTCGTCCATTTCCACAGGGTGAATCACTGAACAATCCCTCCATTTCCCTCCCGAGCCCACACCTCTCCTCTGAACTCTGGCCACATTATCCGACTGACCTCAAGCTCCACAATGGACTCATGATCATGGACTCATGGTCATCCCCCCAGATGTGCTCCTTGGCCATACACCACTGTCCACACAGCTGCTCACCCTCACCTGGGAGTCCCCCTGCATGCCTCTAACAGCCCACCTCCAACTGTCCCACATGGAGTCTCCCTCTCATTCTTGTCAATTCTGCCTCCCGAATATTCCTGACACCCATCCGCTTCCTCCTCACCTCCATGCTCACCCCCTGGCTAAGCCACCATGACCTCCCACCAGTGGTATCCAAATAGGTTTCCCCTAATGGTCGTCCGCCCACTGTGTTCTCCAAACAACAGCCAGAATAATCTTCTCATGACATAAATTCAACCTGCTTCCACCCTTCTTAAAATCATTCAAAGCCTTCCTTATTAAACAGGAGAACCTGTTCTGCTTTTTCAGCTGCATCTCATGCCAATTGCTCCTCACCTACAATGATCAAACCTTTCTGGCCACATTGCAGTCCCTCGAACATGCCAGCCCGTCTCCTGTCCACTTCAGTGCCTGAGGAGAGGCTGTTCTTTCTGCGCAAATACTTGCAGTGGGTTCAATGATGGCCACAAAAAGATACGTCCATGCCCTAACCCCCAGAACTGTGGCTATCACTTTAGACAGCAAAAGATGTGATAAAGTTAAGGACCTCGAGAGGAGGAGTTTATCCTGGATATCCAGGTGGGTCCTCGATGCCACTACATGTGCAGAGGAAGATCTGATACAGACACACAGAGGAAAAAGCGATGTGAAGATGGAGGCAGAAACTGGACCGATGTGGCCACAAGCCAAGGAACGCTGGTGGCCACCAGAAGCTGGAAGAGGCAGGGAACAGATTCTCCCCTATTGCCTATTATAAAGGGAGTATGGCAATATCCTTGCTTTTGGACTTCTGGCCTCTAGAACATGTGACAAAATAAATTTCTGTTGGTTTAAGCCACCAAGTATGTGATAATTTGTTACAGCAGCCCGAGGAACTAACACGACGTGTTTCTTTCAGGCCTGTTTCTCTGTCTGTTCTTTTCCCTAATGCACCCCAAGCAGCTAGGACAGTGCCTGGCGCTCACCAGGCCCCAGAAATAACGGCCAGAGGGTGAATCTCTGGCTCTCTTGCTGGACTCAGAGCTCTGGGCTGCAGGGACTATCTTCTTTATCACTGAGGCCTCACAGCCTCGTCAGATGCCTGGCATGTGGCAAATGCCCAACGGCTGTTTGCTGAATGAACGGAGTGAATGAATGGTTATTTGCTGAATGAATGTCAGATGAGATTGTATGACAGAAGAGTGAAAAAATGAGCACCTTGGAGATTCAGCTGTTTCCCTGTGGATTTCTTGGCAACTTACTGAAAAGGGTATTTGGAAGGGGAAATAGATTTTTCTTTCCTAAAAACACTGTAATTTAGCTAATTTAGTCAGATGTTACTCTTGCCCTAGAGAAATGTTCTTAGTCACAAATACAGCTTCCCATTTTCTCATAGGGAACACAACCTGCTTTGGGATGCACCTTATTTCTCACCACAGACAAGGCTGCCTCCACTTCGGTGATGACCTTGATCCTCCCAAGTTCAGCGGAGTCCCACATTTGCTGAGCTCTGTGCCCGCCTGGCCTCGTTCAGGCCGGGTCACAGAGCTCAGCAGTCATCGTTGCTATGGAACTGAACTCCACACAAGGAGACCAAAGGCTCTCCTGCAAACCACTGGCAATTTAATGACGTGACTGACCAGGGCCGATGTGCCATCTGCAACTGAGATTACCCAGTGAGGTTTCGGGCAGTTGGCCTGTTTGGAAAACAGTACATTCTAGAACATAGTAGGCAAATATAAGCTGGTTTTCTCTCCTTCTTTCTCAACCATGAATGCTAGATTTAAAGACAGAGATTTGTTAGCCTACTGAGACCCATGTTAGCTAACTGGAGTTATTCTTCTATATAGATATCAGCTACTAATGTTACTTCTACCACTATGATTAGTAATAGGCCAAATAATATGAAATGATAGACACATGTCCTCCCTCTGCCCCAGGCCCCCAGGGCCTGTTCAGAAATACTTCCTCAACCACCTGCATAAGAAATCCTAGAGCCAGCCCTGATGGCCTAGTGGTTAAAGTTCAGCACTCTCACTACTTGGGCGGCCCAGGTTCGGTTCCTAGTTGTAGAGCCACACAACCCATATGTCAGTCGCCATGCTGTGGTGGTGGCTCACATAGAAGAGCTAGAAGGACTTACAACTAGAATATACAACCATGCCGTGGGGTTTGGGGGAGGGGAAAAAATATCCTACAACTGAAGATTCTTTCTTTTAACTTTCACAAGTTGTCTACTCTTCAATAATCATCATTAATATTCCTGACAGAAGGAGCACTTTAACAAGCTAAGCCAAAGGTGTAAACTGGCAGCTAGTGGGTTGACTTCTACTGGGAAATTTGTTTAATCGTTAGGCACTGTGTTTCTTTAAAATTCTGAATTCTGATGCCTTTACATAACAAATGGATTGTCCAGCTCCCCATGGTCTGTCCCCAAGGCCAGCTGTTCCATCCTGGGGTGCCCCTCCCCTCACTCAGGTTACCTGCAGGCCCATGAGGCACCTGAGTCTGTCCCCTCAGGCAGGGCTTCATTTATCAGAGAATTCTCCAACAGAGACAAAATGAGCTAGGGAGTTAATTCCTGGAGGTGAAAGACATAGCGAGAAAAAGACGAAAGCAGAACCAAAAATCTAAGGAGTTGGTGACAAACCAAATTTGCCAACTTTTCAGTTGTCATTGGAACTTGCTTACATTACAATATAACTTAATTGACTTTTGTGAACTTTGGGGCATAAAAATGATTGCTCTGAACCAGTTATCAGGCTATAGTTATAGCGTGTGCTAGAACACAGCTGTGTGAATGATGAAGAGATTAAGTTCTAGAACTTTGTGTGCAAACAATTTAATGATATGGAAAATGTTAACAATAATTAAAATTTCCCCAGTAAATTCCATTTTTATCATGGAATGAAGGCCATTAGGAGCTTAAAGAGCAAATGAATGAGATTGCATGAAAAATACTTGTACATTTTTTAGTGATTTAAAATTCCCAAAGGAAAGACTCAATTGCCAGTGTGGGATTTTAGTTTTCAAAGTCCAAAACCTAAGACAGATCTTGAGTTTTAAGACATTTTTCCTCCTTGTATATAAAACCACCAAACTGCAAAGTTCTATTGACGTAACAGTTGCTAGACTCCCTTAAATGGAAAACAATATAGACATATTTTATTCTAGAAAAAACTATAGAAGGTGTCTTTATTATCATGCTAGTTACTAAAGCAGACTTTATAAAAGGTCCCATCCTAGTCTATAAAGACACATCGTTTTCCCTACAAGGAAACAACCATCAAAAACATGGAACTTCCTCCCTTGAAACTGATAGTGAATAATTTAAAATCTTGCCCAATGCCACATCCTCAAAGAAGGACTATAATGAAGTTTGGGGAAATGTTAGGGCAGAGTCACAAAATATTTTGGAAGCCAATCATACAGCTGTCATATGTGAAGAGCCATGCCCCATATCACAGAAGCACAGGCTGGGAAGGCCAGGACCAGCCCTCTCATACAAACCCTTGTTTCCCAGGTGAGGGCTCTGAACCCAAAAGAGACCAAAGAGGTAAGCCCTGAGACTCCAGCTCTTTCCAGGATGCTACGGAAGGCCTAAGAGGTCCGAATGCAGCAACAGGCATGTTTCTGCTGCTCAAAGCACTTACTTCTGGCCCTACCTGAAATTCACAGGGGAATTTAGGCTGTGTGAGGTTTCTCATTTAATAATAGATCTAAAGGCTGGGAGGTGGGCATGGGGGTGGGGGTGGGGGGACTGGAGGAGAGACTCCTGCTAATTCTATTCCCCCTTGCCTAGGATTTGGGAAGCATCCCTACATGCATGTTGCAGGCTGGCCTGGCCACCAGCTCAGGCTCCCAAATCCTGTCCAGGCTGCAGTCTGAATTTTAAATTATTGATATATGTGTATTAACTACCTATTAGGTGCCATCTACTGAGATCATCTCAAAGAAGCACCAAAAAATGACCCCAGTTCTTAAAGAGGAGAAACATAAGTAGGTAATTTTTGTTTCTAGAGTGTTCACTCCGGGCCTGGAGACAGCATAAACATTTCACATGTGCCCATACGACCACCTTTCAGAAGCACATGCTTACATCTAATCGAGAGAGTCAGGCACATCCACACTGAAACCCAAACAGAGCTGGAGGCCAGGGAAGAAGTGCCAGGGCAGGGAACCAGGTTCCCACCAGGGGTCATCAATACTGGCTGGGATCAGCAGGAGGCCTGTGAGGGAAGCGGGGGGGGTGGGGATGGGACATCACCACTGAGCTCGTTTGCGGAAGACAGGAAAGACCAGGCGGAGGGGAAGCGGGAAGGCATTCCAGAAAAGGATGAGAAGTGGGATGTTCAGATGATGTTCAAGGGAGAGTGAGGGCGCTAACGGATGCTGGTGGAGAGGATCGAAGAGGAAATAATAGCGATGACTGAAGAAAACACTAGTTGAGGCCAGACTGTGGGCATCCAATGGTACATTGGTGAGGCTGGGCTTCATTCTGTCAGCAATGAAGGAGCCACCCTTTGTTCCCTGCCTTAGATATGCCCCAGCTCCACCTCAAACTCTAGCTTCAGTCTCCAGTTGAAATGCTACCCACAGTCGTTCCACGGTGTGGGGCCAGCCTGGCTCCCCAACACTTGCTTTAGACACAGCAGTTTTAATTTGGAGCTTGAACAAACTACTCACTCAGGCATTAAGCCATAAGACAGTACCTAATCAATTCTTTCTTAGGAATGCCTGGCTATCCTGGTGATGGGCTGTGCCATCTCAGGCAGATGCTCAACCCTCCGGAATTTAGTGTATTCCTATTTTTATAGTGCACCATGAGCTGTCACTGCAGCTCGGGAGATGGGATGTGAGTTGGCTGGCTGATGAGGGCTTGGGAGCTCCAGCCTTCCAAACCACCTCCCAGTTACTCACAAGCCACGCCCCCAAATTCCCAGCTGGACAAGGTCAACGCCAACTTGCAGCCTTCATACGGGACCCATTTATCTCAGGAAGGGCAGAGGTTGACCCGTGTTCCGCACACAGCTCTCCCTGACCACCCAGAAACAGGGACACAGACGGCAGAGTGCAGCTCATCCCCGAGAGCCCTCATAACCCGGGGTGCTAGAAGACTGCGTTACAGAATGCAAATTGCACCCTGTAGGCATTCAATTGCCTGTGAATGTCAAACAGCCCAACGAAACAGAACAGAAAGGACCAATGGTGTAAATAAGAGGAAACCCAGGCTGGAGCAGATTAAAGTGTCCACAGACTTCACAAAGTTATGACTAAAACCTGGTGTTTGAGCCTCAGGGTCACCATCTTCTCATGATCATGGGGTAAATACTGGGATTGAAGCCAGATGCCCAGGTGTGGTTCCTGCCTCTTCCACATACCAGCAAGTTATTTAAAACTCTTGCAAATTTGAGTTTCTTGTATTGATAGATGGAAATAATAATCATACTGGCCTCACAGAGCTGTTGTAGGATTAGAGCAGGGTTTCTGAACCTCGGCACAATTGGTATTTGGGGACTGTCCTGTGCATTGCAGGATGCTGAGTGGCATCCCTGGTTTTTTAACCCACTAGATGCCAGTAGTCCCTCGTTCACTCAATTGTGACAACCCAAAAATGTCTCTGGACATCACCAAATGTCCCCACTAAAACAACTCTCAGCCTCATTTAAACCAGAGGACCACACCAAGCTGGCTTTATCCGAGAACTTTGTTTTGTGGTGTTTCCATCTCCTTCCTGCCACAGAGCCGATCAATCCATTGTTCTTGGGTCTCAAGCTCAAAGGATCTTAAAATTAAGATGCACTGATTTCTTTTCTTTTTTGTTTATACAATCTTGTTATGTTTATATTAACAACTTCACACAAAAGCCAGGCTCTTTTTTTCCTGAATAATGTGTCCATTTACATGGGAAAAGGATAAAGCACGTCTTAGATTGCTAGGTTTTAGTGACTTAATTTTGTTTCCTTGCAGCTTCAGTTTTTAAACTGTATCATGAAAGTGGCTGGAAAAAGCTCAAGATAAATTCTGATCACCAAAATTTTTAATGTATTGAAGAAGAAACAAAACAGTTTGTCACAACTGAAGCTCAGTAATATGGATGCTTACAGGAAAACGGCTCAACAAAGGTAGCCCATCCATATTGCACACCTACTGGGTGAACACAAAGTGATGCTGTGAGAGAAACGTATGGTCCCTTCTCTCAGGAAGAAAACGATCTGCATCCTTGAAGACTGATCTTAACTGAATTGTGTTTTGTGTTTTTTTTAATTGCTTCTTCTCCCCAAATTCCCCCAGTTCATAGTTGTATATTTTAGTTGTGGGTCGTTCTAGTTGTGGCATGTGGGACGCCACCTCAACATGGCCCAATGAGCGTTGCCATGTCCGCGCCCGGGATCTGAACTGGTGAAACCCTGGGCTGCTGAAGCGGAGCGCAGGAACTTAACCAATCGGCCACGGAGCCGGCCCCTGAATTGTGTTTTATGAGCATCACACACAGCCCTGTTGGATTGATTTGGACACGTTCAAAAGGATGATCTGACTCAAAAATGTCCAAAGCTTCTGAAACATATTCCTTTCTTGTAAGATTGGGGGAGTATTTTTAACCAAAATAATTGTTTGGTCCAATACTCCAGCACAAGTGAGTTAGCAGGCTGCCAGCTGCTGCTACCAGAATATAAGAGAGAGGTTCATAAATGTTCAAGGGACCCGAGACACAGTAACCAAGAGGGCTCTTGCGCACTGCAGGACAGAGAACCTAGTGTTGTCATCAAGAGCACCGTCCTGGGTGGACTTGAGCAGGAGACCAGATTGCTGTGTGCTTCGGTCTCTGGCACTGCAAAGTCGGTACAATAAGATGATAAGACATGTGAGGAATCAGTGAGCTAAAGCATTTTGAGCATGTAGAACAGTGCCTGGCATATAAGAAGCACACAATAAGTGCAGTTGTGGCTTCAATTACAGAACACCATTCCACAGGATTTCAAAAGATGTTATCCAAAGAAGAGTCTTATGGCCAAATGTCTGGAAACACTACTTTAAACAAAGTTAAACAGGCTTTTTTTTTTTTCTCACTGCAGTACTTCTCAGAGCCTTTAAAATGCTGATATGCAACATGAAAATCAAGAGAGCGACCCAGTATGTACCATCTGGCACTTAGGACCCTTTCTGCAAAAGGCAATTCACAACTAGTGTTATATAAAACATTATATAAAACTGCTTCCCAGATTATCTTCTAAGCTTGACACGTAGTCTACTATAACTGGGATTGCTTATCAGAGTCTATAGAACTTTGATCGTAAAAGATGTAAATATCGCTGATTACCAGAACATGCTAAGAATCTGGGACTGCTTAATGTTAAATACAATGGCTCAAAATTCAGGATGCTGTCCATGTTGATTTTTTTTTTAATTTTGTTGTGGTAAGAACACTTAACATGAGATCAACTTGCTCAACAAATTTTTAAGTGAACAATACTTTCTTGTTGACCAGAGGTAGAATGCTGTAGAGCAGAGCTCTAGGGCTCATTCATCTTGCTTAACTGAAACTTCACGCCCGTTGATTAGCAGCTCCCCATTTTCCCCTCCCTCACTGTCCGTGCTGATTTGTACGTCACTTACCCTAGACCCCTTTTCAGGAAAACACCGGCAAGCAGAGCAATCTCTTCCTCCACAAGGACCAATAAACTTCTTTCCGCTCTGGAAGGTGAAAGTACCTGATTTAGTACATCGATATTCATCACTTTGCTGGGTACCTGATACGCATCATGACAGGCACTCTGGTTCACCTAACACATGAGAATTATACACAGTATACCTTTACCTCTGAATCTGTGAAAAGAAAAGACTAATATTGATATATAAAAAGGCAAAGAACTTACAATGTGGCTTGACAATAAAAAGGTGACTATGTGAGCCAAATAAAGGTTT
Organism: Equus przewalskii; assembly: GCF_037783145.1. NCBI lineage: Eukaryota > Metazoa > Chordata > Mammalia > Perissodactyla > Equidae > Equus > Equus przewalskii. The sequence goes on from NC_091835.1 coordinate 15,294,376, forward strand.
GTGTGAAGTAGGATAAATTATGTGAGCTAGGATTTTTTTAAAAGCCTCCTTCTGAAGCTACTTTGCTTCAACCAGAAGCTTCTGCCATTTCTCTCTCTTGGTAAGACTTCATTTAGTAAGATGTGAACAATCTTAGAGCGTAAACAATATAGTTAGGAAACCCATTAAGTACACAATGGTGTCTAATTTAAATTATAAGCGTGGCTTTTTGTTCAGGAACCTCTTGCTTTACCTTCAAGATCAAGTCCTTTCTGGGTCAATGCTCCAGTCGCAGCCTTGGATTTCAGATTAAAATTGTTCTTCCTACGACTTTCTGATACTCCAGAATGGTTCCTCTAATGGGTCTCTCAATAGAAAGCTCCTGAACTTGAATAATTGGGGCCCTTTCCCCACTTTTACCTAACTTTTCTTCAACACTCCGTTTAAAGAGTTACTCCACACTCACATATTTTCTTAACTTTAATGCTTCCTCCAAACACACACACACACACACAAATGCGTGTGTACACACATGCCCCTTTGGGAAGAGTCAGCACCTTGTTCTCACAAATCCTCATTATCCACATCTGGAGTCATAAGTCACTTCAATACAAAAATATAGTCCCCGAGTAACTGTTTCCATAAGTAGATCCCTTTACGACAACCACCCACCATGATGCACCTGCAGTGACAACGAGCACTGAGTGTTCATTCACAGACAGGGGCTGCCAGTTGGGAGGGACAGGTGGTAAAAGCAGCTCTAGGTGCTAGGAGCTGAGGGCGTGGATAGGAATATGAGAAAAGCATCAGGGATAAACTCTGCCTGGTTCATGGTCTTCACTCATCCAGCCCTCACTGCAATGTGGAGGTAGTAACCACGCATTTCTATAATTCACAGATCTTTGCAATCTCAAGGCAATAAACTTAAACCTTTAGACCAATGTATAATGGGGAAACATAAAGCAGCTGAACCAATATTTATAGTTCTGATGGAAAACATATACAGAGAGAGAAAGAAAGAGATTCATACACACACCTATGTATGCGAATATAAATGAATATGTATATGCATATATGAATATACACACGTGTATACATATACATGTACACAAGAGGGAGAGGGGTCTATCCAGTATGTCTTTCTCTTCAATCACAAAATTTAGACCTTTTTTTCCTAGAAAAATAAGGTCAGACACAATCCAAAAGAAAATATCTTTACGTTAAGCATTAATAAAAAAAAGATATCTTTATAAACAAAACTCTTATGGGTCATTGAAAGAATATAAGAATTTGAACCTTGACAAGAGCCAAGCAATTAGATAATTTAAGTTAAAAAATGTATTTGAAGTTTCTGAAACATACGCCTCTTGAGTTTTGAGTAACATTGTTATCTATGAATGTGGAAACATTAAGTTCAAAACCCTGATAAGGTAAAAAAAAAAAAAAAAAATTAAATGCCCAGGGCCAGGTCGGGACAGCATGAAAGCACTTAAAATAACTAGTCTGAACAGTTGGGTTCATTCGAGGTTAGGGCTCACCACTATGTGTTCAGTGAAATATCAGAATAACCAGAGAAAAAAGAAGGTCAGTTGATCAGATGGCTTGATAACAAAGGCAAGCTTGTTATTTCATAGTATTTTTTTTCACTTAATTGTGCCAAGCATCACTGAGGTGTTTGTAGCAAAATTACATCTCAGGGAAGAATCAATTTAAAATAGATTAGCAGATTCTAATAAAGAAACAAGAATAGTCACATAGAAAGCTTTGACTTTGTCCAATAAAAGAAAAAAGCAAGGGGTCATCTTAGTCTCTACAAAGTTCTTCTATCTTAGACCTATCCCAATAAACACCACTTTAAAAGGGGGAGGCGGGGCCGGCCTGGTGGTGCAGCGGTTGGGTGCGCACATTCTGCTTTGACGGCCCGGGATTCGCCGGTTCCGATCCTGGGTACGGACATGGCACCTCTTGTCAAGCCCTGCTGTGGCAGGAGTCCCACATATAAGGTAGAGGAAGATGGGCACGGATGTTGGCTCAGGGCCAGTCTTCCTCAACAAAAAGAGGAGGATTGGCAGCAGATGTTAACTCAGGGCTAACCTTCCTCAAAATAAAAGGGGGTGGGGGTAGGCATTTTTAGAGGAAGAAGCTTAAAAACAGATAGTAGAAACCCATTAAAAGAAGATAAAGACAATATCTCACATAAGCCAACATTCAAAGCATAAGCCATATTCATTGGGAATACACCAACATTCTCAAAAATCAATGTTCCTCTTCTTCAAAGGGAAAAAAGAAAAAGTCACTATCTGTTTCATCTCAGATATTTTTAAACAAATACTTGGTGCATGGAAAGTTCAAGAAAAGGAGTTACTAGTTTGTAGGTTAATAATCTGTTCTGAATTTGTACCTCTATTTTCTTTTTTTGAAAAACGTGTTTAGTCAGTCCTTATTGATCGGCAGTCATCTCCTTTCTTTCGTTACTGATCACTACCCTGCAACTAATCTTGTGCATTCATCTTTATGCACAAATCAGTATAAATACGTACGACAAATTCCAAAAAGGGAAATTCCTGTGTCAACAACAGGTATGTTCATTTAAAATCCTGATGGATAATGCCAAATTGCCTTCCATAGATATTGCATCAATTTATATCTCTACCCTCACAACCCAACTACAGCAAAGCCACTCTGTGTGAAATCTCTAGAATCTCTGCATAACACAAGCTAGTAGGAGGGTCCATTGTAGAACAATCTTTGGTTTAGGAGTTATGATAGGTCCACTCATAAGGAACATAAGAAACAAAGGAAGTGAAATGTAGGACTCTGTAGACTTTTATAACAGGACAAAAAAGGAATATAATACAAAAATACACTTAGAAAAATCAAGTAAGAGAAATAGAAAAAATCCACACACACATACATTTCAGTGTGTTTCTGTTCATTCATTCAGGTCATGCTCTCAAATGCATGTGAACTAAGTTGAGCAAGTCTTACCATCCCTGCCTCACTCGGAAAAAACTGAGTCTTAGAGAGCTTCAGGGATGAATCAATGGCAGAGCCAAGAACCAAAGGCTTCTCATTCCTTGATGCGTGTGCTTTCTGCTTCTGACTGGTAGGAAAAGGAGAACGGAAGGCAACTTTCTATTTTGATTTGCTTTGAAAAGACCTATGGTAACTTGAATTACAGAAATTGGATTGGGTGGATCCAAGCTAGAGAGAGTGGACAGCTAGAGACGCGTTCACTAGACTGATTGAACCAGTCCAGCTGTCTCAAGATCAACCTGAGTTATAAGCGGCCCATAGCAAGACTTCCCAGAAATGCCTGAGGTTGGGTTCAATAACTTAGGTTCTTTAGTGAGGAAGCAGAAGGAAGAGGGCTTATTACAGAATGTTCTAGGTTTATCTTTCTCCAGAGTTAAAATGTTCAAATTTAGTCTTATACTTCTTGATTTAATCTTGAAATGGCCAAGCTGCTTCCTGTCTCTCTCTGAAAAAAGTTTTTAAGAAAGGGTTATGTTATAAAACAAAGGAATCCCCAATACCTAGGCAATTTGGTAAGTAATCTTGACTGTAAAATATAAAAGAAACCTTAGAGTTAATCTAGTCTAACACTTCATTTTACAGATGAAAACACTGAGTCGCAGGGAGTAACTTGTTTAAAAGTATAATAAAAATAATACATTCAATAAAGTGAATTTTCAACATGCAATCAGAGCTAATTAATGTACTTACCCCATACACATGTTGTACAGAAAAGAGAATGAGTATAAGTGACCTAGGAAAAAACAAAAATGCAGATTAATCTAAACTGTTCATTTTCATGCAAAATAGAAAAGAAAAAGAACAAAGGAATTAATTTCAGAAAGCTTCTTTCTATTTTTAATAGGCTGCTGTCACCAGCTGATTGTCATCAGTGACAAGATAAATGTCCTCACTCTGGCTGGCATCATTATCTTTCCTCTTTTTAACTCGTCGAGAAGTACTCACAGCCCGTGAGTGGAGTCCTCATTGTGCTGGGTACCGTGGGGACACTCACAAGGTGAGAGCTGGATATATAGATGGCTCGAAGAAGATGAGTCTCAGTAGGAAACGAGAGGAAGAGGGAAGGAAGTGGTTGTGTTCAGGGACAGTGCAAAGACCAGTGTGTGCTGGATGCCAGTAAGTGGAACCAACTGGAAGGAGGGAAAATGGGAGAAAACATAACTGGACTGGGGACATGGCTTGGAGGAGAAGGGAAATAATATGAAATAGCGAGGGAAGAGTTAAGTAGTTCAGGGTCTTATAAGCGAGGCAGAAATCCAACCAGGGTGATATTATTATAAAGAAATTTTAACAGGAGAGATGAAATCAAAATAGACGACTTTTAAGGACTGAATGTTTACACTCCCCTCCCACCCCAAAATTCAAATGTTGACATCCTAACCCCCGCGTGATATTATTAGGGGCCGGGGCCTTTGGGAGTTGATTAGGTCATGATGGTGGAGTGAGATTAGTGCCCTTATAAAAGGGACCACAGAGAGCGCTCCCATGCTCTTTCCACCCTGTGAAGACACATGGAGAAGTCGGCAGTCTGCAACCTGGAAAAGGGCTCTTACAAGAACAGACGGTGCTGGTACCCTGATCTCAGATGTCCAGCCTCCAGAACTGTGAGAAATAAATCTCTATTGCTTATAAGCCACTCAGTCTGTGGTATTCGTCACAGCAGCCCGATCTAAGACAACCACCAAACAGTCGCATATGTCTGACCAGAGCTTATATTTGTCAAAGAGCTTCCACATCCATCATCTCCTTTGATCCTTGAACCAGCTAGGATGGAGTTGGAGCTCCTGGTCACATAATCCCCATGGATGGGAGGAGAACTGGGCCATGATTTCTCTGCCATCCTTGTCTCCTTTGTTGTGCATAGAGCCTTCTCCTCTCAGAAACCTCACGTCCTAAGAGAGCCTGCTTTCTCCACCCTCTACCTTCCTCTTGTGCTGAGATACTGGCAAACACAACAGGAATCTACAGAGCCACGCCTCTGGGTGAGCCCCTGACTAGGAGGTGGGAGACGGGGGTGGGGGTCTAGCCCACACAGACTGGCTGCCACTCTGAGGTCCCCATTCTCCCTGACACTTCTATTGGAATTCATGACAATTGCAATAAATTTCAATTCAATTGAATTGAAAAAATTCAGTTCAATTCCAGGTTGGCATTACAGAGTAGTAACCAAGTAAATGAAGAGAATAAAAAGGTGAACGAGGTGTTGAACACTGGGAGTATACTATTTTAAACCAAGTTGAAGTATTTACAGCTACTATTTATTAAATAGGTCCTTATCACCTTGGACATTTGTAAATAAGGATAGGTTACATCTTTTAGTAGTTCTGGCCTCCACATATATAGTCTCATTGAAACTGTAGGCACGGTATGTTTTTCCACATTTTCCACAAGAGCAAATGTGCTCAAAATGTTGCAGACAGAATGGCACAGAGAGGTCTGGCTCAGATCAGATCTGAACCCCCATTATGCTCTTCTGGCTCCTCCTGCTGCTGGATATATTTTAAAACACGACAATTCTTTTTTTCTTTAAAGAAGCATTCAAAATTAAGATTACATTGCATTTTCCTCCATATGCACTTCAAATAAATACGACTTGATTGCATTTCTGAAATAAATACATTCTCCTTCCCACTACACATGCTTTCCTTTTGTTGTTGTTGTTGAGGAAGGTAGGCCCTGAGCAACCATCTGTTGCCAATCTTCTGCTTTTTGGTGAGGAAGACTGTCCCTGAGCTAACATCTGTGCCAATCTTCCTCTATTTTGTATGTGGGATGCCACCACAGCATGGCTCGATGAGTGATGTGTAGGTCCACACCAGGGATCTCGCAAACCCAGGCCACCAAAGTGTAGCACATGAACTTAACAGCTACGCCACCAGGCTGGCCCCCAACGCTCTCCTTCATTGCCCATAAATACATGTTTATCAGCTCCAAAACTTTTCATATTTCTCACTATTTAACATTCCTTAACTCCCAATTTTTTTTAGTCACTTTTAACAATCTTATATTAATTTCCTATTGTTGCTGCAACACATTGCCACAAACTCAGTGGCTTAGAACAACACATATTTACTATCTTATGGTTCCGGAAGTCGGAAGTCTGAAATGGGTCTCACTGGTGAGAATCAAGGCGTCAGCAGGGCTGTGTTCCTTCTGGAGGCTTCCAGATTCCAGAGGCTGTCTGAATTCCTTGGCTCATGGTTCCTTCTACCTTCAAAGCCAGCAACAGCAGGTCAAGTCTCTCTCTTGTTCATCCCTCTCACCTCTGCTTCCATCATCGCATCTCCTTCTTTGACTCCCGCTCTCCTGCCTCCCTCTTTCACTTCTAAGGACTCTTATGATTATACTGAGTCTACTTGGCTAATCCAGGACAATGTCCCCATCACCAGGTCAGCTGATTAGCAACCTTAATTTCATCTGCAACCATAATTCCCCCTTGCCACGTAACAGAACATATTCACAGGCTCCAGGGGTCAGGATTTGGACATCTCTAGGGGTCATTATCCTGACTACCACACTCATGAAGTGCACTGTTCTAACTCTACTAGTTATTGGGATCCTGCTGCTCTGGGCATCTAGCAAGGTTTCTGCTATTCAAACCTAGCAAGTAAGAGGGTAAGAATCTGCAGCCTTTAGATGTGCATCCTCCCATTGGATGGTTATGTGGATGCAATCCAGGGCGAGTAGCAAGGATTGGTGTTTAATACTAAAAATGAGTCACAAAATGGCTAGCATAATCCACAGATTTCTAGAACGATTTGGCTTTTTGACATATGAAGCATTTATATGTTTTATACCTATAGAACCAACACTTAGGAGAAATTATTGAATAAAAGCAAGTGATCACACTGAGGACACTCACCAGGGATCTATGGCCAAGGGCTTGGTCCACCTGAAAGAGCATCTTATAAATGCCATGTGCACGGAGTATGTCACAGTCAAGTCTTGGTACTTAAAAAAAATTCTGCCAATCTTCTCGTTTCTTCCAGACAACACCCATTTGTAAATGAAGGTCTATGTCCTGGGTTTAAACTCTGCAGATGTTAAATATAAACATATCTCTTAAAACACAGTATTCATTATAATGAAAATAATTACTTCATTATTCATAGCTAGTAATGGAAGTATTTTCAAAAGGGGAACTTCAACAGTTTTTTGACATTCTCTCTCCTTAGCGATGGTTAAACTGAACAATTATCAATTTTTATTCTTAGAAATAAAAATATTCTCAAATTCTTTATATGTCATAATATATTTTTTGGAAATAGAAAGAGATATATATATATAATGCTTGTATGAAAATTATTGCTTCATTTTGCTAAGTGAAATTTTCTTGGACTTAATCTTTTCCCTTGAAAATTCAAGTTAAAATTCACTGAAGTGCTTTTTTTGCTTTTTGAAACTAGGAAAAGAACTCCCAAATATACATTTTGCACACATACAGCAAATATATATAAAAATATTTTAATTTAAAATGGCGCAACTGCTATGGAAAAAATTTTGGCCGTTCGTCAAAAATTTAAACTTAGAATTACCATACGATCCAGCAATTCCATTTCTAGGTATATACCCAAGTGAAGTGACAACATATGTTCACACATAAACTTGTACATGAATATTCATAGCAGCATTATTCATAATAGCCAAAACGTGGAAACAACCCAAATGTCTATCCACTGATGAGTGGAGAAACAAAATGTGCTACATCTATACAATGGCTTTGACCATAAAAAGGAATGAAGTACTGATACATACAACAACATAGATGAACCTTGAAAACATGATGCTAAATGAAAGAAGTTAAATACTGTATGATTCCACGTATATGAAATGTCCAGAATAGGCAAATCCATAGAGACAAAAAATGATTAGTAATTGTCAGGGGCTGGAGGAAGGGAAAATTAGGAGGTACAGGGTTTCTTTTCGGGGTGACAGAAATGTTCTGGAATTAAGTAGTGGTGATGGTTGCACAACATTATGAATATACTAAAAACCATTGAATTAGAAACTTTAAAAGAGTTAAAATGGTGAATTTTATTTTGTGAACTTTATCTCAATAAAAAAAGAAAAATATTTTAACTCAAAGAACCCCATACTTTGATAAAAGACCTCTTTGGCTCAAAGAATTAAAATGTCTCATTTTGAAAACTCAGGCTTCTCCGAAGACTTGTACCTATAAGAATTGGGTAGAGAGAAGGAAACTGAGAGTATTGAATGTTACAAGTTATTTTTAAATTTCTGGACAAAATCTAGATAAACTAACTCAATGCTGTGTTTAGGGGAGACTAGTTTTCGAAGTAAGTGGTAGAACAGCATTCCATGATGCAGTTTCAAAATCAAGTAGAAAAAGAACCACTTTGAGTGCCCAGGTCTTTTCCCATCCCTAAGTCCAACATCTTAAGTACTTTTTTAATCGCATTCTAGAAGCAAATCTCAACAAAACAAATTATTGCTTTGGAAGGAATATACAAATTAGTTTGAATCACTCAAAATGTATTTCCTATTTTAAACAAATAGGAAATACAATCAAAAATTGAAGAAAACCAGAGATATGTGCATTTTAACCCCAAAATAGATACACGATGCAATTTATCTACACACATACTGCAATAAAGGGTGCACAAAGGGGGATTTTATTAAAACAATGTTGCTGTGGTCGCCTTTCAGAGAAAGATTGTCTCATCCTGGTTCATGCTCCTAACATCTAGGAGTTCCTCAGTACATTTTAATTGAATGGCTGGCAGGTGGATGGCTGGATGGCTGGATCAATCTGCAGGAATCTAAGTGGTCTCCCATTAGTCAATGGACTGCCCAATGTGAAAAGTCTTTGCTAGACTGAGAGTAGTCAATGCATGCTCATCACCATGCACTTAGTTACCATATAAGCTCTATGACAATAGAGATTTAGTCTTTTTTTATTCATGGATATATTCCCAGTGCCATAATAGTGCCTGAAATATATTAAGTGCTCAATATATGTCTGTTGGATGAATGGATTTATGGAAGATACTTTGGGATCTTTAGAATGTGAATCAAATATATTTCATAGGGGACCTAAGATGAAGCTAACTTTGAACATACATGAGGGAGTGGAGAAAGGGAGAATGAGGGAGACGGAGACAGGAATCATAATAGCCTGAGGGGAGTGAGGAGAAACTGACACTTATTGATTCTATGTAGCACTCTCTGCCCACATCAAGTCCCTTGTTTTCACCTCAGTTTAGTAAGGAAAGTATTCTTTCCATTGTACAAGAAAAACAAACTGGATCAGTTGAAGCCATTTGTGCAAAGTCACAAAGCTGATACATGGCAGAACTGGGGTTTTTTGACTCCAATATGTGTCCCTTCTCCCAAGTGACATCCCAGCTTAGCCGCCTTTGACCTTTTCTGCTCTCACACACACCCATAAGAATTTTGAAAAACCTATGCACACCCCCTATTCTTTTTTTTTTTTAAGTTAACATCTAAAAACTTTCATCTTCTCTTCAAATACTTGCCAAGAGTGTAATCTGGAACATTGTAGAAGGTGACTTATAAAATAAAACTGTTGCAGCACTATTTTAGATGCAGCCAATGGATCATAATGCCACTGCAATCTATTTTCACCATCAATAGCATAAAACATATGCACACAATTCTTAACAGGAATTTTACATTATTTTTTTTCTTGAATTCATATATCCATTCCACTCCCCTACATATACCTTAGTGCACTATAATTTTATACTTGAAAATCTTACATTGATTACCCTACCATACTTCTCTGCAACAAAAATGTATGTAAATTGAATATTTTTTGTTCCCTATGATCGCAGATCTCTAAGTCTTAAATTTTTTTCTCCTGGATTGGCTTATCATTATCAGGATCAGTGGTATATAATCCATCAAAACATAAATTTAAATCTTGATAAACAAATATTGAACACTAAAAGTGTAATTTTTTTGGAAATGTCCTTGGCAATGAAAGAATTGGGTTTTTTTTCTTTCTCAATAAGTTTGTTTAGCCCTACATTAATAATACTTCATACTAGAACGAGACAGGTTCAGCAACAATCTTATTTCCATCCTAATTTTTAAAGCTGTAAATCCTAATAAACCTTATTCACAGAGTTAAAAGTTGTGAATGGAAGGAATTTGTTATACACATGTCGCTCAACGCCTTGAACTTCTCTTGAATTGTATACCAAAAGCAATATAGAATTTATCATCAAAAATCATTTTGAATGATCTAGCAGCTGATAAGTCTTCCCCCAATTGTGATAAAAGCAAAAAGTTGGAAAACACCTGGCCCAGGGGATGTGCAACCCAGCAGGCAAAATGCTTTCTGCTCTCAACACCTGCATTTATACTCCCTTGTCTGGCCCCACAAACAGTTCTTACTCTCTGGGACAAAGCAGGGGGGGAACATTTGGGATGGATGGGGGCAGAGGGATGGGGCACAGGATGCCTTTTTTTCAAAAAGTAGGACAAAGACAGTTTCAAAAGGGGAGGTGAGAACATGGACCAATGGCCCATTTTCAGACAGAGCAATTGTAAGAAAAAATACAAAAAGCAGTTGAGAATCTGGAAATTGATTCCTTTAATTAATTTTCCAAGCTGCTTGCATAACTCTTAAGGATCCTTTTGTCTCCCAAGGGTACACGTACTTCAGTTTGAAGATGTCTGCTTTTGATGAGCTGCCAAACACAAAAAGCTGCCAGTTCACTGATTTACCTGGAGCGAGCCAGGTATGACAGAGCCTATGACTATGTGGAAGACTATGTGCTTCTCCCACGCCTCTGTCTGGCCCAAAAACAAGCCACAAAGGAGTCGCAGAGACGGTAGGACTGTTCTCCTACCCAAGATGCAGCTACCAGGTCACAACTAAGCAGAGCCCCTATCTCGCTATCAGCTGGACACCAGGAACATGGGTGTGCACAGTGCTCTACAGTTCACAAACACTGTCACATGTGAAATCTACAACAATCCACAAGGATTTTCTTTGTTGCGACTGCTTACGTTAAGAGCAGAAAAACTTTTGTCTCAACCAAGCTTCTGACTGCGCCAAACAAAAATACCCCATCACGCAGAACAGCATCCCTCTAACCTACCTTCTCACAAATAAATGGCTGTCATCACATGGGACTGGCCAAGGCAATGTGTTTCCGTGGAAGTTATCACTACTACTACAAAAAAAGCTTAAACGACCCAAAGTACTGTGCCACTAAAACATATGCAAACAACAGCTTAAGCAAAAGTTCTGTGCCTTTCAAAAGACATGCTTTATTTTGCCAAATGTTATCCTCAAGAAGATTACGATCTCTTCTCTGTAGACTGCTAAGATTATGTTCTCTATAGAGTGCTGCCTCAGAGCCCACTCAGGCTCCACCTTTAACCCAGCTAAGTGGGGATGTGGCCAGGTTTGCACCACCTGATCCTGTCTCCCTAGCCACTCAGAAAGGTTGGGAATAACCACTTGACCCAACCCAGAGCTTGGCTTAATGACATAGAACTCTGACTCCGAGCTGGAGGATGGTACAAAAAGATAATCTGGCTGAGTCCTCTTGGAGAGCTGAAATGAGGAAACTGAGGGAAGAAAGACAGATGAGGGAGGAAGGAAGCATCAGGAGATGCCCCGAGACACAGTCAGGCATCAGAAGGCTGGGGCAAGTCAAGGCGAAGTGCAAGCCCGAATTTAGAGGAAACAGATAAGCTGAGTAATGATAAAAAGCTGTTTTCAAGGGAGGAAAATGCAAAAAGAGACAGATGGTCCCATGGGAGGATGAAAGACTTATTCCTGAGAGCCGCCCCATTTCTGATGCTGTTTTATAGTCAATTTCCTTTACTTGAGCAAATTGACCTGTGCAGCTGAGTCTGATAGAAAGTACTGTCCTCACTGGCAGCTGGTCCCAAGACCCAACAACCCAATAGGAGCTCACTTGGAGCCCCACTGCAGAGGGAAGCTCAGCATAAGCACCCTGGGCCTTTGACATCCTCTTAACTCACCAACCTAAGTAAGGTCACAGGCTCTTTCTCAGCATGTATTTATTTCAGTAATTTCTAGCAAGTATATTCAGTATCTCCAGCTCCCTGAGATTATTTTTTTCTTCACTCCTTTACGAAAATTTCTGGACTTCAGTTCCTCTGGGATTCCTTATGAGTCTCGGCCCAATGTTTTCCAAATGCTAGGCCTGGGAACAAGATCTGAGATCTTCCGAGTCATTATCTCTACCATGGGGAATTTGTTTTCTCTGCAACCTAATCTTGAAAAGAAATACATCCTGCTGAGGTTCTCATCGATTGGGGGTTGGGGGGTGGGCAATGGCCAAGATTGGAGGACCCGATAAACAGGAGAGAGTATCAGAATCTTCCAGTCACAAAAAGGTACCAGAAGTATAATGCCCTTTCTTTCCCCAAACAACATTAAGTCTTTGAATTCTTTTGAACAATAATATTTTTAATTCTTTCAGTGAAATAATTTCCTATTAATTCAATGACTACATGTTCTTTCCTTTTGACCTTCTGACACTGAGCTATCTGAAGACTCTTTCCAAGGCGAAGTTTTTTCGATTGTCTGAACACCTATTTGTATATACCTTTCTCTCTTCGAAATAGAACTCCTGAAGACTCAGCTTTTATAAAGAAATAAGAAATGGGCTGAAAAGTTAGAAAAATGCTCCCAGAAAAAGAATGGCATGCCTTGTCCACCTCAGTAGCTGACATTTCCATTCGAGGCTTACGCTTTCCCTGTTAAGAGACCACCTGACCTTTCCCCGACATAAAAGCTGGTTACTTGGTTTTGCTCTTTCTAAAATCCCCTGTCTTAGGGTTGACTCTACCTGCAGACTTTCAAAGACTTCAGGTTAGTTTCAGCTTTTTAGCAAGAACAGTCAATCTCATCAAACATTACAAGGTTTTTAAAGCGGGTCATGGATCTGTGTGGTCCATGGACCACTGGAATGTGGCTGGAGCTTCATGTGCTCTGAAAAGCAACAGGGAAAAATTTGAGAACTACTCAAGTAAATTCTTGAGAATGACTGAGCTCCAACTAGACCAGAATGTTGCTGGATTATGGCCAAACCCGCCCCCACCTCTCTTTCTCTCCAGGTTCAACTAAATTGTTTGAGAGTGCTGCAGAGTCCTCAGTTGACCTTGGAGTTGAGTTTGCAAGTCCAAGGCCAACTGGACCATATCTCAGCTAACCCGCCATTCTGCCAATATATGCTTTCATTATTATTTTCCCCTTTGTGGTCCCCTCCCAATATCAACAGAAAATTTGCAACAATCATAATAATGTCACCAGTTGGGAAACACATGGAGGTGATATATGTCCTAAAAATACACAAGTGATTTTCAAAACCAGATGAGCCCTTTACCTCCCAGTTAAGAATGACATTCTTGACTCAGAATGTTGTATGTCTCTTGCCAAAAACACTAATCCCCCAGGTTTCTCTTGGTCTGTGATTTTCCCCTCTGGGCAGGGCTGGAGTGACTCTTATCTGAATTCTCTGGACCTTTCAGACCTCCAGGAATTGCCTTTAGGGTGAGCTCCAGCAGTAACACCCCATGATCCCACTAGGAAGGGCCCACCCCTGACCACACTGTGAGGCTGGCATTTGCCTTTGATGACTTTTTCCCTCCTCCATAGAGACAGGCTGTCCTCCATTCCTGGTGCATTGTGCTTTCATGGTTAGGGATGAAGGCAGGGCTCTAGAGTTAGAAAGACTTGTGTTCAGATCTTTGCCCACTTAGCAGTGTAACCCTGAGCAAATTCATATCCCCTCTGAGCTCTTTGACTTCTCAGTATGCAAAATTAATACCTGAGAGAATTACATGAGTCTAAATTAGTGCCTAGCACAGTGCCTGACATGCGGCTCAATAAATGTTTATTTCCTTCCTTCCTAATTTGTTGTAGAGGCAAAAAGAGTTTCCGATATTTTAGAGAAGGGCTAGAAAAATGGGAACTGGGGCAAGACTGGACAGATCTCAGGAAGGGGGCAAGACTTGATCCGGAAAGGAAGGAAGATCTGGGGAAATGAAAAATGAAAAGGAGGGATAAGCTATGGCAGTCCCTCCTAAAGAACCTTTTAAACATGAGGAGAGAGAAATTATTGAAAGGGATGACTCTTCCATTACTGTAGAAGGAGAAGGTATGTAGGTGGACAATTCTAGTGAGAATCAGAGTTAACACAGCCGACTCTGAGAGGACGCTAAGAAAAGGTGGGCATTTGGTTTTATCAACCAGAAAGCTGGTCCTTCTCCCGTCACCACTGCTGCTGCTGCTGCTGCTGCTGATGCTTATTCCCCTCCCGTTCCTCCTTTTTCTCCTCTTCCTCCTTCTTTTCCTTCCTCCTCCTCCTCTTCGTCTCCTCCTCCTCCCCCTCCCCCTCCCCCTCCTTCTTCCCCACCATAAGAAATTATAATGAGCAGCATTTTCAGAAGGCCACTGATATGCTAAGCACTGTAGTAAGGGTTTACGACAGATCTGCAATCTTCACAATAACCCTATGAGGTAAGCAATATGATTACGTCCTTTTACAAATAAGTCACACAGCTAGAAAGTAACATTTCTAGGATTCAAACTCCAAAGCTTTCCTTATTAAGCACTACACTACGCAACTTCAAAATTCATGAAAATTCATGGGTGAGTTTCAGGGAATTCATCTCTGGGAAGAACAACTTAAGCCTTCAATATAGTAGTAACAGGAAGCGTCAATTATAAACGCAACAGTGTGCTATGATACAAAGACATCATGTTTCCTGTGAATCTCGGAAAACTAGAGTTCTTACATGAAGGTCTTCTTTAATTTCAAATCTAGAAACTCCTATAGGACAGTTGGAGATCTTAAAGGCACCATCTCTAACAAGGATATGGAAAAGTCAAATGTTAAAGCATTTAAGGCTGCTATGTTGGCAAAAAGAAGAAAGAGATTTCACAAAAGTGTCCAAATGAACTTTAAGGTTAAACAGAAATACTGAGGGTCGGGGTGGGAGGTGCAATTGGTTCCAAGATAAGAGGAAAGCTCTGTCTTGGTCAGGAAGGAAAATTGTATTCATGTGCATCTTGGGTCTTTTCTAACGAGAGCTTACCACCTCCTTTTCCTTACGGCTGCATTCCATTCTTCTGCCCAGACTCTATCTGCCTTGCTTCCAGCAGAAGTTGGTTCCTAGAGAATCAGAATCTTCCTAGCAGGTCTCTCCCTACAGGATAAGACCTGGCACTAGACTCCTCTAGGAATGGTTCTGCCACTCTGGAACCTAATAAAAGATTCAACGGCACCCCTCAAACCTGGGCTTTAGAGCTATGCCATCCCATGGTCTGCTACAGACCATAAAAATTCATTCAGTGTTTCATTGGTGACTTTACACATCAGTAATTAACTGAGCAAAGCCAAGAGAATGTGCTGTGTATTGGATGAGGATGTCATGTGGGCAGAGCCCAAGACAATTGACAGTTGGAAGTTTCACAAAACCATAAAGAATTCCATTATTAAAGTAAGATTGCTCCCCCATTCTAAAATTTGAATATAAGTCTGTTTTTAAACTTCTGAAATTAAAGATAGGAGGAGGTCTGTATTCAATTTTTACAAAAAAATATCAAGCATATGGGAACAAAATCAAATAATACATAGAATCTTGACTATATATGAAAATGACACAAGATTTATAAATTCAAATCCAATAAAAATGTAATAATATTTAAAATTTGAAGTGGTTTTCTGTTACCTAGCATGGCATTAACTAAAAAAAAATTTTCTGGAATCATCTCCATATAGCTTTGATACAACATAAATAAACATCTATGATTATTATTCATTAAAGAAACATCTATCAGTCTCCCATTTTGTATCAAATCTCATGCTAGGAATGTGGATACAAGAATGAATTTGATTTACCTGAAGTAATTCAATTTTAAGTAAATTGAAAAATGTTAAAGATGGCTATTGTAATCACTAAAATAACCCCAAAAAATAACGCAGAGAGATATAGCTAGAAGCCAATAAAAATTCAAGTGGAATACTAAAAAAAATTTTTGATTAACACAAAAGAATGCCAGAAAGAAGAAAAGGAACAAAAAACAGATGAGACAAATAAAAAGTAAGTGGAGAAATGGCAGCCCCAAATATAACCATATCGACTACTTTAAATGAAAATGTACTAAAAACTCCTATTAAAAGTCAAAGACTAAATGGATAAAGAAGATGTGTTATACATACACAATGGAATACTACTCAGCCATAAAAAGATGAAATCTTGCCAATTGCAACAACATGGATGAACCTTGAGAATATCATGCTAAGCGAAGTAAGTCAGAGGAAGAAAGTCAAATACTGTATGATCTCACTCATCAGTAGAAGACAAAAACAACAACAACAACAATAGATACATAGATTAGATTGGTGGTTACCAGAGGGGAAGGTGGGAGGGAGGAGGGCAAAAGAGATGACAGGGCACATGTGTGTGGTGATGGATAGTAATTAGCCTTTCACTAGTGAATATGATATTGTCACACAGAAATCTAAACATAATGATGTACACCTGAAATTTATGTAAAGTTATAAACCAATGTTACCTCAATATAAACGTAAATAAATAGAAAGGCAAAGACAGTCATACTGAATTTTAAAAAGAAAAAAGAGTGCTGACCCCACAGCCTAGTGGTTAAGTTCAGTGCACTCTGTTTCAGCGGCCTGGGTTCAGTTCCCAGGCATGGACCTACATCATTCGTCAGGGGCCATGCTGTGGTAGCATCCCACATACAAAACAGAGGAAGATTGGCACAGATGTTAGCTCAGTAAGGATCTTCCTCAAGCAAAAAGAGGAAAATTGGCAACAGATGTTATCTCAGGGCAAATCTTCCTCAGCAAAAAAAAAAAAAAAGGAAAAGAGAAAAAGCCAAGTATATGCTGTCTACAAGATACATACTTTAGACAAAAAGACACAAATAGATTGAAATTGAAAGGCTGGAAAAAGATATACCACACAAACAGTAAGCTGAAGAAAGGCAGACTGGCTACAGTAATAGCACATAAAATAGACTTCAAGATAGGAAGCGACAATAATGATCAAAAAGTTAATACACGAGAAAGGCATAAATATTATAAATATATGGATATAATAGCAGAACTTCAAAACGCATGGAGCAAAAACTGAAAATCTAAAGGGAGAAATAAATTCTCAAACATAGTTGGAGACCACCTCTTCTCCTGGTAATTAATAGAACAAGGTAGAAAATACCAGTCAAGACACAAAGATCTGAATAACTCTATCAACCCCTTTACTCTAACTTATATATACAAAACATTATACCCAACAACTGCAGAATATATATTCTTTTCAAGTGGATATGGAATCTTCACCAAGATAGACCATACGCTGGACCATAAAACAAGTCTCAATAAGTTTAAAAAGACTGAAATCTTGCAGAGAACTAAATTAGAACTCAACAATAAACCATCTAGGAAAGTTCCAAATATTTGGAAATTAAACAACACACTTCAAATAACCCATGGTCAAAGAAGAAAATATGTTGAACTGAATGATAATGAAAACAGCGCATCAAAATTTATGGATACAACTTATCCAGTGCAGAGACAGAAATTATATCTAAGAATGTCTATATTAGAAAAGAAGAAAAGTCTAAAATCAGTTACCTAAGCCCCTAACTTAGGAAACTAGGAAAAGACAAGCAAATAAACCCGAAGTAAAAGGTAGAAAATAATAAAGTGAAGAGAGGAAATCAATAAAGGAGAAAACACTCAAGCAATTGAGAAAAATCAATGAAACCCAAAGTTGGTTCTTAGGGTTTTTTTGAAAAGGTAAAAAAAAATTGATAAACTTGACAAATTACCAATGTCAGAAATGACAAAGGGACAACCACTACAGATCTACAGATATTAAAAGGATAATTAGAGAATCTTCTGAACAATTATATGTCAATAAATTTGACAATGAAGAAGAAATTAACGCATTTCATGAAAGATACCAATTATCAAAACTGACACAAGAAGCAACAGAAAATCTGAATAGCCCTATTAACTAAATTAATTAAATTGACAATTAGTTAAATTAGTAATTTAAAACTTTTCCCACAGAAAACTCCAGGGCCAATTGGCTTCACTGATGGATTCTAGCACACATTTAAGAAGAAATAATACTAATTCTTCACACACTCTTTCAGAAAATAGAAGAGAGTGTGCTGGTTAACTTATTTTATGATGCTGGTATTATCAGATACAAGGACATTACAATAAAACTACACACCAATATCCCTTATGAAAGTAGACACAATTCTCCTTAACACATATTAGCAAATTCAATCCACATATACGTAAATTCAAAAGACCTAGGAGAGCGTAAGGTATTTTTTAAAAGAGTAGCAAAGTTGGAGTTTCACTTATTGAAACTGTTTTCAAGGCATGCTATAAGCTATAGTAATAAGGACAATGCAGTATTGATGAAAGAAGATATCTGTAGTTCAGTGGAACAAAAAGACCCAAACACAGATGATCCATGGATTTTCCATGAAGGTGTCAAGGCAATTTAACAGAGAAAACAGACTTTTCAACAAACGGTGCTGGAACAACAGGATATCCATACGGAAAAGAACATTAAAAATAGATCCTTACCAATTTAAACATGTGGACAAAGAGAACAGATTAGTGGCTACCAGGGGAAAGGAGGGGGTGGGGGGTGGGCACAAAGGGTGAAGGGGTGCACCTACAACACGACTGACAGACAATAATGTGCAAGTGAATTTTCACAAGATTGTAAACTATCAAAACTCAATAAAAATTAACTTAAAAAAATAGATCCTTGGGCTGGCCCCGTGGCCGAGTGGTTAAGTTCGCGCTCTCCGCTGCAGGCGGCCCAGTGTTTCGTCGGTTCGAATCCTGGGTGCGGACATGGCACTGCTCGTCAGACCACGCTGAGGCAGCGTCCCACATGCCACAACTAGAGGAACCCACAACGAAAAATACACAACTATGTACCGGGGGGCTTTGGGGAGAAAAAGGAAAAAATAAAATCTTTAAAAAAAAAAAAAAAAAAGATCCTTACCTCATACCATACCTCCAAATTAACTCAAAATGATCACTGACCCAAATGTAAAAATACTATAGAAGAAGAAACCATAGGAGGAATCTTCACCACTTTAGCATAGCTGAAGATTTCTCAGATAATAAGAAAAGCACAAATCATAAAAGAAACAGTTGATAAATTGGGCTTCATCAAGATAAAAACATGCTTTTCAGAAGACGTCCATAAGGAAACGAAAAGACAAGGTACAGAATGGGAGAAAATGTTCATAATAAATATATCTGGCAAGGAGCCTGTACCCAGAATACACAAATAACTATTGTAAGTCAACAGTAGGAAGAGAAAAGCTGTAGATCATGAAGGTGGGGGCAACAGCAAGTACAAAGGCATGAGGTAAGGAAATGTGTACAGTGAACTTGAGAAGTATGGGGTGACACAAGAGATCTTTTAGAAGTTGATTTTGGACCACCCTTTTCTATTCTAAGAAGCGTGAGATTAGCTGCAAATTAGACAAAGAAGAGTCTCTGGAAGTTTGAAAATAACCAAGTGACACAATGTATGTGATGGGCATTACTATCATTCACCAAATATTTCCAGCTCTCTTTCCAGGCAAGTGGTAGATTTCATTTCCCCACCACTTACAAAATGAAGCATGGTCACGTGACCGCTTTGGCCAATGAAATGTGAGTGATGTGCCCCATGCAGGTGGAAGCAGTTTTTGATCTGGCACATTGTCTTCCCCTTCTAAGGTGATCAGAGAAGAACAAGTTGAATGGGAATTTCCAGGAGGTTCCTGTACGGCTATGATAAGCCGAGCCCCGTCCCCTTTCCCACCCCCCAAACCTGTGAGGGATATGTAGCACAGATGGAGAAAAAACATCTTGTTACTGTGAGTCTCTGACATTTGGGGATTGTTTGTAACTTCCCTAGAGGTAATCTATCCTTTCTGATGCAACGTGCAATTTTAAGTGAAACTCTGACAATAACATAGAAGAGGGATTTCAGAGGAAAGAACGAGCAGGAGACGAGCTAGAAGGCTACCGTGACCTACAGATGATAAGCAGGCAGTGAGGCAGGGGCCATGAGCTTAGAAAAGCTGTGAAAGAATCCAAGGGGCAATGGCAAGAACTGACATGAGTTGATAACGACTCGAGATTCTAAAAGAACCTATGAGTCTAACTGTTTTAGAGGTGTTGACAAGAGAAGGTTCTTGAAAGAAAAAAGATGACTAAGTGGGGAGATGAAGTCAAAAGATCAAAGAAGGAGCTACAGGCATCACAGCAAAAGCACTGGCATCCTGGGGAGCAGCAGCTTGGGCATCCTGGAGAGCTGGTTAGAGATGCAGAATCCCAGGCACCCCAAGACCCACTGAATGAGAGCCCGCATTCACCAAGATCTCCAGGTGATTCACCCCACATTAAACTTTGAGACGCGGCTCGTCTAAAAGCCAGACGTAAGCATCCATTCCACACCTCCCCACCATACTCATACACCTTCCTGAGGCTATAGAAAGATCATGAACTTTGGAAGAAAACAGATCTGGGTGTGAATCCTCAGGGAGTTTGATGTCATCCAACTTCATTCATTCATTCATTCAGCAAATAGTAAACAACTCCATTCACTCAACAACGGTAAAGAACACCAAAATACCCCTGCCTTAATAGGGCTTACGTTCAAATGTAGAGAGGCAAACAGTACAGTACTGTTCAGAAAACAGATATAATATTGTGATTATGGAAAAGGGGCAAAAATAATAATATACGGCTCGTCAAAGGCAATGACCACTTCCTTTTGTTCAAAACTCTTATCGGGCATCAAAGTCAAAAAAAGGGATCTCTGTGTCCTTTGTATGTACAAAAGGGAACATCCCAACTTTCCTTTTGCTTTACCACAAAGAACAGACTGTAAAAAATCAACTCTCTTGACCCTAAGACTATTTTTTAAAAATCAAGAATTCTGGTTAATTGACACCACCTAGTGAGAGCCCCCAACACTGTACCAAAGGAGGGTATGTGTATGCGATGGGGCGGCGAGGAACGGGTGGTTGCATTTGGCTTTTAGGTAAGCTACTTCTCAGTTTAATGTGTGGATGAATCACCTGCAGACCTTGGTGAATGTGGGCTCTCATTCAGTGCGTCTGGGATGGTGCCTGAGACTCTGCATCTCTAACCAGCCCTCCGGGATGCCAAAGCTGCTGCTTCCAGGATGCCAAGTAGCAAGGCTCTAGATGCCTTAGCATCCCTTGACCTCAAGGGAGCTAGTGGGGTGTGCCTGCCCCTGGTGCCTTTACTACTGACCTAAGAAGAATACCATTCTCATCAGGTTCGCCTTATTTTCTTTGATGCAGCTGGAGAACCTGATTCCAATATGTGATTGTTCGTGAAGACCCTGGACAAAGGGCTTCCAATGGATTACTGCAGTAGATACCTACAACTCCTTGAGGTGGGTACCATGATTACACTCATTTTACAAAAGAGAAGACCCCAGCCCAGAAAGGTTGGCTCACACTAGCAATGTGGAAAGGATTCAAAATCCAGAGTCTATTCCAGAAATCAAGCTCTTACCCACTGCTTCCTCCTTACTGTATTTACATCACAAGTTTCTTTCCTGCTGTGTCGCGGCAGCAGAAGTGACTTGCAGTCGACTGCCGCCTCCCATTCCAAAATTGATAAAGCCAAGTCTAGTCTTCTGTCAAAATGACTTGGTTTCAAGAAAAGGCAATTAGAATCTAAACTGAGAAATCGTCCAGAATTCAGCAAAAAGAAGGAGCACTTAACACTAGCATTGAGAGTTTTTCTTTCCAGGAAGCAACATCAGTCCATGCAAGATTATCACAGGCCTCTCGGAATTCTTGGACACTGATATTTTATCAACAGAGCACCTGATGTCCTATCTAACAAGGATGGCAGGAAAAGGTTCCATAAGAACCCTCTCTGTCAATGAGGAGAAGCTACTACATACCACACTGCAGCATCCGTGGCCTGGGCACACCTAAGTCTTCATAAAGAGTTTAATATACATATGTCCTTTTCATTATTCTACTAAGAAGAGACTGTAATTCAATGCAGCTAACTGAAACATGCATGTAAAACCATGGCTCTCAAACTTGGTTGCACATGGGCATCTCCAGGGAGCTTTAAAACACACTGATACCTGAGTCCTACCGCTGGAACGCCTGGCGTCATTGGCTTGGAATGAACTGGGTATCAGGACTTTTAGAGGCTCCTTAGAAAATTCTAATGTACAGCCACAGTTGACAATCCTTAGCATAAAAAAGACAGAAGACTATAATATTCACTCTACAGCCAAAAAAAATGGCGGGGGGTGGGGGCAGCTGTCTTCATTCAATTGCTGTCAAGGTTTTGCCTACCTACCTAGCCACATAGGTCTAATACACTAACAGACCCCATTCTAATTGCAAGCAAGTGATTCTCCACAATCAGTGACCAAACCACATATTCCACACTTGGTGTCTGATGACCAACTACTGCAGATGTCAGCAACACCGTCCCAAAGCAGGGCTTCCTAACCTGGAGATGGAATCCAGGTGGTCTGTGAACTTGCATGGGAAACAAAACTATATCTCTATTTTCACTACCCTTTCCTGGAAGTTCAGTCTTTCCTTCACTTATGAATATAGGCAATAAACCACAGCAGTATTGTCAGTTCTTGAAAGTTTGCACCTACTGGCATTTCCACGTCACATTTCAGTTTCGCAGTCATCACCACTTTGAGATTATAGTTTAATAGATCTGCTGTTCCATCTAGGTATTTAATGCAATAATAGTGATGCATCCCTGTTACTATATTATGACTTTAATACTTTGATAGCTGTATTCTAATAAAACTCATTCTGCTTTAATTGCACTTTACGTATTTAATACCATTATTCTGAGAGGGGTCTAAATGCTTCCCGAGAGCCAGTGCGGTCAGGAGTACCAAAAAGGGCACGCGCCCTGCCCTGAAGACGATGCCCCAAGCAGCCAGATACTGCACATTCGCATCCAAGGCCACCTCCACGAAAGGCCCTCTTAGGAGGGAGCCGGCGTGGACAATGCTGGCTCTTGCTTTCCCCTGCATTTCCGCAGATAAGACTTAGCCTGAAAAGCCAGTTCAACGCAGCAGAGAATAGGATGGGTTTTCTCTTTTCCCTCAGCTGCCTCTTGCTCTTGGCATTTCAGGGTGCCCCGACTGCCAGGCCGGTAACTCGAGCCTCCAAATTAATCAAAACACACAGCGCCCAGTTCAAGCCCAGGCAGACAAGCCCGGGAGCCAGACAAACTCTCCTCTGATGACCCCCAGGCCCCATCCTCTCAGCCCCGCCCGCCACCCTGCATGCCTCACCTCGGATGCCACGCTTCCTCCGCTGCCTTCCCCGGTCCCAGGCAGGTACCGGGCCCTGGGGCACTAATTGCCCAGACTGGCTGGGGGGTGCCTTACCCAGGGGTCGCCCGCAGCGCCGGGAGCCGTTTCCTCGCCCGCCTGCGCGGCGCGCACCTCCCGGCCCAGCAGCGCCCAGATCCACGCGCGCCCTGGTGGCCTTCACAACGCGCTCTCACTGCCAAGTGCAGCGGCTGGAGGAGGGTTGGAGAAGGGGAAGCCACGAGATGGCACCGCCGCAAGAGCCGGCAGCGAGCGGGGCCGCCCGAGTGCGGACGCCCGGCGCGCCTCCCGCTTAATCTGGGCACGGCCTCTGGCCACTCCCTCCACCCCGCTCGGTCGCCTCCCCTTCGCACACCCCCAAAATTCCCCACCTCCGTCCCGCAGCCCCTGCCCCGCCTAGGCCTCAGGACCTTGGAAGCATCACCTTCTTAACCCCTTACCCAGGATCCGCGCCCACCTGCCCCGCAGGCGTGCAGCCCTTTCTCCTGGGCACGATGCCCAGGTCAGAGGGACATAGCCTGGTGAGTCGGAAGGGAGGGGGAACGAGGGCGGGACCTGAGCCACTTCTTCCCTCCCTTGGAGCCACAGTCAAAAGCCTCTGTGGGGAGGGCCAGACAGCGGGCTGAGCCCTACAAAACCCGCCCCGGACCGGCTGGCGAGGCGAGCTTCCCAGCCGGGCTCCCCAACCCGCGTCGCGCAGGGGACGCGGTGGCCGGAGAGCCTGCGAGTCCCTGGACCCGCCGGGGCTCTGAGCGGGCGCCCACCATGCGCCCCCGGACGGCGCCAAGACCGCCTGCGCTGCTGCTGCCGCTCGTGCTGGCGCTCCTGGCGGCGGCGCCCGCAGCGGGCAAGGTGAGTGCGGGCCGGCGCGACGCGGGCCCAGCGCGCTGCGCCCCCAACCCCCGCTTCGCGGGGACACGCAGGCCCCACCCGCGGGGCGCCGTCCTTGAGCCCCTGTCTGGAGGCTGCGGGCCCCACGCGGGTCCCCGGGCGAGCAGCTGGGGACGCGAGCAAGTGGGGATGCCCGGGGAACAGGTGGAATGCGCGGGGCTGGAGGAAGAAGCAAGGAGGAAGCTTGTCCTGTTCTCTAAGAATCAACGGTGGGCGAGGGGGGCTTCCAGAGGTCAAGAGAGAGAGAGAGAAAAATAATAGATTTGGCCGGGGATGAAGACGTGAGAACACCGGATATAGAGACACGCGATGTCCCCTTGGTGAATCAGAGCAGGCAGCACGGCCTGGCAGAAAGCACAGAAGGCTGGGGAAGGAAACCTGTGCCAGAGTTCCAGCCCTGCCACTTCCTAGATGTCACCTCACACTGACCTCTGACCTCTCTGGGGCCAGGTTTCCTCCTTGTCTAAACTTGTCCTCAGCGTTGTTGGGAAAAGCAAATGCAAAGTTAATAGCACCTTAGAAATGAACTCAGGATAAATTAATCAGTCACTTTGATTTCTACTCGGAATTTGAGAGACCCTGGATTCATTTAAGTTCACCCCATATTTCTTATTCTCTGCAATTAAAAATAAATTGGGTGTTGTCAAAACTCTTATGACTCCTAGAGTTGGCTGACTTGATTTTAACTTGCAAAAGTGAAATTGAACTTTTCAGAGGCTTTCTGTGATTTTTACACTTAAAAAATTTACTTGTGATGATAGCAGTGTAAGTTGCATTTCCGAGAATGAGTAGATGTTTTACAATTTCATGATTGAGATGATGGTTGGAAATCAATACTCACGTAAATGTGTTACATGGAAAGATTTTGAGAACCTACAGCCACCTGTAATCTAAGTATTTTTCTTTTAAATTAAGACATTCTGGATGAAGCTAAAACCCCTTCCATCACTGCCATAGCTTCCCCCTCCCCTGTCTAAACAAAAGTATCCATTCTCACCATTTCAAGTTTCTTTCCAGACATTTTCTGTGCATTTATGTACACATAGATGGATCCACAAACAGTATGTGTTTTTGTTTGTGTTTTTTAATATAATCGATACCATATACCTATGCTGTATATATCCTTTTGCAGCCTACAGATCTGTCCATGTCAATATTTAAGATAGATTTGCCTATCTTTCTTTTTGCCTTATTGCATGGTTCTCCACAATATGAATATGCCAAAGTTAATCAAACCACTCCCCTATCAATGTACATTTAGCTTATTTAGTGTTTTACGTTCTAAAGGATTTTGCAATCCATGGAATCTCTTCAAGCAGCTGGTTCTAACAAAGATGCACTTTGCATAGACCGGGAATGCCCACCCCAGGTAGCTTAGTACTTCTGGGCATGATGGGTGAAGCCAGTGTAGATTGTCTACCAGCTTTAATCCAGGAACAACTAGATCAACAAGCAAAAAACCTAAAGGAAGTGTATGTTGTGGGAAGGCCTGGGAAGGAGTTCCAGAGCGGGGCTTGCACATCCTTCTAGACTCCAAAGAAGAGGAGACATTAGGGAGGGATGGAGAGGGAGGGGAGGAATTACACGTGTCAAGATCATCCTGAAAAGTGATGCTCTGTGATAGCGCAACTTCTAATTATACCAATTTTCAATTATATTGTCATATTCTCTTGTAATTGTTACATGTAAAATATTTTGTCTTGAGTTTGGCCAGATCTTTTTTTTTTTTTGAGGAAGATTAGCCCTGAGCTGACTGTTGCCAATCTTCCTCTTTTCTTCTGAGCAAGACTGGCCCTGAGCTAACATGCATACCCATCTTCCTCTACTTTATATGTGGGACACCTACCACAGCATGGCTTGCCAAGCGGTGCCATGTCCGCACCAGGGATCCGAACCCACGAACTCCAGACCGCTGAAGCGGAACCTGAACACTTAACCGCTGCACCACCGGGCCAGCCCAAGTTTGGCCAAATCTTGATGACTTCTTGCTGATATTATAATTAATCCATTTGTATTATTTTTATCATCACTTGAAGCAAGTCTTTGTTAAAATTTATAAGAATTATCATTTCCATTGCATCTGCTGAATGACACAGAAAATGTCATTAGAAACCGTGAAACCATCTTCTAGAGAAAAGGAATCACAACAAGTTAACTGAGAGCTGTGACACAGTGCCAGCATGGCTCCCTCCACAGGGTAACAGGTTGGGCGAGGCACTGGACCTCTCTGAGCCTCAGTTTTCTCATGTGTAAAATGAGGGAGTTGAAATCCCTGGTGGGGCCAGTAGGTGAGGTCATGAGAGAGGTATTGGGGTAAGAGGCAGTCTTTAGGGCCAACAAATTTTTGGCATTCTAGAATTCAGGCTCAAGAATACTAGAATCTCTGCTTTTTCAGGAGAGAATCTGGAAGCCTAGTTTAGAAATCTCAAATTCTAGACATTAGCAAATGAGTCAAAACTTTACAAAACAGTTTTTTTTTTAAAGGGCTAAACGAATATATAGCCAAGCAACATATAACTGAGGGCTCAATTTAGCCTTTGGGCCATCATATTTATCACCTTTGTGCTGCACCAGTTAAAGATACATTTTGCTGCAAATTTCTTCAATTTTACTTTAGCATTTCTCACAACAGGGAGATAGTAGTGGTGTTGACCCTGCTTTCTGAGTTCAGACAGGATGGAACTGTCCACCCACACAGTTTGCTCTGAAGCCGGTGAGTGGACTCCCTCCGCTGCTTTGCTGCAGGCGTTTACTTCCAGGCCCCGTTGTTTAGCGCAACCCCAGATTTTCCAGCTCTTCCAAGCCCAGCTGGTCAACTTGAAACTGGGAGGCACTTTGCTGTTGCCTCAGGCAAGAGGTCTGGGAGGGGAGCTAGGGAGAAGTTCTTCTCTGGTATCTGGAGACCGTGAGGTTCAAGGTTTGAAATACTATCACGGTTTGTCTTTCCTCTTTTTGCCTTAAAATTCCAGACAGGGCAGAAATAGGACTGGTAAACATCAGCAGTTGAATAACAGCTGCATTTAGGGAGGATGGTTTCTCAACTGATTGTGTTTTTAAATTTTAAAAATTAAGTTGAATTGGGAAACATTTCAAACAAACAAAAAGGAATGTCGCAGACACCAATTTACCTATCCCTGAGATTGAGCAAGTATTAATAAGCTTTGACCTGTTTGCTCTCACATCTCTCTCTTTAAAACTATATATAAATATAGAAAGTCATAAACACATTTTTTGCCCCCTCTTTGTGTGTGTGTTAGTCAACATAAAACTAAATACTGTATTATTGTTTTGTGATCCTTCAAATGTAGTAAATGGTTTCACGTTATACATACCTATTGAAGCTTGTTTTGTATCTATGGTTTTTATCTATGTTGATACATACAAATTTTGTCTATGTTGATACGTACAAATTTGCTTTATTTATATACATTCAGATGTGATGGCTGACGCATACTATCCAGTTAGAGAAATAAAGTATAGTTTATTTTTCCATCCCCCTAAACACAGTAAGTTTGTTTCCACATTTTCATCTTACAAAGTGGGAAGTACATCTTTGTATATGTACCAT
Organism: Equus przewalskii; assembly: GCF_037783145.1. NCBI lineage: Eukaryota > Metazoa > Chordata > Mammalia > Perissodactyla > Equidae > Equus > Equus przewalskii. Next base: position 15,322,250 of record NC_091835.1, read on the forward strand.
TTGGATAACCAGGTTTTTAATTCCTAGGTGGAATTCAAAGAGGGCTCATAGACAAAGCGTATTTTAAATTTTATTGGGAATTGTTAAATTGATTTCCAAAATGCTTGTACCAGCAATGTGCCAGGGTATCTATTTCCTCAGATCCTCAGCAAAACTTGGTGTGCTTAGCGGTTAATGAGTGTGAAATAGGATCTTGTTTTGACTAGGAAGTTTGTGAATCTTCTCATATTTTAATTGGCAGTTTATTTCCCTCAGAGTGAATTGAATGGACGACTCTTTGCCTGTTTATCTGTTGTGGCCTTTGCCTTTTTTGTTGCTAATTAATTAGGGGTTATTTGTATATTTCAATACCAAACCTTTGCCATTTAAATATGCAGAAAATATTTTCCTCCAGTCTTTGGTTTATCGTTTCATTTAGTTATTGGTCCCTTCGTGTAGAACGTTTTTTTCATTATGATCTCAAACTTGTCCATCTTTGCCTTGATATTGTATGTTTTACATCTTGTTAAAGAAATCCTTTCCTTCCCTGGGATTATAAAAATCTTCTTCTACATTAAAAAAAAAATTGTTTACAGTTTAACTATTTTAGGCTTAAGAACGTTAATCCTGGAATTGTTTTCTAGTTATGCGATATGATTTCATCTTTTTCCATATAGATAACAAAATATCCCAAAATTATTTACTGAATGATTGAATCCATTCTTTCCGTCACTGCTTTGCAGTGTTAATTCTGCAAATATGTGCACCCAGCACTCACTCATATATGGTTCTGTTTATTTAGGGCTTTAACTTCTCACAACATTCTAGAGTTTTCTCTTTGTTTAATTCTAAATATTTGATTTTTTTTAGTGCTATTGTAAATGGTCTATTTTTTTAAATTTAATAATCTATTAAAGATATAGCAAAACGTAGTTGAATTTTGTATTTTGGCTTTGATCAAGCAACTTGGAAGAGTTCAAATGCATTTAAGGATAGAAAATTTCACCCAAAATACTGCTTTAGCTGCATCACACACCTTTTAATGAGCCATATTTTAATATCAAGTTCAAAATCTGTTCTAATTGATTTCCTTGTCTCATGGGTTACTTAGATGTTTATTTCTTAATTTCCAAACATAGGGAGATTCTCTACATATCTTTTTGTTGTTGAATCGTGGTAGAGATGATATTCTGACTTCAAAGATTTCTGACAAAGTCAAGACTTTTTATCATGTTTTTAAAATTGTAATGCATATGTACATGTATTTTTTATATATCCTACTCAGTGGATATTTAATCTGAATTCCATACCTTTTATCAAATCTTGAAAATTCTCACCCATTATTTTTTTCTATTCTCCTTGTCCACTCTCTCTACTTCTGGCATTCCTAGGATGTATGCTGGATCTTCTCATCTTTTCCTCCAATTCTCCTCACTTCTTGTATCAGATACCTTTCATATACCACTCAGATCCTCTTGGCCTCACCTTGCTCCTGGGCAGTGGGCACTTACTTTCCCCAGCGGCCAGCTTGGCCATAGACTTTATATAAGCACAGCCTGATGGTTCCTCTAGACTCCATCCCCTGGCTACCCCTTGCATCCTAGAAGTGTAGGCCATTAACACCTGTAGGGCAAATCTTTGACCAGTGGGAGATGGGAGCCATTGGGTAAATTCTTCTCTTCTCCCCACAGAAGACCCGTCCTGAAGTGCACAGGTTCTCACAGACTCTCCATAAGGCCAGTCACCAGATGTAATTGAGACCAAGTTGTAGCAAATTGAACTTCTCCCTCACGTGCTGCTTCCCTTCATGCTGCATTCTGTAAAACATCCTCACATCTATCTTCCAGGTTTTAATTTTTTCTTCTGCCATTTATAATTTTAAGTAGATTTTAAATCTGCTGTAGTTTTTAATAACAATGAAGAACTCTAGCATCATTCAACACAGGTTATACTCTCAGATGTATTAATTACTAGGTTTTAAATTTTTGTCTTAGTTTCCTCTTTTTTTTTTTTAAAGATTGGCACCTGGGCTACCAACTGTTGCCAATCTTTTTTTTTTTTTTCTGCTTTATCTCCTCAACCCTCCCGTACATAGCTGTATATCTTAGTTGCAGGTCCTTCTAGTTGTGGGATGTGGGATGCCCGGCCTGACGAGCAGTGCCATGTCTGTGCCCAGGATCCGAACCCAGGGCCGCCGCAGCGGAGCGCGCAAACTTAACCACTTGGCCACGGAGCCAGCCCCTCAGTTTCCTCTTTTAAGAAGAAGAAAGAATGGAAAGAATGGAAGTAACAGACCCACTTCAGGATTTTATGAGGATCAGATTACCTAACACACATAACACATAATTTACCATGCCTGTCACATCGTAATCAGTCAATAACATTAACTATGATTATTGTAATTCATTAAATCTTAGTTTTCAGTGACTGTTCCTACTTCTAGAAGTTCTACTTGAAGTCCAAGTCTGTCTGGGATTTTTTTTGTCTTTTCTTATAGTCTCCTCCTCCTCCTTTTTTTTTTACTTTTAATCATTTTACACCTACTTATTTTATATTATTTTTCTGATTTTTTTCTATTTTTTCAAAGTCTGGGAGTCTGTCTTGTTTCTTTTGTCTGTTGGCTCTCATCCTTGCTGAGACAAGGTGAGAATCTGGGGAAACAGGCCTCTTCTGTCATCACAGCCTGCCCCGCCCATTTCCCCTCATTGCTCGCAGATTGGAGCTGTCCTGCTTTGGGAGAAAAAAAGAGCAAAGTAGTTGTGTGGCTTCCATGGGATTTTTTTCCCCTTAAGATGGATGTATGGAGTAATGGTTTGCGGGGAGGGGCGGCACCAGACATGCTTCCTTTGGTGTTCTCAGAGTCGCCGTCCCCCAGTTCCCTCCCACGGCTCGCTTCCTCCAAACACACTAGACTTTTATGTGATGGGATGGAGGTCAAGGTGGATAACAACAAAACCACCAGCTTCCTCTTTCTGACCAGACTGAGGCCTTTCGTCCTTGAGCATTTCTCTGAGGTTACAGTGGCTGGTTTGTTTTCAGGCATGATCCCTTGGGAAAACTATGAATTAATTTGTCCTTGTAATTCCCTTATAATTTTTGCCATGTTACCCAAAGCACAATAATGACTGCCTAGTGTTAACTATGAGTAAAGTGAACTTTGTTAATTATTGCAGTTGCTTAAAACCCTCAAGCCTGACAGTGTAAGATTCTGACGGCAGGGCTGTCTGGTTTGCAAATGCCCTGTGGTTCTTCATCCGTGTGGATTTGACCATACTCATGCCGTGGCTTTCAGCCAAAAAGCATCCATCCGCCACAGAGTACATTTTCCAAGATCCGTAAAAACACACAGCACTCAGAGCATTTTTGTTCTACAAAGTTTATATCTGGCCTCAGCCTAAACTTTTTCATCATAACAGACTTTCACTCTAGGTCATTTATTTCACCTCTGTTTTCAGTTTAAGGAAATAAGGAAACCAAGATTATATCAACTTCTTAATGGAATAGACATTTCCTGTATCAGCCCTACCACCATGGCCTTGAACAGTTACCGAACCTCTCTGAGTTGTCTTCATCTCTACAAATCTGATAAGAAAGCATCTTACTCCAACTTCTAGGTTTATCTCACGAGATATAATTGTTTGCTCTTGTCTTCTCGAAGCAGCCATGTCAGTCATTTCATTCTTTGAGTTCCTCATGTAACTGCCAATGATGACCTTGGGTTTCAGGTACATTTTCTAGCCAAGACTGAATTAAATTATATCAGCTCTATAATTTTCCACTTTACGTGCTTTCATAAGTTTAGATAAATAAACATCTATGTCCATGTCATCCAATAGAAATATAATGTGAGCCATAATTATGAGCCACACATGTAATTTAAAATTTTCCAGTAGCCACATTAAAAAGAAACAGGTGAAATTAACTTTAAAACATTTTATTTATCCCAATACATCCATAATATTATCATTTCAACATGCAATCATTATTAAAAACATTAATAGATATTTTACGATCTTTTTTTCATATTAAGTTCTCAAAATCTGGTGTCTACGTCTGTGTCTACAGACCAGCCACATTTCAAGTGTCTATAGCCACATGTGGCCACCATCCTGGACAGCAAAGAGCTATATAAATTGCATCCAGGTACAAGAGGGGGATACAGTCCATGAGCTCATATCTCTGAATGGAACACGTTTTGTATGATTATTTGCCACAAGAAATAAACGTGTCAAAATGACAAACTTTAACCAAAGACAATAAATCAGCATGGGTTGTGCCTAAATATTTGTGCAACTTTTCTCCAGAAAATTAAGATAGTTAGCCTTGGCTACAGTGCTTAAAGCTACACAAATTACCGTTTGTACGTATTTAATTATATTGCCCCATTATCAAAATGTGAGCACGTTACGTACGTGAAGATTTGAAGAAACGTCACAAAAACAGCAAACACTGAGGAACTCATTTAGAGTGGAGAAAAGGAGAAATATGTAGAAAACCAACGTGCCATACTTTGCCTTTCATCTTAAGCCAGAAACTAAATTATCACTAGAATTCAGCCAGGTAACAACAGGTTTAGTGTTATCTTGAACAAATGACTTCGAAAAGGATCTCGATTTTTCTTATCTGAAAATGCTGGCACTATATCTACTGCACATAAAGTACTCAACACAATGCCCAGTACAAAGCAAGTACTCAGCTTTTATATTCTAGCTAGAATTATTTTATTATTATTATTAAAAGCAGGAAGGGGATAATAGGACAGAGACGTGAGCATGTGGCTAGGTGCTGGGCATTCACTGATAAACAAAACAGCCTGAACGGCTGGCCATAGTGGAGTTGGGAGTCTAGGGCACAGGGAAGAAAGACAACACCCAGGAAACAAACGTGTAACTATGGATTGTGGTGCCTGTTAGGAGAGAATAAGATGTGCAGATGGGGAAGGAGAGGTTTTACCCTGGCTGGAGGTGGTTGGGGAACACATTTCTGAGGAGCTGGCTCATGGGCTAAGGCCTGATGTGGAGACAGCCTTGGGAAGCACTGAGGAAGGTGGCCCTGGCCAGGCCTCTCCACGGTGGAGAGAGGAGAGACACTTCCAATTCTATGGTTCTGGGGTTGTCAAAGAATGAAACCAAGCCCAACAGAAGTTCATAAAAAAATGAAAAAGAGAAAGCTGAGTTTATTTACTCACCATGAAGGAAACGCATATGCTGAATATTTTGCTAGAGGTGGGGCGAGGGTGGGAAGCAGGGAGTCAGGGTGCTCCAGAGCGTGTGGGCTGGTGATATTGTGTTAATTAAGGATGGGAAATTGCTCACTGGATAAGGTGGAATAGGTTCACAGGACTGTATGTGGCCGATCATCATGTAATTTTAATGTTTGCACTTAACAAATTAATGTTTTAACAAATAAGAGACATGCAGTGTGTTTACGCCATTCACAAGACAATTGTTGCATTAGCAATGGATGAGTAATGAATTCACACTGTGACTTGGAAATGGGCCCACATATAAAGTGATGTGATGAAAACGTTCTTCTTTCGTTCCTGTTGACATGTCTCTGTCATCCTCTCCTCAACCTCACTGGGACGGGTCTGAATTTGCCAATGTGGCTGTGAGGCCCTGGGCTGGAAGGTGAAGCTGGGCCAAACAGCCCTTGTCCCAGCTGACATAGGCCCAGGCCAGAGACGGCTCTAAGCCAGGGAAAGATGAAACCCAGTTAAGGATGTGGAAGGAAGTGAAGAGCTCTTCACGCAGAGGACCAGCAGTGCCAGCCTCCCCCGGGCTGGTTAGAAAGGCAGAATGTCATGATGGGCCCCAGCCCAGACCTCTCCAACCGGAATCTGCATTTTAACCAGCTCCACAAGGCATTCCTGGGCACATTATTGGCTAAGAACTGCGCCAGCCTTGTTAAGGACTCTGGAGGGTCCTTCAAATGCAGTGGAATGGCGCTGGAGTTTTCAGAAGAACAGTGATGTAATCCCGATTTTAAAGATCTGTATGGCTGACACATGGAGAAGGTTAACTGCTCTCTCCTTGGGAACCCAGCCTACGCAAGAGAGAAGTGACAAAGCAGGGAACAAGTCTTGTTGGCGCTTTCTCTTTGGTTCCTGGTGCCTTGGAAGTCAGAAAGAAAGGGAGGAGAACCAGTCTAGCTCAACACAGCAATTGCTCAATCTGTCTCTGTTAAGTGACTCAGTGCAATTAATTTGATAACCATTTATGTACAGACAGAGGTCTGATGCTCTGTACACACAATGTCAGGCTATCAAAAAATGTTTCCATATATCATGATGGGTATTATATATGTGTGTATGTGTGTGTACAGATAAATACACATACGTATGTTTAAAGAGTCTTTGATATTCTCAGCATTTTGGTATTAATTATTGCAGTGAGATAATAGTAAAAACAAAGTAATTCTCAGAGCTATTTAAAAAGTAACTGTATAAAAATCTTTGATTTTTCTGACAGTAGTTTTGGGGTAAGTTAGGAATTTTTCATTTTTAATCTTTAAGATGGATGTTTGTTAATTAGATTGTCATTCCAAATTGGTTTCTTAGAGAAGTGATCCTAATGTTTAAAAATGAGTTCAAGTCTATTTACAAACCTTGGGAGATTTGTCATTATGTAGACAAAACAGTCAGGTCACTGGGTTTTTTTCCCACCAGGATATTTTGTTGTTACATGAACTTCTCAGGGAAAATGTTCTACAAGTGGAAAGTTGAGAAATCTGTCATATTTTCCCTTTGAATCAAATGACAAAGAAAGTCTGGAAAGACCCAAGGCAACAAGACTAATATTCATTTTCTTTGTTTAATCAGATGATAGGATAGTTTTATGCTGTTTATTTATGTATGGTATTGGGAAAGCTGAAGAGTTCACATGCCGGCTTTAAAAAAAAGTTTTTTGTGTTGTACAAAATTTGGAAAATGTTTAAAAGTACAAATAGAAATATAAAAATAGAAACTATCCATATCATATTACCCATAGATGACTACTCTTAACATTTTGGTCTATTTCCTTCTGAACTTTTTTTCTCATCTAACGAGCGACTGGTGAAAATTTTCTGAGTCGTTAATTATTCCAAGTCTCATTTTTAAACATCTGCGGAGTATTTCACTGTAGGCTGTTACCATAATTTATTTAATTAATACCCTTCTATTGAATATTTTGGCTATTTCCAATTGTTTAAAAGTAATGCTACAGTGAAACTTCTCAAAGGTAAACATATACTAAAATTATATTTTAAATAATTTTGTATGTAGAAGCTTTCTTATCAAATGTCTGATTTTGTGCATTTCTGAGTAAGATGACAAGGTAATATCTTTCCTGATCTACAGATGAGGGTCTGGTCTGAGGTCATTCATCAAGTTAGTAGAGGAAGTGAGTTTAGAATTGGGAGTTCTGGTTATTAAGGCTCTTTGGTAAGTCTCTTTCCTTCCAGAAACTTCCCAGATAATTGAAAAGTAGTATCAGGTGCCACTTTATTCATCATTTAAATAACTAAGTGATATCTGAGATAAGATTGATTTTAAAAATGCTTTGGTTATCAAGAAAGAATGATTCCTGACATTATTACCTTTTTACAATCAAAACATCAATGGAATACTTTTATTTACTGAAATATTATTTGTTTCTGCAATCTAGAAAGAGTTTATCCTAATTCTGTGTTGCTTCCCCTACTGATCTCCTTGAAGACAGTTGTCATGTCTTATCCACCTTGTGGTTCCAGCTCTTGGCATCACACTTGGTATTACTGGTCCTCAGTGAATGTTTATAGAATTGGACCAGCATTTTATTAAACACTAAAACTAAGAAGTCAATAAAGAGTTAGTAGATTCTTGAATCCTTTGGCATAAGAATAAAAATAAACCATTATTTTCAGATGAAATAGTGAATGCTTCATGCATTAATTCAGCTAGATGCTGGGAACATGGTCCCTCCTACCCTCATGGAGTATGTCACCAAATGAGAGGTTTAGTTAAGTCTGCAGACAATAACAATAAAATTATGCATGCTATAACAGGGGGAATATGGGGAAGCAAAATTTGAGTGGCATTGAGAAGGAAGAATAAAGATCAATAAATATACAGAACAGTGAACACGCAGGCTTTGCATTAAGCAAATATGTCAGGGCAATGGAGCCAGAAAGGAGTAAGATTTCAGTGGCTTAAAAACATAATTTATCAAGTAAAGTACTTGAAAATGTTGGAATAAGCGCAGAAAACAGCATGTAGGGTTGCTGGTGGTGCCTTTACCGTCTTCCAGCCTCTGCCCCAGCTGGAGCCCTTCTCAGCATTTAGCAGCTGTGCTCCAAGGTTTACACACAGACTGATTCTCCTTATTTTGCCATGTTAGGCAAAAGCAGATTCTGCAATCTCTTCCAAAAAGCGATAAAAATTAAGAACAGTACTATATCTGAAATCTCGTCAGATAAAGTTCCTACCGGTTGGAAGCCAGACTACATGCCACACAGGTGCCAATGCTCTCTAATTGCTGCAGATATGGCTGGAGAAGCCCAGGAGGTGGATTTATCCAGCCCTGCCTGTTTCTGAGGCTGTGCCCATGGAATGAGTTAGAGTTTCTGCTCACTGTGACCTGCTCTGGCCTTTCAGAGACAGAACGTTGAGAACCCATGTGACCTAAATAAGCAGCATCCCCAGACCCCAGGAGGGTAGTCATGCAGGCAAGGACATCTGAGGCACCCTGCCATCCAACAGAGGCAGTGGCCGGCAGCAGTAAGAGCCCCTCATTCTGTGCCAGAAGAAAGACACTGTTGTGACAGCTTGGGGCAAGTCACTTGAATTTCAAGACTCTCCATTTCCTCAGTCACAGAATGTGGCAGATGAAATCTACCCCTCGTATCTCCAGAAATAATACAATTGAACACATTTTGTACACTGAAAAGCATTCTATAAATGCCAAGTAGTGTTGAGACAGGAATGAGTTTCAATATCAGAAAAGCAATAGTCCAAATATGTTTCTTATGCTCATTTAATTCTCTTGTTATTTCGTGACCTAGTATCAACTTCCTGGAATGTATTAAGGAGTTTCTTATTTTCAAAAATATTATTCAGTGCATTCTTTGCTGCTGGTATTTTCTAATAAGATTGTTTGGGAACATCAGCAGAAATGGCATCCTCCCTTAACAGTGACCCATTAAAAAAGGAACAGTTTATTGCCCTTACACCGTCCCGTGAAAATACTGATGCTAAAACTCGGCCAATGATTGCATCATTTTTATGATGACTTTTCACATACCTCAACTAAGATACCTGTTAATTAGAGAGCTAATCCTGGGTGACATTTAATATTAATAATTTATCCCTCTCTTTAAAATATAGGCCCTTTGACATGTATTTAAAAGAGAAGCCCTGTAACCAGGTTTGGCACACAGCCTCCTTCAAATTCCGTTAATATGTAATCGACTACAACGGGGTGGAGAGTGTAAATTCACATTGTGCGCATTCACTGAGCACCTAAGTGCAATGCACTGTACTAAGGAAAGTCTTGGAATATTCTTTAAACAGAGGATGGATCCTTGGAAATTTTCAAAATGAAGTTGTTGGAACTAATTATCAGACTTGGCAAAAATATTTTTTCTATGCTGATCTCTTCTTCCTAACAATAAAACTAATATAAGTCAGGGCCAGCCCAGTGGCGCAGCGGTTAAGTCCGCACGTTCTGCTTCTCGGTGACCCGGGGGTTTCGCTGGTTCCGATCCCGGGTGCAGACATGGCACCGCTTGGCACGCCATGCTGTGGTAGGCGTCCCACATACAAAGGAGAGGAAGATGGGCATGGATGTCAGCTCAGGGCCAGGTTTCCTCAGCAAAAAAGGAGGACTGGTAGCAGTTAGCTCAGGGCTAATCTTCCTCCAAAAAAAGAAAAACCTAATGTAAGTCCATTTGTCAATATTCAAGTATAGTAAGTATAAAAATAAACAATAAGTACTCCTAATATAAAAACCTTGAGGTAGCCAGCGTTAATATTTTGATGATGTATTTATGTAAAAATGAAGTCATACAACATACGGCATTTTTTATTTTGCTTTTTTGACATTATATTATATTAGCATTTTCTCACATCATTAAATATCCTTTAAAAATGAATGCACACCATTCCATCATGTTTATATACCATAATTTAAACTAAATTTTTGATATTATAAACAAGGCTATGATGAATTCTTGTCTACATATCTTTTTATAATAGACTCATATAGTAGAATTATTAATTAGATCAATTGGCATAATTTTTTGCTTTTTGTATATCACAAATTTTACTTGTCCAATAATAGACATAGTTTTAATATTGATAAGCAAAAAGAAAACAAAATTACGTCAAATCCTGTCATATAAATATAACTAGAGTTAATATTTTGATAGGTATTCTTCTTTTTTTAATTTAATCCAAAATATGATTTGGTGTGTAATGTGAGCCGAGAATCTAAATTTTGAAAATTTCCCCAAACTAGCCAATTTTCCCAACGTTATTTCTGTAATAATCTACTAGTCTCCCATTGACGTCTAGTGATCTCACTTTTGCCCAAAACTGAACCAAAAGAGTATCTTGAATAGAGGCAGGATTTTCTTAGAACACAGATCTGATGATGAGCTACACAGCTAATGGCCATAAATAAAATATGGGGTTTACCAGTTATTTTCCTTGTTGTAGACCTAGCATTAGATAGATTTAAAGGCTCTAGCCTGATTCAGCCCACCATTTCTCAGTGCCACCCCCGACCCCTCACCCTCAGCTATAAATCTAGAGTGAGGTAGGTTCGATGTCCCCCATTAGCCATCACCATAGGACGTCCCATTGGTTTTAGGTCATTCCAAGCATTTGGAAAGAATGTGCCATTTCCAAGCAGTGTGCTAAAGAGCAATTTGTTTCTTTCGCAGCCCCACTCCACCTACCCTGTCTCCTCTTGCTTCTCTCACCCACTTTGATGACCTCCCAGCGGGTGACACGTGGGCCCAGAATCTATTAGACTTTTTTCTAGGTTTCTTAAGGGCTGATCTGCCTTAAACTCTCTATCTAAATTAGAACTAAATTGGTTTCCTTATATTAAGTTGAGCAATAACTTGAGAAGCATTCTAGAGCATTATAATCTCAATAGATCATGTGATGGCTGCATTATAATCTCAGAAGCAAATATATATCAGTGCAGAAAAAACAGAATTGAAATAAAGAAAGGACCTTAAGACCCATGATTTTGTAAAGGGAGAAAATGTTTGCAATTTTGGCCTGCACCTATTAAAACAAAGCATCAACCAGACCCCTCTTAAACCATCACACTTAAGATTTTAAAACTTTTCATTTAAGCAAGTTAACATGAAAGCAAAGTGTTTAAAATTTTCTGATGTAGAACCAGAAGACCAATACCAATTACTCTTAGCATCCACCCACTAACGTGCTGTAAATGATTTACTTGGGAGCCTATTTCAATAAAGTTCCCCTTAGAAAGTATCAGCCAGAAAAGCTTCACTGTAGTCAGACTTGTTTTTACACGTGAAACTGCTGTGCTTTTTCATTTGGAGAAATCACCGAGTTGGTCTAAATAGAGTGGGTTCTATGTTGTTGTTATTATAAGCTTTTCTTGGCCTAGAATTTTCCTGTTTATTCACTATGAAGAAGAACCGTGTTTTTTGTTTTTAAAATTGGAGTGGTAGTTGCTAACTCTATAAGCAAATTGAAGATGATCATGTTCATCAGAAGACCACCACAGTGAGGCACAGCCCTCAAGAGATGATCTCCAGTGGTCTCCAGGACCTTCTAGAGAACTACAAATGTGCATAGCTATGCATGAGAACAAAGTTAAAGGATTGTTAATTCCAATCATATTTTCTCCCTGAACTCTGAATCCATTATTTCTCATCATTTTTAATATGAGGAACCTTTTCTCATATAAAACTTTTTCACAGACCCACAAGTGTTTGAGATGATAGTTAGAAAGTCAATCGTTACATAATTCGCTCCACCAACAACTAGCTCTGTAGCCTTGGCTAATTTGTTGAGCTTTAATCTCCTTATCTGTGAAATGAGGATAATTATATGAATCTATAGATGGTGATGGTTAAATACAATGTCTATAAATGCTTAGCACTGTACGTGGCACATTAGGAACTCAGGAAGTGTTCATGGCGGTGGGTGGTGGCATTTGACGGTATTTGACCAAATTATCATCCAGTTTTTGCCTACTAGAACCCAGCAGTCAAAACTCTTTCAGTTTACTTTATAGTCTCTTCTTACACACTAAGAGAGCAGTTGAGCTACTCCTTTTCAAAAATGGGATTCTATCACAAGGTATTTGTTCTCATTTGTTTATTTCAATTTACTAACAGGAATAAACATGAATTAAGTTAGAATTGTTCCTCATGACTTGTATTTAGTGACACTAGATTTTTGAAAGATTTGACTTTCGAACATATGGGACATAATTTATAAGCAAATAGATTCTCAGGGATTATGCATTTCCAAGAGAAGTAGTGTGGTTCTGTTTGTCTGCTGGCTTGCTGTGGCGTTTTCAAAAAGTTTGGAAGTATGTAGATAAAGATTTTGGATTGTTCTGCTTAGAATAAGCATTTTGGGCAAAAGAGCTCAGGATGACAGTGACCAGCATAATGACAGGGTGAATCCAGGAAATTTCTCAGAAACCAGTGGCTCAGGAAGATCTGAAAGTTTCAACCAGAGATCAGAGCAAAGTAATGGGTGGAAATGAGGGAAACACAAATCAGAGGACATATTGAAGTTGTACTTGACTTCAGACTTTAGGTCAAACCAGGTAGAAGACCGACTCAAACTTGGTGATTATCAAACCTTGCCAGAAGGACCCAAACTAAGAGGAGAAAGAATGTTCAAGGCCAATAGGCAGGCAGATGGAAACAAGGCGACACCAGAAAACAGAGTCTAGTGGACATATGCTCTTTTTTCCTGACCACTCTCTCCTTTCCTCCTTCTGGTGATAGCATGTTGATTTTACTTCAGAGAACTACCCTCCCCTCATTGCTTGTCGGTCCTCTAGCCAAGCGGTTGGGCACACGACCTAAGCTGAGCCAGTCAAGTGCCCTCTCCCAGGAATTTGAATCTTCATCTGAAAGTGCAAGGAGCTTATTCATCCTGACAGCAGTGCCCCGAAAAACTTTCCGTTAGTTTTTGTACCTTGATCCTCACAGCAGCCCTGGGGCTGGTCTTTTCTGAGGCTTGTTTATTTAACTTTTCTTCAACATCTGTGTGCTGCCCCATGTCATTCCAACAAATTCCTCTTTTATCGTTGAGTTAGCCTAAATAATTTCTGTTGCTTGCCACCAAAGGACCCTGGCAAGGATTCAGGAATCCAGACAACAGTCTGGCCAGCAGAACTGGTGGGTCAGCAACCTTCTCCCCAGCCAAGGAGCCTCTTATATTAACATGTAAAGGGAGAGTTACCCTCAGGAGCAACAAATTCAGGCCAGCAAGCGCACATGGGTGAACTCTTGCTAACAAACTGATCTGGCAGTTACCCAAGATGGACTGGAGAATGTGAGAACTGAGTTACTGGTTAATCATTGCTTATCACCAAATTATGAGGCACCTTCAGCCTGGTATACATCTAGTATGAGTGCCAGCCCAGGTAAAATCAAGATTGACTCAATCAGTCTATAAAAGAAATGGTAACTATTGAAATTTTCTCTCTTCCCAAAGATGTAACTTGGAATAACTACTTGACTTAGGATGTTCATCGAGGCAACCTTGCTTGCAAGCTTGGTCTCCACCTTCTGCCCTGCTCATCTATGTCCCTAAAGAAGTTATGCTCTATGCCTTTTGTACCAAGGAGGACTTAGTCAAAATTTTTGCTACTCTGCTGTATTTTGGTGTTCATTGTAAGTCGATTTTCATTAAATATGTCCTTTTACTGGCCTTTTCTTCTCTACCAGCAATAACTATTTAAACTGCTCTAGATAACTTAATTTGAACATTTTTGTAGTTCATACCCATAACCGAACAACCCAAATAGACCATTTTAAGTATATAAAAAGTCTAATCTTTTTTTTCATTACGCACATTTTGGAAAAATTCTCTTTAAACTTGTGTACACATTCTTGACCCTCATTTTGCATAGCTGCCTCATTGGACTTTTGACATTAGGTTAAATTTTTATTTTTAAGAAGTGGATTCAGTCAACCAAGTTTTAAAAAATAAAAAGCTTCTGGCCAAGTGCAAGGTTTAGTTGGTTATTGATTAAATGAAGGATGAGTGGTTTGCAGTGGTTTGCCACAGGGCTCTCAGCATTTACCCTGGTAGTTAGTGCATGGTGCTACTAGTCAGTACACAGAGATCAGAGAAAATCTCCATATGGACTGGTTAACTTCTAGCTGTTTGAGAAAAAGAATAATCTTACAAGTGGTGCTTGCCCTTGACTGTGAGGCAAAGCAATATTACTACTGGAAAAGTAATGAAAATGTAGATTTACGGTAGTGTGCTCATCTTCAAATAAAAAATATTTATATTGAAGCCATTGTTTTGCACAATGTGAAATAAGTAATAATAAGTTATGTAATAATCATGAAATAATTAATTTCATTTAATTTGTTAGACAGTGCCCCAGTTTTCACTAATGTCCATGTAGGAGAATTACCATGTTATTACTTTAATCTTTTATAAACATTTGTCCCTGTTGAGACCAGAGGGTGATGCCCTACCCCATGGGTAGTTGTGGTCCTCACAGAATAGGGTGAATACTTCCTGTCAGTAGACAGGGAAAATGTAAAAAGAGAAGTGAAATTCAGAAGGAAAGCCTTAGACGAGTAGTTCTCAAACTTTAGTCTGCATAAGAGACTTTGGGGAGCTTATTTTAAAATGCAGATTTCCTGGCAAAATTCTCATGGAGTGGCCTGGGAATCTGCACTTGTTACATCCTGATGGATTCTGGTGCAAGTGGTCCTTGGAGCTCTCTTGTAGAATCACGGCCTTGGATGATGGGAGAGAGGGAACTCCTGCCTCTCTCTGGGCTTCGCCCTCCTGGGCCTGGAATTCCAGACCTGTGGGCACTGGAAGAGTTCCCAGATGCCAAAGAAGTCAGCCTTTCCTACAGGGAGTCTGCCTAGTGTTGGGCAAGCAGGGCCCCAGCAAAATAAGAGTGGACTGCACATTGTAAACCAGAATAGCTGGTTGTGTGTTAGTTACTCCTTCTGTTTCTAAGCCTTTAGTAAAGATTTTGGGGGGAAGGAGATGGGAATTATTTGATGTGATTTTTGCTATATATCCAAACTCTGTTGTACTTTCATCATAGTGCTGTCGTGAGAATTCATTGAGCTAAGTAAGGCACATTACACAGTAAGAAGTCAATGTTAGCTCTTTTGAGGTTGATGTTGACTGTCCAGCAATGATGATTATGATGACACCATGTCTCAGCTGTCCTACTGAGAATTAAAGGGAGAATGTGGTATAAACCCCTCTCCCACAATGGCCAGTGTTAATGGTGGCATCAGTGCCTCTGCTCTTCTGAGACAAGGCTAGCACAGGTAGCAGCCAATAGTAAGAGACCCTAAAAGAGAATTTGAATTTGGTTGACCCAAAATCAAAGCTACAAAGCCCAGACACTTCTTCACTCAAGGAGGTTCTTTCTCTCTGTCAACCTAGGAGGACCCTAAATTGGCTTTTATTAAAAGGGCAAGCAAGCCCTCCTATTTGTATATTTTAATAAGATTGGTACATCATTGAGGAGAGTATCGACCATCCATTTTTGAGAACTGTTTTATAAGATGAAATAACCCATTTCAGGACATAGTGAAGAATATTAACAGTTCTCTTCCTCGTTATCCTTTATAACTCAACTTATGAGAATCCTGTTAATACTTACCTTAAAGATTCACTCTGCCACATATTTCTGTTTATTATTAGTTTTGTTTTGGACAAGGTGAAATATATGTAACACTAAGTCATGTAATAATTAGATTTCACCATGTGGGGGTTAAAAAAATGCAATTAATTTAGTTTGGCTCAAAAGCTAGTGTTTGGTCATCAATATAAATATAATTCACTATACACAACAGATGCATTCTAGAAAAAGCTCCAGGCAAACGTATGTTCAAAAATCAAACTATATTGTTAAATTAAGTTATATCTTCAAAAGAAATTTTGAACTCATCAAGAAATAAGCATTTAAGAATCAGTTGTGTATTTCAGTATTTACTGTTTCTTTAACACACTTAGCAGGAAAATTAAATAATATATCAATACTAGGAATACAGAGCCAAAATGCAGAGAAAATAAAGAAAATTTAGTTCTTGACAATATGGTAAACTTAGGTGCTTGTCAATGCAACAGAAAATTCTCCCAGGAACAACTAGTTAGAAACTGCTTTAGAACAACTCCTCTCATTGATGGTCACCTCACTTCTTTAGACATTTTCCAGGTATTTTCAGTACACATGGTGAAATTGCAGGTGCATGGCAATGCATTTCTCCTGTCCTTGTAATCAAGATGACATACCATCTTGAAAAGTTCAGAGCACCCTACTAGGACAATAGAGTAATTCTCCATCCTCATGAATCAGGGATCCCAGCAACCTTTCAGATATGAGCTCACTGAGTTGCTGAATTGGTTCTTCGGCACACTGAGAAAATTGGAGAGAGGATGAGAGTGAAGATGGGGGAGGGATGGTGCTCACACTGCTCTAACTGGGATAACACTGGTAAATGTGGCAACGTGTTCACGAAAATGGGCTTGGACTGCTGTACTGTGGCGATGGAAAAGTATGACAGCAGGGAAGAGCTGCGTACAACCTAAATGAGTCTGCGTGCTGTTTGGGTTGTTTATATCTGGGTAAGCCTTTTTTTGGTGGAAAACAGAGATTCTCTTGGCATCTCAAGAAATCAAGTTTTGAAAGTATGCACACTTAGCGATAAGAGAAACAGGAATCTAAATCTGGAGATAGGTCTCATGGCTAATGGAAGTTATTTTAGGAATAGGCAGGTTTAGTGACCAAGTTACCTCATTAGTCCTTCAACAGTAGATATTACAGCAAGTTGGTAGAAGTTTCTGCTTCTGCCATTCCTGTCCCAGCCAACGAACTGCCTCACTCTCTACCCTGTGTCTGTTCTATCTCACGGCTTCTGCTTACTCAGCTTCCACTTCCTCATGGTTTCTGCTCATTCGCATCTTCTCCTGCCAGAGTGTCTGCCTCCCGCCTTCTCTCTGTTGATCTGGGATTCCACTCCCACCACCGAGCACTAATTCCTTGCATCTCCAGAGAGAATCTGATCGATTTAGCTAATCACTTCATCTTTGCCTTGATATAGCTTTTGAATCAGAGCGTATCACAGGACAATGGACTCCCCCTACCTTGGTCCAATCAGCTATGCCCAAGGGTGTGGTCCATCATCAATTCTCAAATTACAATTCCAATTATTTTGCTTTGGTGGGGGTATTATGAGAACAATGTCCCAAAATTACTCTCTTAAAATAATTAAAGTAAATGCTAGTAATGCCAGATATTATCTGATTGTTCTGATCCAACAGAAAAGTATTTTAAGCCCAAATCTAACAAGCTTTTTAAATAGGAATCCTGACTTCTTTGTCACTAAGTTGTTAAAAGACCTTATTTTTTAAAAATAAATCACTTTCAGTATTAACATCAGGTTTTTTTTTTTAAGTACCTGGAGTTAGAAAGTGATAACTATTCAGACACTGTACCCTTTTCTCTAGGAGATTTTTAGTCCAATT
Organism: Equus przewalskii; assembly: GCF_037783145.1. Classification (NCBI taxonomy): domain Eukaryota; kingdom Metazoa; phylum Chordata; class Mammalia; order Perissodactyla; family Equidae; genus Equus; species Equus przewalskii. The sequence continues at coordinate 15,339,936 of NC_091835.1, forward strand.
CTGTTTATAAGCAGATATTTAACTCTGAAAAAAGGATCCCAAATGGCCTTTCAAAGCTCAGCGATCCATTGTGAGACATTGGCTTAACACAAAATACTTTTACATAACCCAAGCCACCGAGAGGGATATCCGGTCAGCTATTTTTAAAGCCTTCTCCCTCACGCCATCTCACGTAACAGAGTTACAGCAGTTTGCCTAGAAAATTGGCACAGGTTCTGTGATTCATGAAATGGAAACCCAAGTGAAATGTTTTTAACTTGTTTAAAACTGGAATCATTTTCACTTAAATGTGCTACAAAACCAACGAAATAACTTTCTGGATTAGACACACATATATGTATGCAGAATGTAGTTTTTTGCATGATATATATGTGGTATTATGCAGTGGGTTTACCATAGGAATAATTTTCTAGTTAATTAACTCATTCAACAAGTATTTATAGAGTCCTTATTGCAGGCCAGGTGCTGTGTTGCATCTGGGGGCATGAGAGTGAGCAAGAGGGACTTGTCCTCATACAGCTTCCAGTCTAGTAAGAGTTAGGCAATTGCAATGTTGGATGATTGGACTGTAACGTGGTGGTAGAAGGTGTCTGCTGAAGAAGCATATAGAGGAGAGTCAGAGAAGGCTGCCCAAAGGAAGTGATATCCACGCTGAGACCTGAAAGATAAGGAAAAGTCAGGCAGGAAGGATGGGAGGGAAGAATCTTCCAGTAGAGAGAATAGTGCATGCTGGACTGGGGCTTCCTGTTTGAGGGCCGGAGAGAAGGCCAAAGTAACTGGATATAGAGAGGTCGGGGCAGGAAGGAGAAAGGAGGCTGGAGAGGTGGACGAGGTTCCATCATCCATCATCCAGGGTCATGTCAAGGAGTTTGAACGTGCTCCTAGGAGTAACGGGGAGCGCAGGAAGGGCTTGAGCATGACGGAGATATGATCAGACTTCTGCTTAGGAGAGAGCACCCTAGCTGTGGTGTGAGGAATGGATTGGAGTAGAGAGAAACTGAGGCATGGTCGTGATCCAGGTGAAAGATGGAGGTGGTCTGAGGAAGAAAAGGGTCAAGAAGATGGAGAGAAGCAGCCAGATCTGTGAGTTTTTTAGGTCTGATCAATACAACTTGATGGTGATCAATGAATGGCTCTGCATCCGTCCAAAGTCAGCATCAAAACATTGCCCTCAACTAAGGACTTGTGCTTCATTCATTTTACAAATTAGTGTCAGTAAAGAGTTTCTCTGTTTTACTATGTGAGTATGCATTCCTTTTATCAAGTAAATATTAAATAAACCACAGTGCCAATTAGCAGACTTGTCGTTGTTAAGCGGCCTAAAACTCTATTAAAAATGGCATAAACAAAAAGAATTTATTTGTTCCCATAACTTAAAAATCCAACAGTCATGAGGGTTTCAGGTGAGGCTGGATCCAGTGTTTCAATAATCTCATCAAAGACCAGTTTCTTTTGGCTCTGCTCTTTATATGATGTCTGCTTCATTCTAAGGTTGCTTTCCCTCATGGTCTCAGCAATATATTTCTGTGTTTGTGTTATATCTACCATGAAGAGAAACCATCTCCACCAGTTATTCCCTCCAAAATCAAGAAGTTTAATTTCCCAGAAATCCTCAGGAAAATATTCTGGAATCCTGTGCTCTAAAGCAATCACAGTGCCCAGGGAGAAAGAAGTGTTCCTACCAGGAAGAAAGAAGAAGGATGTCAAGTGGAGAGGAAAAAAAAAAGTAAACATCCACTACTTTCAGCAAATTTTCCCTTTGCATCTTAACTGCAGTCACTGTTGTAAATGAATTGAACTATTCACCAAACAAGGAGATTTTGGAATAAATTCTCATCTTTTGGTGCAAGGTACATGCAAGTCCCTCTAGAGCTGGAGGCATACTCAAAAGAGCAATGCTTCTCCCTCCTTGCCACTGGGTCCATGACACTCTCTTACCTTCGCTACTGGCTCCACAAACCCACCTTGAATCTCATCTTTTGCAGATCCTGATACCCTTTCAAAACATGGGCATAAAATGCTGCTTCTCATAGCAATCTCTATCCCTTCCTGAATAACTAAAATTGAAGTACTGCTAAAGTCTAATCCAAACACACAAATAGATACATTTATTTTATATGTTATCTGCAAACAGACATAGTTTTATTATTTCAGATCCAAATATGTAAAGGATGAGGAACTTTGTGTGTGTTCTCTGTAATATGACAGAGATATATGATTAAGTTAAAAATAAAATGTATTATGATTTTCTATTATGAAAGTAATGTAAGCTAATTAAAGAAAATGTGCAAAATTCTGAAAAGTTGCAAGGAAAAAGCCAATCATAGTTTCTTTGCTTAAAGACAATATCATTACTTTTTTTAGGATTTTCTTCTAGCATTTTTATTATGTACAGGATTTTTAAAAATATAGAGGTAAAGATATTGTGTTTACAATTCTATGTCCTTTTTTCTCCTACAAAATAGAATCCATAAATAATATTTATACGGTCTTGTAAGCATTTCTTAACATTCAAGCTTTCTTGACCACTTTTCTCTTAATGGACATGTAGGACATTTCAAATTTTTTATTACTGTAAATAATGCTGCTACAATCACATTTGTGTATGACACTTTGTTTCAGATTTAGGATTATATTCTCTATATAAATTCTCAGGAATGGAATTCCTGTGTCAGAGGATGTGAAAGTTTGAGATGCTTGAAATATACAAAACACCCATTTTTTGAATTCAGACTTTATGCAAAAAAAAAAAGTGCTTGGGAGAGCAGGAAATATAATCAGCTTTGGAAAAGTGTTTTGAAAAGCAGTCCACAAAATTGCTCTGCATCAGCAATATAAAAATGTTGACTGGCTCCATCCAAGAAGCATTTATGGAGCACCCCTGGTGGCCAGGCCTTGTATCAAGGATTGGAAGGAAAACATGCCACTGAGTTGCAGTAGATTACAGTGACTCAGCGAAACAGAGTGACCAGATTTCAAAGTCAGTCTAACAACTCGTCTTGAAGACAGATGTGGCTAAAATGTTGAAGTTGCCTTCAACTTCAAGAAATTCCGGTGTAATTCTGATTGAAATTGGGAAAACTTCAGTAAATTTTAATGGAAACCACTTTCTTATTTTCATAGTTGCAAAGGCTAAAAATAAAGATTGTTTTTTCATAATTCATTTCTGGAACACTAATAATAGTAAGAACTTAGAATATTACACATGCTCTTACACAGCACAAAGACCTTGGAATAAATTTGATAATTTCTTCAAAGACAGTGCCTTTATCAAATCAGCTTAATGAGAGCCAAAGAGAGTAAAAAAAAAAAAAAGAGAGAGAGAAGAAAGAAATTTGTATTTGCTTAAATTTCTTTAATTATGAAGACATAACAGTTCATTTCTTCATTCTCTAAAGCACATCTTTTAGAAGAAAGAATGTGTTTGCTCTAAATTCAAGTGTTAATTTTTCTCTCTGGTTATAAGATATGCTTTTAGAACACAGTATAAATGTTCAGTTATGTTATACCATTCAGATGCAGAATGTATTTGAAAAACTGACGGTTAATTCCACACAAGTGTTACTCCAGGTGCTGACAATTAATTTCATCTTGAACAGCTTGTCCAAGCCTAATTACAGGATTGTGAAGAAGACTAAGTTTGTTTCTGGTTGTTATCTTATCCCCCTACATTTTACTGAATTTCTTCATGTGTGCGTAACGTTTTGAAATGTTAAATGTGATTTAGCATACGCTATCATGTCTGGCTTGCTCATTTCATTTTCCCCAGAACCTAACATGGAGGTCATAAAGTCAGAGAACAGGGTAAACACCAACCCTAGGCTTCAGTTTTCTCATCCACTCCTGTTACCTCTCAGCTCATTGTGGGGATCAAATGATGTAATAAATATAAAAGTGATCCTCTTGTCCTGGGGTTGGTATGGGGACTTTGAAAGTTTTCAAAATAGCGGCAAGTGTCTTTGGAGAAAGATAGGATGACAGTTGTCTGCTGTGCCCAAATCCTCAGTTTCTGAAAATGTCTTTTCCTGGGACTTTGCTGTGTGTGTGTGTGTGTGTGTGTGTGTGTGTGTGTGTGTGTTAGGGAGGAGGGGGGAGAGGCAAGGGGAGAGGTTTCATGTATCCTTAGTGTGGTGAGAGTCATTAGTGAATAAATAAAAGATCCTTGATAAATCAAGTTGACCAAAAATAGGGGCCAGCCCCGTGGCCAAATGGTTAAGTTCGCGTGTTCCACTTCTGTGGGCCAGGGTTTCGCCAGTTCGGATCCTGGGCGTGGACATGGCACTGCTCATCAAGCCTTGCTGAGGCGGTGTCCCACATAGTACAACCAGAAGGACCTATAGAAGGGCCTACAGCTAGAATATACAACTATGTAGTAGGGGACCCTGGGGAGAAGATGAAAGGAAGAAAAAAAAGAAGATGAAGAAGATTGGCAACAGATGTTAGCTCAGGTGCCAACTTTAAAAGAAAAAAAAAAGTTGACCAAAATGAGTAAGAGTTTAGAGCAGTGCTTATCCAACTTCCTGTAATGAATGAACAGTTTTGTTTTAGTTTTTACTTTTCATTCCATCCTGGACCAGTACTTTGGGAAAACAGAATGAAAACGAATTATAAGAATGTAGAATAAAAAGATATAAAATGTAAGCTGAATATTTTGTTTTAGATTCAACCAGCATAAAATCACTCTGTCAAATTGCTTTAAACTTTCTAAATGCTTACTCTCAAATTCTGTACTTATTTCCTCATGGACAGGTATGAAACTGAGATCCATGCTTTGAATTGCACTGGTTTAGAGGACCTGAATAATACAATTAATAATTAACCTGGGGGCCAGCCCTGTGCCTGAGTGGTTAAGTTCACACACTCTGCTTCGGCAGCCCAGGGTTTCACCAGTTTGGATCCCGGGTGCAGCCCTAGCACCCCATCAAGCCATGCTGAGGCAGCATCCCACATAGCACAACCAGAAGGATAATTTGAGCAGAGTTTGTTTATGGAGACATTGTTTACAAGGTGAGGTTCAGGGAAACTGTCAGAGATATTACAGCAGCCAAACTGTTTCCACCTCTGCTCCTTTTCTGGGGCCCAGAAACACAGTGGTACTGAGTTGGCCACCATCTTGATGGGTGCAGGGACCATAGGTAGAGGAATCCAGGAGTTCAAGATGACCCTGCAGGGAGGAAGCCAGGAGAATAAAGACCCTGATCTCATCTGCTCCCTTCCTCCCTCCTTTCCTCCTCTCTCCTTTCCTTCATCTCTGGCCAGAAGGCTAAGAGTTCAAGAGCCCCTTATTGTGGGAGTCCCTGGCTGTGGACATCACAGTCAGCCTCCCAGGACAGAGGGCAGACCTGCAGGAAGGACTGGAAGTGACCTGCCACCTCTGTAAACCACATTCTTAGCAAAATGAAGAAGACAAATGTACTAAGCAATCAACTCAAAAAGTTTTCTGAGGGGCCAGCCCCGTGGTGTAGTGGTTGAGTTGGCATGCTCCGCTTTGGTGGCCCAGGTTCATGGGTTTCAATCCTGGGCACGGACCTACATACCACTCATCAAACCATGTCATCAAACCATGCAGTGACCCACATACAAGATAGAGAAAGGTTAGCACAGTTGGTGGCTCAGGGCCAATCTTCCTCAGCAAAAAAAAGAGGAAGATTGGCAATGGATGTTAGTTCAGGTACCAATCTTAAAAAAAAAAATTCCCAGTGCATAGAGAAAAATAATACGAGTCCTGATTTTTTGTTTCCATTTTTGTTATTTTACAGATCATCATAAATCAATTCTAAACTTGAGCAAGATAGCACAAAAAAATAAAATTATAGTATCATGTAAATGTCCTGATGAAAAAGTCCTGAATAAAACATTAGCAAAATAAAATAATAAAATAAGAACACAGTATGTTAAAAAAAGAAAACACCAAAACCTAGTAATATCATTCCAAAAATGCAACTTTGTTTAATACTTTTATTTATAAAATTGACCATGTTTACAGGACAAAATAGAATGGCTAAAAACTTTCAATCATTTCTCACAACACACACACACACACAACTTGGAAAAGTAGAAATAAGTGGATAATTATAATAACTAATATCTCCTGAGCCCACCTACTGTGTGCCAGGCATGGTGGTAAGCATTCTATATGTGTGTGTTAGAATGCCCCAATACTCCCATGAAGTGGGTTACAATTATTATCTCATTTTACTAAAGAGGAAATGGCAGAGGGAGGTAGGGAACTGTGCAGGGGTCACCAGGTTGGTGATTCGGGGAGCTGGGAGGTTAGCCCAACAGTCTGGCTCTGGGTGTGAGCACTCCAATACAGTACCTGCCCCGTGTCCTGTGTAAATTGTGGAAATCATATTTATGTCAAGGTGAAGAAGAGTCAAAATGCCAAATTTCTTGGAAATAGCCCATTTGACTCTTACGTGAGTATTAATGAGTATTGTTGGCTTGTTGTTGCAGGATGGTTGCATTTTTCTCTTGGGCAGAATAGATTTAATTCAGTTCTTAGCTGTCTATGTGGGTCGTCTTCTGTAAGTGATAGCACGGGCAGCTGTCTTCATGATGGTTACCACTCGTGGCATTGAAACCAAAGTCTAGAGCTGGAATGTTTGTTTCTTGCATCAAGGCTTAATCATGCAAACTTGGATTTGTGAATGGCCATCCAAGACTGAATAGAACTAGGGTCTTAACCTCAAATGTTGATTTTCCAAATTATCGCAATGCTTTCTTAAGAACATAATCTATTATATCAATAAAGTGCTAAACTTTTTTGAATGAACCAAAGTTGAATCCATTGTTACAAATATATTATTGATGCTATTACTTCAAGTGAAGTGCATGAGATATATACAGCATTTTTTCAGACAATCGAATAATTTCTTCATTCATTCATTTGTTTAAACACTTTATCCATTTAACAAATACTCCAGGCCATGTGCTAGTGCTGGGGATATGAAGCTGGATGAGAAAAAAAAAAATCCCTGACCTCAAGAAATTCCTATGATAGTGGTAGATAGAATAGATTCCTAACTACTTGTATAAATGTTATAGTGAAGTAAATATAAAAAGATGGGAGAGAAGAACCTCTAGCAGCCTGGCCAGAGGTCGGAGTTCACATCCGGAGGGAGAGGGGAGGGGAAATGGAGAGGAAAAGACGGAGGAGGAGAGAAGAAATATTCCATATTTATGAAAGCCTCTTCTGTTCTTTTTTGTTATTTAAAAGCATTTCAATTTTACATTGAAGGAAATGGTGAGCCCCTGTAGGGTTTTTCGCAGGGAATCACATAGATTCACATTTTAGAAGGATCCAGAGACAGTGTGAAGGCAGTATGAAGGATGGCTGAAAAGGGAATTGAATGACCAGAAATAGCAGGAACTAGGATGGACCTAGTGAACCAAAGGGATCAAGAGGAACCCTAAGACTTTGTACCCCACCCCATCCCATGATCCCGTCGTTGCACACAGGCTGGCACACAGTGGGGATGTGAATTTAGATGAGGGACTTCCCTCTAAAAATTTAGAAATGTTTACAGTAGACCCAAGACAGGGCTCACAACACTTGAAAATAAGAAGACTAAACTGAAGGGCTGTTTTAACATTTTCCATGTATATAAAAAAATTTCTGTCTGTTGGTTTGTTTTACAGTAAAGCATACCAGCTGTTTTGCTCCTAACTAAAGGCAGAATAGAGAAAGATGAATTAAGGAATGAAAAATTCAGGTTAGGCGCAGAGAAGCACATTACCAGTAAGTGCAGCCTGGTGAGTATGGCAATGGACCACTTCGGGATGAACATCTTGAGATGTTTATCACAAGAAAAAGTCCACGTTCCTCTGGAGTATTTACCTGGGTAATTGCAAACTTAGTAGATTTATAGCAGGGTTAGTTACCAATTTTCTTCTCTATCCTCCCTCCACTACCTCCAAATGGGTTCTTTCTGTCAGTGATACCCCTTGGAAATTTTCGCCTCTGGAAATTCTTGCCCCTGGCATACCATCACTCTAGAAAAGAAGTGTTTTAGAGATTTACGTATAACCAGGTAATCAATGCCCTGTTGTAGTTCATTTTGGCTCAGCCTGCAACCACGACTGGATCAAAACAGATCTAAGGGATTTATCTCTAATCTGTAGCATTCCTAAGAGATTGATTTGAAACTTCCCTAAAGTCCTTGAAAGTCCTCAGCTGGAGAAATGACTCAGGGTCAGGCTTAATCCCCTGCGTCAGTGTTCCCGCATTGTTGTCTTCGTCTAGGACAACAACCCATGGTCCATGGCATCAGACACCTGGGGGAACTGAAACGTGAGAATTCCTGGGCCCAGCCCAGACTGACTTACGGGATCAGAATGAGGGCTGGTTGCAGAGAGCAGAAATTCAGAAGGGCTTGTGCTTTTCCCAAGCTTCTTGGGTAATTCTTGTGCACATAAAAATGTTAGAAAACTAGCATGAAGGATAGGTCATGCCTTCAGTGGTTTTTAAGAGAATAGGAAGTTTGAGGCAAGTGCTTATCTTTATATTGTATATGTTAATTCATAAATTATAGTGCATGTTTACTCACAGCCTTGAAGGTACCACATTCTGTAGGCATGAACATAGTTTGACCTCATCACAGGATGCCAGAAGTAGGAAGGAGCATAGAGATGGCCTTGACCAATCTAAGGAAACTGAGGATCCGAAGGATTGAATCCTTTTTTAGGTGCACTGGGCTAAATGCTAGCATAGCCTGACTGTGAGCTGAGCCCCATCTATCACCCGACTGTCTTAAGACATTTCTTTTTATGATGGATATTCGTTGGAAGAGAAAGAGCAGCAACAATTTTATGTCCTTAGATAGTGTATATATTGTTCTAGACAGGGGCTTTTTTTCCTTTTATCTAAAGCTACTTCCCAACCGAATATTGAATTCAAACACTCCCGAAGTTCTTCCTGAGTGCCAGCAGCCCAAGGCACCCAACTCTTCTCCATTGTCTCAGATAGTGCTGGATCCACATAGGGTCTCAACCCTTGATGGTTCCCCCATTGGTTCTCATCTCTCTTCTCTTCTACATCCTTGGCTCCTGTGAGGCTGGCCCACGATGGGATTTTTTCTTAGTTCTAAACATTGCTATGGCACACAGTTAGTGCTTTAAAATGTGTGTAGATTTAATAGTTGCCAATTTTAGAAAATACGAAAGATGGCGGTGGATGTTTCCAGTATACACTAGAGCTAGGACTCAAAACTGCTCAGATTCATGAAACCATTCACAACCCAGACCTTTTGGCAGTGTAGAGGAGGAAAATCTGTTCTTCTATTCTCTTAGGTTCAATATCTGAGGCTTGCAAATTAAGCTGACAAAAGCCAGGTAAACAGAAGAGAAGCATACATCTTTTATTTGATGTTAATATTTTAATATATTTACTTCACAGAAAAGCAGTGAAAACCCAAACAAGTGGTTAGACTTGGGGGCTGATATACCGTTTTAACAAAGGGCTATAAATTGTGGAGAAGTGACCAGACAGTGAAAAAAGGGTGTTGGCTTCCAAGAGTTGTAAATATATGGGGGAAACTAATAGTAGATAAGGATTGTTTCTCAAGGTTTTTTTATGCAGACTCATCTCGGTGTTGTCTCTGCCTCTGGTGATAGGGGGTGTTCTCTTCCTGGTGCAGGAGAGGGGAGATCATCTTTGCAAGGGGAATGTATGCCCTGCTTTTAAGCAGATATTGGGAGTGGGGGGAGGGGTAGAGAGTGCTTCCTGTATCTATTTGTTCTCAATTGCCTTCAGCTCAAGATAATCCTTACACCAAAGCGACATATTTTCAGGTGACATGTTCCGACCCCCTTCAGCAAAACAAATAAAGCTAAAACGCTTGGGGTCTAGATTGTAAATTCTAGAAACCTACGTACACATCACAAAAGCAGGGCTCTCTCGGAGAACGTCTTAGTTCTCTGTGCTTTGTAGAGTTGTCTCCGTAATCAGTTACACGGTGTTAATTCAGGATAGAGGTTATGGCCTCAATGTTCAACTACGAGGGTCAAAACTCTGCTTATTTTTTGTTTGGTTTTGTTTTGCATTTTTTTCTAAAATTTCGCAATGCAAATTCTCAAACATTCAGAAAATTTGAAAGAATTTTTCCCTTAAATTTAGGTTAGAAACTGTATTTTTGACATTTAATTTTAATGTAAAAATCCTGAAGTGTTTTGAGTGTTTTAAAAAAATAGTTTTGCTTGAACAAATACGTTTATTTTAATTAGATTGAGATATTACCTTGATGAATCTTTCTTGTAGAATCTAGATTAACCCCAAGAAGAAAGAATCAAGAAAGTAAAAGTTCAACAGTAGTGATTTAGCATCTGTGTAAAGAACAAGGGAATATTTTCAGTGGAAAAAATCCTCTTATTTACAAGTTCATGAATAGTATTAAGACATGACTTTTCCATTGAGGAGGAAAAATATTTCCCCTGTTGGTAAAAATTTAACAATAGTTTAATAAGAGGGACATAGTTAAATGGGATCAAAAGCAAAATCCAAAATAAGAAAAAAGAAAGAAAGAAAACCCAACATATTTAGGTTGGAAAAGCTACTTTGTCACAGCCCAGAGTGACACTGTATTTGAGTCTATCCTCTCAGTCAATGGCTTTAGTTGAAGTCTGAAGGCACAAAAAGAAGAATGGAAACAGAGTATTAGTTTCCAGTTGACCTTGATTTCAATAGTCTGTGAAATCCAGGGTGTGGGGTTGTGTATTTAGAGAAACAAATAGTTCATTCTCAAAACTGAGAAATACCTGATGTTACTACAGACTGCAGTCAAAAACAACTGTAAAACAGAAAGCATTCTGAATGAAACAAGGGATTTGGAACCATCTTTGGGACTCAAGCATTCCAATTGTATGTATTTCTCCTACTGAAATTGATGTCGCCTGTCTATCGGAAACAGGTAACCAGATTCGTCTTGTCCTAAGTACCCCCTAATCCCAAATGAGGCACTGGTCTCGTTTGCCATTCCTTGTTTTGATGGATTCTTCAGACACCATGGGATGATGTATCATTAACTAAAGTACTGATAGAAGACTATAGTACACTTTAAATACCAACCCTTGACCATTAACCAGAACACTGGGAAAAAGGATATGAGGATTTGCCAGGGCACTAAGCCCTATTTAGCAGTTTGATTTCAAGGTTGGTTAGTGGCATGAAAATCCAGGCGCAGAATTCCTTTCCAGAATTATTGTGTTACTATGTATGTACTATTAAATAAGGGTTCATTGGAACTCGATGTTTCAAATGCAGTGTAACATTGGAGGGTGTCAATACCAGTGTATCCCAAGGTCTAGCTTGCCTGCAGGATGTATTTCACCTGTGTTCAGACAGCTGTGTAATTTATACTCACCTGTATTTTCCTTGTGGCTATTCCCATGCAGTTTTTCATGTTTCATTGTCCTTCCTATCAAATGTTACCATTTTTATTATATGTATTTCTTGAAGCTCTAACTTCTATAACTATGACTGTCTTTCTTTTCTTCTGTTTTTTATTAATTTTTTTTTCCTTTTTCTCCCCAAAGCCCCCTGGTACATAGTTGTATATTCTTAGTTGTGGGTCCTTCTAGTTGTGGCATGTGGGATGCCGCCTCAGTGTGGCTTGATGAGTGGTACCATGTCCGCACCCAGGATTTGAACTGATGAAACACTGGGCCGCCTGCAGCGGAGTGCACAAACTTAACCACTCAGCCACGGGGCCAGCCCCTATGACTGTCTTGCTTTAGCACCCAAAGTTTGCTGTCTGTGTTGAACTGCTGATGCTGGTATGCTCGTTAAAAAAAAGAAAAGCCATATACCAAAGGAGCAAAGTGCATTTTTATTTTTAGTTCATTTTATTTTCAGCAACAATCTTCCACAAATATTTCCCACATATCAAGCACATTACCTTAGAATATACTCTTCTTGAGGGTGGGATGTTTGATGCTGAATCTTGGACACCCAAACCAGTGCCAGCACGTAGTAAGTCTTAATAAATATTCATTGACTCACATTTAGTCTTAAATATAACCTGAGGATGCAGGAGTGAAAAAATGATAGGATTCTTGGCAGTATGGAGCTTACATTCTTCATGAGAACAGCAATTGACAGCACGAATATCATTGGGAGGCATCTTGATAGCACACAATAGGTCTAGACCACCTGGATTCAAATCCAAGTTCTATCATTTACTAGCTGGGTGACCTTAGAAAAATTACTTAGTCTCTCTGTGCCTCAGGTTTTTTTAATCTGTAATGTGTTATAAGGATTAAATGAGCTAACAGAAATAGCATACTTAGAACAATGCCTGGCACATGAATGTTCGATAAATCTAAGCTATTACTTTTAGGTACCACCCGGTACTACCTTTATTGCAATCTTTTCTTCTCTTGCTTCTATCTCTTTCTCTCTCTCCATCTTTCCTTCTACCTCACTCTTTTTCTTCTCACAAATGTTACTTAACCCACCACACATGAAGGGGCCCATGCAAATGATGGCTCAAAACTGCAGAATTTTCGAGTTTCTAGAGGCAGGCTAACAGAATTCCTTGTTTGTATGTCCATATGAATGCCTCTTTCTTAGCTTAATCCTGTTACCAACAATTGCCTAGCTGGACACAGGACCAGGAATCCAGGGATTTTCGGATTTTACACCTAGACTTGACTCAGCCACACTTTGTCTCTTAAATTGTTTCTATGTAGCTTTCCTATTTAATTAGGGAAATGTTTAATGAAAGAACCTAAAAATATTCCCTCACTGTATGTCTGGATCCTCAGACTAAAAGTTATAATGTCAAGCTTGTTTGCGACTGTGTGTGAACACATAAACACAGATCTTAAAAATCAAGCCAGTTTTTAATATTTCCAGTATACTCGACTAATGACTGGTCATATGCATGGAGTTGTGGACGGGTGCAACAGCAGTGATGAAAAACAGGATTCGTGTGTCTTTTTGGTTCACTTTTCAAAATGTGTAGATAAAAATTATGGAAACATTCAATTATATTCCAAATAAGAAATAGAAGTTTCATTAGGCAGCACTGTAGATTTGGTTACTTTACAAAAATCGTGTAATACTTCCACATGTTTTCTTGAAATTAAGAGGATGATATCCTTTTTCTTTTCTTTTCTTTTCTTTTCTTTTTTATAAACAACAGAAATTTATTTCTCACAGTTCTGGAGGCTGGGAAGTCCAAGATCAAAGTGCTGGCATGAGGATGATACATTTTCTTTTATTTCACAGTTTTAAACAACCTTATCTATATATTAAAGCTAAAACAATAATAACATTTTATTGTTCTAGATTGGCAGTCTCTGCAATAGTACAAACATTATAATATTCCTTTATAACATGAGAGAATTTGTTTTCAGTGTCTGAGGACATACACTGTTTTTATTATACCCCATAGTTACAGAATTGATATTTTATATTGGAAATTATTTTTATAGTTGTAAATAATCCCAGAGATGTGTACATTTTCTTGAGAATAATTTATAGCTGAAATTATTGTTGATTAAAATTAAAAATAACATGGAAGCAAGTAAATAACTTCAAAAATATTTATCACTGATAGTACTATATTCCATCCTGTAATGATTGAAACTCATGCTAGTGTACAACTAGATACAACAAATATATTTTGAAATCTTACTAAGTTCAAAATGCTCTCTTAAGAGTTTCATGAGCTTTAAATATTATTAAGACACAGTCTCCACTTTCAAGGAACTTTCATCTGCTTAGGTAGAATAAGACAAGGACCCATGTAACTAAATAAAACAGCAAGATGCCAAATGTAAGAGAAGTGTCTTGGCCAGTCAACCCACTTGTCTTGGGAGATCAGGAGCCATTCAGTTGACTAGGGCAGTGGTTCTCATGCTGGGCTCTCCAATGGAAATCATCTGGGCAGCTTTCAAAAATACTGATGACTGAGTTCAGCCAGCAGGGATTATAATTCAGTTGATCTGGAGTGTAGCCTGGGACTTTGGAGGGCTTTAAGAGTTCCCCCACGTGATTCTAATGTGCAATCAATAAGAGTATGGCTCTGAAGAATGGGTAAGATTTTGATAGATTGGGATGGGGACCAGGGAAAGGGCAGGAATAAAAGGATGAGAGAGGAGAAGGAAGAGAGCCAGAAAGGCAAAAAGTGAGTTGTTGTGGGAATCATAGAAGGAATAGAAGAAATTGGCTGGATCCTTCTGCTCAAAGAGTGGCCCATTGACTCACAACATAGGTTTCACCTGAGAACTTCATAGGAATGCAGACCCCCACCCCAGACTTACTGAACCAGAGTCTACATTTTAACAAGACCCCATGTGATTTGTACTCAGATTAAGGTTTGAGAAGCTCAGGCTGGATCACAGAACAACAATAATGATGACAATCACTGACATTGATATAGTGGTGTGCAATTTTACATTATCATCTCAGCTGAGCCTCACACCAACCCATAAAGAAGTGTTCTTTATCATCGCCCCATTTTCCAAATGAAGAAACTGAAACTCAGGAAGGTTTGGTAGTTTGCTCAACTAGAAAGTAGTAGAGCAGATTCCAACCTTAGACTCCTGATTCCAAAGGTCTTAGAACATATCACCACTTCTGTGGTCTGAAGGAGTCCAGGGGACACCCTGAAGGAGGAGCGCTTTGAGATATCCCTAAGTGGAAGCCTAGGTCCTGGGCCAGGAAGAGCAGATCTGTGAAAATGAAGGACCCCACCACCCCCGCGCCAGAGCCCTGAGGAGGGCAACCCGAGAGGGCTGGCTCTCGGCAGACCTAACCCTCTCCATTCTTGTCATCTCTTGCCTTTCACTCCAGCTTCCTAAACTGAAAAAACTTCTTGATGCCTTAGAGGGAAAGTTCTAGGAAAACAACAAAAATGGAATGCCTAGTCACCCAGACTTAAATAAAAATCAAACACACTAAAAGGACTTGCATTTTAGTATAAGGTAAAAATAAATATCTCTTCCAAGTATTTCTCTCTCTCTTCATTTCTTATTTACCTCCCTACCTCTTCTCTCCTCTCTCTGACACACACACTTGCATATATAGAAGTTACGTAAGTAGAGAGTTCTAGAAAGAGGAGAAAGACATACACACTCAAAACAAAGAAAGAGAGAACAGGCAGGAAGCAAGAGAATCTGGTGCTATGTCAAATATTTCTAGTGCATTATAAGTAAGTTTTAATCAAATCATTTTTCTTTAAAATAAGAATGGCGAGGGAAGGAAGGAAAGAGAAGGGGATGAGTTGAGGAATTCCCAAGGGAAAGCAGAGAGGGAGGAGGGCATGAAAAGCCAACTTTGAGGACCTAATTTTTGTCCTAAGCCAGATGTTTTTGAACAACACAAAATATGGCATGAGAAAAAGCAGCTCTGCCAACTGTGGTCATATGTCACCAACATGGTAAGTCACCAGCACAATGCTAATTCCTGTCCACGCAGGAAGGTTATCCAAGGATAATCCTGGAAGATTCCCCAGGGGTGCATGGTCTAGTCCAACTGTGTCAGGATGGTCCGATGTCAGTTGTCTGGGAAGTTTAACATGCTTTTCCAGCCCACCATCTAGCACTTCCCTTCCTGCTCACCTCACTGGAGTCAGCTGGATCCAATAGCATGAGGTCCTCAACACGCCTCGCACTCTTCACCTCTAGCCTTTGCTTCTGGTTTATCTCTCCGAATAGATTCCTGTTTTCGACCTATAATCTTTATAACCCAGCTCTGGCTACACCTCTTCTGTGAAGTCTCTGTAACCCAATCTTATGTGAACTCCACTTCCTCTGAATTGTACCTTTAAAAGATGAGACCCTAACCCTTGCACTATGTTATCTTTTTATATGGACATGCCCTGACCAACCCTCAAATGCTTGATGGATTGAAGCTGGGTAACTGGGATGTCAGGCAAGTTACATAATCTCTTTTCCCTCAGTTTTCTTGTCCGTAATTTGGGAATAATAGTACTAAGTTCTCAAAAAGTTGTCGTAAGGATCTAATGAGTTGCTTTAAGTAAAGAGCTTACTACAGTGCCAGGCATCTAGGAAAAGCTGTGTAAGCGTTCTGTATGAGTCTGAAGACCTTTGGGACATTGCTGAACCAAACCCAAACTGATGCTAACTATTGATGCAGAATCAATACAAAGGCTCCAGACTACCCTTGTCGGTCTGCAACAGGTACTGCAAAGCTATCCCACGTTACCAACTGCAACATCCATATAAAAGAATGTGCATGTTGTATATGCACAGTGTAAAGAGTCAAAATAGACACACAGGCACACACACACATTCACGCTTTAAGTTCCAGAACATTACCAGTGCATTTAAAATTCCAGTGTGATCTACCACACCCATGTTCCCTTCCCATAGTCTCCCCGCCACCAAATGCAATCTGGAATTTTATGCTAATTATTTCCTTATTTTTCTTGATAGTCTCACCCATTATATATTTATTCCTAAACAAACAAATATATATACACATATATGAGTTTTGCCTATTTTTGAACTCATTGTAAGTGGAATCATACTGTATGTATTTGCTGTGACTTGCTTTTTTCACTCTCCATGTGTTTTTTTGTCATCCTTGTTCATTGTAAAGTTGTAATTCCTTCATTTACACTACCATATAATATCCCATTCTGTGAACATACCAAAATTTATTTTTCCATTCTACCTGGAAGTATATGTGGAGATTTTCAGTTTTCACTCTTATAAACAGTTCTGCTGTAATTGTGTTTGTACCTTTGTCCTGGTGCACGGTGTCAGGGTTCCTCCAAGGAACACACTGAGTGTGGAGCTGCTGTGGGGTAGAGTGTGTACATGTTGATCTTGATTAGGAAATGCCGCGTTCGTGCTGGAAAACAGTTTACGGCCTCTCCTGCAGGATATGAGAGTTCCGCTTTCTCTCCATCTTCACCAACATTTGCTGCTGTCAGACTTAATTTTTGCCAGCCTGGGACCCACTTTTAATTTTTGCCAAATTAGTGTCTGTGAAGTCACACCTGAGTGTGATTAAATTTGCACTTTTCCTGATTACTAATGGTGTTGAGCATGCTTGACTATGTTTATGGACTGTTTCTACTCCCTATTCTGTAAAATGACTGGTCATATCTTTTGTCCATTGTTTTGTCTTTTTCTTATTGATTCCTAAGATACTCATTCTTTCTTGATTATATGTGTTGCACACATATCATAGTTTATGGCTTATCTCTTCATTCTCTTTATGGTATCTTTTGAGAAGCACTTTTTTTTTTCATTTTAATATGGTAGAATTTATCAGTCTTTTCCCTTCTAGTCTGTGCTTTTGCATCTTGTTTAAGATAACTTTCCCTACCCCGAGGTCATAAAGATGTATTCTTAAATTTTCTTGTAAAGGTTTAAAGATTTTATGTTTTCCATTTGAGTCCTTAGAACATTTGGCACTGATCCTTTGTAAGTATAATTTGGAGAAACTTTGTATTGTTTTCTTGTGTATAACCAATTGACTCAATACCATTCATTGAATTTCCCCAGGGATCTGCAGTGCTGGCTTTGTCATATTTCAGGTTTCCATATATGGCAGGGCTATTTCTAGCTTCTCTATGTTGTTCTATCAGTCTACTTGTACATCTCTACACCTAACACCACAGTGTCTTCATTACTATGGTTTTATGTAATAAGTCTTAAAATCTAGAATGGCACCCTCCCTCCCTGGTTTTTTTATTCAAATATATTTCGGCTCTTATGAGCCCATTGTACTTCCATCTACATCTTAGAGTGGGGTTTCACACTTTTTTTGGCTCTCCGTCATCCCCAGTGCATATTGCTCTTATCCTACTGCTGAAAGAACATTCTCAGCTCTCACCCTGAGGCCTTAGATAGGCCATAGTATGCGTGAACATCCACAATTTGTAGGGTCCTGGTGAAAGTGGTTGAGAGTTTTCAGAGTCAAGACACAACATTGCCCTTATCATCTGTTTGGAGATCATAAACCTGTTTAAAGTGAAACTCAAGACTCTTATGCTAGAGATGGTTCTTGACTCAATGGGAGTAGCCTTGGCCATTCACAAACAAACCTGTTTTGGTCAATTTTTTCTTTTGACATTTAGAAACCCATAAACACCATAATTACTTCCTTTCATCTTGACCCAGTTTGGCTTCTTCCAAAGCAAATCAAGGTCACAGTGCTATTGTCTAGGTGCTGTGCAAATTAGGTTTGTTAAGATTTCTCAAATAGCTACAGAGTAGCCTGAAACACAAACTAGGATTAAATTAAGAGAGACAATACGTACAAGAGTATGGAGACCGGAGAGGCTCCTTAACCAGTCCAAGAGCACACAGTCTGAAAAACAACCCATGGTTCATTTTATGTTGCCCATATTGAGAAATCTCTATGCATTAGGGACTCTTAAGTACCAAACTATAAAATTAGGAGTGGTAATTGATGTGAAAATTCTTGATAATCTAATAAAATACCACGTCTGTGTATTATAATCCCTTAAATACACATATTTGGAAATCATGGTTATTAATATATATTATACTTTTTCTCCATTTAAAAGTTAAAAGGTTGTGTTGAGTTATTCTTAGAGCTTCTTCAAATCCAAGTATAACTGTGAGTATATCAGATATCCCATTAATACCTCCAGTGTTCTATCGGAGAAGTCTTCTTTGATGCGGATTTATCACTTGTGTCTTCTCTAGTTTAGACTTATGTTGTTTTGTCTCTTACACATTTTAAAGGAAGTTGAAATTTCATGACAGCTTAGCATCAGAACCTTTTCTCTGTTTTTTGCTCAAATTCAGATGACTATGGGGTGCATCCAGATCTGTGTCTTTCTTCATTTTTTGTTCTGTAAACCAGAGCCTATAAAAACACTTCACCTCCTCATACCATGTCTGGGTGTACGACTGGCTTTCCATTCTTCAAATACCTGTTCGTCCTGAATTATAGGCACTGGCTATGTAAAGTGAAAAACATTTCAAAGATCTGTGTGTGGAGAACTCGAGACTCACTGCCGAGTCCTTTGAAATATGGTCGCTGCCTACTGTTAGCTTCCTTCTCATTTATTTAGTGTCCCATGTTCTGAAGAGCCTTCTTGTAAACTCATAGAGCTCTATAGTCTGGCGTCGGCTTTAAGAACCTTCTTATCACATCATTACCTAAGGGCTTCAAAAGGCACTATTCGTCAACTCCACAAAAATGAAAAGTATACCTGAAAATATTTGTTTTCAGACTGACTCATTCTTGAATGTCTGAAACTTATATCAGATTTTTTTGTTTATTTAATTGGCTTAGAATGTGGGATTGAAATGAGAAATTAATATAAGCTAAACTTAAAACATAGATTTTTCTCAGCAAGGAATTTTTATTTTTGATTTTAGTGGCTGGGTCAACAGCCTACCATTCCCTCATCATCTTTTTCTTTTTAAAAAAATAAAATAAAACTTTGTGTTGGTTTTTTTCCTGATTATGAAGTAAAGTACATATAAAAATTTTAAAACAATTCAAGAAAGTAAAAAGTCAAATATGAAAGGCACCATAATCCCATCCCCAGAGATAACCATTTTCAACCCTTCTATGTGTATTCTTCTAGAATTTCTATGCATATGCAAATATGTTTCATGCAAAAATATAATCATACTGTTTAGTAGTCTAGTTTCTTCACTTAATGTCGTATCGTCTCTCTAAGGTAATGCATATGGATCTGCCTTGTCTTTTTATGTGTTGCCGTAATATTCCATGGTATGGATGTGCCCTAATGTATGGGACCAACCCTTTACGAAATCTTGTTTGTTTTATGGGCCAATTTATACTCCCTCAGTTTTTTCTAGCATCACATGTGCAGGTATGCATTTCATGACCCTGGCTTTCAATGACAGATGTTTGTATTACCCTTTTGATATTCAAATTTTAATTACGATAAAAAAAGAAAAAGGTGTTTACACACTACAGCCTGGAGGAACCTTGAAGACATTATGCTAAATGAAATAAGCCAGTCACAAAGAGACAAATAATGTGTGAGTCCACTTATACGAGGTACCCAGAGTCTTCAGATTCATAGAGACGGAAAAAATGGTGGTTGTCAGGGGCTGGGAGGAGGGCGAATGAGGAGTTGTTGTTCAACGGGTACAGTTTCAGTTTTGCAGGATGAAAAGAATTCTGGAGATTGCACAACACTGTGAATGTACTTTACAGAACTGTATACTTAAAAGAGGTTAAGATGGTCATTTTATGTCATGTATATTTTATCAGAACTAAAAATTTAAAAAAAAAATACGAGGGTGCTGGGGCCAGCCCCGAGGCTGAGTGGTTGAGTTCGTGCGCTCCTCTTTGGCGGCCCAGGGTTTTGCTGGTTCCGATCTTGGGCGCGGACATGGCACTGCTCATCAAGCCATGCTGAGGCAGCATCCCACATGTGACACCTAGAAGGACCTGCAACTAGAATACACAACTATGTACTGGGGGGCTTTGGGGAGAAGAAGAAGAAGATTGGCAACAGATGTTAGCTCAGGTGCCAATCTTTAAAAAAAAAAAAACAAGACTAGGGTGTTTAAAATATGACTGTATACATTTTATTGTAACATTTATTCATTAGTTATGTAAAAACCACCCTTATCTAGCAATTCAATTATCTAGAAGATCATCAAAAACTAGGACAATGGTATAAAGCTCCTGAACTTTGTCTATAGTTGAGGATTTCAGACCTTACACAGAGTCTCTTTATTCTGAATTGATAAGCAATTCTACAAAACTTTAGTTACCTGATTTCTTAATCAACGGCATAGATGAAACAATTAAAAATGCAGGAAGAGATACAGACAGCTACAAGCAGGAAGCCAACAGTAGAAAGAAGGAAAGGCAGAATACCAACACCACAGAAAAAGCCTACCTCAAAAAAAAAAAGCATATTTAACAACTGAAACCACATGCCATCCTGCATCGAATGAAATACATGCAAATACCTCGATACATACACGAGCATCACTCAACACCTATTTCTTAATCACCAGTTATGTGCCAAGAATCCATTAGGGCACGGAAGTGTTGACAGTGACAGCAACAGTGTTTAGAAAGGGAGGATTATGTCATTTACAATCTATTTACAAAGGCAGAGGGGCGTGTAATACAATGACAGATGATCAAAGTTTGGGCACTTTTAGGCTGTCTTAAACCTTCATTTATCTAGAAATTATACTTAGACTATTTCATGTTTCCCAACAATTCCGGGTGCAAATGAGACTCCTTTTAATAATCATATATAGTTTAGTGACTTTATCTATCTGCATTGACAGCAACCACTTGGCTCCTTTTGTAAGCCATTTGTAAGTATGTTATTCACCAAGCAGCAGGTGTGTGTATTATAAAGGCGTGTTTGCTGGGTTTAAACATTTGCAATAGTTCGTCTTGATTTTAACCACAATGTTTTCTTGGCTATAGCCCTGTTTCATTTGGGTATTTGTGCCAATAACCACAGTTCATAGATTTGTATTATAGAAAAAGCTGATACCGGAAAGAAAAACAGTAATGCTTGGTGTACCATCACTACATGATGGTGAATTTGGGGGTCTTCCTCTCTTTTTCCACGGAAACTATAAATTGTGAAAAATTATCAATACATCATCTTCAGTTTATTTACCACGTGAAGATTCAGAAAGGAAATTTGTGGTTTCAGCCACTGAATTTAGTAGTAGAGATAATAGTTCAAGAAAACTGTGCTCAAACAGAATCCCTGAGCGCCATAGTCTCTGATGGGACCTAAGAATTTTTCTTCAGAGATGAAGTATTAAAATTTAGAAGCCTTAAAGTTAACAGTATTTTGGACATGACTGGCCTTTGCTTGTTCCATTGTGCAGAATATTTCTGCAAACAAGCCTGTGTTTGCTGGAGGGCAGAAGATAATCTACGTGGCTGTGATATTCACATTTGCCCTTTGAAATACACATTCGAACTCCCAGAGTTAAAGACTTTTGAAATACCTGAATGTGACTGGATATCAACATTGTATAATGACTATCAAACATAACCCACAACACTGCTCCTCTCATAAGCCCTGACTGCCACAGTCATGTCAAAGGGCAGCTGCACATTTTACGGGTCTGCGTATATATATTATTTTGAATTTGCCAGAATAGCTAAACTCCTTTTTAGGGTTTTTCTAAATGCAATCACACATTTGAAAAGATGTCATTTAAAAACACTGCATTTTTTATTAGGATATGATACCGATTACATCTCTGTCTTAAGAAAACTAATTTAAATGCACTTTTTTTCCTTCTGTAGCTTCCTTCCAAAACTAGCAGGGAATCAAGCTATCTACATGCCTGGTCTGTTGATCTGAGTTGAACAATCAAACTCTATTTTAGCAGTAGGAAAAAGATATTTTTAACATTAAGAGGGAAAAAAAGCAAATTTTAGGAAAATGTAAAAATATAATCATCTCGGAGAGCTCCAAAATCACGCTTAACAAGTAGAAATTTAGTGACCTGAATTTCAATTGCTTTGCGTCCTAAATTATATTATTTTTGCCCACTTGTATTTTTGATTTTAAAATACAGAATTAATAAAAATTCCTTTCTCATATCCTTTTGTATTCCTACCAAACAGATAAAAACCATTGTGCAGAATTTCTCATCTTCCAATCTAAAGTATAATAGCACAGAATGAAATCTCTCTCTTCTGATCCATTATTTCTATCTCGTCTTTTCCTTTTCCACTTATTCTGCTTTCCGGCTCATGCATTTTCCTTTTTCTCGGTGCTCCTCCTATTTATAATACTGCACTCTGCCAACTTGTGGATTTTTTTTTTCCGCAGAGCTAATCCTAAGGACTCTAGTTCATTCTCTTGTAGTTTTCTTTGTTTTTCTCCTCCTAAGATTTTATTTACTTGGCATTTGTCATCTGGATGAGAAGAAAAATTCAGTCAATCATCAAAATGTCTAAAATATCCAAATGTTTGGTTTTCCAGACGCATAACTTACACTTTCTTATTTATTTTTGTATGATGTATCACTCTAGCTGTCATCGTTATGTTTATATGCTTATCTCTCCGTAGTCTGTTCTCAGTGCCATGAAGCTCTTGACGTTTGCCCAGTTTCATTTTTAACCTCCTTTTGTTGCTTTAATAATAGTTATGTATCTTATATAGTTATATAAATTACACCACCAACAACTTGATGTATTTAGCACCCTGTAATCTATCTTTTCATACAGTCGACATTTATTGAGCATTTACTATATGCGATTGAGCCCCAATGGTATCTAAGAGTATCCTGTCCTTTGAGGTTTAAAACTGCTTGAAATTCTTTGAATGCCGTCTCAAATCCATGGGAAGTCCAATTTCTGCCCAAGATTTCTGCCAGTTCCCTGGAGCGTGCATTTTCTTGATAGTTTCTCCTTCTGATTTCCTGTCCTTGCTGAAGACTGAATCTCACCAACATCTCAGTTTCCACAGCTATTCTTCCACTCATGGACCAGAGCAGAACACAGTGCCGCTCATTCAATTTCCCCAGAACAGGGCAGTTTTATAGAACAAACTTAACTGAAGACTCAGAGACAACACAGGAGACCTGAACTGTGTCTGTAACGTGCTACTTCCTACACTGGGTGGTGGGTGAAGGGATATTTGTTACATTACTCCTTATAACTTTCCATAAATATGGACCCTCACCCCCACCATTCCAGTACATCCAGAGGGCCTCGTTTTATATCAAACAGGCCCATTAAGTCATGTGACACAGCTAAGGGGACACAGCTAAGTCCCCGGAGAGAACTGCTCCTCCTCTCTCCTGCCCCGTGAACTATCACCCCTGTTAGGAACACAGAGATGCATAAAATGTGCCTTCCAAGGAGAACCTTTGTCTGCTGGTGTAACAATATTTGTTACAAAATATCGTAAACATATAATTACAGTGCAATTAGATATGTTTTCTAAGAGCAGTTATGCACAAAACAGATGAGGGAGCAGCTAACTACATAGAGGATGTAGGGAAGTGCTCCAGAATGAGCTCAACTTAGCCAAGCAGAGTAAGGGGTGGCGAGAAGCGGGCATTCGGGCCAAAGAAGGACCATGTGGAAAAGCACAGGAATGTGAAAGAGAGCTGGAGTGACCAGTGGCCTCTGAGGCTGGGGAAATACGGGGACCAGAAAACAAAGAGCCTCATACGTCATGCTGATGAGTTTGGACTTGGCACTGCTGGCTGTGGGGAATGAACAAATAATTTTAATCAGGGAAGTGACAGAATACAATTCGGGGAATTTATTTAAGGTCTGATAATCCCAACTATCCTCTATTTTTTAAAATAAGTGCTGTTTTCTTGTTTCATAAATACCACAGAGGTTAGTGTAATAGTTTTCCAGAGGAGTCTTCATTTCTGTGTAATGTTTGATATACTGGGGACATTCTCAAAGTGTGATCTGGGGAATTCCATTTCCTGGGCTGCTTGTTTCACATGCAGATTCTAGACACTCAAACCTACTCTCCGGGGATGGGATCCTGGAAAAAGTCAGACTACCAAGGGCTCCAGGTAACTTATGTATACTAAAAGGGCAGGAGTACTATCCCCGATTTCAGTTGGAATACTGTGAAACTAAACAGAGATTTTCCTTAGTCACAATTTGATTTGAACTGGCACTATCAAAGAGGTATGTTAATCTTAACAAATGCAACAAAAACATCTGAAATATTTATATTTTTAACATTACAAATATCGTAAACATACAATTACAGTGCAATTAGATATGTTTTCTACCTCTATCTCCCATCTGGGTCAGCTGTACCATCGTCATCCTGAGACAGTCTTTCTGAGCAGATTCTTTGTCCTGGAGCCCATGTCTTTCCCTTTCCTGACCTAACTCCCATTTCAGGTAGAGCACATGATATCCAAGCAAATGCAGGATATCAGATTCTCTCCTTATCCTTGAGAGAGAGTTATATTTGTGCTTTGCTGGCTTGTGGCCAGCCCCAATCAAAGTGTTAATTGGACAGCGTCATCTGTCCTCCACTTTTAGGGAAAAGGTATTTTCACAGTAGTGACCAACCCAAGCCAGGAATCGAGCCTGAGCCCAAATCAGCCATAAAGCGTTATTCTTCTCTAGGTGAGCATCCTTGAGACACAGCCTGCAGGTCTGTGGGCCCTGGCACCCGAGCACGGGGCAGGAGAGCCAGCATGCAGCACGGCCTCTATGCTTTTAAGATTGCACAGTCTCCCCAAAATGATTCAGCTCACCTGCACAAGGAAAAATTAGAAATTCCAGGCTCCAAATAAAATCTGGACCAACGTTGGAATCAGTATGAAACAGACGCATCCTAAGGCCCCTTGCTGTCTTAACAGCCTATGAATTCCAACAATGGAGAGAGTAGGTCTCCCACCAGAAGTAGCTCAGGCAACCTCTGGGATGTACCTTTGTATGCAAGAATTGTCAGCTTCAGGTTTCTTCATCAGCTGTCTGAATCATTTTTCTTTAAAATTTTCCTATGTTTATTCTTACTGTATTTTTTTCTACCAGGAAGTCAAAACTAAACTGGTAATTTTCCAGATGGGAGAAAAACATCACTTAAGATGAATTTAGAATGCTTAAAACAATAAATTCTAGGACTTTAAACGTAACGTAATAGGACATTTTCTGGTTTTGAGATGAGCTTTCTTTTTTATTCTGGATGAGTTTTCTTTTTTATCGTTAATTTTTAGCCAAGTAAAATAGGCAGATAGTAAATGATAATAACACTAATAAAACATTTGTAATATTAAAACTTAGAGCAAAAACAAAGCCCTCTCCTGGCTACCCTCTCCTGAGTTCCCCTCGACAGAGGCAATCACCTTCAGCTCTTACAGCTGTTTTTTCCATTTATTTACATTCATATTTCTGAAAAACAGGCTTAGAGAGTTATTTCTCAGTGTGTCAATTTTAACATTATCTGTTGACTTGTAGTTTGGTAGATGAGGACTCTTGCATGACCCACCTCCCTCCTTTTTCTCAAATCTTCCCAATAGACTTATATCATAACTTTTGGTTAAATCTATAGTGTATGATTTGGGAAATTTTGTCCTCTGCTAAGCCACTACTTTTCATGTTTGTAGACTTTCTTGGACAAACTTTTGTTCATCCTGAAGTTTTAAAAGTTTCTATTGTCGCACTTGTCAGACAATTTTCTCATTTTCTTGGGGTCCCCTGGGGCCCCCACCCTCTACCTCCCATCTGAGTCAGCTGTACCATCGTCATCCTGAGACAGTCTTTCTGAGCAGATTCTTTGTCCTGGAGCCCATGTGTTTCCCTTTCTTGACCTAACTCCCATTTCGGGTAGAGCACATCGTCCAGTAGTTTACTATGAAAGTGTGGCTGGGAGGAAATATTGTTGCTTCATTAGATATCTGAAAATGTCTGTGTCTCCTCAAACTTGATGTATCATTTGGAGGTATAAAGTCTGGGTTGACAATCAATTTCGCTCAGAATTCTGAAGACCTCATGCCATAGCTCCCTCATGGTATTGTCATTGACACAACCAATGCCATGTTGATTCTAAGACCTTTGTATGTTGTTGTTTACTTCTAGGATCTTCTCTTGGTCCCCAGTGTTCTAGAATGCTTTGATAATGTGCCTCAGCTGTGTGTTTGTGAGTGGAAGACATTTAGTGGGCCCTGATCAATCTGAAATTTCACTTTCTTTACTTCAGAAAATTGTTTCTTGTATTATTTCTTTGACAATTTTCTCCTGTCTATTTCTCTTCTTCCTCCTTCTGGAACTCCATTTGGTCAAACACAGAACAGCCTGGATTGATCCTCAAATCTTCTCGGCTTTTTTTCTGATTGTTCACCTCCTTTTCCTTTTGTCCTATTTTCTGAGATTTGTTGAATTCCTCTTTCATCAAACTTTCAATGTTGGTTGTGCCCTCGTGTTATTTATTACTGCCTAACAGATTATCCCCAAATTTTGCAGTTTAAAGCAGCAAACATTGATTATCTCATACATGTTCTGAGGGTCAGGAATCTGGGAGCAGCCTCAACGGGTGGTGCTGTCTCAAGGTCTCTTGTGGGGCTCAGAAGCTGTAGGCTGGGGCAATAGTCATGTAAGGCTTGACAGAGGTGGAAGATGAGCTTGCAAGATAGCTCATTCACAGAATTGTTGCCAGAGGCCTCAGTTCCTCAATTCAAGGGCCTCTTCATAAGGCTCCTTGACTTGACATGGCAGCTGGCTTCCCCCAGAGCAAGTAATCCAAGAGAGACAGCACACATCACAGTGTCGTTTATGACAGTCTCAGAAGTGACATAGCATCGCATATGCCCTATTCTATTGCTCATGCAGACCAACCCTGGTTCCATATGGGAGGGGACTACACAAGGGCAAGAATGCCAGGACGAGGGACCATTGGGGGCCATCTTGGAGCTGGTTACCATAGCTCTGGATTCTAACTTGTGTTGTTTCTTTTCTCCTTCTCCTCTGCGTTAGCCCACCATTTTGGAACTGCCTCTTTGGGGAATCCTCCATGACTCCAATCCAGATAGTGTTAAAATGATGTTTCTTGGCTCAGGCTCCCTATTACATACAGGAGCCAAACCCTCAGACAGCACAGTTGGCTCCTAGACTCAGTCCAGCCACTTTAGGCATCAGCCCCTTCCACTGCTTTGCATTGCCATTGCATCTTGCTCACCAGAAATATTTTTATTATTTTTGAGTTTGTCTTTTTATTTTCTGTTTTTGTATCTTACCTTTTGTTGCAATGAAAGATATGTGCCAAAGTATTCACAAATGTACTATTCCACTTGCTCAAAGCTTCCACTCACCATCCATCTTCTAAAAGTTAATTGCCACTTTCTGTCTGTTTTTGTTTTCTCACCTATTTTCCTTGTCTGTGGATCGAAACTATTTTTATTCTTTATCCATCATCTTATTCTAGTTTTCAAAAGGAGACGACACATATAAAAGTATTTAAACAACTCTTTTGGGTTAACTCTCACATACATGTGAGCTTGTTTATTCTGTTTATTATTCAGAATAATATTGCTACTCAAGCAGCGTCCATGTCTTCAGGTAGTGTGACATCAGAGTCTTCCTTAGAAGCCAAAGAAGGCTTCCTTTGGGAAAGTGGCCTTGTCTTCTGGGTGACCCTCAGATTCTTACCTTCCTTTTAGGTTACTTTTAGGTTCACAGATAGAAAATGGATTTTTCTTTGAAATGTCTTACATTTCTGTGATTAAGAACAAGGTTTCTAAAACTCCTAGCAACTCTCCCAGAACCCACAGCTGGAAAATATAAAACTTCTACATTCACTTTAAGTTTGCTGTTGACAATTTGTATAGTTAGCGAGTAACAGCTTGTGGAAGTGGTGAAAGGCGTGTGGTCATCCTCCGTGGACGAGAACTAAGAGCGGCTTTTCGAGGGAGATTTGCTCCCATCTGCAGTAGCCCACCTGGAGAGACCAATGAGAACCTGGAAGCGCCAGGTTCAACCGTCGAGTCACAGGTAAAAATCCCCTGAAGTGCTTCTTCACTGGTTGTCAAATGGAAAAGGGAGAGGAGAGTTTTGTTTACCAGCTACATTTTATTTTTTAATAATATTATCAAAGATGTTTTCTGAAAGACCTGGTCTTACACATGGGCAAATCAGGCATGCAACAAAGGGGCCCCGTCTGCACCAACATGTGTGTCCACCTGTTGCTCTGGAGTTTGAATTTTCTACCATTTGTGGCATTGTTGCAGTTTCTTGTGTGTGTGTGTGTCTGTCTAAGAGGCATTGGTTCCTGAAAAATGTGTCTGTTACCCGGACAGATTTTTAAACACGAATTCATTAGCATCCATTACACTGTATGAGATTAGCTTGCTGGCACCTCTCAGAGAAAACCGTGCAGCAATAAGTCACTAAGAAAATAATGGCCAACCAGAGGGGCGGGGCAACAGAGAGGGGGCAGCCGTGACCACTTTAGTGTTTCCCGAAGTCGTTCCTGGTTGGCCTGTAGACTTTCACCAGACCCAGGCAGATGAGAAAAATGAGAACAGTGTAGATACTGTTTATGAAGTAAAAGCTATTTCTTTCTGTTTTAAAAGGACATCTTGTGTTCCATGAGCATTTACTTGCTTCCTTTACTGTGGTTTAATTTTCCTATCTTGTGGAATTATGATGATAGTAGATAATAGATTTGTGGCTGGTGGGGGGCAGGTTTGTTTATGTGTGTTTGGAGGTGGTCATTGCCCTTGGTGGTGGTGACGCCAATGAGTCGATTGTAAATTCCTAGTGACCCTGTGGACGGCAGGGCAGGACCCTGCCTGGTCTTTTGTGCCATCCTCTCACCTTCCAGAGCTGTATCAGACAACGCTCTGCTGCTATTCATAGGGTTTCCATGGCCAATTTTTTTGGAAGTGGGTGGCCAGGTCCTTCTTCCTAGTCTGTCTTAGTCTGGAAGCTCTACTGAAACCTGTCCACCGTGGGTGACCCTGCTGGTGTTTGAAATCCCGGTGGCATAGCTTTCAGCATCACAGCAACATGCAGCTGCCACAGTACGACAACCGACAGACGGGTGGTGTGGTTCCCTGACCAGAAAGGAACCTGAGTTGTGGGGGTGAGAATGCTGGATCTTAACCACTAGATCACCAGGCCCTTACATAGCAAAATATAAATAAGACAATCTGACATTGGTCTCCATTTAAAATTCTTTTTTATTTTACTGCTCTGTGAAGTTCAAACATTAGGAACTTTTGGATTATATGATCCACGAGATTCTTCCAATCCCAGAATTGCATTACTTATTCCCCTCCTCCCCTCTCCCCCAATCCTTGGACTGAAGTGTGGTGGGGAAAGGGGAGGCCAATAAGGGAGGGATGGCAAGAAAAAAGACCGATTCCTGTCTGCCATTCTGAGGTGGAAAAACATCTCCAGCTAAAGTTCTGAACTGATCTCTTCTTTAGTTTCTCTCTTAATTTTTTTTAGTTTCTTTTTTTTTGGTGAAGAAGATTGGCCCTGAGCTAACATCTGTTTCAAATCTTCCTCTTTTTGTTTGAGGAAGATTGTCACTGAGCCAACATCTGTGCCAATCCTCTTCTATTTTATGTGGGATGCTGCCATGGCATGGCTTGATAAGTGGTGCTAGGTCCACACCTGGGATCTGAACCTGTGAACCTGGACGCTGAAGCAGAGCACTTGAACTTAACCGCTATGCCACTGGGCCGGCCCCTCTTAATTTTTTTAACGTAACTTTTATATAGCCACAGAAAAATATATAATCAAGATAAATTACACCAGGGGTTAACAAGCTTTTTCTGTGAAAGTCAGATAATAAATATTTCAGACTTTGTGGGTCAAGCAGCAAAATCAAGGACGTTATGTAAATACCTACATAACAAGAGAGACAACAGATACAAATGTTTTTAGTGACAAAATATAAAACTGTATTTAGAGACACTAAAACTTGAAGTTTGTATAATTTTCATGTTACAAAATTTAAAAAAATTTTTTTTCCAACTATTTGAAAATAGATAAATTATTCTTAGCTCACAGGCTATACAAAAACAGGCAGCAGACTGGATCTGGCCTGTGGGCTGCAGTGAGTGGGCCAACTGCTGATTTAGACGGCTAATTTCATGAACTAGCGTGTTCTGTTTCTCACTGGGTTTTTACAATCCTATCTTAAGGGCACAGTGACAGGCGATGTGAGCAGATGCATATCCCCCCTCCCCCATGCCTCCGTAGCCCCCAGAGCCACTCAATAATGAATCATAGCACAGTGGTTGAGACAGTGGCTCTGGGTCAAACCCTGTGGGTTTGGATCCCCCGCTCTGTTCCTTATCACCTCCAGTCTCTTGATGTCCCAGTTTTGTTTTTTTTTTTAAAGACTGGCACCCGAGCTAACAACCGTTGCCAATCTTTTTTTTTTTTTTTCTGCTTTTTCTCCCCAAAGCCCCCCAGGACATAGTTGTATAATTTAGTTGTGGGTCCTTCTAGTTGTGGCATGTGGGATGCCGCCTCAGGGTGGCCTGATGAGCGGTGCCATGTCCTCGCCCAGGATCCGAACCGGCGAAACCCTGGGCCGCTGAAGCAGAGCGTGCGAACTCAACCACTCGGCCACAGGGCCGGCACCTTCAGTTTTTTTACCCATAAGATGAGGCTGATAATAGCACCTACCTCACAAAATTATCAGATGCAGATGAGATGGTGCAGGAGGCAGAGAGCCCTGAGCAGTGTCATCCGCAGTCAGTGCTCCAAATATGTCGACTATTGATGTCATCATAGTCCTGATGGAAGCTCATTTCTTCTACAGCGTCCTTATCATGGGATCCTGTAGTGTCTATCAATCTTCCATGAATGACGAAGCCCTTTCAGTCCTACTGGTCTCAAAACCCTTTAAGGCAAGAAAATAAAAGAACCTAGAGTTAATGATTATAGGTATAAATACTCTTTAGCATATTACACGAGATGGGCAAAACTTTCTTTCCATGGTGTTTATTCTCAAACATACCAGAGACCTCTGACTGCCACCTTCTTTGTCAGAGCCAGTAATCTGTGTTCCTGCTGTCACCCAGGAAACCAAAAACGGGTGGCTGGCTTAGATGTCTAGACTAGGGATGTCTCTCTGGACAGGAGTTGAAAGCTAGGACGTAGCAGTTGCAGCGAGGGCTCTGTGACATCCAGGTGTGGTGACAGTGGCTTCTGGGTGGGGAAAAGGAGGCCACTGGGAATGCAGCGCATGGGTGTCATTCTCCTTTACTGGAGGGCATGCTGCCAGGGCTCATGGGCAGTTGCTTAAGGCGGACAGGGGGCAGAGGGGCCCTGCAGAGGGCAGTTCATGGAGTCTGTCTGGCACAGTTGGGCTGCACTTGGTCAGCTCTTCTTTTCACACACAAAAACTTTCGCCTCAGGCCATTGGCTGGGCAGAGGGTCAATAATCATAATGCAAAATCAACAGACCTGCTCAGTAGAGTGTTAACCAGCTTTGAACGTTGCCAACTTCCCCTTATGCTAAACCAGGCTGGGCTGGGCGTGGGGGAGGAGAGATTAGAGACAGAGCCAGGAAGGTCGCTTCTGTTTCACCAGAATGCACGCAAACTGGGCATCTGGTGTTCTGAGAGTAGAAAGGAGAACTCCAAGAAGATCTGGAAATTCTTTCCTGGCCTGTTAATGAACAATTAAAAACATATGTGCATATTTGCTGGCCTATTAATGAACAATATACTATGCATGTGCATAATTAGATCCTTTATTAACTTTAAGAATGAAAAGATAATTTTTTACTGCCTGCCAGTGCTGGGGGATATGAAGATTGTGGGACATGGTTCCTCCTTGCAGTCTAGTAAACGGAACAAGCCCTCAACTCAAGAGCATTTAAGTAGCAATATTATGTGAATAAACGAGTAATAGGCTGCGTTGTTGGTAGCCCACAGTAACAACTGTAGGGGAGGAAAAAGTTTTCCTCCACCCCCTTAGGGTCCCTGGCTGGGTCTGAAAATCAAACTGACAAAGACAGGTGAACAGGAGAAA
Organism: Equus przewalskii; assembly: GCF_037783145.1. NCBI lineage: Eukaryota > Metazoa > Chordata > Mammalia > Perissodactyla > Equidae > Equus > Equus przewalskii. The sequence goes on from NC_091835.1 coordinate 15,372,349, forward strand.
TCCATACAAACTTCATTAAATTTTCACCTGTGCATGGGAGCCTTCACAAGAGAATGAAGACCCAGTGAAGTGACCAGAACAGGAAGCTTTTAGACCTTTTAGACAAAGAAACAATAAATTTGTGAAGAATTGACAAGACAGAGAGGGTTGGGCTAGGTGTAGTAAATGGGGAAGAAGTAACTAGAAAGATAAGGTTTGTCTGAGATTCTTCTAGTACTGTCTCTGAGCCATTAAGAGTCTGTCTCCAATAAAAGGAGAATTTATTTCCTGTCTTTGGGAAGGCTTTACCAGTGTTAACCCATTTGATCACATTTTACAGATGTGGAAACTGAGGCACTGGAGCTCACCTAAAGTCACACAGGTGACTTGGCAGAGCTGGGATTTAGACCCAGGAAACCTCCCCTGGAGCCCATGACCTTAACCCCTCTGCCATATTGCCCCGTGATAGAAGGCGATGTGCAGGTGACACATGGCGATGGGAGTTGAGACAAAGAGAAGGGTATGGGAGCCAACTGATCAGTGTTCCCAGAAGTGCTTGCTGCTTTTGTGAAATATATTTGATTTGACGCTTTTCATTTATAAGCATTAAGTACCATTTGGGGTTTTGAACCAATATTTGATTAAACAAAATAAATTGTATTGGCGTTTATGTACAAATAACGTTTGGTTCATCAACTCATGTATTTAGTATACTCTAAGAGCACTATTCCCATTCGTAGTTAATTCATTCGTAGCTTAACAGAAATACTTTGCAATCTCTTCCCATTGATCTTAGAATCAGGACCAGTTCTTTGGCACTGGACAAATGGCTTCAGGAGGAAATGTCTGGGAAGACTGTGGCTAGTTGGGACTGACTGGAGAATGAATGCGACGTGGCATGAATGTCCTTGGAGGATTTTGTAGCAAAAAAGGAGAGGCTACCCCCATTGACTGCATCTTTTACTGAATACAGGGCACTCTGCACGGTCATGATTGAGAGCATCTCAATCCTCACAAACACTGCAAGACAGATCTTAATATCTTCCTTTACAGATGAGGTAGCTTAGAAGAATTAAGTAATTTATCCAAAGCTCCAGTTAATAGCTGACAAATCTGGGAATAGATCCTACACAGATTTGGCCTAAGGCCTGTGATTTTTGGATTTCTAAACCTTTTAAAATTCTCTACTATGAAAGTTTATTTTGCATTCAACGTGAGGTCGTAAAAAAAATGAATGTGACTATTGAATCATTCTCACAAGTATTCTCATACTTAATATGCATAAGTGCTAAAATATCATGTAATCTTGGATCACTTCCTGATGTGTTAATGGTTAGCAGGGAGAGAAAAGCCATAAAATCATTATTAAGAGCTTTCTGCTGGTGACAAATGATTTCTTACTTCATTAAGGTAAATGGAAACTGTGAGGTACTTTATTGTTGGAAGAGGAAAAAATCATAAAACTGTTGCTTAAGAAGTATCCATCAGTTATGCCTTCTTAATGGTTCCTAGCATTTGGTCATACTAGTTTTTGAGTGATTTAGAACTTGAATTGTAATTAATGGGTTATATTCCATTAATATAATCATGGTGCTTCAAAAGTAGGTCCAAAAGTGGATCAAAATCAATGAAAATGAAAATACGGCCACTGAATCTTTTGGGCAAATAATCTATTTGAAATATTGAAACACATTTACATATCTAAAAATTTACTTCAGGAAAAACCTCATAATTAAGAGAAATGAACATCTTGTGTTCTGGGGCTACTGCCATCGCCGTCCAAAAACTCAAGTATTTGATTTCACGTGGCGCCGTGCCAGGCCGTCTCCAGTGTCACACAAGCAGCACTTGCCTTCTAGAAGAGCAGCTGGACAACAGCCAGAGAGCTGCCCTGACTATAATTTTGAGTTTATTCAATCATGTGGTGCATCCACATGTCAGCAAAATCGTCACATACTCTGAAGTCCTAGTCAACCCAATTGTGCAGACGTCGAGGCAGGCCACGCCTTGCCCATTTAACTGAAATTGAAAGCTGGAACAATTTTGGAGCAGTTCTGCTAAGCTGGACATAGAAACATAGCCGTAGACCTGGCCCTGGAGTCCTGCCGACAGGGCTGAGCACCTGCACGTGGATGGTGTGGTGGATATTGACAAGTAGGTAGAAGAGTAGATCGTCTCTCAACGACTCTCCATTTAACTGACCACTGGCCTGGCCAGAGCTCTCTCTACCTTCTATGTAGTAGACCAGTTGATGCCCACTGCTCACTGCCCCTAGTACACTCGCACATGTCTATGCACCGATGGAGCTTTTTGATTGCCAAGAGTTAGTCGTTTCTGCCATTTGCACTTATTATTGTAACAAAGTAATTACATATTAAATAACAAATTGGTTAAAAATGAATGCATAAAGGACATGCGTTTCTGTGAAACTAGGTTAAAAGATTTCATAAAATAAAATTGATAGAAAAGCTGCTATTCAATTCAGTGTGGCTGAGATAACATTTAAAAAGTTAAGAGAAAAATGTGGATTAATATCTGGAAGGACTCTATGCTCAGACTGCTCCACAGGCATCTTTAAGCAATTGGCCTGTTTCAAAGAAACCAAAAATAGAAATTGTCGATGGTACATTATGGGTGTGACTTAGCAAGAATGATGTCACAGCTCTCTAAATAGCTGATCCATTCACAAAGAAAAGACCTGTGTCCTATTTCACAAGAGAGAAGAACTGGTGTGAACGTATATGTTTTAAGTTAAAATAAAATGTCTAAAGTGTTCACGTATATGCTTGTTTGTTTTTGATTCCTCACTTTACCTAAATTTTTCAACTAACCACCCAGCTGGCTCTGAACCATCAAATAGGGCTTCTACCCTAAGGTGAAAACAATGAAACCAAAGACTAACAAACTAAATATGTTCCCCCTAAGTGTTCAAGACCGGAACTGAAGGACAATAACGAAAAAAATCAGGAGCTGTGGTTTTGATGAGAAAACGAGGGGAGCAAAGTTGCTGTGGTGGAGAAAGGAAGCCAGACCCCAGGCAGGAGGGGTTCCAGAGAACAATGCGCTCACACGCAGAGCCCCATGCCCGACCTCTGCGGGCCACCCGTGTGAGTCCTAAAGATTCTTAGAACAGTGACAGCCACTCATTGAGATCTGTCCCCAGGTATTGATTACAGGTCAAAGCATTGATTGATACCAAATCTCTGGTATGAAATGAAAGATTTACTAAAAATTAAACAGGTTTTCATTTTCTAATGGTCATCAAGGGCCTTATATAAGGCTGAAGATTTTATTTAAAAACCAGGATCCTGAAGTTGTTGGATCACTGTTGATTTCTTAGGTTTGGGAATGATGTTCTAATTGGAGGAAAAAATACTCTGGTGGTGGGGAGATGCATGCAGAGGTATTAAGTGTCATGGTGTTGCAGTCTGCTTTTGAATGGTTTGGCAAAAAAATGTGTGTGTGTGTGTGTGTGTGCGTGTGCGTGTGTGTGTGTGCGTGTGTGTGTGTGCATGGAGAGAGAGAGAGGAGGAGATGGGACTACATGTTAACAGTTGGTAAAGCTCAATGAGAAGATATGTAGATGTTCATTATACTGTTTTTCAACTCTTCTGAGGTTTAAAATTTTTCCAAAAAGTATTTTTACATCCAAGCAACTAACAACGAATTAACTTTGTGTTACTAATTTTAACATGTTTTAAAATAGCCAGAGCTTCTAGTTTCATTCTTTGCCACTTCAATCATAGTTGTTCATAATTCATCCACGTAGAAAACATCTTGGTCATGGCAGCCCAAGAATAGCCACATAATTCATATGCCTTGAAATTCCAAGTCCAAATTGGATGTAAAGAAATTATCCATCATCATCCACCGACTGATCCATTCAACCAATCCACAAGCATTTGTTCAGGACATATCACATGCCAGAGTTACTGATGTGAACAAGACTGGACAATTCCTTCTCACCTAGGGCTTAGGGTCATCAAGGAAAATTTACATTAAACACATAACTTCGAGTGGTTCACGGGAGCATATGAGAAGGGCGACCTGCTCTCGTTTGGAGGAGTTCAGCAATCTCTTATTTGCTTAAGCTAAGATTGAAAGATTTCCAGTAATATATAGTGAGTATGACTTTTACTCCAAGAAATACAGTTAAGGTAGCCTCCATGCACCGTCTCAGGAGTTAGAGGATTGCCAATTTTCCTCCTCCTACCTGTGGTCCAGAGATGCTCAGAATCCAGGTGTTGTGTGGGAGGCACAAGAGTCAGAGATGCTCACTGTCCACTTGAAAACAGTGGTCCACCCCTGCCATGTAAATTTGAGCACCAGGCCCTTGCCCTGGCCGAGTATCCTTGCCTAGTATCTGGTCCCCTTGGGTGTAGGATTCAGACTTTCCTTTCTGAGGCCCTGCTGCCTCTGCTAGACACTGTGTGGGAGCAGCATGCTGGTCCCTCCACTCTTGGGACCAGTGGTCAACAGATCCTTACACTTCCAGAAACAAAAGCTGGGGGAGTCTTGTCTTCAGGTAGCTTTTGCTTTCAGCCCAATGTCAAAAGCCTGCCTGAAGAAGGGGCACAGAAGCCTGGCTACTTTCTGGGAAGGAGAGGAAAAAAAGACATCACAAACAAGAAACAGATGTGCAAATTAGTGTCTCGAATGATGTAGTGTTCAGAAATCTTTAGAGAATTACCTCTATCCTACAGACTGGCATTTTAGGGGTTAGTTTAGAGCAAGTGGTATCAAGTCACCCAGGGGACCTTTTAAAACAGATTACATTTGAGACCCACTGTCAGGGTTTTTGATCAGTGGATCTGGGGTGGGGCCAAGAATTTGCATGCTGGTCTGGAGAGCCACACTTTGAGTACCACTGCTTCAGTAGGCACTAGCCTGCCAGTGTACCAAATTAGTATACTAGATCGATTTAGTATGCTTAAACATATGAATGAAATGCACAGGGAAGTTCAAAAATCTAGAAAGATAAGATTAAAATAAGCAAGTCAGGTATGGCTTAATGGCCCCAAGGTTCTGGGAGGAAAACTGGAAAAATTTAGTTTTCTAAAGGAGAATGTAGACTTTCCTTTTCAATTAATCACTTCTCATTCATATAAATTGTGATGTATATAAATATGATAAGGACCAATGATGAGTGTCTGAAAATTACTATGTACTCTCCTTCCTTGAATGACAGCACAGCCTACTGCCCTAGGCTTGGGAGATACATTCAGTTAAAGATATTTTTGTCTGCGTATTTTTATTTTGATTGCACAAATAGGGCTTCCACTGTGGGAGTATCTGAGGCAATTTCTTATTTTTCCTACCAGCCAGCACATCTCCTAGCCTTGCCCTGCCTCTGCCATCAATTAATAAACTAATTTTCAGTTAATATTAACCCAAAGAAAAAAGATAAATATATAACTAGAGAATGTGTGTCAAAACAAATTTTAAATCCACTATTTGAAACTATTTCTCTCTTTGCTCCTCTGCTGGCAGAGAAGATTTTAAAAATTGACCTTCATTGGGGTCGGCATGGGCGTAGGTGTGAAAGCCAGGGTTGTAACGGTGTCAAAGTGACTGGGTAGATAAGTGAGAGTCCCCAGGCTCACAGCTAAACATTCATTTTTTAATAACAAAGAATATTTTGATATTAGTATTAGTGAATTAGTTTATTCTCTTTAAAAGCACATAATGGGTATTGATCCTCTTTTCTCAGTCTTGAACCTTATTTCATGAAAAGGAAACCTTGGAATCACCTGTAGAAGATGTCACCAATTAATATACACAAATACATGTAGGTCCATTATGTCGAACCTGAGAAATTTGCCAACATTGGACCCCATTCTTCCTACAACAGCGGCAATTTCATATGGTTCAACTCTATATTGTTTGGAAAAAAGGAGAGCTGACTGTCTTTTCAAACACAAATCACTTAAAACTCCTAAATACAAGAAAAATGATGTACACTTAGCTGACAATTCTCCCATATGTGACATCTTCCCACTTTCTGCTCTAGTCTATCGCTATCTTACCACGGTTACCACACAGATCCCGATGAACAGGGTTCAAGGCTCAAAGAACAGAAAAACGCGTTTGCTTCTTCCCTGTCGGCCGGGACTTATTGAGCTGTTTTTAAACAAAACCTTTTCTCTTTCCCTCTTCCCAGGGCTGTGTCTGTAAAGGTAAAGGCCAGTGCTTCTGCGATGGGACCAAAGGGGAGAAGGTAAAAAGGAAAACTTAATTCTGCTTCTTTTTCTCTATAGAGCTCATCAAGGGATCCACATGCGTCTTTCATTAGCAGTAGAAAGATCAGCAGTGTGTTATTCCATTCCCCAAATCCAATTTTAAAGCAACTGTATATAAACATTAACCTGGGGAGGGAAATAAAGGCCTTTGAGGAAGCTTCAGATAATTTGTGTAAATACCGGCAGCTCTTACTCTCGTGGTCTGTAAAAAAAAAAAGCAAGTTAGAGAAAAAGAAAGTTTATGAGAATGCCTCCATCTGTATACGTACCCTATTTACAATGTTGCTAAACACGAAAGAGCAACTGAAAACAACTTGATTCGCTCACTTTGACATAAAATCAACATTGAAACCCCGCAGATTTGACGTCCTATAGCACTGGTGCAAGCGCGCCCCCTGGTGGGAGAATCCTGCGGCAGCACCCGAGTTGAGGCAAAAATTCCTCAGAGGGTAGTAGCTCCATTGCAGAATTCAAGAAAAAAAAAGGAATGCCGTGAAATCTCATTAATTCGCTCCATTAACTTGCAATTTGTGATAATTAAGACAGAGGCAGAACTAAAGTTTTTTCTTTGTTTACGAAACCCTTTTCTCAGATAGACTAATGAATTGCTTAACAATATTGAAAGGTGACTGCTTAAAAATATTTTTAAAAGAACGTATTTTAAGCTCTTTGGAGAAAACAATTTACATATAATTTACATGCTAATTATAATAATGATTATTATATTTATTTTAAAGTATTCTATAATGCATGTGTAGTTTGATGTAGGGTTTTTCCTGAAGCTTAGATCCATGTTGGAAAGCTATGATTTGTTCTTGCATTCAAGAAGTCTTTATTGAATCTACTATGTGCAAGATACTGTTCTAGAATATGTTAAGGTACCCCGTATTGCGAAGGGTCTAGCAGATGCTTTTATTTCTCTTTTTATTGGGTGTGTATGTGCACACACACAATGTGAAATTGCTGACTTGATCTCTCTTTTTTAAAATTTTAATTTGCCAATTGCATAACTAAATTGACTGAAGCAACCAGCAGCCTTTACTGTTAAATAGTAATTCCAGGATCGGTGTCCGCGGAAGATTTTTTGTTGGCAGGACCATGTCAATCACGGAGCCTGAATTACGTTCACTCACTCATTACTAGGGCCTTTCCCACAATATCGTCTGACTCTTTCTAGAAAACTATTTAGCTATGCCACCCTTGATATCTCTCCTGCATCTCCTACACAAATAGCAGATTGAGTTACTAATTCCTGTGTAATCAAGAAAGGACTAAAACTCATAGGTGGCCTGTTGTTCTTTTCAAGCTACAGAGCAATTATGCACACTCCCAGACACATTCTTGTGCCTTGTCCTCACTCTCTCTCCACCCCCCAAGAAACACACCCCACTATCCTCAATCTTTCTAACTGGGTTTCCCCTCAATTCTTGATTCCTTCCCTTAATCTCTGCTCTCTGTAGCTCCTCCATTTGGGGAAAAGTAAAGTTTCTACACACCAAGGACCAGCACTTCCAAGTCTATAGACAAATTCTAACAGCTGTCAGCTTTCCAGTTACCAAAAAAAAAAAAATCTGCAAAATGTTAAAGAAAAGAAAACAATGGTTATGGCTATGTTTGTTGGATAGTTGCTGTTCTGTGTGTTTCTTGTCTCGTTTTGGTTTTAACAGGGGGAGAAAGGTTTTCCCGGACCCCCTGGCTCTCCTGGCCAGAAGGGATTCCCAGGTCCTGAAGGCCTGCCTGGACCAGAGGGACCCAAGGTATGTCAGCCTGTAAGCTTGGAAAATCTTCAGTCCGCCTAACCTTGATGCCTACCCCGGGCTGCTGAGAACGTGGAGAGAATTCCACATCTTAGCCTATTGGTGGGTGCCACGGCAAATTCCCACTCTCCAATCTTACCTGGGCCCTCAGAAGGGCATCTTATTCCAAGATGATTCAAGTGATCGTTATCTTCAAGTTTCCTACTCATCTTCCTTCCCCTCCCTGATCTACACAGTTTCTACACCTGGATCTGCCCCTACCTTCTTTTGTTCTCCAGGAAAGGATGAGTTCTTTTCGCCTTCCATTCAGGACCTGTCCATCCACCTGTGCCTGGTCACTGCGGTTCCCTCTACAACCACGTTCCAAGAGGCGTCTCCCCTCTCGGACATTCCAACTTTCCTTTTGATGTTGGCTTTTCTTCTTCAGCCCTTAAACATGCAAATATTTCCCTATCTGAAGATAAAACTTCTTCTAGATCTTTCAGGTCCTGTAACCAAACGATTGCCATCCTCTCCCTGTCTTTCCTTCCTCTGTCAAGCTTCTTAAAAAAGCAGCTAACCCTGCCAGCTGTACGTCATGTCCTATTCACTTCTCAGCAGCAATCGCTTGCCTTCTGCCTCCGTTCCCCTGAAAACACTCCTGCAGAGATGGCCCATGACCTCCAGATGGCCAATGCCCATGGATACTTATGTGTCCTTAGCAGACCTGAGTCCCTCCGCTTCGTTTCAGACTGTGTGGATCACTCTCTTCTCCTTGAAACACTTGTCTTTTGTTTCTAGAATCCTCCTTTCCCTGACTTTTTCCCCACCCTGCCCTTCTTTCCTGTGTTCCTCTTTCTCAGCCGGTCCCTTACACATCAAGTCTCCTAAGGTTCTTACCAGAGCCTACTGCCCTTCACACTCATTACACATTTTTATCCTAAAATCTGTGATACAACAAAGGGCTTTGTTTAAATGAATACCCTAGAGGATTTGCTAAAGACCTGCCTACCCTCTAGATTTGCTGATGGCTCTTTCCTGCTGTGGATGTGAGCTAGACTTCAGCCTGGGCTCTCACGCACTCACATGTTCCCTCCCCTGACCACTGGCCTCCAGCAAGCTGTGAACTAACTCATAAGTTATGAAAGGTAATTATAATTGATCCTTTTTAATTTTCATAAATAACATATAGAATATTGAAATGGTATTCAAATGCAATATTTAATGCAAATTTTCTCTGTGTCAGAACTTGGGCCATTTATTCCTGACCGTCTCTATTTACTCCTTACTGTGACTCCATAAATCGTCACTATGGTCACTCATAACTTAGCTCTCGTTATTATATCTATTTTTTGGATGAGGAAACCTACACTCAGAGCAGTTAAGAATTCGTCTTGGGTGACACAGCTAAGAAGTGGCAAAAACAGAGTTCAAACCTGGTTTGATGTAATGCTAGGACCAAACTCCCGTAACCAAAGAAACTAACCCACACCCACGGTTTTCCAAGTAAAAATGCACAAGCTTGTTGTTTTCCAGGAATTCTACCATTTTGTGTCCATCATATTCATGTATGTGTTCTGTTTCCCCATTTCCCCTTCTTCTGATCCTAATTTTGAAAAAGTCTTCCAGATTCTGGACATTCAGTGTCTGAACATTCTACTGCCTTCCTCCAGGGCGTGGCCTCAGATTTTCCTCCATTTCACTGGTAGAATGAATATGCCACTGCAAGCCTGGACTTAACATCAGCCTAATGTCAACTTCTGCCTTTTTCTTTCGTTCTCTGCACCCCACTCTGCTGATTTCCTTAGCATTTCTTTAGAGAAGCCAGCAACAAGTTAAAATAATAATTGTAAACATATGGTGCTTACCATAGGCTACATGATGTGCAGGTGGTCCATAAAGTTAATCCAGAAAATCTGCGTGTCATGTTGTCATGGAGCTCATATATTAAACTATAGCTCATCGATGCAGCCACAAAAGATTATTTGATCCAAGGCAGACAATTAGAGGATATTAAAGCCTGACCTAAAAGATTTTTCAGGTTTATAAACCTCCTATCTTAGTTTTAAATATTTTCTGCATGAGAAAACTTACAATGGGGAAGTAAAATCTGCAAGTCACTCTTCTGCCTTCTGCATAACACACTAGCCTCCTGCAGAGGAGGGGAACACGGTCACGCCCAGGCATTCCACCTCAGTCAGGAAAGCCTGACTTACCAGAACATAGTGGAACTCTAAGGAATGATGAAAACAGCTTTTGGACAATGGAACTTTCACACCAAGTGGCCTAGTTAAAATAATCTCCATTTAAGGTTATTATTCTCCAGGAATCACGGCCTCAAAACTGTACTCATTATGTGCCCGAAGCAAGTTTATCTCTGATTCGGGCCATCCTCACTTTGCTATTTATTTATTGGTGCATGCCAGGCTCATTTTGTTAATAAAGAATTTCTCATGCATAGAAATATTGGATGCCATTCTTGTCCCCCATGGTAATTGTGTCATTTATCCTTATCAGAGCTCAGCAGCTGTCTGGCTAATGTGGGGCTTTTCCAGCAGCGCTTCTCAGACATGAATGTGAATGAGAGTCATCGTCTAATCTTGTTGAAATGTCAATTCTGAATCAATATCTGGGAGGTGGGGGAGACCTGAGAAACTGCATTTCTAACAAGCTAGCAGGTGATGCTAATGTTGCAGGCCCCTGGACCCTACATTGAGTAGCAGGAGTTTGAATGAATTTTTGTTCCTCCTGGTAAGAAACAAAATTTAACTGAGTAAGTTTGAAGATCTAATTCGCTTTATTCAGTGATTCATAAATTGGGCAATATGCTGTCTAGCAAATAGAATGGAGCTCTGAGGAGCTATACAAAATGGAAGGCTTCTATAGACAGATGGGGGCCAAGAGTGGATTGTTGCAGACAAGGTTGCCTTCCTATAGCAGATGAAAGGAGTCTGTTAGGCAGCTTACCTCACTAGTGCTGATGAAGCATTCCAGGTTGACTGGTTAAGACCACATTCCTGGAGAAGGTTGAAACTGCAATTGGGTTAGGTATTAAGACTTGGTTTGGTGACAAGGGTTAGCACAAGTGACTCCATTTTGGGCCTGTTGTATTATTTGGGGTTTTTTTTTTTTAACAATTTTTTCTGATAAATACTTTAGCTCTAATGAAACAAGCAAGCAACTGCACCATGTTAACAATGAAATAATCACAAGAGCAAAACAGTTTGGTGTGTGAATAAAACTGGGACCTTTACCTTATGGGTTTCTCAGTGCCAAATAATTTTGACAATGTTTCCGTGTTGTTTTTTTATTTGGATCCAGGGTTCACCAGGCCTTCCAGGACTCACTGGTCCCAAAGGAGTCAGGGTTAGTAGTCCAACTCGTCCATCCTGCTTGTTTGATGAAAATTCTTCTTCTTTTAAAAAAAGAACTCTGCACTGCAAAAGTTATACAAATGTCACAAAGGAATGTGTTGTGTATGGTACACTTTTATAGATGAACTTCAACAGCAGGTCAAACTAATCTGTAATGGTAGAAGTCAAAATAGTGCGTACTGTGTTGGGGGTAAGGTATTAACTGGCTCCGAAAGGTCATGAGGGAACCATCTGGGGTGGTGGAGATGTTCTGTGTCTGGATGGGTTGGTGGTAAAACCAATACATACATATGCACGTATGTAAACATTGGCCAAGTTCTTCGTGGACGATTGGAGCACTTTACCATAATCAAGTTATAGCTTAAAAATCTAAAAAAAAGCCAAAAATAGTCTTATTCATCTCTTTTTTAAAGTGATATAAATGTAAGATTTACAACAGTTTGTCAAACCTTTTTGTGTTTTTCAAATAGTTTTCAGCCATTCCCAATTATAGTTGTAGGATGCAGTTATGGAATGGTAAATAGTTTTGTGCTTATAGGTTGACCAGTTTTAAAGTGTTTTTCTTGTCACCCTTTTCTATGTCTTTAGGGAATAACTGGATTGCCAGGATTTTCAGGTCCTCCTGGACTTCCAGTAAGTAATGGGAAAAATGCGTAACTAGAAAAATAAAAAGCCAGCTCATCTTAATAAAGACATTAAAGGAAATGGGCACTGATACATTTGCTACACGATGAAAATGGCACAGTAGAATCGCCTAATATATTAGAGTGTGGATTGGTAGGACATACAAGTCACACTGTATTTCCTGAAATATAAGCAGAATAAGATGCAATGGGATGGGATGGGATGGGAATGAGATGGGGTGGGATGGGGCAGGATAGAATAGAATAACTCTGTGTAATAGCAAAGAATAATAAAATAATTACCTCTGTATACATTTCCCTCTTCTTCCTTTCCTTTCTCCCAGCTTGAAACAGCAGGTTAAGGGACTCCATTTTCCATAGAAAGGCCTTGTGTTTCATCTAATATATCTGTATCTCACTTGATATTTTTTGGTTTTAATGAGCCCGTTTTATTTGCTATAATTTTTATTTAAGTTATTACCTATAATAACTTTGTGTACTACTTAACTATTCAAATAACCATCTATATTCAATAACTATCCTAACTAGCCCATCTTTTCCCTCACCTTGGGCTCCTCTCTGTTTCCCTGGTCCTGGGGCCTGGTGATTATGTCTCCTTTTTGAGACTCGTTCTGTTTTCAGGGCACCCCAGGCCATCCTGGACCTTATGGACTTGCTGGTTTGCCAGGATGCAATGGTTCTAAGGTATGTACTTCTCACGTAGGAGATGATTAGTCAATGTTTTCCTAAATGAATAAATCAAGGTGAAGTAGCAATGAAATGCGATAGGCTTTCCTTGAAACATCCTTCTAGCGAGAACCAATGGTCTGTGTCTTCAGGGCAGAAAGATGATGGTTTTCTTTCTTCTCATGCCTTGCTTTCTGATTGTTGGTTAAGGCAGTTCTCTCATGTTCTCCCACAGAAAGATAATTGGGGGCTCAACTGGTTATTTTCATCTAAGGTTGCGAGTGTACATAAATCAGAAACTAATGCTTGGAATGCAAAATGAGTCTTTGGAAAAGAGTGACTGAGCTTTCGATGTTCATTCATCTCCTTTCTTTCCTAACTATGCTCTCCTTTTCCCCAGAATGGTGGCCATGAAAGAACTAATTACTAAAGTTTCAAAGAAACAGCAATTAAAAAGTTCTTGGCACAATTAGACTTTTGCCATTTATGCACAATTTGAGAAACAGTAGAATCTAATCCTGTTTTCAATTAAGATAATGGTTTTCTGGCCTCAAGCCTCATGACCCAGTAGGCATAAGGAATTTGGGTTACTTTGTCTAGATTTACCACTGCAGGGTTGGAAGAGAGAAACAAGGAAAATCTCTCAATAGGCTGTTCTAGAACAACTGAAAAGAATGACGAGCTTTGTGTGTCTTCCAGGGTGAGCAAGGGTTTCCAGGACTTCCGGGGACACCAGGCTACCCAGGGATCCCGGTAGGTACACATTTCTAACTCTCCATTAAAGACATAAAGTAGAAATACAAATAGTTTACTCCAGAATGGCCATATACTGAAATCTATCATGACTTTGGGGAAGGCTGGGGTGGCCAATAATAGACATTCAACCGATAGCTTGGGAATGAATGAATGAATGAATGAATGCATTATGAGTTCAGGTTTGCACTTTGAGGCTTTATTTTGTCTCTGAGACATCCAAGTGGAGATGGGTCATAGGCAGCTGGATTCACTCAGAAGAGAGGCCCGGCTGGTGGTGACTCAAGGAGTGAAAAGGAGGAGGAAAGGGCCTTAGAACTGAGGCTTAGAGAGTTCCAGTATGTAATGTCTAGGTCAAGGAGGACAAGCCTTTAAAAGAGGAACGGCCCTGGAGGCAGAGAAAAAACCAGGAGGAGGGTATTCTGGAAGCCCAGGAAAGATACATTTCAGCAGAGTGGAGGGGCAGACAGCTGCCTAACGCGGCTGAGAAGTCCAGTAAGAACTGACATCTTGTCATTGATTTCAGCAGTGTCAAAGTCATTGCAGACCTTAGCAAGGGGTACTTCCATGATGGATAGAGGCAGGAGGTGGATGTGGGACTGAGGAATGAATGGGATAGGAACAAAATGGGAAGTTTGCAGATAACATGAAGGAAAGACAGGGCGATATTGGTGGTGGGGAGATTAAGGGGAGACTTGGTTGTTTGTTTAAATGAGAGAAATTTGAGCATGTTTGAAAGCCAGTGGGAAGTATGTGGTGGGGAGAGGAGGCAGATGGCAGAAAGAACAAAGAAGGGATGTTGTGTATTTGATTTGCCTCTAGTTGTTAACACACCTCTTCTTTTTCTAGGGTGCTGTCGGTTTGAAAGGAGAAAAGGTAAGTCATTTGTGCCATATTATTATTGAAAATCTCTAACTGTACATGCAAAAAGGACTTCTACTAAATAATGAGATATAAATAATTACCAATCAGGTTTCATAACTAATTCAGAAACCATAATAATTGGACACATTATTCCTCCTTAACAACTTCTAGCTCTTGTCTTAAGTATGTCTTAAGGAGTACAAGTATTGTATCATCCTTTAAGGAAAAAGAGACCAGGAGGAGAGAAATTACCTCACGCACAGGGCCCCACATTCTAGATCAGGAATTGCCACTAATTTGGTATTTTGGGAAATGATTTATCATTTCCATTATCCCTGTGCCTTTCTTCCTTCCACAGTAAATTGTCAATTTTAGGCTATATAAAAATGCTTTAAATTCTTCAAAGTGGAATAACGAAATCATAATCCTAAACCACTTCCCTGAGTGTATATCCTGGGAAGTTCTTTTGTCCTTGAAACAGCATAACCTTGAATAAGCATTTAAAAGGGTGTTGAAAATAGAACATTGATTACGTATGACGAACGTCTTCGTTTTCAAGGGTGCTCCTGCTGAAGGGGAAGGGATAGAACTTGACCGGAAAGGTGACCCCGGGTTGCCAGGAACTCCAGGATTCCAGGTACAAGCGCTTCAGAGAATCCCCATCATTCTCAGTCTCTCTCTGTCTCTCCTCCCCGCTCCTTTCTCTCCTGTCTCTTTGTCTGTCTGTCTGTCTCTCTCTATCCTTCTCTCTTTATCTGTCTCTTTTTTCTCCTCTCTCTTTCTCTCTCTCTGTCTGTTTCTCTCCGTTTCCTTTTTCTCCCCTCTCTTTCCCTCCTTCCTCTCCCCTATATCTTTCTTACTCTTTTAAGAACATTATTAATAGACATTCATATTTCTTCTATTTACATATCTACTTCATTTCATTCTAACACATTCACCTTATTATAAGGAACTGCATGAAACTGATATAAAAAGATTATTTGTACGTACGTCTTTCCTCTCTTCTTCAATCTCAGTCACCCAAGCTTTCCTAAATGAATAAAGAGGAGTCTTCAAGGAATTGTTATGTTCCACTTAGCATTTGTTGAGATCCACGATAGGTTTGTATCATACAGTGAATACGATTTAAGGCTGTAATGTCAAAAAGAGCCCTACTGTAAAATTTGCATGATAGTAAATACCAGGGTTTTATTTAAATGCACCTTTCTCCTGTTGAGTAGTTTGCTTTCTGATCTATACGTATGTAGCCTGAGATTGATCCAGAATGGATACAAAGAAACAGCTATTTGGGGGGTTGTGTGTGCTTTACTTAGTGGTTCAAAAGGATCTTTTGTTAAACCTAAGTCACAAGTACTCACTTTCAGGTTAATTAACCAGAAGTATTGTAACTTAGTTCAGAAGTACCTGCGGAAACTCCTGGGTAGAGACTGGTGTTTGCCTGAGTGAGTCAGAGCTGGAGTTAAAGTTGTTGCACTCCTCTACGGCGAGCCGTGCCAGCTGGGGGTGAGCTGCAAAAGTGCAGAACGGTGCGAGTAAGAGCCACTCTAGGCTTTTGAGAGAAGATGCAGAAGACAAGGCTCTTGGTTTATTGCTTAGGAAGCAATTAAGGGGCCAGATGCTGAAGGCAGGGGATCCAGTAAGAGGAGATAGTAGCAGCCTGGGACCTGGGTGTCTCCCTTCCGTGTGTGTTGACTGTTGGCTACATTGTGCTACAGCTGAAGATATACCAGGGGGACGTTCATTTATACAAGAGATATTATTATGCGCCAGTGGCTATTCTAAGCTCTGGGGATACCACAGTGTACAAATCAGCCAAAAAATAGTTTTAAAAAAATTCTTGCTCTCATGGAGTTTACATTCTAGGAGGAGAAAATATAAAAAATATAAATTAATAAGTGTATGCTCTGTTACACAGTAATAAATGCTGAGGAGAAAAATAATGCAGGGATGGGGGATAGGAAGTGCCTGGCTTTCAGCTTTAGATTGGATGGGTGGGGAAGGCTTTATGGAAGGGATGACATTTGAGTAAAGATTTAAAAAAAGGCAGAGGAGGGGCTGGCCTGGTGGCATAGTGGCATAGTGGTTAAGTCTGCACACTTTGCTTCAGCAGCCGGGGCATGGACCTACACAGCTCATCAAGCCATGCTGTGGCACCATCCCACATACAAAATAGAGGCAGATTGGCACAGATGTCAGCTCAGTGACAATCTTCCTCAAGCAAAAAAAAAGAAAGAAAGAAAGAGGAAGATTGGCAACAGATGTCAGCTCAGGGCCAATCTTCCTGACCAAAAAGAAAGAAAGAAAGAGAGAGAGAGAGAGGGAAAGAAAGAGAGAAAGAAAGAAAGAAAGAAAAGGGAGAGGAAGTGAGTCATACAGATACGTGGAGAGAGAGGATTCTAGGCAGAGGTAGAGCATGCTTGGAAAAAAAAAAAAGAGGGAGAGAGACAGGAGCAAAATTCCAAAAACAATTTAAAATTCTTCCAAAGTAAAGCAGCTGCTCTGGTCATTTTTCTGGAAACAGTACCTTCAGGATGGTCCAGGTAGTCTGTTACACATGGCATTTATTGGAACTAACTGCAGCCACAAGTGGGAAACGTTAGGCTCTGATTTTACTAAAATATTTTAATGCATTTAACTAATGGACATTGTTCTTCAGTGTGAAGTAAATTTAAACTGACTCTCATTCTTCTGTTCATTTAAAGGGTTTGCCAGGCCTTCCAGGTTTTCCCGGACCTGCCGGCCCACCTGGCCCTCCAGGATTCTTTGTGAGTACGAAGTCACCATTGCCGTACACGTGGTAAAGTAATAAATTAATTATAGCTAAAGATTTTAAACAGTTTTCCAGGTTGGTGTGTTCCCTGCTGTAATTTTAACTTATTGATTTTCTAGGGCTTTCCAGGAATCATGGGACCTCCAGGACCTAAGGTAGATCACGGTTCATATGTCGTATCATAGTATCAGCCAAAACACCCTAACCAATCTCGAAGCCATGCCTGGTCTGATGGACACGTGGGTGGCGGCCGGGCACCTCTTGGGAACTCATGAGAATTCCCAACAGGGAAGGGAGCACGGCTGGCAGCTCTGCATCTCTTCCCTCTCTTTTCCCTACTTCAGTAACTTGATCCCTGATACAAACAGTCTTAATTCAATTATAAGGAGCTCCTTATCAGGAAAAGCACAAGGATTCCTGGTCCATAGGTTTCCCCTTTCTGATAATCCTACTGATCACCCAACCCTTTATATAAATTTTTGTACTGGCTGCTTCCCAAAATCAACCTAATCTAATGCTAGGAAATAAAAGGTGACTATTCATGCACTCGTTAAGCGGGGTCCTGCATGTCTTTCTATTAAAAAGGCCAGCTGGTGTTGAGGAGGAAAAAACCTTTTTCCTCTGTCCTCTTAGGTTCAGTCACTGGACCCCGCAAACTAAACTGACAAAAGACAGTTTAACAGGAGAAAAAGGTTTATTTTATATGCATATGAGGGTGCTCATAGAAATGAAATGAAAACCCTAAGGAGGCGGTTGGGCCAGAGGCTTGTAGACCATTTTAACAAAGGGTGATAAATTTGTGGAGAAGTGATAAGACAAAGGAAAAAGGTTTTGACCTTCTAGGAGTGGCAAATTGTGGGAAGGCAAATATATGGGGGGAACTAATGGAAGATAAGAGTTATTCAGTAAGGTTTATTTACACAGATTTAAGTGCATCTCCAGTAATAAGAGTTGTCCCTTTTCCTGGTACAGGAGAGGGGAGGGGTAACAATTTCACAAAGGGAAATTTATGCCCTGCCTTTAGGTGGATAGGGGGAGGGTAAAGAATATTTTCTGCATTTCCTGTTCCTGAGTTGCCTTCAGCTCAAAATAATCCTTATGCCAAAGTGGTGTATTTTGGGTAGCATATTCTGATCCCCTTCACTAGTTTAAGAAAATGTTGAGCAAGGCTGAGCTTACCAGGAAATTAGTACTAAACACAGTATCTGTTACTTACTCTCAGGTGGCCTCTGTGTGTAGCATTCACATTTATTATTTCATTGATGTGTGTGCACATGCACGCACACACACACTACCCCCCCCCCCCCATGAGATGGATAGATCCAAGTTAAGTGGCTTGTCAAATAGACAGTAAATGGCAGACCTGAGACTTAAAGTCTTTTGAATCCTCATCTTGAGCTTTTCTCAACAGCTTGTGGCCTAATGAGGGGGAAGATTTGCTCTCGAGAGCAAAGAGACACTGGTTGAAATGAGAGATTGGCCATCGTTAGTGAAGACAGACTAGTCACATTAGTCTTATCTCAAGTCACTAACTTGCTAGTGAAGTCAGGTAGCTTGAATTCTATTAGCATCTCTATTTTGAAATCCTGAAGTTTAGCTACCCATCTCTCTTATTTTTAAGATGAGAAAAGTAGGGCGTCATGAAATTAAATAACCAGCCAGTGGAATCAAAACCAGCTGGTGGCTGAGCCAGAAAAACATCCTCTGAGCTGGGGTTCCTTTCTCCACCCCACACCACCTCATGTCATCACTTGCCATATTAAGTAAATCCCTTAAGCTTTCTGCACCTCAAGATCTCCACTTGTTTGTTTTTTTTGTTTTTTTTTTTTTTGGTGAGGAAGATTGGCCCTGAGCTAACATCTGTGGTAATCTTCCTCTTTTTGCTTGAGGAAGACTGTTGCTAAGCTAACATCTGTGCCAATCTGACTCCATTCTTTGTATGTGAGGTGCCGCCATAGCATGGCTTGTTAGGCAGTGTGTAGGTCCACACCCAGGATCTGAACCGCAAGCCCTGGACCACCGAAGTGGAATGCGCAAACTTAACCACTACACCACCGGGCCAGCCCCATAAGATCTCCACCTTTAAAAGAAGCAAATTGCCACTCTACTCCAAAAAAACAGCTAAAACAACTGTTATAATTTTAACACTAAAATCAAAATATAAGTGTTCAGATACAAATATTGGAAGTTTAATGTGTTTAAATTATTTATTCACGTTCATTTTTTTTAAATAATTTAGTTTTGTGTTTTCTTACAGGGCCACATGGGCGACAATGTGATAGGACAAAAAGGAGAACGGGTAACTTAAACACCATTGTTTATTTGTGAGCAAGATACTTTCAGTTCCCTATCAATCAGCCTGTACATTTCATTCGCTAAGTCACTGCGAAATGAAGGCATTTGCTGTGTCTCAAGCTTTCATTTGCTCAATCTTCTTACAAGAGAACGAAAGGGGAAAGATAGACCTGTCAAATATACTAACGCTGCTGTTGTTTAGTTTTTCATTTCTGAGTGTATTTGTATTTAGGGTGTGAAAGGATTAACAGGACCCCCCGGACCACCAGGAACAGTAATTGTGACGCTCACCGGCCCGGATAACAGAACGGTAACTCTTTAGTTTTATCATTGGGGTTGTGCCTCCTCATTTCTGAGACAAGTCCTGTGATCTCTTACCTCTTTCATAAGCTCTATCATCTAAGCCCCGCTCAGTCCAGCGCCCTCATCCATCCTGAACCTCTGGGTTTTATTCCTTCCCCATCTTTTACTTGAGAACCAGAAAACGTGAGATGAGGAAGATCTGAGGCAAGCAACCTCCAAGATTCTTGAAGGTAGATTCCAGGTCTAATTCTGCTCACACTTTATCCTCATCTTTTCTTTCATTGTCCTTAATGCTGAGTAGTCTTCAGTGAGTATTTTTGAATAAGTGATAACAAAATGGGTGTACTACTCTGATCCAGTTGGATAGTAATAACCCAAAGATATGGATGGAGGGTATGATAATCAAATAGGATGTTTTTACCCTGCCATTGTAACCCCAAGGACAATGTGGCCCCCATTCCTCTCCAAGGATGCTCTGACCCTATTATTTTGACATTAACATTTGCTTTTTGCTCCCACAGTGAAATAGAAAGGAGGACCAGGGTATGAAACTGAATTGAATGCTCAGAAGAAATGAATTGCAATATAATACACCAATCCTAGACACTAGATTGATCCTGGAATGTCTGGGAGACGGGGTGGGGAAGTGAGGGACTAGCTAATAAGTTTCCTGTGGATTAAGTAAGAAATGCACATAAACCATTCTTCTCTTTTAAACTTATAATTAATTGGTTTTTAAAATTTTTTGCTTCCTATTCTTCCCAAAGCCCCCCAGTATATAGTTGTATATTGTAGTTGTAGGTCCTTCTGGTTGTGCTTGTTTTTAATAATAATTTGATTGAAATATAATTCACATACCATAAAATTCACTTGTTTACGGTACAATTCAATGGCTTTTAGTATATTCAGATTTGTGCAACCATTACCACATTCAATTTTAGAACATTTTCATCATCCCCACAAGAAACCTCTTAGCTATCACTCTCCAATATAATTAATTTTTAATGATAGAAGTTATCAAAACAAAACTAAGGAGTTAAAACAAAACATAGTGAAATTTGATATGACCAAAATAATAATTCACATTGAAGACTGGGAAAAATTGACCTGAGGAAAATAACTGAACTTTTCAGAGGTAATCAACAAAAATAAAATTAACAATGTCTAAAACTTTATTGGCTGAAAATTGATAGAAAAAACCTTATCTTTACAAAATCTAGATCTGGAAAATTTGACCCAGGGGAAAAACATTGAGTTGGAAGAAAATGATGCCCTCAAGAGAAGACTCACATTGCCAAAAATATAATCAATAAAATGTGATAAGGGTAAAAAACAAACCTGATTAATGAATCAAATCTTCATTGTAACATTTTCTAAGAAAATAATTGATCCCAAAGAAAATAACTTCAGTATATTAAAAATGAAAGTAAAATACATCAGAAATGATCTGATTGTGCTTATAGAAAACTGATTCAGGAATCAAATTAGTTTAATATAGTTTGATCCAAAAGATAATTAAAAGATATAGTTGGTATATAGTTTCCGTGGGTTCACAGGTATCAAATTTGAAATATGAAAAATGATAAGGTTTACTGTGTTGCGTTATATGAGGTACATAAGTAGTTTGTAAATCCAGTTTATTGAAAGATAGATGAACTTTCCAACTATAATCAGTAAAATCTTGTTTGATCTGTTTTTAATGACCTTAAATTGTTTTTGTGGCAGGACCTCAAGGGCGAGAAAGGGGACAAGGGAACCATGGGAAAATCCGGACCTCCTGGACTCTCAGTAGGTCACTCAGAGCCATGTTGTTCCCTTGAAACATAAAGTAGAACCTTAGTGCATATTTTGATGTATGACCTATGTTTAAAGCTTAATATTAGTTAAAGCACAATATTTTACTACAGAGGTCATGAATATACTAGAATTATTTTATGGCCACTTCTAGCTGAAATCCTCACATTGTTTTGCGTGTACCCAATGGCACCCATCTTATGATTTATCTTCAGCATCTGGTTTCTCAGCATCTGTTTTTAAATTAATACTCATAAATAAGCTTTCCCTCTTAGATGACCCATCATTTGAACATTTTTAAATACAGGAGAATAATCAGAAGGGGGAAAATTAATAAAAACCAATGTTAAGTCAAAAATCAATAATTCATAAAACTTGACCTAACTCTAATTAATACAGGGACCACCTGGAGAATCTTATGGATCTGAAAAAGGTGCTCCCGGAGAACCTGGTCCACAGGTACGTTTGGATATCCAATGTCTTGTGCAGCCTGTATTAGTCAGTACTCAGGACTCTGTAGGTTGCAAGGATAAAATGCCCAACTCAAACTAGCTTAGATTTTTAAAAAATTTTTTAAAGATCTAGGGAGTGGAACCTATTTGTTCAACTATCTGAGAAATTCAAGGCTAAAACAGGCTTCAAGAACTTTAGAACCTGAAACAGTATGAGCAAGACTTTCTCTCCATTTCACTACTGCTTCTCTCTGTGTGTCAATCAGCCTCATTCTCTCCTTTGACAAATGATTCTCTTCCATGTTAGGGGGTGATGGGGAGAAAGCATGGGATGCAGCAGCAGACCACTTCAGGTTAATGTCATTTCAGGAGAGAGAATGTTCCATATATAAAATCCCAAAGACTTGCTCTGATTGGCAAGTCTCTTGCTCTGATCAGCTGGGTCTCACTCTGGAAAAGTCACTGTGGCCAGAAGGAAAAGGTATCATGGTTGGCCAGGCCAGTGGGGCGGGGAGCTTCTGTGACTGCAGTCCCATGAGAACCACACAGAGTGAGGCAGGGGAAGCTCCCCAAAGGAAATGGACCATGCTGTGATGAGAAGTGGGATGCTGGGAGGACGGAAGCAACAGGGGCCCGCTCCCCCACCCAGCTCTATTTTGGAAAGATTTAAACACATGTATTGTTTTAAAACTCTAAAAATTATACATTGGAAAAGTAAATTTTTTTCTAAGAAAAAAATTCAACCAATATGATTTTTAATTCTATCATCAAGGGTAAATACTATCATAGTTCATCCAAAAGCCTTGTCTGTTTGGACAATGCAGTATAGCTTTATGCATATATTTAAATATAGGCACAACTGTAGTTTAGGGAATTCTCAACATTTCAAATAAATTAATTCATTGTTACCACCTCTCTTTGTAGATTTCCTTGTACATGTCTCTGCTCAGTGCTTCCTTGATTTTCCTTCCAAACTTGAACGGACAGCATCAACTCTAGTTTAAGATTAGCTCGTAATTCCCTCTCTTTCTTCCTTTGACTCTCCCTGATTTCCCATTCTGACTGCCTTGTGCCTTTCCTGGCAAGGGAAGGTCATCCATGTTCTGTTATTAATAGATTTTCCTTCTAACAAGTGGATGGGGAACCTCATTCAGAATTTCTTGCTTGAGATAAAGAGCAGATAATCATATCTTTTGTTTTCCATGTTTATCAAAATTATCCATATTTATTAAATTACATGTTTTTGTTTTATTTTCATTTTAGGGAAAACCAGGAAAAGAAGGTGCTCCTGGGTTCCCTGGCACTCAGGTGAAGACATGGTTTGGCCCATTGATGTCATGAAAATGTCAGTCCTGTTAGACGAAGAAGGATTTTTGAGAGTCACTACGTAGTTATAAACTAATAAAAAGCATAT
Source organism: Equus przewalskii (assembly GCF_037783145.1). Taxonomy (NCBI): domain Eukaryota; kingdom Metazoa; phylum Chordata; class Mammalia; order Perissodactyla; family Equidae; genus Equus; species Equus przewalskii. Next base: position 15,395,632 of record NC_091835.1, read on the forward strand.
AGATTTTAAGAATTACATTTGGGAATCACAGTTTTACACTCTTACTGTGAAGAGAGGTCCACTGAGCACATTTTTTTTTCCAAAAAGGAGTTCAAACTGTTCTGCTTCCTACAAAAGAAATTGATGAGTGTGTCTCCTCACCCATTCTCTTTTCTCTTCTCTTTAGGGAGCCAAAGGCAACAGAGGCTTCCCTGGGTTAACTGGTGAAGACGGCATTAAGGTAAGCCTCTCCTTAACATCCTATCTTCAGCCTATCAATCAGTTGGGTTTTGCCCATGCTTTTCGTTCATGCCCTGGAACTAGGTAAAGTAATTTCAATCAGAGTTCATTAAAATACCTTAATGTATTTGTTAAGAATAAATGAGAGATGTGGCGACTTAAAACACTTGAAGGGCAGTCTTGTGGAAAAGCTATTAAACTTGTTCTGTGTAGTAGAGCTGCCTGACTTAGGACCAGTGAGATTTCAGCTCCCCACAAGGAAGGAGTGGGAAAAGGCCTAAAATTGTAGGAAGTTTCAGGTCATTTGAAGTCAAACGCAGGTTGGACCCCATGAGTCTCAACCTGTGTCACGATACACTGAAAGGTCATCATCAATTAATTGTGAACTGTAATTCAAATCATTTGTTTCTGACAAATGTTACAGACATCTTCAAATAATGTTCATATGTAGTGTATGTGCAGATTCAAGGTTTATCCTATAATAATATCACTTCCTATAGAATTCTGAGTAGATAAGAAAGGGGGTTGGTTATGGTTGGGACACTGGGAATTGTGTACAACCCACAGCCTGGTTTTCCTGTGCCTCTACTCTGGGTGGGAACATGGGAGTCTGCAATGATGTGAGCATCACTGGATGGTAGTGGCATGGAGCAAACCTGGAGAATCAGTGGAACAACAACCACTTCTTCAGGACCTTGTTGATAGGATCATTGACCCAGATATGACCCTCCAGGAAAATAATTTAAAGCCAATGACCCTTTCACTTTAACTTGCTTTGTACATTACATTGAAATAACTCTACTTTTAGCACTGATTTATTACTTGTGCATTTTGCTTTTTAAGTATGCCAGATATGTACTCCTAATTTGCATCTGTCTTTCAACACAGGGGTGGAAAGGGGACATTGGCCCTCCAGGATTTCGTGGTCCAGTAAGTGTAATTAAAGACAATATCAGTGTCATGTTTGATCAAGTCCTTCAAAGTATCAAGGAAATTTTGAATCTAAGTCTTTCATTAAATGTTGTGATGGAGATTATAGCATTTACCTTTTTATCAAACCGGGGAAAAGATAGCTGTTGTCATTATTTGTCCATTTCACAATGGACAAATGTTTCTATTTGGTCCTACTTGGTCTCTGGAATGCACTAGTAATGCCCATCCTGGGATGGGGAGAAGAAAACCTTTGTCTAATGAGACCTGGCCCAAGGTGATCCTGCGCCCTTGAGGAGAGTGGGGGGGCTGCAGTGGAGGATAGCTGGGGCACCAGGGGCTGAGGGAGCCAGCTCCACCCCCTCCAGCAGGCCCAGTTATGACGACTCCTGCTCTTTCAGGCAGCAGAAACTCAACCATGGGTTTAGTGCAGAGCCAGCAACAACCAGTCCCTTCAGCCCAGCTCCATCGCAGCAGGCAGTCTCCCCTCTCGAGCCTGGATGTGGATGTGATGTCTGTCAGCTCCTGACTGCAGGGTGGACACATTCTATACAGTGACTCTGGAGCTTAAGGAGATGAGTAAAAGGGACCCAGGCTCCGAGTTCTGGTATCCTTTCTTCTCCTGCCTCAAAAGAGAGCGGTTCTCCCATTCAGGGTGCTCAGCAGGGCTGCAGTTCCACAGAAAGTTCCATGGTGGCAAAAGAGTAGGGGACGGGGCGGGGGGGCTCCCATTACAATGTATTTCTGACCTCTCAGCCTAAGTAAGTTAACTCAGTAACTAGAGGAGGGTCCCAGAAATCTGCATCTTTACACGACAAGCGAAGGATTTAGATGCAAGCAGTCCCAAAAAGCTTTTAGGGAGTTGTCGGGAGGATGAAACGGGCTATTTTCTGAAAGCACTTAGCAGAGTGGCCAAGACTCAGCAGGTGCACACAGGTCATTATAGATTTTATGATGGAGATTATTACGTTATTATATTACTCTGAATTGTTTTTTGTGATTTTATATATATTGCTTAACCACAAAGCTCTTGTTATCTCATCTTCAAATGTCAACAATGTAAATTGGCCCCATGCAGCGTATGAAAAAAACAAGAGTTCTTTTTTTTTAAAGATTGGCACCATGAGCTAACATCCGTTGCCAATCTTCTTTTTCTTTTCCTTTCTCCCCAAAGCCCGCCAGTACATAGTTGTATATTCTAGTTGTAGGTCCTTCTAGTTGAGCTATGTGGGACACCACCTCAGCATGGCCTGATGAGCGGTACCATGTCCATGCCCAGGAACTGAACCAGTGAAACCCTGGGCCACCAAATCGGAGTGTGTGAACTTAACCACTTGGTCACGGGGCCGGCCCCAAAAGAGTTGTTTTTAACTTTCATATTTCCATCTTCTTTCCTTCAAGATAAATGTACTGAATTCTGAGTGAAATCTACTTGCCAGTTGTTTCTTTCTTTTTTTTTTTTTTTGAGGAAGATTAGCGCTGAGCTAACTGCTGCCAATCCTCCTCTTTTTGCTGGGGAAGACTGGCCCTGAGCTAACATCCATGTCCGTCTTCCTCTACTTTATATGTGGGATGCCTACCACAGCATGGCGTGCCAAGCAGTGCCATGTCCGCACCCGGGATCCAAACCGGCAAACTCTGGGCTGCTGAAGCAGAATGTGCGCACTTAACTGCTGCGCCACTGGGCCAGCCCTGCCAGTTGATTTCTGAGCATCCCTAGCTTACTGTGTGTTTTCTTATGCTCAATTCCATATAACTCTGCAGCTTCTACTAACTTCACGGAAGTTCTGCTTAGGAAGTAGATGGTTAAGGAGATTAGCAGTAGATCCACTGAGCATGTCAGAAACAATAGTCCTCGATTGTTGCAGGTCAATGGTGTCCTGAAATTTAAAGAAATAATCAATAGAGTATTTTTTGATGTTTGGGTCCCAACATACTTTGAAATAAATTAGTCTATCAGGACAAGCATTGCTAAAAAGTAAAACAGAATAGAATAAAACATATTAGAGTTGATCACATGTCATAACGGTAAGTCATTCTTTTGTGAACCTTTAATTTCTGTATACATATTCACACATACACAGATATGTACATGTATACATAAATATGAGTGTGAGAGCTGGGTCACATCATAATACATAAATGTATTTCTAATTTAAAACCCATGAATACATATCATGATACCAGAAAGGTCAACTGTTATCTTTAATTTTATCCATCCATATATACATGACTATCATATTCCAGCTAACACATAAACTGTGGATTGAGGAAAATAAGGAAATAATCATTTTGGCCAAAAAGAAGAAACTGTAATAATTGCATTTGGTGAGCTGTCCATAAACAGCTATTCTTTCTCTTTACTCATTTCTTTTTCCTTTAAGACAGAATATTACGATGCTTACCAGGAAAAGGGAGATGAAGGAATTCCAGGCCCACCAGGGCCCAAAGGAGCTCGTGGCCCACAGGGTGAGAATAAATTCCTTCCTAAAGCATTTGCTGATCATTTCCCTGTCTTTCTTTCAAGGTAATGTATAACGTGATTATAGACCCAGAATTTGCAGGGGGAGAAGGGAGGTCTCCTAATTTTCATGGGTAGGGGTATTTTTTGGTGTCTCTTAATTTTCATAAGAATATTTCATAGGTGATATACCATGGGAGGTAATTAAATTATCTTTATGTAGCAAAGCATGAAGTTCAAGTCTGGCAAGAATACATTAATATGTCTGGGGGGCAAGGGGAGGGAGGGAGTGTAAGAAACCCACAATCTCAGTGGGATTATAAAAGAGAAAATGGAGACCCTAAAAAGCTGTAATTTGAGCAAATCCACATAAATAGTGACAAGGAGGGACTGAAGCCTTGGTTTCCTGACTCCTGGAGCATGGATCTGTCCTTGGCACCATGAATTAAAATCATATTTATTTATATTCTACTGCTTTTGATAGGTTGAAAATGTCTAGGTCAACAACTGTCATCTCTGGCTACACATTTGAATTCCCAGGAACTTCTAAATAATGACCATGTCAAGGTTACATCCCTGTGTCCTTATTTAATTGTCTGGAGGAGGGCCCTGGACACTGGCAGATCATAAAAGCTCCCTAGATTATTCTAATGTGCAGCCAGGATTGAGAACCACTGATCCAGGCAAATTATTGATATAAACAGGATTTTAAAGAAGAATTTTACTTAAAAGAGTAAAAGTTCTCAGTGTATTTAAATAAATGGACAGATAAGTACAGGCATAGACATAGATCTTTAAAAATCTGATATGCTTACTATGAATCATTCATATGTCTCAAAGCATCAGAACCCCATGCAATGTTACATCCAGAAGCAATGTGAGATGGAACACTGGCCACCTGCAGGTCCTTGACCATTCCAGCTGTTTGATTTTCTTGTATCTGAACCATCCCAGGCAAGTGCCAGACACAGGCTCTTAGTAAATCTCTGCTGAAATATTTGAAAATGATAAGATAGTGTGATTCACTTTTGAGTGTTAAACATCTAAAATTAGTTTCCTGTCTACAATTTGTCCAAATATGTGAAGTTTTCTAATACTTATCTACGTAAGAGTGGAGAAAAAGTCTAAAAAATATTTATCATTCATTATTATTATATTGTCATCCAAGATTTCAAAAATGAAGAGAAGGGAGTTATTTATATCTTCGTAAGCAATTAATCACTATCGTGTATTCATAGGTCCCAGTGGTCCCCCCGGAGTTCCTGGAAGTCCCGGTATGTACATGTTTCTTGGGGTAGCAATGAAAATGCTATTAAAAGGAAAATACACTGCTCTCTAGTATGTTTGCATTGTTTACATAAGAGAAATGTTTCATTAATTGATATAAAAGTATTTCCGGCTTTAATTGTTAACTTTGTGACCTGCAGCGGAAAAGGAAGTGGAAGCTGACATAAAGTGATATAGAAATGCCCCTTTTTACTTCTCAGTGGTTTTAACTAAGTGTAAGATAGCAACATTGGAGTCTGAGCAAAAGGTTTGAAACTCAGAGGAGGCAGAGATAGAAAATAATTTTATGTTAATTAGGTTGGTTAAATGATAGTTTTCATAATGTATCACAAGTTGCATAAGGATACAGAGATTACAGTTATACATAAAGTTTTAAGTTTTACAATATATTGTTTATGGACATATAGACAATTCCATAAAGTGTAAAAACATCCATGAGTCATTCCCATGGTTGCCTCTTGAGAGAGGAAGAATAGGATCAAGGATGATTAATCAAGGATTAATCACAGTGGCCTCAGTCATAACCATAATGACTGTAATGTGTCATGTTGTAAAGGAAACAAAACTAAGAAAAAATGGCCAAGATTCGATAAGCCCTGCCATTGATTATATTTTTCTCTATACCATATTGCATATTTAAACTATTGCATGATTTTTAAAGTGAATTGAAATTAAGCAGATTGCAGAACTATATGTATATTATAATATCATTGTTAAAAAATAGACAAATGGATTAATATTATGTGTACTTGCATATGCGTGGAAAAATATACACCAAACGTTAACAGTGGGTCTCTCTTGAAATTGGAATGATGCAAAAGTATATTTTATCGGTCTAGCCAAAGATTAAGGAAGACTTCCTTCTCCCTGCCAGGCCCCCAAGTAATGAACAGGCTCCTTTAGGAAGCCAGTGAGTGAAAATTACAAACGTCTAAAAGAGACGTCAATCAGAGAGATTTGCCTTTATGTCAAAACACTTATGCTCAATAATCAGAAATAATCAGCTATTACCCTCACTGGTTTCTTAGCCCTCTGGTGGTGAGGTCTCTCTTCTTAACAGTTAAACTGTTTGCAAGATGGAGATTCAAAACTGGCTCCCTTTTCACATCCTTGTCATCTTAGGAGGGACAGGTGAAAGGGGTTTTGTACCACCTGGCACAGTTTTTTTTGGTGAGGAAGATTGGCCCTGAGCTAACATCCATGCTCATCTTCCTCTATTTTGTATGTGGGATGCCACCACAGCATGGCTTGATGAGCAGTGTGTAGGTCCACACCTGGGATCTGAACCCCTTAACCCTGGGCCGAGGAAGCAGAGTGCACAAACTTAACCACTATGCCACTGCGCCAGCCCCTCACCATGCCCTTTTATAACTAACAATTGGCAGGAATAAAGTCCAAATACGATTTTCTCTCTTTTAAATAAAAAGACTGCAGTGCATCCCAAACTCTGTTTCAGTCCCTTGTAATAAATTACATAAATTATCTCATGGGAATGGAATGTTCCGAGCTAAACTGTGATAGTTTAACAAGGCCACAAAAGAAGGAAGATAATCACTTTTTATTTTATATGCTTTACATACCTATCACTTGTGCAACTTTTATAAATAAGAATACATCATTTTTTTGCAATTGAAAAATAAATATATATTAATCAGGAAAAAATTTAAAAGACACTGAAATGATTATTTTCTCCAAGGGTCATCAAGGCCTGGCCTCAGAGGAGTGCCTGGATCACCAGGCATGAAAGGAAGTAAAGGTGAACAAGGACCCCCAGGAAAGGATGCAGTGGGGCTGCCTGGGTCCCCAGGTTGTCCTGGTTCACCAGGCCCTCCAGGGTCACCGGGACCTCCAGGACCACCAGGTAGAGATGCCTAATGGGGCCCCTCTGGTGTACACTGCCCAGTGACAGATGTGTGCAAATCAGGGACAACGGACCGTACTTGCAGCTGGGCCATCAGTCTGTGTGGATCTTAGGAATCATCCTTCCCATGGTGTTTCGTTTTATTAGCCATCTGTGAAAGCAACTCTGGTGGAATGACTACTTTGCAGGTGCAGCAAAGCTTTGGCCTGAGTTTCCACAGAGGGCAGAGTGGGAGGCAGGGACAAGGGGAGTGAAGCAAGGAGGGAGTGATGGTTATCCAGTTGGCCTAAGCCAAGTGCAGCTGCTTGTTCATCCCTGGAAATCATCTTCCAAGAAGCTGTATACCTTTGTCTCAGGATAATCTGTCCCAGGGGAGAAGGAGGCAAGAATTTATCCACATGCTCCTATTTCTCATGGGTCAAAGATGTGACTGCACGGGACTGGGCTGACCCCGCTCCACCACACACATTTCCAGGCTGTCTTTGCATGGCTCCCAGGGCATCCCATGCCTTGGCATCAGCAGGGAAGCCCCAGGGCGAGAGGCTAGAGCTGTGCGGCATGAGCAGGAGGCAAAGTGCTCCCAGATGCAGTGGGTCAGAGACCTCAGAGCTGCGGCCCAGAGGACTTGAAGTGGTACCTGGCGGTTCCGATGTGGGTGTCCTTTCCACTCCCTCCACCTACAGAGCCACTTAGCATTCTATGTTGGCTAATAGGTACATAGAACCTCATGACCATGTAAGTTACTCTCTGCATTTTAAAATACCTTTCCTAGCAGGTGTCTGGGAAATCTTGTGTTTTTTAATCAACCCTCCTAATAGCCTTAAGAATCTTCTAGGTATCAGAAATTTTTTTAAAGAAAGGTAGAGATATTTATTATTTATAGACAATATGATTATAAACGCCGAAAATTCAAAAGAATAATCTGGAAAACTCTTAATACAGTCATGTGTCACTTAACGACAGAGATACGTTCTGAAAAATGCATCATTAGGCGATTTTGTTGTCGTGCAAACATCACAGAGTGTACTTACACAGACCTAGATGGCACAGCCTACTACAGACCTAGGCTACATGGTACTAATCTTATAGGACCACCATTGTATATGCGGTCCATCGTTGACCAAAATGTCACTATGTGGTGCATGACTCATTAAGATAATTCAGTTAATTGCCTGGTTATGCAAGCAAGATTAAAAAATAAATAAATAAAAGCTTTCTTTTAGGCCAACAATAATTCAAGAAATTATCCCATTAATAAAAAGACATAATGTCCAAGAACAAATCTGTCAAGCTATGATGTGGACCTATGTTGAAAACAAACCAAACAAAACTCAACGGAAACTTTACATGGTGTCACAGATTTTAACAATTTCTAGTCCTCCAAGTCTTTTTCAAGATGTAGGTTTTGTATCCTTGTGTGATGGATGACAAGCCTGATGTGCAGAACTCACGTAAGCTCATGAATGCTAAAGTCGGGATCTGGACCAGGGGTACCTACAATAGAACTTCTCCCTCGCTGAAGATGCCATGCAACTTCTCCCTTTGAGACTGTCTTTGTTTCTTACCTTCTCTGCTCTAAGCAACACCTGCCTGTCCTTCCAGGTGCAGCTTCAAGTACAAGTCCTGCAGAAAGTTTTCACTGAGCCCACATCCTGTAACAATCAAGTTTATTCTGATCCCTGATCGTAGGATTTTTCACATTGCCTTGTCCTTGTCAGTTTCCCCTACAAGACTCAAAGCTCTTTGAGGTCAGGGACCATATCTTATTTACTGTTTTAAGCCCAGCATGTAGTATGGGGGCTGGAACACTGTAGGTACTCCAATATTTGTTGAATTAAGTATGAAATGAGTATGAAAATGTATAAGTATACACAAATGTATACCAAATGTAGAATTATACGTAGAAGTCTACATTAAATATAAAACTGCCATCACATTTTACTGTTTTTTTCCCCTACATTTTTAAATTTAGTTGTTTCTTATTGAGGTATTATTTACATATGATATTATATTAGCTTCAGGTGTACAACATAATGGTTCAATATTTGCATATATTGTGAAATGATCACCACAATTAGTCTAGTTAATATTCATCACCATATATAGTTACAGAATTTTTTTCTTGTGATGAGAACATTTAAGACCTACTCTCTTAGCAACTTCCAAATATGCAATGCAGTATTATTAACTATAGTCATCATGCTGGATGTTACATCCCATGACTTATTTATTTTATAACTGTAAGTAGATTTTACTGTTTACAAATAACTATCTATTCATCTTAAAGACACACAACACTGGATCACAAAATGGGCATTCTTTTCATAATCAAGCAGACATAATATAACACACACCACATTCCATCTAAATTAAATGTTTCCACTGTTACCTGTTGCTCTTAAAATTGGGGCAGCTATAGGTACTGTTTTTAAATATTTAGTTTCATCAGCACTGCCTTCAACCTATATTTGAAATGGCAAGACCAGAAATTAGATTATAGAACACAAGTCTGAGAGAATTAGCTGTTCATTGTAATATTACAATAGCAGATTTTTGTGGAAGACTGGGAAGAGCTTTCTGGAAAAGCTGCTTTAAGAATGACGGACTCAATTGATGTGAACAAGCAAAGAGGAGAAAACAGATGATGTCCTGAGTCAGAATCCATTTTTTTCTGTCAGTATGTTAAGCATCTCCAATCTATCAGGAAAATACAATGTATCCAAGATACACAGAAGAATGAGATTTGACCCTTTCCCTAAAGATGTTAAAGGGATAGTCTTGGAATAATTGAAAACAATTGAATTAAGATAACAGGGGTTGATTACGTGATGAGAAATACCATAAAATGAGCTTTCAAAGAATCACCACATCAGTATAAAAAAAAATCACATGCTTGTGATGTGAAAGGAAAAGTTGGTCAACACGCATCAGTCTTTTCAGTTGCAGATAACCTTCAAGACTCAGTTTCCAAAACAAACATGGTGGAAATGCATGCAAAATAATACATATTACTAAAACACTTGCCAATAGAAGAAAAAACACTTAGAGAAATGAAAAACTAGCTTTGGTGTTGTCTTTTTTTGTAGGTGAAATCATTTTTCGCAAAGGTCCACCTGGAGATGGTGGGCTTCCAGGCCATGTAGGGTCTCCAGGAATCCCAGGAGTCTATGGGCCCAAAGGTTGGTTCAATCAATGGTGTTCTATTAGAATAAGTCATCTCATCATCATTATTATCACTGAATTTTTTTCCCCTGAGACAACACTGATCCCAAATATCGGACAGTCAGGTATGGCTTCTTTTCCAAAAGAATTACCTAAAAGTATTCATTTATCTCTAAATCAATCAGTTATTTAACACTCATGCAATAAATCATTGGCTCTTCCTAAAAGATGAGTTTTATCCTGCACTCAAAGAGATAAATGCTTAAATAGTAGATGTTTTATGCTAGATTCTTGGGATTTCCTCTCTAAGAAGACCAAGAAGCTCAGATGGATAAATTAAGCAGTTATAATAGATGATTTTTTTAAATTAATATGTACAGTGTCCTAGATTATTTTCACTACATGAAAAAAATTTTAAATGTAACAAATGATTATGTAGTTGGAAAATATTTGTCCTTTCTGAGGACTCAGTGCGGGTTTAACAGTAATGCAAGCATGTTCTCATTGCAGGGGAACCGGGCTTCTTGTGCACACAGTGCCCTTATGTCCCAGGGCCTCCGGGTCTCCCAGGATTGCCGGGGTTAGATGGTGTAAAAGGAATCCCAGGTACAGACCATTTGCATGCAAGTTTTTTTGCAAGTATAAATGGGTCAACTCATTGGGCAGTAAAAAAAGGGATCAGATTTCTGGATGTCATGATGTGGTTTATATGAACCTAGAGGAAGACTCTCAAAAACATATTCTGTATGTTTGGTAAGCCAAAATACCATAAAAGCTGGCATGTTTCCCTGTTCCATTTTAGTCGCTGAATTCCAGCAAACGATGGTGTTATCCAGGAATTATAAACTCAAATTCCTGTAGGAGATCAGCAGGTAACTCAGAGGAGTAAAGCAGCCATACTAAACACACATCACTTCTCTCTTCCGTAAAGAAATAAGCTTTCTCCCACTTTGTTCTCAAAAGACGTGACCTTTCTCCATACATTTTTTCATGTCCCCACTTTCAATAAAATCATGGGCATATGCACTATTTCACATTCCTCTTAAGGATACAAGCGCAATAAAAAAGTATACTAATAGACAACAGTGCTGGGGACAATAGAGAGTGGTGAGGACTGTGGTAAACCAGAGGGCACATTGAAAGGGGCCATCAGGCATTCAACTCCAGCATAACGTTACTTTGCAGCATTTTAGGCCCTGTGTTAATAAATCTGCCAATTTTTCATGAGAAGAAAGAAATTATGATTTTTATCTGAAATCTCTCTTTTTTTGATATTAGTCACTAAATCAATTTTTGAAGGAAAAAACCGTTTCATAGGCCAATATTCTGAGGGCCATATAGAGGATCTGTCACTTCGCTTGTCGACCTCTGGGCCACACCAGGACTCTCCACCCAACACTGTTGGTCCAGGCTGTCACTCCCTCTGCTGTCCAACTCCCCAGTCCTCAGTCACAGAACCGGCCAGGGACGAACCTTGAAGCAGAACAAGTCTGTGTTTATTAGTTGGGCTCCTCTGCCCCTTGTGCCACTCCCCTGGCTACCCAGGGCCTCTCACAGGGTACCACGCAAAGTCTTAGTTCTCCCATCAGCTCCTTGGTCTTTAGACACCATCATCAAACTATTTATCACATCAGCAAGAGCTCACGTTGTGGAGCCCTTGGTCAGCATGCTAGGCACTTTTCTAGGTGTCTTATGTGCCTCCACACTTCATTCCTCACATCAACCCTAGAGGTAACTACTATTCATTAACTCCATTTGACAGATGAGGAAACTGAGGCATAAGGTGGCATAGCAAATAAGTGGTAGAGTCTGGACTCAAATCCAGCCTGGACTCTCCTCCAAAGACGTGCACTTTCCCTCCACATTGGCATCCCTTAATTGCTGTCCCAGGGGCTGCCCTTTGAGCAAGTTAATCCAAAGGTCTACCTGGTAACAGAGATAAGGGGATGTTTGTAGGTTACCACCATCAAGTAGACATCTGCATTGGCACAGGGTCTTCAAGGAGGCTGGGTCTCAGTCCAAAGAAGACAGGCTAATGGTGGCAGCTGCGGGCACTGTGGCCAGCCAGTAAAGGACACACATTCGGGCAGGGATCCTTCATCACCCACAAATCCCACCACTGCTCCTTTATAAAGACCTTAGTTACCTTGCAATCACCGCCCCTTGATTCCCTAAGACAGGCTTGAGAGGGAAGGAGGAGGTGAAGGGCGAGGGGGTAAATGGTGGGGGAGTTCCTTACGCAGCTCCTATTCAGTGCCCAGGCTTCTGGGAGAAATGTTCTATTAAAACAGAAGCTAAAAGTAAGTGAAGGAGGGAGGAAAAGAATAAAAGCGATGCCATCATTATTTTCCTACATTCCTCTCAAGGGACCTCTGGCTCAAGGCTAGAAGGCAGGTGAGCAGCTCACGGCTGCTGACCAACGAGTTGTGTTATTGTATTTTCCTTGGTTTCTCTGCAGTTGCATCCTACAGGTATAGCTCAAAGAAGTAGTTTAGATTACTATCAAACAATATATTCTGGCTCAAAATCATCAAAAAATAGCATATGAATAAACTGACCTGAGATCCATCCAAAAGATCCTCAAAAGGGATCATCTTTACAAAGATATTTAAATACTTACAGGAAGTATAAAACTGTGTAGTAAAATGCAATTTGGCAACAGATATCCAAAGCCTCAGAAAAGTTTGTGCCCTTTTGGTCCTGCAGTTCCACTTTTAGGCATTTATTATAAAGGAAATAATTGGATAAATTTGGAGAACTAAATATGCAGAGATATTTATCATTGCATTGTTTACAACAGCTAAAAGCTGAAAAAATAATGTCAATGTTTAAAAATAGCAGTTAGCTGAATAAGTAATTCACCCACACAATAGGCTTATACAGACATTTGAAGTGAAGCTATAAATCTATATTTATTGACATATGAATAGTATGATTCCAAAATAGTGTGTATATAAGTCCTTTGTGTTTATGGATATAAAATCTAATGGGTAATCTACATGAACAGTTTGGCAAGTATTGTCTTCTGGTAGAAGATTTATGGATGATTTTTATTCTTTTCTTTCTGTATAATTTCTTTACAATGAACATATATTACTTTTATTATCAGGAAAAATGTGTACCTCCTCAAAATTATAAAGACAGGAATTTTAGGAAGCTAAAATTTACAAGAGTTCCTGTTTTTTACTTGCTCTCTTATCCACTTATTCACTCCCATTCTCTTCTTGCACTGTGTGTTTTAAGATGGAAATTGTCAACCTTTCCTCAGAAGGAAACACCCTATTTTCTTCATACACTGCGTTACCCTGGCTTCTCAGAGCTGGTGTTCAGTGAATATTTAATAATTCATTACTTTGCAGGAGGACGAGGAGCAGCTGGCATTAAAGGAAGCACGGGGTCCCCAGGAAGTGTGGGTCTTCCAGGATTTCCGGTAAGATTTCACGGTTCTGAAGTTTAGTTTCAATTTGGACAATGGAGCATCACATATAAGTCATCAGTTGGTGCCTGGCAAAGAGTAGGCACTTAATAGATACTTGATGATTAAATGAATAAATGAATGATGTGTGAATTAGTAAGTGAAAGAAGTAATGAATTTATAATCATTTAAAATGGTGTCAGAGACAGAACAAAGATCAGTGGTTGCCTGGGGCTGAGTTCAGGAACAAGGATTGACTGTAAATGGGTTTGAGGGAATTTGGGGAAGTGATGGGAATGTTTTAACACTGGATTGTGGTGATTGTGGCATAAATGTATAAATTTACTAAAAGTCATTGAATTGTATTCTTACAAAGGATACACTCTATGGTATGTAAATTACACTTCAATAAAGTTGTTAAAAAGTTAAAATTTTGCTTATCATAATGAATCAGAAAGTTATATATGGATACGTATATTTAAGTCAAATTATCCAGAGATGCATATTAAAATTTACCAACAGTCTAACATAATCTGAATTGTGATGATGACTGCATCATATTGAATTATAGTATTGTGCATGTTACATTGAATTTTACTGTCTAACTGAATTCTTTTCCAGTTTTGGAAGCAAAAACAAAGCAAAAAAATCTTGAAATTACACTGTAGGCCAAAGAAAGTGTCTGAAAAAAAAATCCATGTTCATTAAAATTGAAAAGTTCTTGTTGGCTTTTTTTAAGATTGACACAAGAACAACGCTAACTAAATGCAATGCAGACTTATTTCTGTACCACCCTAGGGATTCCCAGGTGCTCAGGGTGACCCAGGACTCAAAGGAGAAAAAGGCGAAACTCTGCAGCCAGAAGGACAAGTGGGTGCCCCAGGGGATCCTGGGCTCCGAGGGCATCCTGGAAGAAAGGGCTTGGATGGAATTCCTGGAACTCCAGGAGTCAAAGGATTACCAGGACCTAAAGGCGAACTGGTTGGTATTCAGTAACTTTTTTCAAATTTCTCTTCCTATAAATTACATGCTCTAAAGTTAAGAGATGAGGTGACTTCCTTTCAAAAAATTGTTTGGCCACTCAGCACAGTTCAGCCTTCTAACTGCACAATGAGGCATCTTCAAATAAGCGGGCGTAACCTGAGCAAATATTTATAGTATTTTGACAAAATAAATAGGTAGCACTTAATAATTTTTTTAGCCCAAAGGAAATTCTACATTGATAATGATCTTGTGTCTTCTACCAGTTACAATTCCATATTTATATCAAATAAGTTTATAGAGAAGTTCGGAAAATGATTAATAGGAAAGTTTTAGTCAATATTTTTGGGGCAATGATCATTCTTTTAAGAAAAATAAATGTGTAAAATGACCGAATATTTAGGGATAGGGTTATCAAATAAAGAGAGCAAATGTTTTGTCATTTACATTATTTAAGCTTATGTAAATTCTCTCTCTTTTCATGGGATAGAATCTCTCACATGTTCATTCGAGAGATTCCTACCAGGATCTGTTTTAAAATGTCATGGAGTCAGAGGCTGAGAACCTCACAACGGATCTATGAGAAAGAAGTTTGCAAGGCATGCTGCCCAGCCTGGTGTACGAAATACCAGTTTCTCCCAGAGTTAATCAGTTTTATTCAATTTTCTCAAAACAGAGAAACCTGGCAAACCAATTTAAAGTTCACTTACAGCCTCAATATCAGAATATGAATTGTGACTCCCCAAGATGTAGATACGATAGCAGTCTTTCCTAGACCTTTTTGACTACAAAACACTTTTTGGCTGGGAGCAGCTAGCAGGACCAATATTTCACACTCTCCTTTGGCAAACTGCCAGGCTATCCCCCAGATGGTAGTTTGCTTATAGAGGGACAGAGTCTAGAATTCTTTAGGTTTAGTATTAATACAGTTCATATGATGCCCCCATTTGCATCTCACTAATTTCTTTATTAGTTCTAGTAAAGATGTCCCAGAAAGTGAGAGAAAATCAAGGAGCTGATTTGAGTCTATGCCCTGTCGTTATTAAAAAGGACCACTTAGCCACCTTTTAATATTGAACAAAGAAAAATCCAGTCAAATTTATTATTTGGGGCCATTTTGGGGAAAAAGGGAAACTTTGATTATTTTGTCAAATTTAACTTTAAAATACACAACTCCTTTTCAAAGTTATATCCTATGAAATTTAAAAAACGATATTTTATAAGGAAAAATTAATACAGATAGAATATCTCCTTTGTAATGAAAATAGCTGGTGAAAACCAATCAAATAAAGTTTGCTGTACTTGTTTTATTTTAGAAATGTGCCATTAACATGAATGTCTCACCTCTAATGCCATTTAAACCATTGGCCGATTTGAACTAAGTTTTAGGGACTGTTATCATATGGGTGGCATCTCACCGTAGGACATGTGAAGTGGAACTCGAAAGTGTTTCAAGTGAACGAATGAAGTTTCAAATGAAATGCTGCTGAGTTCCAAAAGGCATAAAACGATAAAAATCATACAGTGCTCTTATTTCAGTAATAGTTTCCTTCACATGCCAACTGCTTTTTAATTCAAGATCTTCTCAATGATGACCTAAAGGTATTCATATACATAGTAGGATTAACCTGTGTAAGGAGATGCTGGAATGGAGCACTCTCCAAACATAACTCTATTGTCACAGGCCCTGAGTGGTGAGAAGGGGGCCCAGGGTCCTCCAGGGGATCCTGGCACCCCTGGGTCTCCAGGACCTGTAGGACCGGCTGGACCATCAGACTATGGACTACACGGAGAGCCTGGTCCAAAGGGCACCCAAGGAGTTCCTGGAGCCCCTGGACCACCTGGAGAAGCCGGTTGGTTAGTTTTCTTTCCAGTCCTGTTTTCCTTTGGAGTGGGTTGATGGTTCCTACAGCTAGTGAAGCTCTCTCAGGACTAATGAATGTATAGAAACTTGCTTCCAATATGTAGAATATGTCAACTCATAGACACTGGGAAAGGATATGTAGGATATGTTAAAGAAAATCCATTTTTTCCCCTTACTGAGGAATTCAGCTGGAATTGCCTAGGATAGTCTATATCTATTACTGATATAAATATATGGGGTGAGTGGAAGTCATTTATGATAAACAAAAAGGAGGCAAAAACCCATGAAATTGATCTTGAGAAGCCTCTTTGAGGACTCAAGACCCCAGTAATGTTATCACAAATTTGTCCTTTTTGATCCATAACCCAAAAGATGGTTTATAAATAAAACTTCAAAATATCTAAGACATACGAAGAAAAGTTGTCTGATAACAGTTTTAAAGTCCTGTTAACTTTGGGATCCACGTGTAAGGAACATAGTTGGATTCAGGAGGAATCCGATCCTCAATGTTTGTGGCAAAGAACATGGTGGAAGATGAGAATTGCATGTTACTGACAGTTTTAAACAAACAATGCCACCATGGTCATTTTTTACTTCTAAAATCACTTTAAAGGGTGAGACCCAATAAACCAGTGTTCTCCAAATCTTTTTATAATACCTCTCATCAGTAATAATTTTTGAGGGCACATCCCCAAAGTATTCATATATAATAAATTGTATGCATGCATTTCTGTCCACAGATGTACATAAACCTTATTTTATGATTATTTATATGTATTTTTTTTCTGCACCTTACTTCTGAGGCTGCTGTTCTATTCCAGGGATTGGCAAACTATGGCGGCCCAGTCCCAAATCCATTTATGTGTGGTCCACAAGCTAAGAATAGTTTTTATATTTTTAAATGATTGGGGAAAAAAACAAATAATATTTCTGACACATAAAAATTCTATGAAATTCAAGTTTGAGTGTGCATAAATAAAGTTTTATTGGCACACAGCACACATTCATTTACGTGTTGTTTCTGGCTGCTCTCATGCATGATGGCAGAGTTGAGTAGTTGTGACAGAGACCATCTGGACCACAAAGCCTAAATTATTTGCTATCTGGCCTTTAACAGAAAAAGTTTACTGATTCCTCCTCTAATCCACCTTTTAACTCTCTTCTGTTCTTTCTAAATGTGAATCTTTAGTGAAGGACTAAAATCATAAAATATTGTAAAATCATAAAATATTATATGACAAATATATTGTCATAAAATATATTATCATCAAATTTTTCCCATCATACTACTGTAAATCTATTTTTTCTATAATTATATGAATATATGGACAATACTAATAACTAACACATTTTTAACCTTGGCCATTGTGGTCAGAACATTATCCCAAATCTTTACCGGCTGGGTAGGCATGATTTCCCCAATGACACACGAGGAATTTATCAGAGAGGTTAAAAAATGTGCCCACCCTCACAGACCTTATAAATAGCAGGGCCAAGATTCAAGCACAGTTCAGCTTGTCAGGCCACATTTTCATGTTTTGTTCAATATACTGTTCTGCCCTCCTGTAAAAATTAGTCATCCAATAAATAAATATCCGACCAGTATTCATCAAGATGTAAGCTGAATTCCATATTATCAATTTTCTTTAGGATAGGGCCTCTTTCAATAGACCAGCACGTTGAGCTATTAATTAAAACAAGACTTAGACAATAGTAGATGCCTATAGATATTTGTTGACTGAATAAGAAACTTTCTATGGGCTGGTCATCTTTAAGCCATTTTTGAAGCCTGTGGCAGCAGAGACTATTTTTTATATTCCTTGGGATATGTTTGTAAACAGCTTATAATTATATTTTTTCCTTCTGAACAAAGAAAAGCTTCAATATGCACACCAGTCTTATGATCATAAATTTTCTTAAGGTCCTAAGGGAGAATTCAATGTTTTGACACCAGTCCCAGGCCCCCCAGGATTTCCAGGGCCCCCAGGCCGTGCTGGGCCCCGAGGCCCACCTGGTGAGTATCCCCTTTGTCCAGTCTGGTGCACAGCATCAGATGGCACCCTGACTCTCCTGGAAAAATATTGTCCCCGTTATAAGGAAAAAATACACTCATTGGCTCCTAAAGAGAGCACAAGCCAGAGTTCTGTCAGATAACAAGCCAACAGGCAGGGGACTTGCTGTTGTCCTTTGTGGTTATTCAAATTATTCCCATTCTGCTTCTGATTCCAAAGGAGAACTGATATAATTACTTAATTCGAATTCGAGAGCAAAACTATCTTCATGGATTTTTGGTGGAGGAACAAGCAATGTTTGCCAATGGTTAATCGTGATGGTTCCTACAGTGTCTTCATTTGAAAACTTAATTTCTTTGCCAATATGATCTAGAATTTAATTTTTCATGCATGGAGAAAGACTTATATAATTCAAGATATCTAGAATTTTTTTCAGGAATTAAATTATATTTTCAAAATTATTTGCAGCTCCTAATGATTAGTGCTTTGGTTAGGAGAAAGGGTTTACAGTTGGGGTTATGTTAAAATTATTTCTTAATTTTCAAAAAGGTCTAGGATGACACAGAAATTTAGACATTTTGTTTTAGGTCAAGATAAAGGAAAGTTGCTAATGTGGATGTATGTGTTTTTTTAAGGTATCCCTGGATCCATAGGAAAATGTGGTGATCCAGGTATTCCTGGGCCTGATGGTGAACCAGGAATTCCAGGAATTGGATTTCCTGGGCCTCCTGGACCTAAGGGTAAATTTCAAAATTTTTGAAAATAAGGTTCCTTGTGGATATTTAGAAAATGTAAATACATATAATGACTAACATAGAAGATAGCCATAATATCCTTTAAAATTATGTGTCCCAAGAGTGTTAAATGGGAAAAAATTTTACAATAATGTTAGGCAGCATTCACATTAATTTATGCAATCTCAACTCATTTACATCTTTTTAATGAATGGAAAAATATGGGAAGTAAACTCACCAAAATGTTTGTAGTGATTCTTCTTGATTGTGGGATTATGAGGAATTTTTTTCTTGACTTC
This sequence comes from Equus przewalskii, assembly GCF_037783145.1. Classification (NCBI taxonomy): domain Eukaryota; kingdom Metazoa; phylum Chordata; class Mammalia; order Perissodactyla; family Equidae; genus Equus; species Equus przewalskii. The sequence goes on from NC_091835.1 coordinate 15,414,857, forward strand.
TTAATAGATGTCTGCACTTTTTCCATTTACACATTTCTTCCCTTTATGCATTTCTTTAATAACAAAAAACAATTATTAAATCACAAAAAGCTGACTTCCTTCTATGCTCCAAAATAAATTACAGAAGTTATCTTCCTTTAGGAAAAAGTACTGCTTCCCATCGGAGGGAAAACATACCACAGAAATCCACATACTGAGGACTTAAATAATAACCTGAGGTTCCCCAGGGACAAATACATCAAAGTCATGTCCAGCATAACATAGCAGTAACCTCAGTCCCTGAGGGCTTGCATACAACTTCAGATTTTATGATAATTTCATGTTTTTTCCAACATTATTTAAAATATAATCCCTTTGTCAAAATATAATCCCTTTTATTGGTGCTTCATCTCTTGGATTAATATGTCAACAATGTTTATCATACATAAGTTCTGCCCAAATATGGGAATATTGATTTTAACTTCTGAGTATTTGAAATGGAAAACATAATCACATTTCTCATTTCCAAGAATGGCTTTGATGCCAAGTTCTTGCATTTCTTCCTAATGATCTCTGAAGTAATGTACTTCTCCTACTATAAATGCATCAGAGAGAAATTACTTCATTACATTCAATGGCTGCTAGAGGACATTAGGAAGTAATTCTCCTGAGCAACCCCTGTTGAGAAAGGCTATCTTTCTGGGTTCTGGAAATGCTTTACATTTTGATCTGGGTCATGCTGGCATAGACATATATACGCATGTAAAAATCCAGTTGGCTGTATACTGTATGCAAAATATACTTCAAAAAAGTCAACCAAATGATCAACTAGTATTAATATTTAAAGAAATGTAGGGTGCTGTGGCTGGCCCAGTGATGTAGTGGTTAAGTTCACATGCTCCAATTCAGTGGCCCAGGGTTCACTGGTTCAGATCCTGGGCGTGAACCTACACGCCACTCATCAAGCCATGCTGTGGCAGCATCCCACAAACAAAATAGAGGAAGACTGGTACAGATGTTAGCTGAGTGACAATCTTCCTCACACACACACACACACACACACACACAAAATTGTAGGGCGCTAACCGACAAAAATGGAGGTCATTTTTTTAAAAATTGGAAATCAATGTAATCAGATTTGCAACTGAATTTATTTTTAACTGCTAACTTAGCAGTTGGCTTTCTCATCATTCAAACTTTCATAAAAACATCTCTAGCTGCTTGCCTCATAAAAACATTAGATAAAATAAGAGAGAGACTGCTCAGACTAATCCTACAATCTTTATTATTTTTTCTCTGTAGGAGACCGAGGTTTTCCAGGAACAAAAGGATCACCAGGTTGCCCTGGAGAAATGGGAAAGCCAGGGTTACCCGGACAGCCAGGCCTCCCAGGAGCCAAGGTCTTGGAGAATTAAAATGCAGACTGATAAGGGGGAAAGGAGGAACAATTACAGTCGGCCAGTTAGGATGCTCCTGCCAGGCAGAACACTCTGTGCGCAGAAATTACCAATATATTTGTAAATGATGATACATTAAATATTTTTTTTAAGTTTCTCTGAACCTTCCCTCCTTTTTAGAAAAGAATATATAAGGTATTAGAAGACAAGTTTGTTTCTCTCTTTCTTCCTTAATCTTCAGAAACATTCAGAGTATTTAAAATGGGAGAACTCTAGAAAGAAATATAGACAGCTATGAAAAAACTATTAAAAGTAGAGACATCTAGACTGTTTACAGAAAATTCCACAGTCTTCTGAAAAAGAGGCTGGAGGCTCTGAAGAATTATTGAGCATAATTTTATAGAAAAGTCAGCAACTAGAGTTGAAAAGGCAAAGTTGATGGAATGGTGGTGACTCTGTGTAAAAGGGACTTAGAACCTCTGTAATGGAAATATTATTGTCAAGTAAGGAGCCCTACAGACCAGTCAGTAGTCAGTAAGGATTTGGAAGCATGATATAGTAAAACTAACATGATTTCTGTGCTATAGGGAGAACCAGGACCAGCCATGCCTGGGGAACCAGGAATACCAGGTTTTCCAGGAGAAAGAGGCATTTCTGGGGAAAATGGAGAAATTGGACACCCTGGACTTCCAGGTCTCCCTGGATTTCCAGGAACTGGAGGGCTTGATGGACCACGAGGTACAATAGCAAGTGTGATTACTTTTCTCCACTGTGAGCTTAGCTAAAATGCAGCAAATGGAATGTGGAGGTGCTCAAGCGTGAAGAATTCTTCTCAAACAAACTTCTTGCTCAATAAATAGAATCTGTGGGGCCTAATTATTTTTCCGTTAACATTGCTGCCCTACCTTTGTTCCTTCTTTCTTTCTTCCTTCCTTTCTTCTTTCCTTTTTAATGAGTGTTCTCCATATAAGACATATTAATGGTATTAAATATAGCTCTGGCTTAGGGGAAAAAGTTACAGGAGAATGATTGGGATAGCAATACTAGGATCTTAGGTTTTGGCATCTGAATATATTCTTGGGCTCTATTTTGCAGGGGATCCAGGGCAGTCTGGACCACCCGGAGAAAGAGGACTCCCAGGAAGGTGCACAGAGGGTCCCAGGGGAGCCCAAGGACTTCCAGGCTTAAATGGATTAAAAGGGCAACAAGGTAGGAGGGGGCCTTGTAACCAGTCACCAGGCAGGCAAGTGGTGACATGGGACTCCTACTCTGCACCTTGCTGCTTAACATGGGAACTGTCCAGCCAAAAGTCCTGACCACTGTTCAATGGGAAATGTTATTTCGGAAATATAAACCTTATTGTCATAGATTCATTGCAATGTGTACTACCTATAGAGGAAGAGACCTGAAATTAATATAATAAAATTGGTCTGTGTCTTTTATGCAAGAAAATATGAATACTGAAGATATATTTAGATGTGTATTTACATATATGTTTATATAAACTCTCAGGAAAAGCTTTACATTTAATATTTCCCTAAGTATTTTAAAGTGGTAAATTTATCCTGATTATTAAAATAGAGTGAACGTTTGCAAAGATATGTCTAACAAGCTATAAACTAAAATACATAGTTGATTGCTTTACAAGCAACATAAAAGAAACGGTATAAAAATAAATCTAAATTATGCAGGCTAGATGGTCCAGATCATGGGAAATTTTATCTTTTTGGCTCCTCTCAACCAGATCTGCGAACTACTTCTGGGAAAAATCCTTTAGAACGCAGCTAATGCCTGTGGGCTATCATACTGCTTAAATGTTCACAAACAAATTTTTGGCCAAGATGTTAATTGTTGTAGTGGTGCTAATATTGTTTCCAGAAGCATCTGGTGGCTTGCCTCCACGTGAGTGGCTCTGTGTGTATTCTGCAGGTGAAAGACTGAGCCACAGTCATAAAGTGCAGTCCCAGGAAGTGCCTGCAGGACTAGAAAATAAATCTAAATTCTACACTTTTATTACTGCATGAATCATTGAAACAGAGAATGTTAAAGCCAGAAGGGATCTTAGAAATTTTACAGAAGGGGACCTAAATCAATCAATCAGATAAGTGTGTGGTTTGCCCAAAAATCACAGAGCTAAATATTTACAGTCATAAAATATTTCTGGAGTTGGTGGGGAAAGCACTTGTGTGTTCATTCATTCATTCATTTATTCATATATAGGCAGAAGAGGCGAAACAGGGCCAAAGGGAGACCCAGGTATTCCAGGTTTGGATAGGTCAGGATTTCCTGGAGAACCTGGACCACCAGGAATACCAGGTCATCGAGGTGTGACGGGACCACCTGGTCAAAAAGGATATCCAGGAAATCCAGGATTTTTAGGGCCACCAGGTATCCTTTTTTGTGGTTTTATTTTTTTTCTTCTCTCTTCTTCCACATTTTCCTTTTAAAGTGGCTATTTAAACTAGAGATAGGCATAGGCTTTTGACTCTATGCCTCTCTTTCAGTTAGTATGTTTCTTCTTCTGAATTATTTGTAAGGAGACAAACCGCTGGGACATGGTGGAGGTAGGATGATAACATTTCACAATTACCAAGGATATGACTATTTTTGCTGTGTAATCCTTTTTATATATTACTCCTAAAATATATTTGCTAGTATTTTGTTGAGAATTTTTACATCCATATTCATAAGGGATACTTACTGGTCTGTCGCTTTCTTTTCTTACGATGTTTTTATCTGGTTTTGGTATCAAGGTAATGCTGGCCTTATAGAACAAGACAACAAGACAGGAAGTGTTTCCTCCTCTTGTATTTTCTGGAACAGTTTGTGGAGAATCGATGTTCTTTTTTTCTTTTTTGTTGGGAGAGATTTGCCCTGAGCTAACATCTGTTGCTAATCTTCCTCTCTCTCTTTTTTCCTGTTCCTCCCCAAAGCCCCAGTACATAGTTGCATACTCTAGTTGTAAGTCCTTCTACTTCTATGTGAGACACCAACACAGCATGGCTACTGACAGATGAGTGGTGTGGTTCTGTGCCCAGGAACCAAACCTGGGCCACCAAAGCAGAGCACACCAAACTTCAACCACTAGGCCATCAGGACTGGCTCGTGAATTGATATTCTTTAAACATTTGTTAGTATTCACCAGTGAAATCAGCTGGGTCTGGACTTTTCTTTATGGGAAGTTTTTAAATTAATAATTCAATCTCTTCACTGGTCATAGGTCAGTTCAGATTTTCTATTTCTTCTTGAGTCAGTTTTGGTAATCTGTGCTTCTCTAGGAATTTGTCCATTTTGTCTAAGTTATCTAATTTGCTGGCAAATAGTTCTTTTTATTTCATCATTATTTTTCTAGTTTATATGTTTAGGGGAAAATATTCCAATTGTCCCCTCATGACCTAAAGACCTCACTGATCTCTCCTCCAGAGAGGAGCCCAGAATAACAACTTAATCTGCAAATTATCCTTTCATTCATATCACTGAGCTACTATCATGTGCCAGCACTGTTCCAGGCCCTGGAGACACATCAGTGGACAAGACTCCACCTCCGACAGTGGGGGAGACAATAACAAATACATTTAGGAACTAAGTTCAACTAGAGACAAGTGCTATGAAGAAAATAAAGCAAGGGAACATAACAGAAAGCTATTGATCAGGACTTGGGAGGAGGGAATGCTCTAAAACTTCAGCATATTCTAGTCTCATCCATAAATGTGATCTGCTACCAATGACTTCAAATAGATGACGTAAAAAAGACCGTTTACTGACCCATTACAAATATGGTTATTTTCTATTTAGTGAAACCATTCCTTTAACTCCCAATCTCTCTAAGTATAATTTATTTTATTTTAATTTTTTGGAATATCTGCTTTTCTCATTCTGCACAACATGCATGTGCTGCTTTGTGTTAATTTGTTCCCATAGGTGAAAAAGGAGCGGTTGGGATGATGGGCTCTCCTGGATTCACTGGGCCTCCGGGGCCTCCTGGAAAGCCAGGCACCCCAGGACAGAGGGGTAAGTGATACTCTATCTTCCCAGCTATCAGGAGGCATGAATGATGTTCGTTTATTTAGCAGCAAAATAAATGACATTTTATTCTCTGAGGGGAAAATAGTTCTGTGAGAACCGTATACTTGATTTTGCAGATTTCTGTATTCCTTTTTCCCATTTGAATGGGATCATATTTTCTCCCTGCAGGCTAATAGCAGTCCCCTCCTGCGGCTGCCTGTTTGGGGCAGCTGTTTATCAAGTTCTCCGCACTGTTAACCTTTTTGATTTGTTTTGTTTTGTTTTGTTTTGTTTTATGAGAAACACTGTTAACTTTTGAATCCGTAGGAACTACTTAAAGAATGGAGCCACTGATGTTGGTCTTCCTGTCTCTCAGGCAGCTCTGGAATTCCAGGAGTAAAGGGCGAGAGAGGGCCCCCAGGAGCCAAGGGGGACGAAGGGGACAAGGGAGCCTCAGGGTCTTCTCAAATATCCCATGTACTGGGGGACAAAGGAGAACCAGGCCTCAAAGGTACACACTTCCTCATATTTAGAACCAGAACGTCAGAGCTGAGTCTGAGACTAAGAAACTATCCAGGCAAATCCTTTAGTTGACAGATGAGGACAGTGAGGGCCAGTGTTTAATCTCCTGCCCAAGGTCACAAAGGCAGTTGGGGACCGAGCTTGGACTACAACTGGGTCTTGTGTGCCTCGCACAATGATATGCTGCCCCTTAATGTGCAACTTTTCATTTCTAAGTTAATTCTGCATTTTGGTTTGCTGTATTTAAATCGTCACAAGTCAATTTTTAAATGATAAGCCTCAAACTCCCCTTTTTGCCAAGTATAGTCAAAACCAAACCCTTAGAAAATTCCACGTAAAAAACGTTCCTGGCTCAAATAGAAACCTGTACCCCAATTTCCACTTTCCTCTTCCAGGATGAATTTTTCTGATGGCATCTAAAAACTGCTTCTGTGCTCAAAATCATTTGGAAAACAATTATTAAAAAGAAAGTATTTTTAATTAAAAATGCCTTTAGAATGCTGTTAATGGTTACCTATAGCTCTTAGGCTAAAATTCAGATCCATTCAAATTATTTCAAGCTATCTGAGCACTTTCTATGACATTTTTTGTTATATGATCAATACAACCAACATAAAATCAAATTTTAAGAAAGCCTGACTTGTGGTCTTCTTGATCGAATTTAATCCCAAGTAACTTTAGAAAAACAGGCATTGCTGGGTAAAATGAAACATTTGTGAGTCAAACTTTTATGGCAGGGAAGAATAAAGAAAAAATGTATTTGAAGTTGCAAAACCATATCAAGTTTTGAGTAATTTGTAGTCAATTTTGAGATATGAGATTACATTCAACAAATATTTATATGCTTGGCACATAAGGATTTATAGTCCAAGTAAAGATTTCTTTGAAAAATTCTGCACAGGGTTCTGTAGAACACGCTAGAAAGACGGAAAAGCTGTCTCTCCCAGAATTAGGAAGGACTTCACGGAAGTGACATTTGACCAAGATTCTGAAGAGTCTTTGAATCCAACTGATTTGCCAACTTAAAAAATGTATAATCATTGGAAAAAAACAATTTATAGAAAGTTTTTTTTCCATAAAGGAAAATTAGCAAGTAAAGGCCTTTTAGGTAATCCCTCATTTAATCTGGTATCATAGAAATAGCTTAGTTTTGGATGCAAACAAAAGATTGTATTACATTTTTAGCAATGAAATAGAAATTTAATATGAATTTTATAAAACTCTGCTAGAACTGGTCCAAGCCAAGATGTAAAAAAAGAAAAATACTGGCAGAAATGTCCAGTCCTCATAAACTCTCTGTTAGACACCACTTCACTGGACTAGCCTAGATGGTTAGGTAGTGTTGCAAATATTTTGAAAAAATATGAATAGCGTATTTGTGTCTACATAAACTAAAATTTGGCTCTAACATCATGAATGCACAATGGGTACTAACTTATAATTAAAGAATTCCTTTCGTAAAGTATAGAGGGACACATGCCATTTCTATGCTTCTAACAAAGTACAGTGTGCATGGAAGCTGTCCTGCATGTTTTCTTTCAAACACACAGCCAAGGAGCAGAGACTGAACAGCAACAATGAAAAGATCACACTAGCTAGGCCTCTCTAATTTCACTATGATCCATTTTTTCATCTGAATTTCTGAGTTAAAGACATCCACTGCAAATGGGAGAGAGAGATTAAGGGAACAGATAAGCAGTCATCATCCTCTCCTCAAGGAATCTGGATGGGAGATTTAAGCATATATATGAAAAGATAATGAATAATACGAAAGGACTGTTACGTTATTCTACCACGTGCATGTTATACCACATGCAGGTACAGTTCTGAGTTTTATAAACATCGCCTCGTTTAATCCTCACAACAAGCCTAGGAGTAGGTTATTGCTATCATCCCATTATACAGATGGGGAATGGAGAGGTCAAATTACCCACTGTCACTCTGACAGGAAGTGGCAGAGATGGGCCTTACATTGATGCTGTTGACTCCAAAATCCATACTCAGCCTCCTCACTGTGTGCCAGGTACCACTGACCCTGAGCCCGGTGGGAGATGAGGGAGGCAGAAAACACAGCAACCAGGGGAGTCGGAGAAGCCTCCATGAAACAGGATTTAAACTTTGAGTAGGATGCACATGAGCAAATAATACTTATGGCTTAAAATCTTGCCAAAGCTCCCCTTCCTTCAAGAATTCAGACTTCTTAGATTGGCATCCAAATTTCTTCATCACTTGCCCTCTGCCTGCCTCTCCAGCCACATGACATTTATTTACCCAACAATTATTTTTTAGTACCTATTGACTAGGCATTTTACTGTGTCCTGGAGATACAGAGGTGAACAAAGCAGAGCTAAGTGTCCTGGTCATGAGGAAACTTAACAGTTCAGTGGGGGAAAGAGACATTGATGGATCTGGAAACATTTTATGCATAGGGCCAGCTAGTAAATATCTTAGGCTTTGTGGACCACATCTGGTCCCTGCTGCATATTCTTCTCTGGTGTTTGTCTGTCTGTTTGTTTACAACCCTTTGAAAATGTAAAAACCATCCTCAGCCCTCCAGCCATACAACATGAAACCAGATTTAGCCCACAGGCTGTAGTTTGCCAACCCCTAAAAAACAGAAGCAAATGGACACACTAAGCAATCTATATTTTTAGATTATGATAAAGGACATAAATAGAAAACACAAAGGTTACAGAGAAAATAAACTAATCCCTTGCTACTCACCACTTCTCCTATTTTCTTGCCTGGGAATCCTGTCCCATTCCATCTTTTCTCCACCCAACTAGCTCCCACTTGGTCTTCAAAACTGAGGCAAAAAATATCTCCTCTTCTCAAAATTCTTCCCTGCAGCATATTGTGTCCAACTCTCTTACAGAATGTCTCACACTGGGCGGTAATTGTTTGTTTACTTGGCTGTCTCCCCATTTAAACACTAGAAACTTGGGGAAAGGGAACATGATTTATTCATGTCTCCAGTACTCAGCACAAGACCTGTCTATAAATTAGGCATTCAATCCATATGTGAAAGAATGAATAAACATGCAATCGGGGAAACAACCAAGGGAAGTGAATCTGCTTGAGAAAAGGCACAAAGCCAGACCATGGACAGATTGTAGAATGCTTCCAATGCCAGAGGAAGGAGTTTGTAATAAATTCTGTAGGTAACAGAGATTCAAGGAGTATTTTTGAGCAAGAGAATAATGTGATCAAAGCCACGTTTTAGGGAAAGGAGGATGGTGTTGTGGGAAGTTTATGAGCTTTCCAGTCTGCAGAACTGGGTTCAAATCCCAGTGTTACCACTGATTGATGGCGTGACTCTAGGTAAGTCCATTGACTTCTTAGAGTCTCCGTTTTCTCATCTCTACACCCAGTCTAGAAAGGCTCAAGAAATAGACTGAGATTGCCTGAAGATTAAATATGATAAATAAAAGAAAATAATATCAGCTATTTAATGAATGATCATTGTAATAAATGGATTGGGAATGAGATAGTCTAAACAAGAATAGTGTAGTAGTTGGTCCTCTGTCACTAATTAAAAGAAAGAAAAAGAAGCTGTATTTAGGTCACTAATTCTTAAAATGCTGGTTTAAAGTATAAATATTATGATAATGTCTAGTGTTCTTTGAGAACTAACTCATGCCAGGCACTGTGCTATACTTTACGCATATTATCTCATTTAATTCCCTTTTTAAAAAGATGTAAGCCCACATCTGCCCACGCTCTGAACAAATACGACATGCCATATTGCAATAATATCTCATAAATTTTAATCAGGATGTGAATAAGTCTGATAAAATTCTAACCTGGACTTTTAATACATGGTTTTTAACTTTAGGATTTGCAGGAAGGCCTGGTGAGAAGGGAAGCAAAGGCATCCCAGGGTTACCAGGTTTAAAAGGACTCGAAGGGCCACCTGGACCATCAGGACCACCAGGTATAGCTGATTCTCTAACAGAAATATCAGCTTTTAAGTTTTCCCAGATCTAAATGTAACAAAAATGTGTTTCTAGACCTATTGGGTTGAATATGAATTCTGCCCCAATAGTGTTCCAGCAGAAATTTGCTTCTAAATTAAACCAAAAGGAAGGTGGTTATAGTCAGCCTGTATTCACTGAAAAATATTAGTCTACGTGAAGTTTTATTTTTTGTACTCAAAATTTTATTTTGAAATTGCTGATATGTATTATAAACTATAGCCTATCACAATGTCACAGATCATAAAAGAAAATAAGATAATGCTTTAGAGGTTTTCAGATTTGCCTCTTTGATTTCAGAGCAAATTAGTGAGTTTGCGAAGTAATTTTTTAAACAATTAAAGTAGCCCCCTTTCCTGTATGACCACCTCAGTGACAAAATATATTACATGGCAATGAAATTTCAGTATTGCATTTGGAAATCTATTACTATATGGTTACAGGAGCCCCCTCTTTCCTACTAGCATTGGTCCAAGGATGATTTTGATGTTTGAATCCAGATCTGTTGACAAGAATCCAACTTTCTCTAATTTTACATTTTCTGAGTCCTCAGTCCCCTCCTTATTTGAAGAAAAAGGCAGATAAAAAAGTACCTAAACCAGCTGGTCTGGCTCCTCTGTATTCATTTCATTCATGCAATCAACGAATATTTATTGAGGACCTACTATGTATGGGAACTATGCAGGGTGTATGACTATTTGTTTGTTCTCAAGGCCCCAGAGGAGATCCGGGCAGCACTGGGCATCCTGGAGAACCAGGACCTCGTGGTGTGCCAGGAAGCATGGGGAACCTGGGGGTACCAGGTAATGCATAAGGTCCTGTTATGAGCCCACAAGCTCACCATGGGTCCCAATTCTAGATTTTCTGTTGTTTGTTGTTTTGGCTTTCCACTTGGTAGAAACTTTGTGTAAAACAACTAGATTTACTTTTAGACAAATGTACTGTGTGCAACCAGAACACAAGTGAGAAAAAAATAAATATTTACATTGTGTAAAAATCATCCATTATGACTACCTGATGCATTAGTGATTCTGAAAAACCAACTCCTTGGAAGAAAGGTGGTTTGTGCAAAGGTCAGATACTTCTGAACACTTCAAGATGCCCCATGGTTACCTATGTTACTTGATTTCTTTCCTAATTTCAGGTTCTAAAGGAACAAGGGGAACTTTGGGACTCCCAGGTCCACCCGGAAGACCAGGCCTCCCAGGTATTCATGGTCTCCCAGGAGACAAGGGAGAGCCAGGTTACTCAGAAGGTACAAGGCCAGGACCACCAGGACCAAAGGTATATATAGGCCACTGAAGTGTTTACATTTTGGTGTGGAGCGAATCCTTTTAAATATCAACAGATATCTGGATTCGATGTGGGCAGAGAAAATTGAAAATATTACAATATTTTCAGTCAATTATTTGGGGTTTGTAAATTCCATCTCCACAACTGAGGATGCCTGTCACACAATTGTCAGCTTCTGAGTTTATTCCCGCCCCTCTTCAATCGCCAAGGAATTTCTCGTAACTATCCCTGCAGTTTAAGTGTGCCGCCAGAGGTGGCAGTGATCACAGGCCCCCACAATCTGACAGGGCAGTGTTTGTTTTTCTTGTGATACAAAATGGCTAGTCTCGGCTATGGACTGTCTCATACAGACTTATAAAAATAAATTTCCAAACCTTGTATTCAAAAACATTTGTCCTATTAAAACATAACACAGGATGTGAAATGAAATAACTTTAGAGCATCATTAAAAAGCAAACAAAGTCCTCAGATACATACATTTATCTTTCTTAATTGTCTTAGAACTTTAAGTATTTTCAGTCCCTTACGATTTGTTATCTTGTCACAATGTTCCCAGTGCTTGTTCTCTGTCAGCTAGAGGTTGGATGTCAAAGCGCTCTCTCGTGTGTTGGACCAAGCAACAACCAAATGTTTCAATGGGGCTCAGTTGTTTTTCAGGTTTATTTCCTTCCAACCTTTCTGCGCATAGCAGTAATATTAAGAGCCCAGAGCTAGAGCACAGAGAATAATTAAAGAAATTCCCATAAACAGGGGGTTTTAACATGGAATTCTATGGAACCTAAGGGGAGTCTACTGAATCCACAGAAGAAATTTTTAGAACTGTGCATTGAACACAAAATGAGCTGGTTTTATCACGCTGGCAAATCATAGTAAGAGTAGTATATTTTAATCAGCTACTGTGGAGACTTTGTAAGTCACCATCGAATCCTTATATGCTGGCTTATCGTAAAGCTGAAGTACAGATTTAATGAGTATGAAATCATTCAAAGATTTACATTACATGTGGTTGACATACATTAATCTGTATGCACAATATTTGTAGGACACATATGCATTTGGTCTAACTCTTTCTTTCTTACCTGAGTTAATCATCACAATTTGAAAATATACATCTGTATGATTATTTTTTTTAAAGATTTTATTTTTCCTTTTTCTCCCAAAGCCCCCCAGTACATAGTTGTGTATTTTTAGTCGTGGTTCTTTCTAGTTGTGGCATATGGGATGCCGCCTCAGTGTGGCCTGATGAGTGGTGTCATGTCCACGCCCAGGAACCGAACCAGCGAAACCCTGGGCTGCTGAAGCAGAGCACACGAACTTAACCACTCGGCCACGGGGCCAGCCCCTGCATGATTATTTCATATCTATCTCTCCACTGGTCTCTAAAGCTCCATGAAGGCAGGGACTGTGTGTATCACATATCTATACATGGTTACCATTATATTCCTGGGGAGAGCCTGCTTCATGGGCATGCCACCAGTGTTGTTAAAGGGGGCTGCTGCTCAAAAGGACTCCATGCTTGGTTTAATGCTCTGCTGTTGCTGTCTTGAATTGCTTTAAATTTTCTAAAAAGGGAGCTGCGTTTTCATTGTGCACTGGGCCCTAAAAATCATGTAGCCATCCTGTTCTCAGAACCTATCCTAGTGCTGGTACATAGCAGATACCTAATATGAATTGCTAAGTAAGTAAGTAACTAAATAAATAAATGCAAACACACACGGTTTAACTTAATTCTGATCACATATTTTGCTTATATGAGAATTTTAAAGGTGTTTGACTGAATTTAAGGGAGATCCAGGATTGCCAGGTGACACGGGAAAGAAAGGAGAAAGAGGGCCACCTGGTGCACCTGGATATTTGGGGCCTGCTGGACCTGACGGAGTCCCTGGACATCCCGGAAGTCCTGGCCTCCCAGGTGAGCACGGGCTTTACAACTCTGAAAGCTGGAAGCATGACACACAGTGTCGCCCACACCTCCTAGAACCATCTCTGTCAATAGAAAGCTATTTAGGTTTTTGTACTACCATTGCTTTTAGTTAACTTTGATCTTCAAATTCTGAGACACAAAGAAACAGAAAATTAATCAGGAGCAGCCTAATTTTACTGATCAGCCAGTTTGGTGGACTGAAATCTAAAACCCTGCTCCTGTAAACAACATTTTAGAAGTGCTGCCTCAATGAATTCCGCTTAAAGACACAAAATGTTAGATCTTTGCCCAATCTTATGATATTTGTATTCGTTTTCTATGACTTCCATAACAAATAATGCAGACTGGGTGGCTTAAATGACAGAAATGCATTTTCTCACAATTCTGGAGGTTAGAATCTGGGATCAAGGTGTGAGCAGGTTGATTTCTCGCGAGGCTTCTCTCTTTGACTTATAGATGGCCGCCTTCTCCCTGTGTCTAACCTCCGTGCGTGTCTGTATCCAAATTTCCTCTTCTTATAAAGATGCCAGCCATAGCGGATTAGGCACCCTACTGACCTCATTTTAACTTAATTGCTTCTTTACAGACCCCATCTCCAAATACAGTGATATTCTGAGGTACTGGGGCTTAGGACATCAACATGTGAATTTGGGGGCAACACAATTCAACTCATAATACTGTCATTCAGAATTTTTTTTCCGGGATGTTTCTGGGTTGAACATTGCTTTCTTCCTTATTTGCTTATAATTTGGGTTTAAGTTTTGGTTTTGTTTTAAGAACAACTGCTAAGCCACTAGGTTGCAACTTCGGGTTTTACTCAAAGACAATATTTAAATTATCTTTTCAAACACTGAAAGGTTCAGTGGATTTTTCTGTACACTCCCAAATAAAGCAATAAGTCAGACACTGAGCCATCCACGTGGTTGGTATACACACGGCTTTGCAAATGATTCAACACATCTCTGCTGTGCTTCTCTGGGGAAAAAGCAGCCAGGACCGAAGCCGGAGTGTACGCAGCACGATTTTCCTGAAGCCAGCGTGAGCACAGTTGACTGTAAGAACGGACCATTGCAGCCACTGTTGTAATCATTTGTCTTTCGGTCTTCTTCCTTCCCCTCTCCCTTCATTTACAGGAAAGCCAGGTCCTGATGGTGATTTGGGATTTAAAGGAATCAAAGGCTTCCCCGGCTCTCCAGGAATAAAAGGGCCTCCAGGTTCCATTTTTGTCCTTTGTCCAATTCCTTTCTATGAGGGAGGCACATTTCTCTGAGGGTGGAGTCTGTGTATATTTATGTCTCTGACCCACGACTCCTCCTTAGAATGTAGCTCCCGGTTGCTCACTCCCCAGCACAAAAAAGCAGAAAAGTGAAGTTAGGCATTTATACTTATCTAACTCAAAGATCTGCTGATAGGGGCTGGCCCGGTGGCTCAGTGGTTAAGTGTACATGTTCCACCTCAGTGGCCCAGGGTTCGCTGGCCCGGATCCCGGGTGTGGACATGGCACTGCTTGGCAAGCCATGCTGTGGTAGGCGTCCCACATATAAAGTAGAGGAAGATGGGCATGGATGTTAGCTCAGGGCCAGTCTTCCTCAGCAAAAAGAGGAGGATTGGCAGCAGATGTTAGCTCAGGGCTAATCTTCCTCAAAAAAAAAAAAAAAAAAGACATCTGCTGATCTACACATTCCAAAGTAATAATCCTCATGATAGTATTAATCAGTTCATAGTTTTCACTGCGAACTTAGCTTCACATGACTATAGTTCTGAAAAATGAACACCTTTAACAGAATTCCACAGATCTGGTGTTCATATTAGGCCACTGATGGGAAGTAAGTCCTCTCTTTGAATAGCATTTTTTTTTTCAGGCCCTCCAGGATTCCCAGGAAATCCTGGACCAACGGGTGTGAGGGGGAAGCAAGGACGTGATGGAATTCCTGGTCCAGCTGGAGAAAAGGGAGAAACGGGTACAACTTACTCATTATCTTGGACCCACTAGTTTTATTTTGCACGGAATAATTAGTGACATTGTCACCCTTCACTGCTCTACAGATTTTTTGATAGAACTCGTGATCTTTAACATGTTCTGGGTGTGTGATAATTAAACTTCCTCCTGTTACCAATGTGCAACTGACCAAGTGGAAGAAATTATATAAATGTATATAATGAAATTAATCACATATAAAATATTAATATGCCAAAATGATCTCTTTCAGGGTTGCTGGGGGCACTTCCAGGCCCAAGAGGGAACCCTGGTCCTCGAGGTGAGCAATTCTTCCTCCCTGAACCTGGTGATAGATATTTTCAAAGTCTAATTTAATATGCCTGATGTATAAAATAAACAATATATTGAATTAAAGAAGTCCCAATGGTAATATAGGATGTTTATATTCTTAGTAGTCGAGTAAAAATGCTTAATTATCACCATCATAAAGAAGTGAATGAATTAGAAACTGTGATGCAATTTTGGAATTTCCATCTACAAAAGTCTCTAAAAATAAGAGGACTTCTTATATATTCCTTTGTTTTGTTGTTAGCATGGTTTAAATGTATCACCTCCTAAAAGGATGGAGGTGGAATTGACGGCTTCTCAATGAGCATCCCTCTCTGCTATTCTAAGTCGCACTCATAACATGATTCCTTTCCCACCTTGTTATCTTCGTAGGTCTGATACGAACCCCCAGAGCCAGGCTGAGGTTCATGCTGGGCTGTTACGGGCTCCCCAGTAACTCTCTCAACATCTCAGATATGGCAATTTACTAAACATGTCCTTCAGAGTAGATATAAGTTTTTTTGTTTGACAAACTACAATCTGGATTTCTCATGCCAGTGTTTTGTAAGATAGCAGCTTCTTTTAATTTTTTCCATTTTGTAGAGAAATCTGCCGGAAGAAATATTAGATTGTTTGCACTCTTTATTGACTTTTCTCAGCCGTGGGTTCTGTGGATAGAAGTATTTTATTAGCCAAGAGGCCTAAACCTAATGAAGGCCTCTGGTTACTGATGCTCACAAGAACCAGCAAGAAGTAGCCTGATGCTCCTGAGAAGAAACTCAGAGGGGCAAGAACTGCCCCTTGACCTTCCAGCTCAACTGCAAAAGCAGACAAGAGCTGTTCTTTTCCATCTGTTTCTGGATAGTGCGATAGTCCTGTGGGTTGAGTTCAGTGTCCCCACGTGTCTCAGACCCCTCTCTTCCCTGAGCATTACAGCTTTTCCCAGTCTAGTTCACACTCAAGTTTTAGGATTACGGTCAAAAGGACAGTTTCTGTTCATTTTCCTAGGCGAAGCTCATACTTTAATCATTTGGAATGAGAACACTTTAGCATTGAATTGGAAATAAAATTTGATAGAAAATGATCATAGCTCAAGTTAAAAAGCCTTAGAAAATAACAAATAGCCTAATTATGTAAGCAAATGATTATGCGCCTCAATCCCTCTAGGGTAACTAAACATGGAGAAGAATTCACTGAGACTTAGAAGGTATGAATTCTTTTAATTAGTCTTAATTCTCCCAAATCCTAAAAAGAAATCATATCATAAAACAAGGAAGCATCATCATGGACATGGATCCTGGTTCCTGAGACCACTGCCAGACCCTGTTGTACAAATACAGCATTTCAGAGTTTGAAGTGAGCTGAAATCATCTAAACACTTTTTTTTTTCCTTTTTGGTGAGGAAGATTGTTCCTGAGCTAACATCTCTGCCAATGTTCCTCTATTTCGTATGTGGGTTGCCACCACAGTATGGCTTGCTGAGCTAAACACTTTCTTATAAAAGCATAAATTCCAGGCACAAAAAGCTAAAGAACACGAGAGACAAAGGGCTAGATATTGAATATTCATCAATTTTATTTTCATCATCACTCTAAGTCTTGCCCACATAATAATCTGCCCAGCCCTTCCCCTGTGCCACCAGCCTCATCCTCACTTTTCCTTCTTTTTCCTCTCATCTGTCTTCTGTCTTCGTGCCATTTACCATTTCTAGAATAACACCGAGATGGGAGAGAGGAGGGAGAGATTATTTTCAATTCATACAACATTTTCCATTCATGAATGTCAAAGCACAATTTCTTGAAGATTCTCTGAGATGAAAAAATTAGTATTCACTTGTGAGCTTTTAGGGGTCTTCTTTGGTAAATCCAAACCTTCTGCCACATTCATCCCTTCCAGACTAGGGTTTGTGTTATGAAGGAGAAGTAACCAGAGGACAGAATAAGGATGGCAACTTTGTTGTTCCTTTTGCGGGGTTTAGCTGGGCAACACTTCAAATGCACAAATCAGCGCCGTGAAGTTTAGCTTTTGATGTTCTAACAAATTATCAGTGATTAAATAATGTTCTAAAGTTCATCAGATAATAGTAACAGTGGCTTACATTTACAAAACACTTTAGAGTTCACACCACGCTTTCGCATCTGTTTCTTATCTCACCGGATCCTTAAAGAACTGACCTACGTCAGGCATTACCTTCATTTTTAAAATAAGAAAACTGAGACTTGTGAGAGTGACGTGAGTTTGATATGATCAAACGATTACAGGAGGCAGAAGTGAGACTCAGTTCTTGTAGACTTGTATTTCATTTACCAGCCTCTTTTTAAAAAATACATTGTGAATCTTAACACTTTTAAGCAAAGCGTCTACATTATTAGAGATAATCACAAACTGTAACTCCAAGTATAGGGGCATTACAGAAACTTATCAAACCTTTTTGTTTTCAGGGGCCAAAGGAGACAGGGGAGCTCCAGGCTTGCCCGGTCTCCCTGGCAGAAAAGGGACAGTGGGAGATGTCGGGCCGCAAGGTCCCATTGGCATGACAGGACCCCCAGGGCCCCCAGGTTTTCCTGGTGCAGTCATCCCAGGCCAAAAAGGAAATCAAGGTCCACCAGGCTTCCAAGGAAACCCAGGTAAATGGTCTACTTTTAAATAAGATAAAAGAATGCAAATAATGTTTGACATCAGAGGCCTTCAACTTTCCCCTTGTGTGACCTTGTTACTTCCTTTTTTTCCCTCTGGTCTTCTCCATCCTCCCATACCCACCTGTTCTCACACAGAGTGTATAAAGCTGTTGGTGGTGTTGAAGCAGAGGGGCCTGTTTGAAAAATTAGTAAAAACCAGATTAATGAGCCTAAAAGAGGGAGATGCTTCCATTCACCGGTATCTACTGAGCTCCCACTAGGTGTCAGGTGCTGGGTTAGGCACAGACCCTGCTCTGACAGCCCTCCATCAGGGAGAAACAGTTCCTGCCTTGTGCCAGGGTCTTCACTGGCATCATCTCATTCTGTCTTTACCACAATCCCATCACAGCCCGCAGGGGAGAGAATGTTCGGGGTGACCGTAAGGTGCAGGCTTTGTGCTTTGCTCCAAAGAATCACTGACAGACCCTGCCCAGCTCCCTGACGAGCAATACTAACAGGCTGTCTGTGAATTCAGGTGAGCCTGGTCCCCCTGGACCTCCGGGGAGTCACACAGAAGGCATAAAAGGAGACAAGGGATTTATGGGCAGGCCTGGCTCAAGAGGTCCGCCTGGAACTGTAGGAGACATGGGGCCACCGGGTCATCCGGTAAGTGTGGAAAATCATTTTGACTTCTTATCTTCTTCTAAGTCGATTGCCAGGATCAGATGTACCCAGAGGCAACAAAAATTTCCCATTTGTGATGCTTCTGTGCAGCACACCCAAGGGAAGACAGAGTTCAGAAGTTTCAAAGAATCGAAGAATCTTAAGAGTTGGACAGATTTGGCCTCTAACAGGGGACCCCTCTCTATGTGGTTCCTGACTTCTTCTTGTTTAGACTCTGAACAACTCCAGTGATGGAATCTCCAAAAAAACACCTAGGCGTTTGGGAACACTCTAGATGACAACATCATTTTTCTCTATTAATACGCTTTTGAAGTAATCTGTGCCATCCCCTAAATGTCTATTTATGTTCTCCCCACAACATACTTTCCAGTGTTTGTGAATAGCTGCCATTTCCTGCTGAGCATTTCTTCACTCAACAAATACTTGTTTTTTTCAAATTCAATTTAACCTTCATCAACTCTGCCTCTACTCTGAATATATCCTAGTTTGTCAATATCTCCCTTAAAAATGCAGCCCCTGGGACAAACACCCTCCAGGAGGAAGCACTCAGTATGCCATGCAGGGGCTAGCAGATGGAAGAGTCGCACTGGCCTGCACATCTCTGTTTTATAATCCAACCTGAAATTCCACATGGGCTGTTTGGCTGCCATGTCACCATGTTGTTGTCACACATTGAGTTTATGGTCAACAAAAGTCCACGTGCCTTTTCCTCATGACTTGCTTCTCAGTTTTTTCCACTGTTTCTTGTCTTGTCTATTTGCTTATTTGTGACTTAGGTACAGAAGTTTCACATTTGTCTTTCTTAGAGGTCATCTGGTTCATTTACGCCTATGCTCCCAGCCTATTAAGGTCTCATTTCACAGTCTCTTACTCAACACCTTGGCCATCTTCCCTAGGTTTCTCTTAGCAGCATATTTGAAAGGCCTGATTCCTCTTTTAATACGAACTTCTTGGAGCCTGATGAGGAAATCAGAGTTATGTCATATTGTTTTGCATTTTCATCAATGATGGGTAATGAAGTACTTTGGCAAGGCTTATTGTCAGGAATCATGTTAAGCTCTCTTAGGGTCTCCTGGTATTTGGTTTTGAAAATCTACCTTTTTAAAACTTTTTTTTTTAAATGAGATACTTGCCCATCTCCAGTCTTAGGTATCTCTCAGGTTCTCCATGATTCTTTCAAAGTGGCAGACACTGATCCCATGATCACATTGAAAGTCTTTCCAAGGACACTGGGATGTGGAAAGTCTGGTATGGAAATGTGACCTCTCTTAAATTCTCAGGTGCTTCTGAGGTCAGTCTAGGTTTCTACATTTGCATTTGAAAGATAATTCTTCTTGATGGATGTCTAAACTGGCTTGGTGCCCTTAACAGCTCTGTCCTTGCACGGAAGAGCTCTCTCCCCAACCAAGGGCTGTGCCTGGCACTGGGCCTCCTCCCCAGTTACGGTAGGAGAAAAGGCCAGGTCTCAGAAGCCTGAAAGTCCTTGATCAGATGCTTCTGTTTCTCTCCCTCCTTTTTTAACTTCACGCCACCTTATCCAAGCAACAGGACTATTCCTTCATTGGTCTTCTTGCTCCAAAGACAGCTGGCACAAAGGCCAGTTTTGTTATTCTTAGCATTTTTCATGACCATTTTTCATTATGTTCAAGTACTAGCATTCTGTCTCGATTCATATGGACAGTATAAGAGTAGATTTAACATACATTCTGACATACCGCTCTTTTCAGAAGCCCTACTCCCTCCCCTCTTCTCCTATGGCCTCATTTGAGCATCTCATGGCTACAAGAGCAATTAGTGTAAGCCTCATAAGGAGGGAGTATCTCCTCCCGGTCAAATCATTGCATCCTTGTCAAAAGCACCTGTCAAAACTCCCCTGACAACTCCTTCATGCTCCCATCCCTGGACACTTTACTTCTACCACCCTGACTAGGAGTAATTTATAACTTCACCAGCTTAGTTAGAATGTTGGTGGGTGCTATGACTCTTGTCTTTGCAATAATTACAAATACAAATTATAATCTTCATTCTGGCAGTCTGGTGTCTGCTCTTCCTGAAAGATCTCCAAATACTCTGTATCCATGTAGGATAGAGAATATCCAGTTGTATCCAACACTCACACAACATACATTAACATCAGAAGGTATGTTTGCTCTTAGGCTTATGGGTAGCTTTTACTTCTTTTTATTGGAAATAATAGTTCTAAGGAGAGGTCTAGGTGGCAGAGGAATTATAGGAGGTGAAACGTAGGATTGAAAGGAAAAAATGCTATCTGTCAACTTCAGCTCATTCTGATCCAACATAATATTATATCTGTTTTTTTAAAAACCTGCTGGGAGTATTGTGATTTTTAAAGTTTGTGGTTCTGCTCTCTTTTCTTGGAAAAATAGGGACCACCAGGTACCCCAGGTCACCCAGGGCTCCAAGGCGATCCTGGATTCCACGGATTTCCAGGCATGAGAGGTATTGTTTTTGTGCAATGCTCTGTGGAGGCAAACACAATGATGATGGTTCACATATTAGGGTACACAAATGTTTACTCAACTCCCACAGTCACCACAAGCAGTGTGGTTAATACAAGCAAGCCCTCTGTATGAGTGAAGAAGGAAGACCACCAGCACCCAACCCCAGGGGGCTTAAAAATCAAAACCATCCCTGAAGGATGGAGACTATAGAAAAATGAAAACCAGAAACAGTTTAAAGTGGTTACCTTTCAGGGTAGTCATGTGTGCTGCGTTGGGGGATGGGGAATGACATCAGTGTCAACAATATTATTTTGAATTATTTATTTTACCATGTACACATGTTACTTTTATCATTTCAAAAAGCTGAATGATCTAAAAGACTATTCACCAAACTGTTAGTGAGGAGGGTAAGTAATTTTTATATGCTGATTTAAGCATTGTTTTTTTATGGGGCACATGTATTATATTTTTAATCAGAGTAAAACCTATAATTTTGCAGTTTTTAAGTTTAAAATATTCACACACATTAATTTAAACTTCAGGCTTCAGAAAATAATTCCCAAGTCTTCCATAAGTGCAGTACGACCTTAAATAAAGTTTTGAATATAGATTCGTTGTCTTACATAGTTAAATTGTCGGGTACTGTTTTTGTATGGCAGGGAACCTATTACCATAGACGATAGAGATGGTAAATAATAAGTGTATCCAAAGTGGACATCACATTTTTATGAAGGAAGACCTTTTCCTGGTCCAAGGGAGGACAAGGTGGTGTTGACAGAGAGGTCCTTTTCAACATTTTCAACCACTGACACTTCAAGGAGCAAATTAGATAAAAATAACTCAAAGCAAGTGATTCTGAGGACTCCCACTAGACACTGGGTGGGTGAATACTGGCAGGCAGCCTGGGAAAAATGTGTACCACCTGTCACTCCCCTAAGTCTCAGAATAGAAATATCTAAGATTTGTAAAATTATATAAAGGCATCACGAAAGAAAGAAATATTCTGGTGAAATATTTAGAGGTATGTATTTAGAGGGGAGATTCGTAAAATCAGTTCTTTTAAAATAAGTTCCATGAAACACACTCAACTACTCTCTTAGCTTTCAGAAGGAGATCATCCATCAGCTGGCACTACTGATGAGTTTGCACTTTATTTGGAATTTTTTTTTTATCTCCAAAGGAAAACTCTTTGGGCTTCTTCTGGTATACAGAAGTAAATATTAACATCTTCCTCAAGTTCTGCTACCAAGTAGATAATTTATAGTGTAGTTGCCAGTAACTTCTGGTACTATAATTGTTTTACTGTCTTTCTTCAATTAATATTATATATAGCATTAAAGTCTCTAAGTCATCAGATGTAATGTCTACATTATCTCAAGATTCTTTAAAAGAGAGTATTTCTCCAAATCAATGGTTCTTGGCATTTATTCACGTCAAAGACGGTTTGGGAGAGAAATCTTACCACTTTGTTAGTTTATATCAAAGCATATATTCTAGATGTGCTCATGACAGTTCCTAACATAACTAACTTTGGGCTATTAGTAAACCAAGAGTAATTAGCTGAGGAACTACGATAACCAAGCAGTATAATTCACCAGGAGGTGCTAAAATAGACTTTAATGTGACTTCATATTTTACCTTAAATATGAAACTGAATTGGTTTCTGAACTTAAAAAGCGAACTCTTAGGAACTCTTCCCTTTCAGTGCTAAAATACAAGCTCTTAATACCTACTTCTAGAATATATTTCTTCATTTTAACATGACTGATTGGGTCCAAATAAAATGCCAAAACCCATGTGGATATAATTAACTTGTAGCCATTGTCATAAAGCTCATAACCTCCAGTCATACCTTCCAGTATCTATCCTTGGAGTTGATCATCAACCTGAAGAGCGAGGAAACCCATTGTTCTAAGTGGAATCATACTGCTTTTTTTTTTTTTTTAAGGTGAGAAGGGTAATCCAGGATTTCTGGGATCAATTGGGCCTCCAGGGCGACCTGGGCCAAAAGGACCACCCGGTAAATATTATTTCCCTAGTACTGCTCTCCATGAAGAAAGGGTAACTCATCAGTGAAGCCATCATCTTCTTATGTTCATGTCAATAGGTGCACATGGAGACCCTGGCACAGTTCAGATCATCTCCCTTCCAGGAAGCCCAGGGCCACCTGGCCCAGTTGGAGAACCAGGAATGCAAGGAGAACCTGGGCCCCTGGGGCCACCGGGAAAGCCAGGTGTGGGACTGGCAGCATTGACTTCGATCACTAGGAAGTGGTTGAACCAAAATACTTGTAAAGTGCTTTGGAAGCAAACTACAACTTCACAGAAAATGTTAAACATTATAGTGTTTTTTACAATCAGCTTTAGGATTGAGCTCATTTTACTCTTGATCAGCAAATAAAAGGCCTTGGAATCTATTGAATCGAATGAAACTGTTGTGCATAGTATAAACTTGAGCAAATATACGTTAGGGCACTTATGGTTTCTTTTTTTTCATAAGGTAAGAGTATTATGTCTATCTTCTCTGACAACTGTCAATCTTAGAGTTCTGACTATTTCTAAATGATTGCCTGAATAAATCTGAGTTGTATGTATTTATACTTTTCTAACACTTCATACAGCACTTGGAAGAGCAGTCAATGCAAATGCATGCTTACTATTACAAAATATTTTCAAAATATAGGTGTATGGAAATTGAACTAATCCCTTTGTATAGGCTTGGCATATTGTAATAGACTGCTGAATGGAATTGTTATGTCCTAAGTTTGCCTGAATCATCTGGGAGATGAGGTATTACTTTGATCAATACAAAGGCACAGCAAATTCTGGCACAGCATAAATCAAAGTGGCAGCACAATTTTAAACTGGTGTATTTCATATACTCCTAGTTCATTTTTGAGGGTCTTTTTTTTTCCTGGGAAGCAGGGTGTAACAAGTTGATGACCAACTGTCCCAGTTTGCCCGAGGCTGAGGGTCTGCTCCGTTTGCAGGACTTCCATTGCTGAAACTGGGGAAGTCCCAGGTAAACTGGGATGGTTGGTCACCCTACTTTTTATCCTATATGAACCATTCAATACAGTGTTGGTTATTTGCCTAGGACCCTGTGGGCCAAGAGGTAAACCAGGCAAGGATGGAAAACCAGGAACTCCTGGACCACCTGGAGAAAAAGGTGACAAAGGTTGTAAAGGAGAGCCAGGTAAACAAACAGCCGGCTTGTTTCCTTCAGTAAGGAGTTCTGTATCTTCAGAGAAGTCCTGTTTGAGTATGTGATGACAAGAGTAAGCTAGGTCTTACAGTTCGTGTTGTTTAGATCAGGCTAAAAGCCAGGGGCAAAATGTTCATTTGGAAGAAGATGAAAAATCAAGAGTTATTGGAATACACCATTCTTCCTATCTTTTAACTGGGCAGATGTACTCCAACCTTTTAGCCTGAGGACAAATAAACCTAAGGAAGCACTAATTCTATTTTCAGAAAGGTCAATACTGTTTTATAGGCATACTTGGTTAATATCTACTTAGAGGAGCGGCACATAAGTACATAGCTAGTAAAATATTATCTCGATATGAATAGAAGAGAAATTTAGTGTCCTTACTTAGGAAAGCCGACTTTTAACTACATCATTCTTGAATACAACTCAACAACTCATGTGAATCCTGAAAAAGGACCTCAAATATTTCAGTCTGAACATAAGCTATATGTGTCAACTTGATACACCTGGATCAAAATCTGCCTTACGCAAAAGTTTTAAAAGCACCTTCTAGAAGAAACCTAGATATCCAAATCTTATCTTTTAGTTTTGCTGACTTTGTGAAAATAAGAAAAACTTCTAAATGTGATTTCCCAATTTGTGAACATATGACTAGATCTACTGTAATAAAACTTTAAAGACTAGAGATTTAAATCTTTAAAAATTCAAATATAATGCTAATAATATTAATTATAATATTAATTGCATAATCACTCATGATTTAGTATTGTCATAAGTGCATTTAGAGCACTATTAATCATTCAACTGTCTTTAAAGTATGTTTTCCAAAGTGAGAAAAAACAAAGCTCTCACTAGTAATTCTATTAATTTTAAAACTTTACAGACCAGGTCTGGGTTTCAGAATGGGGCCACAACAAGAGCTAGAGTACTACAATACAAATTGTGTTGAGAATTATTAGCAAGTAGACAGAGTTAGTCCTAATGCTATAAAGGCTTCATAAGAATGATAAAGGGATCTAAGAGTCAAATAGCATCGGTCAAAGAGCCTTCGCCTCTTTCTTGGAAAGTCAGAATATCCTGCTGGATCATGCATATTTGTACAATAGCTCACTCCAGTTCCTGTCATGCTCAGCTAATCACTTCACAATTCCTGTGCAGAGACCTAGACACACCTTTTGCTTGGAGCCACTTGTAGCCCCCTGGGACTGAGGGTAGATGTTAGGAGAAGTGAAGAATGTGTCATCCCTATCTGATATATTAAAAACCTGGCAAATTCAGACTTTTCATGTAAGACAGGAGACTTTGAAGAATTTGGATATGGCCTATTTTTTTATTTCAAAGAATAAGCCAAGGCCCCTAGAGAAGATAGAAATGGGTGGGGAGACTGAAAAAATATAATATTGGGGCTTTAACAAATCCTTGTGAAAAGCATTGACCTCTGAGCTGGGTCTAAACTGCCGCATCTCCTGACTCCATGGCACGGTTGGTTGTGGGCAACAACGATACCTCCCTTGACTTAGCAGGTCAAAAATACAAGTCTCTGCCTTCTCTGCATTTCCTTAGGACCTTAAAGGACCGCAACCCAAGTTGTGTTGGGGTGAAGGTCAGGGTGCAGTGGCAGCGGAAACGGCTTAGGGGTCTGGCGTGTGGTAGCCAGTGCCAGTATCATAAATACTGGCTATTTGATGAAGAGAAGGAGAGGGAGGAAAAGGAGGAAGGAGAGAAAGGATAGCTCACTGGTCCTTATTTAGAAAGCGACAAATGTGTATCAGCCTACTCCAAGTGCAGAGAAAAAAAAGTATAAAAACGACTATTTTTGTTTTAACTCATGTAAATAAAAGAACCCTATCACAGTCAAAAATAAAAAGTCTTTTCTTATTTGCCTTACTAATGGATCAAAAACTTTCTTGAAGTTTGCACCTTTAGAAGTAACTTTTAGTGTTTTCCATGATGGTTTACTGAATTTGTCAAAAGCATATGTAATTTTTTATTAACGACTTGAATAGACTTTCAGATTTTAGATATTTGACTTCTTGTTTCCCCACACGGGAGGAGGATACATTCATTTATTCATAAAAGATGTACATAAGACCTACCAGATACAGACCGCTGTGCTAGGCACCACAGGGGAATACAAAGATAAAGAAGACCCGATCCCAAAAAACTCATATACGCAAATACCTATAATCAGAGGTATTGTGTGATAAAATAGCCAACATTTAATAATATTGTGGGGCCATTTTCTAAGCCATTCTTCTTTAGGACGCCTTTCTGTATTTGAGGCTTACCCGATATACATGAACATATAAATTAGTACTTTGGGAAAGCAAGTTTGAGGTTTCGTTTGTGTTGTAACACATGTAACGTGCTTTTTAAAGGACCACCCGGGTCAGACGGACCGCCAGGTTTGAAGGGGAAACCTGGGTTCTCTGGAGCACCTGCCACCGGAGCAGCAATGAGAGGCTTCATCTTCACCCGGCATAGTCAGACCACCGCGATTCCTTCCTGTCCGGAAGGGACGGAGCCGCTCTATAGTGGGTTTTCTCTTCTCTTTATACAAGGAAATGAACAAGCCCATGGACAAGACCTGGGTAATGTCCCAGCCCTAGTTTCCAGTCACTTTGTTATTGTAAATTTTATGGCACCTCTCTCTGAAGTTAAGTGTAAACAACCTTGAGTATCTTACAGCCACTTTTTAAAGAGAGCAAATAAAACCACGTTGGCCTAATGTCTAATTTTCATTCTGGAATGTAGAGGTCTGGAATGAGGCTTGCCTGCAAATGCCAGTCTAGCTCATCCTGTTCAACGCAAAACATTTTCACTTAAATCACCTCTCTGCTTTTTAATCTTAAAAGTAACATCTTTTCTAAAGCTCTGTCTGGTCATTAGCCATTATAGACATATTAAGAACAGGGAATACCTTGAAGCAAAGACATTTCTTCAACTGACTGATTAGAAATGGCCACAGGAAGTAGTAAGGGTGGGGGAAAGAGGAGTTGTTTGCCTATTAGATCTTTGATTTCTATCATTTTTAAAACTTTTCCGTAATACATTTTTCAAATAACTCTTTTGTGTTGTTTTTCTCCAGCTTTTGCCATAGGTTATGTTTTGATTAGCCTCTATCTAGTAATGATACTCAAAATAATTTTAATTTACTCAAAGTGATACCCAGTCTGATGTTTTATTAGGAGCTCTTGGCAGCTGCCTGCAGCGATTTACCACAATGCCATTCTTATTCTGTAACATCAACAATGTATGTAATTTCGCATCGCGAAACGATTATTCATACTGGCTGTCAACACCAGCACTGATGCCAATGGACATGGCTCCAATTACTGGCAGGGCCCTGGAGCCTTATATTAGCAGGTAAAAATCCAATCCCTTAGTTTTGTGATGGGACCAGGTGAATGACTTCATTTGTAATGGAATGTAAGGCAGCACATGATGGTGCAGAAAGTGGTGATGCCACCATATTCTTTGTTTCACGTTACAGGTGCACTGTCTGTGAAGGTCCTGCGATTGCCATAGCCATTCACAGCCAAACCACTGACATTCCCCCATGTCCCCATGGCTGGATTTCTCTCTGGAAAGGATTTTCTTTCATCATGGTAAGAAGAAAAGGAACAGCAAATTCATAGTAAAGATTACCCATAGAATTTTACATTGGGCTGGGTGAAATGTGGCCCCCAGGAATAACGCTGCCTGACATCAATATGCACAATATTCCATGGACATTTGCTTGAAAAATCTGAAAATATATATTCTTTCTTACTTTAAATAAGTTGTTTTTGGTAAATAATGGAGCATTTAAAAAATAGTCTTCTTAGGAGGAGATTATCCGCAAATTCTATATAAGACATTTAGGTGAATAGTAGCTACCATATTGACAATAGAATGCCTATGCCTTTAAAGTGGCAGCTGTTTTATTTAGATCCTCCATAATCCTTATGAAAACTCTGCAAGGTAGTTTCTATCATCTACAGTTTTACAAATAAGAATGAAGTAATTTCCCCAAGGTTTCACAACTAGTAAATGGTCAAGCTAGGATCTGAAATCGAATCTGTCTGCTCCGAAACCCTTATGCCTTATACTGCGTCCTTTTGAAGTTCACATAGAGATGGGAACTAACAGAAACAGCCTTGTAAAGAAAAGTTCCCCAGATTTAAGTACTAAATGAGGAAATCTATGGACTGATCCTCTGTGATTATGATAGCTGCACGTATGTGGTTAGCGGTCATTCATATTCTGTATAGCATCATTTATAATGTATTATTATGTATCATAATACATTATGTTATGTATTATGGGGGGAATCCTTCCTTACCCACAGATGTCCATTCATTCAATCACTAACTCAGCACATATTTATTGAACACCTACTATGTGCCATGAGTATTCTGAGCACTATGGACACCAACAGTGAACCAAAGTTCCTAGTCTATATCCTCTATATTCTCAAGCAAGAAGACAAAATAACAATAACAGTAATGAGTTCAGATGATAATCAGTCCTATGAAGGAAATAAGGCAAGATAAAGGGAGAGAGTGTGACATGGAATAGGTCAAGGAAAGCCTTTTGGGGGTTATATTCAAGTAGGTCCCTGAATGACAAGAAAGAGCTAGTCAGACCTGGGGGAAAGGAGCACTCTAGGCAGAAGAAACAGCTTTTTTTTTCATTTTGATGACTATACCTCAACCTGTAAGGTACCTGGAATATTAGCATATCTGGGTAAAGAAGCATAAGAAGTTTAACTCATGCTTTGGGTTTTTTTTTCCTTATTGTTTTCTATTACACACACACACAAAGTAGAGCATTGAAAATTTGAATGCCATGCACAGAATTCTTATTCAAATATTTCTATTGTGATAGTTTACAAGTGCAGGTTCTGAGGGCGCTGGGCAAGCACTGGCATCTCCCGGATCCTGCCTGGAGGAATTCCGAGCCAGTCCATTTATAGAATGTCACGGAAGAGGAACGTGCAACTACTATTCAAATTCCTACAGTTTCTGGTTGGCTTCATTAAATCCAGCAAGAATGTTCAGGTAACTCTTCAAAGTCAAGTTTAATTTGATGACTCAATCAAGGAACTAGTCAAAGGTTGCCGATGTTAGACTTCCATTATCTGTGTGTTGATGTACTCACATTTTAAAAATCTCCCCATGCCAATAAAATCCTGTTTAGCTCGGCACTCCCAATTTATGAGTGTTCTAGAGTCAACAAGTAGCCACAGTTTTGTACCACTGTACCAATAAAGGCAAATAAACATGATTTTTGTCATTATCGAATATATTTAATATTTATATATGAATGTATAATAAATTACTGAATAAAACTACTAAGTGATCTCCTGATCTTAATTTACTATATTGAAAGACTTGTAATACAGACTATTTATAAGATGGAGGTAGTTCTTATTATAAAAAAGATGATCTGTAAGTTTGCACCAAGGCAGAAATACAACTAAAATTATAAAATGTTGACATATATACCTCTTCAGAAATATACCTCTTGTAAGGAAGTTTAAATGACTACAGTATTCATTAATAAAACTCAAACCCAGCAAGTATTCCCTCTTTATCTATAAATTGATGAGATTTTTGTTTGTGTTTTTTTGTTTGTTTGTTTTCTATTTCAGAAAACCTATTCCATCAACTGTGAAAGCTGGGGAGTTAGAAAAGATAATAAGTCGCTGTCAAGTGTGCATGAAGAGAAGACTTTGAAGAAATAAAAAGAAATAGAACTGTTATTTTTGATCCTAAATAACCAAGTAATGATGCAGAATACGCATTTATTTAGGTATTTTTCTCCAAACAAACAATATCACTCTATGATGGCTTAGTACAAAGTTTCTATTTGTTTCCCCACACAACAAAACATTTCTGTTGGTTCTGTGATCCTGATCTCTAAATCTGTGCTGTTTCAAAGTTCCCTATGGTAAAGCCCCAGACTTTTCACAAAATATCACTGAAATGGTATTCCACTTGTATCCAGTGCACTGTCCAAATGGTGATTGTATAAAGTATGATGCTACAAGTGAAGAGCTATTTGGTCCCCTGGGCCCCAAGATCTGCCCCCTTCTATTCCAGTCTTTGAGACTCAGGGAGACTAAATCAGTTTTAGATTGCGCCACCACCCGCTTCCTGAACCTCTAGACCCTGGGTAGGAAAGGAGATAGAGGCAAGTGGAGTCCTAGAGCATCATGGACGGAACTGGACTCTCAGACCTGTTGAGTATTCGAAGGCCTGAGGGAACCAGAACTGAAGTGAGGTTCTTGGATTTTCTAGGGCTCTGTTAAACATGCCCGAGACTAACGCCAAATGGAGGTTCCCCAAATGGAATCATAACAGCCTTGGAAATCCTGTATGGTTTTGTTTTGTGTTATTTTTTAAGATTTTTTTTTGTTTGTCCATGGAAACCATTTCACTGCAGCAATATAGCCTACTTGTATTCAAAGTAGATACAATTTTCAGGCTTAGTGAATTAATTTTAGTAGGATATTTTTACACACATACTCTGAAACGTGTCTGACCTTAACTTCTCTTTTACCAGCACACCCACACAAAGAACAAGGACACAACTTATTAGAGCTGCACTTTATCCCCATCTCTATCAATGTTGGTGCATACCTTACATATATTTGAGTAGTTCAGTAATCCATGAAAGAACTTATGGCATTTGTTTGCTAATCAGGCTCAGAATATTTTTCCTTTGCTCTAAATATTCCATTTAACCTGGGTATTTAGAGATTAATTTCCTTGTTACTTCTCTAATTCTTCCTTTGTAAAAACATGGTTTTTTATGTTGCATATTCTTACAAACCATATTGAAAGAGTCCACTGTGTAAAAATCTTAATGTACAAATTGTAGAGCTTGGCAGCTGTATGTCTTAAACCTTGCTTTTCAGTGTGTTGATACATTCCCAAGTTACTTAATCCAACTTAACAAGCATTTTATTTAGTGCCAAGCCATGCCCCAGGCACTGTGCTAAATTATAGAGATACGAAGAGAACAAAAAACGAGTGACTTGCTTCTGATCTAATATCCTAGAAAATGTAACTCATTGTTTCTGTTATGAATCCCACATATCTGAGTTGCTTTCCTCCTTTTCCTCCTTTGTCACTGTTCTTATATTTCACCATCAAATTCAGCAGGCCTCAATAAAGGTTTAAAAGTAAGATCTGTGCACAGGGAGAGCCCAGGACTTCTAGCTTCTCGTAGACATCACAGAAGCCGAGGTCGGGACAATGTTAAGAAATCAAAGATCTGCCAAACATTAAAAACCATTTATATTTGATGGTAGCACTATTTGCTGGGTCTCAGAAGCCAGGCATCTGAGACAAAGCTCTAAAGATGCTTCTTGATCCACCAAGGTGGAGTTGGCGGTGCTCATATTTAAATTCAGGTTATTGCTTCAACCTCAGTTGCTTTGTAAGTGAAGATGTGACCCCAGGGGACAGCACAGACTGTGACCATGGTCCGCATCCTTCACGGCTCACGCGACTGCTGTCAAGCCATTTTTACACTTAAACTAAGAAGTGCATTTTACTTAGGTTATTTACTTAAACTCACCTACTATTACTATTTTTGCTCTAAAAATAATCCTACTGTCCCAACTGTACTATAATGGCATCTAGGGCTAGTGGATCTCCACAAACCCTCTGTAGACCAGTAGTTCTCAGAGTGTGGTCCCTGCCCCAGCAGCATCAGCAGCATCTGGGAACTTGTCACAAGTACAGATTCCAGGGCCAATCTCAGATCTACAGAATCAGAAGCTCTGGGGCCAGAAAATTCATCTTAACAAGCCCTCCAGGTGATTTCCAATGCACTCTAAGGACTGAAAAATAATTGCTCTAGGCAAACACCCAAGAAACAATTCTACAGAAAGTTACCAGGTACAGCTGGCTAAAATTGCTCCATCACTGCCTCTCCTTCAAGTCCATAGTCACAAATGACCTAAAGGTCATCTAATTTGACTAAAAAGTAATGAGTAAAAGCCCTAGATTGGTGCTAATGCCAAATGATTGGCCTTTGCTTGTCCCTAAGGCCCCACCTTCTCTTGCCCTCTATCAGTGTTGAACTTCTGAGGAAGACAAGTGATGCTGAAATCTTAAATTCCAATGAAGCCATATTAACAGTTGCTCAGACTGAGCATTAAAACATAGCTCATGTGCATTACTTTCCAGGTACCTATGAGTAGCTTATAATGTTACGAAGATCTCACTTTGTAGATAAAATGTAAATAATTTATTTCTTTTACATTTGGGGCTCCAACTTAGGAATTTCACAGTGTGCTACAATAATGGATTTCTCAGCGGTGTCTCTTTTTTGCAAGACAAACATTATTAAGTAACTTATTTATAAAAGTATTACAATAATGCTAAATTTAATTTTTATTGCTAATTTAACTTACAAAGATTTTTCTATGCATCAAATGTAACTTACTGCTACTAAACTTAATTTAAAATTTACTCGATAACCAAATGAAATATATTTAAAATATATCGAATATTTTATATTATATTCTGACAAAATTACAATATTGTAATGTACTAATATTTCTGTATTTACAGCTAAAATAATGTTTTATTGTGTTGTCTAAGAATAAAATTGAAAAAATTATATCTGGTGTTATTTTGTCAAAATGGAAATAAATTTATTTTTTTGGATTGTAAAAACAATATATGTTCACTGTAAAAACAACAATACAGAAGTTATGAAGAATATAAAAATTGCCATAATCTAACCTCTTATCCTCACCCAAGATAATTAAGGTATATACCTTCCAGAACTTTTCCTGTAAATATATTTTCAAACAAAAGTGAGATAAAAGCATGCTGTTTTGAAACAGATTTTTTAAAACTTAATATGCTGTGGACATATTTTCATATCAATAGATAAGAACTAATCATTATTTTCATGGATTTACTACATAAGTCAATGAATCCCCAACTGATGGACACAATCGAGTTTTATTATGAACATATTATACATATTTCGTTTCACACTTGTGCAATTATTTCCTCAGGATAAATCTCTAGACGGAGACTTACAAAATCACAGAACTCACACAATCTTAGGCCTTTGATATATACAGAAAAACGCTCTCTGGGAAGGTTGTTAGAATTTCCAGCTGCATCAACAATGTAATGAAAACATTCATCTCCTTATGCTTTTACCAATACTGGGTATTGGTTTTCTTTTACAATTTTGCCTATCTTGTTTTAATCTACATTTTGCTCATTACCAGTAAGGCTGAACATTTACCACTTTTAATTAGTATTTGTTTTTTTTAAATTAGTATTTTTTCTTAACACTTGTTTTTGTTTTCGTGCGAAGGGCCTAATCATATTTTTGTTCATTTTCTATTGAGGTGTTTAAAGAGTTTTTACAAATCAGTAAGAAAACGTATAGGTTACAGAAATTATGGGTCAAATTTTGATAAATGTTTCCCATTTATGCTACATATACTCCTCATTCAAGGAAAAATACTCATAAAATTTCAAATGTAGATAATTGGTAAAGAAGAATGCTTTTAATATATAAAATAGGAAATCTCTTAAGTAAGGAACTTTCAGGCTGTATTAAATGGCAATAAAGATATAATCAAAGGAAGAAAGAGAATGAACAGTGGTCTTGGTTAATAGTTCTAAGAAGACCAAGAAAACTGTTGCTCAAATAAATACTTAAGAAACAGTCTTATAATTGGGCCAAAAACTCTAATTTGAAAACACGTTGAGTCAAAGAATATACTAATCCATTTTAGTAAACTTACTTTTACTGCTGGCAAGTAAGAAGAATGAATGTTGTGTTTGAGCTCATTACCTCTCTCTACTTATAAGCCTTTTGGAAAGGAAAATCTTGATCAGTCTCTAACAGATTCCTAGCAACCTGCTGACAGGGCACTTGCCCAACTCTAAGAGTGTTTAATTCACCACCCCCTAAACCCAGCTCCACCTAGTGGAAACTAAGTCAACCAAACACAGCGGAGAGAGTAACTGATTTTGAATAACCAGGCTAAATTTAAACATCAGATAAATATGACTCTCTAAGTTTTTGTAGACTCTGTGGTTTTTCTAAAAACACTGACATTGCTCAAAACCTTTTTAGAGCTTTTGCTTTGGAATCTCTTCAATTCCAGTTTATCAGCCAAACCAGGAAATAGGTCTCATCACTTTGTACCCAAGACCTACAATGTGCTCAATATGTTTGGCTCCACAGTAGATATCCAGACGAGGGAGATACAGACCTTGGTCGTAAACATGGAATTTATAATTGATATATAATTTATAATCTGGTAGGGGAAAACAAGATAAATGCATAGATGATTATAATATTGGACAGAATGTGATAAACACTGTAAGAGACAACAAATAGTGATTCAAAAGTTGGAGGCTTCAGGAAACTATTCATAAAAGAAGGGACATTTTAGGCGGTCCTTGAAGGGCAGTTAGGATTTCAAGAAGCAGAAGGTAGTCAGAGGCAGGATGGCATTCCAGGTGGCAGAAATAGCATAGATAAAAGTAAGTAGTTAGGAAAGCATGAAGCACCCTCAGAGAACAATTAGTGGTCAAGAATATATGGAATATGTGGAATACATACATATCATACATATATACACAACCACACATACACACCCCCATACACATACACACACACAGTGGTAAATAAAGTAGTATAGCAGGAGGTTAGGGCCATATTAAGTAGGGTTTACAATAGCAGGTTGAAATTGTACTTCATTGGTTGGTACTGGAGATTCAGTGAAGATTTTGAGCCAAAGAGCTGAAAGATCATATAAATGGCAACCTGGAAGAGCCAGTATTTAATACACTACCCTTAGAGGCTATTTCACAGTTTCAAGTGTTTTTAAAAACTATTAGATTTCTATTACAGACTTTTGAATTTGTAAAGAACTGTAAATCATTAATTTCTTTTTGAACTTGGGGCTTCAAATGTGGGGCGTTACAAATTGTAAAAATAGGTCCCGTGTGGATCCAATGTCTAGGAAGAATCAGGAAAAGAAAAAGATTGGAGATGGGGAGGCCAGATAAAAGGGTAACAGCCCACATGATGGTTGGGAACAGAAAAGACAGAGAAAGTAGACAGTGGGCATTGAGGTGGGAAAATTCAAAGGATGGGGGACTTGAGAACAGTGAATGATGATTACAGAATTTTGAACCTTGGTGACTGGAAAAATAATCTTGCCATTAAGTGAAAAAGGAAACTTAGAAGTTATCTGGATGAGGAAGAAGGAGAAAATTTGAGTTTGAAATCCTGTCGAGATCAAAGCTCCAATGGGACACTCAGGAAGAACTGGCTAGAGCTAGTGCAACAAGATGAGACTAAATGGATGTGTTTATTTAGATTTATATACCACCTTTTCCCACAGAAGATTTGAGGCAACCGTGGGTGCAAGGATAGTCAGTGATGGACTGAGTCATAAATAGGAATGTCTACAGGAATGATGGAAGAGAAGGAAGACCCAGCATGAAGCTTTATCACAGAAAACAAGGGAGCAGAGTTTCCAGGTAAGGGAGAGAAATGCCTTTTCTTTCTTTGAGAATTTCCTGCCAGATAGTGTTAGGCACTTTCATGTACTGCTTCTGTCTCAATTTAACAAAATCAAATGATGCAGGAAGATTAAGGGGGATCAGGGTTAAGGGAGAAGACTTTGGATTTGGTAATTGGATCACAACGTTCATTTGAAAGTTATCTAAAAACGTTTTTCTTGGGGTGAGGAGGCAGGAGTAAAAACGAAATAGTAAGTAATTCACAAGTGGAAGGGTATTAATGGAAGCAGCAGAACCCTTCACTTCTAAAGGATTTTGGTCATGGATGGCTTACCCAGCTCGGTCTCTGTCTTCCCGCAAAACGTTGGCTTGGAATGACTGCTCATTCCTAAAATCAGTCTATTCTTAGGAAGAATGATTTGTCCCTATTACGAAGGGGCCCAAGAACGCAATTCCCAGAAGTCTTTCCAAATTGTTTTGAAGAATGGTAACTTCTCTGAAATATCTTTAGCTTCTAAAGAAGCACATACTCATGTTTGTATCTTTGTTCGGCTGTTTGTTAAAATCGAGGCATATAAAGCACTCTGGGATTTTGCTTCAGTCCGTTCCAACGCTGATGAGCACGGTACCGATTTTCCCGCGGAAAGTTAGGAGTTAGGTGCTTAGAGCCAGAGAGCGCTCCGGGAAGGCTGCCGACTACTGTGAAACCTAACTTCTCCTTTCCATGATTCTCATCCTGAAGGATTAGTGGAGCCAGCCAGGGCAGGGGTCACTGTTAAGGGAGACATCTAACAGAGGTCTTGAAGAGAACCCAAAATTGGAGCGTTTAAGAATCCATTGCAGAGCTGATGAAATATGCAGATTTTTAGGCCTCATATCACATAGATTTTGATGCAGATAGTCCTGAAAAACAGTTATTTTAACTGGCTACCTTGTAAACACGAGGTTCTTAAAAATCACGAACCCTCATAAACCTGGGTGTGAACGAAACTTACTTATTGCATAAATACTGTTACCTGAGGTTGGCCGACTTCGCCCACAACAAAGATGTCTCCGTATCGCCGTCGCGCCGCCCCTGCTGCTGTGCGTGCGCCTCACGTCCGCCCTTCCTCTCGTCACGTGACCACGAACCTGCCTCAGCTACGGCTCCTGGCAGAGGCCAGCCCCAGCCGTTCTCGCGTCTCTCCCGGCCCGCTGCGGGCCGCTCCGGCGGGTGCCTTGGCCGGGCGCCTCCATGCGCTCCGCCAACGGCCTCTGAGAGCGCCCACCCGAGCGCCCCGGGAGTCAGCGGGCGGCGGCTCTCGCCGGGGACCCTCCAGCGGGCCCAGGGGTGAGTGCTGACCTCTTCCCGACCCGGGGCCCGCGGCCCGGGCCGGTCACCAGCCCTAGTGCCGCGGCTGTGACCCTGCGGCCGCCCGAGGGACTCGCGGTGGCCCCGGCCCGTCCGTGGTGTCGCTGTGGCCCGAGTCCCGCCCCGCGGGCCGCTCACCTTCAACCCTGGCCTTTCCTTGTCCTCGGGCGTTGCCGCCGCCTCAGTCCCTGAGGAGCACAACGGAGGGCAGCACACTCTCCTGCCAACGCTTTTGGGCTAACCTCGTCACCTTTCTAGTTCGGTGTCCCGTTTTGTCGGTAAATGTGACTTTTCCGGTAGAACATAGTTTGGGGGTTGGGAAACGCTCGGGGCGTCCTGAGAGCTTGGACGCGGGGCTTTGCTGGTCGTCGTCCCTCATCCCTCCGGGCTAAGGCCCTGGGATGTCTTGGTATGACCTTGAATCAACACCTGCCGTTTTTAAAGGAGCTTTTTGTTTGTTTGATTGTTTTTACTTTGTGGATAATACGTATTCGAAAAGAAAGGCCTCGCTGGAAGCGCGGCCGTGCGCGGGAGGCCCCTGGTGGGCCCGGTCTGCCAGCATCCTTGCACATCCTTGCCCGCAGGTGTGGATGCAGGGAGCTGCTCCTCGGATTTCCTTCCGGGAGCTGGGCAGCTGGAGGAGAGCTCGGCTCCCGTTCTGCCAGCCTCTGACCTTTGTCTGCAGGACGTGTCGTCCTCCTGTGGGAGAAGAACCCCCCAGTTCTGCCCTCTACAGCGTTAGAACAAGGGGTATTCTCGAGGGAGGAGAACCCTTTCAAAAGCGGTGGCGTCTTTTAATTGCAGAAGATAAGCCTCGCAGCGCTTGTTCCCACATGCAGAACCAGTTGTATCAGGGCTCTCACCCACTGAGAGACGTTAACTGGAGGATCTCAAATGTTTTCTCTCCCTAGATGAAAATTTGTTTCTGTGTCAGTTTCACCCGCTAATGAGATCCGAAAGGAAAGACCCTTAGGAAAATGGATTTGGAAAGAATTAGAACGATTTCGTTGCACTTAGTAGTCTTTTCCCATGTAATTAAATTGTGTCTGGGACCTGCCATCTTGGTTCCAAACGCTTGTGAGTTGGTTTTGCTCTTCTTTCCAAAAGGAAATTGTGTGTTCTACCCCTTCCTGTCTGATAGGACTGCCCATTTTAGGATTGCAAAGTTTAGCTGTTACTCTCCTCCCTTCTGGTGTTGAAATTTGTTTTCTTGTGGCTTCATAACCTTATTTTAAAGTTCGTTAGTTTATAGTTTTCCAAGTTTTCAATGACTTTGCTTAAAAAATTAAACTTAATCCTGGTTGGCTACAGCCTGATTGTTCAGTTGCTTGAAAAGAGAACTGAAACAGAGTGACCTATATAAAAACCTTGAACTAGGCCCACACAATATGTGATAAAGAGCTTGACTTTTTTTGTAGTTGGAAAATATGTAAATCTTTGCAACCACAGTCAGTTTGATCCAAGTTGTTTCTGTGACTTCCTGGGCTGTTTCTCTGGGTCCCAGTTTTCTAATTTAGAAAATGAGAAAGTCAGGCTTGAATCATTGAGTCCCAAAATTGGGACACTTTCCATAAGTGGGATGTGACTTGACTCTAGGTGGTATATGGATGACGGTTTTTGTAATAGTTAGGTTTTTGTTACGTGTATTTATATATGTACGTCAAGTCCGTGGATTAACGTAATGATGTAAAATTTTCTTTTAAAATACATTTGTTAAGGATTTTTAAATTTTGAGTTAAAGAAAAGATTAAGTGTAGCTAAGAGTAAATGGACTGTGTCAATATGGGAAAAAAACATGAAATTGGTAAGTAAGTTACTGATGTTTGGGAACCACTGGGCTTAGAAAGTAGAGATCTAAGATCATCTATGATTCTGAGAGGGATTATGTGTCCTTAGTTATATAACAGAGAATCGTGTACTAGTTGCCTGGAAGATAACTCCAAATAAGAAGTTTATTTTATTTATTGCCAAAAGGTTTTACCAAAAATGCCATAGTCTAATAGGGAGAAAAAAAAGTTGTAGTTTGATCTATTTTACTTAAGCAGGAAAGCCAGTAATTGGAACAGTACAGAGTTAAATCTTAGTAGAAAATTTCCATTTATTTTTAGAATTTAAGTAGCTCAGGTTGGCTACAGGAGGATTTAGCTTTTTCCAGAAGTTGTCTTTTCAGTGTCCACCTTTACGATCAATGTCTGTGATACTTTACAAACGCAGAGCTTCTCCTAAGACAGGATGTTACTATAGAATGAAATGTTGAGACCCATGGGATATACTAGTGGAAAGTTAATAAGACTGAAATGTGGTAAATGGAGTGTGGAAAATGGCACATTTCAGGGAGATAATGTTCTAGCAATTTGCATCCCTTGTTTATTATTATAAAGCTTCAATTTATAATGTCCCAAGGCTATAATCCTTTTGAGATGTCTCTTCAGTGTTATTTCTAGATATAAGCTTTAATTGTGCTTCAGGCACACAGGGATAGGAAGAGTATCTCATCTAGAATGATGCACAAAAATTGCTAATAGAGCTTGCTAGTGGGGACCTGGGTGGTTGTAGGATGGGATCTGGTGGGAGACTTTATTTTCTCTGTACGTTCTTGTGTACTCTGTACCATGTGCATTTATTACTGGTTCAAATTAAATACTAAATGAAAGTTATGAATGAAATTAAATACAAAATTTAATACTGAATGAAAATTTAGCCAATGCATTTGTTCCTCCTTAATATATGTGTGTATATTATATATATAGTGTGCATATTATGTATATACACATAAAGATTTTTTTAAACTTAGATATTTTTCCTCTGCCACATTTTTCTAAGTTCAAATCAGAAACGATGGCAGTAGTCTTTCATTTTACCTTGCATTAACTAGTGAATGCTCGTAAGATCCTGTCTGTGGGACTAAAATTGGTGGTAAGTTTGTTCATTTTTTCTTTATTTATTTTATTGGTTTCTTAATATAAGGTTGTACACCTTTAGTGACTTTTATCATTTGGTGGATTTCCAGCGATGAATCTCTACTGTTGGTATCATCTAGTTTCTCATTTAGCTCCTGTTTTTCTCCCCCAGGGACGTAAGTGGCTCTGAATCCAGCACATGCACATTGAAGCAAGTTAAAGGGTTTAATATGAAGCGCAGAAGTAGATAGTGCCAAATAGCAAACAGTCCTCGGTACACGTTTGTGAGTAAAAGTTTCCTCTTTCAGCTCTCTTTTCTTACTGTTTAAACCATCTATCTGCATGCCGAATCCTTTCACACATTTGACAAAGAATAAAAGAAGCAAGTTAGCTTACTTAAGCAACCCTCTAAGAACTCTCCTAAGCATCTCAGTGAGGTGACGTTTAAGGTGTGTAATCCATCTCTGACATGGAGTTTAAGAAATATCCCCGCTGTCCCTTACATGTATACTCTCTTTAATCTTTTATTGCCCTTGATTTATATATAATATCTTTTGCTGAAAATTTAGTGTAATTTGGTTTTCAAAGTTATTTCCTTTTAAAGAAACCATTACTTACACATCAAATTTTTAGGCTACCTCAAGTATATTTACCTCTGCTCTTTACATTTTCTTTGTGATTTCTTCATTTGTACTTAGTCTAAAAAGGAAAAGGATTTTTTTCTCCTTCAGAATATAATGACTAGTGGAGTTTTATGACAAAATGTTTTTTTCTAATGTGACTTCACATTTATAAATACATTTGATTGGCTTTTCTTTATCCTATTTGCAAAATCATAAAACAGTACCTATGCTTGAAACCGTCTTTAGGATTTTTGAGGTATAGCCTGACTGTTTAGGAGAGAGTTGAAAAGTGCTTTTCAGACCAAGCTCCAAGCCTTTTAATTTTAAGTAGATGTGTACTTTTATTTATAGTTTTCTTCTGAAATAAATTGCTGAAATACTGATTTTTATTCTTTCTTTTTTACAGCTGGAAAAGCAGTGTCCGTGTTGTTATGTACACCTCCAAAAAAGTTCAGATCTGTAGGGGAATTGTTGTGTAAAGTAAACTGAACTACAGGGTAGCAGTATTTTAATAGCTATTATAGACGTGTATTTACTGTATTAAACATGAGTAAAACAACAAGCATTGACACACCACTAGGAAGGTCAGTGACATTTTATTCAGTCGAGCTGGTATTACAGGCTTGAGAGATAGTGGCTTGAAAGCTGGTTGCCATAGGCTAACCATACTCTTTTACATTTTACCAGCATTTTCTATTTTGGCGCAAGTTTCTTTCTACTGCATTTCCCTGAAGCATAGATCCTTCTCTAATTTAGGTTACCCAATGCATTTGTACCATCTTTCCCCTTAAAGGCATGTCATGCTTTTTAAAAATATACTTGTAAATATGATATTAAATATAAATTAGTAATGTGAAACTTTCAGTCCCTCAAAATGAATGTGTACATTAAGAATCTATTAATACATATTCTATATTTGGTATCCATTGCCTCTTAGTCATCAAGTATACATTCAGTAAGAAGTTTTAATTTGTGTTTTGTGATTTTTCAGGGAGTTGCATCTTCTTTTTCAGTAAATTTAGAATTAACCTTATTTGCCTTATGAATCTGATTTTCATCATTAAAAGGTTTTATTTTTTTCATGCATGACAGCAGTTTTCTTTTTTAAGATTTTGTTTTTCCTTTTTCTCCCCAAAGCCCCCCGGTACATAGTTGTATATCTTAGTTGTGGGTCCTTCTAATTGTGATATGTGGGACGCCGCCTCAGCATGGCCTGATGAGCAGTGCCACGTCCGCGCCCAGGATCTGAACGGGCAAAACCCTGGGCCGCAGAAGCAGAGCGTGTGAACTTAACCACTCAGCTATGGGGCCGGCCCCAATGACAGCAATTTCTAATTCATTTTTATAAAGTCCTATGAG
Organism: Equus przewalskii; assembly: GCF_037783145.1. Lineage (NCBI taxonomy): Eukaryota > Metazoa > Chordata > Mammalia > Perissodactyla > Equidae > Equus > Equus przewalskii. The sequence goes on from NC_091835.1 coordinate 15,456,928, forward strand.
CTTTCCCTCAAATAATTAATTAGGAAATTTTAAGTTTTATTTCAGGCGTTTCTGAGTTATAAGCAGCTTGCTTATCTATTTATGCAGAGAGAAAGAGGGAGTCTGTGTGTGTGCAGATTTGTGTAGTGGTTGTATTTGCTCCTAAGCAACATCCTCAACATGCAATTTCAGCTGGTAAATGAGAAGGTATTATGTTGAGGAAAACATTTTCTTTAGCCTTTTGTTTTTCCTTCATATGTATTCAGTACTCACAAATGAGAAGTTTCCTTTTGTTCTTTCTGTAAGTTATTGTCTTCTAACTTCACTGTGTAGAGAAGACTGACATTTTAACACTCAGTCACCCCCATCTTTAAATTTTTTGCCCACAGAGTGAGTGGGGCAGCATTTCCTTCTCCCACTGCTGCTGAGATGGCGGAAATTAGTCGAATTCAGTATGAAATGGAATACACCGAAGGTATTAGTCAGCGAATGAGGGTCCCGGAAAAATTAAAGGTAGCACCACCAAATGCTGACCTGGAACAAGGGTTCCAAGAAGGAGTTCCAAATGCCAGTGTGGTTATGCAGGTTCCAGAGAGGATTGTTGTAGCAGGTATTTTACATTTGTTTATAAAGTTGCCTGATAAATCTTTGTTTTGTATATTTTTATGGAAACTTTTGGATTTTTCACAATATTATTTAGAAAAGTGGTTGGGAAATGCAACATTGCATTTTTTTTCAAATTTTTTACTTATTACAATAGTCTGAAATTTCAAACAATATTTTTAATAATTCAACTAATTATTGAGGTATAATTTACATAAAATATGTGTAATTTTTAAGTGTATAGCTTAATGAGTTTTGACCAATGTATACACCCATGTAACCTCCACCACAGTCCAGATACAGAACACTTTGTTATCCCAGAAGCTTCCCTTGTGCCCCACCTCATTCAGTTCCTACGCCTCAATTCCAGGCAGCCGTAATCTCCTATAAGCAGAGACAAGGTTTGTCTTTCCTAGAGTTTCATATAAATGGAATGATACAGTATAAATGGAATGATACAGTATACGCTCTTGGGTCTGGCTTCTTTTACTTAGGGTAATGTTTTTGAGATTCTTCCATGTTGTTGCTTATATCAGTTGTTCATTCCATTTTATTATTGAGCAATATTCCACTGTGTGGATACACCACAATTCATTGGTTGATAGACATTTGGGTTGTTGCCTGTTTGGGGCTATTAGGAATAAAGCTGCTATGAATATTCATGTACAAGTCTTTGTGAGGACATGTGTTTTCATATCTCTAGGACTGGAATTGCTGGATCATATTATAAGTTATGTTTAACTTTATGAAAAGCTATCAAGCTATTTTTGAAGTTGGTTGTACCCTGTTATATCCCCATCAGTGATGTATGAGAGCTTCAGTTGCTCCACATTCTTGCCAACGCTTTGTATTGTCAGTCTTTTTAATTTTAGCCATTCTAGTGGGCAGGTAGTGGCAAATGTATTTTAATAAAACTACTACCTTTTGAAAACCTCCTCCTTTCCTTTTTATTTTTTCACTCTCAGGAAATAATGAAGACATTCCATTTTCAAGACCAGCAGATCTTGACCTTATTCAAGCAACTCCCTTTAAACCTCTGGCACTGAAAACACCACCTCGTGTACTTACGCTAAGTGAAAGACCACTAGATTTCCTGGATTTAGAAAGACCTCCTCCAACCCCTCAAAATGAAGAAGTAAGTATAGAGCTTTGCGATCAACTGAATTTGAGATAACATAGACAAAAGCAAAAGGTAAAGAGGAGTTAAGAGGCTATAAGTCATATCATTAGCAATATGTAATGAAAGCCTGCTGCTTTCATTCATGGACTGTGGATTACTGCAAATTCTGGCTTATAGATACTTATAAACAAGGTATTACATATTATGTTTCAGGAAAATGAAAATTTTGTGGAAATCATTAACCTTGATGTGGTCTTGAAGGAAGAGCTTTATGACCAGGAGTTAACACCTTAAACAATGCAGAAGAAGTTGGGAAGTTTAGCAGAGGAGAAAATTAGTGCCTCACTTTGCTATGAAAGCAGTCTGGCAGACAGGGCAAGGAAAGCTCCTTTTTCCCTTGACTCTGCCTGTTCTCCCTGCTTGCTGAAAAGTTTCTATTGAATTAGTCACTGTACCATGTATGTTGATAGCCCTGTTGACCTAAATTGGCAGGATGGACTAATAAGCTATTAGTAGCAAAGTTCCTATCTTGCCTCTGCCATTAGTCAGAGCCAGTCTGGTAAGACTTCTTTTCTGTGATGATTTCTGTAGTTGCAGCTTTTTCGTTATAGCTTCTGAACTTCTACTGTGTTGTTGTCATGAGACCACTATAAAATGATGTGCAAACGTGTTTTTATTGATGATGGAACTGCTTATGTCTTTCACTTTTCACTTAGTCCTTTCCAGAGAGGGTAAGGCACCCATATAACCAAGGTGAGGGCAGTTTCCTAGTACTAAGGTGGCCTTTTCTCAGGTTGGAAGTTTCTGCTGAGCTGAGATATACTATAGGTGCCAGGTTGGACATTCTAGATAAGTACTTGGTGAAAAGCATTAAATATAGTGTTTACATGGTGAAAAGGCACTAAGATACTTGCAGAATTGTATCTATTTGACAAACGTTTTTTGAGTTTTTGTATAAGACACTGTGCAGTGAAACCTAATTTCTGCACAGTGGTGTGAGTGAGGGAGAGACTAACACACACAGAAGATATAAAGTTCTTTAATAGCAGAGAAAAATGAAAATTATGAAGATCGTTACACAAGACAGAAGATATCACAGCATGCTTGCAGTTAGAGGCCCAGTTTCCCAGCTCCCCAAAGTTCCCAGTGAGAATTACAGCTGGGAATAATATTGCCTTGGAATGAGGATCTGCCAGGAGGGACACCCCCTCTTTGATATTCTTTGAGTTTTGTTTTTCTTTTGGTCTTTGTGCTCCTGCTATTTTAGATACTTATGCCTGTTTTGTGCAAATAACTGAAAACAAGTCAAGCACTTTCCTGGGTATTACTTTAAAACTGAGTGAAGAAAAAGAGTTTACCAGCATTGCCCTCAGTAGACCTAGATTTTAAGCCTATATAGGGTTCACTCCTGCAGTAATTGTGATACTTAGTTACATGGTGGCGCAGCGGTTAAGTGTGCACATTCTGCTTTGGCAGCCTGGGGTTTGCTGGTTCAGATCCCAAGTATGGACATGGCATCACTTAGCAGCCATACTGTGGTAGGCGTCCCACATATAAAGTAGAGGAAGATGGGCATGGGTGTTAGCTCAGGGCCAGTCTTCCTCAGCAAAAAGAGGAGGATTGGCAGCAGTTACCTTAGGGCTAATCTTCCTCAAAAAAAGAAAAAAAAAAGTGATAAATGCCCAAAGTGTAAAGCACTGGGATGAAAAACAGGCTGAGAAGTAGACCTAATTTTGAAGGCCTCCTTTGCTACTTAGTAAACACATAGCTTTGGGCAAGTTATTCAACAATTCCTAGGATCCTCTCTAAAATAGCGATAAAAATAATGCCAAGTACATAAGATTATTGTGAGAATTAAATGTAATAATGCATGTAATGTGTCGAGCACATGTTCTAATTCATGTTAAAAGCTCAATATGTATAAATATTGCAATGAAAGTTAAAACCTTGTGGCAAGAGACAAATCCTGAGGTGCAAGAGAAGAGTTTCTGAGATTAGTACCAGCTGCCTATTGAAAGGAAAGCAAAGATGAGGTTCTGTACTTCAAGTCCATAGAAGGGTCAGGCAGCCCTCAAGAGGCTGTTAACCAATGAGTGGGGAAGTGGGGGGGACCAGAGTTGTAGCTTCTAGAAAATGGATTGAAATAGAAGGGCGATGAGACCCTCAGTGCTGATAACACTGGTGACTCATTCAGATGCTACTCAGAATCTATCAAGTGCGGTCCTCTGAATCATTTATTCTGTAGTAGTCATTTTACAGCACATGCCAAGGTTTTTCAGCCTCAGCACTATCGACATTTTGGACTGGATATTTCTTTGCTGTGGTGAGGGCTGTCCTTTTGTACTGTAGAATGTTTAACAGCATTCTTGATCTCTTTCTACTAGATACCAGTAGCACCTTCCAGGTCATGAAAATCAAAAATGTCTCTAATAGCCAAGGGGTGGCTGCTATTATGTCCACCAACTGATGAATAGATAAGCAAAATGGGGTATATCCATATAGTGGATCATTATTCAGCCATAATAAGGAATGAAGTATTTATACATGCTCCAACATGGATGAACCTTGAAAACACTGTGCTAAGTCAAAGAAGCCATACAGAAAAGGCCGTATATTATAGATTCCACATACATGAAATATCCAGAATAGGCAAATCTACAGAGACAGAAAGCAGATCAGTGGTTGCCAGGAGATTAGGGCAGAGAGGAATTGGGAGTGACTGCTTAATCATTATGGGATTTCCTTTTGGGATGATAAAAATGTTCTGGAACTAGATAATGGTGATAGTTGCACAGTATTGTGAATGTACTAAATACCACTGATGAATACTTTAAAATGGTGAATTTTATGCTATATGTATTTTATCACAATAAAAAGAAAGAAAAAAATATCTCCAGATATTACCAAATGTGCCCCTAGAGGGCAAAATCACCCGCCATTGAGGACCACTAGCCTATGGCAAGAAAGGAGACTACCAGAAGGTGGCTTATGAGGAAAACTACAAAATTGTTGTCTAAAAGCCTGACTGATGCAAGGAATAATTTGCAGAAACGTCACTCGAATTCTTAAACGGGCTTGAAGAATCCAAGTGAACCTGTGAAGAAGGTTATAACATGAAGCAGATGATCCCCTAGCTCAAAGAGGGTTTCTAAAATCTGCAGACTTGACTGGTAGAGAGAAAATTGATGAACGCTTTCAATCCAGACCATTGCTTGGTGATTCTAACTACAGGGAACTAGTAAAGCAACTGAACAATAAACCATCTGTCTGGGCATGAAACTGCAAGACGCCCAAATCGTGACAACTCTCAGTGATACTAGAGTGGATTAGGCAATGGGAATGACAAGGAAAGAGGCTGTGACACTGATACTGCCTCCTCCTCTGAAAAAGGGCTCCAAATGGGAGCCAGTGAGAGATCTTCCAGAGAACAAAAAGGAAAAACTAAGAAAAAGAGTTAGAAAATGATACTAATAAGACTTGACAGAGACTTGAAGCAACGTGACCCCGTCAAATATTTAGACTCCACCGACATATCCTGTCAATCAAGCAGTGGTATTCTTTGAAAAGATTGAGTACAATAAATACCAAGAGCTTTGTAAGAAGGCTCTTGAAGTGGAAGAGAAGACAGATTGTACTAAAGACAGATTGTAAGAGCTTTTGCCTGAATTGACAGCTCCTACTTCAAAGAAGAGAAGTGCGAGAATGCCATCCATTTTTGCAGTAAATCTTTGGAAGATCACTGAACCCCAAATGTACCCAAGAATTGTCAACAGTCAGAGAAGATCTAGAGGAAGCAAGTCAGTGGGCCTAAATGAACCCTAACCTGGTTTTGGAAGAGAAGAACAAAGGCAATGAATGTTTCCAGAAAAGGAACTATGTCCAGGCCATGCAAGCTTTATATAGAAGCCATCAAATGGCATCCACAGGATGCCAGATTCTACAGCAGCCGTGTACAAAATGTACAGCTAGAGCTTAAAGACTGGGAGAAATATATCCAGCTAGAACCAGCCTCGTCAAGGATTACACTTGGAATGCAGCTGCCTTAGAAGCTTTCATGAAGGATAACACAAAAGCCATGGATGTCTAACAGAAGGCTCTAGATCTATAATCCAATTGTCAGGATGTGGTAGGTGATTATCAGTGCCATATGATGGTCCAGTTCAATTGACATAACAACCCTGAGGATGTGAAGTCAAGGAACATGGCTGACCTGAGGTGTAATAAGTGACCCAGCCATATAGCACGTCCTAAAGCAAATGCAGGAGGCCTCCCAGGCACTCAGTGAATACTTAAAAGGGTCTTGTGATAGCTCAGAAAACTGAGAAGCTGATGAATGTGAGTTTGATCACAATTTGGTGATGGTTTGTTTAGTGCCCTTTCTTTTCCCCTCCTGTGGAGAGAGGAGCTGGGACTGTGATGAGCAAAGTGGAACAAAAGGGAGAGAAGAGGAAAAAGAGGAAGCGCCTTAATTGTATATATGTATGCACATTCATCCATGGGAGATTCAGAGATGTGCACTCACGTTCTTTGTGCAGCTGCTGTGTCATGGCTCTCTGAGCACAGTCATGGTCTATTCGCTGCTGATTCGTATTCCACGTTTCCTTCCCATAGCCCTCGATCACTCTCAACTGTTCTCTCCATAGTTCATTATTTTAAAATTTGGACAGTGGACATGTTTGGGGAGGGAAAGATGTTCAGCCCACGTTGTTAACTCTACTTTTACCTCTTCCTATAAAAGTCCCACAGCAATTCACAGATCCGTGTTTCTGAACAATTATTTTAAAACAGATCAGTATAGGGGACAATAGTAAGGTATCTGAGCAGATTCTTGAAGGAGAGAGCAGCTCTCAACAGATGGAGAGAACCACTAGACAGAGGCCTAGAGAACATTCGTTTGTCCAGGATTCTATGAACAATCAAATGTAACTTGGAGTATAAGCACATTAGAGGGGAATGTTATGCCTACAACTAGACACAGCAGACCTGTGACCTAAATTCCAGGAAGTTATCTGAATCTAAAAGCCAGATTTCTCAGACTCAGGAGTGAATAAAAGTTTTTAAATGGGTAATCGACATAGGATGGTTTTGGATGACGTTTAAAAACCTTGAATTTGTCAGTTAGATCTCAGAAAAGCTAGATAAAAACTGATTAATTTTAAAAAATAAAACCTGAATTGAAAAATCAACCATCATGACCTTGAACTACAGGGTGATAATATTTTAAAGATCGCTGAGTTCTTTATTGCTTCAGACAGCATCTAAATTCTTTGTTTTCACAATATGCAATTTGGTCATATTAGGAGGCATAACAAATATATGCCTTTGTCTTAAGCTGATTTTTACCCCCAATATCGCAGTAATATCAAGCTTAATGTTCCTGTTAAGATATATTTTAAATCAGATTTCAAATGGTGAAAATAACGGTAGACTTAGGATGCTCTAGTTTGTCAGGCTGTGTTGAAGTCAAAGACATATTTGTCTCCTATCACTTCCTATCCTGCTTCATTTTAGTACTCACCACACAGCAGCAGGAATGGTTCTGATCTAGTAGAAAATTCATCTTGATCCCTACAACATGGAAGAGCTGTTCTCTAGGGAAAGTGAGCACAGCTGTGCAGTAAGTAGGAAGGCATTTATCAGTGGGATTCTCACAAAGCAACCCAGTACTGCTCACTGTGAGTAAAGAGTACTTGATTGTGGAGGTGTTAAATTTTATATACAATTGCTTTAAAATAATTTTGATTTTTAAAGAGCTCTTGCAGTAAGCTCCAAACTGACTCCTTTGCTGTTTTTAGTAGTTTTTTTTTTTCTTTTGTTTGGATGGGTAAATAGTTCATAACCATAACCAAATCTAAACCAGGCTCTGAAATTATGTGCTTCCTAGTGTGCTTTTAAGTTTTGTTGGCATGAAATACAGGATTTATTCTGTTTTGGTAATGCTTATAACCTGATAATCTACTCCCAGATCTTTTTAAAAGCATCAAAAGATATTGATTGCATTTTTGAAAATCTTTTCAAATCCATTGGTTCACATACCAGTTGTCCTTTACAGTAAAGTTTACATTTTTTTTAACCATGAAGTATGGCTGTTTCTAGTTAAAAAAAAAAAAAAATTCTAATTAAGCAGGAAAGTTAATGATTACCATTGTACTGTTTATCTATTGCTGTGTAATAAACCACCCTAAGTTTACTGGCTTAAACCAAAAAATTATTTCTGTTGCTTATGGATTCTGTGGGTTGGGAATTTGCAGTGTGCATAATGGAGAGAGCTTGTCTCTGTTCTGTAGGATGTGGGCTTAAGCTAGGAGGGCTCAAAGGCTGGGGGTGACTCGGCAGCTTGAGGCTGCAGTGATCTGAAGGCTTCTTCACTCATATGTTGGTTGGTACTGTCTGTTGTCTGGGCCCTCAGCTAGAGTTGTTGGCTGGCGCACCTACACGTGGCCTTTCCGTGTGGCTGCTTGAGCTGCGCATCACGGTGCCGTTGTCCAACATGAACAGCCTAGGTGAAAAGGCAGAAGCCTGACTGTTGTTTATGACCTAGCTTCAGAAGTCACACTGCATCATCATCTACAGCAGTCACCAGCCCACCAGTTTCAAGGAATCATAGAGCCCATCCCTTAATGGAAAGAGGTCAATGATATGTTTTGTAAGAAGAGCATGTGGGATAGAAGATGGTGACTATTTCTCGAATTCCAAAACCTTTAAGCTAGTAAGGCTTTAAAACTTTTTTAGTCTAGTTTTCAAATCCTCAATCAACTCTGAATGTTTTAACCCCAGAAACCAGGAACGTTTATTTGTAGTACAAATAAATCTCATTTCACATAATATACGTGCCTTTAAAAACTATTGTAAATTGTTGTTTAACAGTATGTTACATAAATTATAACATAAAAATAGTATTTGTACCAAGTAAGAGTAATACTTAGAAAGAAACCAGAAGTAACTTGTTTCATAAAATAAACCAGCATTCCTAAGTTTATCTGCGTTATAATAAGTAGGGTTTGTTTTTTAACATGTCTATACTAAACATACCTGACAGCAGTTCTTAGTTATGTTCTTCGTAAATTTTGTCAGTAGCCTTGGATTAGATTCTTTTCATGCTAAGCAGCCACTGGGCTACTAAGAATATCTTCTGTCTTTTCCCTTTCTCTGTGCCTTACAGATCCGTGCAGTTGGCAGGCTAAAAAGAGAGCGTTCTATGAGTGAAAATGCTGTTCGCCAAAATGGACAGCTGGTCAGAACTGACTCCATGTGAGTAAAACCACTAAGCACTGTATCTCCTTCCTGAGTTTTCATATATTGTCTGTCCCATATTATTCTACACAATTCACTCTTTTTTGTTTGCTCCCAAATATTATAAAAAAGAAGGAGGAGGAGGAAGTGTATGTTTTATGCCTAAGAACCTGAAAAAAAAAGTAAATTTATTTCTAATAGTGTTTGAAATCAGTTCTACATTTACATCAATTTTACATTTTTGCAGTACAGTTCATAGCCTTAAAATCTGATTATTTTGATTGTTGTGAGAATTTTTAGTAGCATTATCCTTGTCTATGTGTATGACTGTCTTCTGTGAATATGATTTGCTTATTTTGGTAATCTCCTCTAAAGTATACCTCAGAAAAATTGATAAACATAAGTGCTCAGTTCTGTGCAGCCTCCAAAAATGTTTATCTAACATATAGGTTGAATAAATAAATAAGGAAGGAAGGAAGGAAAAGGAGAATGTTGTTTAAGGAAACATCTTTCCTTTCAGTTGACTCCGTTTGTCATAGGATTGTGAACTAGCCCTTTCCAGCTCTGCTCCCGATGAGTCGTGGTAAACGATATGGCATAAGCAAATGGAATTTTTTTTGCTTGCCAGGATTATTTTTTACCTCTCTGTCTACTGAGTCATTGAATTAGTAGATCCCTTTCATTTTCCAAAAATATAAGTATGTTGTTCAAAGGACTATTTGTTTAAACCTTTCTTCCTCATTTGATTATATTGTCATACCCTGATCTTAAACCTACCCCACTATAAGATGTTCTAGATCAGGCAAGTGCTTTTTGTTGTTTTATTAAAATTAATGGGTTTTTACAAGTGAAATATTCCTTTAAAAACTGATTAGAATTTTAAGTCTCAAAGCCATTGGTGATTATGGCTTTTTTAAATGGATGATTTAGATTGTTTATGTAAATTAATATTTCTTCCTCATTAAATTTTTGGTCAGTTTTCATGAACTCATTCATCGTGAACCGTATTTGATGCCAAACTTCATGTTAGCTTCTCTGAGAACTGCAAAAGAATCAGGAGATGATACATCCCTCTCTCCTTAGAGCTTGCAAATCTAGATAAAAGCAAAACATTTAAATTTATTTGCAAAATAGCTAGAGCATAGTACAATTATACCATTTATATTAAACCATATCAAGTTCTGGTTTGGACCTGACTGAAGCGTGTAGGGATGCAGGGATGCAGAAGGGGCTTCAATGGGGATAGAGTCTGTCTTCCCTTGTGTTAGGTGCAAAGGAGAGCTGTAACTGCTCTGATTTCTTGGGGAATCTTGAAATGTCTCTTAAAGTAGTTATAGTTATACTGAAGGGTTATATGAGAAGACAGTAAGTTAAAAGGAATATATATCTCCTTCAGGGAAGACTTATCTGAAAGATTCAACCATTATTGATAGGAGATTTTTTATGATAATTGTGTGTTTCCCTGAAGGTGCCTGGTTGGCAATGATGTTAGCTGGCTCATGAAATCCATTTTTACAGAATATTTCCAAATATATTATACAAAGGGTGAAAAGGGTACATAGTTTAGGGCTAAGGTAGCTTCTTGATATTTAGTACCCTCTCAGAATGATTAAACATATACCTAAGGGCTTTTGTTATTTTCTGTTTGTAATATTTTTTAAGGCACAAAGATTTCTAATAAACTTTTCTGTTATATAAAAGATATGGCTTATTATTTAGGTCCTTAATTACTTTGAAATTCCACATTGAAATAAAAACAGGACTATTTTAGTGCAACATCACTTTTGTGTTTTTCTCACAATATATTATTGACAGATGAGTTCAGTTGAAGAGAAACGAAACAGCTTTATTATGTATGAAAACTAGCCTAGTAAAGTATGATTTAGAGTAGGTGATTAATTCATAGATTTTTTTTTTTTTGCAGTTACTAATAACAAGTTTCTCATAATAGAAAAGATTAGCAGAGTTAACTAAAAGTTGATTTCTTTTTTTCTTTAAGTTGCCTTAATGGCATTTTCTAGATATTTACTAAAAATGAAAATCTCATGTTTAAATTTTTGGTAGTAAAAATAACCTGAATATTTAACTATATTTTTTCACAATGAAATGCTTGCATTATTTAACCATACTTTTTGTTGTGTTGGTTATGTATGTTACCATGTTGTGGTAAGATACTGAACCATCTTTTTATTAATAATGTAACTTTGGCTTTTCTTCTCTTATTAATTTTACAATTTACAATTGAATTCTTTTAATCTGCATTTAATTAACTTTAGGAGTTTTGTTTAATGAGCATATTATGTATTCAATGTTAGTAATGTGGTAAGGAAGAAACTTAATATAATACAGCTATATTTTACCTCTATTAAAGTAATTATTAAACCCTTGCTGTCTTTACCTCCTTTAGTCTTTTCTTTGGAATGTGAGATCAATTATGTGTCATTGTGCATGAACCTTTGCCTGCCTCCACTCTATTTTATTCCTTGGCTTTAAGAATAGAAGTACATGTGAGTATGAGAGCAGGAGCACGGGCCTTTGTTTTCTTAATTCCTTTCAAGAGACAATGGGCTTGATTGTTGTCAGCTGTTGACACAAAAATGAAGTCTGACCAGTAGAATCGTATCTAGCTTTTTCTTTGTGTTATAAAAGCTGAATATGTAAAAGAAGCATAATTATTATTTAAGGTGGCACAGATCAGATTCTGCCCCAAGATATAAAATTTCAAGGTTCCAGGCACCGATTTCTGCACCGGACTACACGTAAGATTTTATCTGCTCTGCTTTTCACAAGTAGGAGTTGTTTTAATTTTGCAGGCTTATGTTATACTAATATTTCACCAGGTAATTGGCATATAATACCCTAATTAATTCTCTTACTGTTTGGCTTTTTAGTACCTCTGTTTCAGGATTTCTCAAACTGTCATCACACACTTTGTTAAGAAAAAAAATAACTAGAGGAACTAAGGAAGGTGTGTATGTATGATTTGGGTGTAATGGTGAACATGAAATGGAATAATTTACACCTAAGGGTCAAGCATCTTCTTCCATTTTCTTTATTTTGCTTTGATTGGCATATTAATTCTCTACAGAGTCAACTTAACCAGGTTCAGTGATTCCAATCTTTTTTTAAATTTTAGCACACCATCTTTTCTTGTTTTATTTTGACCCAGAAGGAGAATGGAGTCTAAATGTGGTTTGTCATTTAAGTTTTTTTTTAATTCCATAGATTAAAATTATGCTTGGAAGAATGTTTTGAGACCATTAAACCCACTCTTTCTGTAAGTGTGACAAAACAAGGCGTGGAAGTGACTGACTTCTCATGAGGGGCAAGGGCGGGGGGATCTTTTGGCGTGCAATGTAAGAATTCAACAACTCTTGTAGTCCTTAAGCAACGAAAGCCACTCTGACAGCCAATGAGTTTTCACTTATTCTGATTCTCTCATTATGCTTCTAGGAACCAGAAAATTACCTTAGATGGTGACAACAAATTAAAGTTTTCTCTCTATTTAAAATTTTATGAGAAATGATACAAAATTTGTGTTTCAGTGAAAATTTTTTCTCCCCTTTTTCAATATTTTACCTTTACTGTTATTTTGGAAGAGGCTGGAGCCTCACCAAAGAGGTTATTCTCACAGTTTGAGAAACATTATTCCTATGAAAACCCATGGGGAAAGAGGTACTTGATTTTGGGCTTACTTTTTAATAATGACATAGTTTTGCCAAATAAATTGAGTGCTGACATTGGCTAGCATTGTTTACTTAACAGTCCTGTGGTAAGATTTCATGTAAGCATGAGTTAGAGCTATTATGGATGAAATAACATGGTAAAACATCAGTGCTTTTTTCAGAATTTCCTAATCTTTTATAAAAGAAAAAGATGAAGTTGAGATTTTGCTGTTTTATGACTTACTAAGATCAATTTATCATCAATGTGCATTTTTATTAAATTACTAATGTTATAACGTATGCTTAAATAATCTCAGTGCCTTTGCAGTATGTTTACTTTTTTATTTTTCACAGTAGTTCACTTGTCAAAACAAAAAGTCACTCTACTCTGGTTGGGCAGATGAGTGGACAGAGATGAAACCCAGCTCTAAAAGCACTGTTTCCCTCCACGGTTGATGCCAGTCATGGACATTCTAGCTAGCATCAGACCAATTTCTAATATGGGGCTTATTCTTTTTGTTCTTAAATTTGATTATTTGTAAACAGACTTGCAAAACTGCTTAAAGCTTTAGAAAAGAAAGAATTGCTAAACTACTTATGGCTTCTAATTAGGGTAATTTTGGTCATCTTCTGATTTAATCATTCACTTCATCTGTAGGTGGAAATAAATTTTAACAATCAAGGACATTTAACCTATATATATACTGCCCAAAGTGGCCATTGGCTTAAAACAATACTTCCTATTCTGTTTTGGCTGTTTATGAAGTATTGCCTGTATATAATTAATGGAAAGTTAAATTTCTTACTAATCTTTGAGACCTTAATTTCTTTTGAGAAACAACCAGAAACCCAAATATGTTTTTTTCATGTAGGTCTTTGATGAAATAAATATCTTTAATATTGATGAAGACCCAATTTCATCTTTCTACATAAATATTTTTCCTTATTAAGTTACAATTGAGGACCATGGAAGGTTTTTTTTTGTCATTTATTTCCATATCCCAATTTAATATGACCATAGAATTTCGAATTGGAGGAGATCTTATAGACAATCTTAGAATCTGACCTTCTGTGCATTCCATCTTAAGAATTCTTTGCAGTTAATCTGAAGTTAGTTTATGCTTGACTACTTTATAAATGACATCTGATTTCCTACGTATGGACAGGAAACACTTGTACTTTTAGAACTTAAACAATTTCTTATTGCTTGTTTCTGAAAAATGGTTCCTCCCAAAAGAAGTAACCCTTCTTTCCTTTTAATTTTTAATGGGCAAAAATCCATCAAGCTTTTTTCATGGATTTGAATTTAGCTTATCAACATTGTTGCTCTAAGATTGTTTTTCTAATTGTTCATTATTATAGGATTTAATATACCAGTATGTAGCTAATTTATTTACTAATACAGAATGATATGCAAAGTATTCACTTTAAGCCCCAAAATGCAAAATCAAAAACTTTAATTATAGCAATAGATATTTTACCAATTAGTCTTTTAAAACTTTCTTAAGTAAATTTAGCGAGGTATGTTGGCAACTCTGTCAAGAAGCGTGTAAGATGGATTGTTTGTGTTGACGCAGAACTGACTGTTTTTATTCCTGCCTCTGGCAACACTTTTCTAACATGAATTCAGTCTGGTTTCTTACATAGAGCAAGAACTTCAGGTTTTCCCTTTGCTGCCTGATGAGAATTCTGAGTGCAAGGCTAGTACTGAGACTTTGTATTCCAGATATACTGACTTTTTTACTCTTCTTGGATGCCCAATATGGCTTTTGCCAAGTACCGTGGGTCACTTGATAAGTTGGCTTATATGTATTCCAGAAGATTCCTGGTGTCTGGGCAGACATTTAGGGTAATCATCCATGAGTGTGCATCTGAAAATTTGCGTTTATCTTGACACCATTAGGCCTAATTCCTATGGTGAATCAGCCCTGACAGATTAATATCTCAATATGCCAAGATTTTGCTTAGATCGTTCTCTTCTAAATAATCTTTAGGAAACAGGATTTTTATATCTATTGTACTTCTCACTTTGGATCATCAAGACATTTAGAGTTATTTGCCAAATTGTGGAGAAGATTTTGTTTTTAAGTTTCTGGGACTGTGGAAATAATATTAGATGACAGCTATCCTTCCAAAAATTATCCCACCTATTTTCTGGCTTCCGAACAAATACATGTTAAGTTAGAAAAGGTTACACAAGACAAAATGAAAAATTTTCCCTTTTCATTTGTTCGCTGTCTGCTCCACTTTTATTCTTTTGGATGTAATCCACAAGAATGAGGTTTAGTCTAAGGTGTTTGCCCTGACATTGAGAAAAAATGTTGAGCCTTCATCCCAAGGACATAGTCCTCTTATTATAATAAAACTTTCATATAAAAAAAAAATCAGATGCCAAGTCCGTGTATCAGTTAAATACCTCAGACAGCTGATCACACTCTAATGTTAAGCAGCTCTCTGAAAACGCTGCCACCAGTCTTAAAGAGTTCAGGTTAGAGCTGTAAAATTGCATCGTTCAGATGTGTTCTGCTTTGAGGGAGCGCTGGTGGTGGAGCCAAAAACTTGAGCATCTCGGCTCACACGTGAAAGAGTGATTGAAACTGCTGTCACTGACAAGCCCGGAAATGGTTGTTTAACGTCCGTCTGGATAATTGAAGGAGCATCCTTGCCTTTTTTCACTGTATTCACGGAATTGGGAGTAGTTTTATGTTTTAGTCATTTAGCTAGAGAACATATGCTTTAATATAATTAAGCAATCAAAATGCTTTTGATATAGTTTTCTGAAAGCTTAATTCATCTTTAAATTTGCTCATCATAAATTCAGCTTGTTTCATTGTCTTTGTGAAGTATTTGAGATGACGTTATCATGGAAATCACTTTCGATTCACGTGTTTAAACTTTGACACTTGTATCTCGGAATTCTCTGTCTTACTCCTCTGGTCATCTGTAAGTTGCAGTGCACTGTTGTTTGTCAGAGATTTGGTTGATTGAATTTTAATAAATACACTAAATAAAAAATGCTGCTTCTCTGAAGCTCGGGGTTGAACACACTCATTGCTACAGTCCTCTTCCCTCTCCAAAGTTGTTTTTTCATATTGTTTGTCTAATTTGATGTTTAAGGCTACACAGTTACGATGCTGCATTGTAGCTGGTTTTGTTAAACAATTTAATGTTTATTAACTTCTTTGGTGTGACTGTTTTCTTAGGGGAAAATGAAGGGTGGGAAAAAGGGACAAGAAAACTAAGATAATTCTTAAAATGTAAAAGTGTTTGGGGAAACTGCTCAGCTGAAGTTTTATAAAAATCTGACTTGAGTATTTTTCTCTTCATTTGCTGTGCTTATGTACACAGTGTGACACCATCGCCACCACAGGTTCGGGTCTGTCCTCCCCATATGTTACCTGAAGATGGAGCTAACCTTTCCTCTGCTCGAGGCATTTTGTCGCTTATCCAGTCTTCTACTCGTAGGGCATACCAGCAGATCTTGGATGTGCTGGATGAAAATCGCAGGTGATTGGCCATTAGTGACTCTTGCCAGCTTTATTGCATATTTTTTGGCTTCTTGTTAGTGGACTGTGGTGTCTACCTTTTATGTTTACAGCTTCGTCTCTTTCTAAGATGCAGTGGTTTAAAATGGCTCGCTTTGTTTTCTTTTAATTTGAAATTATTGTCCAAAATTCACATTTCATAAGATCTCTTAGCTTCTCTTCAGTCAGGAAGAGTATTCAGTTAATAATTGTACACAGGAAGTATAATGATTTTTTTAAAGGCCTTGTTGACCTGCTCTAAGTAGTCCATTTTGGGAGATGCTGAGGGATGCTGTTGGATTGATTGTGGGATGTTGGACTGAAGCATGCTAATTTTCTTTAGTAAGTCATTTGATTTAATCACTTATGATGCTAATGTGGTTGGATTAATGAAGCAAATCTGAGAAGATGATGTCAGTGTAGCTGCCAGGACATTTTTTTTCTTTCCTCTTAGCAGGAGTTTCTAGGCCTGTATTGAAAATCCCAGGTGCTGTTGTCTTTTTGATAGTACTGATATTTTTCAATAATGATAACATCTCACTGTTAAACATCTCAAATAAAATCATTAGTAGTATACTTAGACTTGTTCACACAAATAAAATTTTTTTGCCATTATTTCAAATACTTTTTGTCCTTGGTTCATTACTACATAGTGTTTTAAAAAGATGAACTTTGAGGAGCTTTTTTGGCACAGTGTGGGACAGGTACAGTCAGTTTCATTTCCACTCCATACATTTTATTTAGTGATTCTGAACCAGTGTTTGAATTTTCATGATCAGACTATTAATTTCTGCATTTTGAAGAATTCCCAATAAATTAAACTGGCCCTCCAGTAAACCTTGTTTCTAACCTTGGGAACTTACCTGTCTTAGGGCTTACTCTGAACAAATTTTTTCTTGCTGAGTGCTTTTGACTCTCAAGTCCCAGATGTTTCACCATACTTCACAAGTACTTGTCCATACTGCTCGACTGGCATTTCTAAGCCTTCCCAGGGTTAATCTAGTGGTTAAAGCTAGAACCAAGGACTTAAAGCCACACCAGAAAAGCTTAAAAGCAAAGCTTATGGCAAGGGGAAAATTATATATACACGTATGTATATATGTATTCATGTATATGTGTGTGTGTGTGTGTGTGTGTATGTATATACAGTCATGCATTGCTTAACGACGGGGATAGTTTCTGAAAAAATGTGTCATTAGCTGATTTCATCTTTGTGGGAACATCATAGAGGGTACTTACACAAACCTAGATAGTTAGCCCACTGCATACCTAGGCTGTATGGTGCTAATCTTATGGGATCACCATTGTGTATGCAGTCCATCGTCAACCAAAACATCAATATACAGCGCATGACTCTGTGTGTGTGTGTGTGTGTGTGTGTATACCTATATACATATATATATATATATATCCCTCCTCAAGGGTTTAGAGTCCCTTTTATGTTCTTTGAAGCTTCAAGGACTATCTTAGAATATTCAGAACCTGAAAGAGGCAGCACAGTTCAGAAGAAAAAGCATGGATTCAGGGGGTCAGTCAGACTCAGTCTTGATCCACCCCACTGAAGAACCAGCTGCATGATAGCCTTGAACAAGTTGCCTAGCCTCTCTGGGCCTCATGTTTCTCATCTATTAAAAAAAAAAGAGGGATAATAATGGTGTTACCTGGTTTTCTGGATTCTTGTGAGGAATCTTCACCCTGCACACACACCTTTGTTTAAGACAGAGAAATAATGGCTTCAAATTCTTTATTTTGAAGAATTTGAAGGAGATCCTTCAAAAGATATTGAACATAAAGTACCTGGCACTTAAGAAGTAGAATTTCCAAAGGGCTGTTTCTTCTCTATCCTTAAAATAGATTTATTCTTCACCAAATATCCTCTTTATCTTTTTAATTACAATGGGTCTTTAGAAGACACCGGATTATTAGGTCAAATTATATCATATCAAGTGCTATTACAGTGAAAGTATCTGAATGAGAAAGATATTTATAAATCCTATGTAGATTAAGCGATAGCAAGATGACAAAGCCCCGGTACATTAAAATTATTTGTCACAACCCCCAACACATACACAGTTCAAGATAATGGAACTTGTAAAAATAGTTGGATTATTTTTTCTCCTTAATGGAAAAAAATTTTGCCTCAAGTTCAGATGTATAAAATCACAAATCTTACTAATGTAAAATTTATTTTGTATTCTTTTATTAGGAAAAACTGTTTTGAGCCCTAAGTGAAGTTTTTAAAAAAATTTTTTTAACTGTAATGAATTGATACCTTTCAAATTCCTTTTCTGGGAAGGAATGGTCTTATTCACTTAAATGAAGGAGATTTTAAAAATTCATAAAGTAATCATATTAATAATTCTTTGCTCCTGGATACTCACAGTTAGTTGTTACCTTGGAGCCTGGAGGGTTCGATTCTCATTCGTCTTCTTGGATGCTTTCATTATTGAAAGGGTTGGGGTCTCATTGTTTTTAAATCTCTTATGATCTAAATGTGAACAAGATTTAGTCAGAATCGTAAGTGCCAAATCAGTTTTTATTTCTACTATGAGAACTGTCTAGCATGACTGTTCAGATATAAGAAATAGGAATGTGAAATTTGGATAATGTTCTACTTGCATGATTATAAAATAATACTGCTTATCAAGTTTTAAGTGCTTTTGTTTTTCCTGCTCTGTACATAATTTTTCCTTTCCATTTTATTACTCTTGGCTGTTGTGCTAATGCAATATCTTCTCTTTGACCTTATGCCGTCACATTAGGTATAGTTACATTAAGCTAGAACTGTTTGGCAGGAAGAAAGAAAGAGAAGAACTTTCTGCCTGCTTTATTATCATAAGATAGTGCGGGTTCATAGTTGCTTGACATCAGAACTATTTTTTGTTGACACTTTAAGGGATACTGTTGAAAGGTTTATGTATTATGTTTTTGTTTTCTCATCTTATGAGAACTTATTTGATCTAAAACCAAGCTCAACATGAAGACAAAGTTAAATCCTAGATATACATTAGAAAAGTTTATTTATATAGGAAGTGCTGTGCATTTGGAAAACTGATGTATCAAAAATTTACCAAAATACGTAGGACAAGCACCAAGTGTGTTCATTGGATGTAAAATGCTATTATGACTTAGTCCTTGGCTGGTTAAGAAATGACCATGTCTTCTGACACCTGCTAGAGTTCCATATATCATTGTCCAATGCAAAATATTAACATTTTTAAAAAGAAATTTAATTCCTATGTAAGAACATTATTTAAATATTGACAGATAAGTCATGCTTAGCATGCTTGAGTTTTATTTTTAGAAGGAGCTTGATTATTTTTATACAGTTTTTCTTAGCAGATTGTACAAGCTTTGAGTGAATGGAATAAGAAACCAGTGTTTAAATAATTTATATTTTTTGCAAGTATCTGTATAAATTTATTACTTGGAAGACCTAGAATGCAAATTTTCCATTGAAACAGTGTTTGTTATTTATAATTTTTCTTTTTTAAAAAATGTCTATAGTTCCTGGTCCCCCAGTCAAACTGTTTATTTACTGTAGCAGTTTCCATCTTTTTTAGCAAAGAAACAGATATTCTCTTAAGGCAGAACATTTATTTACTCAAAAATATCAATATACAAGTTAATGCTGGAACCTGTAGAGCCTTGGATCTCATTCCCTTTTGCCAATTACAAAACATTTATCAAACTGAAAAATTTTTTTTTTACTGTATTAAGTCATACTTATGGTAGAAAGCAGTACTTGAATGAAGTTTCTGACTTTGCCAAATACCTGTCTAATTTACTTTTATATTATATGTGTCAATTGCCAGTGTGAGAAGACAAAATGAAATACGTTGTGAAAGGTAACTGTATTATTTTCTGGCTCTGCATTATAAAAGGGAGATCTCTGTGGTGGAATTTGTGGAATATGGCAGACCCATTGGAGCATATTAGTATGAATTTTTTTTAGAAAGCTTTAGGTAGCATGCAGTGGTTGCTTCATTTAGTTAACCGTTCTCCTCTTAGTGTATGTAAGGTTATAGTTGAGTAACAGTGTTCCTAATGCCACAGAAAATGTATTAGTAGGATGTGATGAATTCAAAACCTATCTCAGGCATATGTGGTTTCTCACTGTTCTCTAGCCAAAAAAATAGAAGTCTAATATGTCTCCCACAAAAGTCTCTGAATTTCCTATCCTCTAGGTTCCAGAAATGTCTTTAAGGACCAGTCGTGCCTTTAGAAAATGTACAAGCTAAACATTAAAATTTTCTTGTATAAATTGACTTGACATAAAATAGTGATTTGTATTAAGGCCAAAATTCTACAACTGTACCACTTACAAAGAAAACTAGTACATTCAGTATTAAATGTTTACCACAATTAAGAATTGCCTTGATACCGATCAGGCAAAACCTAATTAATGAGTACTTAGAGAATGAGACATTCAAAATAGAATGTAATAATTCTTGAAATCCTTATATGGATCCTATACCCCAACCTTTTTTCTCTGATTAGTAAATATTGCTGATTACTTTTTGAGGAGTTGACCATTGACCACATAGAGCTTTTGTTTTCTGATTTTAAAAAATAAAACTTATTAGAAAGGTTACTGCTTACCTAGGTAGAGAACTCACTGTCCTCTGGAACCCAAGTATCTACTGAGTCTACGTGAAATGCCCCCAGAGTTTCCCAGTGCACCTTAGTCTTCTCACTGAGAGCCCCGTGTGTCCCTCCTGGTTGTCTCAGGATCAGACTCCCGTATTTGACTGCACTTACTGTGATGTGCTGTACCACGCCTCCTGATCTCAGTTCCAGAACTGAGGCTTGCAGTTTTGCTCTTGAGAGCTGAGGGTTTGAATGAGACCCAGCTACATTAAGATAACAGGCACTAGTCAAAATTAATCAGGTGGGAGGGAAGGCATTGTGGGAAGTGGGAATTACTTAGAATTTTTAGTTTTCAAGATATAGCTCTTGATTCCAGATGAGCAACCACGATCATGCTGTGCTACTAACCGGTTTTCTTGACATTCTTCTAACATTGCTGGTGACTGCTTCTCCAACTAGGAGAGAGAAGTTTCTCTTTTTAAACAGAGTCGTCCTCTGTCTTAAATTCTGTAAATTAGAATATAAGCACCAAAAAAATTATTTTATATATTGGTGCTATTTTGTTACATAAATATAGATTCCCTTTGTTTTTTAACCCCTTGTAAAAGACTAAATTTATGAAAATCATAAAATGGAGGACATGAGAGGCAAAGATATTTAAAGTATTTGAAATATATTATATTGTATTGAAACATACAATATAATTCTATTTGACATTTACTTGTCTTGTTTTTGCTTTTATTTTATTACTTCTTTGTTTCCTGATTCTGTCTTGTGCCTTCTCCCGCAAAAACCTGCCTTAGACCTGTGTTGCGTGGTGGGTCTGCCGCCGCCACTTCTAATCCTCATCATGACAACGTCAGGTAAATTTTGAGACTTTATAATTACCAGGGTAAATTGTTGACTGAATTTGTATTTTGCAGGACATAATGCATGTAGTAGCTATGTCTTTGTAGTATAGCTTGAACTTCTGCAGTTTTTCTCTATGAGTACATCCTGCTTTTCTCTGAGAACAATGGGTCTAATCATTCATGACTTTTGGCCACTAGAGTATGAGGAAAAATGCTTAACAATTATGGTATAGTATCATGTGAACATCTGAGATACTTTATTTAAATAGAGTTTTAATAGCTTATAGGAGATCATGCTAAAACACAGAAAAAATAATGTTAAATCTTGTTTTCTGTGCATCATTTTAATTGTTGCCTGAGGTTCTGTCCAGTATGTCCATTTTAGGTGTTAATTGTCTATACTGTCACTTGCAGTGTATAGATAAACCCGTCTCTAAGACGTCATCTTAAATTGGGGGAAATCAGCATTAACGATCCGGGAAGTTATTAGAAAAGGAATTTAGTTTTAAGAATTTTTGTCATCTATTGATTTAAGCTTTTCTCTCTCATTTTTGCCCCTTTCACACTTTCAGGCATGCTTAGCCTGAGTAATTATTTCTTCTGTCATGCGCAAGGATAGATAGGAATGTCACGTGCAAATACAGTCATGCAGTGCATGATGACATTTTGGTCATTGAGGGACCACATATATGATGGTGGTCCCATAAGATTAATACCGTCTAGCCTAGGTGTGCATTAGGCTGTACCATCTAGGTTTTTGTAAGTACATTCTGTGGTGTTCACACAATGACAGAATCGCACAACGACTCATTTCTCAGAACATATCCCCATCGTTAAATGATGCATGGCTGTACTTAAGGTTCTCAAGTGCCAAAATCCCTGTTTCCCATCTTCTACGGGGAAAAAAACTTGGTTGGTGTTCACAGATACCATTACTGTAATTTTTTCAGAGCCAGTTTTGTTTATTTTAAGCAGCTATGTATTGTCTGTAGCAGTAGATTTAACACTAGCAGCATTATTTCTATGATGAGGGGAAGGTGACACATTCATTTTTAGGCGAGAGAAGAGGGAAACATCAGTTTCTCATTAATACTGAATTCAGGTTAGAGGAATAGAGCAGTGTGCCCTTAGTGGTCCCCTTACTACTCTGCTGACTTGTTTCTTTTTACAGTATTGACTCATTGATTATAAGTTTCCTCTCGCATATTTCTCATAAATTTGTAATCCTTTTATCTTTCTGTGAAAGTTATTTCTAGCCAGCCAGTGTTCTGACTTAGCATTTCTTACAGAGTGTTTAGTTCTGATAAGTACTAAAACACATTGCAATGCTTTTTTCTGTTTTAAGTTGAATTATGTAGGTAAAGTCTTCTGCCATATCCTTAGATTTCTTTGCAAATGAAGATTTCCTTTACAGGTGTTTAAAACCTTAGTTAATTCAGGATTTAAATTGTGAGTAATCCCTTTCAATTACACTTCATTCCCTATGTTCAGTTAGGGTCCCTTTACCTTTGAAACAATTGCTTCTACTGTTTAATTTTTTTCCAGTTAATCGTCTTATGTGTGACCTCACAGAAATAGAAAAGTTTTATTTTGAGGATAAAGTGTAGAGAAGAGGAATCTTTAACCCTTGAGTTTTTTCACTAATCATTTAGTAATTCTGTTTTAGTGTTTTAAAGAGGGGCCGGCCGTGTGGCCGAGTGGTTAAGTTCACACGCTCCGCTTTGGTCGCCTGGGGTTTTGCCAGTTCGAATCCTGGGCGCAGGCATGGCACCACTCATCAGGACACACTGAGGTGGCGTCCCATATGGCACAACCAGAAGGACCCACAACTAAAAATACACAACTATGTACTGGGGGGCTTTGGGAGAAAAAGGAAAAATAAAATCTTTAAAAAAAAGAATAATTAACTCAGATGTTTGTACGCCCATAGTTCCCACATCTACTAACTTAGTAGCTCTTTTCTCTGATGCAGTTACTCTCAGTATTCCAGCATATTTATCCTGTTGCATGAAGAAAGGGGCAGTTAATGAGAAAGCGAGTTAATTTAGCCGTAAAAGAAACACTTAGAGATTGTCCTAGATTATCTAGAGTAAGTATACACCATCTGTCATTGAAACTGCAGCCTGTGTAGTTATCATCAGTGTTCAGAATGATGACACTGCATGATTATAAAATTAAAAATTCTGTTTCACATATCTCATTAAAGTATTTCTGGATTATTTTCAATGGCATTTGAAACAAAAGAATTTTCTGAATGGACTTTTCTTTAACATGTCTGGATGAAAAATATAATTTTCGTCATACCCCTTTGTGTGGTAATGTGCTTTTTATAATGGAATATTAGCATTGAAATAATTAGAATATATGATCTAAATGCCAACTCTGTAGATTACATAGGAGTAACTTTTTAATTCAATTTATTTATATTCTGCTCATTCAAAAAAGTTAATATGCCATTTTGCTGAAATAACCACGCAAGATTAAAATAGGATATAAACATGTGAGGTGAATTGTCTGGTGTATAAACTGTATCTCAATAAAGCTGTTAATTAAAATATATTTTAAAAGTGGAAATCCAGGCAAAGAGGAAGAATAGCATTTGTGTATATTTGTTTCTCAGAAGTTGGTTGTCATTCATTTAAAAATCAGTGCCCTTTTAGAAGTAACTGCTTTGACCAGGAAGTACTTTTTAATATACTTTCTCTGGAGTTTGTCTTAGTAGCTTTCCAATATTATTTTATACACAGCCTCTTAATTATTTATTATTGAGCCAATTCTGGATCTGAATGTAGTGGCAAGATGTATTCAGGTGATTTTATAGTTGCTTCTATGGGAGACACAGTAGAAAGTAAGTAATTGGAAATAAGAAGTAAAGAGTAAAAATGGCAAGAGAAGCGGCCACAAAAAGAGAAGAAAAAATAAAAAATGATCTATCTTATTTTTTTAGTTTGCGTTAGTTTACTTTGTGTTTCCTGCCGGTCAGTCTCAGCAGGGAC
The DNA here is from genome assembly GCF_037783145.1 of Equus przewalskii. NCBI lineage: Eukaryota > Metazoa > Chordata > Mammalia > Perissodactyla > Equidae > Equus > Equus przewalskii. The sequence goes on from NC_091835.1 coordinate 15,481,489, forward strand.
TCCAGTGGAACCACATATGGACATAAGTTTGTGGAAGAATTGTATGTTATATCCTAGAGCTTTCCATATTTTGCTCTGAAATTTTTAGCCAGGGATTCTTTTTAGCCACGCCAGTGCCTCCAGCCCCTCAGAGTTGGAAAGTACCTCCTTATTTCTGTGTTTAGTCAGGGTTTCTTCTCACTCTCTGAGTGTCAGGACACTTTCCCATATTGTAGGTAGTTGCTATCTTAAGCTTTTTCCTTTCCTTTCCTTTATTAAAACCAATTCATATTGTAAAATATTTTAATAATTCATATTGTTATATACCAGTCTTTTGAACAATTCTTGAGCATTACACAACACATTACATGACTTGCCAGGTACTCTTAGTTCTATTCTAATATTAAAGTGTGTTTTTATTTCTTTCCTGTTAGGTATGGCATTTCAAATGCAGATACAACACTTGAAGCAACTTCAGATGACATGACTGTTGTAGATGCAGCTTCATTAAGACGACAGGTATTTAATGTACCAACTAAGATCTAATCATAAATTATATTCATGTAATATTTAAAGTGATAGTTTGTAACAATTTATCATTTCTCTCTTGTGGAACCCATGAATTGAAATATTTTATCTATCAAACTATTTATTAAACCATAATTTATTTTCCCATTTCGATTAAAGATATATTAAGCCACTCTTTACGTGTTTTGATCAACATAAAACAGTATTACCAAAATAGATTGATGTAATTCTGGTCAATAATAAAGAATCTCGACATTTTAGCAAACCAGTGCAGCCATAAATTGTTTGGTTGGCTTTTTGAAATGTGGAACTGTCCTTTTGGGGACCTGCGTTATTATGTTTGAGAACTCCATTTTGGAAACCACTGCTCTCGGTTTGCATAATGCCTTTATATACCTATTTCTCGTGTTCTGTAATAAGTCCTATCTTGGAACTACAGTTGCATATGCATATTTTTAATATGTACTCCCATAGCCTCTGGAATCACATAGACATGCACATGTGGAGAAGGCATATTTAGTGTTCTGATTGTGTCTATGCCAAATAGATGTGGAGGGGAAATGAATGAAATAAAGTATTTCCAAGTAAAGATCAAGAAACTAAATATTTTAGCATAAGAGTAAATCAGAATATCATTTTAAAGATTTAATATAATAAAAGGATAATATGAAGCAAATAGAACTTTTTCATTGTCAGTCTTATTTGTTGAAACATAAATAGAAGCTATATCAATAAGCTCTTACATATTTTCATATACTTATTTATACCTTGCCTATTGAAGAAAAGGGTTTCTTTGGCATTTATCATTGAATTCACAATAATGCCAACAACCTGGTTTTCTGAAAGTGTAATTTGAGTTTCAGTGTTCTAACAACATCCATTTAATACTTAACTTAAGACGGAGGACAGTCAAAGATACAACCATTATAAGCAAGTCACACACATGCTGTGATACTTTAAAAGGACTAGAAAGCCAGTTGGGAAACTAGGAGTTTCTGAGACAAGTAACGAAAACTGAATTACAAGAAGATTCTACGGAATTCCTATTTGTGACCCTGGCAGCTACCGCTTCTGCAGCTTTCTTTGTTCTGTTGCCAATTTGTGAACTCACCGGTTTGGATTCCGTTTAGTCTAGTGTTGAGCAACTCATGGCTCACCTACCTTCAAGATGCAGAATGCAATCCACTTTCGGGGGGAATATTAAAAAGCTGCCTTGGGGCCGGCCCTGTGGCCGAGTGGTTAAGTTCGCACACTCCACTTCGGGGGCCCACGTTTTTGCTGGTTCGGATCCTGGGCACAGACATGGCACCGCTCATCAGGCTGTGCTGAGGTGGCGTCCCACATAGCGCAACCAGAGGCACTTACAACCAGAATATGCAACTCTGTACTGGGGGAGGGGCAGGTTTGGGGAGAAGAAGAAAAAAACAAAGATTAGCAACACATGTTAGCTCATGCGCCAATATTAAAAAAAAAAAAAAAAAAAGCTGCCTTGGTGCTACTACTTCTTAAATATGCCTAAATAGAAATATTTTAATGACTCAAATCAATGCCAGTATTTTCACTAATAGAATAGGATTGTTTCATATAAGAACAAAGTATCCCATGGGACTAAATAAATCGTTCACGTTTTGAATGGGGGAAACATAGTCTTTAAGCACTTTCTTTTTGCTGAATTGGCCCTAATGGAACAATGGTTGCTCAATACTGATCAAAAGTGAGGTACTTTATTCAGATTATTAAAATGGTTGTCTCTGAACTGCTATGTCTGTTCTGTCGGTAGACTTTTTACCCCCATATTTGGAGTTCTCAGTCCTTGAAATTCTAGGAGTTCAGCCTTATGAACATTCCCCTCCTTCAACTTCTCTAACATAATGATAGTAATCCCTTGTACTTTCATAATGCTCTACAGAGCTTATAGTGTTTTTGCGTAGATGTTGCAGGTTGGATTCCCTGGGGAGCAGGTTCTGGGAGGAAGATTTGCATGTGTAAAGTTTATCGGGGAATGCTCTTGAGATTAGCACCTGTCAGGGAAGGAAAGGAAGCAGGATTGGGCGAGAGGGAAATGCTGGGCTGCAGTGTAGTTAGAACAAAGGCTGTATGTAGCCAGTCCTCTGAGGAGCTCTGAATCTGGGATCACCCTTCAGACTTGGAGCAGGGGGCCTGGGCCTTTAACCCCCTCGCTAACCAGTCGTTGGATGCATGCTACCTACCCCAGAAAGGGAACATGAGCTTGGGCAAGGCAGTCGTTCAGCTCAGGGTCTTCACAGTATAAGGACCAACAGCCTAGGACAGTGCTATCAACCAGCAATACTCCTGGCCACTGGGGAATTAGCCTTTCAGCCTGAAGCCTCTTGGTGGCAGATCTCAGAGCCCACTACAATAGGTTATTTTATGGGATCCTTTCAGTGACTCAGAGAGGTGGACAGAGAAGGCAGTTAAAGCAGGGTTGAAGATGAACAGCTGAGGCTGAGAGACAAAAGCTCCTAGAAGGGGCAGAGCAAGGGGCAGAGGCCCCTCATCCTTTCTGCTGTGGTGGGCCTGCCTGATGCATACCGAGCCTTTCTACCAGAACAGCAACGTGCAGCAGCTCCTGCACCTCCCTATCTCATGAGAGGAGGGAGGGAAATACACGCTTTCTAACTCAGAAATTTGAAGAAGGGAAAGGGAGAAGAGGATTTAAATGACTTTAAGCTGTCATGGGTAACATTTTTTCTATTACTTAGTTTTATTTGCTCCAAATGAAACTTTCCGTGTTTATAATAATTCTTTTGACAAATTATATACTACTTTATAAGAATCTGATTGTTCCATGCATTAAAGCATCTATTTTGTTTTTTGTTGTTTGTTTTTCACGTAGATAATCAAGCTAAACAGACGTCTACAACTTCTAGAAGAGGAGAACAAAGAACGTGCTAAAAGAGAAATGGTCATGTATTCCATTACTGTAGCATTCTGGCTGCTTAATAGCTGGCTCTGGTTTCGCCGCTAGAGGTAACCTCAGCTCTCAAAAATATTGTCTCAACAGCTGGAAATATAAAGAATTTGCAAACTTCTTTGTTTCTGTCTTTGCATTGTATGCTGTTTTATAGTCTATACCCTGAAAATGTATTTCTTGCACAAAGGAGGGGGAAGGACTTATATTTGCAGAAGTAAAGGTATATTATGACACTCAGCTGTAGTCACTGTTAACCAGTTCTGCAGTAACACCTACTTAAAATTCTCCCTTTGCATGTTTTGTAAATAGGCTGTAGTTTGGGGGGTTTTTTTTGAGGAGTTAATTTTTTGCCTCATCAGTCTGCCCAACTAATTCGCTGAATGGGAAAGAGAGTGCATAGAGAATGGATTTAGAAAAGTATCTGTAAAAGAAAAATAATACTTTATTTTGTCCTGTTTCTCAAATTATTAGAGGAAGCAGTTTTGTTAATAGACATTTTTGCATCCACATTTCAGTCTTAACACTTCCAAAGTCATGGTCTGGTGTCAGAGTTAATAAAATCAAGCCACATCGCATTTCACAATCACCTTCATTAAAATAATCCTGAACATTTTCAGCGGTTTATCTAATATTTGTGTAAAATGTGTGTTCTTATTTTTATTTTAGTTTTGCAGATGGTTTTCTAGAAAGTATGTTTTTACTAAGTCCATGTGTGAATGATTTAAAAAACTACAGAGTAAGGTACAAATGTGGTGTATTTAATAAACCATCAACAGAGCAATGTTTGTCTATTGAAAGACGTTATTTCATCATTTTGTGCTGTATTCCTGTCCTCTTACCTTATAGAGCCTGAGTTCTCCCGTCTCAGGAGCAAATGATTCATTAATGGCAGGCAGCCAGAACCTCCTGCTTCCTCTCAGACCCTCGTCCTGGCAGTGGTAGGCGCTGGTTGCATTACAGGTGCTTTTCTGATTGGTAGTGTCTAGTTCAGATGAAAATACCTTGAGGTGTGCATGCTTTTTCTATTGTAGTATTTCACTAATTGATACTAAATCTCATAAGAATTCAATGCACCAATGAAACCAAGTCCTGGGAACCTTTAGCTCTCAAAATCTGTTTTTTTTTTTTTCCTTTTTTTGGTTCAGAAATGGATAGAATTTTAGTTAGGTGCAGTATTCTCCACAAATCTTTGATATCTTTCTTCCAAGGCAGTGAGTTTTGGGAAAGGCAGTTGAGGGAAATTCCTTAGATATGGGTAGATTTAATGTTTCTAGTCTTCCTTCTGCCCTATTCTTTCAAAAAAAATACTAGGAGGAAGGATTCTTCTCTGTACTTCCTAGGGTTTATCATCAGTTTGTTGATTTCTTTTTTCTTTTATGAAGAAGATTGGCTGTGAGCTAACATCTGTTGCCAATCCTCTCTCTATGATATTTTTTTTTTCACCCATAAAAGTCTCCCAACTTTTATAATATCCTGATGGTGTAATTATAATAATTCTAGCTTTATATATATCATGAAATAATTTCTGTGAGTGATCCTCCCAACTGAAGCCACAAAAATGATGACTAAAATTAGCACCTCTTTGCTGGACAGGCATGAAAAGGATTCCTTAAAGGCCAAACATGTGAAACAAAAGCAGGAATTCCAGGAGATCGGCGAACACAAAAGCACTTTTTCTCTCTGTTGATTTTTACCAAACACTGGAGACCTAGAAGTTTCTCCCTTAATGGCTGTGCAGGGGGGCAGGAGATACAATTCCATGTCTTGGGCAGGCACTAGCCACCACAGGAGACTCCTGCATGAAGGTGGGACCCCGAAAGATAGCTCCCTCGGTGAAAGGGTGAATGAGAAGTCAGCTTACCATCCCAAAGGGGACAACAAAGAAACATGTCTTCACTGGGTCACAGATCTAAAAAGAGAAGGGCTTGAATCTCCTTAGCTCCAGAGCCAGGCTCTGCTGTGCCAGCCCCCCTCCCCTGGAAGTTGTTGATCACTGGAAGAAAGTGGTTTTGGAATTGAGAGGAACAAACTCACTCCTGGCTAGGATAGTCAGGAAATACTTCTTAGAGTGAGATTTGAGCTGAACCTGGAAATAAATACAGGATTTCAGCAAGCAGCGATTGAAGAAAAGATTCCAGGTGCAGGGACCAGCTCAAGAAAAGGGTGCAGTCAGGGCGAGTAATACAGTGATCAACCTACCACACTCACTCGCGTTATACAGCTAAGTATAGCAAGGACATTGTTACGGTACTCTCAGAACTCCTGTAAAGGTTTTGTTTTGTTTTCTGCGTCTAGGAGTACTTGTTGGAGCGTTTGCAAGTTATTTACATTTTGAGGGATAATTTTATGAAAGTGTATTTTCAAGACCACTTTTCTTCCTTTCCTGCATGAATGTCTGTTTTGCAGTTTCCTAATTATATTTGACATTGAAATTGAACTGTTTTTCTGGGCGTCAGTTTAGGAAAGGTTTAATTTACCATAACCATTCTGTACTTACAATATATAATCATATCAATAAGTAGAGACTCGTGTGTGCACGGCCCTGACTCAAGCACTCAGAGGTTAGAGCAGATACCCCCCCGGCCCTGCTTTTAAGGAATTGACAGGTTAATGGAGGAGGAGGGCAATAAGGTTTATTAAAGAATTAGAAGATGATAAAAGCAATTTTGTTGAGGAGAACAACTCGAGATATATGCTGAAGGATACCGAGGGGAGAGTGTTTCAGATGGTGGACATACAGTAAAAAAATAAAAGTGCAAAGATTTCAAAATGAGATTGAACATGGGAACGGAAGTGAAAAATAACAACCAGTGAGCTTCGTAAGTGATCAGGTGCATACTGTGTGCATACATGTACAGACTTGCATTTGTAAGTTTAGGTACCAGAGCAGAGATGGCACGTCCCCAAAAGATACCTAACCACAAGTGGCCCATAGGGTTTGGGCATTGAATTCATGGCAGCAGTTTCCACAAGACTAGAATATCGAAGAAATAACAGCTCTTTCAGCTGGTTGGACTACTGCCAGCCGTCTTCTCTTTTGCCCTCTGAAATGGGAGGCTTAAGTCTGTCTCCTCATGACCCTGTAGAGAACCGGAGTCGGCTCTCAGCCATTTCCAAGGTGATGAGAAGATTGTGTGCACCCACTGACCCTTGTATTGTTCAGTCAAGTACAGTGAGCTGTCATGTTCATTTTACTTGTGTTTTAATTTTATGGCTATTGCAGTTTGACATTCATTTAATAAGCATTGAGTCTTTGCCAAAAGCCAAGTACTAAACACAGGATTCATTAATTCATTCAACAAAATATGTATAATGGCCCTCCTTAGTATCAGGCACTGTACTTGGTACTGAGTGTACTAGGAGTGAATAAAAGAAACACACCCTGTACCCATGGAGCTTATGGTCTTTTAGGGGAAAGTGAAATTTGAGAAATAAGCACAAATAAAAATGCTGTCACCATTGTGATGAGTACTATAACTGAAGGAATGCTGAAGGAGAGAGTTAAAGGAACCCTGTTTTTCATCCTCAGAAAAAGTGATATTTGTGCTGAAGTCTGAAGGATGAAGAGGACTTAGCCAGAGATGAGACGGGCAGGGGGTGGGGGCTGGGCCAAGGAGAGGCCTTGCTAAGCACCTGAAGCAGGAAAGAGCTGATGAATAAATGGATGAGAAGGACATGGTCCTGTTCTCTGAAATTCTCTTATAGTGCTGGACGTACCACCAAAAGCGTTTAAGTTGCATTGTGACAGGTATTGTGTTAGTGGTTTGGGCCAGTGCTGACTTAGTGTGCTGGAATCATGCACTCTGGGAAGGCTTTCTCAAGTGGGAGATAGTTAAGCCAAATCATAAGGATAAATGAGTATTTATAGGAGCATAGGGAGAAGGTCTTTATATAGCAAATGGGTTCAGAAAAAAATGCCTGTAAGCTCTTGATGTTACTAATTTTGAGGGGTAACTGTAATATGGGTATTGTAAATCATTTCTAGAACATTAAGCTCAGAGAACATAAATAATTGAAATAAAATGCAAGAATGATCACATTCAGAAAATGGTAGATTTTTAGTTTTGTCTGTTTTATAACATTTTAATATGGTAAATTGACCGTTTTGTTACCCTGTCTTTTAAAGATTGGCATATGTAGAAACCAGCTTTTGAAAGATTGATTTTTTTTTTTAGGTATTTATTGTTTTTTAATTATTGCGAAAAATTTAAACATGGGAAAAGAGAAGATATAATGAATTACCTGAATATAACAACATTTTTCCATTGCTTCACTTTTTGGCTGAAGTATTTTAAAAACATGGCATTTTCTCCCAAACATATAAATATGCTTTTCTAAAAAATAAGGATATTTTCCTGTATAACCATAAAACCATTATGAAACATAAAAAGTTAACAATAAATCCTCAATATTGCCTAAACCAACCTATGTACAGGTTCCCCAATTATCCCAGTAAGGTCCATATAATACATTTAGTTGAATCACGTCTCTTTGTTCTCTTAATCTGGAATAGTTCCCTCAACCCATCCCACCTTTTGTTTTTTCTGTACATTTTCTTGTTGAAAATGGGGCTATTGTCTATTTATTGTCCCACCTTTTGAATTTGTCTGGTATGTCCTCTTTCCCTGGATTTCCTATAAGCTGGAAATTGTCTAAAACTTTATTTTATTCAAGTTATATATTTATTCTTTTTTTAAAAGTATAAAGAGGGGCCGGCCCCGTGGCTGAGTGGTTAAGTTTGCACACTCTGCTTCAGTGGCCCAGGGTTTTACCTGTTTGAGTCCTGGGCGCAGACATGACACAGCTCATCAAGCCATGCTGAGGCGGCATCCAACATGCCACAACTAGAAGGACCTACAACTAAAAATACGTGACTATGTACTGGGGGGCTTCGGGAGAAAAGGGAAAAATAAAATCTTAAAAAGAAAAAAAAGAAGTATAAAGAAATACAATACAAAAGTCCCACACTTTCACTTCCAGGATAACTTCTGTTCCTTCTTTTTCTCCCTCCTGTCTCCCTTTTTCTTCCCCCCCCCCCCCCCACTGCCCTTCCTCTTTCCACACAAGACTATAGAGTTAGAAAATTCTGCAGAAAAATACAAAACAAATTGAAAGTTCCTCTCTACTTGTCCCGAAAGTTAACTACTGTTGATTTTTCCTTTCCATATGGAAGCGTTATGCATTTACCAACATGCTTTCTATGTAACAGTTTGATTTTTTTTTTTTTAATCACCTCAGAGGTGACTTTAAAAACAATCTTTTGGACTAAAATGACTCATGCAGCTGTCTCGATAATATTCCACTATTGAACTTCAGACGTCTAAAAGAATGTCTTTTAAATGTAATTCTCAAATGATTCAAACTGCTAATAGTTCTGTTTTATTGCCACTAAATTACACGATTCGACTTCTTCGCTTGGAGACTCCACACAGACAGCCGAGGAAACCGATGACTATCTGACTGAGTCCAAACAGGAGCTCAAGAATCCCCACAAGCAGGAGACCTAAAAATACTGAGAAATGGATAATCCTGTATTTGTTTTCTGTAGAATTCAAGCTGTTTTTCCCCCAGTTGCTGGCCATGATGTCGTTGTTGGTGGGATTAGCGAAACCAGTAGAAGTTACGCAAGATTCATTGAAGAACCACCGCACATTGAAGGATTCTAGATGAATGTCCCTGGAAAATTGAAGGAAATGATAAAAATAAGATACTCAGGAATATCACTGACCATCAAAAGAATGTGGCATTGTGCCCAGAAAAGGACAAGTCTAGTAAAACAGAAAGGACTTTTGAAATATTGTGCCCAGAAGCTATGGCTAAGATCAGGGTTTCTGAGCGTGTGTCCATGTAGTCGATAGCTATAAAACTTTCAGTCGTATGTAGCCCATCATTCAAGCATTTCCATAGTACCTACTCTTAGGTTGAACTATATGAGATTTTCTTTGTCAGAAATGGTTGAATATCAACAGTTTCATGTGGTTCAACTTCTACTTGCTAAAGGTACAAGAGAATAAAGGAGCGGGGACTTTCAAGGAGCTCTTAGTGCCAAACTGAAGTGTTGCATCTGCACTTAAACCAGATGTACAATTTTTACTCACGAAAGAGAGGTATGTCTATTCAAGTGATTTGTGCCCATTGTAGCAAGGTGTCAAAAATGAGAAACTTTTAGCCCTAACATGTCTATCCCGAGATGCTTTTTCTTTGGTTTATGACAGACTAAGACTAAGTGTTCTGAGAGAGTTTGCATTTCTGGATGCCAACAGCTGGCGTTCGACCTGGGAAGACCAGTGTTTCAGCAGGTGGAATGTGAGTATGCGTTTGCAGTTTGCAGCAAGCATAGGATCACTCTTTTGTGACCGTTTACTCTGTCACTGTCTGTCTCCCCAGCTAGAGTGGGAATCCTTTGCGTGCTGTCATCTCCAGAGCTTAGCCTGGTGCCTGGTGCATGGTGAGTTGTCATCTGCTGAGGACTGAATGTGCATTGCATCTGTGGCTGAAATCTCTAATGTTATACTTAAGATCTATCAGTATAGAGAACTTATCTGGAGTTTGGTTCACAGCTGCAGTATGCACATTTTAAAGCGTTTTCTTTTTTCGTGTAACAAGATAAGGGAAAAGGAGGGAAAAAGGTTTTCATGTAACTACAAAAGCAAATTCTGGTTATTTTCCAAACTGAGCAGCATACTGATAACTAATGAATTGGGTGGTTCTTTTCTTCCACTTTTACAAATTGTGCCTAGATTCAGGCACAGAACCATCTTACAAGACTGAAATGAACCATTTACATGTAACTCCAGTATTATTTGTTACTACCTGACTCAAACTGTTGATTCATTCCCATTCCTACAGTATATTTATAGTATGTCTGCATGAATCCAGGAGCTGCTTTTTTTCTTTTAGGGCTTATAGATTAGGCTCTAGATTTTATTTGTTGGTTTTCATTCAGTTTTTAAAATTATAAAGGTAATATATGCTTGGGGCTTAGAAATTTTAACTAGTTTGGAAGTGTAAAACATCAATGCTCCCTTCACTCCTCCAGGGCATCCGTCATTACCATCTCCAAGGAGGAAAGTTAAGTTTCTGGTGTATATTTCCAGACACTTTTTGTATACATACGTATGTGCACCCATAGATTTTTAAAAGACGAGGATAAGCCATCTGAGTCAAGTACTCCTTTTAGACAAGACTGTACCCAAAGCATTCTAATGCAGTGGTTCCTCCATTTCCATGAGATGGTGTCAGTTGGGATTACTGTGCTGAATCCCTAAGAATCTGTTTGACCCAGTAATTTCATCAAAGAAAAACATGGCACTGTGTCAACACACTTCTAATCTAACTAGCTGCAGCTATGTCAGACAGTCAGTGAAGGGCAGATTACTCACCTTAAGTTTTTAAATGAAAATTCACAACTGGAAGTACTGTTGCCTTGAGAGTTACAGATGAGAGGACCTTCTGCGAGAGCCTGGATAGATACCAACATGCAATACACAGCACCAATGACTGTGATTATATTCAAAAGCGAGGAAAGAAACATCTGAAAAATAAAGTAGGCACATTTGCACATGTTATGACATACTCTTGGTCTGTTTCAAGTTTCAGCAGCATATGCAGTCTTTTCAATCAACCGCTGCCATCCTCTGGTCACCCTATAGTCCTAAATCTTAAGCTCACAGTTTGACTAAGTATGAGTTATAAAAGAAGGCAGAGGACAAAGTCTCTGCCATTTGATTAGACTCACTAAAAGATTGTTAGTCTTGCCACTGTTTCTGAAAATTCTGAACTTTTGTATCTCCAAGCCTTGTCTATCTCAACTGACCACTGAGATTTGCTTCCTCCTCCCTATCCCTTGTACTTCCTACTTCATAGACCCTTGACTAGATCTTAACCACCCACGTTTTGATGTCTGGTCTCTTGACTCCCAAATCTTTAATCTGGATTTGGCCCTGATGTTGTAAGTGGCCAGTAGTCAGCATCCTGCGGTGATCAATCAACAATGTAGTGTTAGAACAGACTTTCTCAACCATGGCACTACTGGCATGTGGGCATGTAGCTGTTGGGGCCTTTCTTGTGTGTTGTAGGATGTTTAGCAGCATCCCTAGGCTTTACCCACTAGATGCCAGTAGCACTCGGACACACTTGCCCAGTTGTAGCAACCAGAAATATTTCCAGACATTGCCAACTGTCCCCTTGGGGGCAAGGGATGCAAGATCACTTTTGGTTGAGAACCACTGTGTTAGAGGGCAAAGATTGTGGGCATCTAAGCATCTTTCCTTTCATGACTCAGAGTCGCAGAAGGCAGGAAAACCATGAAATTTGGCAACAGGGAATCTTATGGCCGGAATGAAAGTTGATGTATGTGTGTGCTTTCCAGAAAGTAGCTCTGTTGTTTCAGTGAAGTCGTTAGTCAGTGACAGTTATGACTATTTTAAAATCTGCAGAAATAAAGTGAAGGGATAATTTTCTAGAACAATGGGACAACACTGCAGTTCCCAGAGGGTTTGCGTATTGTGCTCTTCAGATCTACCTTTGATGAGTAGGCAGGCTCAGTGGCTGCCTCTACAGTGTGTGTTGAGGGACCTTGGACTTTACAATCCTTTCAATAACCCCAAAAGATAGCTATTGTTACTATTCTCATTTTATGGATGAGAAAACTGCGGTTCACGGAGGTTGACAAACTCATCAGGGTCTCACGGCTGTTAAACACTAGTGCTCAGGGTTTAATCACTACAGTGTACTTCTTCCAGCTGAGAGCGCAGAATCGTGGGTTTGGAGCCTAATTCAGGTCCAGATTCTTCCACACTACTGTGGCCTGTGCAAGTTAGTTAAATTTGCCCATCAAGAAGTGCCGCTCTTTATATGTTGGTCATCTGTTATTTCTGACTTCTCATCACTACGGAGGGACCTGGCTTTGGAAAGTAGTTCCAGGGATCGGCATTTTCCCTTAGAGTGGGGCTTCATTTAAATGACTCAGCAAAACCAAAGTATTCAGAAACAAAATCAAGAACTGGAAAAAGGGAAGGAGCAAGGAACAGTTAAAATAGGGTACAAGCCTTGGTGACCACCCCCATCCCTCCCAAGATCTGGCCTTTGTCACTTTTGTGCTGCTTTGGTCTTATCTAGGTTTCAAAGACAGGAGGTGTGACTTAAACACCAGTCCTCACATGACTACCGCCAAGTGAGAAAGTGGCTAAGAACTCTTGATTGCATCTAATCAACGTAACTGGCGATTGTAATTAGGGAGTCATCACCACTATTATTATGAGCATGAGCAGTGTTGTCCAGGGCCCCCCAGGCCCTCCCAGAGCCCCTGCAGCTCCTCGGCGTGTAATAATCTGTAATGTTGCTGAAGCAGAAATTCCAAGTCTTTCCAAGGTTAGAATGGGGGAGCAAAACCTTCTGGTGAGTTAAGCCCAAAACCTGCGTGAAACAGTGGCTTCGTTATTCTCAACTCACTGTGTCCTCAAAGAAGAGAGAAAACCTAATCACTGAAAAGGTGACTAATTTGTCTTGAAAGGACACGTGCAGGAAAGAACAGATTCTTAATGGAAATATGATTTGGGAGAAAAATCAGTGTGAGGGTTCTGATATTTTTGAGTTTAGGGATTCAGACATATCCCAGGATGTCTTTCTCAAGAATGTTGTGGGACCGGCCTGGTGGCACAGCAGTTAAGTTTGCACATTCTGCTTCAGCGGCCCAGGGTTTGCCAGTTTGGATCCCAGGTGCAGACATGGCACCGCATGGCAAGCTATGCTGTGGTAGGTGTCCCACATAAAGAGGAAGATGGGCACGAATGTTAGCTCAGGGCCAGTGTTCCTCAGCAAAAAAAAAAAAAGAGGAGGATTGGCAGCAGTTACCTCAGGGCTAATCTTCCTCAAAAAATAAATAAATAAAAATAAAGAGCACATCTTTAAAAAAAAAAGAATATTGTGAGTACAGTATAGAGGTAATGTGAAGTCAAACTCCAAATTATTATAGTTTAAAAAGAACAGTGACAGGGAAAACTGAAAACTAATATCTATTGAATAAGTGCAGTGTATCAGGAACAAAGAAAGACCATAAATACATAGCAGAGTAATTATAATCCTAGATAAATGTCAAATGTCAGAAAAAGGTAATTTTTAAAAATATATTTTCTGTTACGAATATAAGTATGTAGTATGGATATAAATGTGTACCCTTTTAAACAGTGATTCTCACCCTTTGGAGCACGTTAGAGTCACCTATGGTGCTTTTGAAAAATCCTCATGAGAATCTGTGGGGGCCACCAGGCTTTGGTATTTTTAAGATCTTCCCAGCTAGTTCTGATGTTCCCATCAGGCTGGGAACCATCTCTTTAAGGCCTCACACTCAGCCAAGAATGTTTACTGTGCCTGCTTGTTTATCAATCCACCCCTTCCTTAGAGAATTAGGAGGGCCCTCAGTGTTACTTCATAACAATGCTCATGGCAGAAACAGTGTAAAGATGGTGAATTTTGGAGTCTGATGGATTTGGATGAAAGTCTACCTACTAGCTGTGCTACTGGCAGGTTATTTGCTTTCTCTGAGGATCAGTTTCTTGGTCAATAAAACAGAGATCATAATATTTCCCACTTAGGGGCTTTGAGAGAATTAAATAAGATAGCGTATTTGAAAGTGTTCTGTGCATAGTGACAGAAAGTTAATAAATATTAATTTACTTTTAACTTAGTTACAATTTTATACATAGTAGGCACATGCTAAATGTTTGGAAAAATAACTGTTGTCTCTTTGTTTAATTAGATAAGGACAATTATCATTCCAATCCCAGCAAATCAATCTTTCATATGCATGGGAGAACAGAGGATACGTTTCTCTAAGTATTTTATACACACCACAAAAGTAATAAGTATTTGAGTATTATGAAATTGATCACAGCTCTGAGTGTGACTTCTAAATCGCCTTTCTTTGAAAAACCTTTAGACTGGTGGAACTGAAGATTGCGGAAGGCTCCCTAGGGTGGCTCCAAAGCTAAATCTTTATGGAAGAAAAAACAGCTTCACACTTTCCATATCATATAATCGTTCCAAACAGCATGTTTCTGAGATGTGTGCCTGCTGCTAGCACATACGATGCGGTAGATGCTGCTGCCTCGGCGGCTCTGCTTAGATGTCTGTAACTGCTCGTGAGCTTCTGCTCCCAGCCCGATCGCACCACACTCACCCCAACTTTACTGTTGCAGCATGCTCTTTTTCTTGCTGCCAAGGACATTGATGTTGCTGGGATGACCTGGAAATTACATCAACAGGAAAGAGGAATATTATTACTTCTATCAGATGAAAAAGCAGTCATCTCCACCCTCCATTTCCCACCAGTTGTGGGAAGTCACAGCTCAAGAGAACAGAAAGGATATTTGGCAATGTCCTTGATCTTGTGAGCTTTGTGATCCCCGTCTTGACCACAAAGATTAAAGAAGGGAGAGGGATGGTGGATTTCAGGATAGCAGTTTCAAACTCTTCCATCTACATTCTTACTTTACTCTGAATCATCTTTAGAGAGATTTGGATTTTAAATAGATTAGAATGAATTATTTATTATTTTGGAAGGAATGGTTCTGAAAGAATTGGTTACATAATCCAAAATTCCCTTTTTTTTTCAGTTACTATAATCTGAAGCCACTTGTCCAATTTCCCAAAAGTTGTATGAATTAATCTGGCAAGCATCCAGAAAGGAAATTTATGATTTTGTTTGTCTGGCAGTTGGGAACTAGGAATTCTGTCACCACCCTCTCCCACTTCCCTAACTGTCCTCACTCCCAGGGTCACCACCACCTCGCTAGGACCCAAATTCTCCACATTCTCCTTTCTGCTCCTACCTCCATGATACATGATGATCTTACTTTACATTGATATGCAGAAATCTTGTATTTACTGTATTCTATGTCAACGGAAATACATATTGCTGAGTAAAGCTGTAAGAAAGGATGCCACATTCTCAGAGCTTAGGTTTAAATTTTTAGTAATATCTAGTCAGCAGCTATGACTAGAAATTCTTACTGGGAGAAGTTTCATTGAAGAGTGGATTGTGAATTACTTCCTCCCACTTAAGAAATATTAGCTAGAAGGTTTTCTTGCCATCTCAGCACAGCTGCCCTTGAGTAGTTCTCTCTTTCCTTCTGCTCTTGTTTTCTAACATTTTCTTGAGCTCTAACTATGGGCCAGGCGCTGTTATAGTGCACATACATGTTTTAGTTCATGCCAGCCTCATAACACTTCTGTGGGGTAGGTGTTCTTGTTATCCCCATTTTGCTGGGGCAGAAAATTGAGGCACAGAAAGTTAGAGTAACTCACCTAAGAAAGTGGAAGAATTGGGATTTAAAGCCAGGCATTTGGGTCCCAGAGTCCAG
Source organism: Equus przewalskii (assembly GCF_037783145.1). Classification (NCBI taxonomy): domain Eukaryota; kingdom Metazoa; phylum Chordata; class Mammalia; order Perissodactyla; family Equidae; genus Equus; species Equus przewalskii. Next base: position 15,497,293 of record NC_091835.1, read on the forward strand.
ACTCTTAACCACTCTTCCACAATGGCCAATTTTTATAATTCTCCTCCCTTCCTGTATGGAGTTTCTTCATTGTCATCCTCCCCACAACCACCACTGTTACTCATCTCATTGTCCTCCTTCTAACTGCTCCTTCCCTGCTTCCTTCTTCCAAGACCATGTCTACCTTTGTTCTTTCAGAACAGTTCTAAGATTTACGCCTTACGAGGCAGCTTTCCTGACAGACTTCACCCCACTCTGACTACGTGCTGACTCCATGTCACTTGTGGAGAACGCTTTGTATTTTTATCAGGCTTTGCTGACATATTGCCTTGAACACCAATACCCTTATAATTCAGAGGTCGCACATATGTATGGCAGCCCAGCCACTCTGGGGCATAGCTGAGAGCCTGGAATCAGAGGGCAAAGAAATTTTAGCCCCCAAGTAAGTGTCAGCATTTATAGATTAAACTTCTTTTGTGGTGCTTATAAGCTATACTGACTTCAGAGCTTAAGGAACAAATCATGTAGAGCAGGAACTGGCAAACTATGACCTACCCACCTCTTTTCTATAAATAAAGTTTTATTAGAACACAGCCATGCCCATTCACTTACAAATTGTCTGTGGCTGCTTACACAAACCAACGGTGGATTTGAATAGTTGTGACAGAGACTGTCTGGTTCGCAATGCCTGAAATATTCATTGTGTCACCCTTTACAGAAAAAAATTGCCAACCCCTGATTTAGAAAATTAAGGACTCTATTAAAAGAAAGTTGGAGCAACATTAAATTATAACTTAAATGGATTGATCATTCCATTTCCTTATTGATGTAAATTAAACTCTGCTAACTAATTTGAGGACTAATTTATTTCAGAGATGCTGAATATTTACCTTCATAGATCCCTTCCCTTGCAAAGGGATTTTATAAAGTAACAGTAACTTTAGTATATGAATCCCCACCCAGCTGACTTCATGGCATGTAAACACATCTTTGTGGCCATTATGAGTAACGATAACTCACTGTGTTTCAGCCATTTTGCCCATTCAGAAGTCTGGAAATTAGAGGGGCTGTTTATATTAAAATGTGAAAGTCTGTGGGTGTGACTGAATTCTAAATCTTCCAGATAAGCTGTCAAAAATGAGTCATTATGAGAATACTCTTTCGCTTCAATTCTTAAGCATATTTGAATGAGTGAGTTTTTGTGAAATTAAGTCTTGATAGTCATTTGTTTTTATAAAGAAAAGAAGTAGTAGTGTTCATTTTTCCTTACGGAAACCCATCCTTTATTCAGTCTTAGAAATAAGGTATATGATTTTACAAATGAAGTGTATACAGAGGAGCTTTAAGCCCTTAAAACCCTGATAGAATTTAAACTTTTGGGCGTCCTCTAAGTACTTGAACATGAGAGAAACACACAAAGCCATAGCTCATCGTGAATATGAAAACTACATTTTGCAAATGCTTGTTACACAAAATACCTTCTAATTTGTTTAACATTCAGCAATTTGTTCTCTGTTCAGACTATAATAACTGATGAATTACCATTATGTAGTAAGTGAACTCAATGAGTAAGCATGGTTAAGATCAGGCTTACAATTAATCTCATATAAAATAAAATGGCCTTAATATTTTTAAGAGCAAACGTTTCAAGTCTCTTTTTTAGTACTTGGAAAGGGAACGTGTATTGATTTATCCATTTAGCAGATAACAGTTGAGGATAATTAATTACGTAAGACTTTTAGTCATGGTTTCCAAAGACAAAAAGCTTCCCCTCTGTTTTGGGTAAGTCATAAAACCATAAAATGAATTATTTTCTGAAGTGAATTCCACAGTTTTTACTATCAGCTACTTCCTGCAAAATCTCCTGTTTTGGAAGCAATACTAATTTAAAATGCTACAGCAATTTTGGACAGATTTCAAGAACTATGACAAAAGTGCTTATCACAGGCAGTGATTTCTTCTTTTTTATTAATATTTCTATGTATTTACAAGTACATTGAGAGTTCAGTCTTTTGAATTAGTCAGTATTTTGACAGATGTTATAAAGGACATGATTCCCTTTGAAAAAGATCTTCTTCCACATTCTCTGCATAGCCAAGGACCATGAAAATACACCTGTGTTCTGAGCCCTTCCATCACGTACCTGTTTGCTTGTGAGCCTAGAGTGGAGTCTGGGGCCCAATGCATGAACTGCCTATTGAATTTTTCAAAGAGTTGTTTGCTTCTTTGATGACATTCTACAATACTGAGTAACAGAGATGGCCTGGTGTGATACCCTTTGTTAATATTTATTGAGAGTGATAAAAAGTAAATTTAGTCATGGGACAAGGAAGTCCAGATCCTCTGAAACTTTCACAGATTTATGTAAGCTTTCTGTGTTTCAGCTTCCTGGTCACTAAAGTTTATGGATTCAGTTACGGATTATATCTTTCCTCTCTATCAGCCTGAGACAGATGTTGAGGATTATGGTGCTAATATTGGTGGAAAACAGAGCTTTGCAATCAGATAAATCTTGAATTGACTTTCACATCTACTGTGTGACTTTGTTAACATTCCTAACGTTCTGTTTGCTGGTCTGTTAAAATGATAATAACCTGCTCAGCCAGATTATTATAGAGGTTAAATGAGATAACAGTGTAAAGTATGAAGCCAGTTAGCACTTCGCACGGTGTCTCTCTGTGTCTTTCTCTGTCTTCCCCTCTCTCCTTCCCCCGCCTCCCAAAAGAACAACACATGGAATGTATTGGGCCATCATCACCTCAGCCTCCTTTCATGCTAGCAAGACATTTTTTGTTTAATTGTGATGGAGTTTGTAGTAGAGCCAATTTGTGGCTAAAGCCACAGGAGTTATTCTAAGAGGATTGTTTTAGCATAGGAACTTTTAGAAGCTCCATGGAAATTGCCATTATTGGTTAGAATCCGACAGCTGCTCCTGCCTTCTGGTCTAAGCAGATGCAAAGGAAGCTTAAGCTATTCAAGTAGAGAGAAGCCTCTAGAAGGGCAGAAAACAGACACATGCATTTGCAGTGGCATCACTCTGTTGAGCTCTGTGGTTTCTCTCAGCCTGAGGGAACTTTCATGGTGATTTGAAGAAATAGCCTAAAGCCTTCCAAAAGCTTTTTCTCTAAGTGGCTCTTTCTACCTAACGCAGGGTGAAGAGATTGCTCATGATGTCAAAGGAAAAGAAACCATCGACTTTTGGGGAATGCTTCCTAGAATGACTTTTTGATGCCAGAGTGGCCTCAAGTCCAGTGTACCAGCCAAAGGACAAATTTTTATCTAAAGTTTAATATATAATGACTCAAGAGTGTTTTCCTATAAGTCTGGGATAGGACCAGCAGCAGTAACTCATTGAAACACACATCCAAACAAAAACTCATTTCTCAGCATTAATCAGACCCCCTTAGGTAGCACCCAAGAGGTAAGCAAAGAAAAACAAGCCTCTTGAATGCTGAGTGTTCCAAGTTCAATATCTACATCCCCAGTTTATGAATATGAAAACAAAATCACAGAATAAATGACTTGCTCACAGTAACATATTGGAGACAGAACTGGAGCTGAGCTATTGTGCCAAGTCTGAAAACATTATTTATTCCTCTACACAAGTGGTCTTCCCCAGGCCTACTCCATCAGAATCCCCAGGAGAAGGTCTGTAAATCTACATCTATTACACGCGCCTCAGGTGATTCATGATCAGGTACCTTGGGGAGTTCTGTACTCAGTGCTCTATGGCAGACTTCAACAAAGGTAGACCGATTAATAATGATCAAACTTAGCATTAAATAAGCACAGTGATGTTCTGGGCTGTATGTAAGATCTAAGTCTGAAAGTCCCTGAAGTCAGAGAGCCAGGGTTTAAGTCCCAAATCTCTTAGGCCAACGTTCTTCGGTGCAGGCAGTGCCATATTTGTCCCTCACAATTATCATCCAGGATATTCATCGTGCATGGGAATATTTCTTCCCATTCCTGCGGAGCACTTCCTGCTCCTACTCTATGCCCTGTAAATACTTAGAGACTGATAGTGGCGAAGGAAAGTTGAGGGAATGAAGTTAGAAGGTCCCTAATGCTAACTATAAAGCTTGGAAGAGCAGCCCTAATATGAAGAAATGTGATCCATAATAACCCAACCAACTCTTATCAATTTATTTATTTACTTTTTTGCCCAGCTCCCTAGCCTATACCACATAGTTTATTTAAATTGTCACTCTTCACTGATAACCATTATAGTCCACATACCACTGCTCCTCACTTATCTTAGCCGAGACATAGCTCACTGCAAGGCTGAAATGTGGTCTTCAGGAGTTTGGTAAAACAGGCAGGCCTTTCTCTAAATCAAGTCAAATAAATATTACTCACCATCACACCTGCTCCAATAATTCCTGGGAACCACCACTCAAAGCAAGAGATGGGGTTTTGAAAAACTTGGTCTGCATCAACTAAGCTGACAATTAGCGGTATGGCGTTGAGAATTACCCCCAACACAAGTAGAACCAGCAGGCTGAATCCATTGCAGGATGTCCATCCTTCACAGCAGGTCATGGTCACTTCCTGATTCAGTCAGTAAACCTGTCAAAGCGACTGTTTGTGTGGCACTGTCTTGCCTTTTATCCTCAGTCTTCTAGTTAAAGTTTAGCACTTAATGAAAAATGAATTGCTAAAAGAAGATCAGAGTCCAATAGGGCAGGGCATTATTATAACTATTATGGGAAGGGAGGATAATTTTACATTACGATAGGGTGGGGGAAGGAAGGTGGAAAAAATCTATAGCTTCTATTAGATAAATTTATGCATGAAAATAGACAGATGAAAACTTGAAAACTAAAAGAAAAAAAAGGACAGGTTTAAGATATGCTCTTCTAATATATTTTACTGTATGCCTTATAAAAAGTAAAAACGAGAATATCCAGTTAATATAAACTGTTTTTTCCTGTTGTATTGATATTATTACCAGCTACACAAGTTCCTTATTTTGAAATTGTTCATCAAGAAAATGAATGTATATGAAATTGGGAGAAAAATATTTCCTCTGCTGCAAATGTTCTTGATTAGCCAAAATGTTAGGGTTCAGTTTTGGGGTGCATGCTCACATACACAAATTTTTTTTTTTTAAGATTCACCTGAGCTAGCATCTGTTGCCAATCTTCCTCTTTTTGTATGTGAGCCGCCGCCACAGCATGGCCACTGATAGACAAGTGGTGGAGCTACGTCCATGCCCAGGAACTGAGCCCAGGCTGCCAAAGCGGAGCATGCTGAACTTAACCACTAGGCCACTGGGGCTGGCCCCACAAAATTTTAAAAAAAAATTTTAATGTCATATTATTCCAGTCTTGTAGACTACTCCATTTAGAGGTAGCCCACCTGAGACTTTGGGAGGTTTGGTTAATGCTACGAGACTGAAAGTGTTCAGCTATGGAAACCGGAATGAAATACAGGAATAGGAGAGACTAGAGGAGAGATTATCACATCTTATTTTCCTCGAACTTTGAGCACTTACTTGGTTTCGTACAGTATCATTTCTGGTCTGTGGTTCCATATTGTCTCCCTACTTGTGAAGAGTTTGTGAGGTCCTCAAGAAAAGGTTCTATCAGTTGGGTTACCCTATAAAAGGTTCTATTGGTTGGGATACCCTATCTGCTTTAAAATACAAAAGTTCTCACTTATGCTAATTGCCCATCATGAATGACTAAGGGGCTGTGCTCATGGTAGTTACTGAGAGACCCAGACCAACAGAGGCACCAACCTTTTCTATCTCAGCTTCCACAATTGCAGAGGCAGAGTAAAAAGATGTGGTGAGCTACATGCTGAGTCTTAACATTTCCATCCAGAAGAGATCCATCTCACTTCTGTTCATATTTTATGGGCCAAATGAGTCAATCTGTAAGGCTTGAGTTCAAGTGGGTGATGAAATACAAACCAGTGTGTGTCCAGAAGAGAATCAAACTTTAGGCAGTTCTCATACCAACCATGCGTGCCTTCTACTTCTGTGTAATCCCCGTCCCAGCCCAGAGCACGGATTCGGCAAATGCTGTTGGGAATGATGAATAAAGGGATGCAGAAGTAAAGTCAATGGAGTCCATAAGCTCGAGCATCATGGGCTTAGAGAGTAGCACCCTGACCTTCAGAAGCAGGAGGGCATTTTGAGTGTGTCACACTGGGCGTGTCTAGTAATAGGCACTGAAACATTACTTCCTGGTTAGAGTCCAAGCAGAAAATGATTCTTGGTACCAAATAAATTAAAAATACCCCACCCATTCCCATAACATACAAAACACTGAAGACGATGGGGCCGGCCTGTGGCCTAGTGGTTAAGTTTGGTGCTCTCTGCTTCAGTGGCCCAGTGGGTTCGGATCCCAGGCACAGACCTAGTCAACTCATCAGCCATGCCGTGGCAGCATCCCACATATAAAATAGAGGAAGATAGGCACAGATGTTAGCTCAGGGCTAACCTTCCTCAAGCAAAAAAGGAGGAAGACTGGCAACAGATATTAGCTCCGGGCTAATCTTCCTCAGCAAAAAAAGAAAAAACAACAAACAATCAAAAAAACCAGTGAAGATGACTGAAAGAACACCACTACAGAACACGACACTACCATGGGGTTGACAAAGAGAGATACTTCCATTTATGATTTGTATACTGCATGGTTGATGTTTCTAGAACAATTACATAATTATTTTACAAAAATTAACAATTAAAAATCACCCTCCCACTGAATTATACAAATTATATGATTATGTAATTGTTGTATAAATAAATTATATAATATTACTGAGTTGACTGCATGGGAAGAGGCAGTTACTTATTTTAGAATGTGCATTCTGCAATTTCAAATCCTTTCCCATTATAAGGTGTTGAATTAAAGAACTGATGAGGTATTGGTTTATTTATAGGGACTTGAACTGTGGGACTCTACCTGACTCTGAGAATCAAGAGTCTGATTTCTAGACTCTTTGCTGGAAGACTAAAACTAAGTAAGTAGCATGCTTTGCTAGTGGCCATAACAAAACTTATTTCCACTCGGGTTTGGTACTCCTTAAACTATGGCTAAAAGTAAGTATCTGAAGAATTATGTAAAAATATAGAAATATAGTCAGTAATTTACAAAGAGGAAGACATTTAAGAATAAAGCTGAAAAAGGAATTAGCTTATAACTGAAGAGAAGGAGTATGGTAGACAACTTTTGAAATATCTTCCCAACTTATATGCCTCTTTCTATAAAAACAACCCCTACAGTTTACATGAGTAAACTTCCCGTATCTTATTTATATTATGGACCTTTGTTCCCTTGGCCGTTGTTAATTGGAAGACAGCTAGATACAGAAGCTAAGCTCTTCCAGTCTATCCCGGGAGCTTATAATTGAAAAGAGACACTAGTTATTTTCTGTTATGCATGAAACGGGAGGACCTGTGTATCAGTTAGGATTAGGGTTTAGTTGCATGTAAAAAGCAATTCAAAATAACAGCGGCTTAAATAAGATAGAAATTTAGTTCTTCACGTAAAAGAAGTCTGAAGATAGGTACTCAAGAGCCTGAATGGTAGCTCCACTTCCTCAAGGATCTTTCCAACTCATGCATCCACAATCTCTGATCTCTTTATTCTCATGATCAAAATATGGTGGCCATAGCTCCAACCACCACATCTGCTCTTCACTCAAAAGGATAAAAGAAGAAAAAGGCTCACCTTCTTCCTTTCAGAGAGCCATTTCATTGGCTAGAATGTAGCCATGTGACAACATTTGGCTGCAAGGGAGTCTGGGAATAATGTAGTATTTATTTCAAGTGATTCGTGCCCTATCAAAATTGAGGGGAGGGGACAGGAGACAGAGTACACTGGGTAGACAACTAGCAGTCTCTGCCATATCCTACAAATTCATGAACATGTCAGGAGAAACAGAGAAACCAGTCTAGAAAAAAGAAGGATGACAACAAGGAGAAAGATACAGATGTGCAGAAAGAAGTGAAAGACTACATGGCTTTAGGGGGAAGCAGAAAAAGGAGAGCTGCCTGGCTTCTCAAAGCCTTTCTACTTCTTGATTTCTCCTCTATGGAGACTGACTGCAGGTCCCGTCTTGGTTTTCTGTGAGATGCTTCTCTATTCTTGTAACAAATTATCCCTTTAATACTACATTAAGTGGTTTTCTATTTTTTTGTAAACAATAACACTGAAACTGAAAGTTACTAAAACCGAGGATAGAAAAGTATACAAATAACTTGTCACATGCCACTCTAAAGCAGCAAAAGGAGTTCAGAAAAAGGAAGGATCCTATGAAGATGGCCAGGGAACTAGGATTCCTCTCAGCTTTGGAGGATGGCTAGAATCTAACACAAAAAGCTCGTCAAAAGGCCGTGTCTTGTACTAGTGTCAGTTGCAGAAAACCAAAACTCTTCTAGCTATGTTAAGCAGGAAGAGATGTAATTGGGAAATAATGTGTACAAAATTGTTGGGAGGGCTGGAGGGGTAGGCTCTAGGCTGGCCTCCAGGAATCCCTTCCAGGACATGACTTCTTGGACATGACTGCTGAATGGCTCCAGGGGAGCCGCTGCCTCTGCAGTAGTCAGAAAGGCAGGGAAATCAAGAAACCACTTCTAGGATAGTCGAGTTCAAGCATGCACCACTACAACTACAGTCCAGCGAGCCATTGTCACTGGTGCTGCCCCTGCTCTTCTGCACCCTCAAGGCTAGGAACTGGCCCTGGAACACTGAATTTGACTTCTGCTGCCACTGCAACTGCTTCTTAACTTCCGTAAAACTTATATCTGGACCCAGGAACATCACTGCAGGGGAGAAAACTCAACACCCCTCTCCCCAGACAAAAGTAGCAGGAAGATGGCCTCCACCTCATTTCTGTCTTCCATATCTCTCAAGGATCAATCGAATTGTTCAGTGTGCGGATCCTAGATGCAAAGTATTCTGGGAAATGTAGTTTTTAATCATTCCAGCCTCCACCATACAAAAAGGTATACTTGGAGGATATTGAATGGATATTGAGCAAGACAATTCACCCTAGTGATCTTGTTTAAATTATACGGAGAAAACTTTCTCTAGAGTTTCTAGGATTACCATTACATGTACTATTTTAAATAAGTTGAGTTATGTTTGGACTTCCGTGTCCTGGATGTCTAGAATGTCTATATGTTTAGACTTACATGTCTAGAATGACATGTAATATTTTTAAAACAAGTCAAAACTACCTGTTTAGTTCAAATGAGAACACCTCAAGAGTATTGGAAAAATTTGTTTCTTCAAGGGATGGAGAGAATTAATGTATGAGAGAGAATGGAGTCCCAGCCAAATTGTATTTGTGCCATTGATGAAAACAGAAGGCGAAGCCGGAGCACCTTGTTTTGTCCTCTCCCCATCTCCATTGCTCGCCCCACAGCCTCCTGCACACCAAGTAAGGATTGTAGTCAGACACCAGGGACCACCCTTCCTATGGTCTTCTGCTCAGTCTTCTCAAGTCCTATCCCTGAGGCTGCACCCTATGAAAGTTTCATGTGACCTTAAGGTAACTCCAACCATGCACCAAGTATACCCCAGTTACCCTGGATAACTACCCCAGGAGGAGTTCATATGATATGAATGGGTATTAAACACCCATCCATGTTCTGTCAGGTGTTCTCTTCTAAACACACTCCAGTCAAATCAGTTGAGGGTTTTATTAGAACACAGGCTTTATATGCAGACACAGCTATCTGTCCATCAACATTCACACTTATCTTTCGTAGTAGAGAGTTGTTGGGAAGTGTCTGCCTAGCCATGGACTACATTTCCCAGCTCCTCACGCATCCAGGTCAGATCATGTGACTCACTTTTTCTAACCAAAGGGGAGCGAGAGGAAGTAAGTTGTGTCACTTTGTAGCTAAGGAGCTTAAGAAGTGGTGGGAGTTGTCCACTCTCTTCTTTTCCACCTGTAGTGTGGAGACAACCAAGCTACCTTGGAAGTCATGTGTTGATCCCTGAATGACTGGGTGGAGCACAGTTCCCCCAACCCCTTCCTCCTCTGCCCACCCAGAACTGCTCAGGGTGATTGACAGCAACAAGAAATAAATGTCTATTGAGTTAGGTCATTGTATATTTTTGTGTCCATTTGTTACACTAGCTAGCATTACGCCAATAAATGCAGTGTATCCTTTGTGTTTCACCTAATAACCTTCCTGAAGTTTGCAACATGTTGCCAAACATCTTCTCCATCACTCCCACCCCTATTCAAGAACGACATCAAAACCAAATCAAAACCAAGACCGTGAAATACTGTATTTTACTAGTGTTTTCTTAAGAAATTAAATTTAGGAAAATTAGAGAATACTAGAAACTGTAAGAAATGTATAGTATATAACCAATATAAGTAGGAACACAAGTGCAGAAGTTCCACAAAGAGAAAAGTATTTCAAAAGAATGAAATATATTAAAAAGTATTACTTCATTCCACCGAGCTCATTAATGTGAATTTTTGCACCCTCAGGAGCAAACCATGGTCTGTTTTTGTTGTAGAGTGGATTTTGATCGATAGATCGTAGTAGACTGAGGGTTGTTTACATATAAATATAAACAAATTCTAGCGCCCATTGTAACCAAGGTACATAAGAGAATCTGTGAGGGAGAGAACTTGTGAACTTAGTTTTGAGAATTCAATGGATTCATATGCTGCTAAAGCTCTAAAGGTCCTTAGAGATTCTTAGCTCGACCTTATTATTTTATAGATGGGTAAGTAAGACGGTAAGACTTAGGGAAGCTAAGGTGAGTTACTCATGGTCAGGCTGCTCTGACAGAGCATGGACTTGAATGTAGGACTTCTGACTTCTACTCAGGTGTCTTTCTATTAAAATACAAGCTTGATATTTAGGCGAACCAGAAGAGATGAGAGTTCAGGATGTCTAAGGACTTAATCACAGGAGTGAGCCTGGCCCCCAGCCGCACCTGCCGAGAGACTGGGCTGCCCACCTAATAGTAGCATCGCTTCTTGCAACTGCACTTCTGCTGGCAACAGCCCTTCCCACAGCCACACAAGCCACACAAGCCACAGCCACAGGAGTGGCGGCAGCAGCAGACCACAGGGACACTGCAGCAGCCCCCACAGCAACCACAGCAGCAGGGGCAGCAGCCGGAGCAGCAGCCGACCCGGTAGCATCTGCAGGTGGTGCAGCTGCCACAGCCGCCACCACAGCCACCACCGCAGCCACCACCGCAGCCACCACCACAGCCACAGCTCTCCATGGTGTCAGTAGAGAGGACTCAAGTGAAGTGAGGAGGGAGACTCAGGAAGTGAGGGCAGTCTGGTGCCGCCTTCTGCTGGAGGAGACCCTTAAATATCATCTGTGGCTTGGGCTTGACTCAAGCACATGACTGGTTCTCTGTCGTTATTTAGATCAGTTTCCCTGGGGGAACTGGAGTGTGCCTGTGGTTTACTTCCTTCAGGACTTTCGGCCTTATAGAATAGCTTACTTTAGTTCTGAACTTATTTGTTTTAAAGGCATGTTTACATCAGGACCATGAGGGTCTATTTTACTGAAACCTTTGTTTTCTGCATAACCAATGCAAGTCTGACTCTGAAGTCTTCATCTAAATTGTAAGTATGATTAGAATTCTGATGTCTAATCTTTTCCATTCTTATCCAACGGTCTTCACTGATCCTTTAAGAGATGGTACAAAGAAATACCTTCTGAGATTGATGTCTTTACCAATTAGAGGCCTCAAAACTAACATTTCCAGGGCCTGGCTCTGTGGCCAACTGGTTAAGTTCACGCACTCCACTTCAGCAGCCCGGGGTTTCGCTGGTTTGGATCCTGGGCACAGACCTGGCACCACTCATCAGGCCATGCTGAGGCAGCATCCCACATGCCACAACTAGAAGAACTCACAACTAAAAATACTCAACTATGTACTGGGGGGCTTTGGGGAGAAAGAGGAAAAATAAAATCTTTTTTTTAAAAAAAAAACAAAAGAGCTAACATTTCCAAACCTCCCATGTCCCAGATTCATGGAGAAGAGTCTATGGGATGTTTCCCAACCCTTTTTCAGCCTTTCTCCTTTCTCAGGTTAGTGCTCAGATTCTGAGAATAAAAGAAGGATATGATGAGAGTCACTCAAAAGTTAGCAAAAAGATGACTCCTTCAGAAGAGCAAGACTGTGGGTCACAGAGTTAAGACCTGGAGCAGCTCGTGCACTGCCAGCTGTGTGCAGTCCCACAAGTGTGAATGAGTACACGTAGGTGGGCCCACCCTGGGGTCTGTGCAGCCCAGGAACCTGAACTACGGTCTTTCTCTAGAGCACAGTGACTTTCCACTCAGGAACATAAACAGGGTGGCAGGAGGAGCTGGGAACACATATTCAATATAATTTGTATTTGGCAAATTAGACGTGCCTTGCCTTTGAAATAGAACAAAGTGGAGTACAAGTCAATCTTGTTTGTAAGCTACAGGCCCCAAGGAGACTGCAGTTGAGTGGGAGGCCACGGACGAACAAGTCATTTCAGTGTCACATGCTGAGCACCGTGTTAGACGCACGTCCCAGCGATGGCCCTCAAAGAGGAGGTCTCTATGGGAGATGATTCTTCAATAATTATGGGAGTTTTCCATGCACCCAGTGGCACCCTTAGATCTGGGCAAGAAGATCTCTGGGCCCTGCACGCTAGGGTCCCACACACCAACAACATACAAAAATAGATCTATTAAGGAGAGGCCCCTCTGCCGCTTAGGATCCAGAGCTCAGCCTATAAGCCTGAACATCTGCCATCATGAGATGACTAACTCCACTCGGGCCCCAGGAAGTGGTGTCCACAGCTCTCTCTCTGTGTCTTTGAAAGAGGAACTGACCACCTCCCACTGTCCTCGGGGTGTGTGGGCTGATTGCCTCAGGGCATGTGGAGGAGGGTTTGTGTGGTGGAACTACTTAGGCAAGAGAAAAAACAGATTGACTTGTCAAATCCTTCCTCTCAGCATGAATACAAAATCTTCTTGTATAATACAGGATCGTTTCCAGGAAGGACTGGCAAGCATCCATTTTCTTGCTTCTCTTTGTGTTCTAATTCCTTGTTCTGGAGGTATTCACATGTTAGCCTGGCATTTGCAACAGTTGCGTGAGGTAGCTGAGCAATGTTTACAATATTAAATAATTCATATCTGTCTTGGATTTATTTACATGTAGGTCTAGACATAACATACGTGAAATAGGCAATTGATTCTTTACATTGGCAATAAATGCACATTAAACACTAGATTTGTGAATACTTTTACCTCGTCATTTATTTGCTAAAATTTAATTGCATTTTAAAAAAAATAAACATTTCACTTTTATTTAGATAATTTTATTTAAAGTGTGGATATTTGTTAATTATAATTTGATTTGTCATTTAATTTTCTGGGTAATTTTGAAGATTTTTTTCAAGAAGTTAACTTTTAAGCACGTGACAAATACTTTAAAATTTTTTTACTTTTATATTTCCTATGTTTTGTTTTGATGAAAACACATTCAAATTTTGCGTAGTTTGAATACTGATGTGGGCTCGGTGAATCGAGGAGTTGAAAGATTTCTTGGACTCTCAAGCTCTGGCAGTAGTGCTCTTTTATTCAGAGAATAGTATGGAATAGCACGGGGACAGGACCCATGGGCAGTAAGAACTGCAGGCATGGGGACGAGACCCACGGGCAGTAAGAGCTAAATTTAAAAAAAAAAAAAAAATTAGAATTGTTCTTTCCATATCTGTTCTTGAAAGGAATATATTGACAATAAGATGCCACACCATGGAAAGACAATTCTTTGCCTATCAAAATATTAGGAAAGACCCTTAGAAAAACTGATGGGGCCCTCCAGCATGGAGAATGTTGTCAGGAAAAAATGCCCAAAGCTCTACAATCAAATCTTAGTTACTTGCTGTTCTAGAAATTAGCACATAGTTGTCATTATAACCTATATTTCATTAACCATAAAACAAAATAATTTATATGCATAATTTTTTGTTTCATTTTCACAGATAAGGTTGTAATCAAAGTTTTTCCAAAATTATTTGCTGTGAAACTTTAGTTGCTGTTTAAATACATTCACTTCAAAGGTTTTTTTCCCCCTGTACCAATTATCCTCGGGTAATGGAGAGCTCCAGTATTCCAGTTTTAAAGATAAGGATATTGAGACAGAAAGAGGTCAAGTATTTTGCCCAAGGTCCCCCAAGGAGTGACTTGAAGCTGATTTTTAAGCCCAATCTTGGTTGCCTAAGTGCCTCAGGTGACAGGCTCTGTCCATTCTGTGCATGAAGTCAGAGAGGGTACCGTCTACACCTGCGACATCACTCCAGCCCACCAACCAGTTTGCTGGTTTTGCTTCGTGTGTCTCAGTCCTTTCTCCTGTATCCGGGCCTCCCACTCCATTGGGCCCCAGGATCCAGGTCCCGTGTTAGTTAGATTTGCTTTCCTGGCTGCTCCCTCAGCCCCCAGCCCTCACAACTCCAGATAAGAGACCGATAGCTTGGCGGAACCTTGTTCTAATAGGCGAGGTTCCCTCTGAGCCCACAACGGACAGGTGAGGGGTGTTGGAGGTGACGTCCCATATCCTGCTCCTGTGACATCATCGTGATTATCTTGAGGCTGAAACCTTGACCTGATCAGCTGAGCTCCTGAGTCAGTGACAGAGCTGGGCCATTACTGCCTGGCTGCCAGTCTCTTTCTCATTGCCGGCCTGTGGATCCATTACCTGGGTTCCTGCCACAGAGCTATCACATGTTCCATAAATAACTTTTTAATATGCAGTGACTGGTGACTGACACGTAACCTTCTTATCATGAACGTAGTTTATCATGCACTCAGGACAATGTCATAAGGTATATTATTTCCAGACTTTCTGTTACCTTAACATGAAAATTGTATATTATGCCCTTCCAGGAGACCAGACCTTGTGAGTACACAGAGAATTCTTAGTACACAGTCAAAATTGAGGCCAAATTTTCATGGAGAGGACATAGACAGGAGACCAAATTATCTATAATCATGTGGATCCGATTGCTAGACCACTCAGCACTGTCTTCAACTTAGATTTCATTAAGCCCAAAACCGCTAATTGTCTATCTTATCTTTATAGATTTTGCAAGAAAAGGGGTTATTCAACCTCTCTCTGTAGGCAGAGATTTTTTTCCCATGTAACTAAGCTGAATGTGTCCATGGTTTGAGGCTGGTCCTCTTTGTCCACACAATAGATGGAAAACATCTGGCAAACATAAGAAATCAAAGAACCCTTCAGATGTTGACTAATAGTCACCAAATTACCTTTATAGTAATCCCAGATCACACTTTTTTTTTTGGTGAGGAAGATTGGCACAGATGTTAGTTCAGGGCCAATCTTGCTCAGAAAAAAAAGATGATGTATTATTACCATTTCTCCTTACTTTAATGCAAAGGTCAGCCAACTAGGCCCATGACCTTGGCCTGGTTTTGTGTTGTCCAAAAGCACAAAATGATTTTTACACTGTTAAAGTGTTGTAAAAAAAGAAAGAAAGAAAGAAAAAATAAAAATATGCGGCAGACACAATAGGAGGCCACAAAGCCTGACAGACTGACTCCCTGACTTTACAGAAAAGTTTGTGACCTCGCTCTGAAGGCTTAACTTCCTTTAGACTGTTCTGTGGTTTACTTGATTGATTAGAATGAAACTCTTTTTTCTTAATTAAGAAAATATTTACTATTATAGTTCTGGGAGAATTTCCAAAAACTGATAAAAACAGGGATACATAAGCCAGTCGGCCTTGAGGACCTGCTGCCAAGCTGGGCCTCACCAGATCCATGCTCTATTTCTCTCTGTCATCATCTTAGAATGTATTCCTGTCTGGGTGTGTGTGGGAGTGCGTAGATTAGCTGTAAATGTGCCTTAATAGCACCCTTTGGGAAGATTGAATGGATTATCAGCTAACAATCACTCATGGGGAATTTTCTAGGTGATATTTACAGCTTTTACTGTCAACCAGGGTCCAGCTCATTCTGAGAAGAAAGGAGTACAGGAAGGAGGCCACCTGCTTGTCCCCTCCAGCCTGGTCACCTCTGCGTCTACCCTGCTGGTCCTCTTACTTCCCTTTTTACACTCTGCTTCCTCACCAAGTCTGCAGTGTGGACATTTCCGGTGCAGGGGGTGGGGGTGGGGGGTGTCAGGTGTAGTGGAGGAGAGCCATCGCTCCAGATCCTGTCCTGATCTTGTCAGCTCCTACAGACATTTTTCCTGCATATGTGTCCTTGTTGCTTGCAAGAAAAATTCCTCATGGACTCAAGTTGAATAGGAGTTGCATTATTCAGGCAGAAGTCTTTTGTATAGACAGGTGGATCTGCTTATAGAGTCCTGGGCAAATAAAATGTTTTATTTTATTTTTTGGTTTTTTAATTTTTATTTTTTGTGAGGAAGATTGCCCCTGAGCTAACATCTGTGCCAATCTTCCTCTATTTTATGTTCGATGCCACCACAGCGTGGCCTGACCACTGGTGCTAGGCTTGCGCACGGGATCCAAACCTGCAAACCCTGGCACAGAAGCAGCGCGCGCGAACTCAACCATCAGGCCACTGGGCAGGCCACAAAATGTTTTCTTTTAAATGCTAACTCTGTTCTTCGAAAGGCTTTTTCGGTCTTTCCACTTGGGTCCTCTCCATACCCTTTGCTCCCCCGGCATCTATCCCACTGTCTCTCTTTGCTCTTGTTTCTGGAATTGCCCAGAGAAATCCGGTATTGTTGTTGGTCTTACTTCCTACCACTGTATTTGGTAGAATGTCTTAGTTCTCCCATAAACGCTCACACTCAGGCTCTTTTAGATGTTCAGCGGCCGCACAGTCCTTCAATCTCATGGGATCCACCCTCCTTGGAAGGCAGTTGTGGTTACCGAGGACAAAGTACATATTTTGGTTACGATTGTTGAGAGATGCTATGACGTATGGCAGAGGGGTCTTAACCTAGTTTGTGCGTCAGGGAAGGTGCCCTTGGAGAAAATAGCTGAGGGCTGAAGTCTGAATGGGCGCTGGCCACGAAAATGGGGGAACAAGTGCATTCCAGGCAAAGGCAAAGAACAGGTTAGGAGATTGAGGGAAGAAGGTTCTGGAATTAGAGGACTTGAAAGAAAGCTAGAGTATGGGGATTGTGGAGGAAGAAGAGAGGATGGCTTGCAATGAGACCACAGGGGTTGAGGGGAGCAGGTCTTGCCCAGCATTGTAGGACCTGTTGGAATTCTGGACTTTCTCCTGAGAGAAGTGGGAATGCTTTTAGCAGGGCAGCGAGGTTTCCATTTGTTGCTATGGAGGATGGGTTGCAATGGGATGAAGATGGAGATGGGGAGACAACGAGGAAGCCTCTGTGACTGGCAGAGAGGTGGGATGGACTGGATTTAGATGCGGCAATGACGGTGGAAAGAAGTCAATTGCTCATATTTTCAGAAGGGGACTTAAAGGTTGGTGAGGGAGGGGTGTGGTCAAGAATTGCTCCAGGTTCTGAGTGACCAGGTGTGGGAGGAGCAGTTTCGTCCCTGGGGTCGTTTTGGGTGAGGGCAAGATTGTGACTTTCAGTCAGCCGCGTGGAATTGGAAATACCTGTGCGTTGTCTACACGGCGATGTCAAGTAGGCTCTTGGAAAGACATACGCGAGACTCAGAAAAGGAGCAAGGAGGGGGAGCCCACCCAGGAGCCAGGAGGAGAGGCAGAGCGGTGGCAGCAAAGCCAGGAAGCTGGGCTAAGGGTGCCAAAGGAAGAGAAAGTTTCAGGAGACAGTGAGCAACCCTGAGAAGGCCAATGGTGCTGAGAGCTCGTGGATGCGGAGGACCAGACGTGCTCTACCGGATTCAGCAACATAGAGAGTGGGAAGGAGCCGTCCGGAGGGTGTGATGGGCTGACTGAGATGAGGGACACAGGCAAGTGACAGCCTTGTTCTATTTAGACTCCTCTCAGACTCTCCACCCAAGAAGAGCCCCCTCTCAGGCCTCAGAAAAAAGACAGCATCCTCAAGAATCACTTTGAAATGCTAAGCAACCTCACCAGTTGGGCGTCCTCCACCTGAGGACCTAGCTGCAGAAGACTGAGTTGTTATGTTGTTAATCTTATCTCTTTTACTGCAGAAAACTGTGGGCCCAAAACCTCTGCCCTTTACCCTTAGCCTCAATTTACTCTGAAGGGGAATCAGAAAAGAATTTATCAGGATACTTTAGCTCGGAGCAAATCATACTCCTCCTATGCTCATTACACGAACGTGAACCCTGCTGCCTGTTGGAGCCCTGGGAGGGAAAGGTCAGGTTTATTCCTGCTACTGGGCCCAGTGTCCTGTGGTCAATGAGATTGGGATAAGGACAGAAAAAAAAGGAAGAGAGGCCTTTTTTCACAGGGATGACAAAGACAGGCATGGAAAGTGTGCTTAAAGGGATATCAAAGATGTCGTGCCACCCACGACATCTCCCTCACCTGCTGGTCACTAACTTGTCTGTAAATTTGCCAGAGCCCTGTTCTTCTGGGGTAAGGGATTATGACCCATGAAAACAGGGTGCGCCTGTTTTACATCTCATCAAACCTGACTTACATCTCAAATTTACTGAAGAATGACCAAAATGAGGTTTTAAAGGCATAGTCTATTGGGACAGGCCTGGTGGTGCAACGGTTAAGTGCACACCTTCTGCCTTGGCGGCCTGGGGTCTGCCGGTTCAGGTCCTGGGTGCAGACCTACACACTGCTTGGCAAGCCATGCTGTGGCAGGCGTCCCACATATAAAGTAGAGGAAGATGGGCACTGATGTTAGCTCAGGGCCAGTCTTCCTCAGCAAAAAGAGGAGGATTGGCAGTAGTTAGCTCAGGGCTGATCTTCCTAAAAATAAATAAATAAATAAAGGCACAGTCTGAGCTTTCCTGCTCTTTTTTGGAGGAAGAATTTTCTCAGGGCTGCTTTGTAGGAATGTTCAGGTTGCGCACTGCACATCTTCAGGGACACTGTTTATATCGCAGCACAGACCTCCTGCAGAGGCCTGAATTGCAGTTTTCTGAAGGTGAGGTGCACCTGTGTGAGGGGTGGAGCCATAAAATGTGTGTTCCTGCAATGCAAAGTGTGTCTTTTCATTCTTTATTTGCAGTATGTAACCCAGGATAACACATAATTGAGTGTTCCGAAGATGATTTTTATAATGTCTATGGTGACAGTGTCTTTTATTCTAGTCTTTTTACGTTAAAAACCAATAACATAGAGGCACAGGCCACCGTCTCATCCAGGCCACGTTTGGGCCAGTGCGTGTGGGAAGTTCAGACTCAGGTTTGTTGGGCTGTGCCAGAAACCCACTGTGCACCTGCTTAAAGGGATGGAGAGAAGAGGACTGGCCAGGGTTAGAGAAACGAGGGGCTTCTCTCTTCGAGAGATGGTGTGTGAGCCAGATGAACAGTCTTACGTGGTGACTGAGAGGACAAACCCCAGAGGTGAGCGTGTTTATACCCTGACACAGCTCACATATGTGTGTGTGTGTGTGGTGCGCGAAAGGACAACACAAAAAAGGATGTGAAAGGTGATTCAGAAGGCACACATTGAACATGAAAACACTCGGAGTACAGCTGCATCCTTCGACATCATTGTCTAAACCTCAGTTTATGGAAAATGCCCAGCTCCACTAAAAGGTAGACTTTTCTGTCTGTGAGCATTTAAATTTGGATTTTATCATGCCTGATTATTTTTTTAATCTTCAAAGCTCTGGGTTGGGTCGTCAGAACCATCGTCACAACATTCTGGACTATTCTGGACATTCTGGGCAGACTGGCATGTGTGTTCTCCCTTCCCTTTAACACTGAGCTCTTTCTGCCTAAGAGCTCTGAAAGGCTTCATTTTGCTGTGCTGGAACAGATGTTGAAAATTGCGTTGTCAAATGCATCGTAGACACAAGAGGGCGGTGTGCACTCAAATGTCGACCTGGCCAAGGCGGAGGCATTCGACCTTCTCCAGGAATTTTTGGCTTCTCTCAGGGACCAAATAGGATTAATAAAATGTGTTTGGGAGGCGCAAGGTTGGCCCGAACCTGATCAAAGAGGTCGAATGTAAGTCAGAGTGGGAAGGCAGCCTGTCGGGAGCTGGGAGGAATTCCCATCCTTGGGCTCAGAACTAGGGGGCAATCTGTGCAAGCCATCTGGGGTAACGATGCTTGTAATCAAGACTCGTCCTCTGCTGGGATATTGAGAAATACTGACTTCCAGATGGCAGAGAATCAGCAGCTGTCTTGATCCCTGACCACCAAAATTTTATTCTGAGAAATCCCCTCATTCATCGGAGAAAAATTTGCTGTGTACTTGCCGGGTGCTGGGCGTGAGCCTGGGAGCTCAAATGCAGCCCTGGAGTCAGACAGCCCAGGCCCCACCCTCCTGAAGTGCACTACCTCTCTGGAGGGGATGATGAGGAAACAAAGGCACAGATCAACAACCTGGGGCACATATTTCCATCCATCAGTTTCTCTTGTCTCTGAGCCAGTCCCAACCAGCACTATTTTACATTATCTATTCTTATTCTGAAAGAGAATGCAAGTCACACCTCTGACTCTGCAGTGATGGCTGCAGGCCACATTTTTAGAGACACCATCTGGTTCCAGTGGATCTGACTGTTGAGTGGAGAGTGGGGATGGCAACAACCTTCCACCCAATGAAAGGGGAAGGGGAAGTGTGTCACTTTGCTGGGGAGATGGTCTCTGGCTTGGCCTGATTGCACGCCACTGATTTTGGGGTTTACTCAACAAGGTGAACACTGCATGCCCTCTCTTCCATGGAACCTTCTGTAAGCTCTTTAGCCAGAAGCCAGCTCTGACTCCTCCAAATCCCATACAACATGGCACTTTTGTGGGAGACCACGGCGACCTCAGATCCCTGCACGGATAACACTGTGTTTTATCTCACGGCCAGATTTTTAGTGTTCTGGAAGCTTCTTTGGACCCCTCCCGTGCAAGACTCCTGTCTTACTGTGAATGATGCAATTGAAAACTCCACAGGGCCCCACAATATCCAGCAACTTGTTATCGCTTTTGAGTGAAGGCAGCCTGTTAAAAGTCTGAGGTGTATCATTGGTAACACGTGACTTGCCTTCCAAAAGAGGTCAAAGGGCACAGCAAAAATAGCTTTTTGGCTGTGACCTAATACATAAACCTTGGCACACTTCTGTCAAACAGTCCAATGGAAGCTCACGGTTCGCCTCTCTCCATGTGTGGCAATGGGCTGTTCTGCCCCTAATCCTTTCCTACAGTTGCTGTCACACCACTGGATCTTGCAATCTTCTGGCACAGTGGCATTCACAGGTCATGACTGGTGCACAGGGAACCATAGTGCAGTGAAAAATGCCCCCTGACAGCACCGTGTTTCCAACCAAAAGTGGGACTCTTGACTTCTGTGTGGGTCAGTTCAGAAGAAAGGAAAAAAGACTCCACAGTCCCCACAATGCGTTGGCTGAGGACGGAAGCTGCAGGCAATGACTAGAAAGTGCCTCGATCAGTTGAATAAATTGACAATAAGAAGGAAGACATAATTCCAAACACATTTAGCTTTTTGTTCCATCTCAGCTTTGGTGACGAGTCCAGATTCTGTCAGACACGCGTTTCTTCATCTGTCAGCACCACGTCTCTTGCCAAGATTCTTCATTCTCTCCATCAGGCATCATTTTCAGACTTTGCCGTTCCTGTCAGGAAAAGTTGAATTCATCGTTTTCCTCAGGCCTTGAGAGAATTTCTTACTTTAGAAGAAGAGTGACAGGAAGAGTGACCTCATGACAAAAATAAATAAATATTACAGCTCTTTCTTCATGTGTAATAAAAAAATTATTTATTTTTGAGGAGGTAATACATCAACATGGTACAAAATTCGAGAAATTCAAACGTGAACACAGTGGGAAAACCTCCACATATGCACTTCCTGTTTCCTAGGCACCTGGCTCCTCTCATCAGAGGCAGCCACGGGTACTAGGGTCTTATATCTTCCCAGAGATAGTCTCTGTATAAATTAGCAGAGGTGGTCTTCATATGTCTTTTGAGTATCTTTGTCTAATTTCTAAATTCAGATGAATTCTGAAAGGAATATGTTAAATATATGTTAAAATATACTAAACGCACTAAGATGGTTTGTCCAATTAAAGCTCTGATGCTCGACTGCATAATTTGTTTGGTTTTTGTTGCATAGTTCTACCAGAAATGTGACTGAACTTGTAATCAGTCTGGAAATGTTTCAGGTATTCTGGAAGTCAGTCTGACTCAGAATGTTTCTTGTCCCTTGATGTCCAGTTCATCATTCCTTATGGTTAGTAATTTCCCTTTGAAGAGGAAAGAAGGGTCTCAAACCTTGAAAATGAGGGAATAGAGTTTTAAGATGAGATCTTTTATTATTAAAACCTAGGAAACAAACTAGTTAGGGGTCCAACTGGCCACACTCTCAGAGGAGACGCTTGGTCATTGGGGGCACATTGAGTGATCCAAGGAATGGGCTGTGTGTGGGAGGACACACGTTTTATGCTCCCCAAGCTTAGAGCTGAATGGAACCACAGCAGCTGGTCAAGTGGCCTGATGTCAGATTAACAGGTCTGGCTCCCCAGATCAACCTGCCACACTTCTGGCCAGCTCTTAGCCATAGGCCATCTCTTAGGCACAAGAAATCATGGGTTGCTTCTCTCTCTTTCTACAAGCTCAGCTCCACCTCATACCACCCCCAAGCGGAAGCTCTCCAGGCCCAAGAATGGGTTGAATTCATCTTTTCATTCTTCTATAGCACCTAGAAGAGTACTTGGTACAAAGTAGGCGCCCCTAATGTTGACTGAAATGAGTAAATGAGAAAAAGCAAATGTCTTCTATGCTATATACCCTTATTTTATTGATGTATCATTTCTTTTTTTTTTTTAAAGAATTTATTTTTTTCCTTTTTCTCCCCAAAGCCCCCGGGTACACAGTTGTATATTCTTCGTTGTGGGTCCTTCTAGTTGTGGCATGTGGGACGCCGCCTCAGCGTGGTTTGATGAGCAGTGCCATGTCCGCGCCCAGGATTCGAACCAAGGAAACACTGGGCCGCCTGCAGCGGAGCGCGCGAACTTAACCACTCGGCCACGGGGCCAGCCCCTGATGTATCATTTTTTAATTAAAGCTCTTCACCTTGATCTAGACTGAAAGATACCTGGATACGTAATGGTTTTGTTTGAGACTTTTAGATATCTAAGAGTCTGATTTCCTTGCTAGGAGATTTGCCTCAGGAATAGACGCGTATCAATTTCCAAACTACCCTCTTCAGCTATTGAGCTGGGGCAATTGTACGTACACCCCTTGGCTGTGTTGGAGTTTCAAAACCATAAGAACTTGTGAATTGGTGATCCGTCAAATGTTTCTAAAAAATCTCAGCTTCCTAAATCTTAATATATCGACACGCTCACTAATTTCTTGAGTGTTTCTGGGCTTCAACCACTCATCTGACTGAAATGCTTTATTTACAGGTTGATAATTCTTGGTGCCCCCAGGCAGCCAGAAGTATCTCTCACATAATAGGGACTCGCTTCCTCGATGCTGTAAGCTGTGCAGCTGGCGAGGGATTCTGAAGATAGGAGGCAGTCCTTTTGTTTGGGTTTATGAATGCTAGAAAATGTATCTGGGTTCTTAGTGGGAGATCTGATTCTATCCTCCTTATTCCTTCCCATTGACTCTACAGGAGAAAGTGTATGGGGCCTACTGGAGAGAAATGGCGCGCAGAGATCTTAAGCCTTTTGAATTTTATTCAAGCCCAACCTTCCAGGGCAATAATTCAACCGAGTCATTCCTACTCTTTCGAGAAGGCTCAGATGTGGAAAGATAAGCAGCTATACCGAGGGCGCAGCCAGATCAGCCATACTGCCTTCTTGGATCCCTGGGGCCAGAGTAAGGCTTGAGGTTTCCCGGTATAGTCTTAAGGTTCTAGTTATTCCAGGCTGGCTGCATTTTGACTCATTAGGTTTCTATTCACAGGCAAGCAAAGGCAAAACCAACCTGCCAGCTGCCGCCTCAAACCCACTGCGAGGTGGGATTTCATGGAGCTTTATTTTTTACCTATTGTCCTCCAAGCAGAAGTTCCATTACACAGACGCATTTCTCAGTGCCTAAACTTTCTCAGTTGCATAACAACTGTTGCTGGATATGGAAACCAAACCCAAGACCTTGACATGGAATCCTGCTTTGTCTTGGGGGGCAAAGTTATGCTCCGAGACTGAGACTGTCTTTGCTAATAGTTTATTTAATACAGATTTGCTGTGGGATTTAGGATGGTTCACAAGCCCGTAACACACAGCATAATGTCTCTTAATAAGCCAATAAAAAAATATATAATGTACTCCAAACCAGGGATAGATTAATCGTACCACTGTTCCAGGCAAGGAAAAAGAAAAGGAATAAAGCCCAAATTAAATCAAGGTATCTATTTATATGAGTAGGTACTTGGGAGAGACAGCTTGGCCAAGCAAATGCTGAGATCCCGCTGCCAGCACAAAACCAAGGTGAAAAGTCCCTTGTTGCTGGAGCATGATATTAGGGAATGATGCTGACACTGTTGGTGGGTGGGTAGATGTTCCATCGTCTCCTCCAGGCCACTGTGCAGATTTCACCATGACTGATCGTCCACGTTCATACTGATCAACCCCCAGCAATGTTCGTCATCAGCTGTGCCACTGAGTAGTCCTTTATCAATGACAACAAAGGAGATGATGACATCCCCACACAACTTACTTGATTCTCATATCAACGCACCAACTTTTTTTTGTCTTTGCCACAAACAAGTGGATTAGAACAACTTCACTGAAGTCATAAACAAGTGGATTTGAAATCATATCAAACCAACACACAACAAATCCCCAGCTGGGTGGAACAATCCATGCCCATCACGGCCCACAGCCTCCTGAGTCCTACCTCTTCTTTCAGTTGGCGCTGCTCTCACACAGATGGAAAGGCCTTGGAACGAGGCTTTCTCTCTGGTAACCCGGTGGAGTAGGAATTCTCCCTGCAGGGGCGTGGGAGAATGAAGGTTTGCAGCTTCTCGCCTCATTCTGCTGTCCGCTTCTATTCCCCTCACTGGGGACGTTTGCCCTCAACTCCACAGCTAAAATGTCCCACTTCTCCCCCACCAGCTCAATCTCTATACCCTCAACTGGCTTCATTTGTCTATACTGCCTGTCTCTGCCACCAGAATGGGAGCCCGCAGGTGCAGGACTGGTCTGATTCACTTACTGCTGTACCCCCAGTGCTTGAACCAATGGCTGTCCCATTTGTGGGCACACAAGAGATTTGTGAAATGAATAAGGAAGCTTCACAATGCCAGGCCCTGTCCACACCCTACACATTTAACACAGGTGAGTGTTAAGGTCATCATTCTGTAGGTGCAGAAACTGACGAGCAATGGGGTGAAGCAACCTGCTCAAGGTTAATCATGCAGTTAATAAGTAGTTGACTCGGAATTTGAACCAGAATTGTCTGCCTCCAGGGCTCTATCCTTTCCCTTATACACAAAAACTAAAGAAATTCTCAAAGGGCAGTGTGTTCCCTCTTCCAAGGATCTCCATTCTCTACACAAGGGGAATTCAGGAAAGTAGAAGGAATGGCAAAAAATATACATATATAAAGTGGAAAGCCTTCCTGAGGGTCATAATTTAAACTAAACAAGCAGAGCCTAACACAAAATATCCTGAACTGAGACCAAACAACAGTTCTCCATAGCCCGGAGAGTTGAATTCATTTACCGGAAGTTTCTCAATCATCCCACACGTATTGGTTGAGGCCCGAGTATGCGCCAGGCTCTGTGCTCTGTGCTCAGATACACGGAGAACAACAGATGGGATCCTTGCGTCTCTTGGGTTTACCAGGCAGGCATCAATCGAACACTCACACAAATTTCCGATAACAAACTGTGAAGAATGAAGAAAAATTAAACAGCATGCCCAGACAGCAGACAAAAGAGTTCTGACCTGGCCTGTGGGGCGGGGAGGCAGGTCAGGGAAGTTAGCCTCTGGAAATGGCTTTAGAACAGAACTAAATTTACCCTGGAGATTATAGTGGTTAAAGAAAAGCAAACAGTGAAGAACCGGGACACACAACACAAAAATTACGGAAACACTGACAAGAGGAAGGAGGTAGTTAGATGCATGGGCTGGAGCCACATATTCGGAAGTCTTGGGCTGATTAGAGGGTAATTGAAATCAGGGGTGTTGATGAGATCACCTTGGAAGAAATTATATTGCAAGAAGGGAAGGGACCTCTGCACTGAGCTTTTTTTTTTTCGGTGAGGAAGATTAGCCCTGAACTAACATCTGCTGCCAATCCTCCTCTTTTTGCTAAGGAAGATTGGCCCTGAGCTAACATCAGTGCCCATCTTCCTCTATTTTATTTGTGGGACACTGCCACAGAGTGGCTTGATAAGTGGTGCTTAGGTCTGCGCCCAGGATCTGAACCCACAAACCCCGGGCCACTGAAGCAGAGCGCGGGAACTTAACCACCGACACCACCAGACCAGCCCCTGCACTTAGCTTTAAGGCAGTCCAGCATTTAGCGGCTGGGAGGGGAGGAGTGCCAGCAAAAGAGGAGGGAGGGAGCCGCCAGAGAAGTCAGAGGAATGCAAGGAGTGTGGCCTCCCTAGACTCCAGGGAAGAAAGGCTCACTAGGAAGTCCCTTGTGTGGAATTGACACTGTGGGGGGGCCAGAGAGATGAGGCCACTGGTGACCTTTGGGTGAGGGCTTTAGGTGGAATAATGCAGTGAGAGTCCAGTGAGAGCTGATTGAGGAGTAAGTGGGAAGGGAGGGAGTGTAGACGGTGAAGACCAGTCATCTGCAAACCTGGGTCCACACGCCGAATCTGGCCGCTGGCCTGGTTTGGGAAAGTTTCCTTGGAACACAGCCATGCCTACTCATCGCTCATTTACATACTAACTGTGATGGGTTGAATTGTGCCTCCCCCTTAAGTTATATATTGAAATCTTAACTCTCAGTACCGCAGACTGGGACTGTATTTGAAAATACAGCCTTTGAAGAAGAGATTAAGGTGAAAACAAGCTGATTAGGGTGGGCCCCAGTCCAATATGACTGGTGCCCTTATAAGAAGAGAAGGTTAAGACACAGACAACAGAGACAGAGGGATGAATGACCAGGTGAAGACACAGAGAGAAGACAAGCCAAGTGGGGAGGCCTCAGAAGAAACCAGCCCTTTGCAGAAAATGTGTGCTGACCCTTGTTGTAGACAATAGCTTCAAGGTCACATAGCTGGAATATTCCAGAGCCAGAATTTGAACCCAAGTTGGCCCCCGTGCAGCCTGAGCCCTGCCTCCTGGGGGAACTGGCCTCTTCTCAGCCAGGAGGGCCAAAGCTGAAAGGGTGAAGCCAGCGTGGTTCTTTTCTTTTCTTCGGTTCACGCTCTGTCCTGTGGGCAGCTGTGGTGGGGAAATGCCGAGTCATAAATAATTCTTACATTATTGCCAAGGCGGCTGGAAGGGAAATGTCAGTAGGAAATGGTATTTCAAATAAGTGCAAATTTCATAATTCGGCCAGATTTTTAGACTATTCCTCAAGCAGTTTTTGCTTAATTTAAGTTCTGGTGAAGTGTTAAATGTGGAAGAAACTTACCTTCCTTTGAACATTTGGCCCAGATATATACGGGATATAAAAATAAAGGCATTCTCCTGCGGTTTAGAATGGGCCAAAAGGACCAGAGTAAAGGAGAAACAATTGGTCCTATTTATAAAAATTGACCCTTGTATCTTTAAATCACCCCATACAATTACAGTACTGTGACATTCTCTATCTGAGCTTGTAATTGAAAGGCTCCAGGAAGCTTCGATTCCTGCTAAACAGAATGGCTCATTAGTGTAATATTATCCTTTCAAGAATATATCACAAGTCTGCCCTCAGCATCAGCTTCATTCCCCCGAAGGCCCCTTCTGGGCAGTGCCCAGAGAAGCAGAGGACGTGAATGCCAGCATCCTCAGGGCCAGGCTGGTGGGTTAAAGAGCAAAGCAGGCCAGGTGGAGAAAGCTTCTCCTCCCCTCGCCAGCACATTGTGACCATGAGGAAATCCAGGCCAGCTCTTCTCAGATCTGCTTTTTCACGAGAAGCCGGAAATACAGATTTAATCGGAAATTTCTCAATTTCTAAATCTTGGCGGTGAATGAAAATAATAATAATAAAAAAAAACATCTAGGCCAGACAGTTTTTATCTATGAGCTGGATGCAGCCCTGGGCCCCCAGTTTATGACTCCTGCCCTGGTCAGACTATATTGCAAAGTTGAAGGTTGAAATTGGTCTGAATTCATTTGTGCTCCTTGTTACACATTTCAAAATCTCTCTCCAACCTGTGGTCTGCGCATGTGTATTTTTGTGGCTGTATCTGACCCAACCGAGTCTCATGCCCAACATTTCTGTTCACTTTATTTCAGGATACTGAAATTTTTGGGGTTCTCTAAGGCATCCCTGTTGGAAATGTCAGCTTGTGAACTACGTGTTCCCAAGCAAGGAGTCAGGCTGAGGTAGGCCAAGAGGAAGGAAGGGACTAGATTTTTCTGTCGCCCTGACAATGTTTTCTAAACCTGGACTGAGGCTTCCTGACTCAGTATCTGCAGCTCTTCGCATAGGAGTTGCCAGGGAACAGAAGAAAGCATACTAAAAATATAAGCTTTGCTATCTCTCTGTTCTTTTTGTTACCTAACCAGGTTTGTTTTTGCCCGCCATCCAGAAAGCCAAACACCGACACGGTGAGGTTGAAGCAGAGAGGGGGTTTACTCACAAGGCAGCCATGTGAGGAAGGGAGAGCATGAGCCTCAAATTCGCTTCCCCGAAAATAGGGACTCAGGGGTATTTATGGGGTGGGGGGCAAGGTGGTTTGAGATGTGGAGAGAGGTGATTGGAGGTGAGGAGAGGTGAGGTAATTGATGATCGACACAAGCCTAGTCAGACTTCATGCCTCTTCCTAAGACACATATTCACAAAATGGTGGTGTTAGCATGATCTGAGGGTGGAGTTTTTAGCTTCTTTATGTCAAAGGGTCTCCTCTCAGACATCTGTGCAGGCCTGGATGATGAGTTGGTGATCTCAACTGGCCTAAAGTGGACAAGGAGTTCTAATTCCTGAAAAACAGCTCACACACCCATTTCTATGGTGACCCAGGCTTCAGGGAGAGGTCATCTATAGGAGCCTAGTGGGAGTCAGAGAGCATATTGCCTAAACCGCACAGTTAACAATGGGTGGGTTAAACAGCTAAAAGCTATAATCAGTCACTGCTAAAAGGAAAAAAACTTTAGTACCTAGATACTTAATCATCAATGGCTGTTTGCCAGTTTCATTTTTTCTTCAAATCTTTTCTCCACCACATGTCTCTACTCAGCTCTCGAATCCCCATTTGTTTTCCTCATTTATTCATTGATTCTTTCACTTGGTAAACATTTATCAAGCAAATGATATGTGCCAGGCACTACATTAAGTGCTGGGAAAGCCAAGATAAACTGGACTCGGTCCCCACCATTGAAAGACCTATGGTGACGTGGGTTTCTGGGTGATCCAGAACTGACACTCAGGTATGTCTGATACCACAACTGCTATGTACATAACCCTTCTCCCTTGCCACTCCCTCCCAGGGATGGTGAATTTGGCTTGGGAGAGTGGGAGAGGACAATAGACACTAAATTGAAAGGGAAACCATGGGGTTCCTCAGGAGAAAAAAATTAATGGTGGATGCCTTTAAACCAAGCAATGATTTCAGCAAAGGGTTTATTTTATTTTACTATTTCTCTTAATAGATTTTATTTTTTAAAGCAGTTTTAGATTCAGAGCAAGATTGAGCAGAAAGTACAGATTTCCCATATACCTCTGCCTTATATACACACACATCCAACCCCATTATCAATATCTCATACTGGAGTGAAACATTTGTTACAATCAATGAACCTCCACTGACACATCATTATCACCCAGAGTCCATAGTTTACATTAGGATTCACTCTGGGTGTTGTACATTCTATGGCTGTTGATAAATGCGTAATGACCTATATCCACCATTATGGCATCACACAGAATAGTTTTCACTGCCCTAAAAATTCGCTGTGGTCTGCCTATTGACATTATTATTTTTTAACTTTGAAATGCTTAAGAGCAGCCTCACTAAAATGTTTGTAACCCAAGTGAAGAATGATTCGGTCACTGTAGGAATTGAGCCGGCTGGCATTACATCAGAGTTCAGCGGGAAGGGGAAGCTTCTGATCTAGGAACATAGAAGATTTTCCCCCAAATTAGTTAAGATCATTGACTAGCACTAGGCATGTAACCTTAATGAAACAACTAGCAAAGTAATGCTATCATGAAACTACTATCCCCCTCTTTCCCTCTTCTAGAATTTACCATTCAAAGCATTTGGAAGCCTTAGTGCTCAACACATTGACAATATCATTCCTCCCGCCCCAAGAAAGACTATCATAATTTTAAATTCAATTTGCAAGTCCTTTTTGGCGATGAAGAACAGCTATGTTTGCTGAGCAGATTTACCAGGAAGGAAAGCCATCTTGAGTCCAAACTACTGGACTTATATTTTAAGAAACCTCAAGGAAGAAAAATTTCCTCAAAGAAACATTTGCAAAACAGCTTCTATCTTAAATGTTTGGTTTCACATTCTCGACTGTTTATTAATGCTTCAACTTGTATTTTATTTTATTGTCAAAATAAACAGCTATTGATTCATGGTTTGAGTGGGCTTCCAGAATTGGAACAGAGAGTAAAGGCTTGATTTCAGCTTGCTCCATTTGTGACTGTTATTCAGAAATTACCTACGTCTTAAATTTGGAGTCACTCGTCCGTGTGCCCACACCTGACCCAGCCAGAAAAATGGAGGTGTGTCAACGACCTGGGGAGGAAAGGACCTTATGTAAAATTAAAAGAAAAGGGCTGGCCCGGTGGCACAGCGGTTAAGTTTGCATGCTCTGCTTTGGTGGCCCAAGGTTCACTGGTTCGGATCCCAGGTGCGGACATGGCACTGCTTGGCACGCCATGCTATGGTAGGTGTCCCACATATAAAGTAGAAGAAGATGGGCACGGATGTTAGCTCAGGGCCAGTCTTCCTCAGCAAAAAGAGGAGGATTGGTAACAGTTAGCTCAGGGCTAATCTTCCTCAAAAGAAAAGAAAAGAAAAGAATAGTCTAGTTAACCATGTGATATTTTGGGTCCAAGTAACTCCAGATATGGGCACATTTAAGAGAGCAGAGTCCAGAAGAGGAGGAATTACTCCCTAACGGGAAGAGCGAGATGAGACCCCTGGCCATGATCATGGCAACCCTGGTCGCTGACCTGGAAACAAGGGCAGTGTTGAAATCTGCTTACCAAACACACTTCTACTGTAGCTGAGTCACATCTAGAGACCCCCCTCAAGGTACCAGAAAGGAAAGGAGCCAAGAAATGGGTGCTAAGGCCCTGCAGTGGTATGGGTAAGAAGGGAAAACTGGGGAGGTGAGATGCACTAATTACTGTGCCTGAATTTGTACCTGTACAGTCACTGAGCTGTCTTCTCTCAGCTCCAAACCCATCCTTCTGCGCTCTGCTTTGTGATTCTGGGGCTGAGGCTCTGCAAACCACATTTTTTGCTTTGTGTTTGGCTCCCTACAAGGCTCTGCCGCCAGGGGATTACTAGGGGTCACTGCAGGGCTGGAGGAAGGAGAAAGACATGCTCCTTCCAACCACTTCCTGCTCCTGGGAGCAACACCTGGCCAGGCTTCTTTACCCCGGTAGCAGCAGTTCCTGCCCGTGGCAGCAATGAATCCAGTTTGCAGCATTTACAGCATTGACAGGGCTGGTCTCATCACACCCCCTGTGAGACATCAGCACCAGCCAGCTGGCACCCCTCTTTGAGAGTCTAGTTTTCAGCTTGGTGGGCTTTTCCCCCAAGCATCTAAGTTTCAATCATTTCAGCCCCTTCTCTGTTTCCTAAGCCCTAGGGCTGACAGCTGCTTCCTACCAGTTGCTGCTTCCATGACAATTTAGTGCTATCTTTTTACACTTGTGTTATCTGTTACCAACAAATTTTTACTTACTTAACAATGAAGTCCTCTCTGTTCAAATATCTCCTGACTGGACCCTGAGGACACACACCTCAAGTCTGCACTGTTCCCGTATTCGTTCAACAAGCATGTCATGAGTTCCCACTGTGTGCCAGGCACTGTGCTAAGTGGTGGGGATGCAGCGATCACTAAGTCAGACAAGCTCCTTGCACTCATGGGAGAGGAGGGAAACAGACAATTAGCAAGCACCGGGGATCTCTTAACTCACCTCCACTTATGGAAGGGAGAGAGTAAGCTCTCAGTCTCTAAAGTAAACGGTTAATGCTCATTTCCCTTCTCAATGAATTTATAATATTGAAGTAGCCAATGCTTCCTGTGCCGTCGTAAAACCCACTGACCAATGCCCTGGTCAGGCAGACGGCTGGGCTTCTAAGCACTCTGCTCCCACCAGCAGAGACCCACGCTGTTGGAGAATCAGTGGGGTTTGCTCCTCGTCCTGTGTGTGCCATTGTATTTATATTTCTGATTACATTATTTGGTGAAATAGTATGGAAACTAATGAGATGTAACTGCAGAAAGGATGAGCATTATT
Organism: Equus przewalskii; assembly: GCF_037783145.1. Taxonomy (NCBI): domain Eukaryota; kingdom Metazoa; phylum Chordata; class Mammalia; order Perissodactyla; family Equidae; genus Equus; species Equus przewalskii. Next base: position 15,529,827 of record NC_091835.1, read on the forward strand.
TTTATAAAAATTAAATTACATGATGCTTACTATCAACAGTGATGCAAATAAATATTTTAGGCCTGAGGATGGCATTTCGTCTCTGGTGTGTTCTTTCCCAGAACCCATCATTCCAGTCTAATGATGAGAAAAACATCGGATATTGGGAGACATTCTACAAATATCTGACCAGTGCTTCTCAAGACCATCAAGATCATGAAAAAATAAGACTGAGAAACTCTCATAGACCAGAGGAAACTGGGGAACCAAGACAATTGAATGCCACGTGGCTCCCTGGATTGGATCCCAGAACAGAAAGAGACAATGGAAAAAGTGGTAAAATCCAAATAAAGCCTGGAATTTAGTTAATAATAATGTACTAATGTTGGTTTCTTAGTTTTGACAAATGCAGACGTTAACGACAGGGAAAACTGCGTGATGGGTATTCAGGGATTCTGTCGCGTCTTTGCAATTTATCTGTAAATCTAAAATTACTCCAAAATAAAATGTTTGTTTAAAAAAAAAACAAGATTACATGCTTTGGAAGATTTGATAATGGTGGGTTGCTTTTAAACAATGCTGTTAAATTAGGCGTGGGCAAGACCTAATTGTAAAAGATAAGGGAAAATTTTTTAACCTTGCTAAGTTTCCTTATGTTCACACTCCATTTTAAGGAAACTAAAGCCAGAAATTGTAGATGATGCTTTGTGGCTATAGTTTATGCAAGAAATACGATGCTGAACTTGAATCAACAGACACATCGTCAGGATCCTAGTCTTAGCTCTAGGATAAAATCGAGAAAAATGAATGTGCATTTATTTATATTTTCACAAAAATACTTAACATACATATATATCACTTTTTATGATTCTCCAATGTTAGTGTCTAATTTTTAATCAATTTACCAACTACTGGTCTCATTGCATCAAAAAAGACAGCTGCTACTAAAACTGAAAATAAGATCATCATAGGATGTGAATGGTGCTCTGAAAGAAACAGGCAGGGCATAATAGAGAGTGACAAGGTGGGGACGGGAGGGCTGCTGGGGGTGGTCAGGGAAACTCTGAGGAAATGACATTTGAGCTGAGGTCAGAATATGGCATAAGGAATTGTGGTTGACAGAATGTAATGAGGGAGAAAGTCACGCAAACAAATAAATGCCTCAGTGTCATGAGATGGATGTGCTGACAGGGAGCAGCGGGGACCCGAGGGAGGGTGCTCATTTCTAACTGGGGATGTCAGAAGAGGCGTCATCCAAGAGGCTGCCACACAGCTGTGCTTTGCAAGAGAAGGAGGCGTTCCCAGTCAGAAGCGGGAGCGCGCAGAGTGACTTCAGGCAGTGGGAGCTATATTAATAAAGCACAGAGGTGTGAAACAGCCTGTTATGTTTGGGGAACCATAAATAGTTTTGTACAGGGGAGTAACACGGTCAGATTCACATTTTAGCAAGAGTGTTTAGCAGCAGCCTAGCCTTGCTACTTAAAGTGTGGTCTGAGGACCAACAGCATCGGCACCACCTGGGAACGTGTTAGAAATTCAGAATCTCAGACCCTTCCCCCAGACCTGCTCAATCGAAATCTACATTTTAATAAGAATCCCAGATGATTCTGATGCACATGATACTTTAAGAAGCATTGTCTAAAGGATGGATTGGAGGGGTGTGTTCTGAAGTCAAGAAAAGATTTAAGAAATTATAATAGTCTAGTCAAGAGAGGACGATCCAGAGCTAAAGCGTGAAGCCCAAGGAAGGAGGGGAATAGATGTCCGACAGGCTCCTTCACGCAAATGTTATTACTGTCTGCTAGACAAAGTTGTTCAATTACTTAGAAATTCTTGGAGACGTAAGTTATGCAAACATGAAGCATTTCTATCTATTAGCTCTGTCTGCACCCTGATACCAAACATGCTGTGTGGTTTTATGGATACTCCCAGGAATTAGTAAGCAAAACCCAGTAAGTTGCTTACTCCCAGTAAGCAGAAACCACAATGGAAACAATTCAAATGTTTCCTCTTATCCAAAGAATGTCCCATGTAGTACGATAGACAATGAATGTGAAAATATGGTTGGATTCGGGAAACAAGGGGAAGAGAAGTGGTAGAAATCAGCAGGGTAGCAAAGATCTCTGTGTTCCATACCAAAGATGCTGGGATTCAGAATCACAGGATGTTAGACACTGGGTGCAAACTTTCGTCTTGTAGGTGAAGAAACCGAGTCACAGAGAAGTCATGTATATAAGGACTCCTGGCTAATTTGGTAGAGCCGGAATGAATGAAAGTTGCCACATTTCCAGCTCACTTCTGTTAAGCTCTGGCCCCTGGAGGCAGCCGACAGCCCCATGCTGCCTTGCTAATGTGGGTCAGGTCCAAATCCACGTGTCAGTCAGAATCACTTCTTCTTGTACTAACAGTCTTTCACTCCTGAGGTCCGAGAGCCAATTTCTATGGTATTTGCTGACCCTGGCTGCTCACCTTTCTCGAAGCCTTTGGTAATGCAATGTAAAGGCATCAGAATCTCTTCACAACAGGAAACAGTCCATTTTGCAATCTCTTTCCTAAGTTGAGTTAATAGCTGAGCTCCTGTGGGACACAGAACAACTGAAATCCTATTATTTAGCGATCAGAAGTGGCCCTAGTCCTAGTTTTTCATTTCCTTTGAAGCAGCCAACATGCTTTTCTCCTTTTTTCTTGTTTTATTTTTATATAATACAAAATATAGGGGTTGTTTTCTGTTGAATATATCTTTTATTGGCAAGAAGAAATGTTTTTAGACAGAAAATATTTTCAGCTCTTTAAAAAGCAAGCAAGAGGGGCCGGCCCCGTGGCTGAGTGGTTAAGTTCGCGTGCTCTGCTTCGACGGCCCAGGGTTTCGCCGGTTCGGATCCTGGGGGCGGACATGGCACCACTCATCAAGCCGTGCTGAGGCTGTGTCCCACATGCCACAACTAGAGGGACCCACAGCTACAAATATACAACTGTGTACCGGGGGCCTTCAGGGACAAAAAGGAAAAATAATATCTTTAAAAAAAAAAGCAAGCAAGATTTGAATGAGAACTCGCATGCCTAGTTGCAAACTACTTACAATAGATGAGATAAAATGACACAATGGAGACAGTGAGCTTCTAACAGTTCAGTGACAATTTATTGAATTTCATGCATCAGATTAGGCAATCAATCAATCAACACAAAATTATACACATAAAACCCAGAAAATTAGTTCATATGACTTATTACTTGAGTAGTTACTTCACAAAATAATATACAATATCAAAATGAAAAGCATTTTTAAAAAATCAGCTTTATTGATTGAGGTATGGTTACAAACAATAAAATTCATGCATTTAAGTTTGATGAACTTTGACAAATAGGTGCGTTCGTGTAACCATTGTAACCACCACCACAGTCAAGATATGGAGCATTTCCATCATTTCCATCATTTGCTCTCATGCCCATCTAAGAGTAAGCCACAGATATGATGACCTTTTGTCTGTATTTCCTAAAAGCATGAATTCCCTTGCGTGACCATAGGACAATGATCAAAACCAGGAAATTAACAATGAAACAATGTTATTACCTAATCTACAGAGCTTATTAAGATTTTTGTCAATTGTCCCAACAATGTCTTTTACAGCAAAAACAATCCAAGATTTGAATTAAGTCATCTTGTGTCTTCAGTCTCCTGTGAAGTGGAACAGTTTCCTGAGTCTGTCTTTCTCTCGACACTGGCATTTTTGAAGAGTACAGACCAGTTATTTTGTAGACTCTCCCTCTACTCAGATTTGTTGGATGTTTCCTTATGACTAGATTCAAGTCATGCGCTTTTGGTAGAATATCACAGGAATAAGGCTGAGTTCTTCTCAGAGCGTCCTATGAGGAGACAATGGGACTAATACTGATTAGTCCCATTGCTGCAAGGTTATCTTTGGTCATTTGGTTAAGGTGGTGTCTGCCAGGTTTCCCCACTGTAAAATTATTATTTTACCTTTGGTAAGTAAAAAGTATTTGGGGGGACAATTCCTTGAGATCCACTATGTTATTCAGCATCTATACTCGTGAGCATTCTTCTCTGAAGACAATAGAATCTCAATTGGCCAGAGTCAACGTGGTGGAAGTTGTCCTTTGCCAAACTGTTGGTTGTTCCCTACAGCCTGGTGAAAGGAGAGAGTTTGAACAGTGTTTTAAGGCTGGCATCAGGAATTTGTCTCTCCAGAGGGATTTTCTAGGGTCCACCTGAGGTTTGAGGACTGGTCTTCAACTCTGGCATCTACTGTAGTTTGCCTTCATCACGATGTTGCAATACCTTAGTCTTCAAAGGTTGACAACTGTGGTGATGCTTCTGTGACTGGAAAATCAGGAAAGCTTATACATTTCAGTAAGAGTTACAACACTAGATGTTAATGTGCTAAAAAAAAATTTCCCATTTCCTATTTAAACTTGAATAAAAGTTTTCTGACTAATGGAGGTTCTCTAGCCTCTACAGAAAGTCTATTCCATCTCTGACAAATATATTCCTAATAGAAATATGATATTTATTCCATGTTTAATTTTTTCATGCTTTTCCACATAGACGTGAGATTGTATTAATGGACCGTTGGATTTTTACCACAGTAATTTCCCTTGTCACTTAACCTTCTGGGTTAACTGTTTTTAAATGAACATTCCTGGCATCAAATCATGTGGTAATTAATGGGCAGGAATTATGTTCATTCTCTAAAATCATCTCCTAGAATATTTATTTATTTTCTTGTTTCTTTAGAAGAAGTGTGGGAAAATGTGCTACACACATTTCTCAAAGCTAGGCTGTTACCACTGAAAAAATAAAAAAACCAAAACGACTAGATTCTAAATGCTTACTCATCACTAGGAAAGCTTTACAGCTTCACATTTACTGAAGCACTAGGCCCTCCAGTTTCAGACGCCTTCATTTCGTGTTTTGTTAGATAAGAAATGAAGACTGGAGAGGATATACATCTGAGCAATAAGCATGACTGAGAGTCTGAAGCGTCTTGTTCATTACACCCACTGAAAGACCAGTGGGAGTAGAGGCCTCCTCTTTTCTTCCTCAAACAAAATCAGATGTGAAGAAGGGAGAAGCAACAGTGAATTTGGGGGGTGTCTGGATGCTTATTTGTCATTCTCGTCCTTCCCCGACTCCCATATTGGCTCTTGTTGGCCCTCTCTACAGGCCTTGACCAACCAACACATTGTATCCTGGCTGTGTGGCACCCCCTAAACTGAGAGCTCTTTCTTATTCTTAATTGTATCTAGGACACCCAGAAAAGTTCCTGAGACAAGTCAGGCAGTCGAATGGATAACTAAATGCTTCGAAGGTTTTGATTAACATCATGTAACATCATAACAAATGAAAATATCATTTTATAGGTGGAAAGAGACTTAGAATAACCTAGCACAATGCAACTGTTTATGGAAGAGGAAAGCAACTCTGAGTGGTTAAATGACTTGCCAGTGTCAACAACTATTTAGTTGCTAAAACAGGACTAGAACTTATCTGGTACTTTTTCCAATGCGGTATGTATAAATAAATTTGATTCTTACAGGATTGGACAAAAACAAATTAGAGAGAAGGCAGAGACTTGTTTCCCCATGTTCTTTACTTAGTGTTCATATAGCTGAGGTCCCTGAAAGAATTCACCTTTTGAGAATAAGAGCCTTGAAGATCAGAGTCAATGGCTCGCAATGGATCATCTCTGTCCAGCTTCACGTCAAAGCGAAGCTCCTCAGAGGATCATCTGGAACCTGTTCCATTTAAAGGACATTTTCCATTTTAGAATCAAGTGCATAGATGATTCCAGGGTCATATCAATCCTGGATCTTTCTTCCTAATAGTCCTCCACTTGGAATGCATTCTTCTACTTATTGAAAGAATTTGAAAACATGGATAGATCTGGAAACAAAAAAATATTGAGTGAATAAGAAAGGTGCAGAAGGATGAGAATAGTATGACAACATTCCTGTAAGTTTTTCTCTACTTTTTAGTTACATACAGTAAAATTCACTCTTTTTGGTGAGCAGTTCTATAAGTTCTGACAAATGTGTCCAGTTATGTTACTGCCACCACAATCAAGGTACAGAACAGTTTCATCACACACATCCCCAAATCCCCTAGTGCTCCCTCTTGATAGTCAAACCTTACTCCATTCTCCCAGGCCCCGCTACTCTCTGGCAACCACTGATCTGTAATCTGTCACTATTATCTTCTCCAGAATGTCATATAAATGGAATCGTATAGAATGTAACCTTTTGAGACTGGCTTTTTTCACTCAACATAATGCCCTTGAGCTCCATTCAAGTTGTCGTATGTATCAGTAGTTCTTTTTTCATTGTTAAGTAGTATTCCACTGTGTCGATAGGACTCCACTGTTTACCCAATCCTAAGTTGAAAGACATTGAGGTTATTTCGGTTTTTGACAATTATGAATAAAGCTGCTATAAACATTTGCATACAAGTTTTTATATGAACATATTTTTTTTAAGAGTTTATTTTTCCTTTTTCTCCCCAAAGCCCCCTGGTACATAGTTGTATATTTGTAGTTGTGGGTCCTTCTAGTTGTGGCATGTGGGACGCCCCCTCAGCATGGCTTGATGAGCAGTGCCGTGTCCACGCCCAGGATCCAAACCGGCAAAACCCTGAGCCATCGAAGCCGAGCGCATGAACTTAACCACTCGGCAATGGGGCCGGCCCTGAACATAGATTTTCATTTCACCTAGATAAAAACATAGAGGTGGGATTGCTAGATTATATGATAAGTATATTTAACTTTATAAGAAACTGCCAAGCCGTTTTCCATAGTGAGTGCATAGGAGTTCCAATTGTCCTACATCCTTAACAGTATACGGCGTTGTCAGGTTTTTGTTCTATTTCCAGTCATTTTAAAAGGTATTTCATTGTGGTTTAATTAGAATTTTCTAATTACTAACAATTTAGACATCTATTCATGTGATTCTTTGCCATCTGTATATCTTCTTTGGTGGAGTATTTGTTCAAATCTTTTGCCTATTTAAAAAAATTAGATGTTTCCTTATTTTTGAATTTTGAGATTTCTTTATATAGTCTATATGCAATTTGCAAATACTTTCCCCTTATTCTTTTCATTCTCTTAAAGCTGGCTTTCAAAGAGCAAAACTGTTTAGTGTTAATGAGGTCTAATTTATCACCTTTTTCTTATTTGGTTCATTGCTATTTACGTCATATCTAAGAAGACTTTGACTAACCTATGTTTTCTGCAAAAAGCTTTACAGTTTTATGTTTTACATTTAGGTCTATGATGCTTTTTGGATGCATTTTTATGTAAGATGTGACATGTAAATTTTTAAACCACAAAAATACTACTATATTGGGGCCGGCCCTGTGGCCGAGTGGTTAAAGTTCTGCACGTTCTGCTTTGGCGGCCCAGGTTCACAGGTTCACATCCTGGGTGCAGACCTACTCCACTCATCAGGCATGCTGTGGAGGCATCCCACATACAAAAAATAGAAGAAGATTGGCACAGATGTTAGCTCAGGGCTAATCTTCCTCAAGCAAAAAAAGAGGAATACTGGCAATGGATGTTATCTCAGGGCAAAACTTCCTCACCAAAAAATACCCCCCAAAAAACCTACCATGTGAAAATAAAAACAAACATGATAGATACATGGGGTGGGAGAGAGGACCATGAGATTGGGTAAAATTTACAAAAGAGGCTTCAACAGCAACCATGACATTTTATTTCCTTAAAAACAATGAACCTTGGAGTTATGGATACATGTAATTTCCCCTATTCTCCTCGCTGAGGCCAAATAAAAACCCTAGACATTATATATAAAGCAAACATAAGAAGACTCTGAAAGGTGGAGAGAAGACAGACTGTCTAGAGATCTTAGGGCCCAAGGAATAACATGGTGGTAAGTTCTCTGGGTTTTCTTTCTGTCTCATACATATTCCAGACCTGGAATTGAAATAGCTGGCAACCTGGAAATACCAACAGGCACGACCAAAAAAATCCCTGACAAAAGCTTTCTCACTCTAGCCAAAAGCACGAGAAAGGGGCAGCCTGGCGAGACGGAAAGCTTTTAGACAATAGCTGCTCCACTCCAGCCAAACTCCACAGAGAAAACTGTGGCCCCATCTCCACCCAGGCCAGCAAAGGTTGAATAGGGAGTTTAGACTTCCACCCTTGTGAGGCTGTTAACAACGTGCCCCAGCACACCGCTGGGATGGTGTCAGAGAAGGCCAAAGAGGGGGCTGGGACTTGCATATCAACCAGCCAGTAATGAGCCCCCCATCCCATGAGGTATCAATAGAGGCCACATGGGGAGTCAGAACTCCCACCTCTGACCAATAGTAACAAGGAGCCCCCCATGCAGGTGTCAACCAAGGCCAACTAAGGAACCTGAATCGCTGTCTCCACCTGACAGAAGGAGGTGGCATCCCCCTTTCCTTGTCATAGCAGTGTCACCGGAAGCCTGCTTAAATAGAAGGTTTAAAGAAGATCCAGAGTCTCTTAACATAATGCAAAAATGTCCAACCAAAAACTCATCAGGGCTGATCTGGTGGCATAGCAGTTATGTTTGCATGCTTCAGCACTCCAGCAGCCTGTGGTTCGATGGTTTGGATCTCAAGTGCAGACCTACACACTGTTCATCAAGCCATGCTGTGGCGGCATCCCACAAACAAAATAGAGGAAGAGTGGCACAGATGTTAGCTCAGTGACAACCTTCATCAAGCAAAAAGAAGAGGATTGGTGGGGCCAGCCCAGTAGCATAGTGGTTGAGCTTACATGCTCTGCTTCAGTGGCCCAGGGTTCGCTGGTTTGGATCCTGGATGAGGACCTGGCACCCCTCATCAAGCCATGCTGAGGCGGCATCTCACATACAAAACAGAGGAAGATTGGCACAGATGTTAGCTCAGCAACAATCTTCCTCAAGCAAAAAGAGGAAGATTGGCAACAGATGTTAGCTCAGGGCTAATCTTCCTCAAAAAAAAAAGGGGGGGGGGAGTGAGCCAATTCACCAGGAAGACATAACAATCCTAAATGTATACACACCCAACAACAGAGCTGCAAAATATGTGAACCAGAAAGTGTTAGAACTAAAAGAAGTAATAGACAAATCCGCAATTACAGTTGGAGACTTCAACACTCTTCTCTCAACAATTGATAGAACAACTAAACAGAAAATCAGCAATGATATAGAACTCAACACTAATAACCAACACGACCTAATCGACATTTATAGAACACTCTGCCTAAAAATATCAGCAGACACATTCTTTCCAAGTACAAGTGGAACATATACCAAGATAGACCATATCCTGGGCCACAAGACAGACCTCAAAAAATTTAAAAGAATCAAAATCATACAGAGTGTGTTTTCCAACCACAATGGAATCAAACCAGAAATTAAAATAGAAAGATAACATGAAAATCTCTAAATGCTTGGAAACTAAACATATACTGCTAGATAATCCACGGGTCAAAGAAGTCTCTAAGGAAATAAAAAAATTCATTGACCTCAATGAAAATGGAAACAAAACATATCAAAATTTGTCCCCATGCAGATTATATAATTATCTACATAGAAAATTCCAAGGAAAAAAACAAACAAAAAAACCACTTAGAAGTGGTTAGTAAGTTTAGAAAGGTCATAGGCAATAAGATAAACTTAGAACAATCACTTATATTTCTACGCTCTAGCAATGACATGTGGACATTTGAGATTTAAAATACAATACCTTTCACAATTAAGCTATTGTGAAATACGTGTAAATCTAACAAAATGTGTATGAGACTTGTATGCTGAAAACTACACAGGGCTGAAGAAAGAAGTCAAAAAAGGTCTAAATAAACTGAGAGACACACTGTGTACACGGATTGGAGTACTGAACATAATGATGATGTCAATTCTCCTCAAATTCATATTCACTTTTAACACAATTCTTATCAAAATTTCAGCAAGAATTTTTATAGATAGGCAAGATTATTCTAAAATTTATGTGGAAAGGGAAAGGAACCAGAATAGCTAAAACAATTTTGAAAAAAAAGAATAAAGTGGGAGCAAGTAGTCTACCTGAGTTTTTAAGGCTATTAAAAAGCTACAGGGGGCCGGCCTGGTGGTGCAGCAGTTAAGTGTGCATGTTCCGCTTTGGTGGCTCAGAGTTCACCAGTTTGGATCCTGGGTTCGGACATGGCCCCGCTTGGAATGCCATGCTGTGGTAGGCGTCCCACATATAAAGTAGAGGAAGATGGGCATGGATGCTAACTCAGGGCCAGCCTTCCTCAGCAAAAAGAGGAGGATTGGCAGCAGTTAGCTCAGGGCTAATTTTCCTCAAAAAAAATTAAAAAAATAAATAAATAAAAATGAAAAAATGGATTTTGGGTCGGCCTGGTGGCGCAGCGGTTAAGTGCACATGTTCTGCTTTGGTGGCCCGGGGTTTGCCAGTTCGGATCCCAGGTGCGGACATGGCACTGCTTGCAAGCCATTCTGTGGTCGATGTCCCACATATAAAGTAGACGAGGACAGGCATGGATGTTAGCTCAGGGCCAGTCTTCTTCAGCAAAAAGAGGAAGATTGGCAGCAGATGTTAGCTCAGGGCTAATCTTCCTCAAAAAAAAAAAAAAAATGGATTTAGGGGCTGGCTCTGTGGCTGAGTGGTTAAGTTCGTGCGCTCCACTTCGGTGGCCCAGGTTTTCGCCGGTTTGGATCTTGGGTGGGGACATGGCATGCCTCATCAGGCCATGCTGAGGTGGCGTCCCACATGGCACAACCAGAGGCACTCACAACTAGAATACACAACTATGTGCCAGGGGGATTTGGGGAGAAGAGAAAAAAAAAGGTTAAAAAAATGGATTTAAAGCAAAAAGGCAACAAGTTGGTATTTATAAAAATAATTGGTGAGTACACGAGGGCTTATTATATAACTTTCTGTATTTTTTTATGTTTGAAGTTGATTTTAGAAAAAACGCTTCAAGACTCAAGTCAAATGTCACCTCTCCTCAAGGCTACTGTCAGTTAGAATTACATTAATTGCTCTTTCTCCATGACTCTATGGGGTTAGGATCAGAGTGAGAGCTTCTTAAGTCTAGCACCATGGTTTTCTCTTCCTTTACCCCTCTTCCCGTAAACTCCATGTTTGGTCCAGTGCCTTGAATGCAATTGTTATTCTTATTGATACCATCATTTTTATAAATTTAGCTGTGACCTAGGGTTCTAAATTAGAAAGAAAAAAAAAAGCCCACGCAATTTGAGCCCTCCTTCCATAAACAAAACAAAACAAGCCAAAACAAACACAAAATAAGTTATAGAAATTCAAAGAAACCATAAGGGTATTGGAAAATACCCAGAGTGTGCTTTGTTTCCAAAGCAGTTACTTTGCCCAAGAGGACAAAATACGCTTTGTGGAGTAGAAATTCTGTTTTTGGTCCTTTGATGCTGGATCCTCTCTCTTTGTATCATTTAGAATGCTTTTGGTGTCAAGTAACAGATACTGAAGTGAACCGCTTAAACAATGAGAAACTGTGTTGGCTCACACAACTGGAGAGTTGCTAGGGCATGTCAGGGCTGACTGAATCCACAGGCTCCAGTTCCATTTCCCTGGCCTCTGCCTTTCCCTGTGGGCTGACTTCATCTGTAGACTGATAGCGAGAAGTTCTAGGCCTTATATCGTCGTATGATGGAGTCTGGAGCAAGAGGAAGACCCTGTCTTCCTGTTGTTTTCTCCTTAAAGTGAAGAGCCTTCTGCAGGATGCCCCAGCAAACCTCTCCTCTCGTCTCATTGGCTCCCATGACCATGGCTGAACCAATCGCTGGCGCTGAGGATGGGATTCGGGACAGATGGACCAGGCCCCACTCTCACCCGGGGGGCTTAGCTGCTCCTGAGGACTTGAGGGTTGTTCTGAGCAAATCTGGGGTTCAGGAGGGGTGATGGAAGTGATTAGTAAAGTCCATCCTGTTCTCCCTGTCAGCCCTCACTCATGCTGTGGCTTTCATTTCTGCCTCTCTCTTTCTGCGAATTTACTCCATTCTGTTTCTGCTAATGGGATGGTATCAGGGTTTTAAAATTCTGGGCTGACTTGAATTTAAGAAAAGAGAGAAACTTTCCTCCACATGTTTTCTGTCCACGGTGGTATATTTTAAAAGGCCTCAGGCTAGAGCCAGATGGGGTATGTTACTGACTGCAAAGTCACAAGGAGGGATCCCCAGATTTGTGTAGAGGTGACCCAGGCAGTGCTCCGATTCCAAGTGGATAGAAAGCCAGAGAGTACTCAATAGATAACAGGAAGGCAGAGTCTGTCACTTGGGGGCAGCCCCTTTAGTGGCTTGAGTGAGTTGGTGAGTTTCCCCAAAAGCAGACTGGAGGCCACAAAGACTCCACAGACAGCCTGGGGGCAAACCCAGATGCAGTAGTGTGTTTCTGGTGTGTGTTCAAAAAACACAAATCTTAAAGATTTGTCCTGGGAGAACCAGAAACCAGCCAGCTGGGAAGACAAACTAGGGGGGTGACACATTCCTGTTTTAGGATTTAAAGGGAATAGTGAGAATACAGTATCCTGAAGCAACAGGATATTCGAGGATATCAGAGCACGACGTTCAGGTCTGTGTGTCCGCTAATGAACATCCTAGTTCCACACGGTCTCCATGGCTTTGTGGGGTAAATGTTAGTTTAAGGCTCCACTTAATTTCACGAAATGAAGCCCTTTTTCTAAGGAAAGAAAAACAGCTACAAAATTCAAAATGATCTTGGGAACAAGGATCAAAACAGATAAACACAAAGAGGAACCACTGAAGGCTGGGGAAAATGTTGTTTAATGTCTACCACTAATATTAGGGGATTATTTTCTCAAACTGTCCCTCTAATTTATTTGGAATAGCTTGAGATATTTATGGGACTGGCCTGGTAAAGATTTAGCGGTGATATAAAGTACTGTGAGCTCTAGAAATAAAAAAAAAAAGAGAATTGGGGCAAAGAAAAAAATAATTTTCCCTTTATTTTCCTCTCTGCAAATTTCTAGAGCACATGAGGAACTATTAATAGTGCTTATTTCTGAGCAATGGGGCTGGAGGTTGGGCAGGTAGGGAAAGGAAAATTTGTAGGGTGGGCATTTTTTTCATTCATCATGAGCTTATGTGACTACTCTAATTTCTACAAGTTAAGTAAAATAAAAGAAAAGGAAAAGAGTTTGTTCAATGTACGCCCAGTTTATAGAGAAAGTTAGGACCTGCTTCATGGATTCTTAGTTCTGTTATGATCAGTGCTATTGTCTTCCCTGTGAAGAATTCGTGTTTGAGTTATCCCGGGCAGCCTCACTCCGTAGCAGAGGAATGTGGGCGACTGATTTTAATAACAATAAAGGACAAAGATTCTAGCCTGGCTGCTTTGTAAAGATGCTTCACGTACTAAATATCACCGTGATCAGCCACTAAGCCTTAGTGGGCACCATTCTCATAAACACCCCGGGAAATGCCTGAAGATCAGACACCGTTCATTAGGAAATGTAACAGAGTTGGAAATGAATGCAAATGACAGATTTTAATTCAAGTTAGCCCAATAGGGCAGAAAAGTCTACCCTTGATTCTGTTCGCGGCAGGGGAGGGGAAAGAATGTCATAATTAGGGCAGAGTTTCAAGGAAGGGATGACTCCTTAATAGGCTAAAGAGTAAGGAATGTTTCAAATGTACAGGTATAATTCTGCTACTGATATCAAAGACTTAAACAAAAACCCAGATAGTTAATGTTAACAAGGATTTGCAGTGGAGTTCGCTTGCTTCTCACATTTTCAAAATGTCTGAGCTAACCTGAGATTTGCAGCAACTTTTTGGTCTTTGAAAATATTAACTTAGATTCCCAAAACTATAAATTCAAAGCAAGCAAAAATATTATGACATGTGATAACCTTAAGCCAGTGTATTTGTAATATTGCTTACTTTTTTTTTTTGCTGAGGAAGATTTGCCCAGAGCTAACATCTGTGCCAATTTTCCTCTATTTTGTAGGTGGATCACTGCCACAGCACGGCCGTCCATGAGCTTTGTAGGTCCATGCCCGGGAGCCAAATCTGGGCTGCTGAAGCCGAGGGTGCCAAACTTAACTACTAGACCACGGGGCCAGCCTCTGCTTACTTTTTTGATGCTAGTATTTCAGCGACAGTTCATAAAGTAAGTTATTTTATCCATTTTTCCCCTTTATAACCTCCCCTGATCGGTAGCGTTGAAATCTACATCACAGATGAGACCAAGGCAGGTGCTAGGTCTCACAGAAAGCTGGGGGTTGAACAGCCAACCAGGAAGCTTTTGTCAGGCAGGGTCCTCTCCAACCTGCAGAAATAAAACTTTGGTTTCTCTCTCTCCTTTCCTCTTGTTTCAACTTTCCTTTCTTACCTTGCTCTTATTCCACCCCTCCATCGTATCTTACATTCCTTTTTCCTTTCTTTACTTCCTAAAAAAGAATGACTTAGACATGATTTGGGGTCAGTATAAGGTATCTGGTGAACACTCCTGAGATATTTGTTTGCTACCCAGAGCTTTTCACTTAAGGTTTTGACTTTAAAGATGTGCTCTGCCTATAAAAACTTGCACTCGAAGAATATGTAGAAACAAAAACATAAGCTTCTGATGAACAATGAGGCTCTAATGATTAGGTATGACTAAGTATGACGGGTTCTTTTTCCTTACGCATTTAGTGGTACCTTTTCCTGAAGTCTCTCGAATGTTATTTACTTGACCTGGAGTCTTATGAAATTCAACACAGTCTAACTTGTGGAATAGCCAGAAAAAATGCTTTTGTTTCTGTGTATGATTGTTAATACTTGCTTATGTTCAGATTAAGGACAAAAATTAGTAGGAATTTTATTTTGAAATAATTTGAGAATAGTGTGTGCTCCTTAGAGCCATATAGTCAAGGAATCTGCTTTGATTGGAGCTGAGCGAATAGTTAAACAGAAGGAAAAAAGGCTTAGGAGAAGTCCTACACCAGGGCTTCTTAACCTTGGCACTACTGACATTTGGGGTCAGATAATTCTTCATTGTGTGTGTGTGGGGGGGTGTCTCGAGCAATCTAAGATGTTTAGCAGCATGCTTGGCACCCACCCAATAGATATGGGTAGCACATCCCCTCCCCAGAGCTGTGACAACCAAAAATTGCCAACTGTCTCCTGGGGGCCAAAATTGTCCCCAGTGGAGAACCACTTACCCAAATTCAGCAGTGTAAATGTCTTATGAAGAGTCCCCGGGAGTTATTGCAGAAACTTTCAAAAATTAAAAACCGTAGCAGGGTACAATTTCACATGCCTTTACATCTGCCTTGGTCATTGGCCTAAGATGCCATGTCCCAGTCTCTCCCAGGGGACCGAGGCCCGCTCCAGGAACGGACTTTGGTGATCTGATAGGTCTTTTTCCTGTCTCAGGATTCTGGCTAATGACAGCATAATCAATGTGCTGATGCTGAAAACATGCTGAGAAAACAATGGGAACAGGGTCAAATTCTCCTGAAGGAGGATTTTTTTTAGGAGCCCGGGCCAAACACAACATTGCAGTGTACATTTTTCATAAGGCAGAAAATGTTAGAGATTCAAGGCGAAGTAAAAAGTCAGCCTTTTTATTGTATTCAAGTCCAGTACACATTCGTATCTAGATGGAGCTAAGATACAGGCACAAAAGGAGAGATCCTGAAATATGTTACCAGGTGGCTTAAAAATCACAGCCAAATCTATATATTCAATTTGGCAGTAAAACACCTTCCTTCCTTTTTCGGAAAGCCATCACACTATGCTTCCTAGATTCAGCTGAATTATGAAACGCAGAAATGGAGACATGGGGACCAAAAAGAAACCACTTTTCCCCCTCTCCCTTTTTCTTCCTTCCTCCCTCCCCTTTTTTTTTTTTTCATTACACTATCCACATCTATCAGAAAAGTTGTTTCAACACATCTGGATTGTGAAATCCAGCATGAGGCACGGATATGTCAGTACAAGTATTGCATACTGTTAATGTTTAATTGAATATTTAAAATCAAGCAGCTGCCTTAGCAAGCTCTGGGAAGAAAGGAGTGTGGATTTTACTAGCTTCTCTGTAGCTTGCAGAACTTTTCATATTGTACGCACCAAGGACAGGTCATTAGTCGTAAAAGCCAAACATTATTCCTTGAAATGCTTCCTAGTGGGCTCCTGGCCAGTGGCTGCAACACCCATGTAGCTTTATATGTCTGAAAACATCTTTTTCTGCCACGAAAGGTAAGACGGGGGTCAGACAAGTGACTGGCTAATTAATAAGAATTTCACTTTATTGAAAGACACTCTTATGAATGCTTTCTAAACTGCATTAACAGAAATTACTGTTAAAAGTCTGACCTTCAAGCATCCTATACTATAGACAAACTAAATTCTCTATTCTGTGCCTACCTCCTGTATTTTCCCACTTACAGCCTTAGCCCAGTTGTTTCCTCGGCCTGGGATGTTCTTTCTTCCCAGAGCCATGTGCCCTCCGAATCCTGCCCATCTCACCTGCCACCTCCTCTGTGAATCCCTTTTCCCTTATCCTCCGAGACCAAGGAAATCACACCTTCGTCTAAACTGCCACTGCACGTTACCTTCCTCTCTTGTGGCACTTCACTTTCTGTCTTGTTTTGAGGTCATTTATGTTTCCTTCCTTATTCTACAGAAACCGTCCGAGGGAAGAGTCTGCATATGGTTTCTTGTCCTGGGCCCCATACCACAAGGCTTGAGACTTTGTACACTGCATTCAGTAGATAACGTGAGAAATAAATGAGCCTTTAGTTACCACATCCCTGTCTGGTATTTGTTCTACCCTAAGTAAGTGTGTCTGGAGGGCAAGATAAGGCATTCCAGCTCCCCTCCAACCCCAACAGGTGGAGAAAGGCAAAGGGCAGTTTTGGTTCAACTCCCCGGACTAATGTTACAATTGTTCTCTGTGCAAACGTGTGTCAGCATTTTTGCTTCCAATCTTTCTACATCTCTGTGGTGAATAAACTCCCTAGTGAACACTGGCTGCTTCTTGAAATGGGGCATGTTACTGATGACACAGCCATCCTTTTTCTTTCTCTGTTGTATAACACATCAACCTGCTCTTCAGATTTAGAAACATAAAAACGATGACGTCACCTAATCCAGCTCCTTTGTAGGGATACCACCACTGGAGAGAGATTGAAACGACAGCATGCCTGACCTTTCTAAAGATAAGAAAGAATGTTCCAGAAGTGAATTCTTACGGATGAGCACTGTCAAAATTTAGAGCTCTTAAAAACCTGTTGGCTCGTTACTTTATATAAGTCCATATTTGGATTAAAGGAACTATTTGAGCTGACTATGTCCTCCCACAGAATGGGAATTAGATTTCTTTAACTTGGCCTGGTTCTGGATCTGTCTGTCTTCCTCCTTTTGAAGAACTGAACTCTGGCAAAAACAGCTTCATGTTTTCTGCTAATTTGTGGTCATTGCCTTGTTTGCAGTATTTGAGGTTTACAGAAAGTTTATTTTGTCTCCAACCACTGTTGCAATGGTTGGGTCTCAGATGGTACGGGGGAAAAGGCAATGATATTCTAGCGGACAGAATATGGAAGGCTGCCTGGATTGGAGTCCTGGCACTGCCACCATTGGCAATTTGGTTTGTGGAAAACCAATTAACCTCTCTTCCTCCCAGTCTTCTATTTGAGAAATAAAGACAATAACAGTACATATCTTCCAGAATTGTTGTGAGATTTTAATGAGATAATGCATGCGAAAATGCATCAGAAAGTCTACAATTCTATATAAATGCCATTTCTTCTTGTTATGTCACCAGACTCTCTGGTCTCCAAACCATACATTCATTTCATACATTCATTTCTTTCAAACCATACATTCATACATTCGTTGAATCAACAGTACTTGGTGTTTACGAACATCTTCTCCATGTGAGGTACAAGGCATAGAAATCTGAGTAAAATGCTGACCTCGCCTTTGGAGAGCATTTAATCTAGAAGTGAAGTTAAGGAGACAAATGAATTTAATCATGTTCTCTTTGTGAATCTGGAAATGTCTACCCAACTGTGAGGGTCAGTTTCCGCATCTGTAAATCGGAAGTAGTAATACTCACTTTTCAAAAACAAACAGGACAACACACATGAAGTATTGAGCCCCTTCCCTGACATATCTAGTTGCTCGGTAAATAGTACCGTTAAAAGGTGGTAAAGAAAACGCCAACCTAGTATTACAAGAGTTCAAATTAATAAACAAGAACCATTACATCTGATTAAAAGATCTGGAAAGGTTTCACAGAAGATTAAAATCCAGCCTGAGGCTTGAAGGATAAATACATTTCTGCATTTGACGATAATGGTAGCAATGGCTAATATGTGCCACACACTGTTCAAAGCACTTTAATGTATTATCTCATTTAATACTCACCAAAACATGGTTAGTGTTATCATCCCCATTTTGCAGGTGAGAATATTGAGGCATAGAGAGTTGAGGTGACTAACCCAAACTCCCACAGGTGGTTGGAGTGAAGCAAGGAGTAGACCCGAGCAGTCTGGAGCTTCAGCTCGTAACCTCAGCACAGATGGGGCAGGGGTCAGGGTAGGGGGGTGACAGGAGTGGGAGGAGGGGCGGGAAGCATCACAGGAGCAGAGAAGATGAATGAAAAACTTAGGATCTTCTCGTGAGAAGAAGCAATGTAAAGAGGAGAAAGAGGCATGATCAGAAAGAAACTGTGTGATGAATACATTTAGGGATGAAAGGGCGAGAGAGAGAGGGTTATCACAGTGACCACAGAGAGATCCTGGAGAGTGGCCTGGTATTGAGCCCAGTTAATGCCTGTTGACTCTTAAGATAGCAAGAAGGAGGGTTCTGGAGTTTGCAAATCCAGGTCAGATTTAAACACCGGGCCTGGGTTCTCTTTGGAGGCTATCTTGTCTAAGAAACCAACATTATCCCCTTGATTGTCCACAAAGTACTCCTGACCTTTGACTTTCGCCAGAGATTCATCCTTCACTTGGTGCCGCCTCTCATCAGGTCTTAGCAGTTACATG
This sequence comes from Equus przewalskii, assembly GCF_037783145.1. Classification (NCBI taxonomy): domain Eukaryota; kingdom Metazoa; phylum Chordata; class Mammalia; order Perissodactyla; family Equidae; genus Equus; species Equus przewalskii. The sequence continues at coordinate 15,548,819 of NC_091835.1, forward strand.
TACTTCTTAAAAAGGTTAGACTCGCAATTTTTTAAAGCTTGCACAGAAGACTGTCACGGTGTGCGTGTTTAACTAATCGCATCGGCATCTAGCCTGCGAAAAGCACTTCTGCAAAGTGCATCGCAGGAAACAATAAATACCCTTCCATCTTTAAAACACACACAAAAAATGTGCCACAAAAATGCACATTTTCCTTAAGAAGCCTACTCAGGGAGCTTCTAGCTCGTAATGTTATTTCGTGTAAGATTTCCTCTTCTCTCTCAAATGCAGAGTTTTACGGACACAATTTCACTGGGCCTCAAGTGTCAGAATTTCTTTTCCATAGACTCATGATGTCTTTATTTACACAGTCCAATATTGTTAGCGTTGAGTTTCGCAGCTGCTTCCTCTGCAGAAGTTAATTGGATGAGATGATGGTTATTCAGTGACAAACATCAAGCTGCCTTAGTCTTACTCTTGAGCCTATCATCTCACTAAGAGTCCAGAGAGTGTGCCTCAATAAGGTGTTTTGGCTCCTCATCACATGAGCTCACCTCTGTCTGCAAAATGAAGAGTTGCTGAAAGGTAGTTAGCATAAATGATTCCATCATTCGGCCGCAAAAGTAGCTTCCTTTTGGCAAAATATTTATGACTTCTAAGTAACATCTTTGTACATGAATTTCTGCTTCCTCCTCAACTGAAGGAAAACCTGATGTTCTCTTAGAGCAATCCAGGCAACAGTCTGCTTTTTGCCAGAAAGATCCAAAGAACTGCTGCAACCTTCTTTCGTAAAACCTTTAAGAATTAAAAATTGACTGCTTTACAAAAAAAATTACTGTAAAAACTATCTATCTGTTGGAAGTTTTGTTAGTTTGGCTCCAAGAGAAATAGGTAAACATCATCTGTGTGCATATATTAAGTAGAGAAATAAATGCTCTCTATCATCTGTGTTCAGCTTTTTCTGTAATGTTGATTTTTTCCCCCTATATCCTTGCTTCAGAAATCCTTTCTTTCTTTCTTTCTTTCTTTCTTTCTCTTTCTTTCTTTCTTTCTTTCTTTCCTTCTTTCCTTCTTTCCTTCTTTCTTTCTTTCTTTCCTTCTTTCTCTCTCCCTCTCTCTCTCCCTCACTCTCTCTCTCCCTCTCTCTCTCCCTCTCTCTCTCTCTCTCTCTCCTTCTTTCTTTCTTTCTTTATTGAGGAAGATTAGCCCTGAACTAACATCGGCTACCAATCCTCCTCTTTTTTGCTGAGGAAGACTGGCTCCAAGCTAACATCCATACCCATCTTCCTCTATTTTATATGTGGGCCGCCTGCCACAGCATGGCTTGTCAAGCAGTGTGTAGTTCTGCATCTGGGATCTGAACCAGCGAACCCCAGGCTGCCTAAGTGGAATGTGCGAACTTAACTGCTATACCACCAGGCAGGCCACCAGAAACCCTTTAGAGCTGATGTGTTTGCTACTAATCAGTAGTCATCTCAGAACAAAGGTTTTATTCATTCATTTACTTATTTGCTCAACCACTTATTCATCAAATATTAACTGAGCAAGTACTAAATGTCTAGCACTATTCAAGCCCCTTGGAACACATTAGTGAGAAAAAAAATTAGTGAAAAAGATTTCTGCCCTCCTGGAGCTTACAATCTTGTGGTAGATAGTTAGATAGTAAACAATAAACATAGTAAGTAAGAGAATGATGTGGTATCTAGGAAGTTCACAAGTGCTATGAAAAAAATAAAAATTAAAATGAGAGGGAGAGGAGGGTGAGGTGCTGGAGAATTGGGGTATGTGGGAGGAGGGAGGAGGATGCCACACTAAATAGGGGCATAGGCATAGGCCCTGTTGAGAAACGGAGATGGAGAGAAGTGAGAGAGTTAGCCAAGCACATGTCTGGCTTACAGCAGAGGCAATAGCTGGAGTCAAGGCCCCAGGCAGGATCCTGGTGTCTTCCCCATGTGGCAAGAAGGTCAGTGTGGCTGGAGCAGAGAGAGGAGGAAGAGGAGCCTTGTAGGAGAGGAGGACAGAAGTAGGGGGCAGGCATTACATGATTTTGAGTAGTGACCTGACATGATCTGACCTAATGTTTAAAATGACCTCTTCGGGATGGGGTTGAGAATGGACAGTAGAGAAGGGTGGCTGTGGAAGCAGGGGCACCAAATGATTTCTTAAAGTCACATCAGAAAATGTTAAAACCTCCTTGGTTTACATTCTTTTAAACCAGACTTAGAACTAGAAAACACAACACAACACGACCTCCTGTTCAGTTCCTCTCTTGCACTCCATCCCTGGCACAGAAAACTTGACACACACAATCTCCCCAACACAGGCTGCAACATTCCTAGAATGTGGCTTCTTCCACTTTGGAGGAGCATTAACTCCTTGCAAGCTAAGTTGGTTGTTCCCTTCGGGGTAGTGTAGTTATATCACAGAAGACAAATTATTGAGTCAAGGGCCACTGAGGCAAACACAAGGCTGGAAAGTTCCAGCAGTAGTTGAGGAATGCTTGGCGATGCAAGCAAAGGACAGAATCAAGGAGAGAGGCCAGCACTGGGCTCTACATTCAACGTATCTGATTGATGTCGTAGATACATAGACCTTGTAGTCTTTGGTATTTAGAGTGACAAGATGTAAAATACCACACTGTACCTTCCTCTGTCATTGTCTCTCAACTTCGTGATGCAGCACAGACTTGTGTCAGTCTGCTTTTTCTTCCTTCAAAATAAAACATTAGAGATTTAGTCCAGAGAGAGAGAGAAGTCACTAATACAAAAGAGGATATCAAAAATTAAGATGCGAGACCCACGGGCAATGAGAAGATTGAACTTGAAACCTGTATAGAGCTATCTTCACAGTCTGTGTAAACTGAAGTAAGTTACACACAAGAACACGTAGGGCTCTCTTAGTTATTTCACATGACTAAGAATGTAGGAGTACAGCTGTTAGAAGAAATCCTAGGAGAGATGACTACTCTAGAAGGGGAAGTCTCTAGGCCTCTGCTGAACCAAGGAAAGCCATCAGAAAGTTTAAATGGGACTACAGGGAAATAGCTAATCACAAGAGACTCGAATGATGTGGGAAGGTCATTTAGCGGTAGGATGGCGAATACGGTGCAGACCTCATTGCCAACTGGGAGTAACTTCTCCAGTGCTGAGTTATGAAGGATTCTGAGGCCATACCTGGAGCTGGTTTAGAATGCTGCAGTGCAGATGAGTGATGCCTGCTCTGGGCTAAGGAAGCAGGAATGGCCTACACAGACCATGTATTTAAGATTCTGACTAGTCGGTCCTCTTGCCTCCGTATCTGTCTACATTCAAATTATCTTAGAAAGATGAGATGCTATTCTATTTTTAAGAGGCCTGCAGAGGACATTATATAAACTTCTTTCAGAAATGCAAAGATTGTTACTTAAAATAAATTCTGTGTTATCCAAGGCCTTGTTGCTCTCATATAAAGTTCTTTTCTTTTGTCTTGGTCTTAGTGGAGAATGGAGGAGTGCTAAGTCCCGGGAACCCACTGTGGTGTCCTGGCCACTATCTGTGTCCAAGGTGTAGACCTTGTACTCTCGCCTTCCTCTGACCATCAGCTCCATCAATCCAGGGCAGCCCTCCACGCCCCTTTCTCCACCTTTGTCGCTCCTGTTGGCAAACTGGGGTCTTCAGACTGAGATAGAGAGAACCTCAGGGAGGTAGTGGGGCATGGAGAATCTGGGTTCTTTCTCTGCCACCAGAACCCTCTGAGCCCTTTTTTGCTTTAATTTTGGAGGCTGATTTTCCTTATATGTAAAACAAGGGGGTTTTTAACCTGGCACAAGGGGGTTTTTTACCTGGCCTGAGATTATATTTTATGTGTTCAGTGCATAGTCCAAGGAAGGGGACTTTTATCAGAGTCTCAAAAGGGGCTATAACTCCCAAATTGTTAAGAGTCACTGGCCTAGGTGATTTCTAATATTCTTTCAGTTCGAAACTTTGTATGCGAAGATCCCTTTTCAGGTCATCGATGACTATGTATCATGCTCACAGCGGGAAGATGTGGCCATTCTTCAAATGGCAGCTTCCAGTTCTTAGAGAGAATGGACGTATATTAATATAACGGACCCATATGAATCAGATTTGCAGAAGATGACTAAGGTGGACCAGAACATAACCTGAATAAGAAAGAGGAAGTAGGGTTGTTGAAATTACCCTGAAAGCCTATGGGACACAGTTCTCGAGAATTTCCTTGTCTTCATTACTGTAAATCAGAGGCAATGCTCATGGGAGACACAGGAGACAGTCTCTGAGGTCCCCAGGGAGCAGCAGCAGGCCTTGTCCACAGCCGCTGGACTGCAATCCACGCTGCAGAATGTCAGGCTTCTGTAATAAAAATGATTTAGCCACATTCTCCAAATGTGTTTGTTGTCAACTAGATGGATATGTTGGAGATGTGTGTCAGGACATAGAAAAAGGTCTCGAAAGGCAACAAAATGACACTACTGCTGAGAGAGGGGTGGATGGGAGACTGTGTGCTGTGGACGGGGTAACTTTGGCTTTCCTGGCAGTATCAGTATCCTAGGGCTGCGGTAACAAATTCTCACAAACTAGAGGCTGAAAACAATAGGAATTTATTCTCTCCCAATTCTGAAGGCTAGAAATCCAAAATCAAGGTGTCAGCAGGGCCAGGAAGGCCTAGAGAAGAATCCTCCCTTGCTTCTTCTAGTTTCTTGGTGTTCCTTGGGGTCCCTGGTGGTCCCAGGTGTTCCTTGGCATGTGGCAGCATCACTCCAATCTCTGCCTCCGTCATCACATTGTCTTCTTCCCTGTGTGTCTGTGTGTGCTCTCTCCTTTCCTTTTTGTTAATTTTATTTTACTGAGGTCATACTAGCTTATAACACAAAGGACATCAGTCATGGGATTTAGGGCCCACTCTAAATCAGGATGATTTCATTTCACGATATCCAACTAATTACATCTTGAAAGACTCTATTTCTAAATAAGGTCACAGCCTAAGTTCCAGGTGAATGGGAATTTTGGGGGACATTATTGAATCCACTACACCAGCGTTGTTTGAAGTTTTTTGTTTTTTAAAAACATGAGGTTATATTCACGTATTACTTAGGATATTAAGAAACAAAATGAAGCAACAACAACAACAACAGGGTACTATATGAAGCCAGTCCATACATATACACATACACACTCATTTGCTTGCATATTCTGGCTGGATTGTAGGGGAGGTGGTACATGGGAAGAGAGAGGAAAATAATAATAACAGCTAACACTTGCAGAGGCTCACTATCTGCCAGACACTGTTTTAAGTGCTTTTTGTATATAAATCATTTAATCCTCATAGCAACCTATGACATGGGTGATATTACCATCCCCATTTTATAGGTGAGACAGCTGAGGCAGAGAAAGGATGAGTTACTTGCTCAAGCTCCCAGGGGAGCTCCAGGATCGAAATGCAGACATCTGACTCAGAAACTGTGCCTGTAACTGCCCTGCTACTGTCTCTTCGTGTGTACGCAGGAGATCTGGATCTGCTTAAAGCACCCTGTCACCACTTCCTAAACACACCTAGACACACACACTCCCTCCTCCCCTCTGAATAAAACAATCCTAAATGAACATGTGGCTTCTACGGTTAGCTGTGTTTGGAGAATTCCATCTGCAGAATCTATTGAACCGGACATCGTCAGATATTTACTTAGAACAAATAAAAACTAGCATGGACTGAGTGAAATAGAGTTGTTCGTGTACATCACAGACTGCAGTGCAGACCACTCAGACCACAAGCGATGTCAACCAATCAGAACGCAGTGTTGCTTGGTCAGAGGGCTCTGGTCACATACCCAGAGGGCTTCTCTTACAGCAGCTTCTAGCACACTGCAGCTAAACTGAACTTGTGGTTGACTTGGTACCTTGCAAGCAACACACACTGAAGGAAGAAAAGGGAAATAGTAGGCATATTTAAAATAACAAGAAGAAAGGTCACTGTGCTTCCACATATGCTGGGCTGAGCATATTTTCTCATTCAATCCTTACCATAACCTTCTGAATCATCACAGCCCCAGGGCTGGGATGGGGACTAATGATAAAGTAGTAGGTTATCCTTAAGGTAAAAAATGGCTATGGGCTTGTTCCTGTAAATTTATTCCAGGAGCTTCCCTACCCATGCAGTGGACTTCACTACATGGCTCGATGCACATTCACAACCACAAACCTGCATAGCAACAATCACCTAAATGAATATTCGGGACATTTCCACCATGTGAGCTCGGTGTGTATAACTTTTAAGGTAATTTCCCCCATCTGAATAACTTCTCAGGTCCTCCAAGTGCACAGCCTGAAGCTCTGGGGGTGCGGTGGCATCCACTTGAGGCAGAAGCCTCAGGCTAAACCAGCCCAGTTATGCTCCAGGGTGTTTGTACCCCCAGAGGCCAGATCAAAACCAGGAAAGCATACACACGTCTTGACTTTTCCAGCTCTGACGTAGGGCTGGGTTGGATTCACAAGAGCATCCAACAGACAGCGCAGTGTTGACTATAGAGGTTTAATCGTGGGCTCCAGAGTCAAACCTCAGACCTTCAAATCCCAGCTCCATCACTTCCCATCTGTGTGACCTTGCAAGGTCCTCCACTCAGGAGCCTTAACTTCTGCATCTGTAAAATGGGCATAATGATAAAACCTACCACCCAAGTCTGGTGTGAGGGTTAATGGAGTTACTGTACCAAGCATAGGGCCTGGTGCTTAGACGCAAGGAATGTCAGTTATCATTATTGGGGTATCCACAGTGGGGTTCTGTGCAATTGCTTCCCTCCTCAGGGGTTGGGGTGTGATGGCAACATCCTTCAACTGCACTCGAGAGAGTTATTCTGTGCTCATTAGGTCACCCCATGTTGTATAATAAGCCCTTACCTATCTGCCAACACTTGGTGAGAAAGAGAAAAGGAAGGAAGGAGTATTTTTTAGAGATCCACTTTTAAAATGTCTCCATCTGGCCCCTTCCAAAGGGAACGCTGATGGGTGGGGTCCGTTTTCCTTTTCTCTAGGCCCCTAGGCCCTGTTGGTGTTTCTTTTCTGATAACCAGAGCAGGTTTCTCTCCCCACAGGGGCCCCTTCTTTCCCCTGAACCACAGGGGAAGGTCCCCTTTCTCTCCTCAGTAATGAGCAAGAACAACGTTCCATTGACGACGTGAATGGAGCGTTTCTTACCCCAGACTCTCTTCCGGCTGCACAGGCAGGGAACTTTTCTCTCTCCCTTGGCTTACAAAGATGATTCACATTCTCTACAGGCCACCAGGGTGACCCAGGATTCCTGATTGTGGCACAAACTGACTACGGAAGGGAGGCGGCTCGGGTGCAGGGTCTCCATGCCTGGCTGTTTGATCTGCGACCTCTGACATGTGCAAGTCCTCCAATTTCCTCTGCTTCACCCACCTCCTGGCCTGCCCTGACCACCTGGCAGCATCCTCTCCTTTTATATTCTCTTCCTTTATCTTGCTTCTTTGTCCCCTTGAGCAGTTAGCATCACCTGGTCCATTTCTATGAACATATTTATTGCCTGTCCTCCCTTGCACAGGAACACAAGCTTCAGGAGAGCAGGCCCTCTGTCTTGTTCATTGCTGAGTCCCCAGTGTCTGGCACAGTGCTTGGCAGAGAGTAGGTGCTCAATAAATACTCATTGAATGAATGAATGAATGAATGAAGGCTGAAAGCAACTTCTGGTTTCCCTCTAAAATCCAGAAAATGCCTTTCTGATGAATGGATAACTGAAGTCCAACTGCAGTTGTTCTGGGCTTCTGGAATGACCTGAGGTTGCATCGGTCAACCAACTGGCATGATCCTTCTCTGGCCTGGCAAACTAGGGACACAGAAGGTTATGACCTGATGCCTGCTCTCTGAGTAGACAGAATGCAGCTGGTGAGACAAACTTGCAAAGGACAGTACAATGAACCCAGGCAGAAGACGGGCAGATCTTGGATAGCACAGACAGCTTGGGGGTGGGTCTGCAGCCTCTCCTTGTCTCTTGGAATGTGTAGGGAGAAGGAGGCCAGGTGACTGCCTGTCAGCCCCACAGCATTAGTGTGGAGGGACTTGGGTCCTTCAGGTGTCTGGTTTCTTGGTGCTGTTTGCAGAGGGTACCCAGAAACCACTGATGTTTCCAGGAAGTACACCCCAACTGCTTGTTCTCTGTAGGGTTTTTTTTCCCCTCTTCCTTTTCTGTCTCGCCGCTTCTTGCAAATTAAAAAGCAAGTCAGGAAGCAATGTTAAAAATAATCAAACCACAGCTAAGGAAGGCGCTATCAAAAGAAGAAAGGGGAAAAAATCGAGTTGAGTATTATGCTGCAGAGCTTAGGACACGAAGCCCTGGGATTATTCACTCTGTGAAACCCGCTAGGACCTGGGGGAGTGCATGGGGCCAACATTACTTATCTTTTGCGTTACTTAAATGGGCCATAAAAATTAGCATTGGCTCCTTGGCCACAAGCTGGAAAAAGTCGCGCTATGGGGAGGGAAGAATGTAGTAAAAAGGGCAAATCTACAGCTCCAGTTATGTTACATTACAAATGCTCACTGCTGTCAGGTAACTCCTCCCCATAATTAAAATCAGCCTCAGGCATCAGGGAGTCTGAGGGAGAGGAAGATCTGAAGACCCTAAGAAAGGAGAATCGAGGCTCCCCAACAATCCAGGCTCACTAGCCTGAAACTGGGTGCCTGAGGGAGGATTGAGGAGCTTCTGAGGGACTCTGACCTCCAAGGTTTGGGGCTGGGAAAGGCTTCGGGAGTCTGGGGCCTTTAAGAAGGAAGAGGGGCTCACCTCAGAGAGGGTCCATGGCTACTTGAATTTTTTCAAGGCTCCCAGTATACTAGAACATGAAAAGATGTCAAAACGGGGCCACAAAAACTGTGACAAGTCTTAAAATAATTCTACTTAACAAATTAGCCCTTTTAATGCACAAGCAAACAAAGAAAAGAAGGCGACTGTGCTATTCACAGGTAAATCCAGGACTTCTTAAAAGCTTGAATTCAGAGTGCGCTGCAGGAGGTGAGGATGGACACGGGACAGGCGTGGCGTCTGGCAACATCTTTCTGTTCTGTTAGTGGATCTCCTTGGCACTGTGGGTAACTCAGTTAGAGATATTGTCAAAAGTCTAAATTTGAGTCCTTCATGAATGGGGAACCCTCCTTTCCTCACTCAATCCTCCCAGTGACGCAGCCACTGCTGGCCACCCTATGATATTTGTTATGGCTTGTCCTGCTTTGCTTTCAAGATGACACAGAGGGGCCTCCTCGCTGGGCCTGTCTACAGGCGCCGAGGGTGGGGCAGCCTACGATGAGTTGGCAGCTCCATTGCTGGCTCCAAGGGGCCTCTCCAAACACCAGCGTTTGTTCAGGACATTTTCTCTGAGTCACCCCCGGTGATAAGACAGCGGGAGCCTCTGAGCAACTCAGGTTTTAGATTTTTACCATCGGAGGTTAGCTTTCAGAATTTGCAAGTTCCTCAACAAAACAAGTGTAGCTTTGACAGAACTATAGTCATTCCAGGAGCCAACACAGCAGAGACAACAATAAACAGAACGCAGAGTTCACTGCATAAGACTGAGCAAAGCTTTATTCTCTGGCTCCCCATTGCTGTATTTATTTATTCATTCAACCAATATTTATTGAGCCCCTTCTAAGTGCCAGGCCTCATGCTAAGTGCTGGAGAAAGAATGGTGAGCCAATGCAGACCTGGTCTCCTCTTGGATGAAGCCCACAGAGTAGTGGGGGGCTTGGAACAATAACTGAAAATCACAGAGCAGCATAAATAGCATAGGAGCAAACACTCTAAAGGAGAGGTACATGGCACTACGAACATTATAACATGGGGTTTGACTTGGTTAGGCAGACACGGAAGGATCTGTGAAAAATGCATATAAGCTGGATCTGAGGGATCAGAAGGGACAGAGGAGAGGGAAGACTGTCTATGGAAGCAACAACAGCATGTGCAAAGGCCCTGAGGTGGGAGAGAAGAGAATATAAAAAACTGAGAAAGAAGTGTGGCTGGAGCAGAGTGGTGGAGACTTAGGGTGGTACCTGTGCACCTGGGGCATAGTGGAGCTGGGGCAGGTTTGGGGAGATTCAGCATGATGGGTAGGAAGAAGGCCACTTGTGCAAGGCCTCCAAGCCTCCTAGGTTTTCTTTCATCCTAAGAGCAATGGGAAGTCGCCTAAAGGCTTTAAGCAGCAGGAGGAGACTGGGGATGCCTGAATCACATTTGCATTTTGGAAGATCACTCTGGCTGCGGTGCTAACACCTCTGAAGGTCATTTCTGTTTTGCAAATCCAATAAGCAGGCTCAATATTCAGTTACTAGAAGCAGAAACTGGCGCCTTGCAGCCAGATCTGGGTTTGTATCCCTGCTCCATGCTTCATTTCCGGCGTGACCTTGGGCAAGCCAGCATTTCAGAGCCTCAGTTTCCTCACATATAAAATGGGGATAATAACACCCTCCTTCCACGTTGTTGTGAGGGTTAAGGAAATTAAAGTCAATAAATAGTCTTACTGGACACACTGCAAACTTGCCTTGACATTTTTAAAAGTAAAACCCTACCTTGATATTATACGGGATATGAAAAAAACAAAATTCAGCAGGTTATATGGACTCTCATCTCTCCTTGGGGAAAACATTTTAGACTTCACTTGAACTTCACCCTTCTACAGATCGATAGTCTGGAAATACCTTCTCCTGCCTCTTTAAACAACAACAACACGATAATAAAACAACTACTTAGTTTAATAACTATGTGCACAAGGTGCTACAGTCACGCCTTCTGATTGTGGCCTTTAAGAGACGTTAATAGACCATGGAGAGATGAACAACCAGAAGACATACAAATGACAAGTGAGCATTACAAATATAGAAACCAACAAATAAGCCATTGGCTAGAGGTTAAGTGTGTTTGTTGGTGACGAATAAGAGACTGCTGTCTTATATTTAGCCAGAGTGGGCCTGGTAAGTAAGCCTCCTGTTTTGATCAGTCCAGGACTGGACATTTCATTGCTCTTATCTCCGAAACAGCCCAGGGCCCTCCTGCAGTGGCATTCTAGTTGACCTTAAGTCAAGGGTCTCATCAGAAAGACACAGAGCTGACTTTAAGAGGCTCCCATTGGCCAATCCTGAGACAATGTAAGCACCAAGGACATGAAATATATCAAATATGTTTAAATTCTTGAGTTGGTAATGACACTGAAAAAATACTGATCACCATTGTGAACACATAATTTTGAAAATTTGTGAGTAAAGGAAAGGCATCAAACATTTATCCTGCCTTTCTGACATGAACTGTGCTAAACAGTAGCTGAGGGGAAGCTTTTCTTTATGGAAATGTTTCAGCAGATAAATGAAGAAGGAATGACAGAGTTATAATATCAACATTAATGAATCTAGACTTTAACAATGGCTGCTAATATCATAAAAAGATAGAAAGACTCCTCCCCACCACTATGTGCCTCCTGATGGAAGAACACAAAGAAATAAAATTTTGCCAAAAAATTGAACTGGATACGAGTGAGCTAGATCCAACAACAAACATTTAGGAAATAGAGTGGATAGAGAAAAACGTTAAATGACAGAGACTATGGAAAACAAGATGACAAATGGCCCAGTTCCTTAAAAAAAAGCAAAGAAAAAAGGAGATGGAGGGGAAACTCATAGACTAAAAGAGACTTTATGAGACATATTATGAACTGCAATGTGTGGAGTCAAACAAACTGTAACAATCTTTTTTAAACATTGATGAGATCATTGGAAAGTTGAACACTCATGGGATATTTGATGATTTTAAGGAATTATTGTTCATTTTTTAGGTGTGCTAATGGTATTGTGGCTAAGTTTAAAAAAGAGAAGGTTCTTATTTTTTTAGCAATACAGACTAAAATATATGCAGATGAATGATATGATATTTAGGATTTGCTTCAAAATAATAGGAGGAGGGATGGGAGGATGGCGAGAGTATGGATAAAGCACATTAGCATTGAGCTGATAATTGTTGAAGGTGGGCCATGGGCTCAGAGGTGTTTGATATTTTCCATAACAGAAAGTTAAAAAAATCCATTAACCTATCCAAAATCTGTCAATCCCTTTCTTTTAATATTAAAAACATTAATTATTATTAACAGTATTATATTAATATGAAGTCTCATTGGTTGATTCACCCAGTCACTTTCATGGGAAATCTGGAGGCTAGCCTTGGCAAGCAAGAAAGCCAGATTTTAATCTTACTTTCCCATTCTCTAGCTGAACGACTTTAGAACTTCAGCTCTCTGGGTCTCCTCTTCTCCTGCGGGAAGTGAGGGGCCCGGATGTTTCTAACATCCTGCCGGCTGTGGATTCTTGGAGTGATTAAGAGATCTGGGTCCTGCAGTCTGACTGTCTGGGTTGAAATCCCAGCTTTCCCCATAGGTATCCCAGGATAAATTAACCTAATCCCCCAGAGTTTCAGCTTCCAGATTTGTAAAATGGAAAGAGCAATCATGCTTACCGCAAAGAGATCTTGTGAAGATTAAATGAGATACCTAATGTATTCATTCCACAAACATGGAGCACCTAGCCTCTAGCTCTGGGAGGGGCAGACAGTGGAGTAGTGAAGAAAACACAGGGGGACATGCTGTTTGGAGCCTAAACGGAGACCCCAGACAACACACGGCAAGCACTAAATAAGAAGCAGGATTTCAAAGAGCTGGAACTATGAAGAAAACACAACACAGCCATTTCACCGACAGCGACTTTGCAGGAAGGTGGGCTGCAACACCGAATGGGTTGACTGCGCTGAGGGACTGCCTGCCATGGATGCTCGGATGACGTGGGCTTCCACGCGTAGCAGTGGTCCTCAGCTCTGCTGATTTCATGTCTCTACCACCGCTCCACATTTGGCAACGCCTGGGGATTTCTGGTAGCCATAACTAGGGAGGTGGGGGGAGATCGTTCTGGCAACTAGTGGGTAAAGGCCAGGGATGCTGCCCCATATCCTACAATGCATAGGACAGCCCCTACACCAAAAACTTATCTAGTCCCAAACGTCCATAGTGGCAAAGTTGAGAAACTCTGATACAGAGAGAAGAGCAAGGGTCTTGGGTCCAAAGGGAGCTTCGCGGTACAAAGGGAAATCCAGTGTGGCTGAGTAAACCAGGATGAAGTGAGAGAGGCAGGCTGGGCTAGATGATGGAGAGCGTTTTTGGGCACCGTGGGGAACTTGGAATTGTCCCCAAAGCAGTGCGCAGCCCTTGGAGAGTTTTACGCAGGAGACGAGAGTAACCCATGCAATGCGCTTAGCATATACAAGCGCTCAATAAATACTGTCATCATCATCCTCGCGCCTTCTCTGGTTGGCCCCAGCCGGAACCCAGGCCTCGGCGCGGCCGCAGTAACTCCTCCCGGCCAGCAGAGGGCGCGGGCCGGCACTTGGCCCGAGGCCGCCCGGGGCGGGCCTCCTCTTGCCGTCCCCCTTCCTCGTCTCTCCCCCTCAGGAGAAGTCGGGAAGGTGGCGGCGGCGGCGGCGACGGTTGTCCCGGCCGGGCCGGTTGGTGTGGCCGTCAGCTCGCGCTCCGCAGCGTCCGCGCCGCGCCCAGCCCGGTCGAGTCGAGCCGCGGCGGCCAGGTCGGCGCGGGCGGCGCGCGCTGACGGAGGGCGGCGGCCGCGGCCAGGGCGGCCCGTGGGACCGCGGGCCCCCGGCGCAGCGCCGCCCGGCTCCCGGCCCTGCCGGCCTCCTCCCTCGGCGCCGCGGCCATGGCGGCCAGCGCGAAGCGGAAGCAGGAGGAGAAGCACCTGAAGATGCTGCGGGACATGACCGGCCTCCCGCACAACCGCAAGTGCTTCGACTGCGACCAGAGGGGCCCCACCTACGTGAACATGACGGTCGGCTCCTTCGTCTGTACCTCCTGCTCCGGCAGCCTGTGAGTGCCGGCCGCCGGGCGGGCGGGGGGCCCTTCCCCGGGCCGCGGGCCCTGCGGGGGTCGGGGCGGGGGCGGCCGTTGGGGCGCGGGCTCGCGGGCGGGGCGGCGGCGAGCGGCGGGCGGGATGCGCTCGGCCGCCGGGCTGGGGATGCGCTTTCAGTTTCGCAGGGCGAGGGTCCAGGCTCCGGGCAGCCTTCGTGGGTGGGGCGTGGGCGGGGTTGGGGTCGGCAGGGGGCGCCCCGGGCGCGCATCTCTGGTCCCCGCGGAGCCGGCGCCGCCTCCCCAGGGCCTCCGCTCCCCGGGGCGCTGACCCGCCGGGGCTGTGGGGGAAGGACGGGAGGAGGCTGGGGAGGGCCGTGCGGGTCCTTTGTGCGCCCCGCCTCTCGGCGGCCGGGGCGCGGCGGTCCCAGCGAGGCACCTGCCGGGCGCCGTGGAGGGGGTGGGGGAGATGCTGGGGTGGGAGAGAGCAGGGACGTGGCCTGGGCTTTTATTCCTCGGGTCGAGAGTCCCTAGGTCACTAGGAGAAAGCAGGCACTTAGCAATAGTAGCGGGCTTAAAAGGTCTTGATGGCTGAGATGTGAATCCCAAGGGAAAAAGTTGGAGAGGATTAATTGCGAGAGAGGAAGGTGGAGAAACCGAGGTGAGGTTGTGGGGTTTTAGCTTTATGGTCCAGAGAGTCTCGAAGAGTTTGGGGGAAAGTTTTAACGGAAATAAGGTACTAACTAGAAGCTGTGTCATTCTAAATATGGTGGTGGTATGTGTGAGACTCCTCTATCAATACCCGAGTGTCCTGGCTGTATACAGACATGGGGAGAGATGGAAAGACAGCATTGTTTCAGAACGTGAACTGGTGGGATGGTTTGTATTTGTTTTTCTTTGCTTCATTACGCTTTGTTTTGATAAGATTTTTGTTGCTGTGAAATTTCCTTTGGAAAGTTTGCAGGTGATTTTGGGACTGATGATAAGTTGCTTTTATGCAGTAATTCAAAGTAAATTATTGACGAAGTGGTAGTTACTAAATATTCTCAAAGCCTTTGTTGTTCCAAAACATCTACTTAAGTTCTTTCATTTGTACCATTCCCTCGAATAAAGTATTTGGTACCCCCCCCAAAAAACTTCTGTAAGATTAATATGGAGACAAAGTATGTAATATATGAGAAAACTCGTATTTGAAAAATGCAGGACATGCCTGGTAGTGTACGATTTCCTTTTTTTTTTAATTGGGTGAAGAAGCATTCTCAGTCTTTCATGACTGTTATTTCTTCAGCAAACATGTTTTGGGTGCCTGCTAGGTTCTAAGTGAAACCTTGGAGTGTGCTGATAAATACAGCAAAATCCTTGTTCTCTTGGTGCTTACATTCTAGTGGGGGAGGTGGTAATACATAAGTAATTAAGTGAGAAAAATGTCAGGGGTAAGTATGCGCTAAAATGGTATGAAGCACTCTAAGAAGCTGACAGTTAGTGATATTATTGAATTACGACAGAATCCTAGAGCTAGGTGGTATCTACGAGATAATCTGGGTCATGATTTTCATTTACAGATAAAGTTAAATGGCTTATGTTGCGCAACTTTGGTTTTAAAATGAAACCAATAGTCCCGTTTGTTTTAAGTGTATTTGACTTTTATTATGTATGAAATAAGGTTCTCTGATACATTTAAAGTGTTTGGTTTAAAAAAAATATATATAGGGGCTGGCCCCGTGGCCAAGTGGTTAAGTTCTCGCACAGAGGTAGCACCACTCATTAAGCCATGCTGAGGCGGCGTCCCACGTAGCAGAGCCAGAAGGACCTACAACTAGACTACAAAACTAGATACTGGGGGGTTTTGGGGAGAAAAAGGAGGGAAAAAAAAGAAGATTGGCAACAGATGTTAGCTCAGGTGCCAATCTTTATAAAAACAAAAAAAATATGTATATATTTACTGCTCTGGATTTCTGACAGTTCTTTGTAAGTATAGCAGGGCAACATTTAGTTTATTGCAGCAAATGTATTTTATCGAGAAATATTTCTTCCTAGGTTCCACATTTCAGAAACATCCTGTATAAAAGGATGTCTCAGTATGGTGACAATTGTTTATTTTAATGGGATTTAATCTGTAATAGATAGGACTTCATATGTCTGTTTAGTGGTGATTCCACAAATATTTGTTGCTCACTTGGCTTTGTTATACACTGTTAGAGGCACTGGTGTTTCTTGGATTCTACTATCCTTAAGAAGCTTACTTTCTAAGTATGTAAACATGGTTACAGTACATTGTAATGTTTTCTCTGAATGAGCTATCCATGAAATATGTAAGTGGATGGGGAAAGCTTCACAGAGGATTTGATGCCTGAGCAAAGACAAGATCCACGTGGCAGGCGGGTTCCTGTAGTTGAAAGAACATGTGCTTATGAGCTAGATAAACCTGGTTTTGAATTCTGGCTCCACTTATTAGCTATGTGGTATTGAGAATGTCACTCAGTCCCTTTAAGCTTGAGCTTTCTCATCTGTGAAATGGTGAGGATAAGGTTTACTTTGTAGATTTTGGATGTAGATTAGTTTTCAATATTAGAGATAATGTGTGTTTAACCTCTCACACAATGCCTGAACATAAGAGCTCCTCTCTGGGAGGAGAGGACATTCCGTGAGTAGGGAACAATACGTGAAAGACATTGAAATGAGAAGCACCCTTGTAAAAATCTGTCAGTTTTGATTTTTTAGATGTGTAACTTAAAACCTGAGTCAAATTGGTTTAAAAATATGACGGGAATTTATCATTTGGTTTTAAGTAAGACTTTATTCAGTGGCTTAATAATGTTGCCTAGATTTCCCTCTTCCAAAGGTGGCTGCCTCCAGCTCCTGGAGCTACATACTGCCTTAATTTTATATTGTTATTCCAACTCTTCCAGAAGTTCTGCAGTTCACTTTGGGTTAGCTTAGGTCATATGGCTTCCTTGAACCAGTGCCCTGATTTGACACGTGTTCTGTGCTGACTTCATTGGAACAAGGATCCTCAAATAGAGTTCCCAAATCAGAAATCTTGGATTTGGGGGAAGGAAGGAATGGATGCTGGGTCAAATGTCTGCTGCAGAGATATTGAAGGGACAGTAACTCCTGAGGATTTTTTTCTTTGAAAAGCAATAATGTAGGAAAATAATTTAAGAAGAATAATGTAACTATTGAGTTTAGTAATAATTATATGTTTGCTATTTAGATGACATGGTATAATGGGAAGAATATAAATTTTGGAGTCAGATCTGTTTTTGTTTTATTTTTTTTTGAGGAAGATTAGCCCTGAGCTAACATCTGCTGCCAGTCCTCCTCCTTTTTTTAGCTGAGGAAGACTGGCCCTGAGCTAACATTTGTGCCCATCTTCCTCTACTTTATGTGTGGGACGCCTACCACAGCATGGCTTGCCAGGCGGTGCCGTGTCTGCACCTGGGATCTGAACCGGTGAACCCGGGGCCGCCCAAGCGAAACGTGCGCACTTAACCGCTGAGCCACTGGGCCGGCCCCTGGAGTCAGATTTTCACATTGCCACTAACTTTATGACTTAGAGCAAGGTATGAAGCCAGGCCACTATGTGCAGGTTGGCCTGGATCCATCCTCTCATCCTCAAAGTTTCTTTATTTCTGAAAAGAAGATGATAATATATAGCTTACAGTTGTACAATAGTACAATTAAATGGTACAGTTAATTGAATATTTATTGAAGACATACTGTATTCAAGGATGGGGCTAAGCAGTGGATATACAAATATGAAATAAGGCGTGCTAGCTACCATTCAGAAACCTCGATTTGCTGAGAAATGCTGATACACAGGAATGGTATCTCCCATCATGAATTCTAAATTTTAGGAGAGTCACACACCTTTTATCATTCATTTAGCAAGATCTCTGTTCAAGTAAATTGAACAAGCATCTTATTGTTAATATTACTAGACCCACAGCTAATCTTTTCTTTCTTCTTTTCCCAGAGACTGTCCTGTATGTTTGTATGATGTTCACTCAGATTATATAACTGAATTCAGATTGTGAAACTTTAAAATAGACTTTAGATTTAGGTACAGTTAAACTATTTGTTATTGAGGCAGATAGGGAGTGTTCCAAGAGATTAATTTGTTACTTTCTGGTTCTGTCTACAGAAGTATTTAAAATTATGAATGGACATTCCTTTATAGCCAACAATAAAACATTACCTTCATGTTAAAGAACTTTTAGTTCAAGACTAGTTTTAGACCAAATTATTTGTTTTGTATAGACTAACACTGATGCAATCAGTAAATAGTTTAAGAATTGTTTTATCCTTAAACAATGATTCATGAATTTTTCAGAGGGGGTTTAGATAAAATAAAAAATAATATTTGAGAAACATTATGTTCCTCTTTAATACCTCTATGTTATGTGGACAGTTGCATTTAAACTTAAAATTTCACGGGTGGATAAATGTAGCTGGACAGTGACTTACATTCTAGTGCAACTCTTATGGTGAATCTTTATTGCAAGAATTTTCACTTTTTAAGTTTAAAGCTGGACAAGTGAAAAGAGGCATTTAGTTTGTTATTTTGCAGTTATTAACATTAGAGTGGATTGTAATTAATACCCTTTAGGAGCTCTGTTTATAACATTCAGGACCTCATGAGGTCACAGTGGCCAGTAAATATCCTTAATTCCTTGTCCAGTTCTTTTAGTACGCTAATGTGCCTACATTCAGGGAGATATTTTGACAATGTAGTACAATTTCAATTCAGTGTAAGTGGGAAAACTATTTGATACTTTTCCAATGGTGAAGGACAGAATTTTTTTTAAAGCAGATATTAAGTGCCAGGCACTAGTACATGTACTGCGGATGCAACAAAGTGTTTATTGGAATGAAAAATATAATAGTAACGATTAGTAGCATTTATTGAGTGCTAGCTGTGTGTCAGGCCTTGTTCTAGTAACAATCAGGAGGAAAGTACTGTAACCCCTGCCCAACTTTAAATGGTAAGATTAGCATACACTCTTAATGCTTTGCTGTGATGCTCTGCTTGATATTGGGATCCAGACTAATGCCACTTCCACCACAAGTGAATGGATAAGGAGTTCCAGTGGATTATTATAAATTGTTGTGAATTCTGTATTTTGGGGATTTAAATGGTAGATTTTACTTCATTGGCTTTTAAAAGGCAGGACAGATAGTTTATGAATGTATCATACATTTTTGTTTTATAGCTGTGTCATGCTTTATTTTTAAAAGAGCTTCTTAGCTTCAAGTGTGTGTTCTTAACTTTTAATTTTATTCAGAAACTGCTGTTGTGTATTGTGAGTGCAGTGGGAATGTGGAAAAAGAATGCGAAATACCTGTTCTTTTGAATTTGGCATATCTGTACTGCCATGAGTAATTCTGTTGCTATTTTCTGTATTGGGATTTTAATTAAAACCCCTCGTTCTACACGTTCAGGGTTGATAGGATTGATAGTGGTTAGGTTTATCAAAAAAGTCAATTAAAGCAAGCAATCATAAAAAAATATTTATATATATGTGTGTGTATATATATATAACTTAGGTTTTTTATTTTAACATATAATTCTTAATTTGCCAGAACTTTTAGGTAACACCTAGGACTTCGGCTGTAGTTCCACTGATTAAATTCTTTGTCCCCTCGATATAACCCAGACTCACATTGTGGTGTTCATGATTTTTGGAATTTTGTTACTTTTTAAAGTAGTTTTCAGTGCTGAATTGTTCTAGATCTTTTTTTCAGTCTTAGAATTTTTGTTCACAGTTAAATTCAGCTTTTCATAGTGACTCGATTTAGTTAAATCTCTAAACTACTTCACTTAGTTTTCATGGAAACTATTCTCACTTCTGTCAGTGTGTCACATAATATTCAGTTAAACTATATATTTACTGAATATTACAAACTATATCACCAAGAATGATACCACTCTCGATAAGCATAAAACTCAGTTGGAAAGAGCAGGAGAGAGTGGTCTTCTAGCCATGAATGTTCATTGTGCAATAGGCATTTGCTCTGGGTTTGTCAGCGCGAAGGAGAAACATGGATTCATCCTGCAAATTGATTAAGAGGGGCTCTTCTCTAGTGCTGTAAGCACTTTCTGTCCTAGGAAAACTCCAGCATACAGGATGTGGTGACATCATTTGCATGTAACTTGGTGCAAAGGCATCATTTTCATATCAAGTTTGTCTCTGATCGTCTCATTAGTCTGTGATTTTTGGCACAATGTGATTGTAAACACTTTGATGTTTAGTCAGTTCTAAAGTAGTGGTTGTACGATTTGTCTAGATTAAATTTATATTAAAACTTCAAATATTATCAGTGAGCTGGATTTATTTATTTATTTGAGGAAGGTTAGCCCTGAGCTAACATCTGTGCCCGTTTACCTCTATTTTATCTGTGGGACGCCTGCCACAGTGTGGCTTGATAAGTGGTGCGTAGGTCTGTGCCTGGGATCTGAACTGGCGAACCCCGTGCTGCCACAGGGCAGCACGTGAACTTAACTGCTGCACCACCGGGCTGGCCCCAGTGCGTTGGATTATAAGTAAAAAGAATTAAAACATTCTTGTAAGGAACTTGGTGACCTCTGTACCTCACTGTAGAAAGCTTTGCCTCTTTAGAAACCTTTATATATATTCCAGTATCACTGATATTTTCAGTCTAATGCTCACATTCCTGAGAAACTCCTGTGGACATATTCAGGACTAGGTGCCATTGCCCTTCCTGTTTTCTCCCCCAACTCAATAATGCATTTCCCAATTCACCTAGTCAAAGTGGTGATTGTCTGGGAATATACACCTTGAATTCTTCTAATGTATATAAAAAAAGTAAATCATTCAAAACTTTGGATACTTTGATTACATGTAGTTTCATTACATTAGTGGTAGGTTCCTTGTTGACATTCTTTGCAACCTCACACGTGGCAGCTGTTGCCTTAAGGACACCTGATTGGACATGATTAGAAGGAAATTCATTAACTTACTTTACGGTAGGGATGGGAATCTTGTTTGAATTGTTTGAAGCATGGGAAATGGCAGTTTTGGTTTTTTTTTTTAAGTTAGAACATATTTTTTAAAGACTCCTGAGTAGGACGTAGTCTCCGATTGGTACCATAACTGTTCTTTAGAGAGAGGAGAGCCATAATTACACCCTGCTTTTCTTCTGGTTGTTTAATTTAGGAGAGACATTAACAAACTGGAGCATGCTCTAAGAATTTGATCAGGATGATAAGGAGATTTGAAACTGTATGATTGGAACATTTCCAGAAACCAGAAATGTCTTCAGCTTAAAGAAGAGAGGACTAGGGAGTGGGGGAGCTATACATACGATCGCTATCGTTGCCTAATTTAAGCCCTGTCATGTGGAAGAGGTAATAGATTTATTCTCTAGGGGGAGACACGAGACCAGTGTATGGAAGTTACAGAGAAACGTAAATGTTTAGAAAAGGAAGAGGAATTTTCCTTGTGATTGTCAGATTTGAAAAATTCTTGTTCTCCCATTTTTTCTTAAATTTTGCAAGCTCTTTGGGGGAGGAAGTATGAAAATCAGTAGAACTAATAACATGGGAAGATGTGAAAACTCTTCCTCATTTCTCTCTTCAAACTTTTCTCTCTTACTCAGTGAGTCTTGGCAGCTCGAACTTGGAACAGTTGTGTTCAGTAGGTACTTCTATAAAAAGATTGCTAGTGTCTGGTAAAGAAACTTGATATTTTTGAAATTTAAAAAATTCTTTAAGTTTTTTAGGAATGCTTTTTTAATCAGTTAAAGAAAACAACCTGTAAGTATGTGTTAGTTAAGTTTAATTTTGAAGAGCAAGAACCATTTATTTTCTGTTTTTTTTGTTTAATTTTTAATGCAATTTTAATTTTTCTCAGAAGAATACATGATGTAATTTAAAAAAGCAAAGGCTTGTATTGGACGACAGTCATCTATTCCCTTTCTCCATTTTTGATTACCATAGACAGTGACTTTGGACTCTTGTCTGTTCCCTTATCCTATATTTACCTTAATATTTCTAACTAACATACTTATAGCTATATTTTGGATTTTTCAATGTTGGCTTTTGTCAGTTGTTTACTATACAAGGAGGAAGATAAGGGTTTGGTGCTCTTAACACTCCTCTCATCCTCTCCACTTGCACTCTGCTTCTGGTCCTTCAATATAATGATATCTCAAGTTTTGGTTAAATCACTATTCAATATTTGCCTTATTTTGTCTATGTCCATATTCCCAGCTGAGTCACGTGGTATATTACTACTGTATTTTCTTTCTTGTACCACCTTTTCCCCCCTGAAGTTTATAATTATCTAGTTTTCTTCATTTGCTTTGTTTTCCATGTAAGTATCATTACTGTATCCCCATATAAATTACCTCTGCAATATGATCAGACACATCAGGTACTTTTTATTTTGATAAGTCTTTTGTGGGTACTTCTGTCACCTCTGGTCTGGAAATGCCGCTCTCTAGGCCTGCTATGCAGCTGTCATCTTGGGACTTTACTCCTACCTTCATTCTGGAAATTCCCTTCATGCCTAAGCTGTGCTCAACCCTTTCTTTCCAGGACCCCCACATCTCCATTAGCCTCCTAATTAAAGGTTATGATCAGTTTTGAGAACTGCATGGCTGAAAATATCTTATTCTGCCCTCATTTTTAAATTAATAGTTTATCTGTATTCACAAAGATGAAAATACTTTACCTTTGAAATTTTTAAGGCATTGCTTAGTTGTCTTCAAACCTTCAGTATTGCTGTAGAGAAGTCTGATGCTGTTCTTATTACTGATTCTTTTTACCCCATTTTTTCCCTCCTTTTTTGGGAGTATATATAAATCTTTTTATCTGTCTTATTCTGAACCTTATATTGAAGTTTTTAATTATAGGTCTTTTGTTTAATGTTTTAGGCATTTTTTTTTTTGATTCATTGATTTGGAAACTCATGCTGTTTTTAGTTTCGAGATATTTTCTCCAATCTTGGGGAATAAAAAAGCCTTGCTGTCACTCTTCTAGGAACCAAGTTGAGGGAGGGGACTGAGGGCCTAGAATTTATCACTCAGTATATAGAGTCTCAGCTGAGACCCCAGTTTTTAGCATGGTACCTAATAGCAATCCTGAGCTGTGCTTGAGTCCAGAGTCTATTTGATATAATCTCTCCAGATTAAATTTTCCTTCAGACTTCTGCCTGGGGCCTGGTAGGGATAGTCCTGTGGCGGTAGGGGAACTGGGAGTCTTAACTATATTCCACCCTACCTAAATCACCGAGCCTGCATCTGATTCCTTTCGTGAGTCTTTCAGGGGCTGTGTGGTGGGACTCAGCTTCCAGTTGGGCTTCTCATTACTGGCTTTCTTTCCTCTGCATAGTCAGATACTGCTGATATATTCACTTTTTATCTTCCAAATTTTGTTATTAGAGAAGTGTAGTGTGCTTTTGGGCTCCTCCCTTGTTCTCTGTCCCTCTGTCTCTTTGTGGGTTAATGTGTTTTTAATTCCTTTGCTGTCATTTCAGTGCAGTTTGGAGGGGTAGTGAAGACATTCTTGAGTTTTGTCCACTTTTAACTGGAATATCTTAATTAGGTTTAAATTGTCACTGAGTATTATTTTTTAGATGCTTGCCCTAAGTGTTACAAGGTCCTTACAGGGTAGTATTTGTGACTTTCAAAGAAACCTCCAAAATAACAATTATGGTTTACACCATGTTCTGTGTGTTTTTTCAGTGTTTTAAAGTTGGGTTCTGAGACTAATATTTTGGACTATCCAATACATACAGTGTCTTGGCATCAGCAGTCTGTGGAATCTTGGTAACAAGTTAAAGACATCTTCCATCTGTTATAGATTTTAAATGTATAATTTTTACAATGTGAAACATTATTTATATGTAATATTTTTGCTAAATAACTAAGAATAGATCTAAATGTCAAATTAACTTTATTACTTCATGCCAACATTAGCAATACCACATATATTTCCACAGCCTATTAAAGTATTTTAACCAGCTTCTCTCCCAGCAGGAGAAAATTAATAAAACTAACTAAATAAGCCTTCTTACGTATTCATCTAGCGCACATTGTTATTTGAATTGAACAAATGGCTATTTGCAAGATTGTTAGAGGCATGGTTAAGAGCAGCATACTGGTGGACATATGGAACAAGTCACACCATCTGGTTGCAGTCATACCTGGGTGGTGGTCTTTAAAACTAAAACTCCTGGAGAGCTGCACGTGACTTAATTATACTGCAAAAACATATTGGGCTCCACCAGTGGGTGACTTTGGAACTTCTTGAAACCAGTTAACTGGCAAGCATGCTTTCAAAATATCAACACTGCTGTTATTAAATGAGTCATTATTTAATTTTTTTTTTTTGCACTAAACTGGAGACTTAAAATGTGTATTTTAGGATCTGGAATGGGTGGTACTTCAATATTGGCACTGTAAAAATGATATGGTTTACTTGCTCAACACTTTCATCCAATGGTTATGACTAATGTCATTACAGTAAAGTGTTTTATAAACACTAAGTTCACATGACAGCTAGACTAGGCTGAGCAAAAAAGGGAAGTGGCACCAGCTTCCAGGAATATGCTTTAAAAATAGCCAGATAAATAAAAATTGCATTGATCAGTAAAGGATTTTGCTCATTTAAATGATCAAACCTGATAGATGGAGAAGATGGTCTGCTAATGAGAGAGATTTTATTTTAATTCACCTAAAAGTGGAGATTCCTATAGATAGTAACATGGACTCTGGACTATAGTGTCTTATTTCTTAAGTTAACATACATTAACTTTTTGGTGTATGGTTCTGTAAGTCTGTATATATATAGGCTGTATAGATTATATAGGTGGAGATTGATGTAACTACCACCACAATCAGAACATGGAACTGTTCCATCACCCCTCAAGATTCTTCGTAACCCTTGTCTTTCCTTAACCCCTGGCAAGAACTGATCTGATCTCCAACACTGTAGAGTTTTTTTTTTGAAAATGTCGTGTAAATGGAATCATACAGTGTATCATCATTTCAGGTTGCCTTCTTTGCTCAGCATAGTACCTTTAAGATTAATCCAACTTAGTTGTTGAGTATTCCAATTATTTGTTTCTCCTTATTGCTGGATAGTATTCCATTGCTTGTGTATTTATCCATTTCCCATTTGAGGAACAATTGGAATTGTTTCTAGTTTTTGATGCATATGAATAGAGCTGCTACAAATATTTATGGACGGATTTTTGAGTGAACATAAGTTTTCATTTCACCCTGGTAAATAAGGAGTGGAGTTGCTAGGTTTCATGGCAAGTGTATGTTTAATTTTATTAAAAAAATAATAAAGTTTTTTGTTTGTTTTGTTTTGATTTTCCCATTATACTGTATTGGAAGCTGTAAGTTCCATGTTCTTTTATGGTCACCTTTGAAATTTTCTTTTCCATACTAACGTTCTAGAATTAATCAGTATTTTACCTTCCCTTTCAATAATCCAAGGTCTTTAAAAATGGAAAGTACCTTCACTTAATTGCTCTTATTGGCAAAATGTTAAATTTGTCTTCCCCTCCCATAAATTGGACATTTTTTAAATCAAATGATGTTTGTTTAGATTTGGCTATGTGTTTACCAGTTTCTTTGCTTGCCCCTTTGCATCTCAGCACTTTTGTGGGGTCATTTTTCTTGTTAAAGTGTATATGTCGTATGTTTCTTGAACAAAGATCTTCTGGGGTAAACTCTTGGTTTTTGTTTGTCTGAAAATATCATTATTTTGATCTTATACTTCAAAGGTAGTTTTGCTGGGTTCACAACTGTTGTTTTATTTCTTACTACTTAAAGATAATATTCTGCTGTGTTTTGATTTCTTCCGAGAAGTCTACTTTCAGTCATATTTTTTCCATTGTCTTTTCTTTGTGATTGCTTTTAAGATATTTTGTCACCAAAATGTTTCTAAGTGTGGATTTTATTCTGATTTTAATAAGCTATGCTTCCTATATATGTAGATAAATGCCTTTCATTGGATCTGAAAACTCTCAGCCATTATCTCTTTAAATATCACCTTTCCATTCTTTTAGTCTTTCAAAAGCAAGAGTATTAGTTGTTATACTTTCTAATACTTTCTTTTTTTTCCCTAAAACCCCTTTTCTGTCTCCTTACATGTCTTTACTACCTTTTGGGTTGTTTTTCCTCTTTGTTGTCATCCTCGTCTTTTTTTTTCAGATTGGCACCTGAGCTAACATCTGTTGCAGATCTTATTTTTTTCTTCTTCTTCTCCCCAGAGTCCCCCAGTACATAGTTGTGTATTCGAGCTGTAGGTCCTTCTGGTTGTGGGACACCACCTCAGCATGGCTTGATGAGCGATGTCATGTTTGTATCCAGGATTCAAGCTGGTGAAACTCTGGGCCACTGAAGTGGAGTGTGCAAACTTAACCACTTGGTCACAGGGCCAGCCCCTCTCTCTTGTCTTCTAATTCACCAATTTTCTCTTGGAGTGTCTAATTTGCTCTTCAACTGATTTGCTGAATTTCTTTTTTGGTGAGGAAGATTGTTGCTGAGCTAACATCTGTGCCATTCTTCCTCCATTTTGTATGTGGGATGCTGCCACAGTGTGGCTTGATGAGTGGTGTGTAGGTCTGTACCCAGGATCCAAACCTGTGAACCCTGGGCGGCTGAAGCAGAGCACGTGAACTTAACCACTATATCACCAGGCTGGCCCCAGCCACTGTGTGTCTTTTAATTGTAGAATTCAATCCATTTACATTTAGAGTGATTATTGATATATGATGGCTTAATGCCACCATTTTATCACTCGTTTTCTGGTGGTTCTGTATTTCCCTTGTTTCTTGTCCCATATATTTCGGACTGCCAATTCAGTTTGGTCACTCTCTATGATGGTTTTCTGTTTTCTCTTTATCATTTATGTTTCTGTTGTGATTTTTTGTTCAGTGGTTACTGTGAGGTTTGTATAAAAGATCTCATAGATGAGATAGTCCATTTTCTGATAGCCTCATATTTCCTTAGTCTAAACAGGTTCCATCTCTTTCCTCTTCCCCATCTAAGTTATTGTTATTACAACTTACTCTGTTTTGTTTTGTGAGTTTGTAGTTAAAATGAAATCATTATATTTATTCTTAATGTTTTCCTTCCCTTTATCTTTAATGTTATAATTAAGTGTTCTAACCTGTTCTGATAGAGTTGCAATTTTCTGATTTTGTCTGCCTATTTATTTCCTTGCTCAAGGCTTTGTAAAGTCTTTTATTTTTTCAGGTATGAGGTCCTTCTTGATCTTTTCTTGTAGGGGAGGTCTTATGGTGATGAACTCCCTCAGTTTTTGTTTATTTGGGAAAGTTTTTCTTTCTCCCTCATATCTGAAGGATATTTTCACTGGATAGAGTCTCCTTGCCTGAAGATTTTTGTCTTTCAGAATTTGAAATATGTCATTCCACCCTCTACTATGCTGTAAGGTTTCTGCTGAGAAATCCATTGAAAGCCTGATTAGGGGTTCCTCTGTAGGTTATTTTCTTCTACCTTGCTGCCCTTAATATTTTTTCTTTATCATTGACTTTTGCCAGTTTTATTAATATATGTCTTGGAGAAGGTCTTTTTACATTGATGTAATTAGGAGTTATGTTAGCTTCTTTTACTTGTAATTCCAACTCCTTCCCCAGGTTTGGGAAGTTCTCAGCTATTATTTCTTTGAACAAGTTCTCTGCTCCATTCTCCCTTTCTGCTTTGGAATACCTGTAATCCTTATGTTGCATTTCCTGATTGAGTCAGATATTTCTTGGAGAATATCTTCATTTCTTTTTAGTCTTAGTTCTCTCTCCTCCATCTGAAGCTTTTCCATATTTCTCTCCTATAAATTGCTAATTCTGTCCTCCGTAATATCAGCTCTGTTATATAAGGATTCCAGGTCTTTAGCTCATTCATTGTGCTTTTCATCTCTAACATTTCTGGTTGTTTTTTCTTTATAGTTTCAATGTCTTTTGTGAAGAATTCCCTCTCTTTGTTAATTTTTATTCCTGATTTCATTGAGTTGTGTTTCTGAGTTTTCTTGTAACTCATTGAGATTTTTTATGATAACTATTTTGAATTCTCCGTCATTTAGATTGTAAATTTCTGTGCCTTCAGGATTGATTTCTGGGTGTTTGTCTTTTTCCTTTTGGCCTGGGGTATTAATATACCTCTTTATACCATTTGATGGGATGGATTTGTGCCTTCACATAGATAGTATCTGATTGCAGATTCTGCCTGCTGCTACTGGGGAGGGCAGGAGCTGTATATTCTGAGCCTGCCGTGATCCCTGGCAGCTGTTCCTGTCCGAGTCTGGGTCACTCCTTGGGACCTCAGCAGCAGTGTAGGCTCTACCACCAAATGGGAAAGCCATCACACGGAGGCTCACGGCTGCCACTGCCTGCTCCCATGGTCCTGCCAAGGCACGCTTCTACCTTTGGGACTGCAGTGGTACTATGGGTATTCTTGGCAGCTGGGAAGGTGTTTGCCTGGGTGCGCAGATCCACCACTGCCTCTTCCTAGGTTGCACTAGCTGTCATGCTTGGTGGGCAGGGCCTCCCCACTAGGTCCAAGCCTGGGCTACTCCCTAGGACCGTGGCAGCACTGTGGGCTCTCCCAGTGGATGGGAAAGTGATCATGCAGGGGCTCAGGGCTGCTGTCACGGGTTCTTGTAGTCATGCTGAGGTGCGCTCCCACCCTCTGGGCCGCAGCAGTGCTATGGGCAATCCGTCTGGGAGAGCAGTTGCATGAATGCACAGGGCTGCCAGGGAGCTAGAGAGTGCTCACCTACCTCCACCATCTCCCTGTGGGTAATCCATCAACCTTCAGATATATAGCTGTGCAGGTCTTTAGGCTTCCTATTGTGCTGTGTGGGTATCCTCTGTTGGTCAGTGAATGGCCATTTGATTGTAGTTTGAAGGAAAAGAGATAAAGGGAACAGCTCACTCTGCCATGTTGCTGATGTCACTCTCTGTAGTCTTTCCTAATTTAGGTTTTAATATACATATTCTATACAAATTTTAAAGTCCAAGTTTTTTGACTACTACTTGTAATCAGTTGGACTTTCCTATTTCTTACTACTTTTTTCTATTGTAGAGTAATACAGATTCGTTGTGGAATACTTGGAGAGAATAGAAAATTATAAATAGAAAAAGAAATTCAGTCTCATCATCTGTATGCAAGGATTGTTAATACTTTGGGGTATTTGGTTTGTCTTGGCAGGTTTTTTTTAATGTAGGTCTGAGAATACTATATAATTTTCATCTTAAAAAAATTAAAACATAAGTGTGCATGATGTTGTACAGTTTTATTGTTATTTATTTAACCACTCCCCTTTGGTATTGAAGTGTTTCTGATGTTTTCCTATTATGAATCATGTTTGATGAACATCTTGTACATAGTTAGCTAGCTATGTTTCAGATTCCTAAAAGGATATTACTGGGTCAGAAGGCATGAATGAGGTTCCTGATACAAATTGGTGAATTTATCCCGTCATCAGTGTATGAGACTACCTATATTCACTGCATACTCATCATTTTGCATTCTACTTAAGAGTTTGATGGTCAATCTTTGGTTCTTTTGCCAGACTATTTTAATAGCATGTAATATCCATGTACAAAGCTTTTGGGAGGCTAAAGAAGGAAAAATCCTTGTATATCCTTGCATGAGAATATAGTTAATCTGAGTAAATGAAACATAAAAGAGCGATTAGAGGAAGCAACATGAACAAATGTAACATTTCCTGGGAGTTACACCATTAATGTAGTTAACGTA
This sequence comes from Equus przewalskii, assembly GCF_037783145.1. NCBI lineage: Eukaryota > Metazoa > Chordata > Mammalia > Perissodactyla > Equidae > Equus > Equus przewalskii. Next base: position 15,578,442 of record NC_091835.1, read on the forward strand.
GCCTTGCAAAATTGTGTCTACCAGTTTCGTAAATCAAGTCCTATTTTAAGTTCACTGAGAGGCTCATAAAAAGAAATCTTGTAATAGGTGTTCTTGTTAAGTGGAGGAAAATGTCCCTACGTAGTTTGGTTATGAATACGTTTTGGTTGTATTTGTTTCATAAGTTCAAAATTTTGTTCACTTATTTGAGAAATATGAGTACCTTCTTTATGCATAAATGGACTCTGTAATATGGTAGGGCCTTGAGATATATGAATGAATAAGCTATACACTGTACTGCTTTCATGAGATTACATACATATACTATAACTTAAAAGAGTGAGGAGTTTCCTCATTTGATGATTTGAGAAGTATAGAGGTATAACTTTTTGCTCCAAAATTTCTTATTCAAAACATACCCCCTTGTAACAGTGTTTGACATTTTCTCATCAGAAAGTAATTCCTATGCCATTTGCATTTTTAAAAAGCATACTGTAAAGGAGGTGGAAAGGTAAAGGGTTGGCTAGAACAAGGAGGAGGTATTAGGGGACAAGGAGAGATGTTGCTAACTGAGAGGGAGGGAATAGAGGAATTTGAGAGAACAATAACAAGTTAATTCCTTCTGAAATTGTTTTTGAGCAAAGTAGGGTGCAAGTACATATCATAAATTAATAAGCTTCCCTGAAAATGGTGAATTTAGTTTTGTTCTCATAATATGGATGAATTGGAAAACGAGTGTCATACTTTAAATAAATAATAATGACTTTTCCTAAATTTTTGCTTTTGGAAATTTAGAAGGTATCTTTAAAGCCTTATTTGTGATTGCAAGTTGTAAAGCTTCTTGAAAGTAATTCATGCTTAGCTGTTTCTTCATAGCGTAGTTTGAAAGTTTTACTAGGATGAAGTTGCTGTGTTAAATTTTCCCTTCTGTGCAATCTTTATTTCTGTATTTTATGACTTACCAAGAGCTAGAAGGAAAATAATTTATTAGTTTAAAATTTAAACAAAGCAAACCAAAACAACAACCCAACTTAACGTTTCTCCACTTTGAAACGTGAAAGAGAAAGTGCAATGTGTTGTAATTCAAAGCGTGATCTGAAAGGTGTGCCATCTCTTTGACAGAATGGAGAGAAAGAAGCAACAGGATATGAAAATTGAGCTTCTGTTAATTCTGAATTCTCCATGTTATTTTGACTTAAAATATTGTGAATTTCTAGAATATTATACACTATAATTGTTCAAAAATGTTTCCAGAATACTTTTGTAAGAGTTGGTTCATTGTTAAATCTCTCATTTAGTTAGCATGAATGATTGCAGGATGCCTATGACAAATTCTGTAAAAAGTCTGCTCTAGAACTTGGATTCCAAATGAGGCCTTTACCAGAGGACATGACTCCAGAGTCACTTTATGAAACTGTGCAGTTTATTTGTTACTTTGCATAGTTTATTTATCTCTTATTCTTGTGGCTCGAGTAGGCCACTCTGTGATAGTTGGACAAAGTGTAAATAGTTCTTACTCTTTCTGAGTACATTTCTATTCAGTTTTTCATGTGCATGATAAAACATCATCAAGAAACTTAAGTCCTCTTAAGGCAATCTATACAGAAAAGGCTTCAAGGTTGTAAAGGACCTTAAGTCATTTAATCGTACATCCATCTAGTCCTCGAATCCCTTCTCCATGTCCCTAGTTTTCTCTTGAACACTTACTGCCTCGTGAGGAGATTAAAAATGTTCATGGGGCCGGCCTGGTGGTGCGGTGGTTAAGTGCGCACCTTCCGCTTCGGCAGCCTGGGGTTCGCCGGTTCAGATCCCAGGTGCGGACATGGCACCGCTTGGCAAGCCATGCTGTGGCAGGCGTCCCACATTTAAAGTAGAGGAAGATGGGCACGGATGTTAGCTCAGGGCCAGTCTTCCTCAGCAAAAAGAGGAGGATTGGCGGCAGATGTTAGCTCAGGGCTAATCTTCCTAAAAAAAAAAAAATGTTCTTTATTATAAATCCTTATTTGAATTGATGGAGAGATGGGGCTTTATTCTTACTGGTTAATAACTTCAGGTTTCCTTGGGTTAGTTTTCAATTTTCTAAATTAACCTCAAACTTAAAGGTAGTAGCTATTTGATGAGAATATTTGTATAGCTCAAAACTTAACATATCATCATCACTCTCTTAGGAAGTATGAAAATATTTAAATAATTCTTTTTCAATTCTTTACCATAGAGCTCTTCACATAGGCTTCTTCCACCATGAGAAACACGCTAAAGCAATATTTGTTTTTCCTAGAAGCTCGTATGTTACAGGTCCTATGTCTTCCTAACTAGGTAGTCGCTTGAATTTATTTATTTATTTATTTATTTATTTTTGTTTTGTTTTGTTTTTTTTTTTTGGAGGAAGATTCGCCCTCAGCTAACTACTGCCAGTCCTCCTCTTTTTGCTGAGGAAGCCTGGCTCTGAGCTAACATCCGTGCCCATCTTCCTCTAGTTTATACGTGGGACGCCTACCACAGCATGGCTGCCAAGCAGTGCCATGTCCGCACCCGGGATCCGAACCAGCGAACCCCGGGCCGCCGAGAAGCGGAACGTGCAAACTTAACCGCTGCGCCACCGGGCCGGCCCCTGAATTTATTTTTAAATATATTATTTAGTGTGGGTCTAGCCAAACTTCCCTGGAAATATGTATTGTGGGGATTAATAGTTTAAAATAATTTTTAAATACTTTTAGTTTATGGAATGAAGGCACTGTTCCAAGTTTAAATATGCTAATGAAAAATAGTTTGTATTGATGTATAATTTTTAAAATGTAGCATCTAATAGTAAATTTGTAAAATATTTTATCTTTTAGGCGAGGGTTAAATCCACCGCACAGGGTGAAGTCTATCTCCATGACAACATTCACACAACAGGAAATTGAATTTCTGCAAAAACATGGAAATGAAGTAAGTGTTTTTACAATTTTCAGCTTTTTTGTTGGCAGTCATTTTAATAAGATTTAATAAGTTGTTTAGAATGGTGAATTTCACTGTCTTAAAATGGTTATTTTTATATTCTATATTTAGATATTTTAGAGAATGTACTCATTTAATAATGTATTTAGAATTAGTGTGTACTACATAAATACTTTACCTTAAACTTGAAGTGAAACGTATGTGTTTAAAATTCGTTGGTGTTTTAGGACTGGCCTGGTGGCATAGTGGTGCTCTGCTTTGGTGGCCCCGGGTTTGCGGGTTCAGACCATGGGTGGTGCAGACCTATACACCATTCATCAAGGCATTCTGTGGTGGCATCCCACATACAAAGTAGAGGAAAATCAGCACAAATGTTAGCTCAGGGACAGTCTTCCTCATAAAAAAAAAACCAGTATTGAATATAGAAGGTGTTTTTGGAGGATATCTAGTATTGGAGTAATTGTTAGACAAAAAAAAAAAGAGTATTATGGTAAACTTTTGTTAGGCTGTTGTGTGATCAGCTTTCACATGAGGTCCCCTCCTGTTGTCTTACTACATTTTTGACTTTGTACGTATATGTGGTGTTTAATATTGAGCAGGGGCTTGGTAGGGAGGGCATTAGTAGTTCTGCGCAGGCAGCCTGGGGTCATGGGGAACCTGATAGAATAAAGATTTGGAGCGGAACTTTTCCCTTCTACTCTGCTTTAATGGGCTTTCAGTAATTCCACTCTGTTTGCTTTCTTGTTTTTAGCTTCATGTTTTGCTATTAGTAGAAGTGGTGATCTAATATTTTAAAAAACTATAAAATTAATGAAGAAGGCGGGTATGTTTTATAATCTTGGGGTAGGGATGAGCCACTCAACCCAATTGATTACTAATAGCCATTATTATTTCACGGAAGAATCTTACCACTTCCTAAAAAAGAAATATTACTTTAGTTATACTATTCCGGTTGCATATTTTTGATATGAGAGAGAAAAGAAGTTGTAAGATTTTATTAGTTTCAGTGTTCTCTGTCACCTTCAGAAGATGTATGCAAGCATTTTGTCCTCTGCCTCTCCTTTTTCCTGGCATTTTGATAATATTATCTTAAACTTATTCACCTACTTGTGATGTGCATGTGTTTTTGGTTCTAAAATAGTGAAGTGTAAATTCAAATTTATAAAATATTTTTAAATACATTATTTAGAGAAGTGACCACACTTTGAAGTCTCCAAACTTTGCTGATAAAAAATTATTTTGAGTAATCAACTTCCAGAATGATGTGGATAAATTACAGGAAAATCTAAAGCTAGATGAAAGGGCAGAAGGTTTGTAGTGACAGTAAGTATAGAATTGTATGTTTATGGGTTAAAATACAGTTAGAACTATTTGTATAAAGTTTGGGGTTTGCCTAGCAGGGCAAAATTTAAATTACTTTCTTAGGATGTTGGCCTAGTTTGCAAAATATTGGACATCAGAATGGAGTCAGAAATAAAAGAATATTTATTGTTCTTAGATTAAGAATCTAATGACAATAGATAAAGTCAGAGTAACAGAACTGGAAAGGTAACAGTCCATTGGAGAAGTAAGTAGAAGTATTTGAACTTGTCAGTAGATAAGGTTAGGTAGAGACTGGTCCCAAAACTGAGATTGAAGGAACTTTTCTTTTTTAATTGTGGTAACAACACTTAACATGAGATCTACTCTCTTAAAAAAATATTAAGTGTAAAATACAGTATTGATAATTATAGGCGTAGTGTTGTACAGCAGATCTCTAGAGCTTATTCATCTTGCATAACTGAACTTTATACTTAATACCTGTTAAATAGCAACTACCCATTTCCTGCTCCCAGTTTCTGGCAACCACCATTCTACTTCCTGCTTCTCTGAGTTTGACTATTTTAGATACCTCATATAAGTGGAATGATACAGCATTTGTTCTTCTGTTACTGGCTTATTTCACTTATCATGATGTTCTCAGGGTTCATCTATGTTGTCACATACAGCAAAATTTCTGAAGGAACTTTTTTTTTTTAAAGATTGGCACCTGAGCTAACATCTGTTGCCAATCTTCTTTTTTCTTCTTCTTCTTCTTCCCCCCAAAGCTCCCCAGGACATAATTGTATATTCTAGTTGTAGGTCCTTCTGGTTGTGCTATGTGGGATGCAGCCTCAGCATGGTCTGATAAGTGATGCCATGTCCACACCCAGGATCCAAACCAGGGAAACCCTGGGCCAGCGAAGCGGAACACACAAGCTTAACTACTTGGCCACGGGGCCAGTCCCTGAAGGAACATTTTTTAAGACTGTAAAATAAATTTAGGATATATGAAAGGACATACTTGAATTAGGTAACTCATTATATCAAAAAGTAAAAACAAAATATCAAAATTAGAGATGACTGGAAGGGGTTCATGAATCTTAGACCCTAAAAGGAGTCATGCAAATTCACATAGGCCATTTAAAGTACTCACTGTGATAGTCATTGTGCTAGGTAGTGTAGTTGCGGTTACAGATGTGGCACACAGGCTTAGCTGACATAAAGCTCACAGCCTACTTGGTGAGACAGGTTTGTACCAAATTATAACATGGTGTGAGATAATTAATGATAAGAATAAAAAGTTTCAGAAATTATGTGTAGGAGGGATTCAATCTGTTGGTGAAAAGGAGAGGATTGGGATGATCTCACAGAGGAGGTAAAACATTTGCTGGTGTTTGAGGGTGACTAGGACTTATGCTGGCAGGAAAAGATATTGAAGGCAGGGCAAACACAGTGCACAAAGAAAAAGGGAAATTTGCAGTATTCTTACTGCTAGAAAATATATCAGTCTTTTGGGTATTGTTAAGGAAGACAAACATACCTTCTTGTGTGCCTTTGGACATCTTAGAACCAAAATATTGGACTAGGTATATTTGATTCTTTACAATATTAGTAGTATCTGTGTTCTTAAAAACTTAATAGATAGTTGAAGGTGAGAATTCATATTATGAGGTGCAGGACAGTTGGTACAACTTAATAAAAAAGCTTTATAGACTTCAAGCGCAAGTGCTTTATTTATCTTATTTAAACATTTAAATCTTAAGTATAACATGCGTAGAGAAATGTATACAGATCTTACTTTTTTATTTCAAAATATGTTGCCATATTTCAACTGTGTGTCATCTTTCAGTAATTTGGAAAGGACCATACTCAAGCACATAAATTTTGCATTAAAAAGGCACTATTATGCATCTTATGCCTGAGTGGGTTCATGTCTGAAGATGAGTGTTCCAGAAGTTAAAAGATCTGAAAGTATATTGACTGGCAGCAGTCTTGGATCTTTTGTCTGCACTGGGAAGTTTCAGTGTTCTGAGGGGCCTGCGTGGTTGTCACGATTGGGAGTGTTGGCTGGCTTAACCAGGCAAGCACCATGGTTACTGCATGACTCACAGTGTGTTGAACAAAATTAACCTACATTCCACATGCTTTGAATGTTCCTCCAGACATTTATATGGGAAAAACCTGTTTACAGTCTTCTCCATGTGTAACTTAAATCTGTTTTACATACTCACGTTACAGTTGTGAACAACTTATTGCCAAAGAAAGTCATGCTGCAAAGCCAGAATCAGAGTGGGAGGGGATTACCAAGTTACAGGGCACAGGGCATGGATACAGGGAAGCCATTAATTGAGACTGTCAGTGCAGTGGGTTAGCACATGTATATATCTAGGGAAGATTTCACTTTTCACCAGAACTTTATTAAGAGTTTTTCACTGCTTTGGAAAATTAGAAAACTGATGGCAACACCACTCATAGTATTTTGAGTCATTAATACAGTTGTCCGTGTTGGTAGCTGTGGTAAGCAAATAGTGGTATTACTATTTATAAATACATATCAAGGACACACTTAATATTTATAACAGTATATCATTAGTTTCTACAGATAAGGTTTACAGATTACTTAATATTACTATAGCATTCTCAGAGTCCTACAATGTGTTCAGTGGAGCAGATGTGTACATTATAGGTTATAGAACATAGTATGCCACATGTTAGTAAAATATTTTGCAGCAAAGCACTTTGTATTTATTATTTGCTGAAATGGTTTTGACATTTTTTCCAAAAGTAAAATATTTCACAGAAAATTTCCACATATTTATCTTATATTGGTTTCTTTTGTATCATGAGTTACTTAGGAAAAAATCTTTAGTGGTTTCCTTCATATGTCTTCTTTTATTATATTGTGGGTAAATCATGGTCCTCTAGTTAAAGGAATTTCACTATTGGGTTAACTTCTGATTATCAAAGTTAGTGGAAGGAGGGCTGTTCAACAGGCTATAGATAATCCAATAAAAAGAAAATGTAGAAATAATTTTCTTTTGAAACATAGTTTTTCTTTTCTAGTAGCAAATTAACCTTCCTAATTGTATTTTAGGATTGAGAGTAAAAGGGTTACTACTCATGCCCTACGGCCATCCAGTCTACATTTAGAAGTAAAATCATGTAGTGATGGACAATATATGATTGTTTTTATGCTAGATTGTAAAAATGACCCCAAAACAGAAACTGTTGCTTTTAAAAAAATCCTAAAACAGTAGACCCAAAAGGTAAGGTGCACTTTTACCCAGTTAACATTCATGATTTATTCTTTCTTCATTCTTGAGGCAGATTTATTAATTACCTACTATATGCAGAGACTGTCCTTGGGTGTTAGGGATACAGTGATCCACAAAAACAGACATGATGCCTGCGCTTCTGTAAAGTTTATAGTCTAGTGGAGGAGAGTGATAATACAAATCTTTTTTTCCCAATTCTGTTTTGGTGTAAGAGTGAGAAAGGGCTGTAGTTTGGAGTCGCAGATGCTTGGGAGCGTGGAGATGTGGTATCAAGCAGTTATACTGACCATTTTAAATACGTCTTATTTTATGAGGCACTCCGGCCTTTTTGGCAGTTAAATTGCATCTTTGGGAAAGATTGGAGCTATTTTATAATCAGAAACAAGCACTTCCACAAATAAAAATATTTTTGTTTCTTAAATTAAAATTCCAAGTTCACATGCTGTGACAGTTTTGCTGGAATATCCAGGTATTATTTTATGATATGTTATATATTCAATCTATTATGAGGTTAAACAGGACACTCGTAGTTATTTCCTAAATTATCCTGTCCTATAAACTGTAATAAGAAGTGATGGTCATCCTCAGTACAGAATAGTGAACTCTGAAAAGTAGAAGGCCGATATCAGAAAGAATCTATGGGATATTATCAGAGCAAAGATGACAAGCTTTCAAGTGAATCCTGAATCAGTGTATGGAAGGGTCACGTAGTTTCAGAGTGTTGTATTGATTTCCTTTAAGTTTGATTAAAAACGAAACAGTCTAACCCAAACTGCAACTCTATAGGGAAATTGATAAAATTTGGGTGGGGCTTGTTAAATATTTCTGGAAGTGCAGTGGTCTTGTGCAGAAAGGATCAGAATTGTATTCAGCAGGTTGAGTGAGAACCTTGGACGAGATGTATCTGAGCTTCAATTTCTACAACTGTAATATAGTACAATAATGTCTTTATATAGAAAGATTAGAGTGCTTTGAACTGAGGCAGCCTGTCACAGTTCCAGCATATTTCTTGTCAAATAAGATAGATATTCAGATGTTTACTGAGTCAGAATCTAAGATAGTAGAAGTTATAGGACAAGGATTATCAATATTTTTCCCTCACTCCTTGCTCAGGGTGGTTTCATTAGGGGGATTTTTCAATTTCATAGAATACTATAGTGTCATTTACATTAATATTTGGGTTATGTATTTAAACTCTTGGAACATTTTAACTTTAGTTTTATGCTGAGCTTAAATAATAATAATTGGCAGTTGTTTTAGTAGCAACATATATTAAATATGGTTATTGAGTGACAGATTTAAGTTACATACTCGTTACTCTAGGACCTACAGTTACCTTGCTTGTAGCAGAAGTTGGCAAACAGTTTCTGTAAAAGGCCAGATAGTAAATATTGTAGGCTTTGTGGGCCTCCTATAATCTTTGTGGCCTATCGTTATTTGAAAAAAAAATTTTTTTATAACCCTTTAAACCTGTGAAAACCATTCTTAGATTGGGCAGAACAAAAATAGGCCAGTAGCCCGATTTGATCTATGCATGGTTGATTGAAGACTCCTGGTCTGTGGAATTCTAAAATTTTCAGTTCTCAATATAAATCCTTTTATAACTTGGCTTCTTCTCCTAGTTAATCTTTTTCTTGCTGCATTCCCAGAAAAAATTTTTTTTTTTTAAGGCTGGATAATCAGCTTTTATTTTTCTTCTCCCCAAATCCCCCCAGTGCATAGTTGTATGTTCTAATTGTGAGTGCCTCTAGTTGTGCTGTGTGGGATGCCACCTCAGCATGGCTTGATGAGCAGTGCTAGGTCTGCGCCCGGGATCTGAACCGGCGAAACTTGGGCCGCTAAAGCGGAGAGTGTGAACTTAACCACTTGGCCACAGGGCTGGCCCCAGAAATGTTTAACTATAGTTATCTCTCTTTTGTTTTATCACTCTCATGGTTTCTTCTGTATTGGTCTTATTACCCTCATAACATTATAAACATTTCTATGGCATAATCTTACATATTTTTTCACTATACCTAGAGCAGTGAGAATGTATAAAATTATATATATATCCAAGGGAGTTTCAAACTTTATATCCATGTGAGTTTCACTGGAATTACTTGTAATGATTGTTAAATTTTTTTTTTGGTAAAAATTCCTGCGCTCTACTCCCTGGAGATTCTGACCCTGGAATGTGGGGTGAGGCACAGGAGTGTCTGTCTGCATTTTCAGTCAGAACCCCATGTGATTCTGATGCTGATGGCTATGGGCCACCATTTGAGAAAAGTATATAGTACCTAAAGGCTCCAGACTAGGACACGAAACAATCTGTGGTCTAGTTTCAGCATCACTGGTTAATGAACCTTGTCACCTTGAACAAGGTACTTTTCCTTGAGCTGCTGCTGCTTTTGTACCATGAGAAGTACCTGTCCTGCCTGTTTCACGAGGTTGATTTCTAGATAGTGTATGTGAAAATGTTTTGAAAACTGATGTATTATGAAGATGTAAGATGTTAGTTTTATGTGAAAAGATACTTTTTCAATTGATTCCTAAGCTCAGGAAAAAAATAGGTAGTATATAGGAAAATAATGTGCTTTGAGTTGAACTTAGTGAGTTTAGGAAGAAATTTTTGCAGAATTTGAGTTAATATGATGGTATTAATAAATATTGAGTTAATTTAGTAATAATAGTAACATTTAAAAAATTTTAACTATAAAAATGTCATTGTTTGAGAGAGTAGCTTCCTAGTGAGATACTCAAGGTTTAAAACAATGTAACTGAAATATTGAGGCACACACTGTTGTATTATTTAAGAAGATAACTTTTGTTCAGTTTCTGCATATTTATGAAGAAATGCAAATATTTTAAAGTCTAGTCTCTACTTTGAAAGAAAGCCATGCTATTAAAGTTCTCTTTTAATTCTAGCTGAATCTAGTCAGTAGTAGCGTAGTAATCTTTAAAATATTTGGAGTGCATTCTTGGATATTAGTTGTTGGCTTTCAGAGAAATATCTGATTCTACCAATTAGCAAAAAGAATGTAGGAAATGTTATCTTTGTTTTACACATATTTTAACATGTGGGTCTTTTTGAATGATGACTGAAAACCCAGAGTCTTGTAGAAGGAGCTAGAGGTTAGTTTGTAGCTGCTCTGAGCATTTATTTAACTTTTTGTTGCATTGCTATCCCAGGTCACAATATTTATTTCCTTCTAGCTGTTTGCCTCAGCTGTTCTAGCTTTCACTGATCTCTCACCTATTCTTGTTTCTTTCTTTCTTGTCAGTAACTATGTGATCTTTAAAAAACAATCTTATTTGAATCGAATTAAAAATATAAATTTTTAGACTTTTTGTTCTGGTGTAAACTTTTCAATATGGAGATGTTCATCGTATCTACATAAGGGGTCAGAATAATATGACAAACTCCCATCAACTCATGGCCCTGTCCCTTCTTTTTTATTTTGAAGCAAATCCAAGACAGAATTTCATCTGTAAATTCATCAACTAATGTTATCTCTAAAAAAACAAGGACTTTTAAAAATAATATAACCACAGTACTCTTTTTCATGTCTGTAAAAATTAGTAATCGAATTATTTAGCCAGTGTTCAACTTTCCTTTCATTTCATGAATTTCATTTTTTTCCTGTTGCCTTGGAAATTGATGCTGGGTTCTTACTACAGAGCAAGAAGCCTCTTTAGCTGCTAGAACAGTAACTTGACATTCATCTTGGCAACAGAGGGTGCCATCTGGTTGGGGGTGCCTTATGAGCTGGTAAGAAGAAATTTGAAAGAGGGATTGTTGATCACATTGAAGGTGTTTTGATTCTGTTTCATGAAATTCAAGCCCAATCCTGCACAGGCAAGGTCAGCTTTGGCTAGGAGTAGCCAAAGGCCATGCCTATCAGAAACTTGGAGATTTAGATGATATCTTTTGTTAGTCTTCTACTGGACTATGGACTCTACCAATTCCCAGGGACAATCCCGTACTGGCCCGTGATGCTAGGATGTTTCCAAGGATGAGGTGGCTGTGAGCAGTCATCTTCTGGTACCAGAACTTGTCCTGTTTTGTGCCATTTAACTGCAGCATGGTGCCATAGGTCTTACTACAGGTGAGCAGGGTCTCTTGGTAATGTGAGCACTGTGGTGCAGCAGCTGCTCTGCTTGCACGGGGCCTGGCTGGGCTATTTGCTGCACTGTCTCTCAGAACACCCTCTCGTGGATGGGCATGGCAAGACTCCTGCTCAAAGCCACAACACAATGGCCAGATTTCCCTGTTTTCTTCCTTCTACCTCCCAACAGTTTATTATGAAAAATTCAAATATACTTGAAAGTTGAAAAATTATACAGGTAAACACTGTGCTCTATTTGCTTTAGCAAATATTTGTTATCTCTTCATCAATCCATCTTATATTTTTCTTGCATTTCAGAGTAAGTTCAAATATTAGTTCATGGCACCCCTAAAAATCTTTATTATATAATTAATTAAATTTCAATATTTGTTAAATTTCATCAAAGTGAAATTAAATGTAGGTATAACTTACAGTGAAAGGTAAAAATCTTAAGTGTACCCTTGGAAGAGTTTTGATAACTGTATCCAGTGTGCTAACTCAAAGCCCTAGAAAGATGGAGAACATGACCATCATCCCAAAAAGTTCCCTGACTTTTCCTCCTATTCAGTCCCTCTCCTCTCCAGAGGCAACCACTGTTTTGATGTTTTTCATATGGTTGTTATTCATATTTGTATAAGTAAAATAATAAATAGTATGCTTTTTGGTGTAAAACTTCTTTTGAGAGTTATGCATGTGGATGCGTATAGCTTGTTCCTTTTTTATTACTGAGTACTGTTTTTATTACTGAGTATATTTAAATGAATATATCAGAATTTGCTCATTCTTCTTTGTCAAATATATGTTTAGTGAATATTTTCTCCTAGTCTCGGGCTTTCTTACTTATTTTCTTATTGGGGTCTTTGGACAAGCAGAAGTTTGTCTTTTGATGAAGTGTATCAACTTTTAGTTTTATAGTTATTACTTTCTCTGCTCTGACTTAAGAAATCTCTACCTACTCCCCAGTCATGAGAATCTCATTTTATTTTAGACCCTTTGAAAGCTTTAATGTTTATATGTATAATCTGTGTCAAGTTAATTTTCATGTATGGTGTGCTAGATGTCGAGATTCAAGTTTTTCCATGAATATATGTAGTCATTCCAGCTCCATTTGTTAAAAGCACTTTCCTCAGTGGACTGCTTTGGAGCCTTTGTCAAAAATGACTGTGTAAGTATGGATATGCTTCTGGTCTCTGTTCGGTTTCATTTATTTATTCCTTGGTCCTTATGCCAGTCCCGCGCTGTCTTGACTTCAGTCTTGAAGTTAGGTAGTGCAAGTCCTCCAGTTTCCTTTTTTAAAGATTGCTTTACATATTCTAGGTCAGAGGTTGGCAAACTATGGCTCCCAGCCAGATTTGACCTGTTGCCTGTTTTTATATGGCCCACTTGAGTGACCTACTGTCGTTTGACATGAAGACTAAGTTTGGTTGTCCCCGCTCTGCCCCTGCTTCCTCCCTCCCCTACAGGCAGCTGCTGATACCAAGTGGTGGAATCTTATCTGGGAGTTATGACTCAGTCACCTTTGGCCAGCTGCTCAAATTTCGATGACTGGGCTCGCTGGGAGGACAAGAAGGAGCACTGTGATCTGAGTGTCACTGGGACAGAGAATGAAAGTGAACACAGTGGTTATTCACATGATCTGTTTCTTTTATCAGTTTTGATGAGTTGTATTTTTCAGGGAATTTGCCCATCTCGTCTAAGTTGTCATATTTATTGACATAAAGTTATTCATAATAGTCCCTATTTTGTAATGTGTATAGGGTCTGTAATTTTGCTTTTTATTATTCCTTCTCTTTACTCTGGGTTATTTACTCTTTCTTAGCTTGTTAAGATGAAACCTAAGATCATTGATTTGAGAGGTTTTTTTCCTGATATTATCATTTTAAATTAATGCATTTCTCTCTCAGCTCTCCTTTAACTGCTTGGCACAAATTTTGATATATTGTATTTTATCCTTTAGTTCAAAATGTTTTCCAATTTCCCTTGTGATTTCTTCTTTAACCCACGGATTATATAGAAGTGGTTGTTTAATTTCCACATGTTTGGGGTTTTTCTAGGTCTCTTACTGTAATTGATTTCTAATTTGCTTCTGTCATTGTCAGTGAACATTCTCTGTATACTTTCAACCTTTTTTTTTTTTTTTGAGGAAGGTTAGCCCTGAGCTAAAATCTGCCACCAATCCTCCTCTTTTTGCCGAGGAAGGATGGCCCTGAGCTAACATCCGTACCCATCTTCCTCTACTTTATATGTGGGACGCCTGCCACATCATGGCTTGACAAGTGGTGCCATGTCCGCACCCAGGACCTGAGCTGGTGAACCCCGGGCCGCTGAAGTGGAACGTGCAAACTTAACTGCTGCACCAGCGGGCTGGCCCCAACCCTTTCTTACTTTTTGAGACCTGTTATGTGGTCCAGCACATAGGCTGCCTGGATAAGCATGCTGTGTGCACTTGAAAAGAATGTGTTTTTGAAGTTGTTGAGTATTGTGTCAGTTAATGGGTTTGTGATTGGTCGTGTTGTTCAGATCTTGTAGGTCTGCTTCGTGATTTTGTCTAGTTAACTTATCAGTTGTTGATAAGGCAGTTAGACAGCTGATTGTGGATTTGTATATTTTTCTCTAAATATGTCATTCTTAGCTTCAAGTATTTTGAAACTGTTATTAGAGACTGACACATTTATTATGTCTTCCTGATAATGGTGTCATTTTATCGATATAACGATATGTTGTCTATCTTTGGTAAAGATAGCACTTTTCGAGGAAAAGAATAGCTGATATTTATATTGTTGTTCTTCTGTAGTGAGAGGCCATTTTGAAACTCTTCGTTTTCCAGAGTGTGATTTTGATATACCTATGTGCGTTTTTTGTGTGTGTTTTTATCTTTCTTTGGATTTGCTGAGCTTCTTGAATCTATAAATTTGTCTTTTGTCAAGTTGGAGAAATTTGACCATTCTTCTTCAAATAATTTTTCTGTCTCATTCTCCCTCAGCTTTCCATCTGAGACTTCAACTACATGTATGCTAGACATTTTGATATTGTCCCACAGGTTCCTGAGCTCTGTTGATTTTTTTCCTCAACTTTTCAGATTTCTATTAATTTGTGTTCAAGTTTACTAATTAGTTTTTCCAATCTCCAGTCATCAGATTGACTAATTTCTCTTTATCCCCACCTGCCTCTTCTGTTATCTCCAAAGTCCAATTTTTTCTTTTTTGGAGTTATTGTGATACTATCTTTTCTGGCTCTAGAATTTACATCTGGTTCTTTTCTATAGTTTCTGTTTCTCTCTGGATATTTCATACAGTTTTATTCATTGTAAGCATGTTTTCCCTTTTTTTGTTTGGTGAGGAAGATTTGCTCTGAGCTAACATCTGTTGCCAATCTTCCGCTTTTTTTGCTTGGGAAGGATTGTCGCTGAGCTAACATCTGTGCTGCTCTTCTTCTATTTTGTATGTGTGTCACCTCCACAGCATGTTTTGGTGAGTGGTGTAGATCTGTGCCCAGATCCAAACCCATGAACCTGGGCCACCGAAGTGAGACACTTAACCACTACCACAGCCTTGAGGCTGGCCCCAGCATGTTTTCTCTTCTACTCTTGAATATAGGTATACCAGCTGCTTTAAATCATTGTCAGCTAATTCTGAAGTCTTTATCATCTCAGATCTCTCTTCACTGACTGCCTTTTCTTTTGGTTATGGGTCACACTTTCCTGTTTCTTTATATATCTAGTGATTTGGGATTATATCCAGAACATTGGAAATTGTAGGTTGTAGAGCCTCTGGATTCTCTCCTTTTTTTTTTTCCTCTACTACTTCTCCCCAAAGCCCCCCCAGTACATAGTTCTATATTCTAGTTGTTGGTCCTTCTGGTTGTGCTATGTGGGATGCTGCCCCAGCATAGCCTGACCAGTGGTGCCATGTCCGCCCAGGATCCGAACCAGTGAAACCCTGGGCCGTCGAAGTGGAGTGCGTAAACTTAACCACTCAGCCATGGGGCTGGCCCCTCTGGATTCTCTTTGGTTCCTCCAAAAAGTATTGGTTTTGTTTGTTTTGTTAATTTTTTACTTTAGCAAACTCTGCTGCTCCTGGTGGGTGCCTGCTCAAATCTCTGCTCAGTTCTTTTAGTCTTTAATTGAACTGCTTGCAGACAGCCCTGCATATACATGGGTCAAGGATGAGCCAGAGATTTGGGCAAAGTTGATATGCGTGTTTTACTGTTCCTACTCTGACTCTCTCCCTCCTTGCATTTCCCCTTCACTTTCCAGTTGCTGCGGTTGTGGTGAACTCTGTCTCTAACCTTTAAGATTTATGGATTTCTCTTCAAGTTTTAGCGGCTCTACTTAACATTGGCTGGGGCCTACTTTTGAGTGATGATCTTTAAAAAACAGCAAATACCTACTGCTGTTTCTTTCTTACAAATGTTGACTCCGCTCCAGTTTCTGTTTGCTTGTGGTTGCTCTCTAGTGTCTTCTGATAGTTTTCATAATGTGTCCAGAGCTTATCGTTATCTGCTGAGCTACTCTGACATTACTGGAGGCGGACCTACTCTGCTTGCCTTTTAAGTCTTTTTTATTCTCTAAGTTTCCCCTCCAGTTACTTACTCCTATGCTCTCTCACCTTCTTTCTTTTCTTCCTTCTCCCTCCCCCATCTCTCAACCCAGTCAGTTGTTAGTAGTTTCCCAATATCTGGATTTTGCCGATTCCATTCATGTACTGTCAGTGTTCTCTGTCATCTCAGTTACCTGTAAGTCAATAGTTGGATCTAGTAATTCCTTAAGATTCACGTTTAATTTGGGGAAGGGGGCAGACCCACTTTCATAGGTTGGCTGGTGTGTTCCTTTATGGAGAGGTACGTTTTGTGTGTATGTGTGTGGAGTTATGTTAGCAGCTCTTAATACTTGATGCCTACATCCAAGCCTTAATGAAGGCATGTAAAGGGTAATATTCTAACTTAGTGATCCTACAAGTGCAGTTTGAGGACCTGTGGGGGATCCTTGAGACCTTTTCAGGTCAAGAAAATTTTTAATAATTCTAAGACTTGACTTGCTGTTTTTACTTGCATTCTCATGAGTATACAGTAGAGTTTTCCAGAAGCTACATAACATAAAAATGCAGAAGCAGATGAGAAAACAGCTGTCTTCTGTTTAACCAGGTATTAATGAAATTTGCAAAAATGTAAAACAGGGCCACTCTTTTCACTAATTTTTTGTTACAGAAAATATAGCTATTTTCATAAATAAAAGTTATTTACATTAACATGCAGTGGTTTTATTGTTGTTCTTTTTTAAGTACATTAAAACTACTCATAAATATATCAGTAGATATCTGCGCATAAAACCATTTGTGGTCCTCAATATTTACCTGTTTTCAAAATGAGTTAGTTCCATAGCATCTTCTGACGGTGACCAATTAGGGTTGTTTTTAAATTTCATTATGGAATTATTTATTTGATATGTTTCAGTCGCTTGCAGTTATTCTTATTGATGCTCAAATTTTCACTTTTGAACAATGAGATAATCTGTTTTGGAAAACACACCTCTTCTGCAAATCTCACGCTTACTTAGAAGAGCTTTACCTGAATATTCCTTTTTCTCTATTTTTTTAATAAACCAGTGAGCCACCCATGTATTTGCGGATGTTTAAGGTAAACTAAATGTTTCTTCTCCTCTTCATGATTGATTTACACAGAATATGGTACAGATCAGGCTTACTTCAGAGGCTTGCTTTGCATTTGGGCTGGTTTGTGTCTCTCTGTTCTTTTGCCAAAGGCTGCATTCCCAACCTTAGTCAGCTGTCTGGCAGATGCATGCCTTCACTCACCAGGACAACCAGACAATAGAGTGTCAGTACAAATCGGTCACTATCATTGAGCCTTAGATTGACCTAAACAGTGAATGAGTAGTGTTCATGTTAGAGGCGGTTCACTAGTATTGATGCTATCCCTAGACCGCCAATAATCCGCAAGCAGTTCTTATTTCATATCAAGGCAAGTAAATAAAACTCTCGTCTTAATATTCAGTTCTGAAGGAAATACGATCAGACCAGCTTGCCCATTCTACTCACTTGCTCAGCTCCTCATTTGTTTTATTTATAGTCTAGAAAGTGTAAAAAATGTAAAACTTATTCTGTAGAGACAGAGAAATATAAACTTTGGTTAATTTTTCCCTCTTGGCAGGCTTGCTTATCAGATTTATACTATCTTTGGCAATGAGAATGCTTTGCTTTAAGAGGCTTCACGAATTAAGTTTAGAACAATTGGAACCAAACATTGGTGGGAATTTTTTTTCCTTTTTCGAAAATGATTGTAAAGTTCATCTAAAAGAACAGAGAAGTAAAACTAGCTGGGAAGAATTTGTAAATCAAAGAGTAAATGGGATTGGCTCTACTTAGATATTAAATATATCTCTATATTTATAGGCAATAATTTGTAATATAAACTTGTAGTAATTACCACAGTCTGAAACTAGAGCAAGAATAGGCACAGATCAGTAGACTAGATCCTGAGATATACTCTGATATTTCTGTATATTAAGTCTGTGTGTGAAGTTATTATAAAATACATGAAGTTCAGCAGTCCATTGTGGAAGAAATTGGTTATTCAATAAATGGAGAGTCAATTAGAATGTCAGCGGACATGGTGTACCAAATAGATTTGAGGAAAATTTTAGAGTTAAAATTTAAAAGCCATAAAAATGTAGAAAATAGTCTCAAAGTATCTCCCTACAAGATACTCATTAATCCCAAAGGGAAAAAGAGTGACTATTATGGAGAAATCTGGCAGATGTCATTTTAACCAAATAATCAAAATTAACCAGGAATGGGACAAATCAATACCATATGTCTCCTGATATGATTCACTAAGAAGGATACATGACTTATGTGATATTCCTTCCCGAAATGCATAACAGGAATTTATTCATGGGAAACCTAAATTAAGGAACATATTACAAAAAAACTGGCCTGTACTCTTCGAAGATGTCAAGGTCATGAAAGACAAAGTCAGACTAAGTAACTGTTCCAGATTAAAGGAGACTAAGGAGACAAGACTGTTATGGATTCTGTACCAGGAGAACCTTTTCCTTTTGCTATAAAGGACATTATTAAGATAACTGGCTAGTCTGTGGTTTAGATAATAATAGTGTAAAATGTTAATTTCCTGATTTTGATAATTGTCCTATGGTTGTATAAAAGAATGTCTGTATTTTTAGGACATAGACATTTAAGGGTAAAAGGTTTATGTGTCTGAAGGGTTCGGAAAAAGTTTTATCTTAAGAGAAAATGGTAAAACAAATGTTAACATTAGAGACTCTGGGTAAAGGGTATATGGAACTTCTTTGTACCATACTTGCAACTTTTCTGTAATACAGATTATTTCATAACTAAATAAATGGACAAAATAAATTGTAGTGTTTAAGGATGTATATAGTTGGGGGTGGAGAATAAAAAGAAGTGATTACCATAAAAATTAATAGAAAATATAGCTGACTGTATTTAACATTTAAATGTGTAAAGACTTTATAGACTAAAAGCAATGGGAAATTACAAAGTAAAAATTGATTAATTTAGCTAAAACATGGAAACTTGTAAAAGACATAGCAGACAAAATTAAAAGGCAGAGCAGTTGTTTTGTTACTCATACAGGGTAATTTGATAATTTTTCTCAAAACTACTGTGACTTCACTAATATAATAAATCTTACATTTATAAAGCTCTTTATAACTTAGAAAGCACATTCATGAAAAAATGCGTATGGTTGGGGGCAAGGGATGCTTACCAAGCTCAGGCTTCTTGCCGAAGGAAGAAAGGAGAAAGGGTCCCTGCCCTGGGAAAACCACAAGACACACAGCTGATTGGACCAGGAATGGACACCTAACCCTAGGGGCCAGTGACTAATCAGATCCTCTCTTTTAAGAAACTGAATTAAGGTTCATAGAAGCTGGATTCAAATGATGAATCACTAAGACTGAAAAGGCAGTATTGTAATTGGGCCGTGTGCAGTCTAAGAAGTAAACAGGAAAAAAATTGTACTAAGGTAAGCAAGTGCAGGGAGTAGATTTAGCATGAGAAGTGAAATGATAGACTGTGTGCTTGGGGCCTCGTGGAGAGAGGGAGCTTAGGAAACAGACACTCAGACAACCTAGGTCCCAGGTGTCTTCCTGTGTGCAGCCCAGGTTCCTATAAAGTTTTTGTTTTCTTGAAATGTTGTATGCTTCCCATAAACTTGTGTCTGGGTTTTGTTTTTTTACAACCTTTCTGGAACACAATTCTTTGTGACATTAGAGACATTCAATGAAGTAAGGCATGAGAATGTGCTGTGACTTGTGTATACTGCCTTTTACTAAGTCTCTATAGTAGGTGCTTGAGTTAGAGCTACTAGTCTCCTTCACAACCCACAGACATTTGCAAGTAAGTTTTATTGTTATTTCCACTGCCTTTAATTTCTCTCTCATGTTCTAAATATTTGCTTCTCTTACCTTTTGTATTTTTTTTATGCTTATCAACGTGTTAAATATGTATTAATCTTTCCCTGAAACTTACTCTGGTACTTTTTCTCCTTTATTCTCAAGTGAATGGGTATGTATAATAAATTGGCCCTTAGATAGTCCTCACTCCTGGAAGGTTCTTCCTCCAGGGAAAGGCTGCTTTCATTTTATGCTCATCTCTGTTATTGCCCAGGCACATTATAACACCTGCCTCTAAAACAGGCTTTTGTTTATTATCCTATTTAAATCATTATTATTCTTGGATGTTAGGATGGTATCATAGGAATAAGTCCATGGTTGCAGGTAAGTCAGGGGCCAGCAAACTTTTTCTGTCAGATAATAAATATTGTAAAATAAATATAATAATGGGTGAGATAATAAATATTAGGTTTTGTGGGCCATACATACATCTATGTCCAGCCATAGACAATAGATAAACAGGTGGGCGTGGTGTTCTAATTAAACTTTAACTACAAGCTCAGGCCGAAGGCCAGATTTAGCTGTGAGATGGAATTTGCTAACCTCTGGCCTATATACAATAGGAGAATTTGGATCAGTGAATTTATTACTTCCAAATGAATGAGTTGGTTAAGGTAAATTTTCTAGGTCAACATGAATATTTTAGGTGAAACGAAGAGAAAAGGTATTTTCTATTGTACAGATATTCCAGGGCTTTTAGGAAGTTGCTTTCACTCATTCACAAAATAGTTATTTAGTGTCTACTATGTGTCAAACACTGAGAATACAAATAATGGTGAATCAGAGAAAAGGTTCCTGCCTCATGAAATTTACATTTAGAAATTGTGAGAAAAAGGGTGTGAAAATAATATGTTGTGATAATGTGTATCTGAGGTATGGTGTAAATAAACAATATGTTGTGATAATGTGTATCTGAGGTATGGTGTGGGAGATGCTGCCCCTTTGGATTGGATGGTCAGGGAAGACTTTCTGAGGAGGCCTGTGGCTGGAAAGAGTGATGATACAAGATGAATTTGAAGAGTTAATCAGGGCTTATTTAGTGGGGCCTAAATAGGCTGTGATGAAGAATTTGATTCTTGTGCTAAGGAAGCCTTTATAAGGTAGTTTGTGCTTAAATTAAAAAGAAAAAAGCAAAAAAGGATTAAGTGAGTTGGATTAATTAAATAAATTGGATTTGATATCTCATAAGTCTGGTATTCTTTCATGTATCTGTTTATGTATCCGATTCACAAAGGCCCTTGGTATCTCAGTGATCTGCACATTTAGCTTGGGTGTGCTCGTTTTCAGTGACTCAGTTTCGTATGCCCTAATTCTTGCATATTTTATAAGACCATATTTTAAGGTGGAGTATACCATACAGTCCTCAAAAGATGTATGTAATATGCAGGACTGTCCATTTTTCTTGCATAAGGCATATCGATAGTGTTTTTTTCTGCAAGCGTATAATGAGTATATATCCTTTAGATAGACCATCACTGAGATACCTATCACTGGTGGTCTAGAGATACCAGCATAGGCATGCTAATGTAGGCTGGATGAGTTTGGGAAATGTTAATTACTTGTTTTTCCAGTTGTTGACTTGAGCCATGACACATATTTGAGATATTTTTCTGATTGTGGATTTTTAGGGCAAAAAACTGTTTCCTCCTTTTAGGGCAGAATAATATGTGTTGATGATAGAATTTTGTCTAGGTCCTTGGTAACTCTTCAGAGAGCTTCTAGTGGTGTTTCCTGTTTGTTAATATTTACTTCTGTTCAATTTATCTTTCTGCTTCCAAAAAGTGGATATTAGTTACCTGGTCATGAATTTTTCAATTCTTTGTCTCCTTTGTTTATTTTTCCCTGTATTTGATGGACAGTATTATGAGATGCTGTAATTATATCTTACATACAGGAGGAGGCAGTGATCCTCCATCTCTCCACTAATGAGAGAAAGGACAAAAAAGAGTCTGAAATCTGATTGGATGTATATAGATTGGCTAATGAAAAAAGGATTCTCTAATTCCAGAGCATCTTTCTGTCCTTTCTTTATTTTTATATTTTCTACCTAGAGGTTGCAGAGTCATGTCACATTGTTGATTCTTTGTATCCTTTTTGTGAAAATAAGGATTTATCTGAATAAAGGTAAATATCCATTCTAGCAAGTTTCTGTGCTATTTTATTGTCCTTGAGAGGATTACAAAGCTGTAGTGTGTCATCCCTACTCTTACTATTTTCCGTCTGAAGCCTGATGCAGCAGTTTTCTTACCCTTCCTTTTACATATGACTAATTGAGAATTGGTATGGATGCTTCCTTTTTTTTTTATTTTTTAAAGACTGACATCTGAGCTAACATCTATTGCCAATGTTCTTTCTTTTTTCTTCTTCTTCTCCCCAAAGCCCCCCACTACATAGTTGCATATTCCAGTTGTAGGTCCTTCTGATTGTGCCATGTGGGGCCCTGCCTCAGCATGGCCTGATGAGCGGTGCCACGTCTGCACCAAGGATCTGAACTGGTGAAACCCCGGGCCGCTGAAGCAGAGCACGTGAACTTAACCACTCTGCCGCGGGGCCGGGCCTGGATGCTTCCTATTTTTCATGTTCATAATTGAGTTTGTTAAATTGCTTGCACTGCACATATTTATCATCATGATTTGGGCGCTGTGCTAGAGAGCTTCCATCTGCCCTTCTAGCTCTTGTCTTTACCCTGCTCTGGCTCCAGGCAGCTGGTTTGTCTGGACCTGCAAATGGGTTTTCTTGCCTCCTGGCTTCTGGTTGAGTTCAGTTCGTGTGCAACTTTCTGTCAGCCCGTAGAAGAAAGGAAGGAGGGAGAAGGTAGGATATTTACTTTCTTAACTTCTGCCCTGTGGGGTTTCTACAGCCTGGCCACATTCTTCCGTTGAAGGTCATGGCTCTCATCAAGGAGCTCTCCTTGTTTTAAAGTTCTGCTGACTTCTTTCTCCCCTCCTCCTTCATTGCCATTGGGTGGTGTTAGGCCCTGCTGTAACTAACTCTGGGATCCTGTACTCTCACTTGTGATTTCATTACTGCCTACCTATGCTTTATAAACAGTCACATCATTAAACTTTGCTCAAACCAACCAAATTGAGTGTGCTGTCTGTTTCCTATGGCAACCCTGACAGATAAGTAAGCTTTTAAATATTTTAGGTTCTGTAAGTGGCTATTATGATTGCAAATCTAAAGTGGATTAGCACTAGAATAAGGAAAAAAAATTATTTTGACAATTTCATGAATTTATTCTGTTGGCTGATATATGATTTTATTTTTAATTCCTCTAAGATTTGGTTTTGAGTATTATCACTCTGTTTATTGAACACTTAATATGGCACAACTCATTGTTTTAAGCATTGTGGGGAATTCAGGAGTAAATGAAACACATGCTCAGTAATTTTAGTATGAGGCAGTTTGTAACGAGTTTCATGTGAGAGGTACGAAGTGCTATATAGAGTTCAGAGGAGGGAGATTATTCCGTCAAAGACCACTTTGATTCTGTCCGCAGCAAGAATGAAGGGAGACCCACAGTTTCCTGTGTTCCTGGTGAGACCTCCACTTCCCAGTCCTTGCTTACCATCACCACCACTGCAAACCACTTAAGAGAGTAGGCCCAAAAGTAATAACTAATACTATTTAAAGTTTGACATACGTGCCACTTATGAGAGCAAAACGTATAGTAATTCATTTAACCCTTTCAGCATTCCTGTGAAGCAGGTTCTGTTATTAAACAGAGTTGGAATTCACACTTAGGCAGTCTGGTTCCCTAGTCCAGGCTCCTTACTACCACAACCACCGCCTTAGTCTGCAATTATCCACCTGCCCCAAAGAGATTATCAAAACTAATTCCATCATGTGCGCAGCCCTTTCCAGTGATGGCTTCTAGGTATCATTCTTGCTCCTTGTGATGTTTCTAGTCCCCCAGCACCATGCTCCTCATGTCAGTAGACTTTTATCACCTGCTGTGTGTTCTTGTTGCAGTCATACCAGCCAGCCCCCCTCATTTGTTATAGATTTAGCCCCTTACATGTTTTTTCCCCACTAGTGTTAATTATTTCTGCCAATCCCAGTATCCATGTAGGTAATCCACATGATTATCATAATAATAGATAATTTGGCTTCTTGAATTCCTTGACCTCTTATCTCCAATGATCCTTCATCCTATTTTAGACTTTTTATTTATCCATTACTGTATCACCTCTCAGGTTTTAAGTTCAAGCTTCCTCTTCTCCGACCACCACTGCTTCTCTCTTCCTAGCTCATTCCCTCTAATTTCTAACTAACAATTTTGGGACAACCATTAGACCCTGCAGTCCACTGACACTAAACTTCTTTGTTGTCCATATCCTCATTGTGTCTTCGTTTTTCTTAGCATTGCTTAGATTTCATGGACTATTGTTATAACCACTCCCTTTTAACTCCTGTGCTGTTTTACCTGACTAAAGCCAATACTCTTCCTACTTTGTACCTAGTAGCCAGATGAGGCTGGAGGAAAACACGCAACTATTCTCACTAGTTTCACTTTAAATACTCATGACTACAAGGCCTCATTGCTGCCTGCAGTCTTAGTCAGTTCACTCTCCCACTCTCCTTCGATTTTGAAAAACCTTCCCTTTTCAGTTGATGGTGTTTATTATTTTACTTTACAAAAAATTAAACTCAAGCAGAAAAGAGAACTTTATACTTTCCTGTAAGCAAATCTACAAACCTGAAAGAGTAATTTTAGTAGAATGGTGGGAGCACGAAGCCAGCTTTTAAGGGACTAAAATGTGAATGGGTCATAAGGAGATAAAGAGACTGTGACATTTTCCCAGATTTGTCCCTGGAACATTGTCTCTCTTAAATGAATCTTGCCCAATAACAGGTTAGTGGCTAAGTAAAATGGAGAAATGCTGAAAACTATGTAGTATATATATGGAAAGGAAGTTTCCATCTCCTGGCCTAGATTTTACTAAAGCTTTGGTTTTCAAACTTTGGCCTATTTTACAGTCACCTAGAGGGCTTGCTAAAGCATGGATTGCTGGGCGCCACTTCCAGAGGTTCTGATTTCATAGGGTTGGGTGGCTTCTGAAAATTTACATTTACAAGTTCTTAGGTAACACTGATGCTGCTTGTCCGGGGAATTGGGGAATCCCACTTCGAGAGCCGCCACTTCACTTGAGTAAGAATTCAGCTTCTGAGAGTGGCAGGTATGGTTAAGATTTTGAGCAACATAGAAAATAGCTATTGTTGGGTAACATAGAAGTAAGATCTCTGTGATCTGTCTTCAACCCATCTCCTTCTTATTATTTATTTGTATGTTTATTATTTATTATTCATTAATTGTTTTTAGTTTAAAACATTGTACATGGTAGTTAATAGGGATTTTGAAATACAAAGACTAAATGTCGTAAAGTGTCCTGAACTAATTCTGTCAGTTGTAGTTAATAATCTTTTGGCTTTGGCAAATGACTACCATGTGTCTTGTTTTCTTGTTTGGGAATTTTTAAAATAGAAGAATTAGAAATTTCCAATCCTTCCTTTATAAATGTAATTGTAAAGCCACAGAATCTTTTAAAATTACGTTTTGGGAGAATCATTAGTCAGGTTTCTGCCTAAGGAGAGTCCCATGTGGTTCTTTTTGAGTAGCTAAGTATTCCTTGGAGAATCTGGGCCTCTCCAGGATTTACAGTATTTCTGGCAGTAAGTTGCATTACCATTCTGGTGTCTGCCCTTCTTGAGCTTTGCTACTGAATATTTTTATAACGAGATTGCATCTTAGCCTATGCCTCACGTATGTCAGCTGTTACTGCTTTAATGACTATAGTATCTGTACTGAGCCCGGAGTGGGAGGGAATCATAAGAAATGTTGTTTTGAAACATGCTTGGGGTACATGATAGGAACGGAAAAAGTTGAGTACTGTTTCCTATCCTTCCTTTTATTTCTCCCTTACCCACATTGTGAGCAGGTAAGATTGACAAGGATGCTTCTTTTCCTTCTCTGGTTTCTCACATCTTTGTCAGGCTTTTTGAAGCTAGATACTATGTTCTTTTCACAGTTTCATAATTGGTTATTCTTTAATATAATTTTGGAAACCTGTGGACTTGTTTTTTATAGCTTCACTTGGGAATAATTAATTACAATAACTTGTGCATATTTAAAGTATACAGTTTGATGAGTTTTGACATACATGAAACCATCACTGTAATAGCAAGATAACACACATTTTCATCATCTCTGAGAGTTTTCTTGTGCCCCTTTGTAATGCGTTCACTGATTGCTTTCTGTCACTATAGACAAGTTACATTTTCTAAAATTTTAAAGGAATGGAATCATACAGTATATACTTTTGCTGGGGGCAGGGGGTCCTGACTTCTCTCAGTCAGCATAATTATCTTGAGGTTTATTCATGTAGTTACTTACGTTAATAGTTTGTTCCTTTTTATTGCCAAGAAGTATCCTTGGATATTCCAGAATTTACCCATTTACTTGTTGATGGATATCGGAGTTGTTTCCAGTTTGGAGTTATTATTAATAAAGCTGCTTTGAACATTTGTATACAAATCTGAGTATGGACATATGCTTTTATTTTTCTTGGGTAAATACTTAGAAGTGGGATGGCTGGGTCATATGGTTAAGTGTGTGTTTAACTTTTAGGAAACTGCTGACTGTCTTCCAAACTGTTTATACCATTTTACATTCTTGAGAGTTCCAATTGTTCCACCTTCTCACCAGCATATGATATGGACAGTCTTACTTTGTTTCAGCCGTTCCAGTGATGTCGGTGGGTAGCTATGTAGTGGGGATCTCAGTGTTGTTTTAATTTGCATTTACATGACTATGGTGTTGGGCTGCTTATTTGCCATCTGCATATCTTCTTTCG
The DNA here is from genome assembly GCF_037783145.1 of Equus przewalskii. Classification (NCBI taxonomy): domain Eukaryota; kingdom Metazoa; phylum Chordata; class Mammalia; order Perissodactyla; family Equidae; genus Equus; species Equus przewalskii. Next base: position 15,605,329 of record NC_091835.1, read on the forward strand.
TGCAGTTGAGTTTTTTTGGTCTTTTTTATAATTGAGTTTTAGGAATTTTTTGTATATTCTGGATTCAGATTCTTTCAAATTCTTAGACATTTTGCTAATAGTTTTTATCAGTTGGTAGCATGCCTTTTCATTTTTCTTTTGTTTTTTGAAGAGCAACAGTTTTTAATTTTGATGAATTTATCAATTTTTCTTTATGGTTTTATTTAAGCTCTTTGTTTCTTATTTGAATTCTGCATCATTTCATTTCTTTGATTTATCTAAAAAGTTAAATCAGATTCTCATTTTTAGCAATTAGGAAAAAAATCATCGGAGGCAACTATAAAGCTAGCGTTGCATCTGCCTTGTATTTTTGTTATTGTTATTATACTTTAGTAACAAATTGTTTATGATTCCAGTACTTTTTGTTTGTTCTTTCTGGTTGATTTTTAAACCTGTTAAGGATGTGTGAAATTGCTCCTGGTCTAGTCTGTTTTATGGGGTGAGGGAACTGAGGTTCATGAAGGTTACATGGCTTTGCTGATGGCTTACAGTTTATGATCATTCCAAGAGCAAAAAAAGCCCAGGTTCTCTCAAATCCTGTTTCACTATTTGTTTCCCTGTGAGGTGCTGTTCTTTATGATGCTGTTGCCATTCCATTTTAATGTTACCTATTAAAATACATTTAGTTCATTTGTTGCTGCTTCATTTCTCATTATGATAAATATTCTCATTTAAAACAGTCTTAAAATTAAATGGGATAGTTTTCTGAAAGAATCATAATTTTCCCTTAAAATTTCATTGAGGATGTTGATTTTAACACTTTTTTTTTTTTAATTCTTTCCAAAGGTCTGTAAACAGATTTGGCTAGGATTATTTGATGATAGATCTTCAGCAATTCCAGACTTCAGGGATCCACAAAAAGTGAAAGAGTTCCTCCAAGAAAAATATGAAAAGAAAAGATGGTGAGTGAATAGTTCATATTGAGAACAAAGGCTTCCTAAATCACAATAATTATGGGTAAGATTAGTCTGATAGAACGAAGGAGAGAGGTAGGTAGGTAAGTAGGTAAGAAATGAGGGAATAGGTAGGTAGATAAATACCCATTATACTTTGGCTTTTTATTGGATTTTGTTTCTTTTTTTTTTTTTTTTAAAGGAAGATTAGCCCTGAGCTAACTGCTGCCAATCCTCCTCTTTTTGCTGAGGAGGACTGACCCTGAGCTAACATCCATGCCCATCTTCCTCTACTTTATACGTGGGGCGCCTGCCACAGCATGGCGTGCCAGGCGGTGCCATGTCTGCACCCGGGATCTGAACCGGTGAACCTTGGGCCGCTGAAGCAGAACGTGTGCACTTAACCGCTGCGCCACCAGGCCGGCCCGTTGGATTTTGTTTCTAAAAACATTATTTCTACTTTATCTTAACTCATCTGTGTCTAGCAGCAGCCTGTTCCTTATAATTACAGGCCTCCTACCCCTTTTTGGAAAGTTAGGGATCTGTCGTTCTAATCCTTCTCTAGTCCTGTTACCTTCTCTAGACATTTTTAGTTTATAAAGCCTCCTTTTTTAAAGTCTTCATTCATTTATCAAGTATTTATTTAGTATCTTCTATGTAGTAGGCACTATGCTAAAGCTCTTGTGTAGTAATCCATTTACTTAATTGTGTCTTGCAATAAGTCTTTGCTCAAAACATCCCTTGCTTCCGTTTTACTACCTTGTTAAGAAGGGAGCATCTGTCTATACTCCCTAACTCAATTCATCAGATGTTAATGTTTAAAAAGAAATTAAAACAGGTTGGACATATGGCTAGTAAGCCATTTAAAACAGAGCAGGGAGTATATCCTTACAGCCAGTGTTCAGATACTTTGCGCTCTCCATTTTTAGTTCTGTGAGCACAATTTAAGCCAATTTACTAAGGCTCATTAACAATGAACTCTTACTTGTCAGTATTCAATAGCGTATATGTCTTTGGGGGGTTAAGAAGGTGAGGGAGGGAGTCACAATTAGATGGAATAATAATGAGGAAGTAAATGGCCTCTTGTTTCCTGAGGAGCTGTATTTTAACCCAGAGAGTGATATATTCAAGAGCCTGTTTTGGTCCTGAGGGAATATGTGCTGTGGTTTATGGGTGAGATAGTTCTCCCTTCAGTCACTGAGCACATTGGAAAGACGTAGCTCTGATTTTTATGCTCTGCGAACTTTGCATTCTAATTGTTCTCTAGAGGAGACTACTTTTTGCAAGGCAGGATTAGCTAGGGCTATATTCAGTGGCATTAGATACATTAAGTACGAATATAGATAAAAATGTACCAGTAAAATTTTAGTTCAGGAAAGAATAAAATCTTAGAAGGTGGGGTGATAGTAAAAACATGGTGTGATATAAATGGTTCCCTTAAAATGAAGTGTATACATTATCCTTTTATCATTTCAGTTCTTAATTTCCTAGACCTTCCACACTGTAGTTAAGGGCGTTCTTTTTGCATATCCCTAGCTTAATTTTTGATTTTCCCGACAGTTTCTTTTACCAACTCAGAGTGTTAGTTTGGATAATAAACCTTAGCTGAGATTGAGATAGTTTAGCTTCAGTTAGCAAGAGAAAAAAGTGTGTGAGAATAAGAGTTGATAGAATTAAAACTATGGATTCTGCCTGCATTTAGAATAATAATAATAAACAATAATAAAAATTATTCAGACCATAACCCAAGTAACTGTAAACCTCAAATAATTATAATTCATACTGTTTTTTTTCTGTTCTGAGAAACAGGATTGTAATAACAAGAGTAATAAAAATACAGACTTTAATTGGTGGATGGGCAGAGAGAATGACCAACACTCAGGAGGCCAGGACCTGTCTATTTTAAACCTATCTTTTTTGTATACCTGTGACTTGTAACGAGAGAGTAATGCAGTGGGTTTTAACGTGACACAGGCACTATCCAAATGCAGTCTCCCCAAAAATCCTCACTGAAGGCAACTACACTTAAAACAGTGAGGCTGTTGTCATCCAAAGGGATTCTGAAATTGTTCTTTCAACCAATTTTCAAACTCACTTCCTATGTTATATAAGCTTAGCTTACTTTTAGTCAGATGAGTCTTTTGAACCAAGTACTATTATCTGGTTTTATCCTTTGCTAAGACTTGGCTGTACTCAAGCATTGGTATCATCAGTGACATGTCAAATTATGGGAAGGCTTAACTTCCTGTGTTCCTTCACGCATCTCATCCTCTCTCCCATTTATTGGAAAAAACAAAGCAGTTTTATTGTTTGTGGTTATTGTATAATTTGATAATAGCTAACACTTATGTAGCTAGCATCTGTACCAGGAACTCTCCTAAGTGCTTTACAAATGTTAACTTGTTTAGCCTTCACAGCACCCGTACCTCGATTTTATAGGTGAGAAATAGGAGGCACAAAGAGTTGAAGTAGTTTGCCCTAGGTTTCATGGCTTTGAGTGGTGGAGCTGGCGTTTGAACTCTGTCTCTGGAACAGACGGGTGCTTTTAACCGCTCTCTTTTCTTACTTCCTCCACCTGCTTGATATGGATGGTGGGGAAGAGGGCAGGGTAGGACAAAACCCAGAAATACAGAGAGCTAGAGCTCTTACGTAATCCCAGCACTAGAAATGAGCAGTGCCAGTATTTGGGTATTATATTCTTACTGCCTTTCTTTCCTTCCTTTACGCCCTTCCTTCCATGAATCCTGTATTTACATAACTGAGATCAAACCTGAAAGACCTGTAAAGTATTATGGCCATCTTTCCATGTCGAAACGGAGTAGCCGTTTAGTCTTATACAAGTTTAAGCAGTGTTGTGGTAACATACATCTACATGTATCTTATCCGGTTAATTCCTAAGGGTGAGCTTCTGGAAGGGGTATTTCTGGGGCACAGAGTGTACCTATTTAAGTATTTTAATAGATAGTAACAAAATTTGTAAAATTTATACTCAGATCAAATGCAAATGATGTTTTAATTTGCATTTTTATTAGGTTACGAGTGTTTTCATTTTATGTCTCCCTTTGTGAATTGCTTCTGTCCATTTAAACATTAGGTTGTTGATCTTATTCTTCCAGATTTGTAACAAGCCCTTATATTTTAGGCTATTAACTGTAATATAATAAATATTTTCCCTTCCTTCTGCTCTGTTTCCAAATGATATTTATGATCTTATTATACTTTAGGTTTTAAAAATTAATAAGTACAGTGTTAGGTATTCACCATGATGATTAATTGTAGGTGCTGTTGTTTTTAAAATAAGTTATTTATTATACTGTATTTATTGTTTGAGAAAAACTGTAAGTAAATAATTGTAAGAAGTTTTGTTGGTTTTTATTGCCCTTTCTCTTTGAATACTTCAAGTAAGTGTAGTCTTAAGCTATGAATTCTAAGAGGGTTTTGAAATAAGATTAATGTCAAAACGGTCTTGTACAAAATTAGAATTGAGCTTAACATTTTTGAGTGTAATATTCCCTCCATTTTTCTTAGTTAACTGCCTGTTCAACTTTGCCTGTGTTTTAGGTATGTTCCACCAGAACAAGCCAAAGTGGTGGCATCAGTTCATGCATCTATTTCAGGGTCCTCGGCCAGTAGCACAAGCAGCACACCTGAAGTCAAACCACTGAAATCTCTTTTAGGAGATTCAGCACCAGCACTGCACTTAAATAAGGGCACACCTAGTCAGGTGAGTAGTCTTTAAGTGTTTGTAGGGATTTCTACTTAAGGAGGATTGAGTATCATGAATTTGAGAATTCCTTAAGACAGTAGCGTAACCCTGTATACTAGTAGCATTATGTCCTAATGATTAATAATACACTGAAAGATTTTTGGTTAATAATACAGTAAGAGTTTTGTATATTTTTGCTGTTTTGCTCTTGCTACTGTGAGTTTCTTTGAGTTCTCCACAGCTTTGAAATATATGCAGGAACATTGCTGTAGCTGTCTGTCATGTAACACAATTAGTAAAACATGAATCTGTGGTCACCATCAGAGTTAGAACAGTGTAGCCTCTGTGATGTATTTTCACAGAAAAGGATTTCTCAAGCAGCAGAACTTCCCCCCATGCCTGATTGTGAAGCATGTCTATCTTGGAAAAGCAGGTGGCTTTGCATTATGTACCTTATTCTAAAAAACTGAATAGACTGAAGTCTTTCCATAAGTTGGTACCTGGAATTTGTACTTCTGCATTTATTACAGTTTACTGAGCTGTGACAAATCTGTTACTATGTGGCATTCCAAGGTCTATTCTACACAACACTGGTTCTGAGGCATGGTACTATTTGAATTAAATCCCACTTCTTTAATAATGCACACTGGGGCATCTGGATAAATTGCTCCATTTTCATAACAAGTTTGAACAATGCAGAGAAGGGTTAAGTCAGGATATTGAAACTCTTCCTACGAATCAAGGATGTTCTCTGAAAGCCTTATCTCACTTCTTAGCAGTAAGTCCCTCTTGTGTCATGAGGTATATCAGCTGTTGTAATTACATTTCTTTGCTTTTGATTCTCTACTTAAAATTGAGAGGTAGTTTAGGAATAGATGTTGAAAATTTGTGCTTTTCAAAGAATACAGTACTCAAAACTACAGATATATAATAATAATAATAATCTTATAAACTGTGCTTTAAGCTTGGTGAATTGGAAATAGTGTTATCAAAATTTAGTAGATCTGACTGGAAACTCTTTATGGTTAATATGTGGTTTATAGTCCCCTGTTGTAGGTCGCTCTCAAGGGCAGCAGCAGGAAAAGAAGCAGTTTGACCTTTTAAGTGATCTTGGCTCAGATATATTTGCTGCTCCAGCTCCTCAGTCAACAGCTACAGCCAATTTTGCTAACTTTGCACATTTCAACAGTCATGCAGGTAAGTGTTTTTCCTGAGAGCTTTTGCCAGAGATGTGTATAAAGCACCAAGAAACATCCATTCTTTTTTAAACCTAATATCAGTAAACATTCTGTTGAGAATATTTGGTCCCCCATAGCTATTGAGGTGTGATGTAATCATGTAACCCTGGGGCTTTTTCATCGCAAAAGAGATTATACTTAATGTCAGATGTTAACATGACCTCTTTCTACAGAAAAATGGGAAAAGACTTTTCAGTTATTTTTTTACACTTTTATTATGGAAAATTGCAAATATTCAAAAGTGATCAGATAATGTAACCTTCGTGTAGTCACTCATGGCTAATCTGGTTTTGTTTATCATTCTGCTCATTTCCTCCTCATATTGTTTTGAAACAGATTTTAGACATGTTACTTTATTTTTAAATATTTTATATGTATCTATAAAACAGAAGGACTTTTTTGTTAAACATAACCATAGTAGTATTACCACTCCCTAAATAATAGTAATAATAATTCCTTAGTCAGTGTTCAGATTTCCACTCCAGTTCTCACACATACACACACACACACAGTCTGGATCTATTAATGCAAAATGGGGATATTCCAAATTTATCGTTCCTTCATTTATCAGCTGAAAAACTTCTTTACAAAACATTGGTTATCCAGTGGTATAATTAGTATAGCAAAGTCAATATATAATTGATTCTGATCAGTCAGATACCGGAATGAGTTGATTCCTTAGCATTTTTTAACGGTAACCTCTTTTTTCTTCAGTATCATTATGAATTCATAGATTTAAACCTTTGATGCATCTCAACTTTGTTGTCATTATTATCTTCCTTTGTCCCATCTTTGGGCTGGGAATATCTTCCAATTGGCTCCTGAGGCTGTAACTCCCTTTTTTATTCCCAGATTTAACATGTTTGTTATGAAGATTTTAACACACTTCACCAAAAGTTAGAAATTATGGAGTTTTATTTTGTTAACGAATATGCAAATATTGCAGTTACCTAGGTACCATTTAAAAATTGATTATTGAAATAGAGATGGATTCATTTGTATCTCTCTGTTATTGTAACAGTAACAGCAAATGGGCTTTGGAGTCAGAATGTCCTGAGTTCAGATGTTGATCTTGTCCCTTATTGTCTGTATAACCTTGGGCAAGTTACTTAACATTTTGTATTCTGTAAATTGGCTTTGATAACTTCCTAACTGGTGAGGAATTTAAGGGGTTTAGCATATAGAAGCTACAATAAATATTGTTTTTCCTTCTGTCTCTCTCACATACACAACACATACCACATATATGTTGTTCATATATATACACACATATATATATACGCACACAAGTATGTATACCTATATGCATTTAACACATAGGATCGTACTCCATATAGAGTTTTTATCCTGTGTAACCTTTGGATCTTTACTGAGGTTCCCCAAATGGTTTAGAGTCGTTTCCTAACAGCTTGTTAATGTTTTGAGTCTTCACAGTTGTTTCTTTATGCTTCTTTCTACTTTTTTAGAAGGTATGATGTAAATAGTCTAAAAACATCAGTTGTATTTGTATTAGAGATATGTGTGGAATCTATTTTGGATGCCAGTAAGCTTTGCTGTGTGTGTCATAGAAAGTTTACCCATCTGCATTTGTGAGTGGTTGAATTAGCATCAAACCAAATGCAGAACACTAATTTAAGAATTGATTTAATCATTTTGTGGCAGTTTTATTTGATAATTTGAAACCTTGCTTTATATTTTTGCATGTTTGTATAAGGATATTGGCTAAAGCTTATTATTTCGTTGTCACTGATTTCCATAACTTTAATTATAATCAAGAAAAATTCAAGACTATCTTTCTAAAATGTGTATTTCACTATTTTCAGAGCACAGCAGAAACCACTGCTTACAGAATTAGATTCCCTATTTGTATTTTAGAACTGATTTTTTGTTTTTTTATTTGTTATTTTTTTTTTTAAAGATTGGCAATCTTCTTTTTTTTCCTTCTTCTCCCCAAAGCTCCCCAGTACATAGTTGTATATTCTAGTTGTAGGTCCTTTTGGTTGTGCCGTGTGGGACACTGCCTCAGCATGGCCTGACGAGCGGTGGCATGTCTGGTGAAACCCTGGGCTACTGAAGCAGAGTGCACAAACTTAATCACTTGGCCACAGGGCCAGCCCCTGATTTTATGTTCTTTTACTCACCTCTGAGATTGTGATACCTTTTTTCCTTTCCTTTCCTTTCAATTTGACAATCTGGCTTGTAGTTGGATAGTAACTTGTAGTTGGATAGTAATGGTATAGAATATATCATTCATATATGGACACCCCAAAATGTGCCATTTGAGATAGTTTGAAAAATTGTAGAAAAACTGCTCTTCAGCCTCATTTCTTTCTAGCAAGTATTAAAGGAACTTTTTTGTTTCAAATGTTAATAAAAGCATTTTCTGAGGACATGCTACAGAAGGAAATTATAATGTAATTTAATGTATATTTGTGTGCATCTGTGTTTGCTTTAAAAAGGGATCCTAGGATGAAGAGGATCTCTTTTTCAGGAGAGATTATACTGAGAAGAGTAGAAGTCAGGAAGCTTGGTTGTTGGGGCTGTGGTAGGTTTCCCTTCTCCTACATTAGCTGAGCAGCAAAAGCCCAGAAAATGTGGAGAGCCTCTTTTCCCTTCACCCTCCAGGTGGGAAGCCAGTTCCCCCTCTGACCAGACAGGAGCCCCAGCTCTCTGTTCCCACCCTTGCTTTTGAATGCAGGCAAAAAGAGTTGGTAGAAGAATCAATGAATATAGAGTTAGCCTTCTGGATTTTATGAATATTCTGGATTTATCTCAATTTTAGGTTTATTGAAATACAATTTAAAATGACTGACTACCAAACTTTTTTGTAAATTTTCCATTTATTTCATGTTTCCCGTGTGTTTTTGTTTTTAGTGCAATTTGTGAGTATTCACTGATCAGGGAATTAATGTTAAACTTTTCTGTGTAGCCGTGTCACTGCAGGTCTGCAGACTGATGTAATTCATACCATGGTTGCACTCAGGCTTTTGAAAAACAGCTCCCTGAAAATCTTCTTTGAAAATAATAGCCATCGTTTAATAGTAGAAAATTATAAAGAAAAATAAATGAAACCTATGATTTTATCAGATTGATAGGAGATGGAAGATCTTAACTATTTTGTCTCCTTTTTACGTATAGTGGAAATGGTAAGATAGATGACTCTATGAGGAAATAGGTTAATAACTATGTAGATTAGGTCAGGTTGCCTAAGGGTAGTAGTTTTTTAGCCTGAAATTCTTATTTACAAATGACTACTCAAACCGCCTTTTTAAAACTTCATTTGATTGCAGGAGAATAAAATATATATGCATATTGCAAGAAGAAGCTAATAAAATTACTCATTTAATTTCCCTTCTAGTATAGTTGATGTCATCTTTTACATTTTACTTTGCAGTAGATTTTAGGTGTAAATCAGTGTCATGGTTCAATCTGAAATGTTTTTTTCCAGAGCCTTTGCAAGCACTCTGAATCTTTATTTTTCCATATATGGTTCACAGATAGAAGTTATTGATAGCTGAGTTCTCGCTCTGAAATTCTTTTTTTTTTTAGTAGTAGGTGAAAATTTTCGCCTGAGCAGATTGATGTGACAAATGGGAGCTTTAATAGCAAATGATAATTATTCAGATATGCCAGTCTGGTTAGCATTGTTTTGTAGGGAAACCTGTTCTTTTGCAGATAGTTTAATAGCTTAAAAGCCGGAAGTCTTTACCTTTCATCTGAACATTCTGGCTAAGATGGTGTATGTGGTTGTCTGTCAGCGGTGGGATCATTGTGTTCAGGAAAAGTCATCTACAGAAATATACATGCAGTTAAAAACATAATTTACCTACAGAATGTAGTAGTCATTCTGCCTGGTAATAAACATATCACCAAACCTATGAACTGTAAACTGCAGGTGATTTTTGTCCCACCTTATACTAGGGATGTCAAATTCAGTTGGCTTGCCACCCGGTTAACCCAAGTGAGTGATATTTGGAAGTGTGGAAGGAATTGTGGGGATGTTAAAATCTCCTGTTGCCACATGGAAATATAGATTTAGCATTACTAGTTATATTGATTTTCTTTTAAGAAAAGCAAGAAATCTTGTTTAATGTGAAATGTTGTCTTTTTAAACTTTGGGAATTGACAAAAAAATTTAAAATATTGTATAGGTGAAATAAAGTGTATTTGTCAGCTGAATTTGATAAGGGATGTTAGTTTCCATCCTCTGGTCTCTACATTTATCTTTGAGTACTTGTTTCTCATGGAGGAGGAAAGACTATTCTCAGCAAGACTCAGGCTCATTAACATAGTTCGTTAAATTCTAAACTGAGTCAACATCTTTGTACTTTTTGAAATAAGATTATTTAAAAAGCATCTTTACTATTTTGTAGCATTCTTTTTAGTTTGGATTTCTTTGTATAGTTATTGCTTGAGGTTCCAGATTATAATTTTTGTATTATTGAATTTATTAGTTTAATTTCCAAAGTTGTGTTTACCAAAGTTTCATTCCACAGCACTTAGAAATTTTAAAAGTTGCTATAACCAGTTGTTGAAGACAGTGAATAGATTCAGTGTCTCCAAATAAAAACTTGATAGAAGTATTATAAAGCTGTGTCTTGCCATAATGAATAAGTATTTGATTAATGTGTTTAGTGCTCTGGTTGGAAATCACTGGGGAAATATAAATGTGATAAAATAGACTTGACCAAACAAAATGGATTGTATTGGACTGATGTTTTCCTGATGATGTTTGAAATGTGCTAAATTTATGTTTTCCCCCCATGTTTTAAATATAAGTTAAATGTAGAGTATATATTATTATATACTACATGTTCATATATATTTGAGGTATAAGCAATAAACTAGCTTTGGGATCTAATTCCTATTTCTACAAGGGACAGCTATATTTCATTTGTTGTTCTCAAATGCACAACTGAATTGTTCAAAAAACTTAGAAACTTGCATTTTGGAATATTAATTCACTCTGAATTTGAGAGCTTCCTATAACATGTTCTCTTTTCATTTGCTTTATAATTGTATTATCTATAATATATTTTGGCCTCATAAACTTATTTTGTCTTTTAGCAGAATTTTCTTCTTTTTGGCCTAGTATTTCAAAGCTCTTAAAGAGTGTATTCTTACTGTCTCGTAAGTTGTAGAGCGGTAGTGCTGGATTTGCAGGCAGAGACCTTCTAGTGGGTCCTCTCATTTGGCTAGTGAGGAAACGTGCAGCCAGAACAACTGAGGCCTTGTCCGAGGCTGTGCAGTTACCTATGTTAGGATGCAACTCTGACTGTTATCTCAGATTCTCTTTCCACCAAACTCTGCTTGGTTATTGGTATTCTCAGCAATACTAAGAGGTAACTGTGTTTAAACTTGTATTATATTTACTATTTAAACGTGTTTCCAAAATGTTTTTCAAGAAGTTAATTTTTAAATTTATTATTTGTCTGTTAGAGTTTCTTCCATTATATTTATTTTGAGGAAAGTAAAATTTCAGCCTATAGAGAAATTGAATTTTATCCTATTAAGTAAAAATAGTGACAACATTACATGGTATTCAGAAAATACAGAATTTATATTGTTAAGCAATAAGCAGCCTTTTAGGTACTTCTTTGTGGTGTTTGAGAGATAGGACAAGCAAGTTTAAAAAAGATTTTCAACAACAAAATGTGAGCAGTGATATGTGGGAAAGCACCTTGCATGTCAGAAGTGCTGGGTGTGAGTACACTGGAATTTATTAACCTGTTTATCTTACTTAGTTTGTCATAAGCCTTTTTGTTCTTTTATATGATTTCTTTAATGGCTGCATTTCATAGTATGATCCATAATATATTTACCGATCCTTCATTGCTAGCCATTTGAGTCTGATTTTTTCATTAAAATAAAAAACACGTTGTTTAGCTATTAGGTACAACCTAACTCATTTGCAAGATTATTTCTTTACAAGAACTTCCTAGAAGTAGAACTACCTGCACAGGATCTAAAATGGCTGACTTGTACTCTGTTGATGACATTGAACATTTCTCCATCTTTTGGACCTGCTTTTCATTCCTACCACATAGTAGTCCCTTTCCCGCATCCCAACCACTTCTTATTCTCATCATACCCTCTATAAAAATTTTATGCAGCTTCTGTTTTGGCCTTTAAAAAAGAAATCTTTTGAGTTGTTTTACTTTGTTACATATTTTAAGTTTAGAGAAGCCTAGAATTTTGCTCTCAGGTTGATGACCAGTTGGGAAGTATCAGTTGGTCTTTTTTGCTGAGTATGAGTAGACTTTTGTTATAATTTTTAGTAGTTTTTATCATTTCTTAAATTTTAGTATGTGCTTAAAAATGGCAGGCTTCTAATAGAATGTGATTATCTTCAATTTATTTGACAGTCATGTATCTCTTGTTATACAGCCACGTTTGTTTTTGTTTTCCATTTTTATATGCCATGGTGTAACATAGCTGTAAACTTTAATAAACGACCCCCCCAAAATAATGTAATTAAACCATCTTCTATCATTATTTTAGATTCACATAGCTGAAGAATCACTCATTACCATTTTAACTCTGAATTTTCCAGAATGTATCCTATGTCCTAAATTTCTGTCTGCTTTACTGTAACTCATGTATTTAGTGCTCTTAATTCAGAGTTTCCTTTAATAGAGTCATTTTTACAGTACTATTCCTGGGGTCACTCAAAGAGTATGGTGTACAAATTTATCATTTTACACTTCAGTGTTTTTGGAAATTTCTGGATACCCTTTAATAAATTGCTTGAAATTGGGTTAAATACTGGTAGGATTTAAAATCTGATTTATAAGTCAATTCTCTTTGAAGTGAAGTTTTGAGAAATAGAAACTTTTCATGAAGTTCTTAAATTCATTTGTGGTGTTTTCATTTATCGTTTTCATATTCGTTAACATATATTGTTCCTTACCATTTACAGCTCAGAATTCTGCAAATGCAGATTTTGCAAACTTTGATGCATTTGGACAGTCTAGTGGTTCGAGTAATTTTGGAGGTTTCCCCACAGCAAGTCACTCTCCTTTTCAGCCCCAAACTACAGGTAGAGCTTCTCCAGCATTATGCTTAAATGTTTACTTTAAAAACAAAAGAAAAGTCTCTAGGCGTATTTTTGAAAAATTACTCTAAACTTAAATTCTATAATTACCTAATTTTAAAATAGTTCTGTCTTACAAAGCTCTGGGGAAACCTGACGTTTGTATTTTTTCTGTGTTCATTTGTTTTTCTGAACTCTTTGGTATGTTGTCTAATTCACGACATCTGTTCTCCTCCTTTTCCTGCACATGAATCTTCCTTAAATTTCTTGGACACAGAGGCATTAAAGTACTAAAAGTTTTTAGTTCACAGAACACATTGATTGAGGCTCTGAATAAAGGAAGCTAATTGATCGCTTCCATAGAACTAAAAGTTTAAGTAATATTCAGAGCAAAAAGCTTGAGAAAATAAGTGTTATTAGTCAAGAGTAGATTTTTTAATGATCACTTTAATCAAATTTTGAAATACTTTTCTGTGCAGGAATTGGTCTTTAAACATGGATACTCTCATGTAAACTGTATTGCTTTCAGAAACTCATTAAACCCTTGTTTAGATCTTTGGCTGATTACTTTTCTTTCAACTTTTAGCTCTGTGTATTGTCTTAAATCCTTTTCTTTCAATTTTCTTTTTTTTTTTCCTTTAAATTTCATCATTTACATAATTTCTGGCTGTCCAGCATTTAGAATGCTTTCATCTAGCTGCAGTTTTGGGGAATTTACTTCAGCTTTTCCTCTCCAGGCTACCAACAGTAAGTTCTGTTGTCAAGTAGGCGTCTTTTACTAATTTGTATGTTTTATACTGTATTTCATGGGTTTTCAATTATAAAATGGTAATCGTCTTTTAATAATAATCCTACATACATTCCCGCTTTTACTCCCTCTTCACTATTACTAAACTCAGGCTCAGAACACAATGGTATGTAATAAAAGAATTAGTTGATTTAATAATTCAATTTTTAATAATTTCTTCATGCAGTTTTGAAAGCTGAATATGTACTTTGTTCACCAGCTACTTGTAACAGATCATAATCTTTCAAATACAAACACACGTTACTTAGTTTTAATGGAAAACAGCCAGAGTTTAATTTCTGAAAGAAATTTTACCCATATATATTTGTTTTATAATGTTTAAAAAACTGATCGATGGAAAGTTTGTGTTTTTCTTTTTAGTAGCAATATATCTTTTCTGTTTTAAAAATATTTGTGTGCTTTGCTATCACTTTAATATATAACTAATGTAAATACTATTTTGATTGCTGAAACTAATGTTTAGGCATAAAGAACCAATTTCAAAAGAGTAGGATCAGAAGCATAGAATGAAGTACTGGCTTTGCTCTTTTCTTAGTACTTTAGGTCCAGAGCAGACATTAAAATCTTAGCAGGAAATATAAAATAGTGACCATTAGGTGAATTGTGCTCTATGAAGTAAAAAATTGCAATAGTATTTAAATTATTTATATATTGTGTACTGTAATTTTTATTCCTTGAACTATATAATAGAGCATGGTTTTACTGAGGACATTATGGTGGTGTATGCACATTGTTAGTTATTAGGTGGAATTAATAGCTCTTCAAGTAAAAGAAGTCTAAAGCTCAAAGACCACCTTTTAAGAAATTTTGGATGAAAATCTTATATCTTAAACATTTTAAATCTCTACCCTGAGATTTGTTTCAACCAAATCTCCATGGAGATGCAAAAGCATGTGGTGGAAGACACTTTGTGTCTTGCTTGTGGAGTCTGTTTAGGGAGAACTAGTAAAAGGTCATAGTGTGTAGCTCAATGTTCTGTAAAGTAACTGAGTCAAACCAGGTAGCATGGAGTTGCTCCCCTTGTGAATTACATTCTTCGCTCCCAGGGTAGATAATTACACATAGAAACTTGTTACCCTTCATGTTGCCAGGCCTTTGAAAATCTAGCTTCACAAATTATAAAAAGTCGTATGTAGATGATTAAAGTTAAATGCTGTTTTCCAGTTATTAATTTTAAGAATGTAGGATTGCTTCTAGAACATGTTATTTAGGAAGAAATGATCATATAATCTATCAAAGGATATTGGGAAAAGTGTAGAAACTTCAAGTGTTCTGTTTATTCTGTTACAGGTGGAAGTGCTGGATCAGTAAATGCTAATTTTGCTCATTTTGATAACTTCCCCAAATCCTCCAGTGCTGATTTTGGAACCTTCAATGCTTCCCAGAGTCATCAAACAGCATCAGCTGTTAGTAAAGTTTCGACGAATAAAGCTGGTCTACAGACTGCAGACAAATACGCAGCACTTGCCAATTTAGACAATATCTTCAGTGCTGGGCAAGGTACCAAGCTTTACACACAACAAATACAAATTTTTGTGTTCAGCAGTCCTCTAAGTTTGGTTGTATTTCTTAAAATCTGAGGATGCTGTGCTATTCTTAGTTGTTATATAGAAATTTTGTCTACAGTAAATGTTCATGACTATATGGCACATTTTGAATCTGAAATATCAACTACAAAACTGAAGGCATAGAAATGAATTTATAAACTTCTAGTTTTAGAAGAAAATAATTGACAAATATTTAATTTTGTATTAGAAAGCATGCTTTACTGTTCTAAGTCCAAAAAGGGCCAAGAAATCCTTTTAATAGAGCTGACTGGAAGGTCTATAATATATTCATCTTGAACCATTTTCTCTTAATATTTATTTTTTTAAAGAAAACATGATTTTTACACTGTATTTTTATACTCAGCTTTGGTCTTAAAGACCAGTATTTTGCCTCTCAAAATGCATAGTGCAAGCAAGGGCCTGCTTTCAGGCTGGATTCTGTCCCCTGATGTCTGGGCCTGCTTTCTCATCCCCAGAGTGAGTGTAGGAGTAGCACTGAACTCATGGAGTTGTGTTCCATCTGTTGTTGCATGTAAGGCATTTAGCACAGTGCATGGCCTATAGTGAGTGCTTAGTAAATGTTTCCTCTTACTACTCACTCTAAGTTTTCCTGGACAGTCTTGGGAAAATGGTATTAATAGGTTGTTCACATTAAGTCCAGCATTTTATGAATTTATATGTTCACTTGAATGAGATGCCTGTGTTTTAGAGATGGTAATGTAGCACTTTGAGAATTTCTTCTTTATGCACAGTTTAGATTTGTTATTGGTACAGAGTCTTAGTGTTTGTAGAAACAATATTCTGTCTTTACCACAGTGGTGTGTATAGCTACTAATAATGGTCCAGTATTTCCTAGATTATTTATTAGGTAAAACTCCAGAATCCTGTCCATTTATTTGCTTAGTTCCAGATCAGTTTTAAATTTATATATGTTCCATTGCAAATTTGGTTGATAAGTTGAAAGTGTAACTTTAAATTTTTGGTGTAAATTGTGTTTGTTTGTTCACAGGTGGTGATCAGGGCAGTGGCTTTGGGACCACAGGTAAAGCTCCTGTTGGTTCTGTGGTTTCAGTTCCCAGTCAGTCAAGTGCATCTTCAGACAAGTATGCAGCCCTGGCTGAATTAGACAGCGTTTTCAGCTCTGCAGCCACCTCCAGTAATGCATATACTTCCACAAGTAATGCTAGCAGGTACCTGCTTAGTGTTCCTGCTTTGTGTTTTATCTTTTAATCTTTTTTCAACTCTGAATAATAATGTTGTTAAATAATAACTATTTTGGGGTGTAATTTTTAAAGTATTTAATATTTGTATAAATTTGAGGAGACTGAGTTTAATTTGCTAATAAAATAATACACTTTGAATAATTACCATAATTTTATCTTTTCATTTAATCAGAAGTATTCCTCCTTGAAATACCAAAATGTAATTAAGAGTATGTACACGTCTCCAAATGGTCAGTTATTTACAGATTTAATTATACTCAGCAGAGAACTGTTTAGGGTACAGTTTTCAGTCATGAAGGCTAAATACTGAAAGTAACATATTGTAGCCTTAGTTGTAAATAAACATTTTTAGAGATGTTTGTACCAGGACCCGACACCACTTCTCTCTCTCTTCCATGTCACAGTGGTATTTACAAATAGTCATATCTGTTACTGTGTTCTGGGGTATCTGGCGTAAAGGAATTCTTGGCAGCAGGAAGCCTAACACATTTTAACAACATCAGATCTTTAAAAACTCTTCTAGTTTTGACTTCTTCATTTAAGAGTTAAGGAAACAGACCTAGAAGTACAGGTGAATTACCTGTACAGTGTTTTATGCATCTCTTTGTTTTCCATTTCTAAGCTTGTCTCTTCTTCTTTCTTTTGTTATCCTAGTAGCTGATTTCCCTTTAGCACCTTTTCTAGAGAGAAATGGTGGGATTGTAGCACTAACTACTTGGGTTCTCCAGTAATAAATTTTTTGTATGCCAGATGGAAAAAATTGAATCCAAAGAATAAAATTTAAAATGTTTATATATTTTTTGTTTTATTAATATTGTCTACGTTGGACATATGTAATAGTGGGCCAAAACAAAGTGGCCATGAAGTCTGGAAACATAGACAGGTATACAAAACAAATAGTTTATTGATACTACATTACTGTACGTAGTGGGCCACAGAGTGTGGTCCATGGAATGTTTGGAATACCTGAGTCCCTTTCAAGGTTAAAATTATATTCATAGTGATTCTGAGAGGTTTATTTGTGTTTTAATAAAATTTAATAAAATTACATTTTTACTGCTTCATCAAGAATATTAAGAAAAACTGAACCAACAATATTCATAAGTAAAACTGAATGTGTGGTGGTAAGAAATATGATGATTCATAGGTGGCTACTCGCATGGTTTGGTGCCATGGCCTCAATTCGTGCTAAGACGCCGGCATGTTTTACCTGCCATTGTTCTTGCACCATCAGTAAAAATGTCAGTTAGTGAAATCTTGACCTTTAACTATGTCTTCTTAATTGTCCCTGTGTTGAAGTGAGGTGTACATCAAGCGGTTCTTGATGTATCGATGCATATTGAAGTGTGATGGCTGTTTTGAGGTAAACCAACTTGTGTGGTTGTTTGAGTTGTGGAATGAACCAGCCACTTGTTTTATGGAACACAATTTTTCCTTGAATGTATGACTGTGATAGATATTTGGCAAACATTTTCTCAAAAATGGAATATTTTATTCTGTCACTTTAAGGAAAATAACTGATAATATTCACACTTTCAAGCAATTATTAGAATTTTGCAAAACTTATTGACCTCACCATGAGCTTGACAGCTTCCCATTACTTTTCTGATGAAATGGGTGGTGATATTAATGACTGTAATTTTTTGATTTTGTGTAAAGAAATGTGTTGACATTTGGAAGACTGGCATCAAGTATTTTCCAAATGATATAAAAGCTGTAGAAGATTCA
This sequence comes from Equus przewalskii, assembly GCF_037783145.1. NCBI lineage: Eukaryota > Metazoa > Chordata > Mammalia > Perissodactyla > Equidae > Equus > Equus przewalskii. The sequence continues at coordinate 15,623,544 of NC_091835.1, forward strand.
TTTAAAGTGCGAGATAGACTAGTGGATGTTACTTTAAGAGAGTACAAAAATCTTTATTGATATGGTTTCAAATTCCATATTGCAACCAACCTTTAGGAAACTATCACTGTTGTTTTTGGTATGATAAAGAAAATATCCACAATTATCTGAAAAATCTGTTAAAATATCCCTATTTATTGTTCAACTTCGTATCTATGTGAGGCCAGTTTTTCTTCCTATACTTCAACCTAAATAACATACCGCAGCAGATTGATCTTCTAGTAAGCCAGCCATTAAAGGGATTTGCAAAAGTATCAAAGTGTTACTCTTCTCAGTAAGTTCCTTTTATTTTGGAAAATCTAGTTATTTGTCATAAAAATGCTCCATATGTTAGCATGTAGTGATTGCTGTATTATTTTCAAATGAATAAATTTTTAAAAATTTCTGTACTGTATGTATTGATAAATATACCACACTTAAACAAAGGCTCTTTGGGGTTCTTCATAATTTTTCAGAATTTAAATGTGTCCTGAGACTTAAAGTTTGAGAACTGCTGTGATACATGAATGTTCATAATTATTTGTTTCCACATTTTATGGCCACCCTGTAGATAGATTACCCTTTCTTTTTTTATATGAACTGTTTCAATATTTGTTTTTAGCAATGTTTTTGGAACAGTGCCAGTGGGTGCTTCTGCACAGACACAGCCTGCTTCTTCAAGTGTGCCTGCTCCATTCGGAGGTATGTGTTTCTGCTGTATATATACTGGTTTTTATGAAGAGCCAAATGTATATTGTAAAGCATTTTCTTAGGGGTACCAGAAGACAGTCAAAGCAAGGATTTATTATGAGACAGCTCTAGTTATCTATCTTTAAAAATATATAAACAAATACTTTAGATAATTGAATACAAATGTATTAGGATTTTATTGTGTATTTTATAATTTTTTAAAGCTACACCTTCCACAAATCCATTTGTTGCTGCTGCTGGTCCTTCTGTGGCATCTTCTACAAATCCATTTCAGACCAATGCCAGAGGAGCAACAGGTAAGAAATAAAGATAGATTATAGAACAGTAAACTTTGGAAAAGGTATTTGTTGCAGAGACACCATGTGAAAAACATCAGAAAATAAGGTGTCTTTCTTCCTGAAGTGAATGGGAGATAGATGGGAGAGTCTGTCTATAAAGGCAAATGCTAACTGAAAATTTATAAAATCCTGAAATTTAATATTTGAAAGGGACCTTAAAAGTTATCTAGTGCCCACTGCTACTCAGTTAAAGCTTTCATTTTTCAGGTGAGGAAGCTCAAGCATGGAGACGAAACTTCCTTGAGCCACACAGCTAACTTATGACAGAGATAGTACTTGAACACAGTAATTCTGACTTATTTGGTTGCCTGGTTTCAGAGTTACTGGTTATAACTCATTCAATCTCAATAGGAAAAATTTATGAGAAGTTTGTTTTGTTTTGTTTTTTGCTTCTCATGAGATTGCAAGGGATGAATGGACTTTGTTACATGAGGACTTAATAATCAGGTCTTTTTCTAATGCATATCTCTTTTAGAGTGTTAACATTTTTAATTATCTATTTATTTAATTTTTCTGAGGAAGATTCACCCTAAGCTAAGTTCCACTGCCAGTCTTCCTCTTTTTGTATGTGAGCCACCACCACAGCAACAGCATAGCCACTGGCAGACAAGTGGTGTAGGTCCATGCTTGGGAACTGAACCTGGGCTGCTGGAGCGGAGTGTGCTGAACTTAACCACTAGGCAACCTGGGCTGGCCCAACATTTTTTAACTTGTGGGAATAATATTTGAATATTTTTTCTTTTGATAGCCTTTTTTGTCTTAATCCTCTTTATCCCTCTCTCTCTTTTTTTTTTTTTGGTTCATACTGCAAGCCAGACATATCTTTCTTGTAATGTACCTTTTTGTTTTAGATTGGCACCTGAGCTAACAGCTGTTGTCAATTTTTTTTTCCTTTTTCTCCTCAAATCTCCCCAGTTCCTCATTGTATATTTTAGTTGTGAGTCCTTCTAGTTGTGGCACGTGGGACACCGCCTCAGCGTGGCCTGACTAGCAGTGCCATGTCTGCGCCCAGGATCTGAACCAGTGAAACCCGGGGCTGCCAAAGCAGAGCACGTGATTTTAACCACTTGGCCATGGGACCAGCGTGTCTTGTAATGTACCTTTCGATCTTTGTCTTATTACTCTGAACACCAGAGCTATTTGGCAATACTTCAGACTGTCAGCAAGTGCATGTGGTGTGGCTTAATACCCATTAAGTCTAGAGTTTGTCAGCTTTGTTTTGTGCCCCAATAATTTTAGAACTAAAGCCTAAACTCCAGTTATAGCATATGTTAATGTGAAATCTTGAGAGATAAGGTACTTTGGAACATTGCAATTAAATTTGCTCCATTAAGAGTTAGTGGGGCTGGCCTGGTGGCGCAGGAGTTAAGTTCACACGTTCCATTTTGGGGGCCCAGGGTTCACCAGTTTGGATCCTGGGTGCGGACATGGCACTGCTTGGCAAGCCATGCTGTGGTGGCCATCCCACATATAAAGTAGAGGAACATGGGCACGGATGTTAGCTCAGGGCCAGTCTTCCTTAACAAAAAGAGGAGGATTGGCGGCAGATGTTAGCTCAGGGCTAATCTTCCTCAAAAAAAAAAAAGAAGAAGATTTAGTAATTAGGGGTTTGCCCCATGGCTGAGTGGTTAAGTTTGTGCACTCTGCTTCAGTGGCCCAGGATTTCACCAGTTCAGATCCTGGACGTGGACATGGCACCGCTCATCAAGCCATGCTGAGGCGACATCCCACATGCCACAACTAGAAGGACTCACAACTAAAAATATACAACTATGTACCAGGGGGCTTTGGGGAAAAAAAGGAAAACATAAAATCTTTAAAAAAAAAAAAAAAAGTAATTTTTAGCAAACCTCTTTGTCACTGGCAAGATTAAGAATTGTGATTTTAGGAGTTTGAAGTATAATTTTGCTTTTTCACATAAATGTCTTTAGTCATAATTTGTTGGTGTCTTGCATAATAGGTGTTTAATAGGTATTTGAATTTCACACAATTTAATTTTTAAAAAATGGTTTGTTTTAATTCAAGTATACCTACTCGATTGTTTTACATTTCTTTTGTGTTTTGGACAAAAATATATTATTCATCAGTTGTGATATATGCAGTTTTCTGTTTCTTAGTATATTATTTCTACTTGAATTTGTAAAATGTCTCATGGCACATGAGTTTTTGTACATTGTCTCGTGTAATCCTCTTAACTCTCATCAAATAAATGTTTTAATTACTTTTTGACAGCAGAGGGAACTAAGGCGCAGAAAAGTTAAGTGAATATGTTTTGGGTGCAGCCAAACTTGTGTTCAAATCCTGATTTAGTATTTACTTGCTAGGTGATCCAAAGAAAGCTTTTTGTATATTCTTTTTTTAATGAATGAAGTAAAGATGAAAGGGAGATGTACTAACATTTGTTGAGTGTTTAAAGTTATTTGCAAGATACTGTTGAGCTGTTTATAGCTGTTATGACCCCATTTAACAGCTGAAGAATGGAAACATAGATTATACCTTGACTGAGGGTGTGTTATTCTAACTTCTCTGAGCCTTATTGTTGTCCTTTTCTGTAGAATGTGAACAATATTCTCTGACTGGCAGGGTTTTGTGAGAATTAGATGATGCAGACCACTGTGCGTGGTCTTTGAATTATTGTATGTACTTGGTAAATCTTTCCTGTTATTTTCCTTTCATGACTGTACCTCTGAGTTGGTTCTGTCAGAGTTAAGGGCTTTTTTTTGCTTAGGTTATTTAGAGTATGAAAGTCCTTTAAAGTTAAGGTTCTCAGTAGGATGTAAAATAATATATAACGTACAATGTATGTTGACATGATATAAAGTAATTTTAAGATTAACCTAAGCAAAATTTATCGAGAGGTAAATCTACTGTGTTTACAAATTTTTAGTTCAGGGTAAAATTTTTCAATTATAAACTATTTTGAATTTTTCATATTGATCACCTTTATTAGTTATTGAATTAACTAAAAGTAAATGTTAACTACGTATGTTCTTATTGAAGCTGAAATATAAACATTTCTTTGACAAATACTTTATGCTTAGGAATTTCCAATGTTTTATGCCATCAAAATTAATATTATTTCTTTAGGAAATATTTTTTATTTCTTTCACATGTAATAATATTGCTAAATTCCATTTGAGGTAGCTTTTGAAAGAGGGAATTGCATAATAGTTTTATGTGAAATTTTAACCATTTTACTGATATATTTCATGCTTTAAATACACATTTTAATAATTTTTTTTTTCTGCATTTCTAAAGCTTTGGCGCTTTAACTTTATGTTACATGGAAACCTTCATTAGGAGATGAGCCAGTATGTCCTAAGTCCTTTCTTATTTTAGGCTTCTATAAAATATTTAACATTCTTTTTTTTTCAGAGCCCTCGATCCCTTAAATCTAATTGAGTTAATATAATTTTTAATTTTTAGGAAATTCTCTTATAACTCTTAAATCTCTCCTTTGCCACTGAACGAATAGCCTTTATTTCCTAACATTCATTTTAATGAATGAATGAATGATTTTAAAGATTTTTTTCCCCAAGGAGATAGACTTAGAGAAATGTAGAGCTCAAGGAATCATAGTAGCATCTAGCCCACTATCCCTGTTTTATTACCTAGGTGGAAACCAATTTCATGAATTTGCCTTGAGGGTTCAAAATTAATTAATGACTAATCTAATATTAGTATCTAGAACTCTTCTAAACCAGCACTATTTTCATTCCAGTGGAACATATAGCCTCCATATTTATAATTTATTTTTGCATTGATGAAACTCATACATGTCAGCATTATATGCTATTTCTTGTTTTCATCTAAATACTCAGTAAGCCCACCTAACCTATCTAGTATATTCTGGAAATGGAGATTAATACAAAAATGGGATGGTCATGGATAAGGAAAAGCAAAGGAAAAAACCTAAATAGAAAGTTACATGGACTGTGTAGAACATGTTTGTTTATAGAAGTGATTTATTCTCCCTACATTCTCACCCTCAGTTTACTCTTAATGTTTGGATATTTGAACATCTCTAACATTTAATAATCTGCACTTGGCACTTTTACCAGCCAATAAAGACAGTAAAGTTTAAAAAAATAACACATACACAAAATTAAACTTCATAGTGGTCTTGAGAAAATATTTGCAAATCATTTATCTGATACTTGTGTGCAGAATATATAATGACGCTTACAACTTAGTAATAACGGGACAACTCAGTTAAAAAATGAGCAGAGGATTTGAATAGACATTACTGTAAAGAAGATATACAGATGTTCAGTAAGCTCATGAAAAGATATTGAACATCGTTAGTCATTAGGGAAATATAAATCAAAACCACAGTGAGGGGGCTGGCTCCATGGAGTAGTGGTTAAGTTTGGCACGCTCTGCTTTCGCAGCCCTGGTTTGTAGGTTTGGATCCCAGGAGCAAACGTATAACATTTGTCAGCCATACTATAGCAGCAACCCACATATAAAGTGGAGGAAGACTGGCACAGATGTTAGCTCAGGGCTAATCTTCCTCAGCAAAAAAATCCCCCCAAAAAACCAAAAACCAGAAAACACCACAGTGAGATATCACTTCATACCCACTAGGATTGCTGTAATCAAAAAGAGACAATAATAAGCACTGAGGGAATTAGAAAACTTTTGCTAGTGGGGATGTAAAATGGTATAACTCCTTTGGAAATCAGTTTCTCAAAAAGTTAAACATAGAGTATCATATGACCTAGCAGTTCCACTTACGGGAATATACCCAAGAGAAATAAAAACATACATCCACACAAAAACTTGTACACAAATGTTCATAGCAGCGTTATTCATAATAGCCAAAAAGTGGGGACGCCCCAAATGTCCATCATCTGATGAATGGACAAACCGAGTATGTTATAGCCATGCAATGGAATTTGTTTGATAATAAAAGGTAGTGAAGTACTGATAGACACTACAACATGGGTGAACCTTGAAAATACTGGGCTAAATAAAACCAGCTAGTCACAAAATGGCATATTATGTATGATTCCATTTATATAGTATGTCCAGAATGGGCAAATCTATAGAGACAGCAAGTAGGTGTGGTGAAATGCAGAGTGACAGCTGATAGGTAGGGAATTTCTTTTAGGGATGAAAACGTTTTAAAATTAGATTTTGATGATGGTTGGATAATCCTATGAATATATTACAAAACATTGAACGCTATATTTTAAGTGGACAAATTATATGATATGTGAATTATATCTCAAAAAGCTGTCAAAAAAAGTCTAAGAATTTTTTATGGCAGCCCGAGACTAGAGCTTAGGAGGGTATCATTGTTGCAGACTGAGGTATAGTCATTAAGAGTGGTTAACAGTCACTGTTGACTGAAAGTTAGTTTTTGCCAAAGTATGTTTTGTAGAACATGTCTCCTGAGATGTTGTATCAGTACTCCATGGAACAGGGTTCTATGCCAGAATGATATGGGAAACACATCACAGTTTAAAAAACATCTTTTTAAGTTAGCACGAAAAATACGTTCATTGAATATTAACTATATAGTACTTTTAAAATTCCTTGTTACGTTTAATCCTCACAGCAGCTTTGCAAAGTAAGTACTATTATCGTCCCTGTCTCTCCACTCCTATTTGCACATGAGGAAACTGAGGCTTATAGAATTTAAGTAATTTCCTATAGTTAGAAAATAACAGAACCAAGACTCAAAACCACTCCAGTCTCTCATTTGCTGTTTCCCACAGTTTAATTGGTTTAGTATGCTAATTTAAATGCATGGACATCTATTTTAGAGACAGTCCCACTCCAGATGCTTATAACAAACAAACATAGAAAGGTTTGGTGTGCAACAACCTACATTTGTGTTTTATTAATTACATTTATTTATATGTAACCTCTCTGACCTTAGTCATGCCAGGGGAGTAAGATCTGCACAAGGAGCATGTTTCTTTTTCCTCCCTTTTCAGCCACTGCATTTTAAACAGAAAGTGCTGCTCACCTTTCTAATGAACTACGTTGAATAGTTTCCCCTCATAATGCTTCATAGTTCCCTTGTGTTATCTTTATGTATTCCAGTTAATGTACAGAGTTGTAAATAAAACAGTCAAGCATTATTCTGGTGCCCTCTCCAAGATTTGACTTTCCTAGATGCTAAAGGTAGATGCTAAATCCTTTTAGATGATCCTATGAATAGCTTTTTTGGATGTAACTCATGAGGCCTACAGAGTCTTTTTATGGATATGGTTGTATCTTCACATGAAAAAAATGTTAGTGTTTATTTAAAAAATGAATTTCATAAATGTTTCTTAATTTGGTATTTTTTATTCTGGTATTTATTATTTTAACCTCCCTTTTATTTCAAACTGTAAATATTACAGTGTCATGAATATAGTTGAAATAAAACAACTCTTTGTGGATGTGTTTTTATAATATGTTCTTATGCTACCCACTTTGTAACAGTACATTCTAATTTTAGAGCTTTTTAATGAAACAAATTTACTTTTATTTGACAGTAGTTATCCATAAGTTAATTGACTTTGGTCTCTTTATGGCTTTCCATAAGGCCTTTCTGGAGCAATGCATTCTCAAGTGTTTCCTCACGCTCATTTTGGTAGGTGGCCACAACTAATGTCTAGATTTGTGTGGCAGTTTGTCTACCTGCTTGTGGAAGCTTCTGCTAGTGTTCTGGATCCCTGCATGTGGAATTAAGTTTTTCCTATGTTTTAAAATGGAGTGGGCATGGATGTGTGGCATTGGGATTACATTTAAAGTTATATGAAAATTTTTTGTAGTGGTTTATGTTTTTACTGCTGAAAAGCATTGTTGCTTACCTCCATGGTCACAGTAGAATGTTAATAGCTTTTGCGATTGTTTTTCTTGAGTTTGAATTCATAGTACTTTGAGTGGCACCTTTTCGATATACCAAACCATTTACCACATTATTCCATGGAGTTTAGTTTTGCTTAACTGTATCCAAGTTTTGCTTCTTAGTGCTTTCTTAAAAAGTAATTGTCAAAGTTATGTCAGTGCATTGTCGTCTGTTATGAAGCCCTCTTTCCCTTGCAATGTGCTTATTATTCTTTAATTCACTTGCTTCCTGGTAGCTTGTTTTCCCTTTTTCCTCGTCAACAGTAAAAAAGTAATTTAAAAAATCTGACATTCTGATTAGGTACATTGAGGAAAATTACATTGTTATAAACATTAGAATTAGGATTACTTTGGGCAACATCTATAACATGTTCTTTAGTTTTTTTTAATAAAAGATGATTCTGTGTAACATTTCTAGTATTAATTTCTGTGCCTTAAATCAGTGGTCAAGTTGGCAAATTTTTTTAAATTAGGAATTTCAGTGAAATATCATGTTTTAGCATCATGCTAAGAATATTTCACTGTTTCATTACTAGTATTGTGTATGAAAAGCAGCGTTTCACTGAGACCTTTTTTGGAATGTGTGTATAGTTGGAAGATTCTGTTTTTAATCTTCTCTAACAATAAGTAATACACTGTTGTACTACATGTGTTTCTGTAATGCAAGTTAGTTCATAAGGACAGTCATGCGTCACAACGACAGGGATACGTTCTGAGAAATGTGTTGTTGGCTGATTTCATTATTGTGCGAATATCATAGAGTGTACTGACCCAAACCTGGATGGTATAGCCTACTACACACGTAGGCTCTATGGTACTAATCTTGTGGGACCACCATCGTATTTGCCATCTGTCATTGACTGAAACATCGTTATGTGGCGCACGACTGTAATTCATGAATGGGGGAATGATGGCAGCATACCACATATGTAGTGGTAGTTCACACACAGATTCCCCAAGCTGTGCGTGCTCTATCCCACCAGGTGACAGTGGCTAGACGTGGCAAGCCATGGAGGAGTACAGTATTGAACACAGTACTCATTTACCCTCCATTCTTTGTCTCTTCTAAGAATGCTTATTTCACTCCCTTTTCAATCTTTGTGCATTTTGTCTTAATTTCTGTAACTCAGCAGTCTTAACCTTCCTTGTACCCTTTATCCAAAGCAGCCTTCATTTACCTTCCAGTAAGGAATGGGAGTTCATATATTTCCTTTGGAATTGATTTATTAAGAATGCCCGTGTCCTTTTAGTTGTGTTAGTGTTTTTATTAAGCTCCCCCGTCCCCCTTTTTGGCCCCAGTTACAAAGCTGCATAGGTTTTGAGTGGCCTACCTCTAACCCAATTTCTTCTATAAATCTTGTTATTTTTAGTGAACTGTTTTGCAGAGGTTTTATAAATTTTTTTCCAGGCATGTACATATTATAGCAGACAATTCAATAGATAAAATTAAACTTTGGGCTATTTTACTGTATATAGCAAAACAAAACTAAAAACTGTGTATACTAGTATACATGTAAATTGCTTGTTGGTGTGCTTTAAAAAGTAGACTTGAACTTTATATAATTACTTTGAAAAATTTTCTTGTGATTTCAAATGATAGCTTTATTAGTTTTATTCTGGTCGTTGGGTTTCAGGAGAACAAAATTTTATAGATTATGTCAAACTGTATAGCGCTAAAACTTATACTAACTGTTCGAGTTTTGGAATTTAAAATGTCCTTAATGTACATCTTAATATTTTTCAAGGTAAGTGTTGTATATTCTATAATGTTGAGTACGAGAAACAAAACCTACCATTGTGTAAGTAAGTGATCAGCCCTTCTTTTCTCCTGTCAGCGGCTACCTTTGGCACCGCGTCCATGAGCATGCCTGCGGGGTTCGGTACTCCTGCTCCCTATAGTCTTCCCACCAGCTTTAGTGGCAGCTTCCAGCAGCCTGCCTTCCCAGCCCAAGCAACTTTCCCTCAGCAGACAGCTTTTTCTCAACAGCCTAATGGTAAGAGCTGACACCTGGCTAGCTGTAAGTCCCCTTTAGGGATCCAATATCATAATATGTGTTTGGACAAAAAGACTTACCTAGAGAATGCTGGAGCACTGTCCACTGCATGTTTACTACACAAATGTAAAAGCCTTTGATGATTTGGGCCTCAGAAAGTTGAATGATGTAATAAGTTTTTGTGGCCAGATTACAGATTTAGGAGAAATCAGAGACTCTCTAAAGAGTACCCTTTTTTCCTCAGAATCTCTGGTGTCTTTCTTATTGATTTGTCTTATGTGTTCTATTATGCTTCTTGATTTTAAAAGGAAATGTTATAGACTTGGAGTGTTTTTGTTTTGTATCAGAAAAATGTTATGTGCCATTTTGTTTAAGTATGTATGGTAACATAGACTTATAAATAGGTAACTATATTATGTTTAAAGTTTTGTTAATTGTCTTTGGGAAGATTCTTAGAGACCAGTTTTTTAACCCATTTCTCTCATTTCCTAAAGTTTGAAGCCCATAGATTTGAAGATTATTCTTGAATTACGATTATGTATTTCTTTTTTTAAAGTCAGTGGTTAACTAAAACTTTGGAAATAAAATATTTCCTAGGGAATACTGTGATGTTCACATAGGAACCATTGTGTATACAACTAGGATATATAACTATGTACTGAGGCTTTGGGGAGGGAAAAAAAAAGAAACAATGTGTTGTCCTCTTAGCTCTTCTCAGATAGCTCTCACAAGCTCATCTGTTAATTAAATCTTTTGACTGTCAGCAGTTTACAAAGCTGAGACCAATTGGAATTAACCATTTCTGGAGAGCTACATGAAAGCTCTTTTAAGACATGCCACAGGAAGTTTGTCTCTAGTATTTGAAAGAGCATGAGACCCAAGAACTTAACATTGATATTTTATTTGGTTGCTCTGGTAGGAATTTCTCTGAAACTCACTATGAGGCTTTGTAAGCATCAGATTGTCTCTCAAAGGCATGGGTTATAATTGGGGCTTCTGTTTTAACAAGGTGCAGGTTTTGCAGCATTTGGACAAACAAAGCCGGTGGTAACTCCTTTTGGTCAAGTTGCAGCTGCAGGAGTATCTAGTAATCCTTTTATGGTAAGTGGGATGCAATTTTAAACACTTTATAAATTGTTGCATGTTATTTTCAAATTAGGAAAAGCAGGATTGACTCCTCCTAGATGTTGTTTGGTGTTCTACTAATATGACAACGTAAGATTGTGCAAATTGAGGCAGCCATCATGCGCGATCCTTTTTTTGCGGGGGCGAGGGAGTGAGGAAGATTGTTCCTGAGCCAACATCTGTTGCCAATCTTCCTCTTTTTGCTTGAGGAAGATTGTCTCTGAGCTAACATCTGTGCCAGTCTTCCTCTTATTTTGTATGTGGGGGACCGCCACAGCATGGCTTGATGAGCGGTATGTAGGTCCGTGCCCGCATCCGAACCCCAGGCTCCCAAAGTGGAGCGTGCAAACTTAACCACTATGCCACTGGACTGGCCCCCGATCCTTTTTTGACTTAAAAAAACCCCACACATTAATCAGTTGCAAATCAAAGCATTGACAGTAAATAAGCTGTTTTATAACATGAAACGTGTCTGCTTCCTTGTCGAAGTAACATCTTATGAGAGGCTATAGATTAAGTGAATTAGTGTGAAAAGGGGTCTTGGAGTCAGAGATTTGGTTTGAATCATAAATATTTTTTTTAGAGCTAAGTCCCTTCTTAGAATCTATTATGAGAAGTATATGAAATAATGGATATAGAGGCCCAGCAAGTGCCTGATACCTAATAGTTTCATTATAGTATGTTGCTAATAAGAATAATGAATAAATATGATTGCCAATAATTATAAAATATTTCCTAATCTAAATACTGTTTAATATTTTCATCTTTTCCACACACTACTCTTATTTGTCTGCTTGTTTTGTCTTATGTTTTCCTTTAGACTGGTGCACCAACAGGACAATTTCCAACAGGAAGCTCATCAACCAATCCTTTCTTATAGCCTTATATAGACACTTTACTGGAACGAACTTTTACGTGGTCACATTACATCTCTCCGCCTCTTGCACTGTTGTCTTGTTTCACTGATCTTAGCTTTAAACACAAGAGACGTCTTTAAAAAGCCTGCATTGTGTATTAAACACCAGGTAATATGTGCAAAACAGAGGGCTCCAGTAACAACTTTTAACCTGTGAATTGGCAGAAAAAGGTAGCGGTATCATGTATATTAAAAATTGGCTAATATTAAGTTATTGCAGATACCACATTCATTATGCTGCAGTACTGTACATATTTTTCTTAGAAATTAGCTATTTGTGCATATCAGTATTTGTAACTTTAACACATTGTTATGTGAGAAACGTTACTGGGGAAATAGATCAGCCACTTTTAAGGTGCTGTCGTATATCTTGGAATGAATGATCTAAAATCATTTTAACCATATTGCTACTGGAAAGTTACAAAGTCAAAATTGGAAGGTTTTATTCATTCTTGAATTTTTCCTTTCTAAAGAGCTCTTCTATTTATACATGCCTAAATTCTTTAAAAATGTAGAGGGATACCTGTCTGCATAATAAAGCTGATCATGTTTTGCTACAGTTTGCAGGTGAAAAAATAAATATTAGAAAATATGCTATTGTTTTTGTGTTCTTGCTGCAATGCCTTTACCAAAGTGGCCTTAAATATGAGTAGTGAATTGAGAACATCTTGAATTCTTAAATTAGAATTTCAGAAGACGTTTAGTGACTTTTATGTCTAAAAGAAGAAATTTTATAAAAGGCCATGTAGAAAATTTATTAAAACTACTATGACTGCTGTATTCAGGAATATGTCAGTGGTAAAGCATTTAAATGTAGCTTGTCAGATTCACCGTAATCCTTCTAATTTCTTTGCAACTTCTTAATTTTGTGAAAATTTGTATATATGAAGAATTTGCATGTGTGTGTATTTACAAATTTTTTTAAGTATCTTGAATTCTCAGACTGCAAAAGGCCTATTTTAACTATTGATTTTTTTTAAAAAAACTATTGTCTTTGAATGTATTGGAAGCAGACATGCATTAACTGTGACATGATTGCACCTCAGTTTTTTGTTTTTTGTTTTTCATTTGTTTGGACAAGCTGATATTATTAATAGGACATTTGTTTATGTTCATTTCTGGGGGAAAGAAACTGGAACCCAGTGTTACTCTAAAGTTATAGAATACTTTGTTTAAAAAGACAACAATACTAATGTTTAGTTATATCTTTTTGTTAATATTCAAATGGACTTGTTTAAATATTTATGTACAGTAATGCCTCATTCATCCAGAGATAAGCTTTCAGTCTCATCAAAACAGAACAAACTGAGAAAATTGGAATAGTTTTTTTAACAAATGCCTTTGAGCAATGCACATAGATCACAAAGTCTGTAAGTTAGAGCTCATGCATTTGTTTTTATGTGAAATTTTAATTATTTGATTTTCCAGCCCATAGCATCTTAGCTGTTCAGAATGAGGGCTTGAAAGGAACGAGATAGAACAAATTACGAAGAGCATACACTGTCGAAGACCATTATCGTAGGGGCAGCCAGGCCAGCCTAGAGGACATCACTCTGTTATCATCTTCTGATAATTGTCTATTACTGTGACTCTGTGTCATCAAGAAAAGGTGAAATTACATATACATATATGTAATACAAGTTTGAAAAGTTTTATCTTATAATGATTAAAATTTTTTAAAAAGCTTTGGTATTAAAAGAGGTGAACATTAGTTTCCTCAAACATTTTATTCACGTTGAATACCTTTTTCAGTGATGACTACATGAATTACCATACTATATTAAAATCTGTTGTGATAATTTAGACTTGTTAAAATATTGCTATCCATTGCATATCTAGCTGAACCATTTTGATCAAGAAGACTAGGAAATCTCTGCCCCTTTTCTGAGTAGTATGCCTCTTCTCTTAGAATTAAATGAATGCTGCAAAGGTCTAGGTGTGTGTTGGTGTCTACTTGAAATGTTTCTACATTTTTGGGTCTCCCTCCAGCCCCATTTTCACGGAGGGAATACTTAAGAAATGTCTTTGAATTTCTCTGTTTTAGATTGTATTGGGTCCCAATCAATTCATATGTACAAAGTTATATAATTGTAGGCCATTACCCAAATAAGCTACCAGGCTTTCCGTCTAAGAAATAAGTAAATTAAACAGTTGTTATTAAAATAATTTTAAAGACTATTTTTTTCTGGGTAAATCTTGAAGTTTGTAATTAAATGGGAACTCCTGTCGACTTACTTTAAATGAGTGCTTATAAAATCAAAATGCTTAGCTGAAGAAGCAGTCCAGCTATAATGTAGATTTAAATCAGTTTCTGTTAGACTTTGATATTCAGATATGCTTCTAGTTCTACGTAGACCATCAGAATTATGTTGAGTCCTGAACAGGAGAAAGTCCTTGAAGGTGAGAGCTTGAAGACCCTCATGTGCCCTGGCTGATTGGTTGAATCAGATCTCTCCTCTTCTGTCTTTGCTCAGGAAAGAAAAGTTTCTTTTCTCTTAGGGTGGCAAGCTTTGCTGATACAGTGAAAAGGCATGTTTTATTCTCATTTTTGTGAAAATAGAGATTAGGTAGTCACTTTCTTAAAATAATTCCGTCTGTGAAAATGAAGAAGCGTATCAGTGCTTTTACCTGAATTGCGCCTGTTCCCTACACACGCCTCCGTGCTGTGGTCGCTGTGGGTGGGTAAAAGGGCAGAGGGACTGGCTGCTTCCTACCACAGGGCCAACAGTTCTGCGACATTTTGGTCTCAGGACCATACCTCTTAAATTATTGAAGATCCCGAAAGGGCATTTTTTATATAGCGTCTATCTATCAGAATTTTACTGTGTTAGAAATTGATACTGAGACATTTAAAAAGCATGTTTGTTTAAATATAACATTAATAAACCCTTTACATGTTAACATAAATACCATTTTTGATAAGAAAAAACTGTTTTCCAAAAACAGTTAACGAAAAGAACATTGTCTTAGAGTTTGCACAAATCTTCTGGCTCAATAGAAGCAGTAGGATTCTCATACTATTTTTGCATTTTGGTTCTTTTTATATCGCATGGCATGTGTACACTAGAGAACTCTGCTGTGCATTTGTGAAATCATGAGTAAAACCAACATATAACTTCTTAGTATTATTATGAAGATAGTTTTGGCCTTGGGTTTTGGAGACCCTCCAGGGTCCTGTGAGAACCCGTTGAGAACCCCCGCACCGTCCTTTAAATTTGTATGTTTCTGGAACAGCAGTGTTTAGTTGTAGGGTAAGCATACTACTTTATGAACTTCTAAGTGTTTTGTTTGCTTGGTGTGAAAAATTGAAATTCCACTTGAAATTTCAAACATTTTAAACATTGTTTTTGGACTTTTCTTCCTTGTATTTTTATTTGAAAGTAATTTAATAATGATAAGATTGGTATCTCCTCTAGAAGGATATTGCAAGTTCAGATTCATGGTTATTGGTGTTTATTTTTGGTATCATTTACTATTCTGACCACTTTGAAATTGTGGAGTTGTTTTGGGGAAGTATCAAATAGCTATTTTAAAATTTTAATAGAACACCTTGCTGAAGAAAAGTTCAAACTGAAGACTAGTTTCTTATCTCTCTTATGTTTATAATTAATAAAGAATTTTAGCTTTATATATGCACACACACATATATATTTTTTAATGAAAAGTGGCTTCCTCTGACAAAAATCACTACCCTCCAGGCTATCAGCTAGTACAATTAAAGGAATGTGTTTACTTCTTAAGAAAAGGTTTGGTATGGTTTTTTCCCCCAGTGGTTTTTTACACTTTGTCCATTTTTAAAGAGAGTACTTGCTATTGCTTCTCATTTAAACAAAATATTTTAAAATTCTTTTGAAGACATAGTGACGTTTTAAAAGGTAGTTTACCATCAGTAGCCTCCACATGCTCTGGCTTTGGTGCTGCTGCTGTTGGTGTTCTGTCAAATAACGCTTTCATGAGGTGATGTTCCATTTCCATCCTGAGGTGGGCCCTGTGCCTTGCTTCTTGAGCCGTCTTAATCCATATGTTTGTACTCCTACACCGAGCTCCTGTTCAGAAAGACTCACCTCATCTTTGGCCTGCACTTCAAGTCTCAGACTTATATCAGAAAATGACTCTAGGGGACCATTATGAAGATGTGTTCTTTTAAATAGTAATGACTTCAAAGTAATATGGTGGTGGGATTTTGGGGTGTGGTTTATTAAGCCCTTTCAGTGTATCAAAAACTTGCTAAATGCTTCTCAGAGTATCTCATACAATCCTTAATGTGGATTTGTGCTTGAAGGATGAAAGAAGCAAGGCATAGAGAGGTTAAGCTAATGACAGAGCTGCTCTGGGGAGCAAATATTTTATTGTTGGATTAAAATGCTGTCACATTTATGTGTAAGTGGATTTTTTTTTAATCTTTCGAAATTCCAGGAGAGTTACTTTGTATATCCTATATGCCTAATAAAACATAATCATTTAATTTGGGTTCCAGTCATAATTTGACGAAATCAGTGCAGTTTATTCTTTAGGATTTTATTTAAACTTTCCAAGTAAATTAATGGCATAATTAGTGGTGCGTGTTTTAAATTAAAGAGAAATCTGAAGTATCACAGTGATTGCTGTTTTGTGAAACATTCTAACTTTATTGATAGAGTTTGTGCCCTAGACAGTTTTAAAATGTACTTTTTAGAAGATGCTGTTATTAAAATTTGTGTTCTTAGTGTATTGTATTGAATTCATCCTCATTAGTTAAATTTTTCTTTGTATATTTTAAAACTTTATAGTGTCATTAATTAAAATTTTTGTGTGGTATATTTGAACAAAAGAATATACGACCAAGATGTAATCCAGCGTTGCGCTGGTGACTGTTTAACAACTTTTTCTCGTGAAAAAATGCCTTGCTTCATAGTGGTTTCTGATCCATGTAGTGTAAATACTCTCACCCTGGATGGTTTCACCTACCCATCTGATGTCATTAAACTTGGGGTTAGAAAGAGGCACACTGGGGCCGGCTCCGTGGCCGAATGGTTAAGTTCATGCGCTCTGCTGCGGCGGCCCAGGGTTCGGATCCTGGGCGCGGACATGGCGCCTCTCGTCAGGCCACGTTGAAGCGGCGTCCCACATCCCACAACTAGAAGGACATGCAACTAAGATATACAACTGTGTAGAGGGGGAGTTGGGGGAGATAAAGCAGAAAAAAAAAAAGATGGGCAACTGTTGTTAGCTCAGGTGCCAATCCTTAATAAAAAAAAAAAAGGAAGATTGGCAACAGTTGTTAGCCTAGGTGCCAATCTTTAAAAAACAAAAAAAGACACACACACCGTGGCCCTCCCGAGCCTTCGCAGGCCAGCTCCAGCACAGCACTGACAGAATTCCACAAAGTCATTAACTTTTTTGGTTATTTGGTGATTGTGTCAAGTATTTGAAGAGTCTTTTATTTGTATTATTCAGCAAGCATTTGGGTGCTAGTTTATTTCTAGAAGTCTACTGGGCACTGAAGTATTTAATCTGGAAAGACTCCAAATATGGTGAACCTGGTTTTAAAAAGTCCAATGACTGGGCTAATGTAGGGGTTGCACGTTCATGGAATGTACTCTGAATTCTGTCTGCAGTTGTATTTTGCTTGACCAGCACAGTGTTTTAAAAAGTTCGATTTCGAATAGTTTTAAGGGGGTATGTACTCTTAAGGTGGCCGCTAATCTACCACTCCCAATTTTTGTAGCCTCAAACATTCAAATGCATTTTAAGGTCATTGAATTGGCAAATCCTGAGCTGATATAAATGGCTCTTCTTATGCCACCTTTTATTCTGATAGTGGAGTCAACTCTGTAAGGTTTGAATTTATGATCTTATTTTCAAGTGAAGACTTGCCAAGAATGTATTTCCTTTCAAAGCTGCTAACCTCTGTGTTTTGCTTATTTTACGCCAATGGATAAGAATTCAACATATATTTAAATATATTTTTGGAATCTATGCTTGTTCAAGTCACAAACACTGGAGTTTAATTAAATAGAAATGTTGTGATTCAGGCTTTTGTGTAAGGGAAAAGTGATCCTGGATAAAATATTTTAATTGGTGATTAAAATGCTCATTAGTTAACTTTTTTATTAGTTCTCTGGAATCTTGAGTAGATATTATCCCAGTTACTGTTTAAGCAATGAGAGCAAGATTTGCTGAATTTTCAACGTTTTCTCTCAGTCTTGTATGGAGGGCCAGAGGAGGCAAGCACCGAGGAGCCTTCTAGTTCTGACTGAGTGGCGGGTGAGTGAAGGCAGCGGAGGACTGCGCGCTGATCTTCTGCAGTCCGTGTTCCATAGAACGCTGCGGGCACAATCGGCTTTTTAAAGACTTTAAAGGTTTTTATATATTATCATAAAATAATCCATGCTTATGATATTTAAAAATTACACAGTATACACAGGGGATAAAGTGAAAAAGTATGTCTCCTTTCTGTGACTTTATTCCCATATCCCAGAGGAATATAGTTTCCTGTATTCTTGTATAGTCTTTCACAAATGTTATTACTTATCTATATGTCTTTATATTCATATATATGTCTCTCACTGTCCTCTCTTATTTTAGATGTACAGTTTTGTAACTTGGTTCTTGGTTATCCACATCCAGCTCTAACTCGTTATTTTAATGGCTCGAAGATTTCGTTTTTTGGATGTCCCTTTTGAAGAACATTTGTTTATAGATTTCTCTACCAGAAACGTTGTTACAGTGAGGATATCCTTATGCATCTATGAAGATTCCTCTTGCTTCTGCCTGACTGGAAACTCAATAAAATAGACCTCGTTCTATTTTGAGGCTCACCAGCTGTTTAAGTATGATTTTGTGCTTCCATTTAGGAAGTTCTTCCATTTAGGGAAGCAAAAAAATTGCTCAAATTGACTATCTTAAAATATTTGAAAAGTCCTATGCTTTTTACTTGAACTCTGAAGGCATTCAGTCACTTCACTGAAAGATTGTGCACGTTCACGTCTGTTTTACACCCTCATTTTTCCATCGTCACTACCCATGACCCTTGGAGTTTCTACACTGCCCTTTGGGGCCATTTTCTGTTACTGCTTGTTGGTATTGTACCTTTCCTTAACTACATTAGCTTAGACTATACCTTGTTTTTAACAAGAGAAAATACAAATTTACTATGTCAAAATCTATTTTGGCACAACCACATGTTTTATTCATTATTTCTTCAAAATTAGCTCCCTTTGCCTTAGAAAAGATTTGGGTAATAACTGAAAGTTCTGCTTCTCGTTCTTCACAAGATTAGAGTCCAGAGAATTTCTTAACATATTTACCATTAGTCAAGGTCAGGATTTGCTTCCTGGAATAGTTAATGAGGACTTATATCAGCCCTATTTGCTGATAGAGAAAGTACCTTAAATACCTTAAGGCTAGGAATAGTTAGCAAGAGAGTTTACTGACAAGTCCGAAAGAGCTTTCAAAGAATGAGGCCCCTTTAAAAAGTCAGCAGGGCAGATATTGGAAGGTGTGTTAATATGCCAGGATTTATGAAGGCCAGTCTCTGTGCAGAAGGTGGTCTTAGGTAGTGGACGAAAATTTATAGGCTGATTTCAATACTCATTACTAAAACCCTTTAGTATGGTAGATAAATTTGGTTAATAAGTTCTTGTTCGTTGTGAAATATTGTTGGAAGAATCTTTTCAAAATAAAGTCTCCTGAATTTGTGTACCATTTGAGAATAGCCTGTTTCCTTTAATTAATGTCATGTAATATAACAAAACATCTGGAATATTGGAAGAATAGCCTTTTTTCCTTTCGCCGTTCACATTATGTATTCTGTAAAGCCGCTCATGCGACTACCTCCAGCTTAACCTTTTCTGTTCTGTTAATTATACATTAATAACTGCTTTGCCACGTTTTTGTGTGCTTTTTAAATTACAAAACCTGTATTTTTTGAAAGCACATGTTTGTTACTGAACTTTCAATATTGATTCTTTTTTCCCCCAGGGGATAATATCTTTTTCTTGAGATACATGTTGGTCTAGCTTGGTTTTAAGACAGAATTTATTGTAATTGGGATTTACCTCTTCTTCTACGTATAGAAATTTAAACGGCAAATAGTGAACTACTTCCCACTTCTTCACACCCCTAATCTTATTTCCTGATAGTAGTCAGTGTTATTTGTTGTGTATCCATCTGAATTATTCTCTACATTTTTGCTCTTGTTTAAATTATTTTCATTTAACCATCACCAGAACCTGAAAGAAAATTTTCTTTCTTAGAATCAGTATTTCCAGCACCACCACTGTGTCCCTCCCACCCACCTCCCACCCCTCCAGGAAAACTGATGTTTATTTTAGTCTCACTTAATGAGGAAAGATTCAAATTCTCTTCATCCATTTTTTTTTCTTCGTCTGCTAACAATTTTTACTAAAATTGAGGCTCTGAAAAGTACTAAACCAGGGTCACGGTTCCCATGTTGCAGTCCTAAGTTTTCTTTAGCTGGCATTCAAGCAGGTAATTTAGATGCTTCCAGTTCCCCAAGTTTAAAATGAGATCTCTTCCAAATGGCTAAACGCGGTGCCCATCAGCCATTTGGAACACGAATTTAAATTAGAGAGTATTTGGCTTTGGGAACTGGAATTAAACATTTCGGAATAATAGCTGTTAGGTTGAACATATGAAACTAGTGTTTTTGTAGATCAGAAATACCAGGCGTCAACAACATTATATAGGTTAATATTAGCACCACTATTACCAACTTTATGACATGCATCTTTTATAATTGATGTGGTTTAATGGCCACAACTGCTGCTTCCTTGTCACTTGACATTTAGGTGTTTACTTGGCCGAGATTATACAGCTGTTAAGTAAGTGGCAGGAGTAGAATTCTGACTTTAAAATTCATCCTCTCACGTTGTATTCCTGCTTTGAAACTCCTAGTTCCAGCAGTTTTAATAAGAGGGGTGTGGGTTTTAAAGACAACCTGGTACACAAACGTTAATGGCAGTCAAACTACTCACAGCCTTCGTATCCCAAATGATTCAGTTTTGTTTTTTTCCCCTCCGTATTTGCTTCTTGCCCATATGAAATTTTGCATTGTGATCATAGCCAGTTAATTTTTAATATTGTATTTTTCCCACATAATTTTCTTCCAAACTGGAAATACATTTATTATTGTTTCTGATTGTGAAAATAATATATGCTTATTTAAAGAAGTTGAAAATACAGAAAGTTTTTTTTTTTTTAACTGTAATCCTGTGCATATACATTGTAAGTGCTTCTGGGTTTTGTTGCTTCTGTCAGTAAATTTAAAGACCTCCTCCAGAATGGAATCGTGCTATGTTTACTATTTTGTAACCTTTTCCTCAGTTATCGTGGGTTTGATTTCCAAATGTAGGTCTGCATTCTCTTCCAGTGATGTTTCGTTATACGGGGTTCTCATCCTTAGGATGAACATTGAGATCGTTTCCAATTTTTCAGCATCAGGAATTTTACCTATACTTTTGCACATTTTTAATTTGTGTCATGTTTTCTTAGAAATGGAACTGCTGAGTGAACAGTGTTCATCTATCTTAAGAACTTGGATGCGTCCCAAACGTTTTTTATATTGCTCTGTAGTCCTCATGGTCATTTATCATTTTTCATAATTTTAATGTTAATTGAATACCTTGACATATATAACCTTTCATTTGTATTATATCTTGGAATAAATTCTTATAAAATCACTATTGGCTTATAAGAATTAACATTTTGTTCTCTCAACCAAATT
Organism: Equus przewalskii; assembly: GCF_037783145.1. Taxonomy (NCBI): domain Eukaryota; kingdom Metazoa; phylum Chordata; class Mammalia; order Perissodactyla; family Equidae; genus Equus; species Equus przewalskii. The sequence goes on from NC_091835.1 coordinate 15,645,219, forward strand.
ACTACTTAAAAGAATTGTTTTAATTTTTACCAAAACCAAGCCTGTGGACCATTTTTACTTTAACCTCCAGTTGTCAGCGGGAATTATTCTTAATGATTACTGATTTAAGGGCTATGAAGTAAAGCCTTATCTTACTTTCCTTTCTTTGATTACTTTGGTTTTTTTTTTTTTTAAAGATTGGCACCTGAGCTAACAACTGTTGCCAATCTTTTTTTTTCCTTTTTTTTGCTTTTTCTCCCCCAATCCCCCCAGTACATAGTTGTATATTTTAGTTATGGGTCCTTCTAGTTTAAGCATATGGGACACTGGCTCAGCATGGCCTAATGAGTGGTGCCACGTCTGCGCCCAGGATCCGAACCAGCAAAACCCTGGGCTGCCGAAGCGGAGCGCATGAACTTAACCATTTGGCCACGGGGCCAGCCCCTAGTTTCTTTGATTGCTGTTGAGATTGATTTTCCCTGTAATTTACTAGTTGCATTTTCTTCTTGATGAATAGTTTTAAAAGTTATTTTAAAAATATTGTTTGGATCACCTAAATTTATGTTATTCATCCCATTGTCTTATATTTTGGGATTACACAGGCGCAAAGGAGGACTTTTCTATTGCTAATATATCATTTAACTTTTAGGCTGAGTAACTTCATCTGTAATGGGATTTCAAATCCAAATAAATGCTCGGTTTAATTCTAGTTCCTTTTTTTTTTTGAGGAAGATGAGCCCTGAAGCTAACATCCATGCCCATCTTCCTCTATTTTATGTGGGATGCCTGCCACAGCATGACTTGACAAGTGGTGTGTAGGTCCGCACCTGTGATCTGAACTGGCGAACCCTGGGCTGCCATAGTGGAATGTGTGAACTTACCTGCTGTGCCACCAGGCTGGTCCCCATATATATATATTTTAAATCAGTTGGAGAAGGATTACTTATTCAGATTCTCTGGTTTGAACTGATCATTATTCAAGCTCACAGGCTCATCTTCCTCCCTACCCTGTATTTGCTACACACAAAAATGCCTATTTTTCTGGTGTGTTAGTTTTACTATGACATGTCTGGATGTGGGTGTTTATTTTGTGCTTGGAATTTGATGAGCTCCTTGAGTCTGGACTGCTGTTTTTACCTGTTCTGCCAGTTTCTCCACTCTTCTATCTTCAAATGTCATCTCTGTTGTATGCTCTTCTGCAGTAACTTTTAAGGTTTTTAAGAGAGAAAAGTTTTAATGAAGGAACTAAATAAAATTCTGTGGAATCCTAGAATTTTAAACGTTTAAAATGTTTATGGTTCTAAATAACAATGCAGATGAAATTTCCATAGAGTTATTGCAGAATATTGTAAATTTATAGAATAAATGAGTTCTGATTTTAGAACAGTACAGTTCTTTTCAGGCCTTATTCTTTTCAGTTACTAAATATACTTGGCTAGCTCTCTCAAATAAAGAGAGAAGACGAACTACCAGGCCTTCCACGTAAGATTCCAGCATCCTAACCTGGGAATTTTAGACTAGAGAAACCTGGAAATGCCAGTGGGTCATTCAGAGACTTCCAACATTTTGAGTTTCTCCTATTTAGAGAGAATAACTTTAAAAGTGCAGAACAATTTTGACTTTTAAGTGATGTTTGAGAACTGCCCGTGTAAAAGAAATTACACTAAATGTATGTCATTGTCAAAGTAGTTTCCATTTTAGTAGGTGTTAATTTGGTGCCACTTTGCTAAATGATTTTTAAACATTATTTCCTGTGATCTTCACATCTCTATATACAGGGATGATTTCTATTTTACCAGACAAAACAGACTTGGAGATAGTGGTTTACTTGCTAGAGTAAAGTAAGGGGCAGAACTGAGCCTTGAACCAGCTCTGACTCGAAGCAAGTGTCCAGAACCACTCCACCACAGTGCCTTAAAGGAAGTGTCACCTAGATGGGGAAAGGCTGATGTACACATAAGGGCAGGGAAAAGGGCATCTGGAGAGTAGGAGAGATCTCTGCCCTGCCTGCTGTAGATGTATCAAGGAGTAGCAGCCTTGAAGGAGGAGTTTATGTGTTGTGGGTACTCTGTATAGTGGAGCATTTGATTAAAGAACAGGGTCTTTGTGGCTGTAGGAGTACTTTTTGCAAATACTTCCCTTCCAGGTTCCAAGGGCACAAAGCACGTGGAAAGCAGTGTAAGAGTCAGTGATAAATGTGTTTAAAGTTAGTGCAAAATAGTATTAGTTTGGAATGCTCCACAACATATATATAGAGAGAGATAGTCTGGTGTATTAAAAATAATTATGGTCATTTGCTACTCAAAAGTGTGGTCTGAGAACCTATAGCCTGGATGTTGCTGGGAGCGTGTTAGCCAAGCAAATTCTCAGCCCAAGGTAGTAATGAAAATCTGCATTTTAAGTCCCAGGTGACCAGCGTTCATCTTCTAGATCACGAAGCCCTGATTTAGGTCCTGTCTGTGTTCAATAAATAATTTTTGAATTCAGCTTTTTAAATATTTTTATAGAAGTTAATTTGTTATGCTAAAATTGCTCTAGAGAATCTTTTTTTAAAAAAGGTAGATAAAGAAAAACTCATCAAAAGAAAGAATATAAAAGCACATTTGAATTAAGTTCCCTTTTAAGCATGTCCAGTTTAAGTGTTTCTAGAAATTGGGAGTCAGTGCTGAGGGTATTTACTAAAAAAGGAATTAATAAAGAAGTATGTCCATATGGACCTCATAACACATAACGGCATCAGGCGATGCTGTCAAATGAAGGTGTGTGTGGAGGAGGCAGGACCTGCCCCTCCAAGGGTATTGTGGAAGAGGTGAGTTCAGAGAGCACGGGTTTTACTGTCGCCCTGAAGCCAGTCACTGGAAAAGGGAAGGAAGCTCTGCAGATGACAGAACAGAAGCACCTAAGGGCACCGGAAGTATTTCTTGGTGGCAGTAGTTGAACTGTGCCCATCCATATTGGAGCAGTTGGCTTAGAAGAGTGGTGACTTAGAGGGTGCTGATATGTGTGTGTCACATCCCTCGCTGGCTGAGGTATGACCCAGGCACTGGGAACTGGCCGAAGAGGGGCAGTGGTTCCCATGGTGATTTTAAAGAAATGGTGTTTGAAATTGTTTTCTTTATACCCCAATCATTTACCTTCAAAAATTTAAAAGCACTCCCTTCACAGATCGGTTGTTTTGCGTTTTTACAAAAGTATGTTTATTGAAGAAAACTTTTAAAGAGCCCTCCTCCTCACCCAAAAAAGTAACGTCATCAGCTTGAGATCACCAATATTAGCATTTTGGTGTAGAATTTTTCCCACCTGTAATTGTTTCTTTGCATACAATTGATGTAAATATTGTATCATCTGCTTTTACATTTTGATAATTGGCAGGTACCTTTCCCCATCATTTACTGGTGTGTGAAGTCATTTTTTTATTTTTTTGAGGAAGATTAGCTCTGAGCTAACATCTGCTGCCAACCCTCCTCTTTTTGCTGAGGAAGACTGGCCCTGAGCTAACATCTGTGCCCATCTTCCTCTACTTTATATGTGGGATGCCTACCACAGCATGGTGTGCCAAGTGGTACCATGTCCACACCCGGGATCCGAACTGGTGAACCCTGGCCCGCCAAAGTGGAACGTACGAACTTAACCGCTGCACCACCTGCCTGGCCCCTGTGAAGTCATTTTTAATGGCTGTGATATCTGTATCTTTTTGATCAGACCGTAAATTTCTTCACTAGTCCTATAACCTAGGGATCCACACACTTTTTCTTTAAATAGCCAGATAGTATATATTTTAGATTTTGCAGGCCACATGATATTTATAATTCGTTTATTCACTTGCCGCCCCACTAGGCAGTGAACTCTTCCATGGCAGTGGCTCTGTCTCAGATAAGTCTGGATTACTATGACCACCACTTGGCTGGGCACATGCTGGACATTCAATAAATGTTGCTTGGATGAATGAATCATCCAAGTTTTGAATCAGCTTCTGGGAAAATAGGAGTTGCTAGTGGGAATTTAAAATGCACCTAACTAGTGCCTACCAAGTGGTAAGCACTCTCTCTTTTTTTTTTTTTTTTTTTTGAGCAATTAAACAACTGAACTAAATACGTGTCATCCTAAATTGATTTCTTTTGACTCATTTCCCAGGGGTGGTAAAATTAGGTCCCTATGACTCATTTCCCAGTGATGATGTGGCTGCTGGTGGTGCTATGGCTTCCCTTCCTGGAATGGCTTTTGCCATCAGTCACTTCCCAAATATTATCCACTTGCTCAAGTGATGTAATGAACAGCCTAGCCACAATTGATTACCTTCCAGCACTTTGTTAAGATCATTCTAAGATTTCACATAGGACACCATGGTAACATGGATGAGGAAAGCACATGGGACGTTTCTGCCATGGAAGAGTCCGACTACTTTTACCCTGTCAGGTATGAGTTGAGATGGCATGGGAGGAGGAAGAGAAGATACAGGCAACAGTGAGAAAAGCAAGGGATGGACTAGCCAAGGTGCAAATGGAAAATGGTCCTGTCCCCAGTTTAGAAAGAACCGGATATTACAGTTCTCGACTGTTTTTAAAGTGGTAGAGCGCTGACACTGCTCAAATCAAGAAAGAGTTTAGTTGCCCTTCAAATATTCCCTCGTAAATGGACTCTCCTTATGCAGAAAGAATGAACAATGCTAGTAGTTATGCTAAAATATACGACATCTACTCATCCCCACCCCGTCATTTGCTTGTTTAGCCAGCAACCTGCTATTCCCATGACTCTGCTGGTGGTTGTGGGCCGGTCACCAAGAGCAGGGGCTGTAGAATCTCTCAAATCTGGATTCAAATGCCTGCTCCACACCTCAGAACGCCCTGCACCTTTGGCAGCTTATTTAATTTCCCTGAATGTTCGTTTTTCCATTTGTCAAATGTGGATCATGATATTGATCTTTCAGGATTGTCTTCAGAATTAAGTTACATTGGTGTGTGTAAGCCCTCCGTAAGTGCTAACAATTATTAGATCATCGTTATTATCACCGTGAGTTTTATTTTCAAGGTTTCACTTGTTCAGAGTCTAAATGTCTTTTAGGTTTGGCCTAGTTTTTAAGAATAAAATTTTATTCTATGTGCTTATCTTAATTTAGATTATAATTCTACCATTATCTGCTTAACCTCTCATCATGAAAATAAATTTATTTGAAATCAATTCACACATTGGTTGTATACATCAAGTTAATAAAAAGATCTTCAATCCACATCAAATAAAAATAGCTCCTTCTAACCTCTTTAGGTAAATCAGTAATTCCCACAATAAACATATATCTAGGGAATACTTTCTAGTTAAAGTGGACCATTCTGTATTGTTGAACTCGTTGAAAAATTTAAGAGCTGGAAAGACCCTTGGGAGAGTCTGAATCCAATGTTAGTGACATATTGACAGGCAGACAAAACCAGATCCCCGATTCCCATTCAATGCTTGTTCCAAGGTACCAACTCCTGTATTAAGAAAAAGACAAATAGTGATTACTGGTCACTTGCCCTAAGGTTTTACTTTATGTTGTTCCTTCAGTTACCTGTTTGAGCTCTCCAATGAACATCTTCCATCTCTCACGTCCTCCTAACCCATCCTAGTTCATCAACCTCACAACACCCAGGCTCTTTTCTGACCTCAAGTTCAAAAGGCTTTGTGGAGCTGCCAGTGGTAATTACAGCCTCCCACACTGTATTCCCACAGTCTTATGAACAATCACAGAGCTGGTTATTTCTGGGTAAAAATACTTAGCCCCATATCCCATGGCTCTCATTGAGAAGTGTGTGATGAAGATTTTGGTCCTACCTGCTGTCTCCTGGTGGGTTAGCAACATTTCCCAGACACCTGTTTTATGTTCCCTTCAATGGCTCTTAGTTTCCAATTCTTTATTCTGTTCTGTGTCAGAATAACTCAAAGGGAAAAGAATATCCACTAATATCCTCCTTGAAAAATAGTCAAAAGCCATTTTTGAAGACCTTGGGTTCCAGGGAATAGGGGTGTGTCTTTTGTTCTTGTCTTGGTACTGCCGACAAAACCTTTTACCCAGGATCAAGAGGCCAGTGATGGAAATGAACAAAGGCACTGCCCCCTGGGGCTAATGTAGCTGGGCACAGGAGGTCTGCAGGTGTGGGCTGGGTGGCAGGCAGCTGGGGGTAAATCTTCTCTCTGGAAGCTGAGTTTTCAGCTTGTTGAAAACCTGTTGACACACTTAGATGGTGAGTGTTGTGAAGTATCCATGAAGATTGACCATTTTAGGTACCTCATTCCGAAGGTTTTCTTTGTGTTGCCCAACTATTTGGTTTGTGTTTTATTTATTTATTTTTGTAGCTCAATTTTGCTTGTATCTACACTTTTTTGTATAAGCAATAAAAACTACAATAACAAAAACTCTAGATGAATTGGGGGATTTTAATGTCTTTTTAAAAAGGGAATCAGCATGATCCTATAATGGTGTGGATTAAGAAGAGGAATATCTGATTTCAAGATGACATAGAGTTTCCATCACCCACTCTGGTGACCTCTCAGAAGCTTGGTGGATGCCCACATCTCTTGAACATAGCTTATGAAAACCATTGATTTAATTTTGAATGAACTTTGTTGTATTATTATGGGGCTTTCCTTTCCCTGCTATTTTACATGATGTGCCTGCTTAAAAAGCCTTCCAATTCAAAATCGTTCTAGAAGACACAATTGTGCTTTTGGTTTGTGACTTTGCTCCTTCATTTTGTGAGTTTTCTGTGAAGAATGTCTTTGGCCGGAAGCTTAAGGACACGGCTGAATTGGGTACTTTAATGAGAAGGGAAGTGTCAGGTCTTCGGTGTCTGACCCATATGCCTCACGTAAGACACTGTTCAATACCCATCATCGCTGACCTTGTAAATGGCTTTAAATGGATTCTCGGTGATGTGACCACCTGGTGTCGTCCCCTGGAAAGAGGGTGAAGTCATTCATTCATCAAATATTAATTGATGCCTCATACTGTGAAAGGACTTGGGAATTCAAAACAAAAACCACATGATTCCTGCCCTCCAGATCTTCAAGGTCTTATAAACAGGCTTGGGTGCAATTGTGTCCATGTACCAGTGAGATGACGTAAAAAGCAGGTTCTAGCACGGGTGAGGGAGTAATGGACTCTGAATGATTGGGAGGAGGACAGGTGGTCAGAGAAAGCCTCATCAGGCTTCCTTTTTCTTTGTTCAGTGGGCATTTACTGAGTATGTGCCAGACACTGCTGCAGGCCAAGAACACAGCACTGAGTGGGTCGATAGCCATATAGGAGTCAAATAATTAAGGGGCAACCGACAAGCAAATATCAGGTAAAACATCACCTAAGGGCTACTTCAGATGGAGTGGTCAGAAAAGTTCACTGTGAGAAGGTGAGAATTAATCTTAGACCTGAAAGATAAGCAGGTGTCAATTGTGCAAAGATTGGAAAAAAATTTCCCAGCAGAGGAAACAACTAAGGCAAAGGACTTCAAGTTGGCACAAGCTTTATGTGTTTGAGAAATAGAAAGAAGGCAAGCGTGGCTGGCTGGTGAGGCTGGTGATGGGGGCAGGGGTCAGATCATGTCAGGCTTTGTGGGCCAGGGGAGGAGGTTACAACAAACTCAGAGTGTGAAGGGAAGCCGTTGGTGGGTTGTCAGCATGGATGTGGTGTGGTCCAAACCCCAGCTGCTGTGTGGAAAATGGAATTTATTGGGGGTGAGAGTGAAGCATGGGGAGCCCCACCAGCAATTGGTGGTCCTGGGGAAAGAAGTGGAGGTTTGTGAAAGAGGAAAGGAATTCGCCAAGTATCCAAGGTGAAGGTGAGACAAGACACACAGAAGTGGGCATGGGAGAATCATCATCAATTCTTCATAGTCAGGGCTGAGAGTGAGCAAGTGGAGAAGTCAGAGAGAAGCTGGAAAGGAGCGCTTTGGGGACTCACTCTGCCCAGATGCCATATTCACCTAGACATGTTCCTTGCAGTTTTAGTTTATTTTTTAAAACTTTTTTAATTGGAGATAATTGTAGATTCATAGGCACTTGTAAGAACTAATACAGAGAGGTTCTGCACATCCATCACCCAGTTTCCCCCAAGAGTAACATCTTGCATAACGATAGTACAACATCACAGCTGAGAAATTGACATTACATTGACCATGTTCAGATTTCAGTGGTTTTACACACACTCATTTGTGTATGTTTACTTCTATGCAGTTTATCAAGTGTGTAGATTCATGTGACCACACAGTGACGACAAAGAACAGTTCCATCACAACGACCCCCTTGCGCCACCATTTTACAGTCACACCCGCCTCCCTCCCTCTGTTCCTCTATAGGAACCACTAATCTGTTCCCTATCTCCATACTTATGTCATTTCAAGAATGTGATGTAAATGGAATTATACAGTATGTATCTTTTTGAGATTGATTTTTCACTCAGCGTAATTCCATTGAGAAAATCCAAGTTTTGCCTGTATCAGTAGTTCGTTCCTTTGTGGCAGGCTAGTATTCCATGAGATGGATGGACCATAGCCTTTTAACCATTCACCTGTTGAAGGACAGCTGAGCTTTTTCCCGTTTGGGGGCTACTATAAATAAAGATACTGTAAACATTTGTGTATAGATTTTTGTGTGAACATAAGTTTTCATCTCCGGGATAAATATCTGAGAGTACCATTGCTAAATTGTATCATAAGCACGTTTGGTTTTGTAAGAAACTGCCACATGCTTTTGCAGAATTGCTATACCCTTTTGTATTCTGGCTAATAATGCATGAGGGATCTAGTTTCTCTGCATCCTCACTGGCTTTTGGTGGTGTCACTATTTTTTATTTTAGCCGTTCTGGTAGGTATGTAGTGCTGTCTCATTGTGGTTTTAATTTACATTTCCCTAATGGCTAATGATGTTGAACACCTTGCCATGTGCTTATTTGCCATCTGTGTATCCTCTTCGGTGAAACATATGTTCATGTCTTTTGCCCATTTTCTAATTAGTTTGCTTTCCTACTGTTGAGTTTTGAGAGTTCTTTATGTATTCTAGATACAAATCCTTTGTCAGATACGTGCTTTACAAATATCTTCTCCAGTCTGTAGCATCATTTCTTATCCTCTCAAGACGGTCTTTCACAGAGCAAACATTGCTAATTTTGATAAGGTCCACTTTATCAGTTTTTTCTTTTATGGTTCGTGCTTTTGGAGTCAAGTCTAAGAGCTCTTCTAGCCCTTGATCCCAAAGATTTTCTCCTATGTTTTTTTTCCTAAAAATTTTATAGTTTTATGTTTTATATTTAAGTCCATGATGAATTTTGACTGTAATTTTTGAATAAGATGTGAAATTTAGTTTGGCATTCATTTTTTGTGCCTGTGGATGTCCAGTTGCTCCAGCAACATCTATTCAGAAGACTATTCTTCTCCATTGAATTGCTTTTGCTCCTTTGTCAAAAATCAATTGGGCATATTTGTGTTGGTCCTCTAATGGATCCTCTGTTCTGTTCCATTGATCTACATGTCTGTTCCTCTTCCCATCCCACACTGTCTTGATTACATATCTGTATCATAATCCTGTAGTCCTGTATCTGTATAATACCATAAATATCCTGTAATAATCCTGTATCTGTATAAACATCAAATAGAGTGACTCCTTTCATTTTATTTTTCTTTTTAAAAATTATTTTAGCTATTATAAGTCTTCCGCCTTTCCAAACAAATTTTAGAATAAGCTTGTCTATATCTGCAAGATGGAATTGCATTAAACCTGTAGATCAATTTGAGGAGAACTGGCATCTTTCCTATGTTGAATTTTCCAGTCCATGAACATGATATGTCTCTCCACTTATTTAGGTCTTCTTTGATTTCTTCCATCTGCATTTTGTAACTTGTAGGATACAGATCTTGTACATGTGTTGTTAGATTTATATCTAAGTATTTCATTTTCTTTGGAGTAATTGTAAATGATATTATTCTAAATCTGTTTCCACGTAGCTTTTTTGGTTAGTATATAGTTTATTTTTTGCTCTTCTTTTTTTTTTTGGTGAGGAAGATTCACCCTGAGCTAATCTGTTGCCAATCTTCCTCTTTTTGTATGTGAGCTGCCACCACAGCATGGCCACTGACGAGTAGTGTAGGTCCACACCTGGGAGCCAAACCCAGAGCACGCCAAACTCAACCACTAGGCCACTGGGGTTAGCCCTACTCTTCTTTTTTTTTTTCACCTGTCCTCAGGTGGAAGATTATGCCTTGTACCAAATATAAATCACTAAGAGAATTGCTAGTCCCAGAAACACAATTTTCCCGACACAATTTCAATCCTGATTTTCTGGAATCTTCTTCTAGGTAAGGGTTAGGCCACCTCTGCATCCATGGAAGCCTGTGATGTTTGGTTGGGATTCATTGTGAGTTTGTATCAGAGAAGAGGGGAGTATGGTTTGTAGAGACAGGGATTTTGTTGTTGTTCAGGCAGTCACACTACCCTCTGCATTAGCTATTTTTGGCCCTTTGGATGTATCTAGAATTAGGCAGGTAGCCTAAAAGAACTTTCATACCAGCTACGTTTATTTTATTCTCTTTGGTTTTTGTATTTTGTTGGGAAATATTAAATGTACTGCTGTAAGAACATGCTTCTGTTTTCTTCACTTATTAGTCTAAGAACCAAAACAAGATAAGTAACTTGGGAGGTGGCTACACTGGTCCTTGAAGAAAAGGTCAATGCACATGGTTAGCTTGACTAGCAGCTGCGAAGCCAAGAATTGTTATTGTATAATTGACTGACATCTTGAGAAGAATGTTCAACTCTTGGTATTGTTAGGATAATCACACTTCCAAACCCCAAACTGGGCCTTATACTTCAGTAAATGAGTTCTATTACATATATGTTGAGATGTCTGTGTTGAGATGTGAACCCAGAAGCACAGGGTAATTATTAGGGAACACTGCATTTTGTGTTATATTTGTGCAAATTTAGCAGATGATATAGTCTTAGAAAAGATACTGCTTTCAAAATAATAGACTTCATCAACTCATAGGTCTAAGAAGACATATGGAAAGAAAATACTTAGAACAAGGTAAGCATTAAAAAAGTGACCGAATAAAGCAAAATAGTGAAAAATTATCTTCTCTATTTAAAAATATCTTCACTGGAAAAATGGGATAGAAATAGTTAACTAAATGCCTATAATAATGGAATGGTACTCCAAATCTAAATGGAAACTTGCTTCTTCCTCTATATTGACATAGGCCAAAGGTCTCAACCTTGAGCATGCATCAGAATCACCTAGAGGACCTGCTAGAACACAGATTACTGGGCCCCACCCCCAGAACCTCTGAGAATTTGCATTTCTAGCTCATTCCCTTGTGATGCTTATGCTGCTGGTCCTGGGGGGCCTCACATTGAGATCTACTAATAGAACCTATTACTAACTCCACTGAAAGCTAAAAAAACCGAGGTTGTTAGATATTGCAAGAAAAAGGCTGCAGACTGTTCTCAGATCAATAAAGAGTTTTGATGAGCAGACTCTTAGATGTTACTCTCAGGTGTCCTTGGACAAGGGGAAACATGAAAGCAGAGAAGATTTCAGTTGTACGCATGGAAGACATTAAGTACCAGGACAGTGCATCAGGTGGGCCAATGGGTTTTCTATACCTAGAGTCCTTCCAAAGAAAATAGGCCATGGGCCATGCTTTGTCCTGTTTAGAAGTCCTTCTGTCTTAAGGTAAATGATTAAATTTCTAAAAATGTAGGATATGCCACTAAGTTGACATAGGCTAATTCTTTCCAATTTCTAAGTCAACTAAGCATAGTCATTGAATTCTTCAATTCTGTAGATGTTTTCTCTCTGTGTTTGACTTGTATTCCCTTAGTTACATGTGAGGAAAATCTTCCTGGGTCTTAACAATCAGGTGCTCTTGGTATATTCTTGGCTTGGCTGAGTCATTGCCATCCTTGTCCGACACAGAGATTTCAAAAATCTTCCTCTTGCACACATATGTGTGTAGATAGTGTGATGGGTTCTTGATACATCTTAAATCCATTTTGCTCATTGACTTTGTTCTTCTCATGGGAGTGAGGTGGAGAATTGTTCTCAGAAACCGGCAAAGACAAAATTAAAACATTTTCACCATTTCTTTTATTTTGAGGTTGATTAGCCCTGAGCTAACTGCTTCCAATACTCCTCTTTTTGCTGAGGAAGACAGGCCCTGAGCTGACATCTGTGTCCATCTTCCTCTACTTTATAGTGGGACGCCTGCCACAGCATGGCTTGCCAAGCGGTGCCATGTTTGTACCCGGGATCTGAACCGGTGAACCCCAGGGTGCCAAGAAGCGGAACATGTGCGCTTAACCGCTGCACCACCAGGCCAGCCCCTCACCATTTCTAAGAATGATGCCAGAGTAAAATTGAAGAGATTGGGACCAGAATCTTCAGGTGTAGGCCTAACTTGGAGTCAGTGAACTTTGATGGCACCTGCATTACACTCCCAATCCATCTCAACCCATCCTGGCTCAGAGCTGCTTCTACAGAAGAGCCAATACCTGCTGTCCTGACCTGGTCAAGACCTCTTCCTAAACTCACTCTCTGTGAGAGGCATTTTGTGTTGAAAGCCGTATACTTCCAATTGGGATTTGAAAAAGAAAGATTCAAGGCAGATTTTTTTTTTTTTTAGAAAACGTATTTTATTGAGGTCACATTGGCTTATAACATTGTGTGAATTTCAGGTTACATTATTGTATATCAGTTTGTGTAGAGACTGCATCATATTCACTGCCAACAGTCTAGTTTCCAACTGTCACGGTACCCATGCGCCCCTTTACTCCTTTCACCCTCATCCCACCCCCTTCTCCTCTGGTGACCACCCATGTGTTCTCTTTGTCCATGTGTTTGTTTATCTTCCACACGTGAGTGAAATCATACTCAGGTGATGTGCTATTCATCTTCCTCTGACTTGTTTTGCTTAGCACAATGCCCACAAGCTTCATCCATCTTATTGCAAATGGCAAGATTTTGTCTTTTTTTATGGCAGCTTTGAAAATGTACTACATTTGTCCTAAGAATAGCCTTTTCGGGGGTGGGTTAAGTAGAGTGGCAACTACTCAAATGCGGTTCATGTTCCTTCCACCCGAAGTGAGATGTAGGCATTTTTGGAAAGAAAAATAACATTCCCATTGACTTCAAAGAAAAGAGTGTCACTAACAGTGAGACAAAGAAATGGAACTTGGATATAAAGCTGCTCCGAGACTTGCTTGTCATTGTGAACAGTGCTTCTGCCCTGGGTGTTGGGCCCATAGTGCATCTCAGTGCAACTGCGATCGTAAATGAATCTAACAATGGGGGAAATTCTTCCTGACAAGGGTTTGCTTATTTAACTTGCATAAATTTACAGAACACAAAAGGTCCTTTCATAGCAAGACAATAAATAAAAGTAAAAAAGGTCTTTAGCCATCAATGCATGGTACATTATTCTACTTATGCATTTAATTTTCAGCAGTCCAGACTGTCGGGCATAAGAATATAGCAGAAATGGCATGTAATATGCACACAATGAAAAGACGTTTCAGGCACTGAGCTTGTGTGAAACAATTTCAGAAAAACAGAAAAGTTAGTAACTGATTCCATTTTCAGTTTGCTCACTATGCGAATTTGTCTCCAGCAACTGGGCTGTCTCCTGTTTTCGTAGTTCTCCTGGTTCACATTAATAGCAGGGTCTTTTGAAATTATCGATTTGTGATGTGACAGAGAGGAGAATATCAAATTACAGCCCTTGATTTCACGCGAGTGACTTCTAGGTCACAGAAAGAGAAATGGGGAGGGTTGCAAGAAAGTTACCAACGGGTGAATGCAATTTCAGCAAATGCTACCAGAGACTGGGCCACCTGCCTAGTGGCAGCATTGCTTCTGGCAGCAGCACTTCTGCTGGCAACAGCCCTTCCCACAGCCGCACGAGCCACATGAGCCACAAGAGCCACAGCCACAGGAGCGGCGGCAGCAGCAGACCACGGGGACACTGCAGCAGCCCCCACAGCAGCCACAGCAGCAGGGGCAGCAGCCGGAGCAGCAGCCGACCCGGTAGCATCTGCAGGTGGTGCAGCTGCCGCAGCCACCACCACAACCACCACCGCAGCCGCCACTGCAGCCACCACAGCCACCACCGCAGCCACCACCGCAGCCACCACAGCCACCGCAGCCACCACAGCTTCCACAGCCACAGCACCCCATGGTGTCAGTAGAGAGGACTCAGGAGAGGTGAGGAGGGATGTGCAGGAGGTGAGGGAGGTCTGATGTTTGCCCCTAACGGGGGCCCTTAAATACTCCCTCTGGGGGCCTGGCACATGGTCCGTAGTCACTTCCTTGTTGTTGTTTTGACCAGTTTCTGTGGCAGATGCTTATTTCTTGTTTGTTACTTCCTTGTGGGTACACACAACTTGATTTTTTTTCAGTTTCAGATAAATTCACTCCTATTTCAAAAATGGAATCAGAACTGACTGAAATATTTAATAAAACTCCGCATTTTTTCAGTATGTCTGCCTGAGGGTGCTATTCTTTTGATTAGTATTAGATGATCTAAGCTGAGGAGGTCAGCTTTTCCTCTCCTTTCACAGATGAGTAATAGCCGCCCAGAGGAAAGATTCCCAACTCTAATTTTATCTTTCAGTCTAATTATATACATTTTATGTACCTTATCTCATCTAATCACCCTAAAAAACCCAATGCAATAGGGGTATAGAGTCTCTATTCAAAAGACTTCATAGTCAAATAAGCCTAGGAAATGCTATATCTTACATCTCCATTTGGGAAATTGCCACTAATACATTAGAGATAATAATAAGTCCAGGAGGAGAAAAAAACTTTAAAAAGATCAATATTCAGCAATAAAGAAATTTCTTACACATCAAATAGAAAATGTCATTGAAAAAAGAACCCATTCAGAATGGCAACAAAATTATAACAATGAATAAATCTAATGACATGCAAGATTTTTATGCTGAAAATTATTAAATTGTATTGAAGGACATACAAAAAGAAATAAATGGAGAAATATACTAGGTTTATGGATGGGAAGTCTCAATATCTAAAAGATGTTGTGATGGTTAATTTTATGTATCAACTTGCCTGGGCTAAGAGGTGCCCAGATATCTGATAAAACATTATTTCTGGGGGTATCTGTGAGGGTGTTTCTGGAAGAGATTGGCATTTGAATCTGTAGACTGAGTAAGGAAGATCTAAAACCCTCACCAAAGCGGGTGGGCATCATCCAGTCCCTTGGGGCCTGAGGAGAGCTAGCAGTGGAGGAAGGGCAAACTTGCTCTCTTTGAGCTGGGACATCATTGTCTCCTGCCCTCGAGCATCAGTGCTCCTGGTTCTCAGGCCTTCGGACTCAGATTGTGATTTACACCATCAGCTCCCCTGGTCCTCACACCCCCAGACTCAGACTGAGTTACACTGCTGGCTTTCCTGGGTCTCTAGCTTGCAGATGGCAAATCGTGGGACTTCTCAGCCTCCATAATCATGTGAGCCAATTTTTATAGTAAACCTGTATGTTTATATCTATATCTATCCTATTGGTTCTGTTTCTCTGAAGAACCCTAATACAGATGTCAATCCTTTCTAAAGTAATTAATAAATTCATCGCAACTCTATTAAAAGCCCTAAGAGATTTTTTAAAAAATTGTCTATTTTCATTCTTTACTTTTTCTAAAGAAAAACTCGACAGCTTCCCCTAAAATATGTTTGACAAAACAAAAGCCCAAGAATGTCAAAGACATTTTTTAAGAAGAATGGGGGGGGGGGCATTCACTTATCAGATATTGGGACTAATTCTAAAGCTATGATCATTAAAACAGTGTGATATTTTCTTACTGAGAGATAGAGAGAGACTAATGGATGGGAATAGAGATCCCAGAAATAAAATCACACAAATTTTGGAATTTGGTATATGGCAGAAGCATTACAAATCAGGAGAAAATACTGCTATTCAATATTGATGCTGAAATAACATTATCTATATGGATAAAAAATAATTCTGGGGTTCTTCATACCACACATCAAAATAAGTTCCGTATGATTTTAAGATCCAAAAATGAAAAGAAAACGACATTTTTTTTTAAGATTGGCCCTGAGCTAACATCTGTTGCCAATCTTCCTTTTATTTTTTTCTCTTTCCAAAGCCCCAGTTGTGTAACCTAGTTGCATGTCCTTCTAGTTCTTCTGTGTGGGATGCTGCCACAGCATGGCTTGATGAGTGGGGCTAGGTCCGCGCCCAGGATCTGAACCAGCAAAACTGGGGGCTGCCAAAGCAGAGCACGTGAACTTAACCACTATGCCACCGGGCCGGCCCACAAACTTAACATTTTAAGAAGATATGGAAAATCATTTTTATGACATCAAATTAGTAAAGTACTTCTTCAACATAAAAGCAATAGACTGATTCAATGAAAAATACATGAAAGAAAAGAAAACATCTTTACAAAAAAACGTACTTAAAGCAAAGATTAAAACTAGCCACAGGCTAAAGAGCAAAGCAATTTTTAAGAGAAAAACCACAGAAAATCCTTTGAAGGCTATGATTTGTACCCCACTAGTAATCAGAAAAGTTTGAATTAAAACCACAGTGCAGTACATTTTGTAACCCCGTGATTGCCATCATGTTCAAATGTGAAGATACCAAATACTGGTGAAGATGTTGAGTGATTGGACTTTTCATACACTGTTCAGTGGTTGTGCAAATTGCTATGACCTATTTGCAGAGTAATTCAGCAACATCTGGTCACGTCGAAGATGTGCATTCTCCCATTTATTCATTTATTTCAGTGGAGGTTAATGAAGAGAATAATTCTATTCTAGTCAATGAGTTATAATCTGTTACCATCATTATTTTGATGCTCAAGTTGCCTCAGATTTTGCTAGCGGCCACATCTTGCAGATGGCTTCTGTAGCTTTAAAAACATCTCCATCCTTTTTTTGAGTTCTGACTTATATTCTGGCACAAGATGTTCATGGCCCATTTCATCCTTTCCCAGCCTGAGACCTGGAATCAGTCTTTTCTCCAAGAAGTCTGGTTCCTTTTAATGGAGAATGGTTTTTAGAATGCAAGATCTGGGTGCCAGTTGTGCTCATTGCTAAGATTTTTTTTCTGTACCTACAGTCAGTTCTGCTATGACACAACACATGTGTTCCTAAAAACCATGGCGCTCTACAAAATTGTGCAATAAAAACCACAGGGCTATGTGGTTGGGGAACAGCACTCAAAAACTTCATCAGTGACTTATTAAAAAAATAGAAACAATAAACGTTGTGCACGACTTTACACACATGTTTAAAAATATGTAAGTCGTTTAATGACTATGGCAGTTTACCTTGTAAAACACCTGAAGTTTGCCTGTGGAAGTGGCCCTGAGAAGGACTCCAGCTTGTGGTATTGTCAAGTGGTGGAAGGGGACGTATTGGAAATAGGAGCAGAAGTTATAGCTGTAGGTGTGGATGAGCGTAGGTCATAATACATATGGTGCACAGGTAGCTGGTAGTGTTTGAAGCGTGTGTGTGCATGTTTTAGCTGGGTGCTGCTTTCTGCATTTCTTGGTGTTTCTCATGGACAAAATCCTGCATAAGCAAACACAAAATTTGCGCTATGCTCAAATTGTTCCTAATATATCCATCTTCTTGGAACAAATTTTTTTCCAGATTTATTGAGGTATAATTGACAAGTAAAAATTGTATATATTTAAGATGTACAACATGACTTGATATATATATATATATACATTGTGAAATGATTACTGTAATCAAGTTAATTAACACATCTATCACCACACATCGTTACCATTTTTTGTGTGTAGTGAGAATATTTGAGATCTACTCTCTTAAGCAAATTTCAAGTACCGTGTGCAATACAGTATTATTAACGGTATTCACCATGCTGTATATCAGATCCCAGAACTTACTCATCTTATAACTGAAGCTTTGTACCCTTTGACCAATGTCTCCCATTTCCCCCGTGTCCCCCGTTTCCCCCACCCCCCAGCCCCCAGCAACCGCCATTCTACTCTGTGGTTCTATGAGTGTGACTTTTTCAGATTCTACATATAAGTGAGAACATGCAGTATTTGTTTTTCTATGTCTGGCTTATTTCATTTAGCATAATCCCTTGCTTGGAACAAATTTGCATTTTCAAAAGAAGTGTTATAGCAGAACTGACTATATTATATTAGGTGTTGGGAATTTAATTAATTGATCTTCTGTATGTTTTCCATTTGGCCTTCTGTTATAGGGCTTTTCATATTATATTAAGATGGTTTGCTTCTGTGTCTGTCTTTTTTGATGGACTTTATATGCTTCTTTAGGATCAGTTTCATCTCTCATTCATCTTACTCTCCCAAGTGCTACACAGTGTCTGGAATGTAGTAGACAATTGTTAAACTTTTGAGGAATTGATGCAAGAAGGATAAGGCGTGGTCCCTCCTTTCAAGGTGATGTCAGTTTAGAACTGTGCTCTCCAACATGGTAGCCACTACCCACGTATGGCTATTTAAATTTAAATTAATCGAAATTAAATAATAAAAAACTTTATCCTTCAGCCTCATTAGTACTCAATAGCACATGTGGCAAGTGGCTACCATATTGGCCAGCTCAGAATAGAACATTTCCATCATTGCAGAAAGTTCCATTGATCAGTGCTGGTCTAGATGTTAGTGGATGGAGAGTTATAGCTCCTTCATTATCCAGATCATTCTCAGATGACCTGGTGAGACCCCCTGACCTCCCCACAAGAAAGAACAAATATTCCACATTTAGAAAAACGTTATTGAAAACATTTGAGACTGAAGGTCTTCAGAAAAATAAGATTTTAAAAGAAAGTAGATCCACATAATAAAGTCTACAGTATTCAACAAAGGAGTAAATAAGACATAAAGAAAGTGAACTTTTCCCAAAGAGACAACTATAAGCAAGACTATAAACCAAGTCTCAAGCCTCTGAAATAGAGTCATTTTTTGGAAGTAGACTGAGGAGGGATGACAAAAGTAGGATGAGAAAGACAGAATCTTGTCTCGTAAAAGCCAAGAGATGAGAGTGTGTCAACAAAGAGATTTGCCAATTGCATCGTGCTGAGAACAGGATACGTCGGGCTTAGCCACGCGGAGGCCATTAAGGACTTGAGATAGAGCTGTTCCTGTGAAGTGGTTGTCCAGGTAGGAGTGGAGAAGTTTTGGGGGGATTTTGGTGAAGATTTATATTTATTATAGCAATATTATGGTATATTGCTATAATATACCCAGAATATACACTATAATCCCCAATTTTGTTTTTAAATAATGCATACGTTTGTACACAAAATTCTGGAAGAAAATTACAATGTGAACAGTAGTTATTTCAGTAAGGTGTGATTGTGGGTAATATTTATTTTCTTTGTATTTCTGTGTATTTTTCAAATTTTCTACAATGAACACGTATGGCTGCCATGTTAGAAAAAGCAAAAATTGTATTAAAGATGTATATGCATGCATTCTGAAGTTGGTTTAAATAGTGAAATTATGAGTAATATGTTGTTTCTTCATTTTTTCTATATTTTAAAAGATTTGCCAATACATTTTATTGTATATAATCTTATGCATACGTTGCTGACTGCACTTTCCCACATTCATGCTCCCCACTCATTTCCTATTTTATTTCATTCTTTCCCCCAGCTTTATTGAGGTATAATTGACAGATAAATGGTAAGAAATTTAAAGTGCACAACTTTGCGATTTGTCACCTTCCTCCCAAGGGGCCTTTCGGTGTCTTGACACCGTTCCTCCTTGTGCTGCATGTTCTTTGCTAAATCTTGCCTGTTTCATTGCTGTTGTCTCTGTCTCATTTCTAAGTGCTTAGAACGCTGTTCTGCACGTACTACCTGTACCATAAGAATTACCTCTTGTGATAGTGTCATTAATTCCCAAGGTCTCCCTTCTGCTTCAGCCTTGGGTTACCCTAGAGCCCTGGATTAGCTGCAAGGGCAGAGTGAAGCCAGACTGTCGAGGGCGTTTAATGCCATTCTGGTGTCTCTGGACTTTATTTTAAAGACAAAGGTGATCAAATGAGGATTGTTGAGTAGGAACAAAATGTGCACCATTGGAAAACATAGCAGCTCAAGGTAGGTTTTTAAATAAAGAAGCACTGAAATTCCATAAAATGACATTAGGTCGTCATTGTGCCGGATGCTGACCGTGTATGGAGATTTATGCTTGATGAGGCTACAGTCAGTAGTTGGGAACAATGTTAAGTTGTTCGTTTCCTCAGAGAGGAAGATTTTCCGAATCTCTGCCCTGGCAGTCCTCAAAGTGTGGTTCAAGGACCCCTGGGGGCCCTGAGGCTAGAAAGGTAATGCTCTTTTTTCCACCTTTGTATCTGTGTGAGGTTGGGTTTTCTTTACGTACTTCAGCCAAAACAACATGGTACGTTAGATTCAACACAGAGGTAGATATGAGAATCCAGCTGTCTTTGGTTAAGTCAGACATTAGAGAGATTTGCAAAAATGTAAAACAATGCCACTGTGCTCAGTAAACTTTTGGAAAATATGGTTATTTTTCTCAAAAAAGTGTCATTTATGTGAGCATGTCATGGGCTTATATTGTTATTTTTAAATGAATTAACAAATTTTTTTAAAGTCTCAGTGTTAGTTTTGAATACTGTACAATAACTATCAATAAATATAAGGCATACAAGAAGAGCTCTTTGGGGTCCTGAAGGCTTTTTAAGAGCATGAGCAATCTGGAGACTAAAAGGTTTCAGAACCACTGCTCTACTTTTTCTACTCTCTGCAGTAAAAATGTTCATGTGTTTTGCTAAATCTACCATCAAAATCTGAACTTGCGACAGTCCTGGGAGCTCTCTCACCTGAGGACTGAAGAAAAGCAGGGTTTTCTGGAGTGAAAGTAAGTTCAGTGGCTTAGTAGGTTTGCCCCTTTGAGAGTCACAGAACTCATGACCAAGTAAAGCCTCTGAAAAGATCCAGAGTCAAAAAGCTTTTGACTTTATTTAAATGTATTCCTTCTCAAACATATTTGAATCTTTTTTGTGTTGTATATTTTAACCTTCTACCAAACTAATTGTTATACCAAACAAATTTTGGGAAACCCAAGATTGATTGTAGCCCTTCTGCGCCCAGTGATCTACGTGAGTCTGGAGCTGTGCTGCAGAAGTCAGGCATCAGAGGGAGACCCCTTGGGGACAGAGGAGCTTCCCAGGGCCTCTGAAACCTCACCTTGTCATTGCCTGTCACCTGCTCTCTGATTAGGACTGGACTTACAAACATGACTCATGTAAGAAGAATTAATTATGAGGCAGAAGTTCAAGGATGAGAAGGTCCTGAAGATGGATCTGGAGACTGAGGGCTTCCCCGCTGAGGATGACTTTATCATTCACTGAATGAGTTCACCCTTTGCAGGCACCGCCTCTATCCCAGGCAGAAGAAACAGACAGATCCACTAGTTCAGATGTGTCTGGCCTCTGATCTGTGACATCCAGACCAATGGTGGCAATAGCAATGTTGGAAGCAACTTTCTTTGTTTAAGGTTCTATGTTCTCTTTCTCCTACTGAAAGAACCCCTAGGAACTTCCCCTGGAGAAGTATCAAGGGAAATACATGAATCCCCTGGGAAAGTGTTAGTGAGCAAGGAAATCGTCAACGGGCAGATGGGTCTCCCTGGCTCATCTGTTCCAAGATCAGCTGTATTTAAAACAGGGATAGGTCCTTTGCTAAATATTCCCATTGGGTGAAATGGAGGCAAATTTAGCTAAACTGAAAATATGTGACTTAATGAGACTACAGGTGTCTAGTAGGGAAATAAACAGGAGGAGCCTGAGGCTTTCCTATAGAAACTGAAATAAACAATAACAAGGAAGTGGTCATGTGTCTTCCCTCTCCTGTCCCCAGAGTTGGTATTTAAGGGCCTCCCCAGTGGGAGGTGGCATCAGACCTCCCTCACCTCCTGAACATCCGTCCTCACCTCTCCCGAGTCCTCTCTACTGACACCATGGGGTGCTGTGGCTGTGGAAGCTGTGGTGGCTGCGGTGGTGGCTGCAGTGGTGGCTGTGGTGGTGGTTGTGGTGGTGGCTGTGGCAGCTGCACCACCTGCAGATGCTACCGGGTCGGCTGCTGCTCCAACTGCTGCCCCTGCTGCTGTGGCTGCTGTGGGGGCTGCTGCAGTGTCCCCGTGGTCTGCTGCTGCCGCCGCTCCTGTGGCTGTGGCTTGTGTGGCTCGTGTGGCTCGTGTGGCTCGTGCGGCTGTGGGAAGGGCTGTTGCCAGCAGAAGTGCTGCTGCCAGCAGAAGTGCTGCTGCCAGAGGCAATGCTGCTCCTAGGTGGCCGGCCGGCTTCACCCCTGCCCAGGAGCTGTGGGAGGCCACACTCTCTCCTGCTGGTAAGACGTTGCTTCAATCCATTCCACTGACTCCTTTTCCTGACCTCGTTGTCACCAGCTTTTCCCCTCCTGCTTCTGTGCCTCATGCTTTGTCCTTCTGAGATCTTCCTTTGCCCAAACTTGGCACAATTTTGCCCAAACTACACAACATGAAACAACTATGCAACCCAAGAGCTGATGATAAGATAGCTTGGACAAACTCAATGTCTTCCAGAAACCCTAATAGTTTACTCATTTGTAATGTTCTTTTATACATACTCAGGCCTGGATTTGGCCATTTTGGAGGTTTTTTTTTGCCTGAGTGGTCTTTTCTGTTGCTTTGTCTATATTTGCTGTTTTAAATTTCCTAATAAAATGACTTGATGCATAATCAAATCTCTTCATTAGTCACGTTTGTATCAGTTCCTTTGTTGGCTACGCTGGCCACTGCACTGCAAATTCAGTTCTGGGTCTTACACTTTGCACCTTCCTGAGGCCAGCCCTGGGACTGGACCTGCATCCATAGTGTCTATTAGAGGGGTGCACAGTCCCCTTTGCTGCTGCCCTGAAATGACACTTTGGGGGACCTCAGTGCTCAGACTCGCCCAAGGATTTTCCAGGGTGGGCTGGAGGTGGTGGGGATCAGTGATGGTCGTGGGTCTTTGTTTCTTGAAACTGACCTAAGAAATGAAAAATGGGCCCTGAAGGAAGGAAGAATGCACATACCCTGGAACACGGTGGCCAAGCTTGAGCGCTATGGAGGGTTCTGGAAGGCTCTTGCTCTTGCTAGTGTCCTTGGCCTTGCCTCCACAGCGGTACCTCTTCTCTCTGCTTCTGTGGATTATTCGCAGTACCCTCACCAGGCAGGCCCTTGTGGAGGGGAGACCTACTGTTCTTCAGCTGCTGACTGGGTGAGTTGATTCAGCTCAGTAGGCAGGAATGGGAGCTCCATTTTGATGTCAGGTCCAAACCCTAGTTTCCAGCCCAAGTCCACAGCACTGCAGCAGAGGGATCCTCACTTTCATTTGCACCCAGTACCCATGTCCATTCATAGAAGAAGGGGTGGGTGGTGAGTTCCCCTGAACCCCCTCTACACACAGGGTTACTCTGTTCCTCACTACAACCCTTCCAGGTGGGTTGTATTAGACACATTTCACAGAGGAAGAGACTGAGGCTGGGACAGTTAAGAAACTCACCCAAAGAAACGAAACTAATAAATCCTGATTTAATCCCAGGGTTCTCTGACACCAAATCTGACAATCCTTTTTCTATACCATATTGATTCTTGAAGTTTAGACCTGTATCCTTGTTCATTTCTTCTTTTGCCTGTCTCACCTTCCGAAGGTCATGCATCCACGTGCTCTTATCTGGCTGTTCTCACACTGCCAGGCAGTCCTTGAATTCCGCTTGCTGGGTGAGAGCTGCATTCCAGCTAGTTCCTTTTCAGTCCTCCTCAGGGATATTTCTTGGTTGCACAAGGGCATACTCTCTGCTTACTCAGGTGTTGTCTACTTTATCAGCTCATTACTGACAAGATGTGAATGTCTACCGACGCTTAACACTGGAAGGAAGACGAGTCTCTTAACAGTCTCCAGAAGTGGTTTTGAAGTCACTGTATTCACCTGGGTTCCATGATAAATGATGTAGGAAGTATACCTATACTATCTATTCCTAGGAAATATGGGTCCCACGTTGGCGGAATTTTAGCTATTTTTTAAGTCTTATTACTTATGCCTCTTGCACCCACCTAAGAGCATTTAGAGGTGGCATGATTTCAGCTTAAGTCCCATCTTTCCCACTAAAACTCCCCACTCCTACCCCAGGGAAGTTATCTCTGTCTGAGCTCCCATAATGCTTCTTTGTTTCTTTGATATCAGATAATATATGCTGTATTTTACTATTGTTACTTATGAACAGGAGATGATAGAGACTCTCGTCTTCATAAAATTGTATATATATAATTTTTTATAATTATATATACGTGTATAACTTTTCTGTTCTGTTTCACTGATGTATTTGTCTATTCAGGCTCCAGAATGAATCTCAACTCAATCTGCCATGCACTGTGTCAATACTGGGGATGGAAGACGATAAGGAATGGCTCCTGGCCCTGTGGTGCCCATGGTCTGATGGGGGAGACTCACAAGTAAAGGATAAATATTGTGCCATGTGATAAGTGCTATGGCTGGGAACAGCCCAGAGTGTAAAGAAATACAGGAAGGGTACCTAGCCCAGGTTTTGAATCAGGTGAGAGAGCCATAGAAAGCTCATGGAGGAAGTGACACTTAGACCAAGTCATGAAGGATAAACACAATTGCTGGGATGAGGGTGTGTCAGGAGACATGGAGGGGGAGGTCTATTTCAGGCAGAGGCAGCTATGTGTGCAAAGACCAGATGTAAAAGGCAGCATGCCCACTGGATGAATGGCCTGAGCTCAGTGTGGCTGCAGAGTTGAGTGTGAGCGAAATGTGAGGAGAGATGAGGCTGGAAAGGTGAGCAAAGTCCAGGTCAGGAAAGACCTCACTCAAGTGTTTGGACATTGTACTCCACACTGAAGGCTTCTTTGAAGGATTTTAGTTGGGGAGTGACATACTTTGTAGAAAATATCGGCCTGGCAGCCCAGGGAGAATGGACCAGAGGGGGATGAGTCCAGAGGCAGAATTACAGATGAGAAGCTGCTATAGTGATCTAGGCACTGATGGTGGGAGCCTAAACTGCAGTGCAATGGAGAGACTTGAGAAATGCTTAAATGTAGAGTGGGAACTACACTAGTAGACCCAAGGAGAATTCAAGAGTGATGGTTCCAGCTTTGACGAGTGGGTGGTGATAAATGGTGGGTGATCTAACATGGACAGGTTGGGGAGCAGGGTGAATGGATCATCTGGTCACCCACTGAGATGGTGATGATGATGGTAGCAGCTGACACTGCCCGAAAGCATCATCCTGTTTAGTCCTCACAACAATCTAACAGGCACATATCATCCCCACTGCTTACTTTAGGAAATCAAGATTGTGAGGGGATGTCTCTCAGCCATTGCATGGCAGGGCCAGGATGCAAATCCACTATCCTTGACACCAAAGCTCGCTTTCTTAACTCCCAGACTGTGCAGTCTGTAGAGAAGGAATGGGGGTGGAAGTGAGCCTTGCTCATCTTTGTGGACTTTCAGAACCTGGCACCGTATTCATGGTGGAGGGCTCCTTCTTGGAGTGAATATAATTGAAAATTTGCTCCATGGGACCTGGGACCTTAAGTTCTTTGGATTCCCGCTAACCATATGTATCTTCCATCCTGCCACTGTCTTCAATAGGTGGGAGGTGGAGCCATGCTCATATTTGCAGAATCACGGTGCCATTTAAATACTCAGTCAGTACGAAACTGTGTCAAACTCCTGTAAAGTAAGAGTCAGGGCCAGGACTAGGGGAGGCTGACTCAGGCAAGTACAGAGTCCAGTCTTGCCCTTATGTCAAATTTTGATATTTTATTCATCATGGATGTTTAGCATTAATTTTGATTTTTAAAAATATTATTCTTCTTGATTACTTGAGTTTTTGATGCCACCTTAAATTTTGCATCCCAGGCGAGTGCTTCATTCACCTCACCCGAGTCCTGGCCCTGGGAAGAAGCATTATATGGATCTAAATATTCTCTACTTACCCCACCACTGTTGTTTCTATGCAGATTTAAATAAATTTTCTATGTGACATGATATTCATTTGTTGGAAAGAATGACTACTTCCCATTGGTGATTCTCAGACCATGACTAGGCATCAGTGATCCTAAGGACTGGTAAATGAATAGGAAAGTCATCCTAATGCTGGTTATGGGAACAAAACAGATTCCACTTCAGAGGGAAGTCAGCTGCACATTCTGAGATGTGTGAGGCTTGTTTGAGGTGGGAGAGAGAAGAAGGGGTCAAAGGTGTATTGCATTGCAGCTCGTCACAGTAAATCAGGCCGAAAGCAGTTTGCTTGTGCTCAAAAATTCCTTTTTGACTAGACATTCTGCATGATCCAGACCAGTGTTTGGCAAATTTTTCTGTAAATGACCAGATAGTAAATATTTTCTGCTTTGCCAGCCATGTGATCTCTGTTGTGACTACCCAGCTCAGCCATTGTAACTTGAAATAACCATAGATGACGTATAAATGTATGAGTGGCTTTGTTCCAATAAGACCTGTTTACAAAAACAGATGGCAAGCCAAAAGGGGGCCTTAGTTTGTTGATTCCTGATCTAGACATTGAACTTTGAAGATATGAGGTGCGGTGTCACATAGTGGTTGAGAGGGGTGGCTCCAAGACCAGGCTGCTGGGCTTGTTTCTTGCCTCTCCAATTTCTTTGTGACCTCAGACAGTAAATATTCCAGTATCTGGCCTTTCCTTCATCTGTAAAATGGGAGAATTAACAGCATACTCTTTGGAAGGTTATTACAAGAATTAAGTCAAGTGATATGTGTAAAATACTTAGAATTGTATCTAGAATGTTATAAGGGCTCAAAAATATTGGTTCCGAGAACCAGAAAAGTGTTAAGCATCATGGAGGAAGAACTTGAAATAGGAATTTGACTTTCTCTGCAATTGGGAAAAGCACATCTTTGTGCTGGTAGAGCCTGACTTGGCAGGACCCTGCAGGGAATCTGAGCTCCTTCAGGGCATGGGCTCTCTCCTCATTCCTCAGCTCTCAACTCCCTCCAAAGCCTGGGCCCTGAGACTGCTCTCTCCTAGGACCCATGGCCCTCTCACACATCTCTAACAAAACCCTTTGACATTGGACTAAGAGCATCTGATCAGTTTCCCCTTAGACTATGAGACAATGGAAGCACAGAGCAGGAGCCCTGCCTCAGTCACCTGTGTAGATGACCCCTCTGGCCCCCACCCAAGCCCAATGCCCAGCACAGTGATTGACAAAGAAGAGCACAACATGATTTGGTTGTTCTGTCAGCTGGGAATGACAAGGAGCACATCAGCTTGTGTTTCTGTTGTCAACTGTAGTTGCTTTGAAGGAGTATCTTTATCGTAGTCATTAGTGTAACATATTGTGATGAACAAGAATTTTAGTAAGAATGTTTGCGTTTGAGAGTTTTGCTTTTTTTTTATTGCAGTAACATTGGTTTATAATGTTATATAAATTTCAGGTGTACATCGTTATACATTTCAGTTTCTGCATGGATTACATCATGTTCACCACCCAAGGACTAATTACCTTCCATTACCATACACATGGGCCTAATCACCACTTTTGCCCTCCTCCCTCCCCCCTTCTCTTCTGGTCACCACCAATCCAGTCTCCGTTTCCAAGTGTTTGTCATTGTTTTTATCTTCTGCTTATGAGTGAGATCACATGGTATTTGACTTTCTCCTTCTGACTTATTTCACTTAGCATAATATCCTCAAGGTGCATCCATGTTGTTGCAAATGGCCGGATTTCACCATTTCTTATGGCTGAGTAGTGAGAATCTTGCATTTTTAATGGGGATGAAACTCTTTACCTATAGCCATCTAACTGGTCTCTCTCCAGCTTTTCTTTTTTAAGTTATCCTGTGAGCTGCTGCCAGCTACATCTTCCAGAAATACATTTTTACCATGCCATATAATTCACTTGCAAAGGAAGCATCAAATTTTCCATGCCCTAAAGTTCATAACTATTCTCAACTTTCATTTTTAGCTTGAATACCTACTAACTCCCTTGAATAAACTTTCTACTTTATGTAAATTTGCTTTCCTTCAGTCTCCCAAACAAATCTTGCATTTTCCCATACATTGGGTAGCCTACCTCGAAATACTGATACTGGCTAGCATTTGTTAGGCACATATTAAGTCCCAGGCTCTATTCTAAGTGTTTTATATGTGGTTTCACATTTACATTTCACAATAACCTTTCATATAGGTATTATTGTTTTTATCAGAAAATTGAGGTATAGAAAGATCAGGGTCACACACCTGGAGGTGGAAGGAGAAAGCAGCTCATGCAGGATGATCCCAGACTACACCCTCCACCATCCCCTCCTTCCTGCTCTCTACCTATGCACGTCCAGTTTCCCCTGCAAGACCAGCTCAAGCTCTGCCTTCTTCCTAAAGCCTTCCTTTCTTCACCACGTCATTGGAACTTAGAGTTCCAATGTTTGGAACCCTTGTAAGTCTTAATATTCACTTGGAACTTAATCAGCCAGTACTTTGGGTCAACTCTTTTCTTATTGGACTATTATTTAAATCTTTTTTCTTTCTTAATTTATCCAATATTTTTTTTTGGTCATCTCTTTGATTAGTTTGGAGTTACTTAGAAGTACATTTGTTTGTGTCACCCATGTTGCCTTACACATAAAATGGGTTCAACAAATATTTGTTGATTTAGTTTACTTTTGCTCAAATGTTTGTCTTTTGCAATAGAACTATAGGCAGGAAGTTAATTGATAGATGCGCTAAATAGTATCCTCTATTTAGGTCAGCAACACTTGGTTATTTTTAGCTGG
Source organism: Equus przewalskii (assembly GCF_037783145.1). NCBI lineage: Eukaryota > Metazoa > Chordata > Mammalia > Perissodactyla > Equidae > Equus > Equus przewalskii. The sequence goes on from NC_091835.1 coordinate 15,674,014, forward strand.
CATGCTCATGCATTTGAGCCATGCTTTATGTAGGAATTTATGCTACTGACTAATGGCTCACACATTTGAGTGGCCTATGGTTTCCAATGACCTACATTGTACAAGTTGGCTGAATGGGGGTTGGGACTGTTGTCTACCCCCACAGAGTGGAGCCTAGCTGATGGCCCGATATGTAGGTGAATCTGAATGCAGACACACTTTGAGTGATTTTTGATCATTGCCCCATGTTATTTTTTATGATTTTAGTTAAAAAGTTCAAGAAAAGCAAAGAATCCACCAGATGGTATTTATGTAGGAGCCTAGTTTAATCTTCAGGGAATTATAGAGATCCCTATCCTTTTTGACAATGGAAAGCATTGTTGCTAGGATTTAACATGGCGGTCTAGGATCTAGAGGTGATCTCAGTGTGCTGTGAGTGCTTATTTCTTTAGCCTCTATCTGCCTTTTCGCAGCTTAACCAGTCCTTTCCGTCACTTTTCTGGCTCTGTGAAGTGTCCCTGATAGACATCTTTTTGCCGCATCCATCAATGTCTGTTCTTTCCTCTACAACAGTGTGCAGAAACTCTCTACCTTTCCTTAAGAAGGAAAGAGAAACAGATTACTTTTCATTAACGTAAGTATTCTCTCACCTTTTCACTCACAAAATATAGGGAAAAATGCACAGTTATGATATTCAAGATAAAAACAAATAATTCAATTTCCCTTATAGATAGCAAGAGCAAATCAAGTTCCATATCAGTTCAATCAAGACCAAAGCCTCTAAATGAAGGCTTGTTACTGCCTTATTCATTTTCTGAATACCTTGTTTGAAAGATGGCTTGGAGAGTGAGGGAAGCTAACGAAGCATCACTCTTACTTTTTCAACTTTACTTCCCACAAATACACTGAGCACATGTACTACATGAAGAAATTTGCATTTTAACCTAATTGTATGGAGGATTGGTACAAAAACAGTGAGAAGTAGCAAATATGTGAGGAAAAGGTATAAAGTTAACTAGCTTTTTAAGCTAGAAAAGTAATTGGAAAACTATTTGGGTAACCACAGATTTTTATCAATTCTACTTCCATGACGTCATTTACACTTAGGCAGTGACTGTCCCAAATGGAACTTAAACTTTGTTGATTCTGACTTGTCTGCTGAGGTTTAGAGAAATGGTGAACTGGGCCTGTCAGGGGTCCCTTGAGATGGACACTGAGGGACATCCTAACAAAAGCACATACAGTCACTATAAGGGAAAGGAATCAGGCAGTGAAGTTGGGGTTATGACAATGCCGCAGTTACTAGAGATCTTTTGAGTGGCTCATGTCATGGACCTATAATAATTGTACCCCATTATGGTCTTGTGCCTGAGGCATGCAGAGAAAATGCAATGAGGAAAATCCCTTGTAAGACATGGAGAGTCCAGGGCAGCATTTTGGGACCACGTAACAGAATGTGGTACAAGGTGGGGGAAGGACATTCTCTTCATTGCAGCAGAGTGACATCAAGGCAGGGTGACGTTGGTGCAGATGCGGCTAGGAGTATTGGCACTGGCAGCAAATACAACACAATGTGGTGGCTGGTGGCAGTGGTGGGCTCCATCACAGTACAGCTGTGGCTTAGGACCTTCAACCAGTACCTACAGGAATGTACCATCATGTGCCTTCATGGTTTTTTCTGCTGATACGGCCTCAGAGATGCATCACTGCTGGCCCTGGGAGACTGCTCTGGGTAGATTATGAAGCAAATGAAAGGGCCATTCTACAGGGCAGTTGAGCGTGCTGTGTTCCTGAGCACACTGACACCTCTTGAGGACCCCCCCCAGAATAATATTTGTTGGAGCAGGAGGACTTTGAAGAGGGTAAGAGGACCCACGCAGCACATATTGGTGGATTTAATTTAATTAATCAACCAGTGATCAACACATTTAACAAGTATTTACTGGCCACTTACTAACTGACTAAATAGCAGATCTTTAGACTCTTAATGTGACCCTGTTTTCTCTCCTGCAATGACGTTCCCCTGAGAATGTTCTGTGTCCAGCTTATCACTCTTTCCATCCCTCACTTCCCCAGCCTTTGGCCCATTGAGACCCATATTCTCTCTGGTTAAGACTGTTTGTTGCAAAAGCCTTTTAACTGGTCCCCAATATCAGTCTCACCTTCCCACGTGCTGGTTGTGTTGTCAGTCACCTTCTTAAACATGAATCCCAGTTCCCACTGACTTCCAAACTTCCAACGCTTCTTCAATATGGCACCCAAGGATTTATACCTTTTTTTCCCCCCAAAGCCCCAGTACATAGTTGTATATTCTTATTGTAAGTCCTTCTAGTTCTTCTATGTGAGCCACTACCACAGCATGGCTACCGACAGATGAGTGGTGTGGTTCCATGCCCAGGAACTGAACCCGGGCCACAGAAGCAGAGCCCCCCAAACTTTAACAACTAGGCCATCAGGGCTGGCTCGGATTTATACCTTTTGACTCTATTTTCCCAGGCTCGGATCTCACTTTCTTAGCTTCCATGCCTCCCTCCAGTCCCATCCTGTAGGTCTCACCTGTAGGCCTATAGAAGGGGCTGCCTGGCCACCCTCACATTTTCCTATCTCCAGTCTCTGCTGAAGCTCTTACATGGAAAGCCCTACCCTGTGATACATAGTCCCTGTCCTAGTTTTCCCAATTCTCCTGTCACACACACTCAGAGTCAACTCTTTCCCCCCATACCTCTAAGAAAGTCAATTGGTAGGGTTATTCTTGTTCTTATCCCATTCTACTGGAATTTCTTTACATGAATTTCTTACCACACCGAGAGCCTGTGGATTCATCTTGTTATGTTCTCACAGTGCCCTGCAGAGTCACTTCCTTATAAGAGAAGGATAATTCAATACATGTTTATTAAACTGAATATATTGCCCCCTCCCCCCTGTTTATATGATGGAAAAGTATTAAGGTGCATTAAAGCAGAAGTTCATGGGCCCTTTTAATAAAAACAGGCAAATCTGAAGATTAGCGGGTTGGGATGAAATGTATACTAGCTGAGGGCATGGAGGACATCCTTGTTCATTGTGTGTTTTCCAGGACAGTTATTTAAATAATTTTACTGTTCTGTCTTTACTCTAGAATAGGAAAGAAAAACTATCAAACATTCACAGGACATAACTATATTCCAAAATTTCAGCAACAAAGTGTCAACCAGAAATGAATTGGCTATTTTATGAAGGGGTTATCCTAGAAGTGTAACTATTGATGCCAGATAAGTGTAGGTGGGGTTTAGAGGCTGTACAACTGAACCACGGTGTGCCAAACCATTTTATTATCTTTCTAGTTTGATAAGTAGGGCACAGCTGCATTCTCAAAGAAGTCATCTTTAAGACTTCCTTAACCGTAACTAAAAATTAACCTAAAGAGAGCCCAGTATTAAAGACTCAGATCATAACACTATTCCAGGGGAATTACAACTTCCTTCATCTCAGAGGGCTGAGAGAACCCCTGGCTTTCCTCTGCAGTGTGCTGCTTGGACTGGCTTGGGTGACCCATCAGAGCTCTTCTCTATTCTGACAACAGCCAACAGGACAGACCTGCAGACTCCACTGATTACTGTCACTGTTTACCTTTAACAGAAAAGAGTGGTTGGTGTAGGGATGGCCAATGGGAAGGAACCATTTCAAGTACAAGTTCCATGGGGGACTGCGCCATGATCACCCAGGCACCATGCAACTGTCAGAAACGAGCCTTTAGGTTTGTCTTTCTTTTTTAATAGGTTGATGATAGCAGAAGCCTCCTTGAGTTTGGCAAGTGGCTCGGGAATATTGTGCACAGGATGTACTTCTATCATCTGGCATGATGCTAAGGATGCTCTGTAATAAACTCTGATAACCCAGGATCCCGTCTCCTCTGATTCAGGCTCCTAACCTATGTGACAGGATGAAGAAATACCCAAGGCACTCAGCCTGGGGAGGATGAAATGATGTGACCTGAGATCACCCTTTCCCTTTTGAGTTTCAAAATGTTCTCTTCTGTCTAAAGAGATGTTTCACAACGTAGTAAATGGTTGTAAATGGTGCAAGAATGAAAAATCTTTGTCTTGGGCTGAAATAACTGAGAAATGTGAAAGTAACTGAGGGGAATCAGACTTTCACAATTACCGAAAAAAAAAAAAAGGGAGTTAATAGTTGTTTCCTGTTCTATTTTAAAGATGGCTTTAAAAAGACACATAAAAGCTAAATTTAGCAAGTTATTCAAGTCAGAAGAACTCATGAAGGAAGTGCACAAGAGGCCATGTGAGATTCTGCTGTGGGTACTTGCCTCAACAACAGGGAAGTGGCCTTGTGTCTTGGGTCAATACTCTCCCAGAGGGAGTATTGGGCCCCCTGGCAGAGGCAAGCATCAGACCTCTCTCATCTCCTGTCTCCCTCTTCACCTCTCCTGAGTCCTCTCTACTGACACCGTGGGGTGCTGTGGCTGTGGAATTTGTGGTGGCTGCAGCAGTGGCTACAGTGACTGTGGCAGTGGCTACGGCAGCTGTACCACCTGCAGATGCTACCGGGTTGGCTGCTGCTCCAGCTGCTGACCCTGCTGCTGTGGCTGCTGCAGTGTCCCCGTGGTCTGCTGCTGCCGCCCCTCCTGTGGCTGCAGGTCCTTTGGCTGTGGCTCGTATGGCTGTGGGCAGGGCTGCTGCCAACGGAAGGGCTGCTGCAAGAAGCAGTGTTGCCCTTAGGCAGCCAGCAGAGCCTCTGTCCCTGGGCAGGAGATGCTGAGGACTGTCCTCCACTCCGTCCGCCTGGTCTACCTGTGTTCTGGTATGCTGGGACTTATCCTTTTGGACTATGAATTTGCTCTTGCATTTGGGTTCCTGGCCTTTCTGCTTTGGCTGTTTTCAGTTTCCAATCAAACAGCAAACAGCCAAAACAAAGAGATGAGGACAGCCTAGCTCCTAAAAAACAGTTGACGTCACTGAGTTCCATCAAGTAGGATCATAATTCCCAATATTCTTTAAACTTACCTGATTATTTCCTTCCCATTCATGTGCTTCTATCTTGGCTCCTTTTCTATCTTGCATCCCTATTTGTCAACAGCTGTTTCCTAAATTTCCTAATAAAATAAATATATCACTCAAAGTTTCTTTTTGCCTTTACTTTGGTTTGAGCATATCCCACTTCCTAAAGATCTTAATCTCTTTTCAAAGGCCCTTGGTGATGGGCAGAGATAGCAGAGCAAGACAGGGACCATGAGAATAGCTTTCCCACCACCGCTGTCCACACATTCTCTTACAATGCAAACAGAACACTGGAAAGTGTGGCTTTATCTACAATTTGGATTTTATATTGAAGTGACAGCTTTATTTGCAGATAGAGAAATGTCCCTAATTCATTAAAAAGTCCTATTTTATTCACAAAGGACCAATTTAAACAAATATTCAGGAACGTACTTACTACCAAAAATATGGATGGCTGAATTGCTTTAGATTTCCATCTGCTCGAGCCATTTACTCTTTGCTTGGAGGGCAAAGTTCCACCCATGCAGTGCAGGCCTTTTTATTTTTTTCTCTATAAATTCAGCCAGCAGCGCACATTTAGAACTTTGGTGTTCTTAGTTTAGCTCTTCTATATCCCTAACTACAAAAAATAATGCCATCAGGTTGTGCTAAATGAGTTGGCATTGGCGGATGTGGGATTTATCTTGGTTGTCCTGCTCCAGCCTTGGGCCTCAAGTGAATTGCTATTTGCCTTTCTGTCTAAATTAATTTAACATCAATTGGGTATTTTTACGGCTTGGGTTTTCTTCCAAGTTCATTTCAGATCTTACTTAATAACTTAAACCATGATTTATGTTTCTGTTTCTTTCTTTCCATTTTTTAGACTCATAAGCCTAGAGGGGCCTTGAGCAGTCAGCTAATCCCTGTCCTTTGACCAGACTGTGGTAGTCCCTTCCTGATAGGAAAACTGCTACATGTGTAGGATCTATTTGTTTTATATCTAGAGAGAAAACTAGACCTTACTTAATCCTCAATAAACATCATTCACTTTGAAGATACAAACTGAAATACAAATGATATTTTATGATTCAGACCACGAGTAGTATTTAGAAGGATTTAAATATTTTAGGAGAGTCTGCTTTCTGTTGACAAATATTCATTGAGAAACTCCTAGATATCAGTGAAGCTCTCAAGTGCTGAGGCCAGTTCAAAGACGGAGCACATCCTGCCTTGAAGTGTCTTTGGGTGTGATGGGTTGTGCACAAGGGATTGTATCCAAGGCCAAGTGTGACACTAGCTGTGGGCATTTCCATCAGAGGTGGGAAGATAGTTCTTGAAAACATCCAGATGGCTTCATAGCACTGAATCTTGTGGCTTCTTATTCTCTGTGGACTTAGTGTATCTTTTCTCTGTCACATTTGGTCTATTTTGGAGTGGCAGAGGCTGTCATCCCTGCAATGTCAGGCCAGCCATCACTGTCTTTGCAATAAGTTTCTTCATCTCTTTGCCACAAGGTGTGAGTTTCTCAGGTGGATAAAGTACTGCAGAGAAAAAGATGGGCCACAATTTAAAGAAAGTATTTCTATAGTTCAATTGAGCTCAGCAAATATTTTCACTTCTCAATCTGAAATTATTCTCACTTGGTTTTCAAATCCTTATAGGCCCTGCCTATAAATTTCCCACAGTAAAGGATGCAGATCACGTTTATGCCAATTATTCAGGTAACCTAAACAAGGACCCAAATTCGCAATCGGACTACAGAGAGGAACCTACAACCATTCACCAACTGAAGTGAGATGCAGGATGTGGGCATGCAGAGTGCTCTTCCTATAGCTGCCGGCCCTCTCACAAAGCCCCATGTGTAGATCCTGTCTGATTTCCTTGTGCATTTCATGGTAGCTTCATGTGGTGGGAATTAGTGTGGACCCTGCTCAGGAGGAGGAAGAGAGAGCTGAGCGTGTCAAGGAAAGCCAGGAACTATAGTGCATCCACGTGCCACATCGTGGATACAACAGCAGCACAATTCTTTCATTTAAACATCAAGGATGATCAGTCACACAGATTCATTTAAGCCACAGCATCTCTTTAGGCCAACAGCTCAGCTTCCACACAAACACGTTTGTGTCGTTGACATTCATCACACATGACCAAAAGAGTATTAGTTTGCCAGGAGTGCCATAAAAAAGTACCATAGACTGGGTGGCTTAAACAACGAGAATTTGTTTTCTCATAATTCCGGAGCCTGGGAGTCCAACATCAAGGTGTCAGCAGATTTAGTTTCTTCTCCAGATTCTCTCCTTGGCTCGCAGATGGCCACCTTCTTGTCGTGTCCTCACCTGGTCCTCCGTATATGTCTGTGTCATAATTTCCTCTTCTTATAAGGAAACCAGTCATATTTGTTTAGGACTCACCTTAATGACCTTCTTTTAACTTAGTCACCTCTTTAAAGATCCTATCTCTAAATACAGTCACCTTCTGATGTACTGGGAGTTAGGATTTCAACATACAGATTTTGAGCGGGACGCAATTCAGCCCCTAACAAGAAAGTAACGAAACATAGAGATGTCAAATGCTTTGTCCTTCATTCATGTGATTTTGCTAGTGACCTATGTTCCATATAACATGACTTTGCTTTTTTTTTTTCAGTAGCCATTATGGATTTACACTTATCTTCTTTTCCATATCAAATTATCACACATTTAGCTGAAGGAATTGTCTTGGAGTACCCCGATAGGACCCAGCACGATTCCTGGCAAATAAATGTTCAGAAGTGTCACTGGTTCACCCTGCCAGCTGGGTCCTTTTCTGCAAATCAATGTCAACACTGAGTAATGACACCTCAGCAAATTGAGACAGCCCCACATCTTCTATTCACACTCACTGAAAACAAACTCACGTTTCTAGTGATTGGGCCAGGGGAGCAAGAGCCTAAGAAGGGTTACATCTTCATTGCTGAGAGAGGCTGCATGTCCTAGAACTGTGCCGATCAGCCTTGCTTTGTGGGAAAACTGCCTCAAGGAGTTGTCAGTGAGGAAGAGTTGGGTGAGAGATGGACTGGGGCATCTCCCCTGACCCTTCCCTCCAAGCTGAACACATGACCAGAGGTGGTTCTAAGTCTAGGAGTCTGGGAGGGGAAAGATGAGTCAGAAAGTGGGGACCCCAGAGATAAATGCTAGAAGCTGAGGGTAACTACAGAGTGCTGGGTAGCCTCAGGCCACTAGTGGCTCAGGGCTCTTAGAGGTGGAAAAAGAAACAGAAACGGAGCCACATGGGTACCCAAACCAACTGTGTCAACCTAGAACTTGGGGAGGCTGGTCTCATACCCACCTCCTCAAACGCTAGCTTCTGAATTCCAACGGGAAGGGAAGACCCCCTTTGGAAGTCTTATTTGACATGATTACTCAACTCATGTTTCCTTTGGTTATTTTATTCCATTTGGTCAGCTCAACCTGTTTAAGCATCTATCTTATGTCAGGTTCTGCTTCGAGTGACAAGGAAACACCCCAAGAGGGCCTTATGGGGTTGGTGCAAGAATATCCTTCTCCTGGGAGACACACCCAAGGTGCTCAGCTTCCCACCACCCAACACAACTGGAAGCCCCCTGATTCCTTCCCCTCTTACCTTGCTGCTAAACCAACCGGGATGGACCAAGAATCTGGAGTCTACACAGAAGATGGCCAGGAAGCACTATGGGAAATTAACAGAAGGGGTGTTTAGGAACACATTTTATTGTGTATGGAGAATCTTTCAGAGAACGCTGAAGGGGTGGGATGAAAGTTGCCCATTATGATTATTTTGAATCTAATGCTCATCTTCTCATGTTATAACTGAAAGCTGATTTTGTAGTTTGTAGTGGCTGATAGACAGACTTCCATGGTCCTTGCTATGACTAGAGCCAAACTTGGTCGTCTGGCTCTGGGAGAGCTGAGTTAGAGGACACAGGTGCTTAGTGAGGAGTGATGGCTGAATGGAAAGCAACGTGGACTACAAAGCTAAAGGACAAAGATATGTGATGAACCCAAGGCCTCTGTTTATGTTGCATTTCGAAATAATTCTCAGCAATAAGGCCATGACAACTAAGATCAACACAGAGTAGAAAGGACTCTGGGAGTAGACAAACAGTGACCATGATAAACAATGAGCCTCAAAAGTGACCATGCTGCTAAGTGATGATCCCATGATCACGCAGGATCTGCCCAATTATTCACACACCCAGACTTCTGTTGCTAAGATTCCATTAAGGGAGAGATTTGGGAAAAGTTTAGTTTACAATATTGAAGTGCTAAGATTGAGGAGGGGCCCCTAAATCCTTCACTTCTTGATAAACCCACAATGGATTAATCATTCGTTAGTCCACTTACATCTATTGCAAACAAATTATCCAGTTTTTGATTCATTGCTGCCTTTGCACACATAATGTCTACCTCTTCTGTGGGGATCAAAATGCATTTTCCCTGTGGACAGACAGTTTAGAGACTGGAAAGAGAAAAAGACATGACTCTTTGAGGCCGATTTAGTATCCTTTATTAAGAAAACTGTTGCTCTGCGTTATGCAGAGATGACATTGCAGTGGTAAGAACAGGACACAAATAAACACAAAGTGAGAGGCATTTCAAGGAGGTGGAACATTCCTTGTCTTGACTCTATTTTGTAGAGGACGTGACTCGGACGGTAACTGACAGAGAAGACTGCACGTTTATGACTTTGGTTGGTGTTTATGAAATGCAGGCAGGATCACAGAAACTACAGAAATGTGAGATTTCCGTGGGCTGCTGATGAGGCTAAAGTCATGCTTGTGACTTGACTTACAAGTCAGAGAGGAGCAGCCAGGCGGGGAGGGGGAGTCTTACCTGGAGCAGGGTTACCTGCAGCACCTCCCCAGAGGCCAGCTGGCCCGCCTAGTGGCAGCATTGCTTCTGGCAGCAGCACTTCTGCTGGCAGCAGCACTTCTGCTGGCAACAGCCCTTCCCACAGCCGCACGAGCCACATGAGCCACAGGAGCCACAGCCACAGGAGCGGCGGCAGCAGCAGACCACGGGGACACTGCAGCAGCCCCCACAGCAGCCACAGCAGCAGGGGCAGCAGCCGGAGCAGCAGCCGACCCGGTAGCATCTGCAGGTGGTGCAGCTGCCGCAGCCACCACCACAACCACCACCGCAGCCGCCACCGCAGCCACCACAGCCACCACCGCAGCCACCACCGCAGCCACCACAGCCACCGCAGCCACCACAGCTTCCACAGCCACAGCACCCCATGGTGTCAGTAGAGAGGACTCAGGAGAGGTGAGGAGGGAAGTTCAGGAGATGAGTGAGGTCTGATGCTGCCTTCTGCTGGGAGGCCCTTAAATACCATCTTGGGAACAGGGAGAAGGAGTGACCCAAGACGCATGACCGGCGGTCACTTCCTCATTGTTGCTATTGCAGTTTCCAAATGTACGGCTATTCCTTGTTTACATTCCTATGGGACATATTTGACCCAATACTTTTGCTAATTTTAGCTTTTCTTTTTAAAGTCACTTTAAAAGCAAGCCAAGAGATAACATTTTGGAGGGGAGCTTCATTTTCACAGAAACACCATTTGAATCTTTGAGATTTTGATTGAAGAAGGCACTCAATTGTTGCCAGCTCCTTTTCCACTTCTCCTTGATGGTTTTCTCTCCATTTATTCAGTCGAAATCATCCTGCTTTAACAGAAACCTCCCAGATGCGGAAAAGTAAATATGAATATCCACATAGAACAAGTCATTTTCTTTCAAAAATGTTCACATCCACTATTTTTGTGTGCCTTACACCTCACTAAATTGGCCATTTTAGTTCTTGTGAGGTTACATGTTCACAGCTATATTTCCAAAGATATTTGAATTATTTTTAAACTAAATGACCCTCTTTTCTTCTCCAGTGCTCCCTTCTCTCACTCTACTCTGTCTCTCCCTTAGTGCTCACATCCTTCCCACAGTTCCGATTTCCACATGTATTTTCCCTCCAGCTTAGAATTTCCTCCAGGCTTCAGATCCATAGAGAGCCAACTCATAACTCCACCATCTCCCCCCAGGTGTCTCGGGGCCTCTCCAGTGCCGCTGGCCCCAGACCCACATCACAATCTTCCTTCCTTAATCCCCATCACCAGCAATATGAGCAAATTTTTCCTCCACCGTTCCTTATTCATGAAGTTGGCAATCCTTTAAAAAAAGATTAACTTTGAATCCTTCTTTTCTTTCAGCCCCAAATTTAGTCTTTCACCAAATTCTGTTGATTCTGCCTCCTTAAAAGCTCTCAAACCTACTTTCCTATCTCTAGCTCCACTGTACACCTCACCCCAGTTCAAGGACCCCCCTGAAATGCTCTCGTTGGTCTACTTACAACAGAAGTGGTTTGGGATCGTTGATAACAAGCCAGTCAGCTCTAGGGACATTACAGTATTTCCTCTCACTCAAATTTCTGAAGAACAATCCTACCAAATTGGGAAAATGGGCTCTGAGCAGCAAGCCTGGTACAAAATAAAGCTTGGGGGATCTGGTGGCCACCAAACCTCCTCATCAAGGTCCTCTGAGCTCTCATTGATGGCCAGAGATGCTCCTACATCAGCACATGTGATGGAGAGCCCTCCTGGACCCTCATTTTCCTTGCCCTATGTTTTTAAAGCCTTGGTGGTCACCAGCCCTCAGATCCCGCCAGGATCCACAGCTACATGCTTCTTCTTGTAGCCACAAACTCTTTTTCTCCCCAAGTCAGGCCTCTCCCCACTTCCCTAGCTTCTGCACCTGCACTCTGTGAGGGCCGCCCACCCCCCCCCCCCCCAACTCTCAAAATCACCTAGGTCAGGCTGGTCAACACAGTGGTGTTGCAGATATCAATTGATGTCATTCACTCAAGGACAAACATTAGCTCCTCATCCAAAGCAAAACATACCAAGAATTTTATCATCAAAATGCAGACTCTTGAGAGAAGTTATTTCTGTTTTTAAAATAATCATTATGGCCTGGGTGTGAGAAGACAAATCACAATGGTATGCTTCAAATGTAGATGTAGGAAGTTCACGTCTCCAGCCTCAGCGTTTCCGCTGGTCGTCGACAAATACGATCATGGCATTGGACCTGGGTAGACGCCTTTGAGTCTGTTGCCATTTTCACGTCTCTAGCTCAGTGTTCCTGTCTATTGCAAGCTCTGAGGTCAGGGACTGTACCTTGAACTTCACTGTACTCACCCCCTCAGCACTCGCAGATCACCTGGCCCAGTAGCTGACTGATGATGTGTGTGTTTGCAAGTCCTGCCAACAGCTCATACACAGCATGTGCTCCCTGGGCATCGTGGGAGGATAGAGAAATATCCCCATTCCTGTTGACAGCCTAGTTCCCAGAATGCTTCCCTAGAACGTTTAGGCCTTTTTTACTCACAGTGGAACACAGTTTTATGAAAAAATAAACAAAATTGAAAAGGTGGTGCAGACACCTAAAAGGGAAGTAAATAAGAAACAATGGCATTCTTCCATGTAAACAGAGCCAAATAGCAACAGGGAAGTGGTCACATGTCTCCCCCCCATCCCCAGAGCTGGTATATAAGGGCCTCCCCCAGCAGAAGGTGGCATCAGACCTCCCTCACCTCCTGAACATCCGTCCTCACCTCTCCTGAGTCCTCTCTACTGACACCATGGGGTGCTGTGGCTGTGGAAGCTGTGGTGGCTGCGGTGGCTGTGGTGGCTGCGGTGGTGGCTGTGGTGGCTGCGGTGGCGGCTGTGGTGGTGGTTGTGGTGGTGGCTGCGGCAGCTGCACCACCTGCAGATGCTACCGGGTCGGCTGCTGCTCCGGCTGCTGCCCCTGCTGCTGTGGCTGCTGTGGGGGCTGCTGCAGTGTCCCCGTGGTCTGCTGCTGCCGCCACTCCTGTGGCTGTGGCTCCTGTGGCTCGTGTGGCTCGTGTGGCTCGTGTGGCTCGTGCGGCTGTGGGAAGGGCTGTTGCCAGCAGAAGTGCTGCTGCCAGCAGAAGTGCTGCTGCCAGAAGCAATGCTGCCACTAGGCGGGCCAGCTGGCCTCTGGGGAGGTGCTGCAGGTAACCCTGCTCCAGGTAAGACTCCCCCTCCCCGCCTGGCTGCTCCTCTCTGACTTGTAAGTCAAGTCACAAGCATGACTTTAGCCTCATCAGCAGCCCACGGAAATCTCACATTTCTGTAGTTTCTGTGATCCTGCCTGCATTTCATAAACACCAACCAAAGTCATAAACGTGCAGTCTTCTCTGTCAGTTACCGTCCGAGTCACGTCCTCTACAAAATAGAGTCAAGACAAGGAATGTTCCACCTCCTTGAAATGCCTCTCACTTTGTGTTTATTTGTGTCCTGTTCTTACCACTGCAATGTCATCTCTGCATAACGCAGAGCAACAGTTTTCTTAATAAAGGATACTAAATCGGCCTCAAAGAGTCATGTCTTTTTCTCTTTCCAGTCTCTAAACTGTCTGTCCACAGGGAAAATGCATTTTGATCCCCACAGAAGAGGTAGACATTATGTGTGCAAAGGCAGCAATGAATCAAAAACTGGATAATTTGTTTGCGATAGACGTAGGTGAATTGATGAATGATTAATCCACTGCGGGTTTATCAAGAAGTGAAGAACTTAGGAGCACATCCTTAATCTTATCACTCAATTTCTTAAACTAAACTCTCTCCAAATCTCTCCCTTAATGGAGTCTTAGCAACAGAAGTCTGGGTGAGTGGATATTTGTACAGACTCTGCATGACCATAGGATCACTTAGAGATCCCATGTGAGATGCGGGACTAGAGCCAGCCTCACTTTTGAGGTGAGGTGCCAGGGCAGGGCCCCTTTGGTCTTGAAAAAAGATCAACTGCTCTTTGATGCTTGGAATTATCACTTATAAACTGCTGTCCACTAGAGAGGATATGGACACAGCCCTGAGACCACAAATTGACTTAAATCATCTACAAGTTTGAGAATAATCTATGATAGCCCATGACCATTGTAGGATGTGGCCAAGAGATGGGGCAGGAAAAGATACCTGCAAAACTTCCAGACAATGTGAAGCAAAAAGTGGGGTTGCATGAGAAAAGAGAGTGAGAGGTAGTGAAAACAACAGCAAAACACTCTACACTTAAAGTGAGTCAGCAAACAAAGTTTCAAAAAATACATGTAGTAAGAAGCTTCTAAGATGGCCCCCAATGATCACTGCCTTCTGTGTAATCAACCTCACTTGAGTATTGGCTGAATCCAGTGTCCAATGAAGAGAATACCACAAAAGTGATAGGCTGTCACTTCCTTGTTTAGGTTACAAAAATCTGTGGCTTCCATCTTCAAGCTGACTTGTGATTTCTTGGCTTGTACACTTTGATGAAGCAGGCTGCCATGTTGGAAAGGCCCACATGGCAAGGAACTAAGGGTGGTCTCCAGTCAACAGCCAGCAAGTAATTAAAGCCCTTGGCTCAATAGCTCCTGAGGAACTGAATCCTGCCAACAATCACTGGAACTGGGAAATGGATCCTGCCCCTGTCAAGCCTTGAGAAGACCACAGCCCAGGCAACACCTTGAGTGTAGCTGTAGGGGACTCTATGGCAAAGGACCCAGCTAAGCCGTGCCCAGATTTCTGACTCAGAAACTATGAGATAATAAACGTGTGTTGTTTTAAGTGACTAAGTGTTGGGGTAATTTGTTATGTAGTAATGAATAATGAATACACATTTGAAGACATCTAATGTTAAGAAAGGACAACAAAAGAAAACTTGGAAGATGAATTCATTTCAGATGAAATTGACTTTATAGAACTGACAATGTCTTTTAAGTAAGAGTTTTTGCATCCTCAAAGCAATAAATAAAAGAAAGACTTCAATAAAAAAGAACAAGGATTTATAAGGTAAAAACAGGTAAAAGTGAAACAAGAATAGGTTTATATCAAAACAACCAATTTGAAATCTTGGAAATAAAAAAACATAGAGTTGAAATAAAAACTCAAACAACATAAATGAGAACACCATCAAAGAGAGAATTTGTGAATTGCAAAATACATACGAGGTGTTCACTCAGCGTGCAGCAGAGAGAGACAGAGACCAGAGTAGAAACTGAAGTCATTTGTCTCAACATAACATCTTATCTGAGAAAAACACTTTGAAGATTTTCCCAATGGGCTGCCTCCTGGGCCCAAGCATTTCTTTCCCTAAGCCCAAACTTGTTCACCTTGGACTTCAATTCCAGGTACTCCTGGGTGGATTAAATTTCAGGCAGCTTTTATTCTATTAGAAACATTGGACTCCAAATTATCACAAAGCAATGACATCAGAGTTTTGCATTATGACTGTCAGTGAATATTGAGTTGCTTAAAATTAACTAAAACACTTCCACTGATACAGATCAAGTAAGAATTTAATACACTGCTTATCTATTTCTTTTCTAAGAACTCCATTAGTGTTAGTACTATCAATGATAGCACTTCCCAGTGTAAATTCTGACCTCCAGAGAAAGGCAACCATAGAATTCTTCGAGAATGCTGGGCCTCCCCTCACAAACGTATTTCTCACAGTCATGCTAAAAGCTGTGACCTCTGGACCCTCCCAAGGTGGTTGAGCAAATCTTACATCATAAATTCACTCTAACATTACAATTTCCCTAAGCCTTTCAATACCTTCCTGCAACGTATACCAAGGTAGTTCTGGCATTTCAACTTATTTAGTGTAGGCCACCTGTGGCTCCATGTTTCAGCCAAGCAACCAGACTGTTAGAGCCCTTTCTACCCTCTGATGCTAAAACGTTGAGTCCAGAATCTCTATTTAGTCATCCATCTCAACATATTCTGCTCGATCCAACTTTATATTCCTTCTACCATGATCCCACACCCTTAAGATCCATTCCCAGACATAGTCTTCAGATTACTGTCTAAACAATTGGAAGAATCATGCACCTCTCTCGGAGTCTAGTGCATCTTCTCATGGCTCACACTTTGTACCTCACCTTTCGGGGCCTGGTGAGACTCTAGGCTAGAAGCAACGAGGAACAGTTACAGGTCCAGAAGCAAAGAGGGGTGCAGCAATGCCTTGCAAGGCATTATCCTAGGGGAGGCCATTACTGGACCACTTCCTTAGGCAGAGGCGGAAGGGCTGCTTTTACCAGCAAAGAAGCCTTGGCAGATATAGGAGTCAGATGTCTCCAGCATCCTTGGGATCTGACCGTCTGTCTCCATTCCAGTGTTCAGGATTCCATTCCTTCCTGATGAACGCCCTCACTTTATCAGAAGACATTCTGCAGGTTAAGAATTCAGTTTGCATTGTAATTCAGCCACTTGTAGAATGAGACTCTGGGTTTGGCTCTCAGAAATCTCAGCTCTGTGGCTGCAGGAGACAAGCATTTATTTCAGGGCAGATGTTGAAGCTTTCAGGCCATTAATGCAGCATTTGACCTGGAAATTTGAAGCCCTGAGCTCATCCTTTTTTCCCTCTGTTTTCTCCAGTCCTGTTAGGAACAACCAAACAATTCCATTATACTCCTTAGTTTAACTAAAATTTTCTAAGGTGACAAATACATGGCAACCCAGGACCTTACCTTCTATAGGCATTTATACTGGGCTGAATATTCCGCTCCCCTCCACCCCCCCAAATTTATTTTCACTTGGAACGTGTGAATGTGACTTTATTTGGAAACAGGGACTTTGCAGAGGTAATCGAGTTAATATGAGGTCATATTGCATTAGGGCGGGTCCTATTATCGGTCTCCTTACAAGAAGAGGGGAATTTGGAGTAGAGACACAGACACACAGGGAGGACACCATATGACAAGGAGGGAGGAGATTCGAGTGATGCATCTGCAAGTCAAGAAATGCTAAGAATTGCTAGCAACTGCCAGAAACTAGGAAGAGGCAAGGAAGTACCTTCCCCAAGAATGAGCTTTCAGAGAAAGTATGATTCTGCCAACACTTCGATATCAGACTTCTAGCTTCCAGAACTGTGAGAGAATAAGTTTCTATTGCGTTAAGCCACACAGTTTAAGGCAATTAAACCCTACGAAACTAATATCGTATCTGATTAGGTGCATCCCATGGTGATAATTTGTGTCTATAGCCACATTATGGCATGACTTCTAGTGCCCTCTTTACAGCTGGAAATAGATTCATTAGTGACTTTAAACCTAGCCAGCTTAGATGACCAGGTCTAGAAAACCCAGAAACAGTTCAGAAAACTCACCCCTAAAATTCTGTCCTCTACACCCACTCCCAACACCAAAATCTGTATCAGCCAGTGTTCAACCTGAGAAA
The DNA here is from genome assembly GCF_037783145.1 of Equus przewalskii. Classification (NCBI taxonomy): domain Eukaryota; kingdom Metazoa; phylum Chordata; class Mammalia; order Perissodactyla; family Equidae; genus Equus; species Equus przewalskii. The sequence goes on from NC_091835.1 coordinate 15,691,205, forward strand.
CAGAACCAGTCTGTTAACGCTGAGATATATATTAAGAGATTTATTTCAAGAAATTGGCTCACATGGTTGTGGGGGCTGGTGAAGCCAAGCCCAAAATTCGCAGAGCAGGCCATCAGGATGGGCAGACTCGAACTCTCAGGGATGAGCAGAAGCTCCTATCCGCTGGTGGAATTTCTCCTTCTTCTGGGAAGTCTCAGTTCTTCCCCTCGGCCCTCGTAACTGATTGAATCGGGGCCACCCAGATTATCTAGGGTAATAGCCCTTACTTAAAGTCAACTGATTGTGGACCTTAATCACATCTGCAGAATGCCTCACACCAACACCCAGGTTTGTACCTGAATAAATGAGGAGTATAGCCTAGCTAAGTTGACACATAAAACTGACCATCACAAATTGCAATGAACTTATAAATTAGTTTGAGAAAAATTGAAATCATGACAATATTCCATTTTTCCATGCAGGGTCATGGTAAAGTTTAATTAAAATTTTTTCCTTAATTTTTTTGCCCCAGTTTGTGGAAATTAAACATTTCCCCCCATTCTAACTTTTTACTGGTAACACTATTAGTATCATAATAAAATGATTATCGTATATTGATCACTTAATATGTACCATGCCTGCACTATACATTTCTTTATCTATTATCCAAATCAAAACAAATCACACTTTAAGAGATAGGTCACGGAAGGCTAATATGTATCATTCACTCTAGGATAGTTCATGTTTCTGCTCTTAGCTGGTCCCGCTTGTCTGATTTCCATGTTGTTTTGGGGGTGGACTTGAAAGTATTGAAACAGTATTTGAAGCCCCAGTTGCTCACAGAGGCCAGGTAGATGGCATGTTTCAATTTGATCAGCTCCATTTTTCGATTGTACCTATTTCACTAGCCAATAGCTGAGGTTTTGATGTAGTGTTGATGAGATTTATGATGATTCAGCCTTTCGTGGTATTTTAATCTAGGACAAAACATTAAAATGCCATGTAGTTTAGCACTATAAATATTCGGGTAGCCCAGCCTCTGAGGCCCTGGCTAAAATCGTGTTGTTGTGCTCATATCAGGAATTGAGTCCTCTGATTCCTTTGGATTCTGACTAGTAGTAGAATTAGACATTTTCTTTCTACATTTGGCTGAACAGATTATGTAAATGCTTCTCATTAGGAAAATTACAGCAGTGACAGAAAAATAACTTCCATAAACCAAAAACTAAAAAGGAAAAAGAAAGAGAAATCAGTGAATCACATAAAAATGGATGTTTGACACTAAAATATATAATAATGCTTTCCTACTAGCTGAGAGATTTTCAGCAGGTCACTGATTCCCTGTCTCAATTTTCTTGTTTGTAAAATTAGAATAATATCTACTCACACATTTGTGGTGAGGATTAAATGAGTTATTACATATAAGGCATGTAGAAGAGTATCTGGATAGTTAGAATTCAATAAATTTTAACTGAAACTCTTCAAATATATGTATATATATATAAACTTCCTTCTTGCTTTTCTTTTTTCTTCACATTCACATTTAGCATATGAAATTGGGAGTTCATTTTTCCTAGAATGTAATATATTTGAAAAAAATTGCACAGTGTTTCTATCCAAAATATTGAAATTATATTAATAGATGTATAGAAGTTTAGAATTTTTATATATTCCTAATGAATAAATTAATCCTTTGATCATTTTTAATGACTCTCTTTATGTATCTAAATCAAGAGGTCTTAATTGTATTTTATCTTTTAAAAAATTTAACTGTTAACTTAAAATTTTTGTTTGCATGGTATGAATTTTCCTCTTCCCTCCTCCCACTTTATATGTGTCTATATTTTAGATGTGTTTCCTATAAATAGAACGTAGTTATGACTCTTTTAAAATCCAGCCTGACAAAATTTTATTTTTATTTTTTTTACTGGGTAGTTTAGCTTAGAATTGTTTGATTTTTGTTTTTGGAAAACCATAAACATTCTCAAACATGGACAGAATAATATACAAATGCCCATATATCTATCACCTGATTTCATCAATTACCAATTCATAGCCACTCTTGCTTCATCAATGCCCCAACCACTCACCCTTTCCCTACATAGATTAATTTGAATCCTGTATCATATAATTTAATAAATATTTTAGTTTGTATCTTTAAAAATAAGGACTCATGAAAGCATAACGAAAAACCACTATCACACCTAAAAAAATGAACAATTCTTTAATATCGTCTAGTCAATGTTCAAATTTCCCTCTCATAACATTTTTTTTTAAAGATTTTATTTTTCCTTTTTCTCCCCAATGCCTCCCAGTACATAGTTGTATATATTTTAGTTGTGGGTCCTTCTAGTTGTGGTACATGGGACGCCGCCTCAGCATGGCCTGATGAGCGGTGCCATGTCCGCACCCAGGATTTGAACCGGTGAAACCCCGGGCTGCCGAAGCAGAACATGCAAACTTAAACACTTGGCCATGGGGCCAGCCCCTCATAATACTTTTATGATAATATTTTCTCATATTTTCAAATAAGATTAACACATTGCAACTGATTGATAGACCTCCTAAGACATTATCAATCTTTCTGTCTTTTCCCCTTGAATTTTATTTGTTGAAAAAACTATAGAGTTTCCCAGATTCTGGAGGTTTTTTGGTGACATCCTTAGAAGTCATTTAATGAATTCTTCTGTTTCCTCTATTTCTTGTGAATTGCCAGTTCATTCTAGAAGCTCATTTATGATTTTAGTGATAATTCACAAATTTGTATTTATTTTTTTACCATCATATTTTTCCTAATTTTCAAGCTCCTTAATTTTCCCCTTCCTTTCTTGAATTCTTTTGTGTTAATGTTTTTCACATCATATGTTTTATTCCTCTCTTCTGTAAAGACATGACATAATCTATTTATAATTTTTTAGTAGTTACACTTGAAACGTTGACTCTGAAGTTAACAAAGCAGTGGTGTACAAAGGCGATGATGGTGGGAGTTGTGTGCTCTGGACATAGGCTGTAAGGAGGAGAATTGTCTGTAGAGAATTTAAAAACAATAATAAAACTGATTAAAAGTCTGTCTGCATTTTGTTATTGCCATGTCCCAGCAATTCTAAACAATGATGGTGATAAAACAGACCTCCCTGCCAGATGGACTGCTATCCCACTCTGCTTGGTGTGCCACCTTAGCAGGGTCTAATCAATAATCTTTACTCTCCTCCAGAACAGTGCAAAAATCTTTAGTTTTGAACATTCTTCTACTGATTGATATACTATTGTTTTTCAGTATTTTATTCATCTTTTTGAAAACTCCTGAAGATGTAATATTTAAATATTACTGTGTTTGTTTAGATTTACACGTTCATCTCTTTTCTCACGTTCCTTCTTGCATTGTATACCTTCTTTTGGAATAATTTTCCTTCTCCCTCAAGCACATTCCTGAGAAACTGCTTTCCTGAGAGTCTGTTGGTGATAACACACGCATTCTGTTTCTGTTTTTATGAAAATGTGTTCGTTTTCCCCTCCTTGATGAAACATAGTTTCTCTTTGTGTATAATTCTAGGCTGACAATTATTTTCTCCAACACATTGAAGCCATCGTTTTCCCGGCTTCTGCTGTGTGCTACCTAGAAGTCACTTGTCAGTCTAGTTGTCATTTCTCTGTAACTCCTGTTGCTTTCATTCCCCTGACTGTTTTTAAGATATCTTTTTCCTTATTTTTCTGCAGATATGAATTTCTTTTCACTTATTCTTTTTGAGATTTTTTGGGGCTTCCTAAATCCGAGAATGCATGCCTTTTATTACTTCTGGAACATTCTTAGTGAATATTTCTTTATCTACCTCTCTTTACCACCTTTATTATCTCCTCAAGGAACTCCAAATAGACAATTGTTGAACTTTCTCACTTTAATCCCCATGGGTGTTAATAAGGTTTCCATTTCTATCTCTCTGTGCTACATTCTAGGTTATTTCTTCCAGTTCGATAATTTTTCCTATATATCTGTCTAAATTGCTCTGAACGTGTTTACTTTTTCTAATTTGGTTAGTTTTATTTTTCCCAAATATTCATGATCATTCTTGATGTATCTTGTTCCATTCTTATGTTATTATTTTTCTCTGTGTATAAACATATAAGCATGTTATTTTATATTCTAATACTGGTAATTTTTCAGTCTCAGTCTTTGTTGGTCTGATTCTGCCACCTATTATTTCAGTTGCCTTGCTCCCGATACTTTATGTCCTTATATAATTTTGGATTTTTTTAAATCGCAAGTTCATATTTGATGGAATTTTACCTGTGGCAGTTTTTTGATCCCTGTCTTGTAGGATCTTCTTCCAGAGCGCATTTGCCTTTGATTCATATAGGTGCTTAGAGCTGTTCCTGTTCAGGAGTTCTTTCAACTAAATTCTCAACTTAAAAAAAAAAAATCTAGCCTGTAGGAAATGGGCCCCAGAATTACGTGAGTGCTAGCTTATGAAGACAAATTCCTAGGGTAAATTCCTCTGACACCACCCAGATTAGTCTTCTTTACTGGGATTTTCTCCCCCCTTTAATTTGATATTTTCTTCTGTTTCACCACTGACTGAGGAGGTAACCCTCTGGAGTGGCCACTGAAGCCAAAATTCCAGGTCACCGGGAGAATCAGCAGATGCCTTGAGCACATGACAGATTCGGTGCTTCCTTATCTATCTGGTTTCCTGTTCCTGCTTTGGCTTCTGAGGATTTTTCTTGTTTTTTTGTTTTACCAATTCAGCCCTTTATTTAAAAAAAAAAAGTGTTTTAATATTATCCAGGAGTTTTAAGCATTTTGTAGTATAAGAATTTTTCCGATAGCTAGTCTGTTGTTGCTTTAATGGAAGTAAGCCTTTATTATTTTAATATTTTTAAGAGTTAGTTGCTTTTAATGGCGATAAGTCTTTCTTAATTTAATATTTTCAAAAACACTTGTTGAAATTTGTTTAAATTTCAAACAACCCAGAACCCTCCCTTCTCCTTTGTCAAGCTCAGTCCCTCAATCCCAGTACCCTGAAGGTCCCTGGACTGAGGTCATCTCCATTAGAACAGAAAAGTAAGAAAACAAGACATTGTCTAAATGAGCTGGACCCAAACTTCCTGAAAATCCACATAAGTAGCTCTTTTGTTTGAGAATGAAAATACGGCTTTCAACCTCAGCTATTTGAGTTGAGACACCAAAACAGTTTATGAAACAGTGAAACCTAAGGTTTCACTATTTCACTATTCTCATGTTTGAGTTAATGGATATGAAATGAAAATGCTCATCAGAGCTATCTGGACTGGAAAATACTACATGCTTTAAACACATCTGAAAAATTTCCATTTTGATGTATGTGAGGTTGCCCAAAATCTGAATGAATCTTCATTTCATGCAATTAAAATAATAGCATCACTGTACTGCTTTTCGTGAGGTCATCTTTCTACTTAAAGTGCCCCTTCCCTTATAAAGCCCTTTGGGGTTGCAACTAAAAATCCATTTTCATGATTCTAATTTTTATTTAATTTAAGATAGACAAAAGTACCAGTTATCCTAGCTGGATAATCTAATGGAGTGTGTAATCAGGGTCCATCTGACTGGTCCCAGAGTGGCTGAGTGCAATGGCTTCCTGCCAAGGGAGCTAGAGAGGATCGCTTTTCATTTCCCAGGGAGCACAGGAAAGATGGCGCAGCAAAGTAGCTGTGGTTTTCATGACATCAAGGGGCCACTTTGCACACTGGTTTTCCCTTTTCTTTTTCATGTGGACTTTCCAAACTTGGTGGTGACAGACTTTAGGACGTGCTACCCCAAAAGATGGAAACTTGGCATACTGAATATGTCTAGCTGAAGGAACTTGAGACACAGCAGGTACTAGAAAGACTCTCTGACCTTCCCCTGAAGCAGGTCATAAGACCCTTATGTGAGAAGTGCCCTCCCTAAACCCAGAGGAAAGGAACAGCCTTCACTCTAAAGACAAAGGGACACTGAGAGGAATCTGAAGGAACAGGCCATGCTAAGAAGTTCCCCCTAGTTTACTATTCTTAGCTCATATCCTTTTCGTCCTATCACATTTTTTTCCATGACTCTCCACTCTTCGTCCAATCTAGTACAAAAACACTCAGGTCTACCCGTTTCTTTGTGTTTTCATTTCCATATGAAGGGTCCCATGTTACCTAAAACCTATATCAAACAAATTTATATGCTTTTCTCTTATTAATCTGTCTTTTGTTACAGAGACCCAGCTGAGAACCAAATAGAGTAGGAGGAAAAAATATTTTTTCCCATCTACTGTATCAAGGGTTGATTTTCAGGGGCTGGCCCGGTGGTGCAGCGGTTATGTGTGCGCGTTCCGCTTCTCAGTGGCCCCCGGTTCGCTGGTTTGGATCCCGAGTGCGGACATGGCACTGCTTGGCAAGCCATGCTGTGGTAGGTGTCCCACGTATAAAGTAGAAGAAGATGGACACGGATGTTAGCTCAGGGCCAGTCTTCCTCAGCAAAAAGAGGAGGATTGGCAGCAGTTAGCTCACGGCTAATCTTCCTCAAAAAAAAAAAAAAAAAAAAAAAAGAGTTGATTTTCATATCTTAAGCCTCAAGACGATCCAGGGAGGCAGAGGGTGAAGGCAATTAGATTCATGAATGGGAGGTCGTCTTACAGTCAATGGCCTTAATCAAGAAGAAATTGATGTTTACCCAATTTGTTCCCTATTCCAAAGGGTATTGCTGCAAATTGGAGGGTGGAACTAGGGGATGAGGATGAGCGAGATGGAGACGTATGGTAACAGGCAACCAATTTGTGAATAGTGGGGTATTTTGGTGTGAAATTTGTGGGGTGTTATTACTTCACTTACCTAACTAAAGGATTATTTTTAAAAAATTAACCTTTTTTGAGAGGTTGTGTGATTATTCACCCACTCCCTCCAAATCCCCTCGTAATTTAGACTTATGAATTTCATCTATTTTAGAAAAATAATCCCCCCAAATTATTTTATATCATCAGTATACCGGTATATTCTTACGCCTTCATTAAAGACAGAGATTCTATAGTTACCACTCCTTATATAACTAGTTATATACTTAAAGATTATTACTAAATCACTCTTTAGCTTTTTCTAGGGGAAATAAAAAGATTGTTTTAGCTTTTCTCATGGGGCTTTCCCCCCTGACCTTTCCGTAATCTTTGAAGATGTGCTTGAAACTTCTTTTTAAGATCTCCATGGTCCTCTTAAACTGAGAAATCCATCAATAGCCTCTGTTGTCATAATGACAACAGAGAAATGCTTAGAAAATGGAGAATTACTTCAAGATGTCTCAATGCAGCCTTCTCTCTGATGAATCCCTGTGTCGTGTGAAAATGCTGACTCTGGCTGTATTTTCTATTTTTCAATTCCAATCTTTTAAAATGGCATTTGGCATTATATTAAGGAGCTCATGGGATATCATAAGTGCATAATTAATGATAAATGAACATTTATGGCAGCGATTTTGGAGTTATTAATCAATATACCTCTGTATTCTTGGCTCTTGGAAATTTAATTCAAGCATATTTAATTAGATTCCTACCAAAAGTCAATTTTTAAAAAGCTTGCTTTTCAAAACCAGGGATCTGCATTTACCCCTTTTTATCTAGGGAAATATTTTATAGAAATAGGATTTGTCTTCCGTTATGATTTTGTCCTGTATATTTTTTGCTTACCCTGTTCTGGCACCTGGGTAAACTAGTCCTTTCTTTAGGAGCTGAGTTTTAGAATAATTTCCACGAAAGAACCTCAATGAAAGTTGCTCTCACATTGAGGATGTTGGCAGAGACTAGAAGAGGAGCTATGACAGAAATAAATACAACGATTTTAAAAGGAGTGGCTTACGTCTGAATTTCCCTTGGTCAAGGAGGTGAAAAGGTTTGGAATCTTGAATTATCAGGGGAAACAAAGGTGAAGCTTGATGTTTTCTGCCAAAATTAATTTTTTCCCTAGCTTTTGATTGTGTGAACTCCCTGGAAAGGTTAAAACGTATTGATTTGACAACAAAGCAGACATTTAAATCAGGTTATACCAAATAGTGCAGAAAGGAGGATGGACAGATTTGATGGGTAATTTTCATCTCAAGTTCTATTTTGCCTACTTCAGGTATAGGATTCATTAATTCAAATTAGGAGACAACAGATTTGTGGAAAAGTAAAGGAAATATTTGGAGATGATGAAGGTAGAGGACTTTAGAAAAGATAAATGCCTCCTAACAGAGTTGACTAATGTGAATATATGTCATTTATTAGGAAAAGAGACAAACCCACTCACATATTGAGGACATCACGAGACAGAAATGGTGTGTTTTAATCTAAGACTTCATGAAGCAGGTTTTATATTCTCCGTTTTACTGATGAGAAAACTGAGAAATTTTTAAAAAGTTTACATCTCTGGGGCGGGGTGAGGAATTGCATGGTGGGTGCAAATGAAACAAGAAACAGTGGTCAAGAAACAAGAGTCACCATAAAATGCTAATCGTAAAGTTGGGTGATGGGTACACGAGGCTTCGTTATTCTATTCTCTCTATTTTAAAAAAATGTATTTGAAATTTTCCAAGATAAAAAGTCACTAGTAAACTCTAAGATTCAAATCCAAATTTTGATGATTTCAAGTTGTACTCTCTCCATCATACCACACACTTAGTAATTTCTGAAAAACTGGAGAGCAAATCACAAACTGGAGAATAAATCAGAAATTCAAATTTTCTTTTAGAAAGTAACAATTGCTTGTTTTAGGATCTCAAAAGGTATCGACCTGCACGAATCTTAGTTTTTATATTAAATGAAGCCATCCTTCCTTCTACTGAACAAGCGTGAGATTAAAATAGATTTTTTTAGTGTCCTGGTGTTATTTCATTTAATTGTGTTTTCTGAAATGATTTCTTCCTATCTTTTTGTTTTTAAAGAAGATAGCTCAGTATTCTAAATGTTTTGTACTGAATATTTGTAGAGATTTTTAAGACTGACTATTTTATCCAGGAGAATGTGTAGTCTTATGGAACTTGTGAATTAAGCTTTAATAAGGTTGAACTTTAGCGAGGGCAAGGAAAAACCTTCATCTGTAGGTAATGAGAACCACTTAAACTGGAAGGACTTTATGGCTCTATCTTACGTAGTTCTTTTATTCTTTCACTTATATTGTGAAAAGGTCACTGTAATTAAAAGATTTCTTAAGAAATAGAATATATCTTAACTACGACATATTTATATGTCCGAATACAAAATTATTCCAGTGAAGACATTATGCTAAATGAAAGGAACCCCAGACAAAAGGCTACCTACTATATGATTCCATTTATATGACTTTCTAAAATGACAAAGCTATAGGGACAGAAAACCAATGAGTGGTCGCTTATGGGTGGGAGTAGGAGTTGAGAGAGGGGATTGACTACAAAGGGGCATGGGGCACTGTTTGGGGTGAAGGAATTCTTCTTTATCTTCCTTGAGGTGGTGGCTACACAGCTGTATGTTTGCCCAAATTCATAGAACTGTACATAAAAAGGTGTGTATTCATGTATATAAACTATATCTCAGTAAATCTGATTAAAAAATATATGTATGTCTGTATACATACAGTTTTAAAGATATTCCCCTGTGTCAGTGGGGGCACAGAAGCTCTGCACTTACCTGAATGTTGACCGGAAACCCTAGTTCCTGGCTGTCAACCACAGCCACAGTCGTGATGGTCTGGATCACCAAGACAATGAAGGTATTGATTCCAAACACCAGAGCATAGTGTTCAGAGCACGCTGAGATTAAGGGCAATCTAAAATCTAACATTGTGCAAACGGAAAGAGTTTTGAAAGAACACATACGTGGGCTTTTAAATACAGAACAGTAAATTGTGTTGTTCCTGAGACTGCTCTGCTCAGGAAACCCAGGCTTTTGTTGGCAGTTTCTTGCTATAAGCTCTTCTAGCAGAGAAAAAGGAAAGAAGGATAAATGGAATAGTGAAATGTTGTATTTTAACATTCCATGGCATGTGATATATTATGGTAAGAATTTAAAGTTAGTTAACCTTTTCTAAAATTAAACCAAATATTCCAAACATTGGAGAAAAAAATTGAACATTATTTGATATAGATATGGTTTAGCAGTCGCATTTTAAATGAGACATATCAGTGAGTGAAAACACAGGTCAATTTAATGTATTTTGACTTATTTGAAGAATGTTCACTGGGTCATTGATTGTTTAAGTTAGCAGTTTCAGAGTCGAATATTTTTCTTTTGGAAAACCCACAAATTATTTCCTTTCACAGTTGATTCAATCTGAAATTAATTCGTTTTAAATAATTGTATTGGGTTTTTAAATTTAATCAGACATATATGCAATAGAATTCCTCCATGTAATTTAGCTAAAACATTTGTAACTTGAATCTATTTCAAAATATGAAACCAAATGAAAGATTTTAACTATTTTTACATCCCTTCCAAAAATCTTCATATTAAAAAACAGATACAAGCGTTTGAAAATTATGTGATTCAATGAAAATGCATTTCAGTGCAAAAAATTACCAACTAAACATCACAAAAACCATAAATAACCCTAGGTCCCATGAAGAAAACATAGCAGGTGGTCCAAATGGGCCTTGTAATTTCAAGAGCCACTTGTTCAGCCAACAAGTTTTCCCTTGAACAAATGTTATACTAGATTGATGCTTTTGAAAACTAGATTAAATCAAGTGGCAGATTCCCTTTTAGTATGCAAATTATTCCAGCCTGGAATCTTGATTTAATTGTACAGATGCTTAAACAGCTTGTCAGTGATTACTTGGTTTTGAATAAGACCTGTACATGTGGTGGATTTGGAAGAAAAACAATTCCGATGGCAGGCTGAGAGTGGCTTTGAATCTAAGATTTTTCCATCTAAACCCAGTAATTACCTTCCCAGTACGTGAATTACATGTAGTCATACTATCTAAAATCTTATTTCAAAGCTCCCACCGGATCATTTCTCAATGGTATCCACTTGCTCACTGTGGAGACATAATACCACCATGCAGAGTACTTTGCCCACGACTAGTAAGTTCTTGGAAAAAGAATTGTACTCATGTTCTTTTAGTGAGCATTTAGCACTAAACACAGATGAGCTTCTGGGATAGTCTGTAGTTTAAAAGTTAGAACCACCTTGAAATTTTATTTGATCATTTATGTCCCATGTATCGTGAATTATGGGACTGGCACTTACCAGTTTACCCTGTAATTTAAAGGAAAGTAACAAGAATGTTCTTAAAAGCATTTAACAGGAAAACATTAGTTTGTACCTATATAAAAATAGAATGACCAAATTTTTAAAAATTTGATAGCCCAAAGTTACCTTGTTTTTTATATTGTATTAATTCATTTTTTTTTCAAGAAATGCTAATCAAGTGCACACTATGGAGCAAGAACTAGGGTAAACACAAGGAGCATTATAATGAACAAGCTTAACTCTACCCTCACAGAGCTTGCACTCCATCAGGGAATAATTAATTGGTACTAGATAATTGCTTTGACTGATATTTAATTCAATTTATTAGTTCTTATATCATCAAAAAGAAATAAGAAGTAAATATCTTCTTATAGAAGAATCACAAATTATTTTGTGTGAACTTCTCACATGTCATGATGGTTGAAACCATGGATGGTCAATAATCCTAAAATTTCTTCCAAACCTGAGTGCTAATCCTTTGCATTAGAGATACATTTATCCTACACTTGCTAAATTTACTTTAGAATTTGCCTAGAACTTAGAGTAGTAATTAGATGTGAGTGACATTATAGAGATTGGATTCAGCTATACAGAAAATGATCTTCTATCAGTATTCTGAGCTTGATATGTGAGCGATAATTTCATTTAGCACCAAATTTCACACATCAGTGAGGTCAAGTTCTCTTCTTTCTTCTCACTGTGTGTCTCCTGAAGTTAAAATACCAGGTTTGTTCAGTCCTTCCCAGTGATTAGATAATTTTTAAAATGCAGCCAAAATTAATTGTGTCTGAACTAATTCCTCTCTTCACTAAACTTACTGATCATCGGACTGAATTGACAAATTGGGTGTTAAGTAGAAAGTTCTAGACATACTCTCTGGGAAAACCCTGACAGTCATATTATGAGTCCCATTTTCTCATCAGCATTCTCACTATTCATATGACTTACCCCTTGACTTTCTTCATGCCTATAATAAACATTCTGAAAAATTTTCAACACATCCACTATGCACTGGGGGGCCTTGGGGAGGAGAAAAAAAAAGGAGAGGAAGATTGACAACAGATGTTAGCTCGGGGCCAATCTTTTTTTTATGTTATTTTTTTTTTTTTAAGATTGACACCTGAGCTAACATCTGTTGCCAATCTTCTTTTATTTTTACTTTTTATTTATTATTTTCTTCTTCTCCCCAAGCCTCCCAGTACATAGTTATATATTCTAGCTGTAGGTCCTTCTGGTTGTGCCATGTGGGACGCCACCTCAGCATGGCTTGATGAACAGAGCTGGGTCTGCACCCAGGATCCGAACTGGTGAAACCCTGGGCCACAAAGCAAACTTAACCACTCAGCCATGGGGTGGCCCCAGCTCAGGGCCAATCTTAAAAAAAACCCAAAAACCCAGCATAGCACACCCAAGTATTAGTTGTGAAATGCTTAAGAAATAGAGAAGCTGCATGTGCTGCTGAGAAGACCCCCAAAGCCAGCTCTCCCAGAAGATCCTAGGTGACTTTCATGCAGCCCACTGTGAACGCTGCCAAAGGCCCTGAAAAGAAAGGAATCAGCGTATATTACATCTTGTTATTCTATGCATGATAAAGTAGCATACCGTTTGTTAAAATCCACATTGTATAGGCATTGAGACATTTCCAGGCTGTGGTAAAAAATGTTAACTTACTGCGACCTTTGATTGAATGAAAAACCACTTGATCCAGCTCTTTGAACTGTGTGTTTGAAACAGACCAACTGAGATTGGGTTTCCGTAAATCATAGACTGGAAAGGACCCGTACAGGCCATTTTTTCTTGCCTCTTCCCTTTGCAGAATATAAAACTCAGGTTCAGAAACCTGGTGTCAAATAAAAACAAATCTGGACTTCCATAGGGAGAGGGTTTATTTAGAAGAAAGGCTATTGTAATAGGGAGAATGCTCTGATTGCAGAAATTTGAATGTGTCTTAAAATCAAACAGAAAAAGGGTTTTCTTTTATAGGGTAATATTTTGCTATGGAACAGGCAGAGATAAGCAGGATCTTTGGAGGGGAAGCTGGACAAGCACGGGGAAGTGACCAGTGGAATCTGACAGGAAAGTGTCCCGCTGTGGTCAGCCAGTTCCCAGGAGCAGCTGATGGCCGGGGACAGATGACGGACATTCCACATTTTTTTGTGCTTGCTCAGGGTTGTGGGCAAGCCAGGTTTAGGGGCCTGTAGGAAAGAGAGGAACCTGACTAGAGTTTGGTCAAAGCAAAGCAGGGGTAAGAAATGGGCAATTGTGAACACTTGGTGACAGTGAGGTGCCAAGTTCTTCAAACGGAATGCCACCTCTTTCTACTATGCCCTTCTCTGTGCTAGGTAACTGATGTCTCCAGCAAGGATGGCCTCTCTCTTTGCCCTTATCTCTGTTTTCTCTTTCTTCTCTGTAACAGTATTTAAAAAATTTCCTCAAGATCCCTGACTGAATCCAAACTTATTTTCAAGAATGCTGTCTGTATACTTCTTCCCCACTTGTGGGTTTGATCATTTCTTCTATATTTGTTCACTCATTCACCCATCAAGCACTTTTGAGCTTCTCTATGGGAAAATATGGTGGTAAACTTTGGATCCTTGCTCTTGAAAATAATACAGCTTCCTGGGGTAATTTGATAAATAAATTGGTTGTTTTAATATAGTGTGATAAGGATTGTCAAAGCTCTGATCCTGACTCAGTTCTAACCTAACCCTAACCCAGAGGTTCTCCTTATAATTTTCATTATATAATTGCCCTCCAGGGGTCAGATGGCAGTATTTGAAGACATTTTTGGTTGTCAGGACTGGGGGTGTGAGTTGCTACTGGGATCTAGTTGGTAGGAGGCTGGGGATGCTGCTCAACATCCTGCAATGCACAGGACAGCCCCCCATGACAAAGAATTACCCCACCCCAAATGTCAATAGTGCTGACGACGAGAAACCCTGACCGAACTAACCAACTGGTTGGGAGCACATATACAAACAAGATACATTTCCAGGAGAAATCCATTTTATAATGTGCATTATATAGATATACTTATGTGCTGAGAACAAAGTAATCAATTGTCAAATTTCTTACTACCCCCAGCTTGCTTTCTTAAAGAAGTGGCTTAATTTATGTGAGGCCTTAGTCAGCAAGCCAATCTTCACCTAGTTTTGCCTAAAAATTTGACACTAATTAGGGACCTTACTATCACAAAGAGCTAAAGAATATTTGTGTTTAAAGGGCTTTTAAAGAATAAATTTTATGAAAATTTTACCTTTTCTACACACGCCCCTTAGGGCATGTTATCTGAAGAGAAGAGGATTTTTTTTTGCCCTTCTCCCCAGGAGCAAGTACTTATAGAGGAAATGAGTTTAAGGTGGACCAAATCCTAGAACAGATCTAGGAGTCAACGTGGAATTTCCAGAAAGGGAAACAAGAAGAATATTAGCTCAACAATGGACTCTGAAATGTTCAATAAATATGCGGGTGTGGAACACCCTAACTTCAAAACTAAATATCTTCAAAGTCTTATTTGATGTGAAAGCTTTGTTATGTCAGGAAAATCCACGTGCATTGTTGGGCTAACTTCAAAGATGTCTCTGGCTCTGCTCTTCTCACTTTAGAATATTAACTCTTTCATGAGCCCATCTTCCCTCCCTCTCTGCACCTCACTCCCTTTGGAAAAGTGTTTCAAACTCCACAAATATGTTCTGGGAAAAAGGAAGAGTGCATGGACAAGCACCTAAAAATCTCCAAACTACTGCAGCGTCTCAGCCAGGAGGGAAGTTTTGCCAAAGCAGAAAGCCCAGGAGGGGACCAAAGGGTGAATCCAGTAGCAGAAGCTGGAAATCCTCCATCTCCCAGACACCTGCTCAAGGCTTCCGCTGGTCTTCCTGCCTTTTTCCTCCTGGACAAAATGCAACATCAGAAATCCATCTGTAGGTAAATAAGGACAAAGCAGACACTTAGCAGGTAACTCAAGGGAAAGCAATAAATACTCAGGGACACCATATCTTCTTGGAGGGCCTGCCTCTCTCACCTTGTCCCACTTTGCCTTCTACTTTTCCATGGTGCTCTTTGTCTTTTCTTGCCATTTCCTCCATAATCAAGGAATACCATTTGTTAACGGTGACTGTGTCCCTGGTTCTTACCAATGACAATTAAGTGAAAGTATAATATGCATGGAAGGCCAGAGAGACAATTATACAGGAGAATACAATAACTTGGTTGTGGAGAGGAGGTAGGACGGAAGGTTGTAAGAATCCAGGCTGGATTAACGATTATTCTAGCATATATCTTGATATGGAAGGGAATGGGGAAGCGAGGTGTGGACAATAGTCTTAATTAGAAAGCAACAAGCTTTGGCAAATCTCCCATGTAGAGTTAAGGAAAGATACAAATATGTTATTTAAGTTGTCTCAATTTGGAACCCTTGAAATGGTAAGGTAGCTCCTACCGCAGTAACTTTCAAACTCCTTTGACCACAGCCTGAGAAAGAAAAATATTTTATATGTCAACCAGTACATATATGTGTGTGTGTAAAAGAATTTTCACAAAGTGGAACTTATCCTTATAAGCTAACATTCTCTCCACTTTGTTCTGTCCTCTTCTATTCTATTCTTTGATTTCAAAATGCTGGTCAGAAATCTCTAAACTTATTTCAATGTCTATATTCTATAAATGGCCAGATAGTAAATATATTAGGCTTGTGGGCCACATATCCTTCTTTGTTTTTCTTTGGTTGGATTTATTATTATTTTTTTTACAACTCTTGTCATGCATTCTTTTCCCCTTTACAAAGTTTTAAAAATCTAAAAACTATTCACTATGGTGCCCTATGGGCCATCACTTGCCCACCTCATATTAATGGTTTGCAAACCACAGTTTAAAGACTAGAGCTACTGAAAAGTTAGAGAAAAGAAGGAGTTTTGGTAGTTTAACCTTAAATCAGCTAACTCTCTATTGGCCAAACCAATTTGCAGCCCCTGTTTTTAGGAATGGCTGAAACTTTATCTTCCATATATAGCTTTATCAATCTTCTATTATATTCATTGCCTCTTTTAAATTTTGTGAGAAAAATTCTTTTCTGGGACCTTCCCTGTGTCTGAGTGGTTAAGTTTGCATGCTCCTTTTCAGCGGCCTGGGGTTCGCCAGTTTGGGTCCTGGGCGTGGACCTAGCACCACTCGTCAAGCCATGCTGTGGTGGCGTCCCACATAGAAGAACTAGAATGACCTACAACTAGTATATGCAACTATGTACCGGGGCTTTGGGGAGAAACAAAAAAAAAGGAAGATTGGCAACAGATCTTAGCTTAGGACCAATCTTACAAAAACAAAACAAAACTCTTTTCTTTTTTCAAAGTATTTGGTATTCAACATTGAAATCACTACAACAAGGTTATCCAAGAACATAATTTGAAAGAATACATTTCCTGCACATAGATAAGATAAAGGCTTGGATACCTACCCTCAAAGGTTGCAAGGGATTCTACTGCTGGGTTCCATATTATAGAACTCTGGGTTGGTGACTTGAAATATACAAGATTTGAACATAGTTCAAAATCTGGTGAAAACCTGCTGTGGAAAAAGCCCACCACAGAGACTAGTAAAAAAGATGCTTTGAGGAGTAGCACTCCTTCAAATCTCGGAACCACTGCACAAAAACTCTCAAAGCTACATTTTTTGGCTTTGGGCTGCCACCTGGCCACCATCCAGGTTCCCTGAAACGGTGACTAGTTCTTGGCATAGCGCTCTTGGCTGACCATGCTGTAAATGTAGCCGTAGTAGGCCACCTCGGTGCTGGAGACCAAACCACAGAAGAATTCCAGCACCTGCATGCTTCTTAATCCTTAACCAAATATGAGCAGCCCCCAGGTAATGACGAAGCTGGTCCCTTGTTAAGAGCGTACTGGCTTGCAGCGGACGTAATCGGTGAGGATAAACATGGAGAGCAGCAACACCAGGTAAGAGTATGTCCAAAGTGGAAAGATGTCTTTTGTGATCTGTGAGATTAAACGGGGAGGGCAGGAGGACAAAAACACCAGGAAGTGAAATGTGCCATGGGTTTCTGACATATGCGTTATCTAGATGACACATACCAATCCCAGGACACACTGCTTGGCCCTTGTCAAAGTGAGTCCAATTTGAGACTTCACAAGAATTTCTGACAGTACAATGCAAAGCAAAAGGGAAACCGAAATTCAAAGAAACAAACTGCAAAGATGACAGATATTCATACCATGTGGATTCATTCCCGCGGGTGTAAAGAAAGAGCAGCTGTTGGACTTAGTTGAATTATCTGCTTCTTACATTTTTAAATGTAATTTGTTCTGCATAAGCTATTGAGGTTGGGAAAAGAGGTCAGAATGCTTTCACACTTAACAGTATTTCTAGGACAATCCAGGGCTGCTCAGGCACGGTTGCCTCTGAGCATTTAAAATAGTTTACTCTTCTTCAAAGTCGGAACTAGAAGGTTGAAAAGGATGTTTCAGCACCGTCTTCACCTTTGATCCACATCGGTATGTGAATGTGCCGACCGTCGAGACACCCTCTGGGTGATCAGGCAAATATAGAACAAATGGCCAGTTTGAGACTGAGTGTCAGAGAAAGAATGTGTTATAGTCTATCTTCTGCTCTTCCACATTCTTGGCCTTACTTTATTGGGCTGCTAAGGAGGAGCCATGAGAAACTGCTTAGTAGCTTTCTTGCTTAAGTCAGTATTGGCCAGAATTTCTAATGTAACACTGGTCGTATTAGCAAATTATTGGAACCCGTCAATAGTACGTGATTATTTCAGTTTCTATAAGAAGAATGTATAGTAAACAGAAGACGGCACTAAGGAGGTTGGGGTAGACCCTCTCAAATCTCAGTGTCTCTCAGATCACTGAAATAAACCCACCGATTCACTGAGTCTAGAATTGTCCTCCATTTCGAACTAATCTCCACCCTCACTTCTTGAGTTCCCAGGTAGACGTTTACTTAAGTGTTCTTAAAGTTTGGTGAATTTTATTCTTGTTCTTCCTGGCATTAAGGTGTAGTCAGTAACCTGGGAAAAGCTGCCTTCCATATCTGCTTTTTGTGACAGTCTCTGGAGTCTATATCCAGCCCAGGGATGTCTCCCAGCTAAACCGGTTTGTACCTAACGGCATTCAAGATTGGCATGTCCTTGTGTTTATTGTGAGGAAAAATGGTGGCTTGGTTTAGATGGCAGAGATTCCTTCGTGTGGGGTGGGGGAAATGTGCACACTGGCTGGGCAAGGGAGGCAAAGGGAGATAAAATTGTTATGCCTCATTTGCTGAATTACCAGCCTGTAAAACTGATGTTAGTGACATTTTTTTCCCTAAAGAAAGTGAGCTGGTACAGTTCTTTGTCTGATCTTGCTATTATTCAATGGCTTAAAGCAGTGGTTCTTGAATTTTCACACTTATCAGATTCACCTGGAGGGCTTGTTAAAAAACGGACGTACAGATTCCATAGATCTGGGATGGGACCTGAGGATTTATGTTTCTAACAGTTTCCCAGATGATGCTGATGCATTGGTCCAAGGACTGCATACACTTTGAGAACCACTCACCAATGAGCTTCTTGGGATTAAATCCTATGACCTAATAGTTAAAAACGGCCTTAATATCTATAAATAAAGAGGGGAAAATCTTCAGAGGATGTTTCACGTGCTTTTTTAGTAACTTTTCCCCTCCAAATCTTATATTATCCTCTAAGATGTACTCATATCTAGGGATAACTTTATCTTAGGTTAACGATAATAAGCAATGAAGTCCTGGAGTATTGTTTTTGTACAACTGAAAAATTAAAGTAAGGTTGTTTGGCACCCACTCATTTTTGTTGCAGCTAAGGAGTTTATATTTTTTACATGTCATATACGTGAAAATCATTAAAGCCCATATGTTCCCATTTGAGATTGTAAGATGTGCTGATATTTTACTCCTAACCAAGGCTTTAGAGATTGGTTTTAATGAGACTTAAATCTGCGATAAGCATGTTAGTTAACTTACCACGCTGAGGCTCATATTTTATTTAGTCCTGCTAAATAAGGTACGACAAATGGCTCTGATGATGTTCAGGAATGTCCTGGTGATGATCGTCAACAGTTCATGGATGGTTAAACTGTTGCAGACAAAAGCGAAAAGCAAGTAAGAAGGATTGGTCATCCATGCAACTGATTTCTTTTCATAAAACATGCATTCTCTTCCCCATGCTCATTTTGTCTTCAGTCTTAAAAATGAAAAACATCATTGTGACAGTGAAAATATATCACAGATCAAAACACAGGAATTTGAGTCTTTTCTTTCAATTTCTTGGTCTAAAGAGAAAACTACCGATTAGTTGCAAACATTGTGGTAAGGTATTAAGTTTTATCTCAGCTAGAATGGTGTGATCACTGATGAAAAAGTACTCTTACCATGCTTAGGTAAGTCAACCACGCTCTCCTTTAATCTTTTATAGTAGAAAAAAATCAGCGAATTTTTCCTGAGGCAGAAATCTTGGGCAGAAGATAAGATTGGTGGAACTGAGATAGGAAAGAGAGTTTCCAACAGACTTCATTGCTAAGCAAACACCAGCGTCATGCCCTCCATCATGAGCCTATTCACTTGTAGCTACTGATGAATTAGAAATTCATTTTAATGAGTATTTAGAAATGGTGACTAAAATAGCCTTTGGAGAGTAAAGATTTATACAGCAGATGGAATCCTGACTTTTTCTAATTATCAAAGTCAAAGTGAATATTGATTTAGCATAAGAGGCCTCAGTTAATTTGAACTGTCATCCATCCAGGTCACTTGATTTGTTTTTAAGACCTATCTTCAGAAGAAGAGTTACATGATATCTAGACAACATCACGTCATGGATGAAAATGAACCAACACTTAGGAGTATTTTTTTGAGTTGATAGCAAGCCTCCTCTACACCCCTCCACTCCTATTTTTTCCCAGTTATGTTGCTCATACTAAAGAGGGGGAGCTTATGTTCAGGATGATAGGCCTTAAGTTGGCCGACTCAAGGGAAGACAAGGATACCCTTTAGAAAGACAATCAACAGCTCCAGGAGAAATCTCACTCACTCAGTCATTGATTGTTTCTTCTCTGAAGCTTCCTGACCCAATCCAGCACCTCTCCCTCCTTACTCTATGCCTCATTTAATTACAGCCCTGGCAAGAGCTTCTGGCACAGCAGTCAAGGGCAGGGCTCTGGTGTCAATCAGGTCCAAATCCTCTGTTACTCACAAGCATGTGATCTTTGGCAAGTTACTGGACCTCTTTGTCCTCGGCTTTCTCATCTGTAAAATGGGATGATAATACCCAGCTCGCGTTGTGAGGATTACATGCATTAGTACGTGTTAGGACAATGCCAGTCAGGAAGCATAAGCTATACAATCTGTGCAACTGATGGCTGTGAAAGGTACTGAAGTCTTGACAGGCACAGCTTCTCCTTAGCCTGGGAGCTCCTTGGGAGCAGGGATTCATCTTTGTCACCTAGTTTAGTACAGTGTCTTATACATCAAAGGTCTCCTGGAAAAATGCTTGTTGAAAGTACAGTGATTGGGCCGAATAAGGTTTTCTAAGCAGAAGAATTCAAATAATAACAACGAGATGTTTTCCAAGTGTTTTGTTTATTTAAAGCTGTTCTCTCGAGTGGGAACTACAGGCCAGCATTTGAGTCTCAAGAATATGGAGGTTACTCTTAAAGCAGTTTTGGAAAAATGAAAAGAGGATTTTCTAGCGGGAAGAACTTGGGCTTGATAGCTGAGCGAATCCAAATCTCTAATCCACCCTTTCACATCACATGACCCTGGACAAGTTTCTTCATGTGTTGGGGCCTCAGTTTTCATCACCTGCGCAGGTAGATTGTAACGCCCATCACACAAGTGTAATTGTGATGAAACTCCCTGGTATAGTGTCTGTCACGGCTGCAGGTGCTTAACATGGGTTAGAGTTCTGCCTCCACCTGGAGAATCCACATCCAGCTTCCATGGCAATGGACTGGGCAAGTACCAGCTTTGCAGACAGTGTTGGCATTTGCCACCACTGCTCTGGTTCCTTTTGGAGTATAAACCGCTTAAGCCGCAGGTAGGTTCTAGAACATGGGGCAATGAGGTTTTAAGTGAGCTTAAGGATTGAGATGTTGTTTATACGGATCGGTCCTGATGAAGGGGAAGAGCCAGGGAAGATTTTTATTCACTAGAAATAATTCCCTGGAGAGTAATAAATAATTGCATGCTTTATAACAATTTGTAATATCTCACTGTCTGTCTCATTGCAGTTTTTGAAAGTGTTTTTTTAGAGAGTAGTAGTTCTTGGGATACGAATAATAAAATGCAGAGTAGAAGCATACAGTTTCTAATACAAGTTGTAGCCAGGAAGTCTCAAATCCACCATCTGAATTCATGTCTCAGGTCTGGGTGTGGATGAAATATCAGTCACCATTTCTGAGGCCAGGCACTTCCGTTCCAAAGAGACCATGGCTTCAGGTTTTTATGTTGGAAATAACTTCTGATTCTACTCCTAGTGATGGCAGCCAGTTTGTAAAAGCAGAAAGCTGAACTCAAAATGGATGGATTGGTTGGTCTGGCTAGATTAGGGAATCCATTACCACCACAGTGAAAAGACTCACATACAAGAAATCACATGGAGAAAATAGCTACAATAAATTCTCTTGAATGTGCGATTTTGACTACTCAATTAGGGTGGGACCCAAGTCTGCCCCCTGCTGGCTTCTTCGTTTATTGCAATAAGATGGGATGTTTTTATTTTATCTGTTAGTATTCTGCCTACACAGCTCCACTGAATTGAATGGCTTTCCTTGCGGCCTGTGAACGCTAATGGCTCCTTAGGAAGAACTTTGAAAACATAAGGAGTACAATATTCCTTGATTAGGTGGTCTCTGCTGAGATTGAAGGGAGCAAAGAACTCAACAGGAAAGATGAAAACAGCCCTTCTGAGAGCTCTTTTTCTAATTCCAAGGCATTTTTCTCTTTTTAAAATTAATGGTGGAATTTAACTGTAAAAAAAGAGCAATACTGAATTTACAACCCCAGGTTATCCCTGTGGCATGATTTTTAACATTTCAAGCAGGAGTAATTTAGTTAATTTTTAACCCGTTGCGTCACAGGTCATTGGAAAATCAGTTAAAATGTTACCAAATGCTCTGATTTGCTCCTAATTATGTTTAAATGCAAATTTCTAGCCTTCTCAAGGAAGCTGGGTTCATTGAAAGCAGTGCACTTCTGTTTCAGAATGGTGGTCTATCCTAGTGTTATCTTGCTGGGGAGTCCTGGAGCCTGGGGTCCCACCCTGGCTCTTTGCAGAGCTGTCAAGAGTGGGTGGGCATTTAATAAATATCCCAGCTATTACTGTGATGTGGGCCATCAGATATGTATATATATATATATATTTTTTTTCTGTTGTACTTAATCATAGCTGGCTGACCTTACCCAAGTTCCTTAGACTCTCTGAGTCCCACTGATTAAAAGAAGATAAAAATTATCTACTTTATTGTTTGTGAGGAGTAAATGAGGTCATTGGAGTGGACTCAGGGCCATGCCTAACACAATAAATACCAGCATCTTTCTTAGGCCTTTCTTTGAGAATCTGGTCTAGCCCCAGAGACGCAGGAAATCACAAGGACCAAGGAACTGCTGATAAAGTAAAAGCTCATAATGTCAGACCCAGCAAATTTGGATTGTTGATCATCAGTACGAAATGTGCAATTAATTTCAAGGTTATTTTAAGAGAATAAGGAGAGATTGAAAGCGTAAATTCACAGTTTAAGTAAGGTTACAAGGAAAACCGTTTCTTTAAGGAATTACATTGTCTGAAAGCTCTTTATAAATACTAACCTACATAAGAAAAATCATAAATCATACTTATCTGCCTTTTAATCAGTCTTTACACTGTCCCACTCTAGGGAACCCTTGGTCAGTTTATTTGGGTTCTGCTTAAAATACATACTGTCCACACACACACTTTATTCAGAAGTTTTGTTAATTCATTTGGAGTCTTCTCTAAATAGTCTAAATTAGGGAACATTTACTGTACATACTTTTTAAAGAATTTCAAGGAAATGATCTCCATATTCCAGCTCATCGTGACTCAGTATTCGAAGTATTCTTTTTATTCAGATTACTTAAATCAGCATTCCATGTCAACGTTTTCCATCTGAACTTTGCCCTGCCCTTTCTAACCGGCGGTATTGGTTAACACACACAGACCATGTAGCTCATCAGTTTTAGTGGTGATTGGACAGACTTTCTCCTGGTTCACTTTCAACAGTCACATCACTCATCTTGCTATTTGGATGCGATGAGCTAGGACTAAGGATTCATTTCAATGACATGTTTCCCCTTCACCCGGCTAACCACAAGGATTAATGGATTGTTGATGCCAATTTTGGTATTGGGAAGTGAGCTGCAGCTATGACAAATATCTAAAAATGTGGAAGAGGCTTTGGAACTAGAGAATGAATGAGTAGAAACTGGAAGAGTCCTGAAGTACTTGATAGAAAAACCTTAGACTGCCTTGAGAATATTGCTGGGAGAGATAGGGTCATTAAAACAAATTCTGGTGAAGGCTCTGAAAGCAGGGAGAAGAGCTATAGAGAAATCTTCTATTGTCCTAGAGAATCATATATCATCATGAGCAGAATGAGGCTAGAAATATGAATGGTAAAGGTCCTTCTGGTGAGGTCTCTATGGAAACGAGGGAGATGCTATTGGATGCTGGAGGAAAGGTGATTTTTGTTGTGAAACAGCAGAGAAGACGGTTGAATTATGTTCTATTATTGGGAGGAAAGTAGAACTTGTCAGCAATGAACTTGGATATTTTGCTTGGAGATTTCCAAACAGCGTGGAAGGTACAGCCCAGCTTCTCCTTGCTGCTTATAGTAAAATGTGAGAGGAAAGAGATAAATTGAGGAAGGAACTGCAAAGCAAAAAGTAATCAGCACTTCATGATTTGAAAGATTCTCAGCCTACCCAGATAATGTGCTTTAGAAGCAGGGCCAAGGGTGTGGCTGGACAATCATTCGCTAAAGATTAGTGTGTGGCTAATGGGGCCAATCAACCATCTCAGCAGAAGCCAAGACTAGATACGGTGTTATCAAGGAAAGTTCCATGGAGAACTCTCTTTTATGATGGTTTAGACCTCTGTGAATTGCATGGGAGACTGACAAATTTGTTGAGAATTTTGTACCCGCAGAAACACCACCAGCTTGGACTAAAAGCGCCAGAGACAGTATGAAATGAAGGAAAAATGACACTGAGGGCAGAGGCATGGATGCAAAAGCTTGAGTTGATGGGACTTCCTTGTGCTGAGAGGGCGGGGCTGCCATCCCATCACGCTGAGAGGACAGAAAATTATTCTCAGGGCTTGAAATCTAATGGAACTTGCCCTGCTAGTTTTTAAGACTTGCTTGGGACCTATTACCGCCCCCCCCTCCCCCTTTTAATTCCAATTTCTAGCCTTTGGAATGGGAATGTCTGCCCTATGTCTGGATACTGCATTTTGTAAGCAGATAACTTGTTCTCTGGTTTCTTAGGCTCACAGATAGAGAGAAATTTTACCCCAGAATGAATCATATCCTGAGTCTCACTCAGACTGATTTAGATGATTTGGGTGATGAAATGTGGAACTTTAAGTTAATGATACTTAGATGAGATTTTAGACTTAAAGTTGATGCTAAAATGATCAAGACATTTAGGAATGTTGGGAATGGGAGACCTATTAGATGAGTTGTCCTCTTCTTTGAGGTAAAGTAAATCCTGGTCCAATTTATATCAACAAAGCTCTTACTTAAATAGGGTAGGTGGCGAGGACAATCAGAAACTGAATTATATCAATAAAGAGCAATGATGACAATGAAAAAATTTGCCAGTGGTTAAGTTGAGGTGACTGCTTTCCATCTACTTCTACCTCACTGAATGTAGGGAGTTGCTCTTCTATGTGGGATGCTTCTGGAGTTTTCTAGGCCTTTCGTGTGTAACTTACTGATGAAATGACTATCGCTGGTTCATCAATGAGACTTACTGGGGTCATCTATTTTCTGTGCTCCTGGAACCCCACTCTCTTCTTTCTTCCATTATATTTCTGTCCAGTCTGACCATGGATTGTTTGCACAACTCCAAAGTTGAACTTGAACTGAATAGCTCGTCTTTTCTTTTCCATGCGTTTCATGTATCTATTTCTATTTCTGCTGTTCTGGAGATGCTGAAACTCGCTGCCTGTTTTCATCTTTTTTCCCGCCTTGGCACTCCTGCCCTCTGAATTTGGCTTGAGAAAATCAGAAATAAACCTAATAGAAGAAATATAATCTCCCACTTGATGGGGAGGAGAGAGGACCACAGCCTCCTTGGAGAGAGGAGGGGATGAATAAGAAAAGGTGCCAGGATCAGGTAAGAATATAGAAATGGAGGAAGATGATCTTGAGAGAGAAGGGAGATGGAAGTTATTTCCCCCAGTTAATAAGGAGAGCAATCACGCTGCTAGTATTTTTCAGGTTCTTGAGTTCAAACACCAGCTTCATCATTTTCTAGCTGTGATTTTGGGCATGTACATGTGGTCATTGTATTGTCTTTGATCCTCATTGCTGCTCCCAGACAATTATTCCCAATCTCTTGGGAGAAAATTAAAATGTTTGCTTCTTTGAAACTCATCTAACTTGACCGCTTTCTCCCAGTTGCTGATATCTACTGACCTCCTGATCTCTTTTCCTCAGTCATCAAACTCTTTGGCATCAATTCTTCATACCAAGTCCTGCTACTGTCTTACAGTTCTTCAATATCCACATGAAAGTCATCTCGTCTTTCCAGTCCTTCAATCTTCTTATTTCCAAAGAGCATTTTTTCCATTCTACCTCAACTACCCATTCTTGTGGCCATACCTCCATTCTCCCTCTAACACGGAATTCAGTCATCTGGCCTGTCTACAACTATCTCTTCTTGCTTACTTGATCAACTACTTCCACTGTACCATTCTTCAGCTCCGTCAGGATACCTCTATTCTCCTTCCAATCTTTACAGCCCTCTCCTTTCTTTCTTTCTCTTATTTTTTTCTACAGTAATCATGCTAATGCCCTAAACTCCATTGCTGTCCATGTTTTGATCACACCTGTGTGGAAAAACCCCAGTCCTGGGGTTGAAACAGAGCCTATTTCTTAGTTGATGATTTTACATTCATTATTGTGCTTATTGGATTAATAGCTGAGTTCTCCATTAGGGTGTAATCTCCACGACATCAAGGATCAAGTGTATAATTATTGATTGCAAACAATATCCCCAGTATCTAGAAAAGAGTCTAGCAGAGGCTTAATAAATATTTTTTAAATGAATGGAAAATTTACTGAGCCCCAATTGCCTCATTTTATAAAATGGGGAACACAATATAGGCTTCATCAGAATGCTGTGAATATTAAATAAGATCCATGCATATAAAGAACATGGCACGGTATCTGGCATATAATTACTACTCATAGTTTTAGTTCTTGTTTTTCCTCCTTCTCTCTTTTTCTTCTTCCCATTTTATAACTGACAACTGGTTACTTGCCTTCATGAGCAGGAAGTGTGCAGGTGTCCTGTGGTCCAAACCCTGGTCTCGGCAGATGAAAAGAGTGAGTGGTGGTCTCGGGAGGGATGAAGGACTCATCATTGACCTGTGGAGTATTCAGGGGCTCCCTTAGGCTGTATTTCTCCAGACTCTTACCCATTTTCACCAGGCCTAAAGCAGATGCTTCTGCCAGGGAGAAATGACAGGAAGGCCATCTGCTCAGAACTGAGCCAGAAACTGTCATTCTTAGAAGGATGGGCAGAGAGGTCTGAGTCTAGGGTAATAGAGAAGGGTTAAGCTTCTCAGTAATCATCAGAGGACTCCTTGGTAATAGGCACCCTTATTGGTTTGACCTTCTACATCAGCTCTGAGAGCTGCTGGGTAGGGGTTGCTTCTGGGCTTGGAATCCTGCCTCCTCTCAAATACTCAGACATGGGCGCTCCTCCAACTCCATCTTTATGCCAATGTTTGGGTGACTGTCGCAGCTGATTCATTTATGTGCCTGCCTCATCCTTCACTCCTCTCACACAGGTCACTTACCAAGACTGTAATGGATAGCTTTCAGCATCAGATTCACTGGGGAACTTGGTAAAATACAAATGTCCTGGTCTCATGTCTACAGCTTCTGATTTTATAGATCAGGTTTGAAGCCCAAGAATCTGCATGTTTAACAAGATGGAGTGGTCACAGTTTGATGCAGCGGACCGAGGAACACTGCATTTCATCCTTTCCATTGGCCCAGCTCCCCCAAAGACAACTTCGTGAGGTATATGCCACTGTGGCCATTCACAAATGTAGGAGGTAAGGCTTACTACAACTTTTTAGGGCTTTCTCCCTCTTACATGGAGATCCTGGGGTACCCTTCCAGGAGGTGGTACTAGAATGTCCCATGTGCAATTTTCAGTTGCTACTCAGTGATTCTTCTGATTTGGATGTGCCTTACTCCAAGCTGAGGAACACTCTGGCACCCCTGCCCAGATTGCTTTCCCAAAAAGGGACTGCCCGAGTGTCAGGTCTGCATGCTGCCCGGTTTAGCGCTGCAAAAAGGCACTGGTTAAAAGATATATGCACACAAATATCCGAAATCTTTTAGTCCACATAAGACTTTCTCCACCTCCATACCCCTTAGAAAGACCTGTGTAGTAAAATACAACCCATCATCTACTAATGCCTGTTTACTTTGAATAACCCCCATAAGTATGACTTCTGGCAACCTAATTCAATCTGGTTGTACCTGTCTATCCACATTTCCTGAGATTGTGAGTGCTCAGCTTGCACTCCAAGTGTGCAATTCTCCCTCAGAACCAAATCAATTCTTCCTAACACATAATATTAACAAGTACATAAAAATGACACTGCTGGTAGTTGCCATTTTTTACCTAATTTCTACTTAGGCAGATCTTTATACGATATGCTTTCCATGCCTTGTTTCTAGTCCTTTGAAAAGTTTGCAAAGTAGATATTGTCTCCATTTGGCATGTAAGAAAGTAGAAATTCAGAGAGAGAACACGGTTTGTCCAGGGTTGCAGAGTTTAGAATCCAGTTCTATAAGGACGCAAAGCCTGAAGTCTCTGTCCTCTCCCTGCTGGGTTGTGGCATGATAGTCTCAGTTCCTTTCTCTCCTTCTTTTCAAGTTGTTCCACAGTCTTGTTTATTTCCTCTGTCTCTGCTGGCTATTCCCAAAGGTTGGACCTATGTGGAATACGACTTAAGGTTGCCATCTAAAATGATGTCTCATTAAATGGTTGAGTATTACCCCACCTGATAATAAATGGAGCATGCATTCTTGAAATCAGTTCAAAGGACATTTACAGAAGCTCTTCTTCAAATAGTTTAAACCCTCAAATGCTTTTCCTTAGGCCAGTGATCCTGTACTATTTACTGCTAGTGACATCTACTGGGCACAGTTGGAGCTATTAGGCTCTGAGTGACATGGAGCTTAATTCCCATCTGAGAAGGTTCATATGGAAGGGAGGAACATCTGGATTGAGCGCTGGCTCTGTCTCTGGGGCCCAGGAATGCAACAAGGGATAAGACCCTTGCTTTTCTCTTCCTCCAGATTAGGCTGCTGCTGGGGCCACTAACAGAATTTTGGAGATTGCTTCAAAGATTCTTTCCCTTTATTCTTGCACCTAATAGTGTATAATGTTGAGTAAATGTAGCAGCCCCTCTCCAACCTGGGGCAAACTACAAAAATCAATGACAGTCTAATTATTATATGACTCATGTAAAGGACTTCTCTATGACAGACCCAGTGAGGAGTAGAAATAAGAGTTCCATGCAAATTACTATTTTGCTATTGCCCTCTTTGTTCTGATATAAAAATTTTCTCTCCTCTGGAATGAATAGTTTTCCCTACTCAGAATGCAAAAAGGGTTAAATCCCTTATTTTCCAACGTGTTGTGACATGAATAAAACTAACTGGTGAAGTCTCATAAACACAGTTCTTTACTTTGCACCTTTATTTTCTGGGCTGGCCAAATAAGACACTAATCCTGTATATCTTTGCTACAGCAGTTGGTAACACACACACAAAGTCGGTTCCCTGAGACCCCATTTACAAAAGCCTCTGCAAAGGATTCTAGCCACATACATAAGTTCAAGACAATATACAGATGCCAAAAAAGCCCAGGCGTGTTGATAGCAGAACTAATCTTCTTGCTAAGAAACAGAAAACTTTTAAGAATGAGTGAGATGAACACAAAAAAATGGTGCGAGAGAATGTAAAAATCCCAGTACACCTGGCTAGGCCAATGAATAGTATCTATAATCATAATTATGCAACTACTTATTGCTTTTTAACTTTTAGAATTGCTTGATGGTCAAATTGTTGAAGGCTTGTCAATAGTCATAGAAGGGAATAGAATGTTATCAATCCAGATATTGTGAAAACAAAAGGAGAGACAACAGAAGTTCAGAGCTGTAAAAGGAAAGGATAGATGGAAGAATGACGAGGAGTCTAATATTCTCATTTTATAAGGTGGGAAGGCAAAAGATAATGTATAAGTGAGTGATACAAGACATAAAGGAGATAGCGAATTATTTAACAAGAGATGATTAATAGGCGAACTCAAAACAGTGATATGCCTCTATTAGGGACCTGTGATTTAAGTTAACTAAATCTTTAACTGTAAAAGCCAGAAATCAATGGCTAGTGTTGAAAATTGATAGAGCAGAAAAAAAGGGTCTGAATGCATCCTCTAGAGATAGGGCAATATTTCTTAAGTGAAACCTAGGAGCAGAAACTGTTAAGAGCATTAACAGAGGTTCTCCTAAGAGAGATTTAGGGCTGAGGAGGAGCACAGCAAGAGAGGACACCATTGCCTTACCCCATAAGGCCTTCTATCTCCTTTGATTTCTTTGCTTTGATAAAGTATTTAAGATTATATAAAAAGAGTAAATGATGCTTTCTCAGAGTGGTGCACACTGATAAGTTACGAAAAAATGAGCATTCTTCCAGAACCATGACTCCCAATTCATCATCAGTCAAGTAATTTGGTGAAACCAATGTCTAAAGCAAAAACTAGAAAGATGTCTTTCATCAGCTGCTTCTTCCAGTAGTTAAGTACTGTTTGTCTGGGTTTACCTATGTGGTCTTGAAAGTGAGAGAAGAGGAGGCTTTAGCCAACGGGAGAGTGTTAACCAGCAAAAGATGGAATGAACAAGGTGAACATGGAGCTCTGTACTCTGCCCAATCAGAACACAAGCAAGGCCAGCCACAATCAGCCACAATCTCAAAGTTCCTGTCTATAGGGTTGTGAAAATCAATAAAGGCAAAACTCTTTTAAAATGGAGCCAGGAAGCCAGAAGGGGGAGCTCCTATGCAGTACCACTATAGGTCAATTACAGACCCCAGGAGAAAGAAGTTGTCAGTTACAGGAAGAAATGTGCATTGCATCCCAAATAGAAATAGACTATCTCAGCAAGTCAGCCAATGAGAAGCCATCACCACCTTGAACTCTTGCTTTTCTCCAATGGACTTTTGTTCAAAACAGCCCCTCCCAATTGCCTCCTTTTTCTCTGTAAAATAGCATTCCTCTCCTTTGTTTGTTGGATTTGCCTATGGTCCATAGCATGCACACCCTGAATTGCAATTCTTTGGCTATTCCCGAATAAACTTGTTTTGTGAGTAAAGCAACTGGCCAATTTACTTTTTCAGTTGACAGGGCAGATCGGATAACACCTGCCACAAATCTTGATTGAGCAATGAAGCTCACTGTGACATGCTGCAACCCTCAGCAGACAGGAAGGAACAAGTCAGAGTTCCATTACCGCAGGTTCCTGAAACTTCCACCTTGGCATTGGGAGAGATTAGATTTTTCCTTGTTTTAAAGATAAATCACTGCTATTATATCAACAATTTCTCTGAGAAGCTAAGTTTCTGGATTTTCTCACCATCTAGTTTTGTTAGTGACCAGAAGACCAGCTACATTCCTTCTATTTCACTAGCTTCTTATTGTAATCTCATGCCCTAGGGCTTTTCCAACATCACAGCTTTCTTCCTGGCACATCTAATTGGGTTGAATTTTTAAGAGTCCACACACTTGCCCTTTTCTTTGTGACATTTGCCTTAATTTCTCTAAAGTGGTTGCATTTCCCCCTTATCATTTTCTTTGATAATGTCTCCCTGTCCAGGATCTCCAAAGTGGTTTGATCCCTTAGGATTAGGATTCAGACATCTGTCTCCCTTTATTGCACTTATTAATGTGCTACCTCATTATTCCTGTTACATCACTTACAACCTGTTCGTGGACCACCTCCTCCAAGACCTTTGCAGCTGGCTCCAGGCCAGCATTCTTCTCTTTCTACGTGGGTGTAACTCACAGGGATGGCATTTGCCAGTCAGCACTGTGGATTTTATATAATGGCCCTGAAGCCCACACACATTCTTAGATGAGATTGGTTGTCCTTATAATTGTTCTGAAAGATAGGATAGGGAAATGATGTTCATGAAGGATTCAAAAAGAAATGACAGTGTTGCCCCAAGTTCTCATTTTGTGCATAATAAAAGGGGACAGAGTGTGGGCTGTCCCCCCTCCAATACTCTAAGAATCCGCTTTGGGTAATTTTAGCCTCCCCTTACCTCTCAAGATTCATCTCTCATCTTTCTGAGTCACCTTGCCTGTGGGAGAGAAACTCAATGCAATACCTCGAATAATAGTGTCTGTGGAGAGGACACAGTCAAATTCCCCCATATTTTTTCAATTCTGAAGCTCTAGAAGAGCTAAGCTAGTGACAAGAAATTTGCAAACCATTTGATTCTCATCGCCAAAAATGACCACATTACCTTGGCAACAATGCTTTACACCCCTCTTCATAACCCACCATTTCTTCCAATGTCTCCAGAATAAACTCTGACTATAACGTTACAGATTGGGAGTTGGGGACAAGGTCCCCAAAATTGGATACCTGAAATGGAAATTTAAGCATCTAGTTGAATTTCATACACTTTCAAATAAAATAAATTTCTAATTTACTCTTGAGTGTTTAAGCAGGAATAAAACTCTGAATTTAGATAAAGACACTCTATGTTCTAATCCTGGCCAGGATCAGATGGAGCAGAAGCTGATGCTATGGGAAGTGAAGAGACTTGTTTCATTTCTGCTTCTCTGCTGCAAACAAAGAAAAATGGAAAGTGATTTTTCTAAGTCTTCTGATTAAAAATAAGCTAATTGTAAGACCTATAAGAATGCCTAGTTCATATCAAGCACTCAATTAATTATTAATAAGAGGTCTTGCTTTAGATGGGACCTCCTCCAGGGCAATTCAGTATTTTCAACCTCACGCAGACTGTCTCTTCGCAAGACCTCTAATTTTCCCATTACTCCAATGACCATAGTTTCCAGAACCCAAACATGTGCTCTGTTGTGTAATTAGGCAGTACTATGAGATATTTGAAATTGGGACTGTCCCAGAAAAATGCTAACAATATCATCTCTGCGTCAAAACTGGGGCAGCTCAAGAAAACGTGTATGCCTGGACATCTCACATTTAGAGAAATAATTATTAATAGTAATATTAGCCAAGACTTATTGAGCCCTTCCTGTGTGTTGGGCATTCTTTTAAGCACTTTACTTGTGTGTCTTAATGCATTTAGTCCTCACAACAATCCCATGAAGTAAGACCATTCTTGTCCCAGTTTTATAGGTGAGAAAATTGAGGTATAAAAATGTTGAGTAACTTTTCCCGAGTCATGCTGTATGCAGGGATGTGAAGCTGGGCAGGGTGACTGGAAAGTCTGATGTCTGGACCACTTGTCTGTGCCTTCTGAAGAAGGTGCACATGCAGAACAACTCCCCCTGCAGCTCCATCAAAACACAGTATCAAACCATCCCTCTTCCATCATCGAGGAAGACAGGATGTTGGTAAATGGAACTAGCTACCTTCTCTTACTTCTGCCTGTTCTTATTCCTTTCTTCCTTTACCAGTTCTGATTTCTGCTTCTCCTGCTACCAGTCTCTGTGGTTGCCCAGCTTCTCAGTCCCTCTGAGCCACCTCCCTCCACTGCCAAAGTGTCAGGGCATAGTCTAGACACTGAAGCATACTCCCTGCTGAAGCCAGCTTCTTTTGTAAAGTCACGCAAAAACTTGATTCTCGGAGCCAGTTCCTTCTGGAAATATAGGTAGCTGGGGAATAAAGCTTGAACCAAGATTTTCCCCAGACTGATAGAATCGAAGAAAACTAATTCAGAATTTCTTTTGAATTCTGTGCTCAGTGGCTTAAAGTCCTAGAACCACAGATTTAGAAATGACTCCAAGTGCAACCTCCCACCCAGTGCAGATAGCACCTGGAGGCCATTCCTTCCAGGTGATGTCTTCAGCCTCTGAGGAGGAAAGGGATACGGAATGGGCGGGTCAGAATGTTGTCACTTTTATCCTGCTTTTCTACTTTTCACTTGAATATGAGGTGTTTTGCTATGTAGGGAAGAATTTGTGCATCAGTAGAGAACTAGATATTGGCTAGACTCTAGAACATGTTCTTCTCGGTTACCTATTCTAGCCTTTCATTGCCAGGTGGGCTATTTCACAGATCGGCACCTTGCAGATGACTACAAGCAACACGAAACAAATCTTGTCTATAGACCTGCGATTGAATTCTGTCCAGAAATAATAACTCACTTACAGGCTGCTTATTCCGTTTATCTGTGGTTAGATTTGTTTAAGTATCAGAGGTGACATGTAGCTGAAAACGGAGGACTGGGAAATACGGTGTAGGTGGAAACATAGCTTAGTTTTCCAGCACCTAAAATTCATTGTGGGTGAGTGGTCCCAGGGTTTGTGTCCCATTCTTGGTGGCTTCAGCCAGTAAACATTATGTCCAACCTATTCCTTTTTACTTAAATGTCTGTTATCCCAAACTTTGTTTTCCTAAAATACATCAACATGGAATGAGCTGGTTAATTCTACTTGTCAATGCTGACATTCTGCTCTTTGGCTTGCACACTTTTTTTTACATATTTTTATGGGTGTTTACCACATATAGCATAGAAGAGTGAAAGATCATGGGCCTTGCAGTTGGACAGGCTCCTGGCTCCATCGCTAACTGTGGGACCTGGGACATGTTACCTCCCTTCTCCCTTCTGGATCTCCTTCCATTCATCTGCAAAATGCGGATGAGAGATTTACCACTCAAGTTGTTGGGAAGAGAGTGTCTGGCTCCAAATACACCCCAAGTGCTCAGGGATATTTGCTATCTGCCACCATTACTTTTTCCCAGTCATGGTCAGGGACAGACCGCATGTCCCTCAACTCATCTGTAATTAACAGGTGTGAGAACTGACAACACAGACACAAAAATCTCAGAAGAATGTCTGGATATTATTGCATAATTAGTGTTCCAGGCTGCCAGGAATTGATCAGATAAATTTACCTCTGAATCATTGTTACTCTGTAAATTAGCATTATCTGTTTAGATGTGATAGTTGGGGGAAAAACACAGTTAGGTAATTAATAAATATAAGATTATTTGAAATATGTTATCTACTGAAAGAAACCCAAAAAACCTTTAAACACAGTCCATAATCTGTCAGATTCTTTCGAAGGTCCTAATTTTGGTGTCAAACTGATCAAGTCATATTTTCAGGTATTATCTATAGCTGTATTAATTTTTTCTGTGGAGGTCCAGGTATATCAATTTGTCTTTGAAACATTATTCATTTTTCTCATTTTCCACCTTCAAGGAAGTTTAGAAATATACTAAATCGACAGCAGCAATCCCACTGGATTATCAGAAGTTTATTTCAAGACAGTTATCTTTCAACAACGGCTCAATTCCTTTTTGCTTCCTTAATAATGAGTTCTGACAGCAGAGCAAAGCTGAACCCTGTCTATCGCTCTTCCTCACAGGGACATCTTGCTGCTCTGAAAGGATTTGCTCCTTTTTAATTCAAGTCTGTTAAATTTGGGAGAAGCCACAAAACGCCATTAGGAGGTAATTGTATCACCACTTTCTTTTTTTTTTAATTCCAGGTAAACCTGTGGGGATTAATAGGGGCAAAAAAGAAGAAGAAGAAGATTCACACTGATGTTCAAAATAAAGCTTCCTTTGTCTGCCAAATGAGAATAAAAGAGGAAATATCCTTTTGAGGGTGCAGTCTAATTATACAATCTTCCTTAGCTAATTTTTATGTGCATGTGTAGAATTGACATAGATGTTTTTCTTTCTTATACTTCTCTTGCCAAATTTCACTGTCAAATTATAACAGACTCATGGAAAGAGCTGGGGACTGCTCTTTCTTTTTTTAACTACTATCTGGTAGACTTTGTGAAAGATTCAAATGAGCTGTTCCTTGACTGTTGGGTAGAATTTGCTTGTCAAACTGTCTGGGTCTGTTTTTTCTCTTCTTTTTTGGGTGGGAAGATTTTAAACTCCTAATTTGATTTCTTTAATTGTTAAAGACCAATTCATGCTTTCTGTTTCTTCGAGTCAGTTTTAGTAAGTTATATTTTCCTATGTCCGTTTTGTCTATTTTCAAATTTATTGGTATAACTTAGTTCATAATATTCGCATGCTTTGATCCCCACTGCATCTGGAGTTATATATATCTTAAAACTCATAGTACTATGTGGAGGGGGCGTGATGCCCTTTTTTCTCTTTTTTTGTGACCAATTTTCTGGACGATTATAAATTTTCTTAATATCTTTGAAGAAATCTACTTTTGGCTTAGATAATTCTTTTCACTGTATATTTGCTTTATTTTTCAGTAATTTCTGCTTTTAGCCTTAGTGTTTCTTTCCTATTTTACCTGGATTATTAATTTTTTCTAATTTGTTAAATCGAATGAGTAGTTTAACAATAATTAGCCTTTCTTCTCATCCAACATACAGATTTTAGATCTATAAATTTTCCCCCGAGGACTGCTGTATTTACATCACACAAATTGTCTCACATAATAATTTTATTATCCTTGAACTTTCTAATTTTTATTTTTTGATAAATGAATTATCTAGAAATGTTTCTATATTTCTAAAAATATGGATTTGATAATTATTTTTTGTTATTGTTTCTAACAATTGCATTATGATCAAGATGTATAGCTTATATAATACTGAAGTTTTGAAAAATTTCGAGACTCGTTTTGTGTCTTGGATAAAATCAACCTCTGTAAATGTTCTATATATACTTGAAAAGAACATTCACTTCATTTATTATAAATATTGATATATTTGCATTCATAGTTACCATTTTTACTTTTATTTTCTTGCTTTTCTGATATGTTACCTTGTTTTCCCATTTTTGCCTTTTTTTAGACTAAGTATTGGTGGTTGCTGTCATTGTTTTTCTCATTCTTTTTTTTACCTCTCTTCTAGTTTGGAAGTTATGAATTATAATTCTAGTTTTTTAGGTGCCACTTGAGTAATTATAACAACAAATATGTTTAGCAATCGAAGTTTGAAGTTAGATGATGTGTTTGTTCTTCTCCCAAGTAATTCAAAGACTTTAGAATGCTTTAACTCAGGTCATTGTCCAACCTCAATGCTGTGGTTGTCACTATTTTGGGGCTGCATTTTTCATCCCGTGGATGAGAAGTTGTTGTGTTATACGGTCATTGACTGTTTAGCTCACCCACCTGGTCACCTTTCCCTTTACTCAACCCCTTCCTCAGCATCTCAGACCTTCCTTCTGAGATCATTTCCTTCTTCCTGAACCACATCCTTCCATGGAAGTTCCTTTAGGGAGGATCTGTAAGTGATAAACATTCCATTTTTTTGTCCGAAAATATTTTCATTTTCCAAGAATTCTTGAAAGAGAGTTTCTTTTGGATACACTTCTAGGTTGACATTTATATTCTACTGTCTTCTGACTTCCATTGTGTTTAGACATCTGCCTTTGGTTTAATGATCATTTCTTTGCAGCTAATTTTCCTTTTTGTCTGGCTATTTTTAGATTTTATTTTTCTTTTTTGTTCTTCGGTTTCACTACAATGTGTGTAGTTTGAATTTCTTTGATTTTTATCCAACTGGTATTTGTTGAAATATCTGAATTTGAGGATCGGTGTCTTATATCACCATGGAAAATTACCAACCATTATTTTTGAATAGTATGTCTTCTCTATTCTCTGTATTATCTTCTTCAACTTCAATTAGACATTTGTTAAGCTAATGTTTCTCAACAGAAACCCTGTTGTAAATCTGGATGGGAAAATTCTTTATTGTGTGGGACTCTTCCTTGCATTATGGGACATTTTACATTCCTAGCTCCCAGACACTGTGTCATTGTGATGAAATGCCTTCATACATTTCGAAAACCCCCTAAGATAAGCAGTTATACATCTGCTTGGGAACCACTGTGATAAATCTTTCTTTCATCTGTGTCTTCTTATCTTTCATAATTTTAATCTCTATGCCACTCTGTGCTGAATTCTGAGTAATTTATTAAGCTGTTTTCTGTCACTGGTTTTCTCTTCAACTGTGTCTAATAATCTGTTTAATCTTTCTATTGAGTTTTTAAATTCAATTATTTCATTTTTCATTTCTAGAAGTTCTAGAAATTTGGTTCCTTTGCAAATTTGTTTGGTAATTATTTTCATTTATTTATTTATTTTTGGTGAGGAAGATTGGCCCTGAGCTAACATCTGTTGCCAATCTTCCTCTTTTTGCTTGAGGAAGAGTGCCACTGAGCCAACATCTGTGCTAATCTTCCTCCATTTTGTATGTGGGACACCACCACAGCACGGCTTGATGAGTGGTGCGTAGGTCCGCACCTGGGATCGGAACCTGCAAGCCCTGGGCTGCTGAAGCAGAGCACATGAACCCAACCACTGCACCACTGGCCTGGTGCCTGTTTGGTAATTATTGATAACTTTGTGTTCCTTTGTCATATTTACATTACCTTCTTTTATTTCTTTAAACATATTAACCATTTAAAATTTGTATATTTCATTCAACCCAAGATGTCACTGATTATAAGAAACATTACTCATTTATGTATCACTAAAAAAAGATAAAAGGCTCTCTCTAGGGGCTGGCCCTGTGGATGAGTGGTTAAGTTTGTGTGCTCCATCCGCTTCAGTGGCCCAAGGTTCACTGGTGGTGGCATCGCACATAAAAGAACTACATTGATCTACAACTAGGATATACAACTATGTACTAGCACTTTGGGGAGGAAAAAAAAGAGGAAGATTGGCAACAGATGTTGGCTCAGGGCCAATCTTCCTCCCTCCCACCTCCCCCCCAAAAAAGGCTCTTTCTGTGATAGACAAGTGTTATTCCAGTATCCCTCTGTAGAGAAATATTTTTTCTTCTTCATTCAATATTTTGAAGGCATAGACAGTCTTACTTATCTTTGGAAAATAATCAAACATCTAGCACTTTTTCTGGAGATTTCCCTGTAATGTGAATTAAGGCTTAAGTTTAGAACTGTAGTGGGAGAAACCAAAGAGATGGCTAAAAGGAAAACCTAGTTGGGATATGACATAAATATTTCAGTTATACAAATTATTTTCATAATTTCTTTAATTCTATTTTGGTGACCCTTAACACAGTCAACCTGCCCATCCATGGTATAGATTTATAAGACAACAGGGAGATTTAGGTATAATTTGTGGTTATGATAATGGAGTAAATTTAAGTGGCCCACATAATGGTATAACTTGTTCTGTGGCCCCAGTGAAGACTCAGTGGTCCTTCTTTGATGACACAGTCCCAACTTGGCTCTCTCTGGTGCTGCCAATAGCATGGAAGATGGGCTATGTCTCCCACTTGATCCTAGTCCTGGTTGTCTGGCCTGACATCCTTAAGTCCTGGATCATTTTACTCCTGCCACAGTGACCCTTGGCAACCTCCCCAGCCAACATCATCAGCTCGCCTCTCTGTGCCTCCACAGTGCAAGGAGACATTTGGGGTCTCTCCTACTCCACACGGGATCTGGGGGTCACTCTTTCAAGTTGAACAGGCCATCCCAGGATAAGATACATGTCAAATTATTCCTTCTATTTCGATTTTTCTGTCTTTTCTTCGCCTCATACTCTACTGAGTCAGAAGGCATTCATATACTCCTTTCTTGTATGTCACATCTTCTGAGTTTTTTAAGTCTATGAGGCCTGGTTCTTAACATGTAAATAGGATTT
Organism: Equus przewalskii; assembly: GCF_037783145.1. Classification (NCBI taxonomy): domain Eukaryota; kingdom Metazoa; phylum Chordata; class Mammalia; order Perissodactyla; family Equidae; genus Equus; species Equus przewalskii. Next base: position 15,730,480 of record NC_091835.1, read on the forward strand.
TAAAAATTTAGAAAATTTCCTTCTGAAGGTCAGCTCTTTTATTAAGCCAAATGTTTCCAGTAAGGATAGAAATGAGAAAGAATTCTAAATACTCTTCTGGATACTGGGATAAATACTAACAAGGAAGAAGCCATTTGTCATGTGTCCTGGGTCACTCCATCACCATCCTCCTCAAGATGGTATTTAAGGGCCTCCCCCAGCAGAAGGTGGCATCAGACCTCCCTCACCTCCTGAACATCCGTCCTCACCTCTCCTGAGTCCTCTCTACTGACACCATGGGGTGCTGTGGCTGTGGAAGCTGTGGTGGCTGCGGTGGTGGCTGCGGTGGCGGCTGCAGTGGTGGCTGCAGTGGTGGCTGCATTGGCTGTGGTGGCTGCGGTGGTGGTTGTGGTGGTGGCTGCGGCAGCTGCACCACCTGCAGATGCTACCGGGTCGGCTGCTGCTCCGGCTGCTGCCCCTGCTGCTGTGGCTGCTGTGGGGGCTGCTGCAGTGTCCCCGTGGTCTGCTGCTGCCGCCGCTCCTGTGGCTGTGGCTCTTGTGGCTTGTGCGGCTGTGGGAAGGGCTGTTGCCAGCAGAAGTGCTGCTGCCAGAAGCAATGCTGCTGCTAGGGGGCCGGCCTGGCCCCAGCTTTAGGGTGAGAAATGCTGGGACTTGCTCTCCTCATTAATGAGACTTTTCTCCACCCATCCTGTCTGCTCCTCCTCCCAAACCTTCCCACTTGCTGTCACCTGGGTGTCCTGGGACTTCTTCTTTTGAACATATCTCTGGTTTTGGAACTCTGCTCCCCTCTCTTTCAACCTAATAGTCTCAAACCTTTTTATTTGAAAAAAAATTCAAAGAAACAAGAAATGGCCATCACAACGATGTAAACCCGGTCCAACACCTGACGACCCAACACCTCCCTGAGCCCAGCCAGTGATCACGATTCTGAGGTTCTATTTGATGGATATTCACGTAGCCTTCCAACCTGGTACTTCTCCCTCTCTGCGTCTGTGTGCACACGATTTCTATTACTCTTACCTTTTCTATTGCTGTCACTATTGTTTCCAGTCACCACAAAGTTGTTGCCTAAATTTCCTAATGAAACACAGAAAACAGCCCTACGTGATTCTGCTTTTGTTCAGCTACAGCAACAGGGCGCACACAAGAGATTTCTACCTTCTGGAACAAGTTGAACGATAACTATGCAATGACAGCAATGCCACCACCAGGCCTCCGGGCCCCGCCCCTCCCAGCTGCGTGTCATTTTTCCATCTCATGAGATGGGCTATTCCCTCAGATATTTCAACGCCACTGCTGTGTGTCCCTCTTCCTTGAAGGCCCTGTGACCCTGCTTACTTGTCAAAAGTGCGTCATGTGCCTCTTCAGCCACAACTTCCTCAAACCGGATCTAAATATCTCGTCTAAGTCAAGACCTAAATATCGGCAAAGGGCAAGTCCAGACAAGCTAGAACCATAAGATTTTATTTTTTTCTCAGAAATGGTTATTCTCTTGCCATAGCTATCCCCTTATTTCTGTTATTTGTCTATGAATTCTGTTTCTGAGTCATTTTATGTACAAAACAAAAAATTCAAGATATTTCTCCATAAGGTGTTCTTACCAGTCACAAAAACCGACACCTTATAAAGCAAACCTATGTTTTAGTTTTAAAAAAAAGGTATCTCTTTAATGAGATACCAAATAAAATTTTTTTATTTAAAAAATATTTTTTCTTCTGTCTGTTCCCTTTAATTATAAATGCACATTTACTTATGCATATATATTGCAAAAAATGTAAAAACATCAGAATGGTTACATATAAAAAAATTAAAAATCTCCAGCTCTTTCTTCTTCACTGCTAGTTTATTTCCCAAGAGGTTAAACAGTTTTTTAAAATTAGCATTTTAATTTGGGGTGGGTAATTTCCAGGGCGCAAATATCAAAAGCTGTGAAAAGATGCCATCCTCCCATTTCCCATTACGCCACAGCAGGTCATGACTGTTAGATGTTTTGTTTGTCCTTCCAGAAAAGTTGTACGTGTATATAAACGAACATAGATATTTTTCTCCATACTTTTAAACAAATGACAAGCCATTGCATTCATTATTATTTTGGCACTTGACTTTTTCTCCACACAATAATATATTCTAGAGCCCTTTATTGCTATGTAAAGATGCTCCTCATTTTCTAATGTAGTTAATATGATTATAAATGAATATATTAGTGTACCATAATACATTTCCCTGCCATTTAATGAAATTTAAATAGTTCCCAGTCCTTTGTTCTTAGAAACAACACTGTAATAAAAAGTCTTTTCTACACGTCAGTTCCCAGCCTTGCAAGGATATTGGTAGTGTATATTGCCATCAGAGAAGTCTATAGGTGGAAAGAGATGAACATTTGTAATTTTGAGAACGTGGGATTTTCCTTCGTAGCAATGAAACTACTTTACACTCTGACCAACAATCTTTGAGACTGCTTGTGGACCCATTCCCAGGGAACAAAGTGCATTGTCACACTTTGGGATTACTTTCTGGTCTGACAGTTGAACAATGGTATCATTGCAGTTTTAATATACGTTTCTCCCATGAGTTAATTTGAGCTTCTTTTACATGTCTGAGCCATTTGTATTTTTCTTTCTCTGAATTCCCTGTTTGTGTCCTTTTCCCATTTTTCTATCAGGTTATTGATCTTTTTCTTATCAATTTGTATTGGTTCTTTATGAATTAGGGGAAGTAGCTTTGACAAGTCACACTATTTTTCCCAGATTATCATTTGTCTTTGCTTATAGTTTTTCTTTGATGCATAGTTTAGCTTTATGCTGTCAATTCTTTTTTTTTTAATGACTTCTAGGTTTTGTGTTCCTTTAGAAAGGTTCAGGGTTATAAAATAATTCTTGCATGCTTTCTTCTGGTATTTTTGTAGTTTCATATTTTACATCTGCATTGTGATTCATATATATTACTTATTGAGAGATATTCTAGCACTCTTGGGTCCTACTTATTTTCTCCTTTGAAAAAAATCTGTTTCAATCTTATTAACTATTCCATCCTCTTCTTCCTCTTGTATGAGATGCGATCTTTATCATAGTCTTAAATCCCTTATGAATTAGGGACTCATTCAGAACTTTCTACTCTGTTCCATTGGACTTTTTCATGCTCCTATGTTACTGAAATTAAGAGCAGAGAGTAGCATTTTACTCTCTGCAAATAATTTAACCTCCTTTTTACACTTAAAAAAGCATTCATCCTCAAAAGTGTTTTCAGGTGAATTCATATATGTTATACACATTTAAGTTATTAATTAAATATAATCTTAGGAATTTTATTACTTTTGTACTACTATAAATGGGGTCTTTTACATCCATGTTATCTTCTAAATAGTTGTATCTTAAAGCTGCCAGTTTTGATATATACTTACACTGTCTCAGTTTTTAACTGACTCTCTTCAGTGTATACTTGTAGTCTCTGGAATAATGATAATTTTGCCTCCTCCTTTCCAATTTCCGACTTCTAATTTTTTTTTTTGCTTGTCTAATTGTGTTGGCTAATACCTCCAATGCAACAAGTTAAGTAAGAAAGCTGATACTGATCATCCTTTCCCTGATTTTGCTATAAGTAGGAAAGTTATTAATTTTCTCCATTAAGCGAATGTGTTGGCTTTTGGGCTGAAATTTTCTTTTCAGTCCAGGGACTGAACTTTTGGATTTGGAGAAGAGTGTATTTGAAATACAAATCTTGAATCAGCATTCTTTATTCCCGCTGGCAGACTGCTCAATACAGCCTCTACTGAAGATTCAAAGGACAGAAAAGGCCAATTTTCAGTACAATTCATCAAAAAATTAGGCTCTTTAATATTTTTGCACATTTAATTTTATTTAGCACAATTTCTGCCATTTAAAAATCAGGTGCCTCCCCCATCAGTGTTTTCTTATTTACGAATACTTCTAGAAACCCCTGGAAATTTCTACTTAACTTTTTCTGTCTTGGACAGACATCATGCTGACAGAGCATTAAAACACCTCTCTGGTGTCACATTAGGGAGAAAGCTCATTACTTTTCCTAGGGCCACTGGGAATGGACATGAATGTCATTCTGTGGACACACAGGAGGGTTGCAGCTATTCCTGAGGTAGAGTTTCAACAGCACAGCTCAGCAGAGCGCAAAATGAAAAATAATCATGAAACAATTAAATGGTGATATTATCAAATACTACTTTGTGAGTGATGCTATGTTATCAGGATTGAAGAGGAGTCCTTAGAAATGGGACTAAATCCTGCAATTCTCTCAGAGAACTGTTAAGTTATATAGAAATACACTTAATGGAAGGAGAAAAATGGCTCATGTGACAAAAATGTCCCATGGGTTGCCTGTTTTGGTAAGATAAAACAAATATCTAAGCCAAGCAACAGGGTCAGTCTAGCTAGTATTTCTGCTCACGAATGGGGAACATCAACTCCAGGACAGCTGGAACTTTCTTATGGTTTCTTTCCATGCCTTTGCATGTCTTTGCAAGTGATCAAAACCAGAATTTTCCAGCTATTGCTATTCACTGGGGTTGCCAAAATGGGTTGTTTCATTGAGATAATGGGCCCTGTTGACTTCATCCAGTTCAGCTGAGCACATAGATATCTGGTCTAAAGCTGACATTTTGTTGTGGTTTTGAAAAGGTTCATTGGAAACCACACTTGTGAAACATGTCAACTTATGGCACTTAGTGGCTTTGTGACCAGCACAGTCCTTGCTCAGAGGTTGTAATGGTTCACATAAGATTAGAGCTTTGTTCCCATGATGACATCCCTTGGCTCCTCTGGGTGTGGTCCATATGGATTCTGACTTGTAGCAGAGCTCTGCACCTTCTTTTGGCATTTGGCTGCATAGATAATGTATACGCTTCTCATTAGGAAAATTCCAGCAATGACTGCAAAATAACTCCCATAAACTAAAAACTGGAGAAAAACAAATGGAATTAATTAGACGCACACAAAATCTGTCCATGTATGTCATTGGTAATACATGGTGATGCTGTTGATTTGCTTGGATTATGGGGTAAGCGAGACCCAGGATCTTAATATGGGTCATTTAGATTTGCACTAGACTCCCTTCTCCCATCTTAGAAGAACCAGGTATGAGAACGTAAGCAATACAGTAACTAAGGGTGTGGGCTCTGGAGCCAAGGTTGCTTGGGTTCAGATCCTAGCTAACAACACCAATAGTGAAAAAACAGTGAATCTCACTGATTTTTGTGTCTATGACTGGAGGATGGTGCAATGGTATATGTAATGTCTCTAAGAATCAATTTTAGACATTGAGGTGACTTCCTATCTATCTTATCTCCCTTTCTTTCAGATCCATATGCAAAATGAGAAATTGGACTAATTTTAAGTGAAGTAGGGAGGAGGGAACTGAGTTCTGCAGTTGAATCTCAGTAAACCTTGGAACTGGATGGTGGGAGGAAGAGGAAAAACATAGGGGACACAAAAACCAGTGTTACCCAATGATGTTTTAGGAGCCAGAGGTAAATGCTGACCTATTGTGATTATTGTTCAAAAACTATTTGGTATGTTATAACATGATAATTAAGGAATTGCTTATTTTAAAATTTTCCTAGCCAAGGAATTCAAGAAATTTGAATGTTGGCAGTGGTAAGGTTGAAAAAAAAACCTTTGAGATTACCTACTATATTTCCACCAACTACAGGAGTAGGAACACAGAAGTACTGAGCTCACCTGAATGCTGATTGGCAGATTGAGCCCTCTCTGATCCACCACGATCACAGTTACAATGGTCTGAATCACCAGGGCAATGAAGGTGTTGATTCCAAACACGAGAGCATAGCGCTCCACGCTCAGATTAACTGCGATCTGAAATCTATCATCAAACATCAAATAAGTTTTTAACAAGAACATACATGAGATTCTTATCTTTAAAAGACAGAAATGGAAGAGAAAGCAGTATCTTGTTACCAGCACTTTTTGTCTAAATCTCCTCCAGGAAGAGCAAAGAAAGGGAGTTAAAAAATACAGTGAAAGGCTGAATTAAAATACAGTTAAAGGAAATGTGGCAAAATTCCTCCCGTGCAATTTGATGCTTCCAGAAATTAAACCTAACGTTCTAAGTTCTCATAACTTGGGAATATTGGATGCTATCTGACTTGAGATATGGTTTTGCAGTAAATTTTTATGAAAATGCAAGCAATACCCAATCTGAAGAATTTTTTGCAGAGTTATTCATTTTATTGTCAACTGTCTGCATTGACAGTTTCAAAATTTGGTAGGTGAATTATTCTTTGGAAGATCCAGATCATGGCTGGTTGTCCAAGTGAGTCAATTTGTAATTAATTTATTTTTAATAATTATATAGGTTTTGAAATCTTACTACAAAACATTTATGAAAGACTGGCAATTGTATATTATTTAGAGTTCTTCTTTGTAATTCAGGTAAAAGGCTCTGGATTCTGAATACTGTTAAAATGAAAAGAAATCATATCATCTTACCTTAACAAATCCTCACATTAAAAAAAGAAACTCAAGACTCATGAGTTTGATTCATTAAATTGACACATTTCAGTGAAAAAAAGTAAACTTCTCAAAAGTTTTATCCCTTTCCTTTATTTCACGATCTTTTCCCAGAGTGCTTAGAGTTCTGTGTTTTGTCAATTGCTTATCAAACATTTTTCACATATTAAAAAACAAAACTTGATAAACCTTTTGTCTCTACTTCTTTTGTGGGATTTGAAATTCAAATGTTTCTTACCTCTTTTGGTTAATACTAAAGCACATTTCCTACCGTTAGATTTCTATACACTTATTTTGGAACTAAATGTTTTCAATGGTTTTTAAAAAATGATCTCTGGGATTTACAGTTTCTTGTAACTTTTGCATCTATCATTTCCAGTATCCAAGTTTTTATAACCTGCTGACAATATTTTGCTTCACACAAAAGCATATGCCTTTTATGAGAATTACTCAAGCAATTAAGTGAAATTAAGGATGAAATCTAAACCTAATCATTCAAAACCAGATTGCACCACCCCTTGTTATGGCCAACTGCTCGAAACAGGAAACCACAACCTGACAATCTATGTCACTGCTTTTGGTTTATGAACCTACACAACTTTCTCTCCTTGATGACTAATCTTAGCAATATTCAGAGGGCAAAGAGTTAAGCGAAAGATGGCTTAATTTTCTCTAATTTAGTATGAAGTAGTCAACATTTAATATTGCAACTGATTAAAATTCTTCTGAAGTTCTCAGACAAATTATAGGAATACAGAAAAGAGAATATGGTTTAGTTTTAGGAATGGAAAGAAATGGTTGGTAATACCTACACAGCTATGGTTATAAGAAGCATATAGCTGGACTTGAATATCAAATAGCCAGCATAGCATGCCCAGATGTTGGTTGTGTAGTGCATGAGAAAGAGAGCGCCTGCATTGGCAACTGAGAAGATCGCCAGAGCCAGCTCTCCCAGAAGATCCCAGTTGACTTTCACATAACCCACTGCAAAGGCAGCCACAGCCCCTGAAAAAGAAACATCAAGGAAGACGACACATACTGACTTTGCACATGGGAAATATCAAAATGCTCTCTTAAAGACTCAGGTCTTAGGTAATTCTCAAAGATGAATATGTTGCTATCGCAATTTGTGAAAATACTGCAATACACCTAAATGTGGATTTATCCTTTTCTCAATCAGGTTTTCTTTTCCCTTTACTTCCTATTCTTTCAATCATTTAGTCCTCACACTTTCAATCAGCATCAACTACCTGCCAAGCGCTGTACTATGCAGAGAGGCCAGAAAGGTTCCTAATCACAACAGAGCAGAGAGAAATGATACATAAACCCAATCACTTAATATATCATCCTAAGGGCAGAGACAGAAAAGGATGAAACGATTGCTCTGGGAGTACACCTGGCCTGTCCATGTTCGTCTTTCTTTATTGTTTTTTATCATATGTTCTTTTCAATGATGGGTAACAGATGTGTTGCATTGGGTAGTAAGTTTTAGTCTTCATTATTAATTTTTCTTAACCTTAATCTTATCTCTAGTCTCCATCTTAATGTCTTCAAGATCTGGCCTAATTTACTTGAGGCTTTTGGTGCACAGACCTATACTGACTTATAGAATTTAACAGATTGAATAATTGCCAGTAATTAGGGTTACTAATTATAGTTCTCTTAAACAAAATGAAAGGCATTTATGTTTCAAATTATTGACATTCGATTATGTAACTTTTCTGCATGTGACCTAGGAAAGAACCATTGTTACAAAGGGCATAAAACTATTTCCCCCCCTAGAATTTGGAATGTAGGAGAAATAATTTCAGTGAACCAATTCCAGCATAATCTTGGTTTTCAGAAGTTAAACTGAGGCCTCCTAAAAGCAAGACAATAATAACACGGATGCCACATGAGTTTTCTGAAATTTTTGTAAATGAGGGTGTGGAAATCGGCAACTTCCTAGAAAATATCTTCAAAGTCTCGGTTGAATTTAAGTTTCCACTTACCAGGATATAAATATTTATTGTAGAGAAAACTTCAAAGGCAGATTTCCCTCTGATATTAGAATCCTGACTCTCACATATCTTCCACTCATTTAAATCTCATAGGAAAGCTACTTTTGAAAATTTTTGGTGTATGGCCTAGAATTGCTAAAGGTGGCTGCCAGCTAAGTCCAATCCTTTCTTTAAAAAAACTCTCCCAGTGATAATCTGAAGCCTTAATAGTTCATTTTCTAAAATAACAAAACTCTTAACTTATATACAAGATGCGTATTATCTTTTCGATATTAAAAACAAGTCTGGAAGAACAGGGTATTTTATTAACTTTTCTGATGATGAAGTGGAATCTCAGGAATTTGGCCAGAATTTGGTTGAGCTCTTGAGTTACCTGTTGTAACTACAACACACTAAATAGAAGTGTCATAGTCCTGTCCCCTCCACCCCCCCACCACCCACCCCCCCACCCCCAGTGCCTTCCATTTCAGAAAAACATTGATATGCCTTCCGAACACAGCTAATTTTCCACCATGGAGAAGTTTAGCAACTGGAAAGATGAACTTAGTTGGGGTAGCCCATCAAGGAAGATAAATCAATGTTTACCTACCTCCAAAGGTTGCGAGAGCTTCTACTGCCCCATTATAGACAGAAGAATTTTGGGATGGTGCTTTATAATCCCACAAGACTTGAACATAGTTCAAAATCTGGTTAAAACCTGCTGTGGAAAACGCCCACCACAGGGACCAGTAAAAAAGACGCTTTGAGGAATAGCACTCCTTCAGATCTTGGAACCACTGCATGAAAACTCTCAAAGCTAAATTTTTTGGCTTTAGGCTGCTCAACAGGCCATCATCTGGGTTCTCCGATGTGGCAGATATTTCCGACGTGGGTTTCTCCTCTTTGCAGCCTGGTGCTTCCCCCTCCTGAGGTTCACCTAACACGCCATTCTTGTTTGATGGCTTTTGTACTTCTTTGCTGGGTTTTGCATGAAAAAACATGCTTTTCTGGGGCATTGGTAGAAAAAGTGAGAGAAGAAAGGCCATGGAGACAGAGACCAGGGATATGACATTGAGGTAGAAGTAGGATAAATTGGCCAGAGATACCAAGATCTGGGCCAGCACTGAGGCTGCTGTGTAGGCCACCAGCGTGACACTCCTGCAGTAACCACTCACTTTCTGATAGTGTTCTGGGCTGACCACACTGTAAATGTAAGCATAGTAGGCCACCTCGGTGGCAGTGACCATCCCATAGAAAAACTCTACAACCTGCATGGTCTTCACTCCTTGGCCAAACAAGAGCAGCAGCCAGGTAACGATGAAGCTAATCCCTTGTAAGATGATGACTGGCTTGTAGCGGACGTAATCGGTGAGGACAAACACGGGGAGAAGCAGCACCAAGTAAGAGTAGGTCCACACAGGAAAGATCTCATTTGTGATCTGCAAAGTTGAAAAATGGATCATGTGACCACAAAGCATGAGGAAGTCAGAAGTGCTAGCTTTCTCAGATATGTACATTACTAAGGTATACGTGGCTTGCCCAATGTCAAATTCTGCATCTGATCGGATAGAATATTCTTCATATTACAGAAAAGCACAGTAGAAAACCGATTTTCAAGGAAACCACTAGGAAAAGCAAGCCTCCTGCCCCCCAAAAAACCAACTTACATACTTATGTGCATTCCAGCAGAAAAATATAATGTGCAATCTGAACTATATTAAGATATTATGTACATTTGAGTAAATTAGCTAAAAATTATTCAACAGATACTTCTGGGTTTTTAAGGCTCTTAAAAATTACCATTCTCTTCTTGTTCAAAGATTAACATTAGATGAATCTGGAAACCTTTATCTTTATTTGATCCATCACTACGTCAAAAATATCAGCCCTTCCAAAATCTGGATGGACATATATATGAAGACGGCAAAGAGTAAATAACCTTGCAGAATTATGGAGTGGGAACAAGTAATGCATTTAATTTCCTTGCTGGCCAAATTTGCCAGGCTCAATCTTATTCAATATTGCTTTTTCAATTCTGGCCTCAGTATAATATGGGTCATCTCATGGATTTAGTCGGAAATGCATAGGAACTCAATGTTCATTCATAAAAAGAAAGGACTGAAGAAGTTGTTGATCTCTGGGGCATGACAGGTGAGTTGGAGCTCGGTCACATTAGCCTTTGTTCTGGTCTCCAGCAACCTCAGTGGGTCCAAATGTCAATGATGAGGGGAAATTCAGTGATGTGAAAGGCTAGTGCGACTGAGCTGCACTTTTGAGGATGGGGACATTAAGTGATCACACAAGCAGATGCCAGTAGGTTCACTGGCTGATTCCAGACCTCTATCTGTTGTTTGCTTGTCTTAATTGTGACATGCTTCCATCTGCGTAACTCTGAAACAGAGTTTCACTAAGCGATCTTACAGCAAAGCACAACAAGCTTGCTTTTCTATACTTACCACCTTATCACCTAATAAACCAGCATCAATTAGCCTTCCCGGTAAAGCTACACTCTCTGCAGTGTCTTCATAGCTCTGGCTGGAGATTATAAAACCAGCCAAGGGTAGCTCTCCAGCGCATTTTCTTGCTGCACTTGTTATAATGAAATAGGGAGATCTTTTAAGTAAGAGACTTTGGCCTTCTGGGGCCTGCTGGTAAATAGTTTTTCAAAACTGAGTAAGTGTCCTAAAGAAATGGTACAATTCTTTATCAGATTCTGCTTATACCTCAGCAGCATGAAAGTTTATTAGGACTAGATCCTGTGCCTGGCGGTGATTTTATTTTAGGATTAGCATAATAGAATTAATGGAGAACTGAAATGTTCCGTGTAGTAAGATTATTAGTAGAACTCTATAAAAGTTAAAATATTTATTTCACATACACTGTGTTTTGTTTCCCGTTTGCGCAAGTATGAGGAGGAAAGAATAATTAGACCAGTTCTATTGAATAAGAAGTACCATGAAAATCGAGGTCAGTGGTTATCTTTCCCCAAGTTGAATGAAACTCTGACCTCATGTCCTTGTTCAAGTCCTGCAAAATTAAACCACATTAAGATATGTATGTATGTTAACCTACCTCTGAGCTGGTCAGGTTTTTATCTGGTCCAGATAAATAAGGGATAAGGAAGGGTTCTGAGGGTCTCATCATGGAGAAAAATCCAAATAAGCAGAGGATCACAGTGGGATAAATCCAGGAATGACTCGGCGAAGTTCGGAAACAACCCATGGCTGATCAAACGGAAAGAGAGCCAAAATTAACTGATGTTTATTCCTGTCCTTGGATGTAATGAACAATTGATTATTTCTAAATGGTTCATGAAAGGATAAAGTTTCATCCATCTGCAGCTGAAGTGGAAAGGTGAGTGATGAATAGCTGCTCTCAAAAAATATCTCTTAGGTGACCAAGTCAAATCGTCATTGTCAACAAACTTATTCATTAGTCCTGGGGGTAGAGTCACACTTCTTTAGTTCTCCATCACAAATACAGTAATAAATAGCTCCTAATAAATGGTAAACAATGGGCCCATGACTGCTTGAAAGTCAGTAAAAAACACTGGCCAGGGAATTGTTGGTGTACATGTGGTAGATAAGGTACTTCTAGGAGGTCAAACCCAAGAGAACATAGATTGAGTTGATCAAATCTTCTATTATCTGCCCACTATATTTTGCACTGTGACTCTGAAATTTTTAACACACTGAATGGCACGTGTGTATTTATACATTTATCTCTCCACTAGACTATCCCTTGCTTAGTATTGTGCTTAACACATCATAAACATCCAAGATATTTTTAAGTGTCTCCAATCTGAGAATTTATAATTCTTCAGTTAAAAAAATTAAAATGGATAATGATGTAACTGGCCATCTTCTCCATATTTCTTCCTTCTCCCATACTGGTCTTAACACTATCTTGGGAATGGAAGCCATCCCTTCTTAGTCTGTTACTCCACTTTTCTTTATGACTGGGCCCATTTCTTCCCTAAACCTGCAGTTTCACACTGTTCAATGCGGCAGGTAGCTAATTAATAGTTCATACTTTTTTCCTAACTTAGAAATAAAATTGCTTGAAATTCAAACTTCAGACAAAAAACCCAGCAGAGTATCTCATTTTCCACTGCACAGAAATAGCAAAACAAAACCAAAAAAACTCCCTTATTTTATGGTGGCTATCTTTGAAACAATCTTTTTTTTTTTTCATATGGATTACAATGTGCATCAGGAAAATCCTGTCTCATTCTTTCTTATTTTGAATCAAGCTTTACTTTGTAAAGCATACATGTTTTTGGTAGTCTCGGATGTGGTTAAGTTCTCTGAGATAGTATATAGGAAAGAAACTAACCTGCTGTGAGTATGATGCTTTTCTGCATATTATCTCATTAAATTCTCATAATAACTGTAAAATATGTACTAACTTCTCAGATTCCCAGGTGAGTACATGGGAGATCCAAGATGTCCAACAAGTGGCTTCAAACCACATGGCCAAGAGTTGAATCCAGGTCTCCCTGACTCCCATCAGGGTCCTTTCACCTGCTCCACTCTGACTCATTCTCGTGGTCTTTTCTCCTTGGCTGCTGGTATTAACCTAATGTCAACCTCTCCCCAGTGAGGGAAGAAAGTGTTTTTATAAACACATTGATACTAAAGATTACGGCCTAATGCATAGAGCTGCCAGGGCCAATTATAGTTTGAAAGCGGGCCAGAGAGAGGGAGGATGCTCACTTCAGAAGAGCAAGTCACCAGGGTGGAATTCCAGGTATTCAGGAGGAGGAACTTCGCTAGGGGCTAGGGAGGTGGGCAGAGCCTCCTGGGTCATACCTCGGTCTGACCCCACCCTACCCTTTCACAAGGTGGCCCCAGACAGCTGCATAGTTCCTCTCAAGTTAAATAAGGTGAACACTGTTTCCATCTTTGTCAACAAAACCCTTGATGAAGTGGTGCAGAGACAATGGAAACCGAATTTGGAACTGGACTGCAGCAACTATGAGCAATGCTGACAATGTGAAAACTTTGCCAGAGCACCCTGGGTTTATCCTCCACCTCCTCCCCAAGCCCAGAAGGCATGAACTTATCTTCTTCCCGAGCTGCTGCAGGAGTGTGCTGGGGCCTTCTTTCTTTGTGAGTAATGTTCTTGTAGAAAAGGCTAGCCTGGGTAGGCAATTACTGAGGCTTGGCCGTCTTTCAAAGTGTGGTCTTAAAGGAGTGGCATCCGCCGACTCGACATCTAAAACGTTCTCTCACTAACTCCAAGTCATCATCTTCTCCACGCATCTCAGAAACCTAGGACTATGCCCATGGGCCCTGGGCTGCTAAGAGTCCCCTGGACTACTGACGTCTTCGTCTCTTAACTGTTCTAATACTGCTGCCTGACTGGATTTAGTTGGGAAGGTGAAGCAGAATTGGACAGTAAATGCCCAACTAGAGTGTAAGCAGAAGGGCAGGGCTTTTTAACTGTTTGGGTCACTGCTCTATCCCTGTGCCTTGAAGAGTGCCCGACACACAGTAAGTCTTGTAGAAGGAAGGGGGTGAATGTCAGACCTCCCCACTGAGAACTAGGAAAGCTCTGCCTGGGTTTCCTGAGTGCACTTCCTAGCTGCATCAGGTAAAGACCAGGGAGGCCCTCAACTCCACAAGGGTCCTGTGGTTCAGCTGCTTGTCTGTAAAATGGGATAACAATGCCACTTGCATTGTGTGAGCACGGAGCACCTCGATACTTGGAAGTGACTTGGGAACATGTTGAGCCCAGAATTGCTCCTCAAACACATGTCATTTCTCTTCCCTTTGCTCTCTCTATGTTGGAGGACTCAACAGTGCTTCTGGCTTAATGAGGAGAAAATGAGAGAGGACTTAGCTGAAAACAACTGAGAAAAATTTGGGGAGCTCGTCCCTGCACCCCAGGATGCTGGGCTTCCTTCCCTCACTCCTTTTCCTAGTCCCCTCCCCTGGAAACAAACGCATGCGCCAAAGTTAGCTTTTGGCCAGAGGAAATGAAAGAAGGCACTTAACCAAACATTAGCAGGAGTCCTCTGAAACCAGGACTGGGAAGAGCAGCTAGAGTTCCTGGTTTAACCGCAGCAGCAGCTCCCAGACCCTTTCAGAGACCATGTCTCTCCTGGTGGCTTTTCTTCAGCCTTCAGGGCCACAGCCACTGTCCCTGCCCACTGCCTGCTCTCCACTGGGAGACTCCTGAGACTCTTAGCTGCTAACATCTGGCTGTTCTTTCACCTCTCTGCAACTCAGAGTCTCTTTGTCCAGCACGTGCCCCATTGCATAACCCTTTCCAACCCTGGCCAGTGAACAAAGACTGTGTGAACATGACTCACATGTCAGAATCACCTGGGAGCTTGGTAAAACTATGGATCCCTGGACTCCATCCCTAAAGCCTGATTCAGTAGGTATAGTGAGGCCCAGGAATCTGCATTTATATGTACTGAGTGATTCTGCTGCAGGAGGCCCAAGGACCACTGTCCCTTATCTATCCACTGGGCTTATGGGTTCCACGCCGCAGCCTTGGACCTTAATGGGCAGTGAGGGAAGTGGATGGAAATCATCTAGGGAGCTTTTTCAAAGCTACATATGGACTCACAACTTTGACTTTCTTTTCTGGCCCTCCAGGTCCTGGAGAGTCCAGGACAGGTGGAAAAATCCTCAGGTGACTCCGATGTTTCCGATATGCCTCTTGCACTTTGCCCCAGTCGACTAACCCCTCCACAGACACACATCACTCCGTGTTTGTGACCCACTCTGTCGCATCCGGCCTCAATCCTTACCCAGCAGGGGCCCCGGAACACCTGTGTTCAGCATTTAATAGAATACCATGGTTGTGGCTCCTTCAGTTATGCACAGTACAGATATCTGACATCATCCAGCCAGCACGGCCTTTCACCCACCCTCTGAAGGCAGTGATCGTTTTCCTTACATAAAGTCTGCAACTTACACAGATAAAATGGTATCAGTTATTATTTACTTAGCTCCTGCTTTACACCAACCATCGGACTAGTCGCTTTATATAATTGTCTCTGATTCTTACAACAATCCTAATTATACATATTATACATATATTTACATATAATTATATATTTACATTATATAATTATACAAATATAATACATGTATTTATTATATAAATAATAATTATAAACATTGTTATATTAAATAAATATAAGGATATAATGTTATATAATATTTATTACATTTAATATTACATAATAATATATCATTTATATATACAAAATGTGCCCAATTTCTCAGACATGGGAACTGAGCTTCCTCAAAGCTCACAGCCACCCAGCTAAGAAAGGTTCCAGCTGAGCTCAGAGTCTGGTCTGTTGGCTGCAAGTTTACATTCCCCCCTCTACTCTGACAGGTAGCTGCCTCCCACCTCCGGGGCACCATTCCCACCTCCTCGACATTTTCCTCTCCTCCTTTTCTTGCCAGCTACCTCCAAAGGCACTGTCCGTGTGGGCTCTGGGATTCCCACCGAACAAGCTGGGTACTACCAAAATCGATCTCTCTCCTACTGGAAAAGCCTGCAGCTAATGGTCTGATAATGCTTGGAAGTCTTGATCATCATCTTTTATTTTATCTTATCATTGAGGAGATGCTTCTCTCTTCTGTCATCGAGACCATGACTATGATAATCAAATTCCTAATGCAAGCTCTATAACTTTTACATTTAGAAAATTATTTTACTCTTTCTTTGACAATTTTGTGAGGAAGACAGAGGAGATGGTGTTGTCCTCATTTTATAGATGGGGAAACTGAGGGCCATAGGCAATAAGATTTGTGTGTTTTTCACATTTAACCAACCTCAGAGCCTGAACTTGGACTCAGTTTTTCTAATCCAAGTTCAGTTATCTTTCCTGTTACATCATGTTGAGAGTGCCGAGTTATATCCTCAAAATTCCAATTCCAGTTTATTTTAGAATAGTGCTATTCAGATCGTGGGTGTCAAAAAAATTTAGTGGGTTGCAAATAGGATTTTTCAGCAAATATTGCAGAAAAGAATATTAAATATCAAAGTACGCTGCGGAGTAGGGCTGTTTTTTTCCTGAAACTGTGCTTGGGTTATTAATATACAGATAAACAAAAATGATCACAGTGTGCATTACAACCTACTATGGGACACAGTCACTGGGTGAGAGGTTGCCGAGAAAAGACTAGGACTAATATCTTCACATCCCTCATAAGCACACCCATCTGGGAAGACCATAGCCTTCATGGCAAAAAATCATCTGGAACAGACTGTTCTCTTGTAAGTTTTCATTTTATCATTCTGTTCTGACCTCATAATATTATTCTCCTCCTAAACAGTATTCTAGATTTCCCTTCATGGAATCTAACTTGAGGACATGAACTGGGTTGGTACGTCTGAAGGGAAGATATTTATCTTTCCCCTTTACTTTCTGTGCTTTCCAAATAAGATAATCCTTTTAAAAGGTGTCCCTGTGCCAGTAAATCTCACACATTACTCATATGCTCTATGACCATTTTTTAAAAAGTACAAGAACATTGTGTGGGTAGTAGGTTAAAAGGAAAATAAAGAAAAAGGACATTCTTCAAACAAGTCAGCTATCAGGCTATCGTGACTCGAAATCTACAGTGAAGATGCCAGAAGCAACAAGAGAGGCTGAATGAATCAGCCGTTCCTTCCAGCAGAGATCCGGAGCAGCTCAATCCACCAGAGCTTACCCTGGTGGGCTGGGATGTGTAGGGGAGCTCTTCGGAGGGAGAGCTCTAGCTAGCAAAAGCAGATGGAGGAAGTGAGTGCTGAGCATCAGCTTCTGCTATGGTGGTCCCTGGCAGGTTGAAGTCTCCCTGTTCTGCCCCTCTAGGCAACCAGGGATCACCTGCTTATGACCCAGTTGCGCCATCTGCACACACGTTCAACACACCACATGGGCCCTGGGAGTAAAGGGTCACGTGCACTGTTGGGGTTACCAGCCAGCCTGTGGTGATCCTGAATGAGCCCCAAGGGCTACCAACACCTTTGCACTGGAAGTGACCCAACTAAATTACTTTGGAAATGATGTGTTTCTTTCTCTTTTTGCTGGTAGGGGAATAATAATTATTTTTCATTAAAATTCACAGCTGTCCCACCAGGGGCCCTTCAGTATTCTACTGTTAACTCTCCAGCTTCTCTCAATCTCTAATTTGGGTCCATTTCTAGAAGGCCACATATTTCTATGGCTGCTTTCCTTTCTTCAGGTATGGGGGCTGCTGCAGCCTTCTTCAAAATAGCAATCCCCTTGCTAGCATATCTAATCTGACTTCATTTTAAGGTGTGCGTAGATTTTTTTCTTCATCTTCTAAAAAATTTAAGACTTACTTATGTTTTGACTATGATCAAGTTGGGCTGTGTACTTAGAATATTTCTAAATATATATTTCCATTTGCATAGAATAGGTAACTACTAAAAAGAACTGTAGAAACTGGCACACACGAGTGGGCTTCCTGGCTCCTGAGTCCTGGGTAGACTTCACAGCTAAGGAGGACCTTAGTTGAGCAGATTCCTCCACCCACTCCTAGAAGATGGAATTCTGCTCCAACAGAGCTGTGGGGCTTCCTGAAGTAGGGGACAGGAGGATCTGGCCAAAGCCAAGACCTTCCCCAAGCTTGGATTTGCAAAGGTTCCCCACAACAGAGAGCCTAGAGTATAAGGGACTGGGTCAATGGAAAGGAATCATTTTATCAAATCCTCTTCCATACTTGTTTAGAAGATAGTGCCAGAATTAACCGAGATCCCAACAATTTAGAAGGAAACTATCTAGAAACCCCAGTCTCCACCCAACACCTGTCCGCCCCTCCCAACTAAACCATCCAGTCATCTCAGAGAGGGTGCCTGACAAGACCACCAACGTCTGAGAAGCGGGCTGGCCTAATTTTCACATTACTCCCCAGAACCTTTACTGCAGTCAAACACCTACCTCAAATAAATTAGACTGATAACCTAAAATAGTCACGAACCTCACAGCCTCTAAAGTTCCAAAGGACCTGGGCAGCTGGGCAAGAGAGATGACACTTGCAGATGGTTTCACTCCCCAAGGCCCAATGCCTTTTGAAAAATAGTGAGGGTCAGTATTTATTACATTTTCCAAAAAACGTCTCACTTTTCATGTTTTCAACATTGCCAGAGCCAAGCCATTCACTGGACAGAAGCAAACCAAAAGTTTGATTACTGGAAACTAAAATTTTTGCTTTTAGCTGATATCAGAGTATAACAACTAATGAAGCCTTTTAGCCTACTTACTACTGAAAGAGAAGAGAATATAACTTGGAGAAAAACCCAAATAAAACAAGAGCTGCAATGTGCTAAGGTCAAAGCAGGCTGGTGCTGGAGGAAGGCATGGGGAAGGGATTCCAGCATAGTGCTTTATTACTATACCTCTGTTGCAAAATCAGGATTGCAGGATGGTTTTGCCAACTTCTACTGTGCTATTGTATTTCAGTTGTGACTTCACCTGGTTTAAAATGCATTTTACTGATCTCTATCTCACTCCATACACAAAAACCAATTTGACGTAACAAACTCTAGGACCTTAGAGTACCATCTAGAAGAACAGAGCTTTGTGACCCAGGGATTAGCAAATATTTTACCAAAATGACAAAAGGACTAAACTTAAAAGGAAAAAAATAATGAATTGGATTTTATCAAAAAAACATATCTGCTCATCTAGCGATACCATTAAGAAACTGGAAAAAAAACCCACAGAGAACATTTCACAACCACTGGAATGCCTGAGTATAAAAAGACTAGCATACCAAATGCTGGCAAAGATTTAGAGCAGCTGAATTCGTATACATTGCTTGTGGGAATGCAAGGAGGTACCAAATTCTTTGGAAAACCATTTTGTAATCTATACAAGAAAGTTCACGTATTCATAATAGTGGAAAAAAACAGGAAGCAACTGAAATGTCCATTAAACGGTGAATGAATATACAATACTGTATATTTATACACCTAATACTGATTCAACCAGCAATAAAAAGGAATGAACTATTGTAAAAACTTGGATGAATATCAAAAACATTAGGCTGTGACAAAGAATCCAGACACAAAACTGTATGATTCCATTAATATCTAAGGTCCTAAAATAAGCAAAACTAATGTATAGTGATAGAAATTGGATCAGTGCTTGCCTGGGGTGGGAGACAAGGGAGGGACTGACTGCAGTAAACCACAAGAGAACCTTCTGGGGTGATGAAAACACTCTGTATCTTGATTGTGGCCGTGGTTATAAGGTTACGTATATTTGTCACAACTCATTGACTATGACATTGACACTTATAATGTACATGCATTATATGTAAACTATACCTCCACAAAGGTGACGCGGAAAAAAGAAACTAATCACTGATACATGGAACAAAACAAATGACCCTCAAACATTATGCTTCGTAAAAAGGATCCAGACACAAAAATGCCCTCCTGTACGATTCCACTGCCGATAGAAGTCAGAACAGTGGTCATCTCTGAAGTGGAGGTGTAACGTGACTGTAAAGGGGAAGGAAGGAAGATTCGGGGGTGATGAAATATTCTATATCTCAATGGGATATAGTTACTTGGGTGGATACAATTATAAACACTTAAAATCCAGACTTTATATTGCATGTAAATTATATCACAATTAAAAAAATACACCGTTCCCCTCCTCCCCTACTTCAAAGCATTTTACTGTGTAGGACTCCCCACAGCCCTGACTTATTCTATTGGTGCAATGACTAAGGTTTTTCCAAATTTCACATGGGGCAAGGCCTCTATTTAATCTGAAAACAGAACAGCATCTTTGAAATTGGGTCTGTCCTAGAAAATTGAGAATGGAAACAATGCCCGTAGATCAAAGCTAGGACAGGCCAAGAAACTCCGGAAAGCTGGCCACATATAACACTCTTCAAAATAATACACAGGGAATCAGTTACCTGTTCCTTCCGTGCCCTGAGCTTATTTCTTTCTAGAAGCAAGTCCAGTTTCCTGCCTTCAGATCCAGCTTCTGCTCCTTCCTGCTGCCAGCTGCTGGGAGTCCAAGACACAACGGCCCTTCTTCTCCTTGGAGTCTTGAGTCCTCCTCCTTCAGGACTGTGCAATCAAGAGCAATGGCCTTACACAGCAAAGCCCACCCTTTTCTAATGGCTTTATACACTGGAACACACCCTCTTCCACAGCCACCCTCTTTTGGAAACCCATTAAAAAAAAAAGAGAACCAGATTCATATCTTTCTGAAACACAGATGATTAGGGAGGTAAACACCAAAAACCCTTCTCCCTGAATGTTAGTACTAAAATAATCGAATTTAGTTTCTCTAGAATTTTGTCTTAAGTGACTTAGAATCGCAGAAAACCTCAAAGTAGTCCCATCACCTATGCATAATCCTTTTTATAGCCACCCCCCCAAAAAACCAAAGACCAAGAATCTTTGCTGAAATGAAGTACTCCACTGAACTTCACAAGGTAGGAATAGGCCCAGATATTAAACATGTAGGCCAGAATAGTTCAGCTTTTGGTTAAAACCACTGCAAGAGTAGATACAAGTGATCTTTAAAACACACGCTTCGGATTCCATTTTGTCACATATGGCATCATTCCTTTTTGCTTGCATGACACATTTGCTGATCAATTAACCATCCCCTTACAGACTGTTTATTCTCTGTATGTCTATGGTTAGATCAACCTAGTCTCAGGTGCAGCTGGAGAAATAGGCCTGTCGAAACGATAAAACTGGCAGAAACTTACATAGAAAGTCAACTGATCATATCTAGCCATTGAAATGCATGTGGGTAAATGGTCGAATGCATGGGGGTTGGGGTTGGGGTGGGGGTGGGAAAAATTTATGCTTCAAGGAAAAACTACGCATTGTTTGAGCTATTTTAAACCTCTGTAAATTATAGTGACTGATAACAGTGTGCAATAATTCTTGTCTATAGACATGCAAATAAGTTCTATCCAGTGAAGGGAACTCTTCCAGTCTCCCCCTTGGAAAACCAGTTTTACCTCTATCTCAGTATTTCTGATCTATAAGTGTACCTATTTTTTAGATTCTCCTTTGATCTGATTGTAACAGCCTTACCATTTTCCTCATTAATGAGTTAAATAAAATCTTTAACCCGTGTTCATTTTTATATCCGTACGAAAGTCATAATTTTATCATTTTCCGAAAGTTATCTTTTTTAATACTAGTTACCATTCGCCGTGCCTCTAGCCTATCCGAATAACCTCTAATTTATTCCTCTGAACCTAAATGATTTGCTCATAGCTGTTAAATTACTGAATTAACTTTAATATTTTGACATCTCACTGCCACCCTCCCAGTCTTAGCTTTTTTTTTTTCACTCCAGGTTTGGGTTTGCAGTGGCCGGTGTGGTCCGGGGAAAGAGCATGACTTTGAAATCTGGGGCTCCTGTTCTTCCTGGCCCCACCTCTGTTTGTGGCAGTACGTAACCTCTCCAAGCCTACTGTTGAAATGTGGAGGATAATCACAGCCACCTCACCAGGTTGTCCCCGGAACTACTCAATCTGGTTCTTGGCCCATATTACACACTCAATGCAGATTCCCACCCATCTCTCTCATGCAAGCACAGGTTGCAAATTCAACACAACACAGCTGGGCACTCACAGATGAGAGACAGCAACTTCCAAAAGGTACACAGCAGATAATTTCACCTAAACGGCTAAGGAGCAGCAGGCCAAATGAATTCATCTTTGAATATTTATGCTTGAATTGCATTGCCCATTACCCAACCTTCAGAAACCATCGTTGGTCCATAACCAAAAATGACCAAAAGAAATTAGTTCTTTTGTCCATTTCAGCTACTACTAAGGCAGTTTGAAGAAAAAACTTTTTGGAAGTTAGTTACGTTCTGGTCTCTTTAAAATAGGTACCTGGATGAAAACACAGCTTTTGCCTTAGAAGACAACGATGTGTTCTGATAGCTGTAGGAGCAAAACACTATGTGTGAGTATTTTTAGAAAACACTATTTCCTTCACCCTTTTCAAACTTGAAGCACTCCACAAGCTCAAACCTTCTGCGTATTTACAGCAGCAACAATGACTTGACAAACAATTGGTAGGTTATTTGATGATTAGGTATCCTTTCCGGCAATATTATCGTAAGGTATGGTTATGTTTCCTTTTAGTGTTATTAAAGTCTTCTGAATCGAACCCTACGTCTCTTAACCTCTAAGTCCCCCTTCTTTTCCTCACTAGGGCATTTTTGCCATTCTTGGATCGGGGTTTGGAATTCTGGGCTAAGGTTTCTTTTCAATTAAAAGCTGTGAACGCGGGTGTAACCATGGGGGATGCTGGCCCTTTATTAGGATCGTGGTTTTATTTAAGCTGCTTTTCCAGATGGCTGGAAGTGAAAATTCTAGCCAAACCTCCCTGGTTGCGTCTCAGCATTGCAACCGGCAGCAGAGCTCGGGGATGGCAGCCCCAGGGAGCGGCCTGACCCCTGCCTCCGGCCCCGGGATGCAGTCCCGGCCGGTTCCAACCCGCCCGCTGCAGCGCAGGTGCCCGCCCGGCCCGCGCTCCTGAAACTGGGGCAAGGGGAGGGCTGCGGCCGGGGGATGACGGCGTTTCTTCGCTTAATTCACCTCCCGGGGCTCCTCTTACCTACAGGAGGGAGTCTCTACTCGCCAGATCGCTCCCATGCGGGGATAACAAGCGCCCGGACCAGCAGCCTTTCTGTTGTGTGAAGCCAGGCGCTGGGGGGGGGGAGGGGGGGGCGGGACGGAGCCCGGAGGCCCCGCCCCAATATTTTGCACGTGCTAATTAGACTTCTTAACCTTTAAACGAGAGGCGGGAATCCACGGTCTGTAGACAAACCTGGAAGGAACAGCTTAAAATAATATACTGATGCCCCAAGTCAACGTAACAAAGCAGGATGAACTGAATGTAGCATCAATCATCTTCTCTACTTATAAATACGTCCTTTCCTGTAAGTCCACTTATTTCTCCCAAAAACGTATGAGAGAGGTACAGCTATGATCCCCATTCTGCATATGAAGAAAGCGAGGCAGAAGGAAGTAAGACTAGTAAATAGAGAAGGCTGGATTGTGGGAGCATCCTGACTCCAGAGCCAATGTTTATAATTACTATGTATTTTTTTTTTTAGGCAGTGTGTTGGGATGGTTTCCTAGCACTTTGAGGATTTTGTAATGCAAATAGTTAATATATTAAATACTGTTTATTAAGCGGAGTTTTTTTTTTAGGCAATATAAAGTTCTTGTTGGTTAAAATGGAATTGTTTTTAAAACTTTTTTAATCTGTTGTGGAAACGGAAACTCTTCTCCCCAAAGTAAACACTGCTTGGTTTCTAAGGGCTAACAGCTCTTAATGAAATTGATTACAATTCCCCTAGGTGTCTGGGGTCACGATCCTATTGGTTTGGATTTTTCTATTCTCACCCTCCTTTGATTTGTGGAAAGTCTGCCTATAAATTACTAAGGTGCATCTCAGGAATGGGAGTGCCCTTGTAAATTGCCAGGCCCTCCCAGAGAACACTGTGGAATTTTCTTAAATGTTGAAGGTGTCATGATTTCCTCCACACCTCTCACCAAGAGACAACCTCAATTTGGACCTTGAAAAGTTTAACTCTCTGATATCTCATAGGCATAGTCTAAATCAGAGAGAGATGATAAGGAATTCATTCATTCATGTAAAGGTAAACATATTTGCTGATGAGGTGACATGAGGTCTGGATTTGGTTCTGAACGATCCAGTGGTGGGAAGAGAGTGGGTGAGGTCATAGATGACAAGAGATGGGCTATGTGTTGATAATTGTTGACCTGGGTGATGGTTCTTAGGAATTTATAGTACTATTCTCTACTTTTGTGTATGCTTGGCATTTTCCATACTAAAAAAGTTAAAAAAATCATTTATTCATTCAGAGGCTGTTTATTGAGTATGTACTATGTGCCAGACGCTGTTCTAGATACTTGAGATACATGAGTGAACTAAGGAGTGAGAAGTCTTTGTAGAGTGTACATTCCTTTTGCTTGTGGGGTGAGGCAGAGGGAACACCATAAGGTAAATGTGATAAATTCATGAATTTTATGGTATGTTAGAAAGTGTTAAGTCCTATGAGAAAGAAAAAAAGACAGACTAGAGATCAGATGAGGATGTAGTACAATGGAGAGGAGGACCAGGGCCTGAGCCGTGGGGCACCAGTGTTGGGAAAGAACATACAGAGGAGGTGGAAGAGGAGCTGCAGCGAGGGCGAGGGGGTTATTAGGAAGGAGGAAGGAAAGCCAAAGAGAAAAGTTTATTAGGGAGGAGGGAGTGGCCAGCTGTGTCAAATGCTGCTGGGAGGCCAAATGAAAAATGCTGTGGAAGCTGTAAATCACTCACTTGGTTGGCTTACCTGGCAAAGGAATTGAGAGTCACTTACGTTGATACTCAACCATGTGGCTGCAGTAATGGATACAAAAATCTACATAAGTCATTGATATAGGAGTGGGGAAAAGGTAACCAGGCAAAGGAAATCTGACATAGGAAGCTGTATTGTAAGTGACTGTCTCTATTTCCCTCTAGGACGTCAACTTGAAGGCAAAGACTTGTTTATCTTCAGCTCTCTAGTGCTTGGCTGAATACCTGGCCTAAAATAGCACTCAAGTATTTGCTGAATGAATGAGTGAAAGACACATGGAGCTCTAGAGTGAAGCCATGACCTGCCACACTAGAACTGTCAACACTTATAACCAGAATTCGCTTGCAGAGACAGACATCATGAAAGCATCTGTAAGAGAGCAGAGGAATTTCCCTCATTGATATTGATGACCAGATTTCCCCCCAAATTTATGTCTTTATTGTAAAACCCATTATAGGACATTATAGGACCAATGATCCATTAACTGAAACCTAGCCTGTGTCTTTGAATATCACTCTTTTTTTTTTCTCCATTGTGCTCACCAGTGGGAGGGTACACATCTTACAGAACAGAGAGACACATTAGAATAAGAAAATATTTTTTTTTATTAAGAAAGAGTTGCCTTTTTTTTTCAGAGACATAGAAATGGGAAAGATGTTAGTGAATGTACAATAGAAAAGAACAAAAAGTTCATCGTAAGTAATTTTTTCAGGAAAACTAAATATTAGCTATCATGATTTTATTTTGTTAAGCTTATAATGTAAATAAATTTTTGACATGAGTGGCTGTGTTCCAACCTCCTAATGTTGATGATATAAGGTGATCATTTTATCTTTCTTCCAAACAGAGACAAGATGACAGAGAATAGATACTTCTTTGATGCTAAATTCTGGATGATGCCGGGGGAAGAAATTGATGTCATCATGATACCACACTGAAAGGATAGAACCAGCCCTGAAACTTCAGAGTACAAGGGACAGAATGAGCAAAGTTCCACGACATCGAGGTACATAGGACAGGAGGAAGCAGGCAGGAGAGATGGAGGAAAGTCTTACCAAGTGCTGTGAGCTAAGTCCCAAGCATCTCTTACCCTAGAGGTAGAGCTGACCGACTGCCTAGTGGCAGCATTGCTTCTTGCAGCAGCACTTCTGCTGGCAGCAGCACTTCTGCTGGCAACAGCCCTTCCCACAGCCGCACGAGCCGCACGAGCCACACGAGCCACACGAGCCACAGCCACAGGAGCGGCGGCAGCAGCAGACCACGGGGACACTGCAGCAGCCCCCACAGCAGCCACAGCAGCAGGGGCAGCAGCCGGAGCAGCAGCCGACCCGGTAGCATCTGCAGGTGGTGCAGCTGCCACAGCCACCACCACAACCACCACCGCAGCCACCACCACAGCCACCACAGCCACCACCGCAGCCACCACCGCAGCCGCCACCGCAGCCACCACAGCTTCCACAGCCACAGCACCCCATGGTGTCAGTAGAGAGAACTCAGGAGAGGTGAGGACGGATGTTCAGGAGGTGAGGGAGGTCTGATGCTGCCTTCTGCTGGGGGAGGCCCTTATATACCCCATTCGGGGGAGCCTAACCCAGGGCATGTGGCCACTTCCTTGTTGTAGTTTCCACCAGCTTCCCTGGGAGAATTTCACAAGACTCTGAGTGTATTTCCTCATTGAACACCTCTGACCTCATAGAATTGCTTATTTCAGCGTTTACTTCTTCCTCAAGTTATGCTTCTAATGAAACAATGTGTTTCTAAAATGTTGATCTTGTTTTCATCTAGCTGTCTTCCAGGGTAAGTAGGAGCTGCCCATGAGTCTCATTTGATGAGAGTTCATCTGTTTTCTGAGCATTAGGGTCCCTCAGCACTGAGGAAGAACTTTCCCTTGGTTTCAGAGGAACCCTTCTCTGCTTGCAGATATTCTTTCCTGAATGCCAGAGAAGGTGGGATCCAGTGTAGGAAGCAAATCACCCAAATTTGCCTCTTCTCACATGTCACAAGTTTCTGCATCTAAAAAGTCAAAAGGGTTTTCTCATTTATTTTCAGATTCCCTTTTGTCCTTGACTTATGCGTCAAAATATGGGAAAGCTGCTTTGAAAGGGATCGCTCTGGGGTTGCAGATCTTGTGACAATGTATTTCAAAATGAGTTTCCCACGCTGGCTTGTCTCTCCTCTCTTCTCTGCTCATGGGGTCGTGGATGAAGGAGCTGAGAGCCTCAACCACCAGCTGGCTTCATGTCCCAAATAAGGCACAGTCCCTCTGTGGCTCAGTTCCCTTAGTTTAGGGGAGATCATGTCTATTTTTTAAAAGTAGACAATATTTTTTAGAGCAGTTTTAGCTTTACAGAAAAATCGTGCTGAAAGTACAGAGATTTCCCATAGACCCCCTGCACCAACACACCCATAGCTTCCTATACTATCAACATCCCTCACTAGTTGTTAGAACTGATGAACCAACACTGACATGTCATTATCACTCAAAGTCCATAGTTAACATCAGGGTTCATTTTTGGTGTTATACATTCGTGAGTTTTGATAAATGTATAATGACAGGTAGCCACCATTATAATATACAGAGCAGTTTTGCTGTTCTAAAAATCCTCTATGTTCTTCTTAGTCATCCCTCCTTCCCCACTAATCTCTGTCTCCAGTTTTACCTTTTCCAGAATGTCATATACTTAGAATAATTCATGTCTAATTAAAAAAATATATATAATTTATGTCCTGCCTAGACTTGTGTTGGCCTGAAATAATCACAATTAATCTTCCTCAGTTTGTTGATGTGTCGTATCACATTGATTGATTTGTGGATGTTGAACCATCCCTGTGTCCTTGGTATGAATCCCAGTTGATCATGGTGTACGATCTTTTTGAGGTATTGCTGTATTTGGTTTGCCAATGTTTTGTGCAGGGTTTTTGCATCTATGTTCATCAGCAATATTGGCCTGTAATTTTCCTTCTTTGTGTTGTCTTCGTCTGGCTTTGGGATCAGAGTGATGTTGGCCTCATAGAATGTGTTAGGAAATGTTCCATCTTCCTCAATTTTTTTGGAATAGTTTGAGGAGGAGAGGTGTTAAATCTTCTTTGAGTGTTTGGTAGAATTCTCCATTGAAGCCATCTGGTCTTGGATTTTATTTTTTGGGATGTTTTTGATTACTGTTCAATCTCTTTACTTGTGATTGGTCTATTCAGATTCTCTATTTTTTCTTGATATAGTTTTGGGAGGTTGTATAAGTCTAAGAATTTATTTATTTCTCCTAGATTGTCTAATTTGTTGGCATATAGTTTTTCATAGTGTTGTCTTATAATCCTTTGTATTTCTGTGGAATCTGTTGTAATTTCTCCTCTTTCATTTCTAATTTTATTTATTTGAACCTTCTCTCTTTTTTGCTTAGTGAGTCTGGCTAAGGGTTTATAAATTTTGTTTACCTTCTCAAAGAAACAGCTCTTTGTTTCATTCATCCTTTCTACTATTTTTTGGTTTCAATTTCATTTCTTTCTGCTCTGATTTTTATTATTTTCCCTCTTCTGCTTACTTTGGGCTTTGTTTATTCTTTTTTTTCTAATTCTGTTAGGTGTAGTTTAAGATTGCTTATTTGAGATTTTTCTTGTTAAGGTGGGCCTGAATTGTAATGAATTTCCCTCTTAGGACTGCTTCTGCTGCATCCCATCTGAGTTGGTATGGTGTATTTTCATTTTCATTTGTCTTCAGATTTTTTTTTTTTGAGGAAGATTAACCCTGAGCTAACATCTGCTGCCGATCCTCCTCTTTTTGCTGAGGAAGACTGGCCCTGAGCTAACACCTGTGCCCATCTTCCTCTACTTTATATGTGGGATGCCTGCCACAGCATGGCTTGACAAGCGTTGTGTAGGTCTGCACCCGGGATCTGAACTGGCAAACTCTGGGCTGCTGAAACAGAACGTGTGAACTTAACCACTGTGCCACTGGGCTGGCCCTTGTCTCCAGATATTTTTTGATTTGTCGTTTAATTTCTTCAATGATCCATACTGTTCACTAGCATGTTGTTTAGTCTCCACATCTTTGTCACTTTCCCAACTTTTTTCTTATAGTTGATTTCTAGTTTCAAGTATTATGGTTGGAAATGATGCTTGATATGACTTCAACCTTCTTAAATTTATTGAGGCTTGCCTTGTTTCCCAACATATGGTCTATCCTTGAGAATGTTCCATGTGCACTTGAGAAGAAATATGTATTCTGATGGTTTTGGATGTATTCTTCTGTATATATTTATTAAGTCCATCTGGTCTAGTTTTTTGTTTAAATCCACTATTTCCTTGTTGACTTTCTGTCTGAATGATCTATCCACTGATGTAAATGGGGTGTTAAGGTCCCCTACTATTATTGTGTTGTTGCTAGTATCTCCTTTTAGGTTTGTAAATAGCTGCTTCATGGTGCTCCTGTGTTGGGTGCATATATATTTAAAGTGTTATGTCTTCTCAGTGGAGTGTCCCTTTTATCATTATATACTGCTCCTCTTGGTCACTCATTACCTGTTTTATCTTGAAGTCTGCTTTGTCTAATATAAGTATGGCAACACCTGCTTTCTTTTACTTGCCATTAGCTTGGAGTATCATCTTCCATCCTTTCACTCTGGGCCTGTGTTTGTCTTTGGAGCTAAGATGTTTCCTGGAGGCAGCATATTGTTGGGTCTTGTTTGTTAACCCATCCTGCCGTCTTGTGTCTTTTGATTGGAGAATTCAATCTATTTACATTTAGAGTGATTATTGATATATGAGGGCTTAATGCTGTCATTTTATCACCCATTTTCCTGTTCTTCTGCATTTCCTTTGTTTCTCATCCCATGTATTTCAGACTACCGATTCAGATAGGTAGCTTTCTCTGATGGTTTTCTTAGTTTTCTCTTTATTTATCATTTGTGTCTCCGTTCTGATTATTTGTTTAGTGGCTACCATGAGGTTTGTATAAAAAATCTCATAGATGAGATAGTCCATTTTCTGATAACCTCTTATTTCCTTAGACTAAGCCAATTCCCTCCCTTTCCTCTTCCCTTTCTAAGTTATTATTGTCACAACTTATTCCATCTTGTCTTGTGAGTTTATGGTTAAAATGATGAGATTATATTTATTTTTGGTGTTTTCCTTTCCTTTTTCTTTAATGTTATAATCAAGTGTTTGCTAACCTGTTCTGATAGAGAGCTGCAATTTTCTAATTTTGTCTACCTATTTATCTCCCTGCTCAAGGCTTTTTGACCCCCCCCCCCCTTTTTTTTTTCCAGGTATGAGGGCCTTCTTGAGCATTTCTTGTCTGGGGGAAGGTCTTGTGGCAATAAACTCCATTAGCTTTTGTTTATCTGGGAAAGTTTTTATTTCTCCATCATATCTGAAGGAAATTTTGGCTGGATAGAGTATTCTTGGCTGAAAGTTTTTGATTTTCAGAATTTTGAATATATCATTCCACTCTCTCCTAGCCTGTAAGGAAAATCACTGAAAGTCTGATAGGGGTTCCTTTGTAAGTTATTTTCTTCTGCCTTGCTGCCTTTAATGTTGTTTCTTTGTCGTTGACTTTTGCCAGCTTTACTACTATATGCTTTTGAGAAGGTCTTTTTACACTGATGTAGTTAGGAGGTCTATTGACTTCTTTCACTTGTATTTCCAGCTTCTTCTCCAGGTTTGGGAAGTTCTCAGCTATTATTTCTTTGAACAAGCTTTCTAGACCATTCTCCTTCTCTTCTCTCTGGAGTACCTATAATCTTTATGTTGCATTTCCTAATTGAGTTGGATATTTCTTCATTTTTCTTTTTAGTCTTACTTCTCTGTCTGAAGCATTTCTATATTTCTGTCCTCCAGACTGCTAGTTCATTCCTCCATACTATCAGCTCTTTTATCCAGGAAGTCTAGATTTTTCTTTATCTCATCCATTGTGTATTTCATCTCTAATATTTCTGATTGGTTTTTCTTTATAGTTTCAATCTCTTTTGTGAAGAACTTCCTGATTTCATCGAACTGTCTGTATTTCCTTGTAATTTGTTGAATTCTTTTTATGATAGCTATTTTGAATTTTCTGTCATTTAGATTACAAATTTCTCTTCTATCAGGATTGATTGCTGGGTGCTTGTCATTTTCTTTCTGGTCTGGAGTTTAATATATTTTTTCATGCTGTTTGATGGCATGGATTTGTGCCTCTGCATAGTGATAGTATCTGGCTGCAGCTTCCACCTGTTGCCACTGGGTGGGGGTCAAGAATTGTGTATTCTAAGCCTACTATGACCCCTCACAGCTGCTGCTTGTCTACCATATGTGGGGCCACTCCGGCTGACGGGCTGAGCTGGAGTGCTGGGCTAGGCAAGGGGCACTTTCTTTTGCCTGTGCAATATGGGGGTTGTTCTTGCTCTGCCTTTGCTATCTGTTCTCCTGGGGTCCTGGCTTGATGAAGACACCCCTGCAATAACTTAGTCACCTCTGTGAGGGGCTTTCCCACAGGCTGTGAGGGAACTTGGAGAGCGAAGGTGTTCCCACAGAGGGCCCCCCGCCCCCCTCTCTCAGAGCTGTGCTTGGTTCCATGCCTTGGGTTACTGCCATTGGGGGAGGGAGAGGAGATCCCCTTACCTCCTTCTACTTCTTTCGGGGAGTCCAGCACCTCCACTTCCAGACGGATGTCTGCATGGGTCTCTCAGACACCTTTTGTGTTGTGTGAATGTCCTCTGTTGGTATATGAATGTCCTTTTCCTTGTATCTTGGTTGGTGAGTCAAAGGTGGGGGCTGACTCTGCCATGATACTGACATCCAATCACGCATTTATCTTGACTGCCACTTAAGGAGGTTCACAGTAGATGTAAGAAACTTACTTTGCACACCCCTGTAGCTTCTATATCTAGCTATCATAGAATAAAGAGACTAACTACATGTACATGGCCCTGCTCCAGGTATTTTGTTGTATTTATTCTCAATACAGTCCTGCAAGGTAGATTCATTAGCAATTCTGGCTCAAAGGGGTCAAGGGACATGCTGAGGGTCACATCTGGAGTCTGAGCAGGATTCCTCCTCAGCCCTGTGTCACTCTCCCTGAACACAACAAAGGGATGACTATGTCTCTTTGATTCTTAGATCTGCTCTGTCTCCTCAGAACCTACTGCCGTGACTTCCATGCTAGAGTTTTCCTTTCAATTATAACTTTGAGATACAACATCACTTGCAGTGATTACAATGATCTCCCATCGCATTTAGCATATTTTGTGCAGAGCGATGGTTAGTTGAGTCTATGATCCTCTGCAGAAATGCCTGAAATGGATCACGTATGCTCAGTCACCCATCACTTCTGAAGGAGCACTTGTGTCTCAAATATCCTCTGCAAATGTCACCACAGACATTTGAGAGAATGGTGAATGACCTATGCTTTCACAGCCAAGCTTGGTTTCTTGGTCAGATTTTTATACTTGGAAAGATACCATGATTGGTCATCTAAAAATCATATTTGAAGAAAGCTACCTCACCACCACTGTTTTCCTCACCTGTGACCTCTTGGAAGATTTTTGGTCTTATTCAAAGCTCAACTAAAACATATTCTGTCCACTATTATTGCCCACAAAGCATTGCTCACTCCTCCCTTCCCACTTTCTCTGTTTCTTTCTTGATGTTCTCATGTTGCCAGATTACAACCTGTTGTCTGTGTTCCTGACCAGACTGTGAGCTCCATGAAGTCTGGGATCATCTTGTATTTACATTTTCATCCCTGTGTCAGGAACACAGAAATGAATTGACAAAAGGACAGGTTGATGAGAGGTGAGGATGTAATGGACTGAATGTTTGTGTCCACCCAAATTCATATGCCGAAATCCTAACCCCCAATGTGATGGTGTTAGGAGATGAGACCTTTGGGAGGTGCTTAGGTCATGAGGGAGGAGCCCTCATGAATGGGATTAGTGCCCTTACAAAAGAGACCCCAAAGAGCTCTCTCGTCTTCTTTCTGCCACGTGAGGATGCAACTAGAAGTCAACAGTCTGCCACCTGGAACAGGGCTCTCACTAGAACCTGACTGTGCTGGCACCCTGATCTTGGATTCTAGCCTCCTGAACTGAGAAATAAATTTCTGTTGTTTATAAGCCACCCAACCTGTAATATTTTGTTATAGCAGCCTGAGTGGAGACAGATATGATCAGGTAAAATAACTTGGCCAAAGAAGAATCACAGTGCAGACTTCCAAAGAGAAACTGAGAAGAAGGCTGTGGCAGGCTATGGAAAGATGGGGACTTCCTACCCAGCCTGGAAGAGACAGCAATCGAGGGGGAAGAGGTACAGGATAAGCACTGGGCCAGTTACAAGATGGCAAGGTTTACTGGTGGCATTCTCTCAGCTCCATTTTCCTGCTTCTTTTCTACTTTCTGGAGCATTGCTTTTCTATTCCCCACAACCTAGGTCTCTTAGAAGCCCCTTTGAGCTCCCTGGGGTACCTAATATTATGAAAAAATGTTCGTCTCCCCGGGCTCCTTCCCCAGGCCTCCTGTCTTCTCACCAGTGACTTGTGACTGCCAGGAGTCAGCAGGCAAGCCCACTGGGGTCCAACTATGGCACCTGCTCTTCCCCTCACCAGCATCATTTGCATTTCTTTGTATTTCTTTTTCCCTTCCTGAAGGAGTGAAAGATAGAATGCTGGGTTACCTTGATTAGCAAAACAGCATGGACTTCACGTGGCTTTTTTGTGCTTTGCTCTTTCTATACCACTTCTTAGAAAGGAGGCAGGATTTTGTTTTGTTGCCATTGCTATAATTTCCTGTGGTGTTCTCACTATTGATTGCCTGCCTTCCTGTGGTATTTGACACAAGAGAAACTAGAGGAGAGCACAAATCAGTTTACTCCAACAAACATTTTTTGAGCACTTGCGCCTTGTAAGTATGGTGGCAGGGGTAAGTAAAAGCAGCGAGCCCCTCCTGTCCTCTCTCACCAGCTACCCTAGGTCCTTAGCCCCTTTAGGATCATATGCTCCAGGAATTCTCTGCAAACATTTAAAAGGAAAGAAGAATTTCATAGAAATCCTTTTTGCAGACTTCAAGCAACTATCTCTAAACTGGCATCCTTTTCCAGAGCGCTGTGATCAGGGATCTCCCTCCTTATATTTATGTAGAGCCCTGGATCTCAATGGGGTGCGAGTTTGCCCTCCGAGAAACATTTGGCAATGTCTGGAGACATTTTTTTTTTTTGTAAGGAAGATTGGCCCCGAGCTAACATCTGTTGCCAATCTTCCTCTTTTTGCTTGAGGAAGACTTGCTGAGCTAACGTCTGTGCCAATCCTCCTCCATTTTATGTGGGACACCACCACAGCATGGCTTGATGAGTGGTGCTAGGTCCACCTCCAGGATCCAAACTTGTGAACGCTGGGCTGCCAAAGCAGAGCATGTGAACTCAACCACTGGCCACTGGGCTGACCCCTGGAGACATTTTTGATTGTCATAACTGGGAGAGACATTGCCATAACTAGTGGGTGGAGCCCAGGAAGGTGTTCAACATCCTACAATGCACAGGAAATCCCCCTACAACAAGGAAATATCTGCCTCAAAATGTCAGTACTTCCATGGTTGAGAAACCCTTCTTAGTGCTTTCTTTCCAAAACATTTTCCCATCTGTTATTTCAAAACAACATAGTTGCCTGAGACTGGCCTGAAAGAAAATTATTCCTCAGTTCATTGATAAAGATGCATGGAGCCCCTGGCATGTAGGAGGTTTTGTGCTGGGGTGTTCTTTAATGGAACATTTTGTGCCATTATTTGGTCTCTGAATAGAGCAGGAACTAAGGCTGCGTGTAGGGCCACCTATATCAGACCATGTAGAATGTACAATATGGGTCCTATTAGTCAATTTCAAACATGTCTTGAATATTAATTAAAAAAATATATTTACATGATTAAATAATTCCATGGTGCCCTCTCCCATCCCACCTGACCTTCTAGGCCACTTAGCAGAGGCAGTACTGTCATCTAGTGAGCTGTTTCTGATGGGAGCTGTCCTATATTTCTTATTAATTCCTTTATATGGCTATTTTTTGATTGCCAATGTTAGTTTTTATTAACATAGGTGGGGATTTAACTCTCTTATACTAATCCCAATATTTTTATATCACTATCTTTAGTAAAATCCATAACTGATGCTAAATTAATTATTACAATATAAATATTACACATTCTAGAGTCAAAGTAGTCTATTGTGATTATATTTCCTTAATGTGCAATCTTTCATTTTCTGGAATATCTGTCTTTTTGCTTTTGTTTTATTTCTCTTTATCTGCCATTATAAGCCATATTATTTTGCATTTAGATTTTCATCTTAGATATCAATTGATAAAAACTTTTCAAGCACCTGAATTCATTTTTCCTTCTAATTAGGAAATGCTTTCTTATTTTAAATGCAATAGGAATTGTACTACAAAGAGGTGAGCCACTGCAAAGATTTACTTGTGCTTTCTAAGCAGTCACACTGTGAAATATACTGCATAATGGGACACAGCAGCTTGCTTTACATCTATGTGGTAGGGAATAAGATCTTCCATTACCTGGTGAACAAGCCCTGGTGAGGGTGTCACCTGGCAATGACACATGAGCCTGAGACCTCTTTCATTTCTTCAGTCTTTGGTAAGAGGACTTGTGGGCTGAACACAGGAATAGCCTCCAGATGATGTTTATTTGTTGTTCAGATGTCAGACCATCAGTTCAAGCAGAGCCTGTTGTGCTATGTGGGTCTTCCTAGTGGTCCCATGACTGTTGACAGTATCCCCTTCTCCGTGACTTCCAGGGGCCCTTGCTGGAATTTTTAGGGCATCTGACTTAGAAAAATAAATAAGTCCAATAAATCTAGCTGACATTCCAAAAAAAGGAAGCAATTAATGTATTATGAGATTCTCCCATGACCACTGAGCCAAATAGCAACAGGGAAGTGGTCATGTGTCTTCCCTCTCCTGTCCCTAGAGCTGGTATATAAGGGCCTCCCAGCAGAAGGTGGCATCAGACCTCACTCATCTCCTGAACTTCCCTCCTCACCTCTCCTGAGTCCTCTCTACTGACACCATGGGGTGCTGTGGCTGTGGAAGCTGTGGTGGCTGCGGTGGTGGCTGTGGTGGCTGCAGTGGCTGTGGTGGCTGCGGTGGTGGTTGTGGTGGTGGCTGTGGCAGCTGCACCACCTGCAGATGCTACCGGGTTGGCTGCTGCTCCGGCTGCTGCCCCTGCTGCTGTGGCTGCTGTGGGGGCTGCTGCAGTGTCCCCGTGGTCTGCTGCTGCCGCCGCTCCTGTGGCTGTGGCTCCTGTGGCTCGTGTGGCTCGTGCGGCTGTGGGAAGGGTTGTTGCCAGCAGAAGTGCTGCTGCCAGCAGAAGTGCTGCTGCAAGAAGCAATGCTGCTGCTAGGTGGCCTGCCCGGCTTCTGGGAAAGTGCTGCAGGTAACTGTCCGATTGGTAAGATTTTCTTTCTTCCTGCGAGTCCTCCCTGATTTGAATGTCACAAGGGTGACATGAGACTGGTTCTCAGGCTGAGGAGTTTAATCTATATCCCCTGGTCCCTGAGATCCTGCCTCCAAATGAAAAACACCAACAAATCCTCCTCCATCCGTCACTGAAGTATGAACCCAGCAAAACAGAGTGATGGTTTTTAATGCTATGCTTTCTTGAAATTTTACTGTTGAAATGGTGGTTTCTATTCCTCTTCTCTTCTTTTGATGGCTTATGAATCCTGTATCTCTGCTACTATTTTCTGTTTCTGTAAGCCTAAGACAATTCTTTTCCTAATAAACCACATAAAATCGGCATTCAAAGACTCAGCAACATCTCCTCTTTTTTTTCTTTTTTGAATGTGTCTCACCCAAAGATGCAATTAAGCCCATTAAAGTGAGTAAGACCCCTGCTGTTGGTTTGAGATGGGTTTAGAGTAATTAATGGATAATTTGTCTCTAATAGCTTTTCACTATTGATAGTAAAAATTTGGTGGTTTCAACTACCCTCTTATATAAATCATAAAAAGGATTCTGGGAACATCATATCCCTGGATGCTTATTTTGTCACTGTCTCTTCGGCCCTAGATTTAACTTTTCTAACAGATTTTGATCTCAGCGTCTATAACCAGATGAAATTCAACACCTAAAGCAATGTGTATCTATTTAGGTCTTGTTTATTTCAGTTTGGTCCTATTAACAGTCT
Organism: Equus przewalskii; assembly: GCF_037783145.1. Classification (NCBI taxonomy): domain Eukaryota; kingdom Metazoa; phylum Chordata; class Mammalia; order Perissodactyla; family Equidae; genus Equus; species Equus przewalskii. The sequence continues at coordinate 15,767,465 of NC_091835.1, forward strand.
AAAATTTGATTACAGTTTCATGAGATTTTTTAATTCCATCACCAGTACTAGTTAACTGTCTTTTTGGCAGATTATGGTCACAAAATACTAGCGTGGTTTAAGTGAATCAATCTATCGGGAAGAGTCGTGAGTTACTAAAAGGCTATCCCCGTTGGTTATAGTCTATCATAAGTAAATGTATTATAAGAACATAAAAATAAAGAGGTTACCATGTGTTGCTTTCAAACCACATCTCTCAGAGTCCCTTGAAGGTGAAACCACCCATGGTGTACATTGATAAACCCACCTTCAGAATGCAGGGCCCTTTCTTATGAACCATCCCTTAGAATTTTCTACCTAAATCTGCTCTCTCTTGAAAGTGGGAGATGGAGAAAGGGGCAGAAGAGCGCCTCCGTGGTTCAGGCAGCTGGCCCAGGGCTGCGAAGGTGATTGACCCCCTCTGGTTTATGCCCTCTCTCTCTTCCACTCCGTGGGGGGCGGGGGGCAGTACTCACAGAGAGTAGATGCTTCAGAAGTGTCCCATTGAAAAGAACTGCAGGAAGCGCTGGTACAAGAGTGAAAGCACAGCAAAGCACAACAGCAGGAGCTTGCAGAAGGAGGCTGTGGGAGGATTTCACAAGCTCCAGGAAAAATGGGTCCTTCCTGCCTGGCCCAAGTCTGCTTTCAGATGTCCCTACAAGATAATGATGGGAGATACTGCGTGCTGGGGGGTTATTATTACTTGTTACTGCTTGGCAGCCATTGTATTCATATGTGCATCACAGGAACCAGATAACAATATAAAATAGATGAATTCGCTTCAGCATGTACCTCGAGATCCCCAGCTCTGTCAGACACTGTGCCCGGCATGGGAGGAAACACAATAATCCAGGGCTGGAGCTCATGGAGGGGATTGGATCCAAGGGATACTCAGTAAAGTAAAGACTTCTGAGGATCACAGCAACGTCAGAAATATGCACCAGCAGCATAATATTTTTATAGATACTTTATATCCCCTCATTTTACAAATATTTATTGAGTACCTACAATGTGTTAGGCACTGTCCTAGGCACCAAGAATACTCCAATGGACAAAACAGGTAAAAACTCCTGTTCTCAGGAATTTTTTTTGTCATACCTAAAGCTTTATCTTAATACGTTTAATTAATTGCAGAACATCACTGACAACTAGAAACTTGTATGCAAGAGTGATTTTTACAACTGGAGAGTAGATAAAAATATAATAGATAATGGAGGGGTCAGCCCCGTGGCTGAGTGGTTAATTCACGTGCTCTGCTTCAGCTTCGGTGGCCCAGGGTTTTGCTGGTTTGGATCCTGGGCAGGACACGGGACTGCTCATCAGGCCACGCTGAGGCAGCGTCCCACATAGCACAACCAGAAGGACCTGCAACTAGAACACACAACTATGTACTGGGGGGCTTTGGGGAGAAGAAGAAGAAAAAAAGAAGATTGGCAACAGATGTTAGCTCAGGGCCAATCTTTAAAAAACAAAACAAAACAAACTAAATAATGGAGTTGTAACAATAAATACACCTTAAATATGAGTATACATATCGATACCCCACCTGTATAAAAGTGACGCTCTGCAGATACACTCTCCACGTACTGTCTTTGTGGGGTACTGAATTCCGGGAAGGATCTTTGAGGGTTTACATGTGTCCTATTAGTTATGGTTATTTCCAGAGAGCTTATGTAGGAGCAACACATTACAAATTAAAAAAAAAAGTATCACACAAATTAAAAAAAATTTAATTCATTTTTGTTCTGTCAGGAATGAGCGTTTCTTAAATATTACAAATGGTGAAACAAATATACTAGCTTGCAGATATGTACAATTTACTACTACATACTTCAAAAATGCAGGAAGATGAATTAGATATATATAATATATATAATTTTAGATCTAATGAACAATTCAATATTGCTCTTGTGTTGATCTTGCTGTATTGCATGCACGCCCAGGGCACACCTAATATCCTAGTCGTGGGAGTTAGACAATACACATAATAAATAAGCACATTATATAGCATGTTAGAGACTGAGAGAATGAATATACAAATGGACAATGACGGGACCATATATAAAACTAGAACTCTGACCCATAACCTGCAGCACCTGCCCAGGAAACCAACCCATTATCTAAACAACCAACCCAGGCAGCCAACCTGCTATTCACAGTCAGACCCACAGGAATGCAGATCACTACCTCTAGCAAAGAATCCAGGAAGTCAGATGATAGCTCCTGTAACAATCGGCCCCAAAAGGCCATGGCTTGATTAATAACTCACAGCTTCCCTAATTTTTGTCCCTTCTTCCAACTTAGGACCAACCAGAGGCAAATACACACTCTAACCAGTCACATAGGATGCCCCACTTCTAGTTAGCCCACCTGCAACTTCCCCAGGCCCACAGCCTCCCTTCAGGTCACACCTGGATCCTTTCCTGTCTCTACCATAAAGCTTTCTTACTTCTCTGTCTGCCTTTGAGTCTCCCCAAAGGACAAGTGATGGGGGCTGACTCATTTGCTATTGTGAACTCTGAATAAATAGCCTTTGCCTGTTTTCTTTGAGTGGTCTTCATTTATTTCTACAAGACTCAGGAATTCTACTCCTAGATTTGTGTAAATTCTTGCACATGTGCTCCAGCAGATATATACAAGACTGTTCATAGCCCCACTGTTAAAAATAGCAAAAACCTGGAATCAATAGAAATTCCCATTACCTGAAGAACAGATGAACAAATGAATTGTAGTATATTCACAGAAAGGAATGCATACAGATGCAATAAATCCATGTCCAAAACAAAGCAAAGAAATATGAGAACAAGTTTAGGGAAAGGACTGCCCTGGATGCAGGGGTGCAGAGGGATGGGTGGAGGTGGTGAGGAACCTTATAGGTAGACTATACTGTCAAGATCTTAGCCTGTTACCTTATTAAAATACTTAGTGAATGAAATAAAGAAGACTATGCTTAGACCTCATTATGAACCAAAGAGATTATGGTCTATTGATTTCTGTGCCCCTGAGGACCTTTAAAAAAATAAAGCATATGGGGCTGGGCCCACGGTGTAGTGGTTAAGTCTGGTGAGCTCCACTTTGGCAGCCTGGGTTCCGGGGTTTGGATCCCAGGCATAGACCTACACAGCTCATTAAGCCATGCTGTGGTGGCAACCCACATACAAAACAGAGGAAGACTGACACAGATGTTAGTTCAGTGACAATCTTCCTCAAGCAAAACAAGAGGAGGAGTGGCAACAGATATTAGCTCAGAGAGAATCTTCCTCACAAAAAATAAAAAATAATGAAAAAATAAAAACAACAAAAAATAAAAAAATAGAGTATATTAAAATGTGACATCAAGGAAAAAAACTAGAGCAGTGTATGAGAGATTCAGATTGTAGGGGATGTGGGTGGGATTTCAATTTTAAATTGGGTGGTCCAAATAGGACTCAAGGGGAAGGTGACATTTGGGCAAAGAGTAGAAAGTGATGAGGAGTGAAATCTCCAGTTATCTGGTACGAGAACCTTGTGCACAGTGAGACACGGGGAGCGAGAAGGCAGATCCATGAGGGTGCTAGAGTAGGGTGTTCAGCAAGGCGATGTGGGGACTGCGTTGCATGGGCATCATTTTAGGTCATTGTGCACCTCGGCTTTGACTGTGAGTAATGAGGGCAACCTGGAAAGAGTTTGAGTTTAGAAAGATCACTTGCCTCACACTGTAAAAAGATTCCCCTAAACAGCACCTTGAGAATTGTCTATGGGATGGGAGCTGTGCCATCTTGAGAAAGTTCTTGCTGGGTGGGGGTGATGGGGTCTGGACCTGTGGAGTAGGGGTGCAGGTGATAAGCGGGTGGGATTCTGGTAACGTCAACTCAATCTGCTGATAAATCCAGTGCAGGGCATGAGAGGAAAATAGGAGTCATGGTGGCGCCAATGTCTTTTTGGCCTGTGCAACCGAAAGGATGAAGCTGCTGTTAACTGAGATTGACCAGGAAGTGTGTGCCTGGGAGAAGAGCACTTTTTTGGGGGGGGGGGGGGGTGGGGGGGGGGGAGGGGTTACTGGTCGACGATCAAGAGTCAGTTTTGAACGTGTAAAGCTTAAGTTGTCAACTGTCTTCCCTTCTATAATTGTGCCCCTGTAAAACCTGGGTGACAGCAGGAAAGGTTTCATATAAAAGTTCAAGGCAGTATCCGTCTTGGGTGTAGGGACTTGAAGTTACCTTCAGGTTACTGCTCCTTTGACTTGAGTCCACAGGTAGACAAGCATTCACCCCCTTCTTGCAGATGCAGATATGGAGGTCCCATCAAGGCATGTTGATTTGCCAGGTATTTCACTGTGTCGACATGGAACTCTTCCAGTAGACTTACTTCTTTTCTTTGCACGGATTCAGACGCCTCCTTGCCTGGGGTGAGTGGGGGAGGTGGTAGGGGGGAGGGTAGTACATGTGCTCTGGTTCAAGCCAATGCTCACAAATGGTCTGGAGCACTGACCTCAAGTCTCTAGAAAAGATGTCCCAGTTCAATTTTAACCCACAGTGAAGGAGGGAGTGTAAAAATGAATAGGACAGAGTTTGGCACTTTTCAAAAGGGGCGTAATATTGATATCCTACACATGTGACACTTGAAATTAAATGCGCCAAGCATCAGGAGGTATGGCAGTTGGTTTATTGAATTCTGAGGTCATTATCCTGCTGTGAACCCGGGGCTTGGGGGCAAGACCACATCCATGTGGGTGGGAGTAAAGTGGGATTTTCCCTGAAGGGAGCAGACAATCCACCAACCTCAGCTGAGATGGATTTAAGAATAGGACGTGGGATGAGGCCCTGCCTAGGGTGAGCCAATCCTGCTCTTTTCATTGGAGTTTATTTTCGGTTTGTGTCTGGACTCCAAAGGGAGCAAAAATGCCTGAGAGCATTCCTGTGGGAGGAGGGGAGCTGGCTGGTGCTACTGGGCAGGCAGCAAGGTGGGAGAGACGGAGCCACAAAGGCATCGGGGCAAAGAGCATGGCTGTACTTGGTCACGATTTTAAATCACATTCTGTTGTCCTTGAACTTTTAGTGGAGACTTACCTGGTTATACCTGGGGTCTGAAAGGTTGTGGGGAATTAAAGGAAGCCCTTGCTCCATCCTTGGGAGGGAAGAGGGAAAAGGCTAGAGGGCCGGAAGAGTTTAAGAGCAGTGGACATCCTCGGAGCATGCACAATCCAGCAGAGCAGGACTTGTGAGAGTCAGTAGGTGGCAGCAGAGAGCTCCCTGGTGAGGAGGCCGGAAGTGAAGGAATGCGTGTGGGGGTGCGGTCTGGTAGGGGCAGCTGTGTCTGGTATGTGACCCGGCACCCTAGGGATCTCTCAGGACAAGATGAGCTGAGAGGGCACCTAGGGCAGTGCAGCACACTACCAGAGGGACAAAATTCCAGGAAAAGGCTGGGGGTGGATCCAGCCGTCACCACTGTGGCATTTAATAGAAGTGTGATGCTGCTGTAATTACAGGCCTGGGCGTTTGGGCGGAGTGAAGCAGGTCGCTACAGTTCGTCCTGGTTTGAAATATATTGCATGCTATGATATAGGGAATATTGGCATTGTATATATGCACACACAGACACTGTAGGTCTGAGGGTAAAACATGCTTGATGCTTGTATGTTAACTCTCAGTCGTATGTAGCACAATTTATTTGGCTAAACCCATGTAAGTGGACTGACAAGGCCGTGATGAACGTCCAAACATGAAATACGCAGGCCTGGGCTCGGATTCCCAGGGTTCGAATCTCAGCTTTAATGTTTACTAGTTGGTGCAATAACTTCACCTCTCTGGTGTCCTTATTCCTAAAATGGAAATAATACCGAATTCATAGTTATTACGCAGATTAAATGAATCAGTGTCTGGCACAAAATTAGAGCTCAATAAATGTTAGCTATATATTACATCTTTTCTCTCTTTTGATTGTTTCCTTGGAGCAAATTCCTAGAGGTGGGATTACATGTTAGATCAAAGGTTATCCTTGGTTTGTATAGTCATAAAAGTTACAAAATTGCCCTCCATAAAACGTATATCAGTTATTCCCACCCACAGTTTATGATGCTAACTTTTTATTCTGCGACCAACACCAGTTGGGTTAAAATAATATTTTGTTAATACAGCAGATGGAAAAATTAGTATTTTTTTGATGATTATTAAAGTTGAGCATCTTTTTCTAATTATACACTACTTATTGATCTTTTGTATTTTTAAGCTATTTGTTGTGGAAAAAAAATTAAACGTATATAATGAACTCCCATTTACCCAGCTTCAAAAATGATTAATTCATGGTTAATTATTTTGAGGCAAATTTCTAAGATATTTCACGCACACAAATTTTATTATGTGTATCAAAAATGTAAGGACATGACTTAAAGCATAACTGCAATACCATTGTCATGCCTAAAAATTACGAATAATTTTTAATATCTTTTAATAATTAGTCATGCTCAAATTTCCCCAATTACTTCATTTTTAAATACAGTAAACTAGCCTGAGTTAGAGTTCCAAGAAGAGCCATACGTCACTGCAGCTGGTTGAAGTGTCTCTTACGGTCTCTTCTAGTGTGTAGTTCCCCCTCCATCTCTCTCTCTCTCCTTCAAACTTGCTTTTCCTGTAGAATTTTCCATGGCTGGATTTTGGAGTGTGATGATTGCATCCCCATGGAATCATTTAACACTCAGCATTTCCACTGAACGGGTAATTAGACCTAGAGGACGCCTATGATTCCATTTCTATATTTGGACAACACTACTTCATAGAAGACTATTTCTATTTGCCTAAGACTGCTTCATGGTGTTGAGTTCTTCCCTTAGAAGACACATAGTTCTATGTGTCTCTCTTTGTGTAATATTGGCATCCTTTGTTAGTCACTGCCTACATCCATTAATTCATTAGGGTTGCAAAATAGTGGTATGCATTTTCCTTCCTCTTTATCACCTGGACTACTTCTACAGAGAGAAATGTTCCCTCTTCAACTCTGTGGTAACTATGAGGTACAGTTGATTTAGGAAAGGCAGGAAAAAAGCCTGATTCTCCCCCGACTATTTTTAAAAACCAGTTTCAAAATAGTGTCTTAATTTCCTGGCATCTTTCAAAGATGACTGATGAGGTTTATTTATTATTTTTTTGGTATTATTATGAACTCATGAATTTAAAAATATTTTTTTTCAGTTCATTGCAACTATTATTCTTTTCGATGCTCAAATTGTCTTCTTGATATGATCCCACCACTCTTCGCAGCTTCCTTGTTTTCTAGCATGACAAGATCTTCAGGGCTCTTCTTGTCCATTTTTTGAGCCAAATTGAGAATCATTCATTTTTCAAGGAGCCTTGGTTTATATTTCTTTTTATAATGCCTAATTCTGTATCTTGCACATTTTTTCCCATATGGATTTGTAAGAACTCTTTACATATGAAATTATTAAGCTTTGTCTGTCGTATGAGCATATATGGTTTTCCCAGCTTTAAACATTTTGAAACTTAGCTCTCTTTGCTTTTAGAGGTAAAATGACTAGTTTTGGGACAGATGCCTGAAGTTAAAAACAGAGCCTTCCTGAGTTTCCTTCTTAGTCTGTAATTCAGCTTCTCTCAACCTGAGAGTGTCTTTAGACCCTGGCGAGACCCTGAGCTAAGAGCATGGTGCCTTAAATCTATCCTTCATTTTCAACTGATTCAGGTAATGGTTGTTCTTTTATACTTGTTAGACTAATTAAACTAAAATCAGATGTTACGGAACCAAACCTCCTGTGATAAAGAAAAATAATATTTCCTATCTAGTTTTTACGTTAGATAAATGTCAAGGATCAATTACTAAGGAATATACTATAATATACTGACAATTTCTTAACTAACTTCTTTTAAGTACATCATCTTCCAAGAATAACATCCTGTATTAGTCTGCTAGGGCTGCCATGACAAAATACCAGCCTGGGTGGCTTAAACAACACACATTTATTTTCTTGGAGTTCTGGAGGCTGGAAGGCCAAGATCAAGGTGCTGGGAGGTTTGGATTCTCCTGAGGCCTCTCTCCTTGGCTTGCAAATGGCTGTCTTCTAGCTGTGTCCTCGCATGGCCTTTCCTCTGTGTGTGTGCATCCCTGATGTCCCTTCCCATTCTTATAAGGACACCTGTCATATTGGATCAGGGCCCCACTCTAATGACCTCATTTACCCTTAATTACCTCCTGATAGGTCCTATTTTCCAAATACAGTCACACTGGAGATTAGAGCTTCAGCACATAAATTTTGAGGGGAGACAATTCAGTCCATAAAGCATATCATTATTGTAAACCCACAATGGTGTGGTAGTTTGATCAGAATGCATAGTATTAAGGGCACCCTAAATGAGAATCGAAATTAACCTCTAAGAATAAAATTAGGAATATTTGAAATATAATTTATGCATCCAGTGGTATCCTCCTACATGGGCAAAATGATGTGTGCACAAGGATATTTGTTGCATTATTTGTAGTAGGAAAAGATTGGAAACAACCTAAAGATCCATCGAAGGAAGACTTAGTTAATTTACAGTACATATATGAAAAGGAATAAATATAGCAATGAACAAATATGGGGCAGCTGTCTTTGTATTATTTTAGAATAATTTTGATGAGAAGATTAAAGTGAAGGACAGAATGGTATATGATGCTATCATCTGTGCTGGGATATGTATAGAATATCTTTAGAAAGATACTCAGGATAACGACAGGGAGGGAAGTGGGTGCCTGAACGACAAGAGAGGGAGGGAAATTTTCTTTTCATTGTCTTTTTTTATACGTTTAAAATTTTACACCATTTTTTCAGAGAGAAAAAAGTATGATGAAATCAGTTCACTCAGAAATAATCTCACCCAAGAAACTGCCTGGAAATGTACGAGGAGGGAGCATCAGGAATACTCCAAATCTGAACAAGCTGGTGTGAGCATAACCTCAGGGAGAAATGACTGGAATGAGTGTACAACTACAGAACTTAAGTCAATGCTGTCTTTGGAGAACTAGATAAAATGAGCTTTTGTCACCTTAGACACACTTAAAAAACGGCGCAGATAATCTATGAATACACGCATGGAAAATTGCAATGATATGGAAGGATATGGAGTATGGAGCAAGACACCTCTTCGTCTCCCCCAATCCCATTCCCATCCTGACAGACAGCTGCCTTTGTCATTTTTGTCCCTAAACACAGATATTTGCACATTCAGAAACATATCTTGTTGATCTTTTTTTTTTTTCCAGAAAATTGATCTTTTTCATTAGCATTATGTCTTGAAGATTTCTCCAGGCCAGTTTATATAGATTTACCTCATGCTCTTGACGTGTTAGTTGTTCTCTTTCTCTGTCTTTAGATCAGGGTTCCTCAGCCTGGCACTATCGACATCGTGAGCTAGATAACTCGTTGTTGGGGGCTGTCCTGCGCACTGTAGGATCTTTAGCAGGATCTCTGGACTTTACTACTAGATGTCCCTAGTGCTACCACCGCCCTCCTCTCCACCAGTGTGACAACCAAAAACGTCTTCAGACGTTGCCAAATGTTACTTGGAGGGCAAAATTGCCTCCGGCTGAAAATTGAAAAAATCTATTTCTTTATTGATAAACATTTAGGTCATATCTTCTTGATGCAAATGCCGAGTATTCCTCTGTGACAAATGCTTAAAAATGGAATTCCTGGGATGAAACTTAAATTCTGATAGACTCAGCTAAGTTGTTACAATTTAGACCCTGACCTACTGTGTCTGAGATTAACTGTTGCTCACCCTTGTCAACACTGGATATTATTTTTGCCAATCTGAAAGGTACATCAGGGCATTGACTTGAATGCCAATGATGCTAGGCAGTTTTTCTCATGTTTATTTATCATCACTGTTTCTTTTTCTGCCAATTTCTTGTTCACGTGCTTTAGGCAAGTTATTGAACCTTTCTGTGTTACTTTCTTCATCTGTAAAATTAGGGCAATAATATCTACCAATAGCATTGTTATGGAAAGAAATTTTTTTTCTTTTGAGGAAGACTAGCCCTGAGCTAACACCTGTGCCCATCTTCCTGTATTTTATATATGGGATGCCTGCCACAGCATGGCTGGATAAGCGGTGTGTATGTCCATGCCGGGGATCTGAACCGGTGAACCCTGGGCTACCCAAGCGGAGTGCACAAACTTAACCGCTGCACCACCGAGCCAGCCCCTGGAAAGAAAATTTTTAATATCACTCATAGAGATCTTAGCAGAGTGCCCAGCCCAGGCCCAGGGTAAGGGCTTTATAAATGATGGTGGTGTTATAATTACCATTATTACTATTTGCTGGTAAAATAAAGGGATGAGCCACATGGCATCTTTGACAGCAGAGATTGAGGGACAGTAATCTGACAGTATGCCATCACACTGACAGGTGGCATTCCCTCTCTGGTCCCATGGGCGGGTACATCTCTCTAGTAAATCTAGGCCCATCTAGCTCAATCTCTGTGGACATTAAGATCCTCCACGTAATTCCACTTTCTTGAATCCAGGGCTGACAAGGAAAGCTCTCATGATCTTCTGGGCTCCCTGTAATTAATTTTGTTGTAACTACTTAAGTAATTATTTTAAGAGGCTATGCTATTCAGGGGATTTAAGAGTTGCTGCACCTTTGCAGTTACGTTTTTCCTTTATAAATCAATCACTTTTGGTCTATGTGACTGCCTTGTTTGTGCTTGGGAGCCCGAGTCACTGCTTGAGGTCCAGGTGCCCTTTCATTGTGAAATGAAGTGGAATATAAATAAGCAAGCAAGAAAATAATCAATCAAACAAAAGCTGTCTGCGCTTTAGCCAAGAAAAATGTTGGTAGCTCCTTTTCTTTGCTGGAACTTCCTGGAATTCAGTTTCTCTGATTGGTTCCTGCTGAGTCACCCTGAGCAGTTTTCTTCCTGCAGGACAAGCACACAACTTATGAAAAACCTTTCTCTCTACGTTCATTTCCCCCAAACTTCCACCTACCTTATTTTGATGCATTGTGAAAAATGGACCCAATAATTCCTCAAAAGAGTCATTTGTGCCTAACGTCGAAGAGAGGTAGGTGAGATTGGAAGAGATGAACTTCAGCTGGACCAGCCTTCCCCTTGTCTGCTGAGGTTGATTTTCAGTCATACTTCTTTGTAGAAATTCAGATACGTTATGTTTTGTTGATCCATGTAAATTATTCTTCTTCAATGTAGACATCTTTCTTTATGTATTTCAGAACTGTTCTCCTCTTGTCCCACTTTGCCATCCCTCAAGGCCATACTTGCCAACAAGACTGTGAGTATGGTCCATTCAAATAGGGGAGAAAAATGGTTTGGCTGAATTCCCCTGAGACAGACCACAACTTCTTGTTCTGACATCCTATTGGAGCTTTCAGCATCTGCCTCTTGTCTTCGCACGCATGCCCTCTCCCAAAAATCCAAATTGCAACTCCCTAATGTTTTCTCAAACTCGTTAGTGCAAATACTGCTTTTGGAAATGTCAAACCCAAATTTGAGATCCCTTATTAAGACCTCACAGCATCCTTTTTCTGTATGAAATTCACTCCTGACTCTGCTCTATCTTTTCTTTCCTCCTTATTTCTCCATTCTTGTTTCTGCACTTGAAAAAAATCTTCTATATATGTGTGTGGAATAAAGTGGTACATGATTAATAAATAAAAGAACGCAATGTTAGAAAAATAGTTTTTCTTCTTTAATTTTACACTAAACAGAAATAACTCCTGGTGGCCTTTTTTGGTAGTGAAAATATTCAGCTCTATTTGTGTGTTTTTTTTTTTTCTTTGCTGAGAAAGATTAGCCCCGAGCTAACATCTGTTGTCAATCTTCCTCTTTTTTTTTGTTTTGTTTTGTTTTTTTGCTTGAGGAAGGCGAGCCCTGAGCTAACATCTATCCCAGTCTTCCTCTATTTTACATGTGGGTCACTGCCACAGCATGGCTGATGAGTGGTGTGTGTCTGAGCCTGGGATCCAAACCCCCAAATCTGGGCTGCCAAAGCGAAGTGCACAGAACTCAACCACTACACGATGGGCCCAGCCCCTATTAGTTTTTAAAACTAGCTTATGAATACTTGTATATCTTCACAACTACATTGTCAATGCATATTCTCTATTCAAGAGGTAACTTCCTTTTCTTTGGACTCTTTTGGCTAAGACTGTAATCACAACAATGCTTCTTGACGTTTGGGATTCAGTGAACACAGGACCTGTTCTCCAGAACCTAAACTTTGTAGGTGAAGACACTTAGCAGACCCCACAGACAGTTCGCTTTCTGCAGCTGCGAATGTGCATACCTCCATGTGCGTAGCTGTGTCCATAGACGCGGTACAACCTGATGATGTTATTTTATGAGGGGCACTTGGTGGGAGTCCGGGAAAGGGAGCTGGCAGGGCTATCCTGCAGCAATTGGTGAAGAAGATGAAGGCTGATCTCGGTGTTCTCGTCCTGTCCCCGTTCTGTGGCTTACGTTGGTGGTGGGGGGTGAGGGGAGGGCTTGTGCAGTCACCTGTGTCCAGTGACTCATGTGTTTGCTTTCTTTTACAAAGCCTACTCCCAGCAGCTATTTGGTAGCAGACGTCAGTTATTAAAAGCTGTGTGACTTCCCTGAAGGTGACAGGTCCCAGACAAATTTTCATTTAACATATTGCTTTTAACTGGGAACTGTTTGCCTTTGAAAGTCTGTCAACTATGGTTACTAGTTGGGGTTGGAGCACTTTTGTGATGTTCTGTACAAGTTCTGGTCTAAGAGGAAAGCTGTTTGCATAGATAGCACAAAGAATGTTAACCCGCTTGAATGATAATTATGCAAAATAAGGATTAACAGCACTCTAGGTAATTATCCAACATTTGTGTCCTGACCCTTTGTCACATAGTGCAAGAGTAAAGTGCACCAGCTCCAGGAAAGAGCAAAGTTTAATAATTGGCTATGAGGCATCTTGATAGCCATTTCCCCAGGCTCTTTCTACAGTGGGGAAGATAGCTTCTTAAATGATTAACACGGTTCATAGTTACTGTTCTTTGTCTTCAAAGAGCGTGAGGCATTTTGTTGAATATGTGCAAATGTGCGTTTGTGTGAGCAAATTAAGTCAAACATTAACAAATAACGTAGAAGCTTCCTTGTTCTCTTTTCTTGCACTTAGTCTGTTTTCTCACTTATTTCTAGGGGAAATTACTGAAGTGGGATCATCATGGTACACATATGTGGGTGCCCAGCCCCCGTAGGTGAGATGTAGCATGTGCTACAGACATAAATGCTGGTCATGGATAAATACTTGTCTGCCCCTCTACCTCGTAGTTTCTGAGTTTGCTTGCCAGCTCTCAGAGCGGAGAACTGAAAGAAATCCAGAAAGACAAAATTGTTTGTATTTGGATGACAGGGCAGGACTAGACAAGGAGAGAAAATAGGTGGGATCTTGAGAGAAGGACGCCAAGACTGAGTGCTTTGGGAATTTGCGGGTAGTTTTGAGAGGTGGGGAGAGATGAGTTCAGCCACGCTCTGTGTGGAGGGCACTGGGGAGACGGAAGGGTGAAGATGCTTAGGATGCTTTTCTTTGGCTTCTGTAATTTACTTCCCACTTTGAACTTGGCTAAGAGGTTGCAGCGATGATTCATGTTGCTATTTTTTTTCCTGGATAACTGTGATCTGTACTGAAATGGCCCATAGGCAATGCAGCTTTACAAAGAACACACACACCTGTCTGTCTACCACTCGAGCTAAACCTACATTAATTTTAAGTTGCAAAGGTAGATCACGGTAAGGGAGAAATGTAGACAGTTCGGAACTGGACAAAATAAAAAGCAAACATCCACTGTGAATCTTATCACCTTAATAGAACCACTTTTACACGAGGTGGCTACACTCACAGATTTCTTCCGAGCATAGATTAATATATAGTTAATATTTGCAAAATGAGACTACGTTCTATATACTTTTGTGCCATTCGCTTTTTTCACTTGTCAATACTGCCTGCTATCTCTCTGGTCTATGCATATCTTTTTTTTTTTTTTGTGAGGAAAATTGACTGAGCTAACATCTGTGCCAATCTTCCTCTATTTTATGTGGGGTGCCACTGCAGCATGGCCTGATGAGTGGTGCTAGGTCCGCGCCCGGGATCTGAACCTGTGAAACCTGGGCCGCAGAAGTGGAGCCCGTGAATTTAACCACTACGCCACTGGACTGGCCCCTGTCTGGTCTCTGTGTATCTTTTAGAAATTGTTGCAAAGTTTTCCATCTTATAGATTTACCATACATTTTTTGACTTTGTTGCCATTAATGGACATTTAGGTTGTGTCCAAGTTTTTGGTATTGTAAAAAGGTCTGCAATGAGCATCCTTGAACATATGGACATATAGGTTCTACCAGAGACTATCCTTAAAAAAAGAAAAAAGACTTGACTACTTGTTTTATTGAGTGGTGGTTTGCCACCAAAGCACCACAACAGTCTCATAAATGTGGCCCAGAGGTCACTGTGGCGTTGAAAAGAATCCCCCCAAATCTGCATCATGTGGCTCTAAGTTATCTTAGTAATTCCCTCTTCCGTTATTATTGGAATTTGAATGCAGAGAATTAAACAATGTGTATGAAATGATAACATGATTCTCTGTTCTATAATCTGTTTCCTTCTTAATGTATTTTTTCTCCTATTGGCCGGAAAAAGGACACTGCTGCTAGTGTATCTTTTCATGTAGTAGGACAACACGCTTCCCTCCACTAGTAAAATGTAGAAAAGAGCAATGGTCCTGGAAAACTCATTTTTTTTTAATACATAGCCCATGTTGCTTGTTAAACTTTTCCTTATGCCTAAATTCAGCACTGCTACAAAAGGATTTACTTTCAACCCTATTACCTTGATTTTAAGAAGAAATGATACAATCTCTCTGTAATTGCTGGCAATGCAGCCAAATAATACCTCATGTTTATTGATCTCTTTATGCTTTAAACAAACCCTTAGACAGCTGTAAGTAATTAATAATTACTATGTAATTAGTCTATACTCTAAAAGATCAACTAATATGACATTCAGAATAGATCAATTGATGGCTTTTGTTTGTATTAAAAAGCAGTAATATAAATTCTAAAAAGAAGAAGCTCCAAGATTTGTATCTAGTTAGTCTACGAGATTCAAACACATGGACCTTTTCTTAGCGTTTGTTAATATCTAGAGTAGTGTTTCTCAGGTGTGGTCCGTTGGCCTGCTGCCCGGGAATCACTTTAGAGTCTAGCTAAAATGCAGATTCCTGGGCTCTGCTCTAAGTTTGAGTGATCAGAATTCCTGCAACAGTGCTCCCAGGATTCTGTATATTCTGTGAGAGATGAAGACAGACTTCATTCTGCTCGACTTTTCTAGAGATTGTGGACCCATCTATAACTGTTTTGGGATTTCCTTTGTGCTTGATATGTGTTGTGCATCGAATGGGTATGGCAGGCAGAATAATACACCCTCCCAAAGACGTCAATTTATTAATCCTCAGAATCTAGGAATAAGTTACCTTGTATGGTAAAAGGGACTTTGCAGATGTGATTACCTTAAGGATATTGAGATGGAAAGATTATCTTGGAGTGTCCAGTTTGGCCCAATGTAATCACATTATAAGAGGGAAGGCCAGAGTCAGAGAAGATGTGATAACAGACGCAGACGTCAGAGTGAGCTGATTGCTGGAAATGAGCCCTGAGACAGGAGCGCAGACAGCCTCTAGAAGCTGGAAAAGACAAGGAAACATTCCATCCCGGAGCCTCCAAAGAACACATGACTGTGCTGATATCTTGACCTTCTCCCAGTGAAAACATCCCAGACTTTGGGCCTCCAGGACTGTAAGACAATCAATGTGTATTTTAAGCCACTGAGTGTGTGGTAGTTTGTTGGAGCAGCAATAAGAAACTAATACAGTGGCTGGAGTTTCGATCACTCTCTGGAGGACTTTATCCTCCCGCAACCGTGAACCGGACAGGACTTTGAAGCAGGGGAGTGGCATGTGCAGAACTGAGCTCCTGAAAGTCCCTCTGATGAGGAAATAACAAAGGCAAAGGGTTTGAACAAGCAGTTCACAGGGGTGGGGTGTATTTACAAACGCCCAGGAAACTTCGCCAATAACTCGGAGAACGTGAAACTCCTAGGAGAGGATGAAGAGACTCCCGTGAAGGGAACTCTCTGCTATTCATGTTTAAACATGAAGTATTAATCACAGTCTGCTGGGAGAGGTGGAGGCCTCAATAGAAAATTATGGTTTAACAACAGTTACTTTTATGGAGCATTTATCATGGAACTTTCTGAGCGCTTTTCATAAATTAGTTCATATAATTCCATGAAACAATTTCATGAAGTAGATTCTGTTTTACCTCCATCTTACAGATAAAGACAATGAGACACATAGGGGCATTAGGTGACTTACCATTTAACTAGCGGTTGGCAGAACTGGCATTTGAATTTAGGCAGCTTGGTCCCTGAGCTGGAGCTCGTAAACACAGCCCTGTGCTGCCACCACGCGGTTCCAAGTGCAAAGTGCAATAATAGAAGTGTACTCTGACCAGCCTGGGGAGGTCAGAAAAGGCTCCCTAGAAGATGTGAACTTGAGCAGAAATTAGGAAGGTGAGGCTGGAAGACATTTAAGCAGAGGGTGCAGCACGCACCAAGGCAGGAAGGCTACAGTCATGGCTCCATGCCTGGGGAACAAGACGATCTTGGTGAGTCAGGAGGAGAGTGGAACTTGTCAGGAGATTAAGTGGAGAGGTTGCAGAGGACTAGGTTATGGGAGACCTCCTAGGCTCAGCGAGGGGTTTGGAATTTATCCTGGGGCTGATGGGAAACCACAGAAGTCACATAGCAAGATTAGCATTTGACATAAATTCCCTCGTTGTTAGGAGAAAAATGGATGTGGGAGACAAGACCAGGGGCAGGAGGCCAATGAGGAACAACCAGAAAGGAGACGATAAGTTGCTGAAATGCCAGGATGTTAGTGGTGCAGATGGATGGGGAGGAGAGCACGAATTCAAGAAGCATTTAGTAGGCAAGGAGGTCAGGACTTGGTGAGTGGATGTGAAGTAGGGGGAGAGGACTAACGAAGGCTGATGGCTGGGTTTGTAGTCTGAATGATGGCATCTATCATCTGAAATGGAGAGAAAGCAGGGGAAGCAGGTTCAGGGACACCAAGAAAAAGACATTGTTATAATTGTTCATTGTCTTTGAAGCTTGATAGTGGTGATGCTCAATCAGGGGAGGTTTTGGCCCCAGGAGACCTTTGAAAATGTCAAGACATCTTTTCTCCTCACAGCTGGTGGTGGTGGGTGCTAGTGGTTGCTGCTAAACATCCTACAGTGCCCAGAACAGCCCCCACAACAAAGAATTATGAGCCTCCCAAGTGTCAATAGTGCTGGCCTCAGCACGCACCGAGCTCAATGGTGCTGGTGCTCAGCTTTATGGCTACTGCGCGGAATGCTGGTGCAGGTTGCTGCCTGGCTCCATCACGCTGAGCTCATCCCCTCTATGCTCAGGGAGCCAGAGCAGAAGGAGGCACTTGCCATCTACATGCCTTCTTGTAGAAACAAGGCCCTGTGTTCTATACAGATTCCCAGGGCATCCCACATGGGCCCCTGGCCCACGATTGGGCTGTCTTCATCCAGGGTTCCCATATGGGGGGTTTATAAGCCTCTGTGGGCTCAGAACTGCATTCTGAGGCCCAGACAACTAGATTACTGCTTTACTTTCAGGGAAGCCACTGGGTAACATTGGCGACTAATGGGAAGGTTCTCCCTCAAGTGGGTATTAGTTTGCTCTGAGGGTATGTTCAAGCCTTCTCTCTTTTCCTATCCAGGACCTCCCTTTTGGAGCAGAGACTGGGACCTCTAGGCTATGAGAGCTGCAGCTCTATCTACTAGTTGTCCAACAGGGTGGTCCTGTGGTCAAGATAGGTTGTAGAGGGTCAGGGGACAATTTAAATCCAGCTGGCCATAACGTATTTCTACAGTTATTTTCAGTTAAAAGGATGCCTGAAAATAGGAAACAATTTTACATTTGAGAGGAGAAAGGATCTCTCAGCAGTGCAGATTTAGTGTGTACCGATTAGAAGGCAGGTGTATTGGACTCTGTTCACATGTCTCCCCAGATTCCCCTGGCCCCCTGCCCGCCAACCTTGCCTGCTAGCTCAATGGAGTCCCAGCCTCCAGCCATTGTCCCATCTCCTATCAATAGCCAGTCATCCACTGGGCCTCCATTGGCCCTATGGAGGAAGCCAGGAAGACCAGTGCCTGGGTCCCCTCTGACTGGATCCACTGAGGAATGAGTTTTATGGCCGCTTGCCTGAGAGGTGGATGAGAGGAGCGAGGAGAGCAAAGGATAACCCCATGGCATGGACTTAGGACCATCCAGAGTTAGGAGACCAGAGGTCTCTCTTTGCCTTAATTAAGGCTAAATGAGGTCCTTAGGGTGGGCCCTAATCCAGTCCGACTGTTGTCTTTCTAAGAAGAGACTAGGACACAGACACACAGAGAGAAGACCGTGTGAAGACACCGGATGAAGACGGCCATCTACAGGCCACAGAGAGAGGGCTCGGCAGACATCAACCATGCCGGCACCTTGATCTTGGACTTCCAGCCTCCAGAACTGTGAGACAATAGATTTGTGTTGTTTAAGCCACCCAGTGTGTGGTACTTTTTGGTGGCAGTGCTGGCAGACTAATACAGGCATCTTGGTGAAATGATAACACACAGTGATGGCTAGTGAATCCCGTCAATTCATAGTTTCTCCACTAGACTCCAAGTCATTTAATGCCTAAGATTTCATTCTGTTGACAAGGTGGCTCAGGGAAGTTTACTGCCGTAAAACCTTTTCGTGGTAGTAGGAGCACCTCATCTGGAGTTTGCAAGGGGGGGGCGGATTTAAGCAAGGGCCGACAAACCATGCGTGTGGGCCAAATCTGACCTGCCACCTGTTTTTGTTCAGCCCAAGAGCTAAGACTTGTGGTTACATTTTTAAATGGTTGGAAAAGAATCAAGGGAAAAACAAGATTTCATGACATATGAAAATTATATGAAATTCAAGTTCAGTGTCATGGAGTGTTATTGGAACATAGTCATGTCCGTTCATTTACTCATCCTCCATGGACTCTTATATGCTACAAGGGCAGAGCTGCCTAGTCATGACAAAGACCACATGACCTGGAAAGTCTAAAATAGTTACTATCTGGCTCTTCACAGAAAAAGTTTGCTGATCTCTGATTTGAGCATCAGCATAAGCCGGGGACCGAAAGATGGGTTTCTCTGGGAGGGCTGTTTTCTTCCACAGATCACACGGCTTCAGGAGAGAGGCAGGAGTGGGGCCTCGAGAAAGATGAGGCTGGAGGGGTATGCAGGGGCCAGGCCACCCAGGCAATGGGTCTTGTTAAGAATTTTTTCTCAGTGATGGGAAGCCATGACTGTGCGTTAAATGTTATTCTTCCAGCCAACTTGGCCAGGTGCATAAAAATCACTTGTTGGATTGATCTAGGGGGAGAAAATCCTTTTTACAAGTGACTTTGGACTGATTCTTGACAAAAGATGAATTATTCTTCACCGTTTGTATTGTGAATTGCCAGAAAACGGACTGCAGTTCCCAGAATAATGCTGCAAACCCACAGTGGTGAGTGGGTGGCTGAGTGGAGGGTGGGGGAGGGACCCCTAAAAGCTCACTGTGCTGTTTGGGTGAAAGTAACCTGTTTCCGCTAACTGATAACACTGGGGCTACTGTTGGGAACAATTTTCTTAAGAACCATTCCTTTTTTATGTATGTGAGAGAATCTGAAGGACAAAGAGAAAACTACCTTATAGGAATTCATAGATGCTTCATGCATTGACAGTTTGCATGGACTGTGGTACATTACTTTCTTTTCTTGGGGCAAATGTTTAAGACAAGAGTTTGCAACTTTTGGGTACCAGTTTTAGATAGAAAAATCACAAGTTAAAGTCTAGATGGCTGATGCAATAGGAGATGGAGATTCTTTAAAGATAAAGACATTCTTCTTGGGTGCCAAAGATATCTATGAAATGAAAGACAAAACAAGACAGTGTGGGAAAAGCACAGCTAGCTCACATTTGCTAGAAATAAGCTTTGTGGTTTTAGAATGCTACTTGACTCAGTTTCTCCAGTGGTTTTGAAAAATGACAATATTTGCTTATACTGGGGGTGGCGTGGGAGCCATTGTTTAAATGTTTTGTAATAATAGATCAAGGGTAAGTAAGTGGAACAAAATGCAGATTGTTGGGCCAGTGTTGATGCATTATTCTTATATGTCAAGAAATATGAGGGGCCGGCCCTGTGGCATAGTGGTTAAGTTTGCATGCTCCATTTTGGGGCCCCAGGGTTTGCTGGTTTGGATCCTAGGTATGGACCTACACATCACTCATCAAGCCATGCTGTGGCAGCGTCTCACATAGAAGAGCTAGAAGGAGTTAGAACCAGGACGTACAACTATGTACTGGGGCTTTGGGGAGTAAAAAATAAGAGAGGAAGATTGCAACAGATGTTAGCTCAGGGCCAATCTTCCTCACCAAAAAGCGTACCTTTAAAAAGAATAATAATAAAAAAACATGGTAAGGAGTGTTTACTTTAATCCACCCGACCTGAGAAAAAAAAGGAGAAATATGAAAAGTTTTCTTCCCCCTCCCATTTCTCCCTCTAGCTACAATATGCTAAATTTTATTTTCTTCACATATGATAGGGAAAGGCTCGCAAGTGCTTTCATATGAAATGGGGAAATGGAAAGGAGTGCCATGGAGTCTCATTGGTTTATTATCCTCTAATGAATTCCTTTCACCATGGTCAACTCTCTTCACAGTTTTTCTTCTCAGCTATTTCTGTTTAATAAGGAAGAGGATGAAGAGATGAAATGAACTATCCTGCCATTGACCAAGGCTCAGGCAGCCCACACCTCCACATTCTTCATAAAGGGAGTGTTCTTTCTTCTGTGGCTGGTTTGGATGGCCAGGCTTTGACACCTGGGTCCCAAGGCAGAGATGAGAGAGTAGCTTGATGTGACAGCCTGCTTAGACATAAAATCCCCTGCTTTTAACTTTCCCTGGCTCAGTTCCGGGGGTGGTCTATCTGATACCAGACTTTCAAAAGAAAGATCTGGAATCCTAAGATGCAGAATAGTTCAACTTTGTGACGCTCATATTCTGCTAACGTTCATGAGAAGAATCACTCTTGCTGACTACTGTTGACGTTTTTGATTTGTTCATGATTTAAAACAGTATTGAAAGGGAATTGCTTGGAAATTGTTTCTGTGTGTTTTCTTGTTTGTCAATAACAGTATGCTCTAGGCTCATTTATTAATTTGGAAATTCTTTAGACTCTGGAAGCAATCTTAAGGCACCTGGAAAAGCCATGTGAGAAATATGTCCTGAAGGAGTGTGTATACAGGTTCTGAGGTTTCAGGGGCCAAACCAGAGGTATGGGTTTGCATCCCTACCTAATCTGCGAGTTCTATAAGCTTGTCTCTGCTGCTTTGTCTTTAAACGAAAACGTGTCTCGGATCACCACGTGGAAGTTAATCACGTTTAGCACCTGTATGAAGTTTCCTGTTGCCAGTGCATCAAATAACCACGAACTTGGTGGCCCCAAACAACACACATCTGTTCTCTCACAGTCCTGGAGAACAGAAGTCTGACATCAGTCTCATTGGGTCCAAGTCAAGGTGTTGGCAGTGTTATTTTCTTCTGGAGGCTCTGAGCAAGGAATCTGCTTCCTTGCCTTTTCTAGTTTCTGGAGGCCTCGTGCATTCTTTGACTCCTAACTCCCTCCTCACATCGCTCCAACCTCTTGCTTCCATTGTCACATCACTTTCTTTCTCTTCTGTGGTCAAAGCTCCCTCTGCCTCCCTTTTATGAGGATTCTTGTGATTACATTTAAGGCCTGCCCTGATAATCCAGGATATGCTTCCCATCTCAAAATCCTTCATCACAGCTTCAAAGTCTGTTTTGCCTTGTAAGGAACATTTGCAGCTTCCAGCGATTAGGACCTGGATATCTTTGGGGGTCATTATTCAGCCGACCACAGCATCTTTTCCTTTAATATCAGTCAAACCCGATGACTCAGGGGATCATGTTTAGTTTGGGGGAAAACCTCGTAAGATCTGAAAATATTTGCAAAATATCAGGCTGACATAGTTACCCTAAAAGCAAATGTTGTAGCTTTGGGAAGTGTTATTTGGTCAAAGAAAATACTTCCTTTAGAATTCTTTAGGAATTCAACCTGCTAGCCAATAAAACATTTGTTTGCTGAAAATACATTTTATATGAATACCAGCTTTTTACTACAATTCATATTTTTATTTTTTGTATTGCTACAATTGGCACTGTCACGATGACTTCCGCCAATTTTCTCCCAGCCTTGTATGATGGATGTTTTCCTTAGAGTTTCCTCATTTCTGGAACTTCCTGTGTCCTCTGATCATGAGTTTTGACCTTTGGGCTGTGTTGAAGTTCTGTTTTGCCCACATGAGCTTGTGTAGGGAACGTGCTTCAGCTGAGGAAGAAGATTACTGGATTTTGGAGGAGTATTTAATTTCTTCCATGTCAGAAACAGAGAATGTCCTGAAAAACATGGTCAAATGCTTGATGGAGGTAGAGACATGTTTTAAAATGGGTAAATGTAGTTGTCTTCAGCATTGGTCTGAATATCAGGACATCTGGTTGTACTCTAACCTGCTGACTAATCCAGCTGACTAATTCTGGGCTGGCCACTTACCTTCTTTAGCCATTGGTTCGTCACTATAAAGCAAAGGACTTTCCTACGTTATCTGTAGACCTGCGTGAGGACTTCTGGGCCGTTACTGAGGTCCTCCTCTCGGTACTTTTCCTCTTGAGATTCCCAGAGGAACAAGAATAACACTCAATGTGCAAAGCAAACAAAACAAGAAAACAAACAGAAGACGAGAGAGAGAGGGTTTGAAAGCTACAGGAAGTCATATTTATTTGCTCTTTGGCCTGTGTGATGAAAGGGCAAGTTATAGTGTATGGAAAAAATTTGTACTTCTCAGTGGCCTAGTCAAGCCCTGTAAACCACACAGCCCACCCCATTGGCCGAACACCAAGTCCTCTTTTACTAACCACATACCATAATATGTGTATGTATGGTGTGAGCCATAGGCTTTGTTCCTTATGCTCAAACTCAGACAATCTGCTCAGGGGGATTTACCAGGTCTACCATTTTTTCCAAGTTTTCTGACAGCATTGGGGATGTGTCCAGCTACAGTGCATTCTTATGGTCAACCTTCTTTCCTTCCTTTACTCTGTCATCAAACCCAACTTTCTGTTGATTTTTTAAAATTAAGACTTTTTTTTAGAGTGGTTTTTGGTTTACAGCAAAATCGAGGGGGAAGATGCAGAAGTTTCCCATAGACTCCCTGCCCCCACACGTGCACAGCCTCCCCACCATCAACGTCCTGTAGAGGAGTGCTACATTTGTTACAACTGACAAACATACATTGACACATCATTATAACCCAAAGTCCATAGTTTATACTAGGGTTCTTTCTTGGTGTTGTACATTCTATGGGGTTGGACAAGCATATAATGAAATTTATCCATTGTTATGATATCATACAGAGTATTTTCACTACCTTACAAATCCTCTGTGCTCTGCCTTTCATCTCTCCCCAAACCCCAACTCCTGGCAACCGCTAATCTTTTTACTGTCTCCGGTAGTTTTGCCTTTTCCAGAATGTCATATCGTTGGAATCACACAGTATGTAGCCTTTTCAGATTGGCTTCTTTTGCTTAGTAATATGCATCTAAAGTTCCTTCACGTCTTTTCCATGGCTTGATTGCTCATTTCTTTTTAGTGCTGAATAATATTCCATTGTTGAATGTACCACAGTTTATTTATCATTCACCTACCAAAGGACATTTTGGTTGCTTCCAAGTTTTGGCAATTATGAATGATGCTGTTATAAATATCCATGTGTAGGTTTCATGTGGACATAAATTTTCAACTCTTTTGGATAAATACCAAGGAGCACAATTGCTAGATTGTATGGTAAGAGTGCCTTTGGTTTTGTAAAAAACAGCAAACTGTCTTCCAAATTGGCTGTACCATTTTGCAACCCCACCAGCAATGTATGAGAGCATTTGGTGCTGTCAGTATTCTGGATTTTGGCCCTTCTAATAGGTATGGAGTGGTATCTCAATGTTGGTTTAATTTGCATTTCCCTGATGACGTATGATGTGGAGCATCTTTTCATATGCTTATTTGCCATCTATATATCTTCTTTGGTGAGGTGTCTGTTAAGGTCTTGGGCCCGTTTTTCAATTGTGTTTTTTTTTCTTATTGTTGAGTTTTAAGAGTTTATTTTGTATATTTTGGATAACAATCCTTTATCCTATGTATTTTTTGCAAATATTTTCTCCCTGTCCGTGGCCTATCTCCTCATTCTCTTGACATTGTCTTTCACGGAACAGAAGCTTTTAATTCTAATGAATTCCAGTTTATCAATAATTTCTTTCATGGTTTGTGCCTTTGGTGTAACAGCTAAAAAATCATTGCCATACCCAGGGTCATCTAGATTTTCTCCAATGTTGTCTTCTAGAAGTTTTATAGTTTTGCATTTTAGTTTCTGTTGATTTTTTAATGTAAAGCACGTTAGCTTTCTTATTTGTGTTCTTGTCTTTGTGTATGGTGAGCTTACCCACTTATTATAACATTTTGCTTATGAAAACAGTTCTCTCTCTGAGGATATTCCTGGCAGCAGGTGTTAAGAGAGTGGCATACTTATTCTCTGCATACTTACTGCTCTTATAATATTCATGGAGGGGAGGGGAGGGTATTGTCCAGGGTAGGAAAATCTTGCGCTCAAATATGAATGTAACCTTGCTTTGGAAGCCTTGCTTTTCTTCTGAACCAAATAGCACAAAATAAATCGACAGTTTATAACATAATAATTGAATAGTTGCATTTCAATAACAGATAACTATTATCTCCAATTTTTCCTTTGGCTTTCTTCTTATGGTTTTGCATGCCTTTTCTTTAACATAATGGTGAATTACTTCACCTTTCCTTATATCTGAACACTTAAGCTCTTTCGCCTAAAGTGAAACAAGCAGAAAGGAGAACGGGGGGAGATGGAAGATCATCAGACACAGTGTTACAAGACCTCAACTGGAGTCCTAGTTCTTCACTCACTAGAAAACTCACCCTGGAAAAGTTACTCAACAGATCTGGGCCCCCATTTCATTTTCTGAAACATGAGTGCCAGACGTGGTTGTGCTAGAATGACCTCTAAAGTTTCTATGAAAATATCACTGAGCTCTAAGTAGGTCACTTTTCATAGTAGATTTTTCCACATCTAAGTCGACCCTAGAAAGACTTCTTAAAACTGGGTAAGCCAGCTCTAAAAGGGGGGCAAAGAACATAAGGGAGGAAATGATGAGTCTACTGTTTTCCACTTCTTAATTTTTAAAATCAAAGTTATGGTAAACTCTATCAGAATTTCCATTAATCATGAAAAGGGCATTGGGCTTCTCATCTGTCTCTGTCATTGATTAATAATCTTTCATTTCTGTTTCACCTGGAATTATAGGTCTTTCTTGTAACGAAAAGGAAGATGTCGACATTTCCATGTTTCGGTTCAACTTTTTCTTCCTGCCTATATGCTGACAGGTGCAGCCCCAATCCACATGATTAATGTTCTACTTTTGGTTCCTTACTTTGCATCACTTCAAACAAGCCATTTGTTTAAAAAGAAAAAAGTGCAAGAATGTGCCCCTATAAATTCATGGTTTCTGCTCCAAGGTTTTAAGTTGCTGTGGGGTGGTTTGACCTTGAAAGAGAGTCTGGTAAAAAGCAGATGGCATTTTATGAGGTTGGCAGTATTACATAAATCTGGCTGAGATGGTGTGTGTGTGTGTGTGTGTGTGTGTGTGTGTTGAGGTGGATGTGGTAGAGTTAGGATTGAGGAGAAGTCACTTGGCTAACCAGCCTGCAGACCCAGAGTAACTCCGTTTTCTCTGGATTCTTCTTCCAGTGAAGACGGCATGGAAAAGGAAAGGAAATGAAATCTTTTCTCATGAGCTAGAGAGAAAAAGAGCAGAGAGGCATGGGCGGGGCATTAGGAGCCAGTGGGAGGGAGAAATGGTTCTTGCATCTGGTTGTGCAAAAACGTCTTGTGAAAGTTAAATTATTCCCTGAAACACAGGAGAAAAGACAAGATTAAGCACAGAAGATAACAATAACAGTCTGCTTTGACTGGGCTCAAGTTTGTGCATAGACATTTTATTTATTTTAAATTTTGCTTTTTTGTTTTGGAATAATTTCGTACTCACAGAAAAGTTAGGGAGATTGTACAGAGTTCCCATGGACCCAGGTTGCTGAATGTGGCCGGCTTATGTAACTGTGGCCCATTTATCAAGATTCTCATTGGAACATTCCTGTGACATAAACTCCAGACTTAGTTGGATTTCACTAGTTTTCCAATAACGTCCTTCTTCTGTTTGAAGATGCCCTGTAGGTGACCACATGGCATTGAGTGGGCATGTCTTCTTTGATCTGTGACAGATTCTCAGTCTTGGTTTTTCATGACCTTGACAGTTTTGAGGAGTGAAAGCATTTTTAATTGTGTATCTTTTGTAATTGAATTATTTTATAAAAATACTTTTTAGAAAGTTTATTTTTGTGTTTTTTATAACAAAAGATGGCCACTGAATACATGGTGAATAGAAGTCTTCATCACCATGACCTGCTGTGAAGCCACCCATTGGATTGATGTTGTTCAAAGATAAACATGACGGGATGTGCCTAGGAGAACACTGCAGGCTCCTAGGGAGAATGTCCAGCAAATCACTTTATTTTATTGAGGGTAAATGTTCCACGGGTAGAGCTGGAAGGGGACTGTTTTTCCTCAGTTCAGAGTTTTAGCGACTTAACAACAACAACAAAAAGTCAATTTCTTCAAACCCTGGGCAAGAAGAAAGGAAAGACAGGGTTCTCATTGCTCCCAGGGTGAACCAGGCATGTGGGAGGTTACCAGTAACTCTCTCTCTCTCTCTTTTTTTTAAAAAAAAAAAACCCCAGCTTTACTAAGATTTAATTCACACACTGTTTAAAGTGTACAATTTAACGTTTTAAAATATATTCATCGGGTTGTGTGACCATCACTACAATCTTATTTTAGAACACTTTCTCCCCCTTGTCCCCCCCAAAAAACCAGTGTTTTGGCAGTCAGCCCCATCATTCCCCCTCCTCCAGCTCTTGGCAACCATCATCTACCTTCTCTGTCTATGCATTTGCCTATTCTGGACATTTCAAATAAATGGAATCATACACTGTGTGGTCTTTTGTGTGTGGCTTCTTTCACTCGGTGTAAAGTTCTTGAGGTTCATCCATGTTGTAGCGTGTATCAGCACTTCACGTTTTAATTTTTTGCTGATAAGTATCCCATTGTATGGATAGATCACATTTTATTTTTAATGACTGACTCCATGAAAAGGGGAGGAGAAAGCTGGCAGAACTGTCACATAGATGATGGTGTGGCCCACATAAAATAGGACAAAAGGAATAGCTGCCTCTATGAAAGGACTGGATTTCCACAGAGTGTCAACTTCTTGAAAGTAGAAATGATGTTTCTCTGTATCATGTGCCTTGTGTTGGTCTGCCCCTGCCTGGTTCCCAGGTCCACGGCCTCCTCTGTGCGGCTGGGCCACCTGGATCCACACCTGCCAGCATAGCATGGCTCCATTTTAAGGACCCATTTTCAATATTGATGGTGGAGAATGGATTTAAGAGACAATACCTCACTGTTTCCCAAGTAGTGTTTTGATGTTCCAGAAGATAACAATAGATTATCTGTTAAAAAACAAAAAAGGAATTCTGTGATAAAATCCACTTGGGAAATGCCTTCTGTTCTCCTTCTGGAGATTAAAATGAGTCTGAGTTTAGATGAATGTCTCTGCAAAAACATCAGTAAAGTAGTTGGTTAACTTTGCTTAGCCCAGGGCCACCCAAGACTACCTCTCACCATCTCCAGGGAGAATGGTGGTCCACAGAAAAGCATGGAAGATGCTTCTTTTGGGGAACTCTCTGCGCCTCTGCCTTCTTGCCACTGGCCCAGCCTGACCACATGCTGCAGTTGTAATTATAGGCCTTCTGCCTGATTGCTGGTGCCAAGGCCACATCTCAGGTCACGGTTCTGGAGACTGTCCTGTCTTATTCTCCATGTTGCTTTGTTCTTATCGGTTCACCCCAGGGACCCCAACCCTGGGACTAAGGCTCTGCTTGCTCCTGTTGGAATTCCCCATTGTTCTCTGCATCTTTGCCCACATTACTGGGTAGGCCCCTTTGCAGATTGTTTGTCATCCCTCCAGACACTCCAGTTTCTTTCATGCTTAGTGTCCTGACAACATCTTCCTCTGCTTGGATGACCTACAACTTGAGCAACTCCCAATTGCTGTAGTTTCCATCCACTCCATTCCTGGATGGGAAAGCTCGTCTTCTCTCAGGGTTTATTTCTGTACCACCTTGTTGCTGAAGAACCACAAGCTTTAGAGTCAGGCAGACTCAGATTTTAATCCTGGTTCTAACACTAACACCTATGTGACCTTGGGCTGCATACAAATTTCTCTGAGCCTCAGTTTTTTCATGTGTAAAACAAGGATTAATTATCCTACCTCACATGGTTGTTGTAAGGATTGGTTTAGAATTGGTTTAGATACCATCGTTGTTAACAAGAATCCTATGATTCTGGTATAAGTAGTTCTCAAATATCGTTTTGAGAGATGCTGCAGTAAATAATAGATACGAAATTTCTTAGCAAAGAACTTTGTATATTATGAGTTAATGTTTAAAAGTCACTTAGAATAAAGCCTGGTACATAAAGTGCATAAGTACTGTGTAAGTATTAAAAACAGAGAAATTTCTCTTTCTTCTTTCTTCTAGATAGTAAAGACCTATGAGCCACTGGCTTAGAGAAGAAATTGGAAAAATCACTTACGTGGGGTTGCTAGTCACATCAGGACTTGAGGGCAATGCCCTGCCTTGGTTGGGTTCCGCCACAGTAACCCTGGACCACAGAAGATATCTGGAACCCCAAACAGCGTGGTGGAGCTGGGAACTGTACTAGTTGAGAGGAGAAATTTAATTGTACTTTTAAAGAAATCCTCTCACCCAAAGGAAAGAAAAACTAAGTAGATGTTAGGCATACTTATGTTTCTCAAATCATGTAGCAATCCCACATGCACCCACCCTCTTCTCAAGCGCTATCTTGAAGACCTTTGCACTTCTTACTAGAATATGCCCCTTGCCTCCCTTTATCCACTCAGCTTCAACCACAGTATCACAACTTTTCCCCCTTGATCTCCCTCCTGTCCCCCATTTCACCTTCTCAGAACCACATGACACCAGGGAGAGATAATCCCCTAAACCTAAGGACAAATGTGTTCTGATTGTGTCAGCGTTTTCCCGAACATGGACTCCATGGTGGCCTCCAGAGGGTATAATGAGAAACTAGTCAGCAGTTTCTCCTTTTCCTCTCTCCCGGGGGAGCTGCAGTGGGAGGCAGAGAGGTTTGGCAGAGTTGATAGGAGTTTTGGGGCAGATCATTTCCTATTGGGAAGAAGTTGAAGGTAATGAGCTACTGAACAATGAGCCTCTGCCTTGCCTTTGGAGGGGTGCTGAACCACATAAGCAGCAGAAGCTGCTGCCAGCCCTTTGCAGTAGAGCTGTCTTCGCAGATATAATATTTCAGTGAGGGGTTGGGATTCTACTGCTGTGCCCAGAAACAGTCAGTTGCTAGACCTTGAACCATGAAGCCAGGTGGCAAATCTTCAGTTACGTGCAGTTAGATGTGTCCACAACTTTGATCTTTGTTTACTTTCTTTTTGTATAAGTATAAATCTTTTCAGACTGGGTGCTAACACAGTCTGAATATCTAATCTGTATCCGTATTATTCGTCTTAGGCATATAGCCAGGAAAATTGCTCCCAAGTAATCTATCCACACTCCTGGTTTTATGGCTAAGAAGCTTTGGTGCATGGCCTTAGAAAAATATTGATTCAAGTAAGAAAAGAGCAAGTGCGTATTTTGGAGTTGGTGGTGCAGAATGGTTTGGGAAAAAATTCCTTGGCTCTCTAACTAATTGCTTTCAAGACTTTGACAAAACTCTTGGGCATTAGTTGACTTATCTGTTGAGTTGGGTGAGTGAATTCTAAAGTCACTCACAACACTAAAATCTTACTGTGGTTTTGAACATTCCACTCTCTTCCCTCCAAACTAATCTGACATTTTAACTTGAAGCTCTGAACTGATAAAAATAGATGACAGGAATAAAATGTGTTCACATTTACCACATCTCTCAATAGGTCTGAGTTTTCCTTTTGGGGAATTAAAAAAAACCCACCAGAACTGATTGGCTCTGGTCCCAGGACCAGGAAACTACCTGCTCAACCAAGCAGAGTGGAGAAGGGTGGAGATAAAGGGCCTGGGAACAGACTAGCAGTTACATTTTCTAAGGAGGGGGAATTAAGTGGCATGCAAACAGCACAGCGTGATTATATGAATGACTATGAAGGAAAGAAGGAGATCAGTGCCAAGCCTGGGAAATTACCATTTTGAATAAGAGGAATCCTGTAATTCTGCCCATAGCAAACAACTAAGGGCAATTTGGAGCCCATCTTGTTACAGAGAATACTCTGGGAAGTTGAAAATCCTTTGCATAGGGCTCAGGGAAATGAATCGAAAGAAAAAAGCACAGACTTTCTTTTTTTTCAGAGCAAATCCAAGCATACACAGAAATGCTCCAAGGCAGTTATTCTTCAAGCTTTTGGAGTTATAGAATCCTTAAAAGCTCTGATGAAAACTGCAGGCTGCCTCCTCAAAAAATGCACCTATGGGGGCTGGCCCCGTGGCTGAATGGTTAAGTTCATGCGCTCCGCTGCAGGTGGCCCAGTGTTTCGTTGGTTCGAATCCTGGGCGCGGACATGGCACTGCTCATCAAACCACGCTGAGGCAGCGTCCCACATGCCACAACTAGAAGGACCCACAACACAGAATATACAACTATGTACTGGGGGGTTTGGGGAGAAAAAGGAAAAAAAATAAAAATCTTTAAAAAAAAATGCACCTACGCATATAGGTCCAACATTTTTTTTTAATTTTTTTTTTAAAGATTTTATTTTTTTCCTTTTTCTCCCCAAAGCCCCCGGTACATAGTTGTATATTCTTCGTTGTGGGTCCTTCTAGTTGTGGCATATGGGACGTTGCCTCAGTGTGGTTCGATGAGTAGTGCCATGTCTGTGCCCAGGACTCGAACCAATGAAACACCGGGCCACCTGCAGCGGAGCACGTGAACTTAACCACTCGGCCACGGGGCCAGCCCCATCCAACGTGTTTTTTAAAGACAATTTCTCTAGAGCAGTGTTAGGTTCACAGCAAAATTGAGAGGAAGGGTAGAGATTTCCCATATACTCTTTGTCCTCACACAGGCACAACCTCCCTCACCATCAACATACCACACCAGGCCGGTGCAGTTGTTACAACTGATGAACTTACACTGACACATCATTGTCACCCAAAGTCCATAGTTTACATTAGCGTCCATTCTTGGTGTCGTACATTCTATGGGTTTTGACAAATGTCCTCTAATGACATGTATCCGCCGTTAGAGTACCATAAGAGTATTTTCACTGTCCTAAAAATTCTCTGTGCTCTACCCAGTCATCCACCTGTGCCACCTCCAACTCCTGGCAACCACTGATCTTTTTACTGTCTCCATTGTTTCGCCTTTTCCAGAATGTCATATCACTGGAATTATATAGTATGTAGCCTTTTCCGATTGGCTTCTTTGACTTGTAATATGCATTTAAGTTTCCTCCATGTCTTTTCCATGGCTTGACAGCTCATTTCTTCTTAGTGCTGAATAATATTCCATAATATGGACTTACTACAGTTTATTTATCCCTTCACCTACTGAAGGGCATCTTGATTGCTTCCAAGTTTCGACAATTAAGAATAATGATGCTATAAACATCTATGTGCAGGTTTTTGTGTGGACATAAGTTTTCAACTCCTTTGGGAAGATACAAAGTTGTACAATTGCTGGATCTATGATAAAAGTATGTTTAGTTTTGTAAGAAACTGCCAGCCTGTCTTCCAAAGTAGCTGTGCCATTTTGCATTCCCACCAGCAATGAATGAGAGTTCCTTGTACTCCATATCCTCTCCAGCATTACAGTTAATTACTTCTGCTTTGTGAAAGACAATGTCAAGAGAATGATAAGACAAGCCACAGACCAGGAGAAAATATTTGCAAAAGACACATGTGACAAAGGACAGTTATCCAAAATATACAAACAACTCTTAAAACTTAACAATAAGAAAACAAAAACCCAATTAAAAAATTGGCCAAAGACTTTAACAGACACCTCACTAAAAAAGACAGGCAGACGGTAAATAAGCCTTCGAAAAGATGCTCCACATCATATGTCATCAGGGAAATCCCAATCTTTCACAGAGCAAAAGCTTTTAATTTTAATGAAATCTAGTTCATCAATTCTTTCTTTCATGGATTGTACTTTTGGTGGTGTATCTAAAAGTCATCATTATACCCACGGTCATTTAGATTTTCTCCTATTTTATCATCTTGGAGTTTTATAGTTTTGCATTTTACATATAGGTCTATGATCCACTTTGAGTTAATTTTTGTGAAGGGTGTAAGGTCTGTGTCTAGATTTCGTTTTTTTACATGTGGGTGTCTCCTTATGGCACCATTTGTTGAAAAGACTATCTTTGTTTCCTTGTATTGCCTTTGCTCCTTTGTCAAAGATCAGTGGGTTATATTTATGTGGCTCTATTTCTGGGCTCTCTGTTCTGTCCTGTTGATCTACTTGTCTATTCTTTCACCAATACTACACTGTCTCAATTACTGTAATAAGTCTTGGCATTATATAGCATCAGTCCTCCAACTTTGTTCTTCTTCTTCAATATTGTGCTGGCCAGACTCAATATTTTACGTACAATTTCTGGGGTTTTACAAATATTTTGAAGACCATCAATGGGTCCTAGGGATCCACAAAGTTGATGTTAATAATCCTTCAGTTTAGGAGTATTGCAGCAAGCTGCAATAAGTGATAAATAATCATGAAGCAAGGATAGTGAGGAAAGGCTTTGTGGAAGACAGGGTTAATTCTAGCAATACCGTGGAAGATTGGAAAGGTTATAGGAGAACAGAGAGAAGCAAGATCACTGAGATGGAAATCAAAGCAGAACAGCTGAAGAAGCTTGGAGATCAGACTAAGGTAGATCAGGATTGAAATTCAAACTCTACTGCAGTCTAGCCATATGAACTTGGACAAGGGTGGCTTAGCATGATGCTTGACAATAAGGTGTGCTCTGAAAACCTCTATATTTCTCCTTCTACGGCCAACATAGAAGAGGCAGGTGATGGAGAAGCAGCATAGATTGTGGGTCTGGACTGATCTGGGTTCAATTCCTAGCTAACTGGTCTGGATATTACTTGTTGGGTGACATTGGGCAAGTTACTCAATATCCAAATTGCTTATCTCTAAGAGAGGTATATAAATATGTACCCAAAGAGTGATGAATATAAGTAAGATGTTACATAAGAACACTCAATAATTAATAGCCATTATTATGACAAAGGAGGCCAACTTAATTTCAATGGGAGGTACATCTCGAGAGGAAGTGGTACGTCTATGAAGGACCTAATGCCAAATTGTAAAGATGAAAGAGCTATTAATTTTAATTTTTCCCTTTCTCTAAAATTTCAAACTCATGGTTGCTGCCAAAAAAATCTCTTCGCCTCACTCTGTTTATGGAACCCCTCCATCATTATTCTTCATTCTCATTTACTTCTTCTCTTAAGATCCCACTCCTACAAAATGATCTTTCCTGTTTTTTCCAAAACCAGTCCCATAGGGAAGGTGAACTGGTGCACCATCCTCTTTCTCCTTGAGAAATCAACTAATTGGAACGATGGAGAACATGTTTCTCCATGTGATTACCATAACATGCTTCAATTCTATGATGAAGGAGGAGGCTGCCTCAGAAAACCACCATATTAATGCAGACATGGAGTTCTGAGACTCAAGACCAGGTCAGTTGTGGTGGGAGAGAGGGAAATGAGTTGGAAACAAAGTGCGTAAAAGAATGTGACTAATTCTAATTACCAATGAGGGGAGGGAGTAGCCAAAGGTGACTTCAGCTGGTTTATTCACCTGCCACAGGTTCTTGAACCTCTACCCTCTGTCAGGTGCTGTACAGACAAAGACAGGATAATACACGTTCTTAGGTGGTGTGAAAAGCAAAATCTAATGGGAGTTCAAAGTAAAGGACTGCTTTATCCAGTAATGGAAATTGCCCTGAAAAAGTAGCCTTTGAATTAAGTCTTAAATGATAAATAGGATATGAACATCTAACAACAGTGATGGGCCAGTGGGAGTAGAGGAGGTAAAAGGAGTTACTCCAGGAATGAGGGAAGATACTTTGGGGAAAGGCCCTTAAATCAATAGGTTCATATTGCTGGGTGAGAGACAAGATCAGAAGGATTCTCAGGTTTCCTAAAGACTCTTGGGATGATAGACTTGTACATTGAGGGTTGTGGGCAGAGCTCCGGCAAGTGAGGACCCTCCCACCTCCTGAGGGTCTCCCCTAGCCTGTAGATATGTATGGTTGTATGTAGATATGAATATGTAGATATGAATGTTGCCCACTCTCATCACCACCACCTCCATAGTGGGGGGCCCGAAGGCCTGGCTCCAAAAAGGGTTGGGCAACCCCAGAAGCACATCCTTCCCTTTGCCTCCACTTTTGACTCTGTATTACGTCTGAGGCTGACATGTGTTTTGCATTCACTTTTCTAAGCAATGTCTTCCCTCCATCTTCATCTCCGGATCCTTATTTTGAGTTACATCAATTTTTCCTCTTTCTTCTTAACGACAGCCCTGGTGTTGCTTCTGAGAAGCTCATCTTGACTCCCTGTTTGATTTTGTGAGCATGATTCTCACGGCCCTGGAGAAGGGATCAGACAGCTCGTGTGTGATCATGCTAAACTGGTCTTAGTCACTCCTGGGAACTGGATTTGGTTCAAGTTCTAAAGCATTTACTGTGACTCGATGCTGACAGACTACTTTCTACTCCAAAATCAGGTCTCTTCCTGGCATACAGGAAATGATAAATAGGTCACAAGAAAGGCAAGACTAAAAAGATCAGCAACCTTTAAACTGCAGGAGTTGAACCCAAGGAGGAAGCTGGTGGAGACCTTGCCAGACCTCCTGGTGGAAGGGCACATGTGCTGGGGAAAATTCTGACAGAGGGTGTCACACACACGGTGGGTGAATTGTAAACTCTTTTGGAATGACAGGATAGGAATGGGATATGGCTTGCCTTTTTAATTTTTTTTTTTTTGAGAGATGGTACAGGACAAATTTTTACAGGTGCCAGGAGGTGATCTTTCCACATCTAGGAACTTTCAAAAGTTTTTTCTCTTCAGCATTCAGTGAGAATGTTTTACTCATTTATTCTTAGCATTTTTCCCCATTTCGAGCATGTATTTTCTCTCTTAGCCAGGGAAACACTAACATTTGTTAATGTCGCAGACTAGTTTTGAGATAATAGTGAGGGAAAAAGTGAAGAACTTGGTTTCTCCTTTTGTGTAAAATGTCACATTTTAGAATTCCATATCCCACAAACTTATTTTTAATATCTTCAGACTTCACTAAATTCTCTAAGGACAGAGTAGTTCTTAAATGTCTTTGCTTTCCTGGAGTGCTCATCAGAGTCATTTTTCAATAGATTGTTTGATACCTAAATAATAAGTCTCCTTTGTTTTATGACATTGTGTAAATTT
This sequence comes from Equus przewalskii, assembly GCF_037783145.1. Classification (NCBI taxonomy): domain Eukaryota; kingdom Metazoa; phylum Chordata; class Mammalia; order Perissodactyla; family Equidae; genus Equus; species Equus przewalskii. The sequence goes on from NC_091835.1 coordinate 15,803,283, forward strand.
CAGGTGTACATCGTTATATTTCAACTTCCGTATAGAATGCATCATCTTCAGAAGTCTATAGACAGAAGCTGAAATATAGCAATGTACACCTGAAAGTTACACAATGTTATCAACCAAAGTGGCCTCAATAAAATAATTTAAAAAAATAAAGTGGGAAGTGGAAGGTTATGTCATCTTCTCTAATCTAGGTTTACTCGAAAGTTCTGTACTTTAGGTAATAAAACTAGATCTAAATTTTAAAAAAAGTCTCCTTTAATAGCATAAAATCTGAAACACAGAACTGAGAATTTTCTTTTCTTCTATTTATCTCTCTTCTCCTTTCTTCTTCTTTCTCCTATTTATCTCCTTCTTCTCCTCCTTTCCTCCTCCTTCTTTTCCTCCCCTCCCTCTCCATGTCTCCCCCTCTACTTTTGGGTTCAAATCTCATTTCTGTTACTACCTGTGACCCTGGGCAAGTTACTTCATATTTCTTTGTTGCGTTTCCCTCACTTGTTAAATGAGAATAATACTAGTTAATGCAGTCACGTGCTGCATCACAACGTTTCGGTCAATGAGGGACGGTGTATACAATAGCGGTTTCATAAGACTAGTCCCACATAACCTAGATATATAGTAGGCTATACCATTTAGGTTTGTGTAAGTACACTTTATGATGTTCACACAAAGACAAAATCGTCTAATGATGCGTTTCTCAGAATGTATCCTCATCATTAAGTGAAGCATGACTGTGTTATATATATAATATATATAAATAATAGAGGTATCTATCTTATAATGTTATTGTAATGATTAAGCAAATTAATATACATAAAGTATTTGTAAAAGTGCCTGCCAGTAAGTTTTTCATTGATTTATGTTTTATCTTTCTAACTAAAATATAAGCTTTTCTACCAGTAAGACTGTAGCTTTTATGTCTTTGTCTTGACCACGTTGCTTAGGGTGGTGGCGACAATATCAACAATAGTACGTTGCATTTGATTCATACTTTACACTGTACAAAGTGCTTTTACTTAGATTGCCTCACCACTCCTCTCAATGATACTTGGATACATACTTATCCACACTTTATAACTGAGAACTGAGCCTAAAACTTAGCGGCTTGGTCAGGGCCACATAACTAGTGTGTGACCACTAGAACCTAATCCTTCTGACTTCTAGCTCAGTGCTATTTCCTCCAGCCAACCTGACCAGAAATACTTGTGTGTGTTTGTGTGTATCTCTAACACGTTTCTTTTTTCACATTCTATAGAGTAATTTGAACATTTTTACCATTCAGTGTTGATTTCTTATTTCTGTATTTTGGCATGATTGAAACTCTTGAAAGATGAGGTTTTTCACTCTTACTAATGTATATTATTGATAAAAACTACAGGAAGCATAACATTCAGTCTCTTTCTTCCCCTTGCTCCTCGTTCAATGAAAGCTTTCATTAGATTTAGCTTTCGAGGTGCTCAACATAATTCTCTACTCTCCTGTAATTATTCATTTATTTATTGTGACATTCAACAAGTGTCAGATTTCCTTGGAGTTGGAGGAAAGAGGAATATCAAGCCTAAAGTATTTTCTTAGTTGCCTTCACTCTAAAACAAAAACTTTTTCATTTGTAATGGCTAAAATTATGTGTCCATGCCAGCAACTTATTCTAATCTCCCAAAAGTCTGTGGAAGAATCAGCTAATATATTTTCTACTGGGGACAGAGGTAGGAAGTAAATACATATATTTTTATTGATAAGTGAAAGGGCCAACATATTTCCTAGGGTTGGTTAAGCAAATTCTGCTCTTGAATACTATTATTTGTTACAGAAAGTGAGGAAGGAAAAAAAGCGAAGTAGGAAAAGAGAGCAAAATTCATCTTATATTTTACACATTAAAAGAAATAAGAATAGGAAAGGTGAGGAAAGAAGAAAAGGAGAGAGAAAAGGAAGAGGAAGAAGGAGAGAGAAAATAAGCTTAAATCCTAAAAGAAAGCTGAAGTGATATTAAAATAAGGTAAATTGAGAGTAGGAGAAATGAACGAAAAAGACCCAAATGAAGATACTTCATATGCTACGCAGGGCCAATGGGGTTTTGAGTTACCTATTCCTGTTTTTACAATCGTCTTTTTAAAAGTGATTATGAATCTCTATTAATTAGTAACAAATAGTTTTAGAGCGGAAAAGTCTCCAGCGATTTTCACGATGAGATAGACAATTTCTTAAAATCATATAGATTTTCTTAACTTTTTATTTCCCCAATGGTCCTGCTCACTCTTCAGCTTGGGCAAAAATCATCTGCTGCACTTGACTCATTTCTGGGAGAAAGTTCTTTACTAGGAAACTTAGTCTATGTGACACAGATGTTTGAAAGAGTCTGACGATTTTCACTTCTGAATCTCTACTGAGGGAATGCAGTAGTCTGCTGGAAACATTTCAGATGATGCTTAAATTCAACCATCATGAAGGGTATATCTTTTTGGTTGAGCTTCATAAAAGTTTTCAGGTTTATTTTGGAGATGCTGTACTGATTGTTATTCTAGTACAGACCACATTTTGTTCTGACCCATCTGCCATCACTCATCCAAGCCTCCTTATGTGTGGCAGGCTTGTATTAAGAACTGTAGGACAGATGCAAATCAATGAGCCTATTCAGTAATGAGTCCAAAGCTTTGGCTTTATTGGTGTCATTCCCTGGCCAGCTACTATATCACCCCACCTAGTTCTAGTTACAATTGAAACATCTTTTGAACCAAGCCAATGATTCATTTAATCTTCCGGAACTGACATATAGACTCCAGGCAGATTGATAGCTCTTGGTTTGAGCTGGAGGGCATGGTGGAGCATTCCAGGTGCTTATCTGGTTCCATCATTGGGTTCACTCCCAATGGGCACCTGTGAGCTCTGAAGTAATGTGTCATAAATGGTAATGTATGTAGCTGGAAGTGACGAGGTATCTTAGGTTTTGCTTAACTTTTACAGTGAGAGGAAGGATGATTAGGATGGTGTGATGTAACACAGTCAAGAAAAATATCAGGATTCAAAAGAGATGCTTACTTAGGGTCAGACCACAGTGAAACACAAGGAAGTATTTATAAGCATACTGGTTAAACTGACTTATAATAAGGAGGTTAAAATCATAACGCTATATAGAAGTGGTAGAAAGAAAGAGTAGAATGGTGGTTACCAGGAGCTGTGCGGTAGGGAATTGTAGAGATATTGGTCAGTGGGTACAAACTTAAAGTTAGAGGATGAATAAGTTCTGGAGATCTAACGCACAGCATTGCGATTATAGTCAATAATAATATATTACATACTTCAAAGTTTCTAAGAGACTAAATCTTAAATGTTCTTACCACGAAAAACAATTGTAGGGCTATAATACTACAAGACTTTACAGTCTTTTCTCCTTATTTAGTGGAAATGAAGCTGTTAATTGATAAGATCTATAAAAGAATTCCTTTACACCATTGAATGGTGTATTACTTCCAAAAGAGAATTAGGAGAGCAGGAATTTGCACATTGCTCATTTTCTGATGGAGATGCTAAGACCCAGAGAACACAATGACTTGTCCAATCCTGCAGCAAGTTTTTGGTGTGGTTAACTAGTTATTCTTTAGCTCTCACCAGCAAAGGAACACGTTTTTCTCAAACTGTCACCTTTTCCTAATCTAATAAAGCAACTTCATAATTAAATTTTGAAAAAGCTATTAGCCCATGCAAATTATTTTCAGTTAGCTTTAACCTCTTTCATCCAGCAAATTCCAAACAAGATGTAATATATTGATTTTCTCTTGACATAATTGTGTCTCTTCTGGGGCTATGCATGAAGTTAGGAGGACAGTGAAAATTTTGCAAGGCTTACTGTAATATTTTCTGGAAAGCCTGGTATGAGGTATTCCAAAAAATAAGATGATTGTTTATCTTCTAGTGCCAATTTTTACTACAAAGTATTAGAATTCTGGATAAAAGTAGCCCTTTAAAATCATATTTCTAAGTTCATTACTAAATATATTGGAAAATGGGGTTCTTTTTATAGGTGGTTTTGAAAATAGTTTATTCTCCTCTGATTATAAAAGCCATAGGTGTTTATTGTAAAAATTGATATAGAAAAAATACAAAAATAAGGAGAGAGAGACTCCCACTACTGGAGATAATTTCTGTTTCCATTTTGGTGAATTTCTTTCCAGTCTGTTTTTTTAAAAATGCATGAGTATAAATATACACAATTTCCCGTAATAGGTTAACATGATATTTACAATTTTTTGTCCTACTATTCTCGCTATCATTATATCATAGCATTTTCCCCTTGCAGAAAATTATTCAAAATTATCTAAATGGTAAGATTATTCAATCTTCTGGATATCCTCTAATTATTTTAATCACTAATTATTAACTATTTGAATATATTCATTTCCTTTCCTATTTTACATAGTGCTGTGATGAGCAGTTCTGTGTGTAAGTTTTGCAAACATTTCTGATTATCTTCTTAGTAGATATGGATTGCCTTAAATAAGTAGTGAGGCTTAGTCTTTCCTAGAAGAACTCCAGAAACGTATGACAAATGGATGACCGAACCCTTCTTTACGGGAGCATAGTAAAATTACTTAATATTGGAGTATTTAAACATCACATATTAGAAATTGGAACATGTCAACATGCTGGCCTTTTAGCTGATGCCATTCACAAAGACCAAATGGAAATTGCTGGCTCTAACATGAAACCATCAGTCTAATCTCTGCGTTGACCAAGCAGCATTCCTCAGCAAGTTATTCTCAGCCTAGTCACATTATTAAAGCTGGCTCCTTCATGTCAGCTTTCAGAAAGCATGCAGGGGAATTTTCAAATTTACAATAGGGAGCTACCAAGATTTCATCATCAGAGCAATAACTCAGTTACATATTTAAAACCTTTGATCTGTTAAATAAATACACTCAGTACCAGAAGCACCTTTGGAAAGTACGGGAGTGCTAGAAATGGTCCTCCTCCCTTCCACTGGTTCTCTTTTTCCGGTTCTTCGATTTCCCTGGCAAAATATTTACTTTAAGAGTTCAGGGCGTGGCACGTACTTTTCACAGAGCATGTTCTTTCTATCTCAGAAGAAAAGAAAAAGTCCCCAGCAGTTAACGTGGTAGAGGCTAGGACATATCGCAGGACTTGATTGTGTTCAGTCATTTGCCGTATTTCAGATTTAGGTAGTTTTGCAATCTCAAAACTGTTAAATACGTACACATTTCCTGACCCTTAAAATTCCATTTATTGTACTTATCTTAAGAAAGTAATTAAGAATATGTACAAAGATTAATCCATAGAATGTTCTTCATAGTATTATTTATAATAACTGAAAAATTAGAAGCAATCTAGGGAATTAAATCATGGATGGTATAAGAGTACATTTTTTTTTAAAGGATTATTCTATTTTTTTCTCCCCAAAGCCCTAGCACATAGTTGTATATCCTAATTGTAAGTCATTCTAGTTCTTCTATGTGGGATGCCACCACAGCATGGCTTGATGAACGATGTGTAGGTCTGTGCTCTGGATCCGAGCCAGCAAAGTCTGGGCTGCTGAAGCAGAGCACGCAAATTTAACCACTCAGCCACAGGGTTGGCCCCAAGTGTACATTTTTTTATATGAACAGATGACTGTATCTTTATTCTTAAATGAAAAGGATAGATTTTTAAAAACATGTACACTATGATCCAATTTATGTTAAATACATGAATAGAAATAAGTCTAGAATAATTCTCTAGATGATGAATTTTTGGTTAACCTTTGTGTTTCTCTTTTGACTTATTTATATCTTTTTTCTTTCAACAGAGCATGTATGATGATAATTTTTTTTAAATGTGCATAAATATCTTTAAAATTCTGTGCTTTCTGTATTATGCCTTGTAGATTTCCTACAACCTTTAAGAGAAGAAAAAGCACTAGAAGATTTATATATTCAGCTTGACATATACACTTTGTGATAAAATCTTTTTGCAAAGAAAAGACTAAACATTCAATCATTTCATTAAAACAATTTAGGAGTAGATATGTCTCTACGGTCTACAACTATGCTGCCCCTGTGTCGTCATTCCCCCAGCCTCACAACAGCCATTCCTAATACATCATGATACTATTTTCTCAATGTTCCTCACATAGACTCAGCATCCTCAGCACGTTTCGTAAAATGTTGGTTTCTATTTGCCACATCAGGAAATTATCATACTAAGATCAATCATAAAAAACTGTTGAATAGTATTTATTGCATTTTCCACTGAATATTGTTATAAGGAAACTCTATTAAACCAAGAAGCATAGCGTTTCATCAGTGACAGCTGTCTAAGGAAAATGCTATCAATGCTTCAGAACGTCTAAAGATAGAAGTAAAACCTAATTTTAGCTAAAATAAATGTTGCAAATACAGAAAATGAAGAATATTTTTGGAGTACAGTATGTCAATCGTGTACATGTTTTAGCAGGGTACACCTAGAAAATTTAGATGTTTTCTCATTGTTACACACATACACACACATCCATCATGAACACTAAATATTTTGGTATGTTGTATGGTATGTATCTTATTTCTTAGGGGAATTTTAATCCCATGATGTTTTATGTAGGCTTTTAACCCTTCTTGAACCTGGATTTCAAGGCACAGATCTTGACTGAGCAAGCCAGGCTTGGGCACTCTATTAGTGAACGAGCAAAGAAAGGTCCAGTCAGTTTGCCAATACTACAATTTGAAAAGTTCATATTTCCTAAAAGACTTGAAAATAAAAAAATCAGTTAAGTTGAAGGAACGAAGTTGTCTCCATGAATCAGATTCTTTATCTGAAAGAAAATTTAATCATAGGAAGTTGATAGCTTGGTTATGCGAATTATTTTGAAGTGGCAAGGAAGACACATTGGCTTCAAAACTTATAGTGGGGAATTCCTACTAAGACTTTTTGAGCTCTTGTGTACGTTGATAATTAGAATTGACTCCGCCGTAATGAGAAGTTCCTTGAAAGGCAGTTAAGTCCCCAATTTCTTCGTGCAGTAGAAGCAAAACATAGACAGCTAATCAAAAGAATTTTAAAGTGGTGGGTCAGGAATAACCCATTTTATTGATACTATCTAATGACAACAAACTTGTTCACAAAACATTGAACCTTAAAATTAAAAGAAAGACAGTTGGACTTAAAAGTATTTTTAAATAACGTGGCTCACTTTCACATGTATAGGAGAAATTTTGCATATGTATCTGGAGCATTTTCCTCCCAGGGTAGCATATCTTCTCCTGTACAAATTTTGTGGTTTCTATTTCTTGTAGATACGTCATGTTTTATTTTTGACATGGCTAGGGAATTAAGCAATGACTCATAGTTTGGAAAAACCAGAATTCCAAAAAATAATTTTGAATGACATATAACATTTTCCCCTTGAATGTTCATCACTGCTTTCTAATTTTTTTTTTCTCATCGAGATAACAAACTGTGTAGCGCTAAGAGCGAAGATTCTGTCACAAGTGTTTTGAAAAAATACCGTGAAACAAAACCAATCCCCCCACTCATATGGAAAGTTAGGATTTATTTGTTTGTTTGAATTTTAACTGAATTAAAACTAATGTTAAAAAAATGATTAAATGGTCTGTAAGGTGACTTTATATTGTGTTCCAACCTAACATTCATGCTTCTCAAGATTGTGTCTGGTTTCAGCTGTACCTGAGTTACGATGAATGAAATCAAGGTTAGACTGTCATATGTGGGGCAAAGAAACTTGTCCATTTGGACATCCATGAGGCATTGCAGACGTGACACAACTCTCAGTTCTTTTCTTCCCCCAATAATCTACTCCTCCAACAGTGCTCCCATCTGGTTAAATTCCACTAACATTCCCTTAGTTATTCAAGACAAAATATTTGCAGTCATTCCTACCTTTTCTTTTTCTTTCACATTCAATATCCAATTCATACAAAACTACTATTCTTTCAGTAGATCAAAAAAGGAGTACATGGTTTTCACATATATGACATATACCACTTTCTTTCATCAACTCAGGTGGGTGTCCAGATGCTCACTTGAAAATTTGCTTGGCAACCCTCAAGACTCCATTCCTGAGACAATAGTGTCCGTTATCATGGGACTGGTTATAGGGGCTCTTTACTTCGGTTTAAAGAACAACACTGCAGGAATTCAAAATGGAGCTTGCTTTCTGTTTTACTTGACCTGCAGTCTGCCAGTGGTATCTCTTTTGGTTCTGAAAAGAAGCAATTTATGCATGAGTCTATCAGTGGCTGTTATAGAGTAGCATCATATTTTTTGAAAAGCTGATATCTGACCTACTCCCTATAAGAATTTTATGAGGTATCCCATTGACAAATATATCGTATTTAATGTTGGGACTGAAGCCAAAGGTGAAAGCCTTTCTTACCATGGTGCTTTCTCTCGTGATGCTTCCACTGACCCTTAGCATCTTGGCTCTGGCTGTCACTGCAGCTCAGAGTGACATCCTTTAACTATCTCTCTTGACTGTCTCTTTAGTGGTAATGACAATATTTTCAGGCCTCTTTGTGAACTTCAGAAACATTAGGCTTTGGTTTTCCTTGATCCAATATATAAGTATTCCTCAGTGTGACTACACAGTTTTGTAACAAATGAATTTATGGGGCAAAGCTTTTGTCTTGGAATAAATGAGACATAATGAAACAAGTTTTGTAGATGTGAAGTATGTTTTGGGGAAGATTTTTTACAAAACCAAGCTGTCCTCCTGGGGTCTGAGGAGGGACCATCTGGCCTTAGCATGGATGATAGTTATTTTCTTCACAGTTGTCTGCCTCAAATTGCTGTTTCTAAAAAAGTCTTCATAAGCCATTTGTGTCAGGTATTTCTGGAAGCCCTTTGTCACGTTCTTTCAGCCACCTTTGATTTCAGTCTCAGCCGTAGTGGAGTGAGCTCAGAGCACATCACACTGACAACTTACCTTGAGCGTGCTCTGCTTGTCTTTCTGCTCTGGGACCTCCTCAGGGCTGAGGAAGAATGCTGGACCAATCTCCCCACCCCCAAACACAGCTTGAAACTCTGGGGGGTTAATGCCCCGGGGACGATCCGCAAATAATGAGGGATGTGAGCCAGCTGACAAACTCTCTGTCCGTCATCCTTCAGGGGGGTAATTCTGGAAGACATCTGTTTGTTTCTCAAGAGGCTCTAGCGGAATCAATTCTCCAGTGCCCACAGAATGACCTTGAAAGCTTTTTCCTTCTCCGCCTCCCTGCCTCACTCTTGTTTCCTGAGGTTATTTTACAAATAAATGATCTGCACCTGAGGCTCGGCTTTCAGGGGAACCCAAACTAAGATGCCAAGAAACAAGACGCTTGATTGTTTTTGAGCAGCCATTGTAGGAATTTGTATTGTTGCTATTCTTTGTTGAAGTTGTGGTTCATTATTTTTATTTTTAGAGATTTATGGAATACTGCAGTATTTGGTGTATATGATGAAGGCTATATGGAAACTACAACTTGCATTACTATCTAAAAGAAACTAAAGGGAAGTTAATGATATATAATACCACTCATTTGATAATCGGATAATAAACCCTTGAGGAGGAAATGAGGAACAATCCACTGACTGGGGAAGAAGATATGATTTGTAGATCCAGCTAGTGCTTGTGGTTTGACGCTGACGAAGTCAAAGATCTCTCTGGCTTCTGTATCCCTATCTTTACAATTAAGGTATTGAATGAGAGGGTCTCCACTCTTTTGTAGCTTAGCAATTGTATAGTTGGATACTATTCAAAATCCACAGTAAGGAACGTGTTTGTCCCCGGAGCTCAGAAGCAGTCAGGACCCACTTGTGTGGAAGCCAGGAAGCTCCAGGCTGGCTGGTCCTTTGTCCCCACTCCCCCTTGTAGAAATCAAGTATCGTTCTTCCTTGCTTTCACAGCACATTCCCTACTAAAATATCTGGCACCTGGTGGGTGCTCAATAAATGCTGTTTTAAAAGGAACTCCTACCATCTTTCAAAAATCTTTTCAAGGAACCCCTATCAGAAAGAGAATGGTCTTTGATGGGCATTCCGTTAGCATGATATGTTTCATGTTCATTTGCCATAAAACTGGAAGGAGCGTTAAGTAACTTTTAAATGATCACATTTTGTTAACAATTTCTGTGAAAATGTTTCATATAATGTGAATATGGCACTTACCTCCTATTGCTTTGTTTTATAGTTATTTGTGAGTTTTAACTGTCTTATTATAAATTCCCTTGAATTCAGTCATCACGTTCTAGCCATATGTATATACTACTAAGTACCTTCCACATAAGACACTTGTCAAATTTTTTCTGAAAAACGAAACAGAAAAACTGAGTAAAACACTGAGACTACTACATGCAGGAATTAGGACTCATTAGGAATGTGTCTGGGATATTTGAAAAGAATGTCTACAAAATAAATAGGCTTCTAATAAATTAGCTTTGAAATAATTTTCTTATATGAACCTTTTCATTAGCATGTTCATTGACTGACCCAAAGGATCAGCTGAAGATCACCTTTTAAAGAGTTTTTAGGTGACAAATATGAAATAATACATCTATCAAACTAAGCAAAGGCAAATACAATGTCAATCAATACAAAAAAGTACCAAAAAATCAATTCTCTCATAGTTATTAAAGGGAGAAGAAAATAAGACAGAAAGACAAATACATATTTCACTCATATGTGGAAGATAAACAAATAAACATGTAGATAAGGAGAACAGATTGGTGGTTATCAGAGGGTAGGGGGTGTGGGGTGGGTGAAAGGAGTGAGGGGGCACATGTGTATAGTGATGGATAAAAACTAGATTATTGGTGGTGAAAACAACGCAGTCTATACAGGAACTGAAATATAATAATGTACACATGGAATTTACACAATGTTATAAACCCATGTGACCTCAATAAAATAATTTTAAAAAAAGACATGTGATTAAGAGATGAGAGAGAGGGAGAAGAAGAGAGGCTACAGGAATGGAGGACGAGGGATAAATGAACACAGATTCCCAGCAATCAAGAGGAGTCATAAAGAAAGAGGATCTATGGGCTGGGGTGAGTGTCAGGTGTAGGTAGGTGGAGAAATTTTTTGTTGTTATTACAGGTTTTATGGAGATATAATTCACATACCATAAAATTCACCCTTTTAAAGTGAACAATTCAATGTGTTTTAGTGTATTCATGGTGTTACACAAATGTCATCACTATCTATTTTTAGATTGAAAAAATAAGAAGGAAACTACATACCCATTAGCAGTCACTTTCTATTCCCGTCCCTTTCCCCTGACACCACAAACTAGCACTAGACAATCCATCTACCGTAGGTTTACCACAGGAAGTAGCCCTACTTCCTGTCTCTGTAGGTTTACCAATTCCAAACACTTCTTACAAATGGAATCATATAATATGTAGCTTTTTTTCGCTTAGTATAATGTTTTCAAAGTTCATCCATGGTATAGCATCTATCAGTACATCATTCATTCTTATTGCCAAATAGTATTCCGTTGTACAAATTTACCACATTTTATTTATCTATTCATCAGTTGATGACATTTGGATTGTTTCCACTTTTTGACTATTATGAATAATGCTACCATGAACATTCATATACAAGCTTCTATGTGGATGTATATTTTCATTTCCCCCGGGTGCATACCTAGGAGTGGAATTTCTAGGTCATGTGGTAATTTTATGATTAACAATTGGATAAGTTGTCAAACTGTTTTACAAAGTGACTGCACCATTTTTAATTCCCATCGACAATGTATGAGGGTTCCAATGGGTCCACATCACTGCCAACACTTATCTTTTTGATTACAGCCATTGTAGTGAGTGTAAAGTGATATGTCATTGTGATTTTGATTTATATTTTTGTAATGACTAATGATGTTGAATATCTTTTTATGTACCTGTTGGTCATTTATATATCTTTAGAGAAATGTCTATTCAAATATTTTGCCCATTTTTAAATTGGGCTATTTTTCTTTTTATTATTGAGTTGTAAGAGTTTTTCGTATATTCTCTGTACAACTAGAAGTCCCTTATCAGATATGTGATTTGCAAATATTTCCTACCTTTCTGTGGATTGATTTTTTCACATTTTTTATAGTATCCTTTGAAGCACAAAAGTTTATAATTTTGATATAGTCTAGTTTATTTGTTTTTAATTTTGTCACTTGAACTTTTGGTGTTGTATCTGAAAAACCATTGCCCAACTCAAGGTCATGAACATTTACTCCTATGTTTTCTTCTAAGAGTTTCTTAGTTTTAGCTCTTATAGTTAGGTCTATGATCCACTTTGAGTTAATTTTTGTGTAAGGTGTGAGGTAGGGGCTTAACATCATTCTTTTGCAGATGGATAAGCTGTTGTCCCACCATGATTCATTGAAAAGACTGTTTTTTCCACCCTTGAATGGTTTTGGCACTGTAATAAAAAAACCAGTTGACCACAGATGTGGGGGTTTATATCTGGACTCCCAGTTCTGTTCCATTGATCTATATGTCTACACTTATGACAGTACCACATGTCTTGATTAGTGTGGTTTTGTGGTAAGTTTTGGAATCAGGAAGTGTAAGCCCTTTGGCTTTATTCTTCCTTTTTACAATTGTTTTGGCTATTTGGGATCCTTTGTTAATTACACATGAATTTGAGTATTGACTTTTTCATTTCTGCAAAGAAGCCAGCTGGGATTTTGATAGAAGTTGTGTTGAATCTGTAGATCAGTTTGGGGAGTACTGCCATCTTAAGAATGTTAAGTCTTCCAATCCTTGACGTGGGATGTCTTTCCGTTTATTTAGAAGTCTTCTTTAACTTCTTTAATAGGATTTTGTCACTTTTAGTTATGCTTTTCACTTCTTTTGTTAAATTTATACCCAGGTATTTTATTCTTTTTGATGCTATTGTAAAAATGATTATTTTCTTAATTTCATTTTCAGGTTTTTCATTGATAGCGTAAAGAAATACAGTTGATTTCTTGTATATTGATCTTGAATCTTGCAACCTTGCTGAATTTATTAGTTCTAATAGTTTTTTAGTGGATGCTTTAGGATTTTCTATATATGAGATCATGTCATCTGCAAACTGGATAGTTACTACTTCCTTTCCAATCTGGGTGGGTTTCCCCTTTTCTTGCCTAATTGTCCTGTCTAGAACCTTCAGTACAATGTTGAATAGAAGCGGTGAGAGTGAACATCCCTGTCTTGGTCTTGACCTCAGGGGGAAAGCATTCAGTCTTTCAACATTAAGTACGATATTAGCTGTGCTGATGACCTTTATCAGGTTGAGGAAGTTCTCTACTATTTCTAATTTGTTGAGTGTTTTATTATGATAAGGTGTTCCATTTTGTCAAATGTCTTTCGTACAATTTTGTTTTTTATTCTGTTAATACTGTGTATTACATTTCCTGTGATAAATCCCCCTTGGTTATAGTGCGTAATCCTTTTTCTATGCTGCTTCATACAGTTTACTAGTATTTTTTAAAGGATTTTTGTGTCTGTTTTCATAAGGGATATTGGTCTGTAGTTTTCTTGTGATGTCTTCATCTTTTTTTGATATCAGTGTAGTACTGTCCTTGTAGAATGAGTTAGAAATTGTTCCATCTTCTTCTCCTTTTTGGAAAAGTTTGTGAAGGATTGATTTTAATTTTTCTTTGAATGCTTGGCAGAATTTACCAGTGAAGCCATCCGGATTTGGGCTTTTCTACGTGGGGATATTTTTATTACCAATTTGATATCTTTGCTTATTATAGAGCTATTCAGACTTTCTGTGTCTACTTGAGTCAGTTCCAGTAATTTGCGTCTTTCTAATAATTTGTCCCTTTCGTCTATATCATCTCATTTATTGGCATACAGTTGTTTATAGTATTTCCTTTTAGTTCTTTTTATTTCTTAAAGTTGTTAGTGATTTCATCTCTTTCATTCCAGAGTTTAGCGATTTTTCTTCTCTCTACTCCCCCCTCTTTCTTGGTTAGTCTGGTTAAAGCTTGTTAATTTTGCTGACATTTAAAAAAAAAGAATTTGGCTTCATTGATTTCCTCTATCATTTTGCTATTTCCTACTTCATTTATCATCACTATAAGTTTCCCTCTGAGCATTGCTTTCATTGCATCACATAAGTTTTGGTACGTTGTGTTTTCATTTTAATTCTTGTCCAACTTTTATTATTAAATTGTCTATTCCTCCCTTCAGTTCTGTCAGGTTTTGCTTCATGTATTTTGAGGTGCTGTTGTTAGGTGTATATACAGTCATAAATTTCGTATCTTCCTGATGGATTCATCCTTTATCCATGTGGAACTCTTTCTTTACCACTAGTAACATTTTTGTTTTAAAATTTTTGTCTATTTTGTCAGATATATGCATAGCCACTACAGTTCTCTTTTGTTTACTATGTGCATAGTATATCTTTTTCAATCCATTTACTTTCAACCTATTTATGTTTAGTGGACAGTACTTTTTTATGATTTCAATGTTTTTAAACTTTTTAAATGATAATATAATGCTATTCACACTTTTCTTTTGATGTACAGTTCTGTGAATTTTAACACGTGTAGATGTGTGTAACCATGCCCATAATGGGATAGAAAATAATTCCATCACCCCCTAGAACTCCCTTGTGTTATCCTTTACATTCACACCCTTCCTGCAAACTCAATCCCTAGCATACAACGATAATCTCCCTAATGGGGAGTTCTTATTAACCATCATAAGTTAGGAATTCGTATTACATTATTATTGTTATCACTATTATTTGGCATTTGTTTTGTTGATTAACCACTGCTGATAGTCTTTTTTCTTCAACCCTTCTGAGGCTTTGTATTGAGCTATGTAACTACATCAGCATGAAGAGTTAAGGGCAGGTGGGGATTATTTTCTGGGCTGCAATATTGATTAGAGTTGTGTAAATGTAGAAGATTGTTAGAAGAGTTGACACAAAATCAAGAGGAAGCTGAGGCTTGAGTCTTACTTAAGGGCTAGCATTTTCCACTAAAACTGGGGACACTACTACGGTGTTGTATTACCTGATCTGAATGGTATCCTAGAAATTCAAGGTCTTTGCTGATAGCTGAGCACCAGCTATGCAATGGTAATGCATGTCCTAGTATGCCTGGCATCCTACCTCATTCTCCTCCTCCCCCAATGGCTCTGGAAAGCAAACGGAGTGTAACAATAGGAGTTCTGGAATGTTCCAGTGTGGGGCTGACCTTTGTATCATGGTTAATCCTTGTCTTCTCTTTTCAGAGAAATTAGATTAAGTTAAACTGGATAGAAACCTTTACTAGGTTACAGGACTGAACTGCTTTTCCCTCCTTGAAAATCCAAAGGATTTAACAGGATTTTCCCCTTCTCAACCCCTGCCCTCCGCCCTGACCTTCACACCTTCCCAACACTAGGGAAAGGAAGGAAGTTTTCCCTGTGGTTTTGCTGTGTGACGAAATGATGGGGCAGATTGATCAATGGGGAAAACCCCACGTGAGAACACGCCTTCTCTGTACATTCCCAATATTTACTATAAGTAGAGCCATCCCAAGCCCAGGCTGCTATCAGAGCATAACAGCGCTCTCAAGGTACTGAGTACCCAACATTGAGCAGGTCTATTCTTTGAGCTGAAAATGATGTGTGGCAGCAAGAGTTTGCTCCTGGCTGCTTTGATGTCAGTACTGCTGCTCCACCTCTGCAGCAAGTCAGAAGGTAAGTGCCACTCTTTCTGCTAGCACAGGAGGAAAAACTATTTTCATTCTCAGCTAAGCCTTGAGCTCGTCTGGGGGTCCGCAAGGGATGGAAGGCTGTTAGAAAGTCTTCAAAGGACAGTGATGGGTGTTGTCAGCACATTGGTGAGTGGAGGAAGGAAAGCTTACTGCTGCTGATTAGGATTTCCTTTATACTGTCAATCAATCCCAGCAGAGTTTGGAGGTGGGTGGACTCTTAGAGACCTCAAGCTCCAGAACAAGTTCAAAGTGCTGTTTCTGGGAGTGATGTAAGTTGTGTAACATTAACAGTGAAGGAAATGTAGGGAACACTTCCAACTTTCTCACCTCCCGACTAAATAGTATCAGTAAAGTTCAAAACTCATGATTCAGGGGTAGATTATAGCATTGGACTTTTTAAACCTTGCAAGGCCTGGGGGATATCACTTGCCAACTTTGAGATAACATCTATCCGTCACCTTACAGCAGGTTATAATTTAACTTGGGGGAGTGTCTTAGGACTGCTTTATTACTGAGAATCCATCACTTTTAGCAACAGCTACATTCCTGAAAATGCACATGTTGAACTTTTATGAGCAAAATTAAAAATTCCCATTAACTAATATTACAATTCCAAAGTGCTTTAGTTGTAGCTCTTATAAGCAACTCCTATAAATCACATTTTCCTTCTTGTCCTCCCCCTCCTCTCAATACTCATAGCCAGATAATAGATTAAAATCTGCCAATTTGTTCATTTTCTGAATTTGGAAGTTTATTTATAAGAGTTTCTTCAAGTGGGAGGTACTCATATTGTTGCGTGATTGTCAGTTTGTATTTTTTACTAAAGATACTCCTTTTATGAGAAGTCACATGTTTCTAAACTGTATTATTGAATCGAAATTTCCCAGTACACAAACTATTTTTTTTTAAGAGAATTGGACGCTATGTTGAATTGGGTCTCAAAGACATTGTAACTGTGCCTCTAAATAGTTTATTTACCATATAAATCAGATTCTAGGTTTTCCATGACTCCAAGTAGTTCCATAATACCTATCACAGAACAAGTTCATTCATGTGGACTCAATACCTTTTATTTCTTTTCAGCAGCAAGCAGCTTTGACTGCTGCCTCCGATATACAGCACATGTCCTTCATCCCAAATTTATCGTGGGCTTCACCCAGCAGCTGGCCAATGAAGCTTGTGACATCAATGCAATCATGTAAGTTACTAATTGATTTTAACTCAATTGCATCAAGAGTACATGGGAATTTCAGATATAAAAATTTTTGCCTTTTTGGAGTTTCATTCAGAAATAACTGAAGTAGCAAAGATAGATTTCTTTTACTAGTACAGATCTATTTCAAAGTCCACTTTAAATAGGACTGGAATAAGACAAAGCTTAGTTTTTTAAAAAAAGAATTTAGTTGAGTAGAAAATCACTTTCTAAGATAAACTTATAGGCTACTAAAATGCTATCTCAGGAAAATACAGAAGATATAAACTTTGAAATGATCATCTTATACCAGAAAACATTTGGCGCTGTATGTAAAGACTCAGTAATTATACTGTCACATATAATCTTCTTGATTTATACTGGATATTATACTTTAGAATGGTATAAGTTATTGATTAGATATATACATATTTCATGTAACCACCATCAACAAAATTAAATAACAATTCTAGGATTTTATCTCCCGCTATTGCACAACCATTTGTTAAACTGCAGAAGTTAGGGAGAATTGATTTCATTTTTTGCATTGAGCTTTATCAGAAGCAATTTTCTTCGTGCATTTTGTTTCACCTCTGAATGAAATAAATAAAATGTTCAGTGTGTAGAGCCATCAACTGGAATATGAAATTTCCATTGCACATTCTGTGAAAAAAGCCATTTAAAACCTCTTTAAGCACAAATCGAATTTTCTGATTCTTCAGCTTCTACACAAAGAAAAAATTAGCTGTGTGTGCAGATCCAAAGAAGAAATGGGTGAAACAAGCTGTGCATATCCTCAGGTATGGAACGTTCACAATCAATTAGCCTCTCTCCAAATGTGTGGGGCAAGGGCTTTGTGCAGAGTGGTGGATCACTGAGATTCTTTAGCCTGAAAATGGCATAATTTTTAAAGGGGAAATTTGAGTTGGACCATGAAAACGAAAATTAATTTTTTCCACTCATAGATCATTTCTATTATTTTAAAAATATTTTGTGTATGACATAATATATATTTTATTTATATTTTTTAAATTTAGTGATTTTTTGTGTAGAGCAATCTAAGTGATAGCCACTAGTTGATTGATTCTTGTTGCAAAGATGCCTACTATTTATATAATTTACAGACTACATGACATTTGATCGTTTGTTAAACACTGAAAAATAAACAGTTAAAAGAGATCAATGGTTCTGATTCACACTGGTGACAATAGAGAGGCGTAATAATGGACAGCAGTCACCTAACAGCAGGGTACCATAGACACTGAACTTGAAGACAAAATAAGTGTTCATATCCTCTTTCTGTCATTAGATAGCTGACTTATGTAGGGCAAGGTCCATCCTCTCTGAACCTCGATTACCTCATAAGCACTCTGAGCTGCTTGGCATTTGCAGATGTGATTCGGCAATGAGAGGCTATCTTTAGGTACCAAAGCCATTCCTGATAGCCAGTCACTCTGTCTTCACTTATTCTGTTGTCCTTTTTCTCTTTACAGCCAAAGAGTCAAGAAGATGTAAAAACTGATTCTCTCTGGAATGGAATTGGATACAGTCCAAGAGTGAAAAGAACCTGGCTGGAGTTGCTGGTTTCACTTGCACATCGTTCAGGGTTTAGCACTTATCTGACTCGTGCCTCATTGGACTTGTCCAGTTAATGAAGTTGATTCATATTGCATCATAGTTTGCTTTGTTAAGCATCATGTTAGAGTCAAACTCTATTTTATGTTAAGTTATTTATATATGTGCATTTTTTGTGTTTCGCTATTTAATGCTAATTTCCCATAAGCTACTTGGTTTAGTCTGAGCTATAAAATCATGTTTGGAGGAATGAGATCATATGGACTTTCTTCTAAGCAGGAAGTTATTTTTAAAAAACTGTTTAACACTCTTCTGTTTACTTACTTTTGTTTCCTAAAGGTTTTGTTGTAATTACCTTGTAAAAGAGAAAAGTGATGATGAGAAGAATAAATATTAAAAATAAAAGAACCAAAAATTGTTTGTTGATTGAGTTATACAGCATTTATTAAGCTGTATATTAAAAATATTTAAAGGTATAGTAAATATGAAAATTTTCTCAAAAATTGTATTTCCCATTTACTTCTTCCCCTGCCTTTATTCTCTGTCCCTCATGGTCCTGGACATCATTCTATATAAATTACAATGGAAAGATTTTTTTCTTTTTTTGATTTGAAATCCTCCAAAGCAAAAATTAGAAAGATTTTATATCTGAGATTCATAGTTCAGTGTTTGTTGGTATAAAACTTTTTAAAATAAAGAAATGTACCCATACACTTTGTGACTACAGGGACACAACCACCATTTAGAAAATACTTTGGGAAATCACTTAGTCCATCATTTTGCCACCACCAGGGAGCTAGGAATGGGCATCTCAGCCCAGGGACATTTCTAAACTTCGGAAGTCCTCCTGAGTCATCATTAAGTAGTTTCCAAAAAGAACATGACTACAGAGAGGAGCCTTAGAAATTAATTGCCTCACTAAGCATAGGAGAGACTTCCAATGTGTGAAACCCAGCAAGAACCCAGAAATAAGACAAAACGACAACATTCACTCCCCAGAGTTCCCGGAGCATCTCGACACAGTGCTCAGATTCCCAAGGCCACGAAGGGTTACTGGAGGCAGGCACACCGACAATGTGATGCAAGACTCACAAGTCCGAAATGCAGGGCAATGGTGGGTCATTTGGTGTATGGCCAAGATCTGGAAGTATCTCAAGAGGCTCTAAAGGCAGCTCTGTGCCCAGAAACAACAACATTGAGTCATCAGGGAAAGTATGCTCAATATCCTGTTGGTTCATTCACCAACCATGGGTTAGTACCTATTTCGTGCCAGGCACCGAGCCAAGTGAAGCTTGAGACACCAAGAGATAAAGTTAGGACATGGTCCTCGCTCCCAAGTAATTAAGACTGAGCAGTGTGGTGAGAGGGAGGAGACGGCGAGTAATTCAGCTGTTATAACACACGGTGGTGAGCACTTGGATAAAGAGCCACACGTGCTGTAGGGCATCCACAGCGAGGGCTTCCAGAAGGAAAGCATATTTGGTTGAACCGTATTTTTTTTCTTCTTTTCCCCAAAGCCCCCCAGTACATAGTTGTATATTCTAGTTGTAGGTCCTTCTAGTTCTGCTATGTGGGACGCTGCCTCAGCATGGCTTGATGAGCAGTGCTAAGTCTGTGCCCAGGATCCAAACTGGTGAAACTCTGGGCCACCAAAGCAGAGCCCGTGAACTTAACCACTCAGCCGTGGGGCTGGGTCCCTGGTTGAAGCATATTAAACAGCCAATATTCAATATTCTTTTTTTTTTAAAAGGTTTTAATTTTTTCCTTTTTCTCCCCAAAGACCCCCAGTACAAAGTTGTATATTCTTAGTTGTGGGTCCTTCTAGTTGTGGTGTGTGGGATGCCACCTCAGCATGGCTTGATGAGCAGTGTCGTGTCTGCACCCAGGATCTGAACTGGCGGAACCCTGGGCCGCAGAAGAGGAGCGCGCGAACTTAACCACTTGGCCACGGGGCCAGCCCCAATATTCAATATTCTTGAAGTATGAAGGTGACAACTGCATATGGTTCAGCCCAATACTTGAGCTGAAGGGCCAGTAGCCACCACCCAGTTGGAAAAGGGCAGCAGGGGCTGTTTGGAAATATCTGGGGGCATGTTTTAGTTGTCACAATGTCTGAATGTGGGCTACTATAGGCATTCAGTGAGCAGGAGACAGAGATGTTAAGCCTATCGGAATGCACAGGATAGTCCTGCACAATGAAGAATTTTGTTGTTGTTGTTAGTGCCATTGAATGATCCTGTGGACAGCAGAGTGGAGCCCTGCCCCGTCTTTTTGTGCCATCTTCTCACCTTCTAGCACTGTATCAAGAAATGCCCCACTCTACTCATAAGTTTCTCATGGCCAGTTGTTTTGGAAGTGGGAGACCAGGCCCTTCTTCCTAGTCTGTCCTAGTCTGGAAGCGCCACTGAAACCTGTCTACCGTGGGTGTCCCTGCTTATATTTGAAATACCCATGGCATAGCTTTCAGCATTACAGCAACATGCAGCCGCCACAGTATGACAATCAACAGATGGGCGGTGTGGCCCCCTAAGTGGGAAACGAACGTGGGCCATGGTGAGAAGAGCACGAAATCTTAACCACAAGACCACAAGGGTTGGCTAATGAAAAACCGTCCTACCCAGAATGTCGATTGTGCCACCAATTGAGCAATACTGGTTGAAGTGGAATGTTATGTAAAGAGTGGGGCTTAGGGTGGAGTAGTTGCAGATTAAGTGAAACTGTAACCTCAACTAAGTTTAGTGGTTTGAACTTGAATGTAGAAACAGTGGGGAACCACTGGAAAAGTCAAAGGAAGAGGAAAGAGAGGAGAGACAGATGATGGAAGCAGAGGCACCAGAGAGAGCTGCAATGAGTAAGGTGAGAATTCAATTTAAGTCACGGCAAAAAGAAAGGTGCAGAAGAGATGGGTTTGGGATTCCTGAGAATCATCCTGGACAGCCCTCACTCCTACCCCTTCCAGTCATTCCCTCTTGGAACAGCACAGCCAGAGAGGGCCATTGTCAGGGGATGACACATTTGGCTAACTGCTGGGAGGCCTCACCAGGCGAGCTCTGCAGAACCAGGAAAGTAGCATATTTTGTTACTGTTCTGAAGGTGTCTGAATCTTTTGGGGCCAGGAGTATTAATAACTATTAGCTGAGTTCCTGCAGACTGAAATTTTCAGGCCAGAAAGCCAATTTATTAAGCAACAATGAAAACATTCCAGTGTTAAGTGCATGGGCATAAGCAGATGGGCAGATCAGTGCATTCCCCTCATGAGGTCAAATTGGACTCACAAAGCCAGATTGTTAAGCCTGCAGTCAGAGTGCAGAGCAGAGTCTCAAACACAGTTTGAAGGTTTAATTCCTTAGTCTTACCGCGCTAACCATGTTCTTGGATTAGGGAAGTCATGCCCAAATCACAGCTCTTCTTTTTCTTTTTTTTCAATTTGCAAAATATATATCTTTCTATTTAATTTTCAGCTGAGATATAATTTACGTATAGTAAAATACATGAATCTTAAGCGTACAGCTTCATGAATTTTCGCATATGTACATAGCTGCGTGGAAACTCTGGGCCATTCAAGAGATTAAATGTTTCCAGCACCCAGAAGGCTCCCTCATGCCCGTTTACCTCGTCCAGTCCCAGGCTAACAGCTGTTCTGTCTTATTTTGCAATAGATTAGTTTGCCTCTTCTTGATATCATGTAAGTAAAACTATATGGAATGTACATTTTGGTGTGTGGCTCCTTTCACTAGCATCTTCTGTCTTTTTAACTTATTTTTAATTATACGTGTAATACATGAATTCGTTCTCATTCTTAAATTCGAGTTATAGTGAAGGAGCGAAGGCCTCCTATAAACTTCCATCAAGGCCCTTGCCTCTCCAGACATAACTCTACAGGATGGCTTTTACTCTTTCCTAGTCTAATAGGCTTTTCCATTTGCATAGTCCTCATGAGAGCACAGATTTGCACCACTAATTTATAATCAGAGTCTATCCTTTCTCACTGGAATTAATCTCTGATCACCTGAGCGTTTTTGAGGTTTTTAGTCATATATTTTCCCAAAGTCTTTCGTATAAAACTGCTAAAGCCTGACCATAGCCATAGCCCTGATATGTGGATTTGATTTGTTGTATTCTTAGGATGTCTCCAAATTCCTCAGCACTTCATCAGCGCTTCCCATTAGTGTCAGTTGTCATTAAGAGGTCAAATAAGATAACTATGGGATAATCTCTTTTGACTCTGGCAATTGACTCTATGGGTCATTGGTATATGTAGGTCATTGGTGATTTGGAAAGTAGTGCCTTGAAGAATGAGTAGTGACAAGTGGTTTGGCAGTGAAAGTAAGAGGAGATGAAAACCAGAAGAAGAGCTTTTTTTCCCCCCAAGGTGGAAAAATATTGAAAGAGTTAAGAGAGAGAGAGAGATGTTGAGAAGAGATTGAAGATATTAAAGGGTTGAAGATTCTGAGAGGAGGTTAAATTGTGGTTCAACTTCCCTCAAGAGGTGGGAGAAATGGTTTCCAGAACATGAGTCAGTTGAGGTATCTCTTCTTTTGAAACAAGAGGCACTAAGAAAAGAGTGGGAGTAGATAGAGAGAGGTTTATGATTTGGCGTGCAGGAAATTGTTGGAGTTCGCATCAGGTGGTCTTGCTTTTCTTGGGGAAAGACTCACTGTCTTTTGAGAGTGATGAGTGAATAGACAGGGGTGGGACTTTGAGACGAAAGGGGAAGCTTTGAGATAGCCAGCGAAGGACACAGGGACACGCTGAAGGGTTGTTCAACTGTGTTGCGGTTTTACTGAGGTCAGAGATAATCAATGTGCTGGGCCTCCAATCAACGTGTGCCAGACAGCCTGCTGCAGCTTGGGTGTAAGAACAGAGAACTAATTAGATTAGTTCAGGCTTAGCCTTTGCCCCTGGATGCAGTGCAAGGAAAGAACAAGAGAGTCAACAATGAGGGTGGAGAGAGGGGTTGAAGAGGTGAACCATGGCATGTAGACCAGAGAAAAGGAGATGACATCCAAAGGTATCTGAGAGACTAAGATAAAATGGAGAAGCCCTCAGAGAAAAGACTCCAATGTGGTCAGTGAGTAAGAGAGTGAGGTGGGCTGGAGGTTGAGGGGAGGCTCCAGGAGCCAAGGTATGGAGTCCTGGTATGACTGTGTGTGTGTGGCTCAAGTGGAAGGGGGATTGGAAGGCTGCCAGGTTGGATGGGCTGTCCACTTGGATTTTTCTCCCCACCTTATATTAAGGAAAGTAGAAAAGCATATAAGGAGCCCCCGTCACACACCTCCAACAAACTAATGGCCGTCTTGTTACTTCTGTACCACCCAACTCACTTCTCTCCACTTATATCCACTGAATTACTTTGAATCAATTCCCAGATATCAAATTATTTTGTATATATATATATATATATATATATATACACACACATATATATATATGTATATATGTATAATCAGGGGCTTTTAAAAACACAATTTCATTACCATAGATGTAAAGATCAACACCAATTCCTTAATGTCACCAAATATCCAGTCAGTGTCCAAATTTCCCTGTTTGTTCCAAAAAAAGATTGTTTTTAATTATTCATTTTGCAGTTGATTTGTTTGAATGAATATTCAAATAAGGTTCACACACTGCATTTAAAAAATTTGTTTCTTTTCACTTTTAATCGATTTTTCTTACCACCACCCCCACCCTCTCTCTTTTCCTTTGCAATTTATGTTTTGGAGAAACCAAGATGTTTGTTCTATAGTTTTCCACCTTCTGGGTTTTGTTGATTGCATTTTTCTTGTGTCATTTAGCATGTTTCTCGACTCCTAGCTACAAATAGAGGCTGGGTTGAAGATTGATTGGCAGAGGGAAACAAGACCACTTTAGAAGTGGCATTGTGCCACATGGGTATAAATTTGCCTAAACTGATGTCAGCAACAGGAATGAAAGGGAAGATTGTGAGCTTGTGCCAAAGTCTTCAAGCAACATGAAAAACTGCTCAAGACCTTCAACTGACAGCCAGAGGCAGGGGAAGTAGATGGTTTAATGATGTACATGTACTTCAAAAGAAGAGACAGGGAAGGTGTGTAGGAATAGAGAAGTGCCATCATGGAAGCACAAGAAGAGTAAGAAGTGCCACTTATTCCTGGCACTGTGATCGTCTTGAGAAGACCATAGGGAAAGTGATGTTCTTGCTATAGACTCAGGTTTCAACGGAGGCAAGGAGATAGGGGAGTGAAAGATGAAAGGACAGGGAAGAGTTGCCAAGGAAGGTCAGAGTGGGACATGATGGAGATGAGTTGGGGGCACACAACAGTATTGGGATAGAAGCATGAGAAGTACAAGAAAGGAAAGATGAATGCAAGGGTTTGGGTTTGGGTAGTAATCACGTCATTAATAACATCTAGACTAGTAAGCATTATGTGCTAATATCACTTGCTGACATTGCTAATGTATTACCTTATTCAAACATGAGGTAGGTAGTATTTTTATCCCCATTTTGCAGTTAGAGAAACTGAGGATCAAGGGAATTAAGGAATTTACCCAAGCTCAGACAGTCTTTAGAGACATGATGGAATTAGCTGGTGTCAATTTTCCAACCAGGCATCTGGCATAAAGATGTTTCTGTGCCAGTGAAGACAACAGCATCTGTGGTATCTGATGCTCCTTGATTTTGGTTCTTTTGTTGGTACTTTGTAGTCTTTATAGTCATCTGTATGCTCTTCTGATTTAGAAGGTATCAAAGTCCTAGAACATAGAACATTTCAGACTTTTTTTTTTGTATCAAAAGACTTAAAGTTTTGTTTCTTCAAGGAGAAATCTCCAGTTGTGATATGGGCACCTTCTCCCTCAGCAGTACCAGACACATGTCACACTGTTGTGATTTTCTGTCTCATTAAATCATAGTTTATTGAATAAAATGTATGCTTTTCACTGTTTCATTCATTCAATCAACAGATTTATTGAGCACCTTCTTTGGGTCAGGTACCTTTCTGGTGCCTGGGGATGAGCAAGACAAAGTCCTTGCTTTCATGCAACTTATAGAAGGAGAGACAGAAAATAGATAATCACATAAATGTACAATGTGAAAGAAAAAAAGAGTCAGAAAAAGGGATAAAGACTAGGGGGTGGGGATGGAGAAGTTCTCCATATCTATGAAGTGTCTGTCACAATTTACTCTCTCAGAAACAATGCCCATGACTTATGCTTGGCTGAGAAAGGAACCCAGATAAGATAAGGAAGCCAAGTATGATTAAAGCTATCCAAGAGTATGGTCTTCATTCTCTGAGATGAAGTAAGGTCTGTGGCAGACTGTTGCACTAGGCTTTGGTTTACTCTGCCTGAAAGGGTAGGTCAAGAATTAGAATCCCTATGGGGCTGGCCCCGTGGCCGAGTGGTTAAGTTCGCGCGCTCCGCTGCAGGCGGCCCAGTGTTTCGTTAGTTTGAATCCTGGGCGCGGACATGGCACTGCTCATCAGACCACGCTGAGGCAGCGTCCCACATGCCACAACTAGAAGAACCCACAACGAAGAATACACAACTATGTACCGGGGGGGCTTTGGGGAGAAAAAGGAAAAAATAAAATCTAAAAAAAAAAAAAAAAAAAAGAGAATTAGAATCCCTAAGACTGTAAACTATTCTTCATTGGACTGACTTTCCTACTGAGTGTCAAGCCTCCAGTGGAGGATAACTCAAGTTAGGAAGTTAAATACGTCTTCAGACTGTGATTTGGTGTTTTAATTAGCACAGAGCAACATTTATATCCACAGTGTGGTGATTTTGCAAATTTGTTTGCTTGCTATGGCTCACACTCAACTGAAACCAACAAACAATGATTATAAACAAATCTGGTACAATAATTTGGTTATAGAAAATGCTACCCACGCTCTAGCATGGTACAACATTATTCTCCATTCCTTTAATTATTACAACGGAGGCATTTTTAATTGCAAATGGTCATGAGTTTGGGAGGTTGGCATGGAAAACTTTTTTCACTTTTCTTTTTCTGGCTCCCTTCCCTCTTCACTTGAATATCAATACTCTTAACAGGGATATATTGTTTAAATTCACCTAAATTCTTGGCAATGAGGAAAGTTTTGGATTTAGATTCATTCAAACTCAGGCCATAAGAAGCTAGAGCTTCAGAGGCCCAAATCCAGGCAAAGCAAGAACTGCTGGATTTCTGAGTCATGAAATCTAGAGGCTGATCCAGGTAGGTATAGGATCCAAAGTGATGGGACTGTTATGAGCTGAATTCTGATCCCCCTAAAATTCATATTTTGAAGTCCAAACCCCCAGCACCTCAGAACGTGACTGTATTTGGAGACAAGGTCATTAAGGAGGTAATTAAGACTAAATGAGGTCATGAGTGTAGGTCCTAGTTTACCTGGAAGCCTTATAGGAAGAGGAAATTTGGACACAGACATGCACAGAGGGCAGACCACGTGAAGACACAGGGAGAAGGTGGCCAGCTACAATCCAAGGAGAGAGACCTCAGGAGAAACCAACCCTGCTGACACCTTGATCTTGGACTTCCAGCCTCTTAACTGTGAGAAGATTAATTTCTGCTGTTTAAGCCTCCCTGTCTGTGGCATTTGTTTTGGCAGTGCTGACAGATGAACACGGGGGCCGAGAGGAGCAAATGCACGCTGAGCCCAGGTCCTTTGGGATTTAGCACAAGGATTCATAAATTCACACTTAATGTGGTCCGTAAAAACCATGTTTTTGTGCAAGATTTTCAGTTCCTTATGTGAATTCTTCTGCCATGGAAATCTCCTCACATCTATCTTATCCCTGATTTGAGATGGAACTATGTTCATTGAGTGGAATAGTCCTGGCAAGACTTATTGATGAAAGCTCCCTCTCACCTAAAATATTTGGCAGCAATTTATTCATATCTTAAGGCAGAAGCTGACACACATGGTTCTTCCCTGAAAAATGTAAAGGGAATCATTGTGTCCCCCTACCCTGTCCTCAATAAGGAGAGTATCAGGAAATTCTCTTTTCTGTTTTACGGTACACCCAATGGCTTAAGCTTGGCATTTTGTTTAAGACGTGTAGGGTAGAAGTTCCAAATATAGAAAGATTAGGTGGCATCTGTCTCCTTTAACTAAATCAAATCGTGAGTAATCGCAATGATGGCCTTGACCTTTTGTCAACCAGTTCCCACAGCTCCCTGGACTGGACATGTCGGGTGCAGTCTCATCTGGCCTGGATGTTGCGTTTCACTTGTTGCAGGGATTCCATTTTCCCAGTTTCCACCCTCAGGGTTCCATGCCAGGGCTTGCCCTGCCGCCTGCCTCTTCCTGCCGCCACCACCCTGCTCCGCTCAGCTCTGACGGTGTCTGGGCCTGACCCGGCCCGCCCCTCCTCCTGCTCCACTGCAAAAATCGCCTCCGCAGTCTAGATGTGAAACCTGCCAGCAAATGAATCAGCCTAGCTGGGAAATTCAGTGGAGTAAAGGGATGTTTTCCCTTTTACAACTAAGGGGGGTAAAAATATTGTACTCCAAAGACAAATTAACAAAAAATCCCGACAACAAAAACCTAAATCACACATTTTAACCTACGATTGAGAAGGAGGAAGAAGCGTTTATTTATTTATAAACCCATAAAAGCACTGCCTGTAATAGCAATGCTATAGATGTTAAGGGAATAGCCCTGAGTCCTTCCTGGGCCTTGCAGAAGGCATCCAAGATCAGGAAACACAGGAGCTGAGCCTGTGAGGATGAATTTCAGGTAGTTTCAGGTGGGGAAGGGCATATATGGGCACAAACGTGCATGTGCTAGTATGTATATGTGTGCGTGCAAGTCGCAGGAGTGGCTGGAGATCAGGGTGGAAGAAGCAACTGCCACATTAAGGAAGTGACATCATCCCTGAGACAATGAAAACCCGGCCAAGGGACACCAGCAGCGAGTGACATGGTCAGACTGGGCTGACTCCTCTCTGAGGACAGCTGCTTCTCTTCTTGCTACTTGTGCCCATTTTTCCCATCTGCTTTGCTTTATTTTTTAATCTCATACAGTCTTCTAACTTCTTGATTCCTCCCTTTCCTTTCCATCCATCAGCAGGCTTCAGTTCTTTCCGCAGCCAGTCTAAACCCAATGACATTTCACCAAAACAATTCTCCTGTCAATACGCTTGTCTCTCTGCTCTCTTGTGCCACACTCAAGCTACAAAACTGCACGAGTGCTTCAGTCCAGTCTTTCCTCTTCTTGACGTGTGAACAGCTAAGTCCTAGCAGCAGAGCTCCACAATCTGAGGTCTGGTGCTATTGCAAATTCATGTCTTCCAAGTTAACTGGCTTTCACTCTGGCTGTCAAAGTAAAAATTGCACTGGGCAAAGTTAAATAGGCAAAGATGACTGCGTTCAAGGTTACTGCAATAGGTGAGAGACGTGAGAACTACAATCTGGACTCAGTTCCATTAAAACAAAGGGCAGGAGAGTTTTTAAGAGCTGGGATAGGGTACCATAGTCCATCTGTGTCTGCTAATTGGCTTTACCCAAAGGAAAGGTAAACTTTCTTGTATCTTCATGACAGGAGTTGGGTTTGTAACTTGGAGCAAGGGGCCCACTGAAGTTAGGCTCCAGCCCTTTCACAAAGGCTGGGAGGTAGGGGCAGTATCATCTTTGATGACAACGTTTCTTCCTTGGTGCGGACTCCAGGCCAGGGCTTAGTTTGGAGCTGCCATGGGATGCCCATGCACAGCTCCCTACAGAGTGGTCCTCTCAGCTTTGTTTCCTTCTTCACATGGAACATGGAGTTCCTCCGATAGGAATCCTTGGCTTCTCTTACTGACTTCCCAGAGCCAGCCTGCGACCCTTCTCAGGACCTTGCTCCAAAACTTATCCCTTCTTTGCCCTGTTTCTTCAATATTTTCCTCTCCTCTGGCTATTTTCTTTGTTTGTATGTTTTTGTTGTTGTTAAATAAACTATAAGTACCTTCTTCCCCAGTCTCATCCCTAAGGCTGACTCCTCTCTGTCAGTCAATCTGTCTTTCTCTATTTTCCCATCACTCAAGTTCAAAACCCCAAAAACCATCTGACTCTTTCCTTGCCCTTAGCCCTCCACCCCCACTGCTAATCAGGCACTAATCCTGCTGATTAGGGTTTGCAACAGTTGTCATCTCTGCTCTTTATTTCCATTCTCACTGCCCTCACCTCCTTCCTGTGGCTCTCACCACCTAAGAAGTTGCCCAGCCTCTAATCTCCTCCCATTTGAATATGTCTTGCATATTATTGCCATATTTATCCCCAAGAATTGACTTTATTGTTTTGTCAATTATAAGTTGCTCCTGGGTCTCCACTAGCTACCTATCTAGTCCCCAGCCTGGAATGCAGGGACCTCCATGACCCAGCCTCTTCCAGCCTCTTGGAGTGGCTCGTGTTCCCTGTATTTCAGTTACACCAGCTTCCTTTCCTTGACTTGGGCAAAATTTGCCACTTTCTATTGACACATCGCTCTTTACAGCTTCACTTAGAATGCTGTCCTCACCCCTATCTAGATCAAGACCCAGCTCATTTGCTTCCCCCTACATGAGCTGTTCCCAGATCAGTCCTGCCAAAGCTACATACTCATCCCTCTGAGCATCTGTAGCACGTTATGTCCCATCCAGTGATGGAGAGTGTACCTCATTCTCCCACACGCTGTACCTACCATGTGTGCTTCATCTCTGCACTGTGCTGGGCTTTCCCTTAGGTGAAAAGCATTGTGTTGCTTCTACCTCTCTGCATTTCTTGTAGTGCCTAGGGTAGGGCCTGGCACCTAGAAGGTGCTCTTTGGATAGCTTTGAATGGCTAGCAAATCTGCTTGATAATTTACAGCAAAAACCAGCACTCGTTCATAATGGGTGGAAGTATAACTCAATACGTTTTAAAGACAATTTTTCAGGATGCATCAAAAGCCTTAAACATGTGCATACATATTTCATAGTATCTCTATTTCCTGGGAATTTATCCTAAGGAAATAATGGTGTAAACGCCTAAATATGTATGGATAAAAATGCTCATACAGTGTTAAAAGAGGAACAATCAAAATATCCAACCATGAGTGATAACTTTAATACCTTATGGTTGCATACTTATATATACTCACTATGTCCATGGATGGTTTTTAGCTGGTGTCACCTATGATTGTTAAAATTATCAGAATATTTCTCTACTAATCAGTAAAGTTATACTGCCTTGGACCTCCAGTCACCATCCCAACTCCTTCCCCAGAACATCCAGAATTTTCCACAGTCCAGAAACCGAAGGGAGAACTGCCTCAAGCAGCAGGATCCTGTGCATAGTGACAACGAATATCCCTCTGTCATCCATGATCCTCCTCAGTTTCCACACTGCCGCCCGCTTCTTGTCCTCTACATTGCAGCTCTAATATCATCTCTGCAGAGAGGCCTTTTCTGGCCACCAGACCTAAGTTGGTTTTCCCAGTTATTTGTTTCATAGCACCTTGTAAATACTTAGATTCGTTGGCAAGCAATTGCCTCTCTTTTCACATTTGTAAAGTGGGGGTAATTATAGTACTTGTCCTGGAGGGTTGTTATGAGGACTAAATGACTTTGTACTTGGAACTGTTCCTGGCACCTAGTAGGCACCCAGTTGTTACCATTCCTGACGCTTGCACTAGCTGTACTTGTTTTATTCATTTATGTATCCATTAGCTGGTTTCTTGACCATTTCCTGCAACTGTAATATAAGTTTATTAAAGCAGAGGTCTCTTCCTGCTTGCTCGCTACTGTATCCCCAGCACCTAAAACAGTGTCTGCACATAGGAAATTCTCAATAAATAATAATTAAATGAAATTATTTCTGTAAAATACTAAGCAGGTGTGTGTTCAGAGTATATGTGCATATAGACAGAGGAAATCTACAAGAAAAAAACATTGTTTGTAGTATGATCTTAAATATATTGGAAAAATATTTATGTATATTCATAGGAAAAAACTATAAAGGGAAACACCAATCTGATAATTTCTTAGTTCTATGCTTTGGGAATAATTGGTAAATTTTGTTTTCTTCTTAACACATTTTTCTTCTTGCAATATTCTCTACCATGTACATATACTAATTTTACAGCTAGAAAAAAGTCTTTAAAAAAGAACACCATCTAAAGTTTTGATGGAACATCTGGACTTGTAAAAATAGAAAGAGCCACTTAGTCTCATCTCTTACTTGTTAAAAATATAAATCCCCAGAGATTCTGATTTATTAGATCTAGAGCGGGGTCCAAGAATCTCCATTTCTACAAGTGCCTAGCTGATTCTCGTGGTTAAGTGAATTTGGTTCCTGGGAAAAGTCCATGAGCGAGGGAACACGCCTGCTCATTGCTATGGAGGTTAGGATTATTAGCTTATAGAAGTCCTATCTGAATGGGGTCCCTAAACTGGGAAGTGGATTAGGGAAAAATAAAAGTTGATTCAGGCAAGAAAAATTTTGTTTTCTTCCCCAAGGACTTGCCTTCCTCATCTGAAGGGTGAGCTTTCTCTTCCTACACAATGAGATCAAGTCATTTCCCACTTCAAGGTGGTGCCATGTAGGACATGTCCACCATGGAGACCATGAGAAGGAGTGAGCTATCCAGGCAGGACGAGCATCCAGGATTACATGTTCAGGAAGAGGTGAGGCTGAGAATCAAGCCCAGGTCAGCTTGGCCTCCAAACTCATGCCCTGAGAGCTTCTGAAGAGAATGAGCCCATCAGATTTTGATAGCATTCCAGCCACATGTAACATATCCAGAGTGGGAGCTCCACAAAAACAAAGACCCTGTTCACTACTCTATCCCAGAGTTCAAAAGAGTGCCTGTCATGTGCCGGGTACTCAGGAAATACCTACTAGTTAATGAATGACCGGCAGTTCGCCTGCTTGACTACAGTACAATAAATGTATGCTTTTCTTTATGTGTTTTGAACAACTTAATTAAGTATTTTGTTTTCCTCTATGAGTTTACTAGTCCTTTTTGACAATCACTATTTTAAGAAGCAGGGCAAATTTCCTTGTCAAACTCTGAAATCCTGATATCCTATTTATCAGCTGCAGAGTCTATATGAAGTTCTTAACCGAGAACTTACTTCTTAACAGATCCAGATAAGTCTCAGTTTATTTATGTACTAATATAAATTCTCTACGCTAAAGGTCAGAGGTCAGGCTATTCCTGTGATAGTTAACTAACATTTAGCCATTCAGTCTTACGGTGTTCAGAGAACTCAATATATTTGATACCCAAGGCGGGATGAGAAATTAAAAGAAATTGGACACAGCTATGGTCTACCTCTGTCGTCAACAGAAAGCAACACCCCACATGTCAGTATCAGAGTTGAAATATTGGGAGTGGATGGGCTTCCATTCTCAATTTCTCAGGTGTTGTTGGAAGAAACTTCGCTCTTCGACAATCACTTGTCTCTTTCAAAATTACAGATTTTTGTTAATTTTTTGTTGTTTTGCTCCGTTTTCTTGTCCATCTTTAGTCAACTCACCAACTATTTATGTTAGAGTTGGATCCACAGAAGGAGTAAGGTTAATGAGCATCTCAAGAGAAAGCCCCAGTGAAAATTGAAGAAAGATTAAGTAGAGAAATGAACATTGGAATTTATCTGAAAAGAGGCCTGAATACCTCGTTAAATACATTACTCTTGGCTCAGCCAACAACTGAGTGAAACACCAAGCTAAGGGCCTCTGAAGCCACTTTTTTTTCAATGTCATTATTTCTAAGTTGTGCCTTCTACTCTCAGTCTAATACTGCATCTTGTAATTTCATAATTCTATGATATACTATTTTGAGATCTTGTTTTGGTATATTAACAGTATCTGGAATGTGCCTTAAGCAAATAAAAACATTTTTAAAGGACTTAGTAGTATAACATATACTATTATAAGTTTAATATACATTCTGTAAAGTAAAATGTGGGTTTTCACAATTCAACTTGGACATTTACTTTATTGCATAGTTTTGAAAGAAGTTATTTCATTCTTTCCATGAAGGTGGCTTCTCTTGGTACAGAGTTCCTACAAGGTTGATCAATTACTGCAGATGATAATGTAATACGTAGGAGAGGAAGTTGGGAAATATCAAAATGTCAGCACTGAGATTCTTGTATCAGATGGCAGATGGGGCCTAGTGACATCTATAAGCCTTTATACCTTAAAATCTTACACACCTGTCTGTGGACTTCCAGGCGAGGCAGTTTGCATAATAATCACCTGGAGAGATTTAAAAACTATATCCTAGGCTCCACCTAGAAAGATTTTTATTCTGTAGGTTTAGGGTGGAGTCAGGTGATCTATTTTTTTCTCAAGTATCCAAGGTGGTTTGATGTTCCAGATTTTGGAATCTCTGCCCAACTGTAAATTCCTGTTATTTCAAAATATCTTATTTTTTTAAGATACTTGTTTCTCAGATTCACAAAATGTCATCAGAGTTTAGCGTGAACAATGAAAACTACTTTAGGTATTTTAATCAAAAAAGGTTTTAATAGAGGAAAATACATCTTACAAAATTATTGGAAGGGCTGAAAGAACGGGTTCATAGTTAGACCTCCAGGAATAATTCTAAAAACATAAAAAATTGACCCACCATGAGAGCCACGCTGGAATCAAGAGTATTGAATGAAGTCACCAACTGCTAGTGGTGGCATTGCTGCCACCACTTCAACCACCTCTAGACTATCTAGAAACTGGAAAGTGGACACCCATAGCTGCAGTCCACGGATTAGAAAGCCTCATCAAGAGACCCCAATAGTTCATTACCCTTGAAGCTGGAGATGGCCGTAGAATGCTTGCTAGAGAAACCTCATGTTTATATGGCTTTGCCAGACAGCAAAAACAGAAAAAAGAGTTATAAAGATGACCCTACCTTGTTTCTACATCCCACATCTTGAACTAGTACATCTAATAGGCAGATCACTTCACATCCAGCCCCCTAGCTGAAAGGGAGTTCGCAAAATGTTGCTTTAGCTTTCCAACCTCTCCAATTAGAAGAAAGAAGATAGAGCAGAGACCGAATGAGACAATCCGTAATATCCACCACATGGGGACAACTAAGGAGCCTTTGGTACAACGGGCATTTCTAAGAAGTGGGGCCAATTCACTTGTCTGACTGTTGTGGGGGATATAAATAGGAGTATGTCAGGAAGCATGCAGAGGAATTTGGGATTTGATCCTCAGCCACTGAAGGATGAATAACATGACCTGATCTTGTTTGAAAGATCATTTTGGCTGCAGCATAGGATGGATTATGGAAGACCAGGATGAGAAGCCAAGTACCCTGTGTTATTCACTGTGAATGAAACCAAGATTTTGCTGAGTGTATTCAAATAATATTATTTTAAATACATTTTGGCTTGATGCTATCTTATTCTTAAATTATGCTCTCTGCTATGAGCTTAAAGCGATTATTTTATTCATGATTACTTATTCTTTTTGTTAAAATTTTTTATTGCAAAAATCTTCAAACATACAGACAAGTTTGAAGGCTAGTATGATGAACTTCACGTACCTAACAACTAGGTTTTTTTCTTCTTCTTCTTCTTCTCCCCGAAGCCCCCCAGTACATAGTTGTATAAGGCCCCCAGTCTAGTTGTAGGTCCTTCTGGTTGTGCTATGTGGGAAGCCGCCTCAGCATGACCTGTTGAGTGGTGCCATGTCCACCCCCGGGACCCGAACCGGTGAAATCCCAGGCTGCTGAAACGGAGCACACGCACTTAAACCACTCAGCCATGGGGCTGGCCCCAAGTTTTAAAATTTGTAAGCGTATTGCCATATTGTTATCTTGTTCTTTCTCTCTCTTTCTCTGATTATTTAGTTGAGTTGTTCAAAGTAAGTTGCAGACATGATGCTACCTCACCCTAAAAATTTAGCACGCATCTCCTAAAACACTGAAATTCTCCTCCATAATCCATAGGTCAATATCACACCTAATAAAATTAACAATGATTTTCTAATATATCTAGTGTTTAGTTGATATTATACTTACCCAAATTGTGCTCCAGATTTTTTTGGCTATTTTTTTCTTCCAAATTAGTTTCCAGGAAAGGTTTATACATTGCTCTTGTCGATTTTTATCTCTTTTAATAGAGAAATTGCTCCAGACCTCTCTCGCTTACTTTTTTCATCACATTGACTGTATGAATAATTATTTATTTCATCAAACTGGACATTCTACATTTGATGATTGTTTCTTTTAATTTAACTTATTCTCTGTCTTCTGTATTTCCTTTAGACTGGAAGTTAAATCCATAAACTGATTGCATTCAGGCAAAATTTTCTGACACAATTTCCTCAGTGAGGTTTATATTATATGCTTCCCTTCACAAAATACGTAATACCAATTTGTCCCCCAATCAGTGATGCTAATTTGGTCACTTGGCTAAGATGGTGACTGACATCTCCCCATTGTAAGGAAGGTATTTCCCCTTGAAAACAGTATGCAATCTGTGAGGCGATACTTTGACATTATGCTGATATCCCCAGTATAACTTACCTAGCAGTTTTACATCCACTGATGATCCCTGCATGAATCAATTATTTCTTTTGTGGTTGTAAATATGTTATTATTTGTTCTATGTTTTTAGTTGGAATTCTGCTGTAAAGAAAGGCTTCCCCTCAGCATCTGGGATAATCTATAATTCTTCCCCCAAAGTTATTAATTTTCAGAGCAAAGATTTATATGATAGACACTGCCAGTGATAGCAAATGCTTACTTTTCCTCTTTCTTTGAGTAGTAGGATGGATTTTTATTTATTCAATGTGTCACAATCATTTACTTTTTGTGGAGCCCATATTGTCCTAAAGTTTGATTCCTGTCCTTTAGACATGTACCCACTCATCTTTGAGCATTCCTTGCTTTCTTGCACTTTGTTTGCCTCAGGCCTGGAATTGATTGTTTCTCCAAGAAGCGATAGTTACATTTGTGGGTTGAGGATGGGATATGGAAACCGAGATCTGTGTTCTATAAGGTACTGATTGTAACTAGGTCTACTGCTTCTAACACCTTCAAGGGGAGAAAAACTAGGAAATACATTTCTAAAAGCATATGAGTCCATATTGATATTTCCAGTTAAAATCTGATATTACAGATTTTCCACTCAGCTTCTTGGATTTCAGTTTTGATTTCTGTCCTTTTACACTGTCAGTTGTGGCTCCTAAAATAACAATAGAAATATTTGTTTGCTTTATCCTACAGTATGTATGAAATAGTTTCAAAATAACAGTGGAAATATTGCTATTAATAATAAGCCCAACGAATGAGGTTTATCATTTCTTTTTAGATCTATCTAGAGTATATCCACTAAGTTTGTACAGACTGCTGTGTTCAAAAATCACTTGAAATAAATATTTTTCTCTGTGCTGTTATCAATTTGACAAATGATTAGCTGCATTTCTTTCTTTGTCCTTTTTATTTTTGATTTAATTATTTCTCTAGCCTTTTATTATAAAAAATTTCCAAACATATAGAAAAGTTGAAATAATTGTACAGTAAACACCCATATACCAACTCACTACATACTGTCATTAATGTTTAACTCTATTTTCTTCATCTGCTAAATCTACCCGTCCATCAGTCTGACTTATTTTTGATACATTTCAAAATAAGTTGCAGACATTAGTAGTGTCAATCCCCAAACATTTCAGCCTGCCCGCCATTGACTATGGTTTCCAGTGGTTTGTTTCCAGTACTTCAGTTCTTTTTTAACAGTGACTAACATTAAAGGGAATGCACAAATCTTAAATGCACCATTCCATGGGTTTTGACAAATGCATACACATGTAATACAAACTCCTATCAAGATATATTCTCTTTTGTGTTAGATTTCTTTCACTCGGCGTGTTTTTGAGATTCACTCACGTTGTAGCATGTATTAATAGTTCATTTCTTGTTTATTGTTGAGTAGTATTCCATTGCATAGATATATCACAGTCTGTTTATCCTTTCCTCTGTTCATGGATATCTAAATGGTTTCCTGTTTTGGGTTATCATGAATAAAATGGCTGTGAATATTCTTGTAAAGTCTTTTTGTGGACACATATTTTCATTGCTCTTGGATAAATAGGTAGGAGTGAAATTGCTGGGTCAGAGGGTAAATGTATATTTAATTGTATAAGGAAGGGCCATATCTTTTTCTGAAATGGTTATAACATTTTAAACTCCCACCAGCCATGTACGGGAGTTCTAGTTGCTCTATATCCTTGCCAACATTTAATGTTGTCATCAAAAATTTTTTTAGCCATTCTGGTAAGTGCGCAGTGGATTTTTTTGTTTAGTTTTATCTTTTGAATACGTAAAACACTATGATCTTTTTCTGCTTTTTAAAAAAAAATTTTACTTCACTAATTCTTGGGTCTTAGTATCAATCAGTCACAGAAATTAATGTCTGTGTGTGATTTTAGATATTATCTAATTCCCCTTTCTTTTACAGGTGTAGGAAATGAAGCTCAGGGAGCTTGTTCAAATATATACTGAGAAGGTTCTAGAATGAGAACCATCAGAGTCCCAGACCAGTGCTCTTTCCATTCTACAAAGCCCTGGCCATTTCATCATGTGTCTCTTTCCCCTTAGTGAAGACATTCTGTTTTCTCAAAAAGTTGCTTATTCCTGACTTCAAAAAAAACAACATGGAGACCAAGAGGGCAAATATGATCATTTCAAATGAAGTTTTAACCTTTTTGTTTGTTTGTTTTTTTCAAGATTGGCACCTGAGCTAACAACTGTTGCCAATCTTCTTTTTTTTCTGCTTTTTCTCCCCAAGTCCCCCCAGTACATAGTTGTATATTTTTAGTTGTGAGTCCTTCTGGTTGTGGCATGTGGGATGCCACCTCAGCATGGCTTAACGAGTGGTGCCATGTCCGTGCCCAGGATCCAAACCAGTGAAACCCTGGGCTGCCAAAGCGGAGCACGAGAAATTAACCACTAGGCCACGGGGCCGGCCCCTCTCTTTTTTGTTCTATTGACTCATAACTATAATTCACTAAGAATTCATTTGTCAATTGAGAAAGAATTTGACAAGATTTGTAGGGGCTGGCAACTGGACGGGTTGAAGCCTGGGGGTTCTTTCATTTCACATATCTCAAAAGTCACTTTACAAAAAATTTCTCATGACAAATATTCTCTTTTCCTATCAACTTTTGAGAAATTTCAGGGAATAACTTCTCTGCTACACACATACCTAACATTCAATTTGAAGAATCTTTTCAAATACACATTGTGTGAAAGAAGAAATGTTAAAGGTGGAAGAGATATAAAGATGAGAATTTAAACCAACTTGTCACAGAGGCCCTAATGTAAAGACATTTAAAAATATTATAGAGCACTAACTCATACATTCAATTAACATCTGAATTCAGAGAAACATTTGTTTGTAGGTGGGGAAATTTATATTAGAATACTTCACTGGCATTTAAAAAAAAATCCTTGAGGGGCTGACCCATGGCTGAGTGATTAAAGTTCCCCGTGCTCCACTTCAGCAGCACGTGGGGTTTGCAGGTTTGGATCCCAGGCGTAGACCTACTCCACTCATCAGCCATGCTGCGGATGTATCCCACATAACAAAAAATAGAGGAAGATTGGCACATGTGTTAGCTTAGGGCTAATCTTCCTCAAGCAAAAAGAGAGGAAGATGGGCAATGGATGTTAGCTCAGGGCAAATCTTCCTCACCAAAAGAAAAGAAAATCCTTGAACATGTGTTTACAAGTGACAGTTCTTTAAGCTTTATAGCTTCACTCCATTTCACTTTTGTTACCACTCTAAAAAATGGTCTCCACAGAAGTATGAAGACACGGTGTTAGGTCTTTCCAAAAGTTTCTCCTTTCACATGTTTTAATTAAAAAATCCATCCATAAAGACTTGTAATTTCAGAAAACTTGCTGGGGGGCATCTATTGATTTACTAGGGGTGAGAGTTTAAGGAGGGGCTCCATCAGGTAAGTAGGAATGCAGTATCCTGCACGCCTTCTGCCTCCAGGGGTAGTAGAACTCCACGGAAGTCCCTGGAAAGCTCAGATCTCTTGAATCTAGAACTGCTTTGTCAGGCAGAGGTGGAAAGGCTCCTCCTGAGCTAAAAAAATGTGAAGTTTTGTCAGTGGACGCTCTCCATCCTTCATCTCAGGGCTGAAAGCATTGATAATGCAATGCCCTGCAGCCTCTCTCACCCTGCTGTGTACAAAGGCTCAGACAAACTTTGACCTATATACAAGCACTATTAGTGGAGAAAATTTTCCTATGTGGTAAAGAAAAATAAATTTTCAGAGTAAATGTCATCCATACACAATTGACCACAAGCCATTCTAGGGTAGATCTTTGGAAAGTTCTCAGACATTGGAATAAATCCATAGTAATTCATATACATAAGGGACTTTTATGAATTAGCAAATTCATGGGAGCATCTTCTACATGCCAGTCAACTGGGTAGCTCCGGGCGTAAAGAGATGAAAATGCCCATCCCTGTCCATCAGATGGGCAAAGGTTGGTGAAGCTGTGCATCAGAAGGAATTCCCATAAACTGCCGGTGGGAATGTAAATTGTTACAACCTCTTTAGAAAATAGTTTGGCGTTTTCTACTAAAGTTGAACAGGAGCATACTCTGACTCAGCAATTGTTTCTCATTCCTCCCTGTGAAAGATATGTGTACATGTGCGCCAGGATTCTTGTACAGTACAGGAATGTTTTCACTAGCAATGTTTATGGTAGCTCCGAACTGGTCCATCAACTTTAAAATGGGTAAATAAATTGCGGAAAATCGCATGCAATGGAAATCTAGACAGGAGGAAAAATAAGCAAACAATAGCGAATTGCAACAATAGCCTGGAATTTAACATAACATTAAGTGAAAGAAAGAAGACAAAAGAGAGCGATTTACAGGATCTATCTACCGGGTGATCCCATTCCTATAAAATTCAAAAACAGGAAAAATTAAACTTTATTGTTTAAGAAGGCATACAAAGGTGGTAAAACTCTAAAGAAAAGTGAGGAAAGGATTAACATAAATTCAAAGATCACAGTTATTTTTAGGAGGGAGTAAGCAGGGTAAGACTAAAACAGGGTACATAGGCTTTTGGGGTGCTGGGTGGAGGTTCTATGGATTTTTCAAAGTAATTATTTGACACTGTATATTTACTTTATGCACTCTTTCATATGTTGTTTATCTAATATTTCTTTTAAAGGTTGCATTTACGGTTCCACATTGAATTATGATTGATGAGGAGGTTAAACTCCTGGGGTGACAGAAACATAGATAACATTTGACTAACCAGGCTGGGGAGGTCATGGGGAAGGTGACATCTTGGATAAGTCTTAGAGGAACAGTAGGAGGGAAGCAGACAAAGGGGGAAAGCATTCTAGGCAGAGGTCAGATCACTCCAGAAGAGTAACTCCAGATAAGTGAGCTTGATGGCTGGGACTCCAGGTTTGTGTATGAGGGTATCAGAAATGGAGCTGGCAAGGCAGGTCAGAAGCCTGAAGATGAAACACGAAAAAGTCATATTTGTGTTTAGGGAATTTACTAGAGGATTTTTTTGGAGGAAGGACATTTTTGTCATGAGGCAAGAATAGGAAGATTTAAAGAAAAGAAGAGGAAATTAAGAAAAGCTTTAGAAGAGAAATGGAAGCATAAACACAAAGAAGAGAAGGTAGAGAATGAGTCAGGAGGAAGACAAGAGGAAAATATTGAAGACATAAAACTAAAAATATAAGGAAGAGCTCCAGTGAGAAAAGGGAAGAAAGCAAAGAAGACCTTAGAAGCTGGGTTGATAGGACCATCTCCCTCCCAGGTGAAGGAAGGGGAAAGATAAATGAAAGAGAAGTGAAAAATAGTTTGGGAGGAAAAAAAGAGAAATGAATCAGAAATGTCTAACAGGAACGTGGAAATTAAAATTTCACAGGCAAGAATAAAATGGGGCTCATTTTTTAAAAGAACAGACGTTTATAGGAAATCAAGAGGGCTCAAATTTTAAAAGTCGGCAAAACCAAGAAATGGAAAAATGTTTAGAAAGGAAACAAGAATGACATAAGAGAAAAGTCCTAAGAATTGAATCATTTAAAGGTACTAAGGGAAATAATCAGGCGAAAGCAGAAAAAAAATGTTTGAGTGATGATGCTGGTGAAAATATAGAAGAAAAAGAGCATAGAAACTGCTAGATATTCTAAATGTCAAGTCTCTTTGCATCTTACCCTGCTAAAAATAAAAGAAAAAAGGGGGCAGAAAAGATGAAAAACACCACAAAGCCACCCATTTTGGGTCACTCTAAGTCATTAAAATGAGAAACCAACCACTGTAGGAAGGAATGAGGAACCTGGTCCAAGTTGGAAGAAGGATGGGGAAATGCAAGTAGAGGGATGCTCAAATCATGAGCTCCCTTTTCCTTGGGGGCACGACACTCCCTCAACTGGAAGGGCAAGTTCCACCCAAGCTCAAGTAGCAGGTAGGAAGTGACTTCATGAAAATCCTCCTCTGCTCTAGGGTAATTTTGCCTTTCATGATTTAACTCATTCTACCACATCTTGACCTAGTTGAAAACTGGGTCAGACCATTTTTTTTTTTTAACGGAAGCCTAAAAACCACTCTCCCTTAAACATATTCATATTTTGCACTATTTTCTATATTCAGTTTCTTTTCTACCTTTTTGGAGATGCTAACAAAAACTGTGTGAGCCAGTTAAAGACCCTGGACTCTGGATCCAAAGAGAACTGAAAAGAAACCGGGGATTTCACAAGATAGTAAGAAGACATTTGCAGACCCCCTCCTTGCACTGCCCTGGGTGTCAACTTACATGACATTCAGCTCATTCGGGTCGGGAACGTTTCTCCTTCTCTGAGCAATGAGAAAGGTGTGGATGAACTCTGATTTGGCTCAAAGATTTATGTGAGGGGCTGAAGGAAGACAGTGTGGCAGGAGCTGGGGAAGTGAGGAGGAGG
Organism: Equus przewalskii; assembly: GCF_037783145.1. NCBI lineage: Eukaryota > Metazoa > Chordata > Mammalia > Perissodactyla > Equidae > Equus > Equus przewalskii. The sequence continues at coordinate 15,845,608 of NC_091835.1, forward strand.
GAATAATGAACGAGGCTGTAGAAATAGATTAGGGACAGGGATCTTGACAAGACATTAAGGAGTTTGGGAGGATTATAAAAAGAGTGGTAATATGCACAGGCTAGCATTTCGAAGCCAATTAAGAAGGGACGAGAGTGGCTGGTGGAACGACATGGGAGAAATTGGCTTGAGTGTAGAGCTAGCATAGGAAACTGCTTGTTGATGAATAAACATTGATCCCTGTCTGGACGATAAACACCCCTAAGAGAATGATTATCCATGTTTTTTTCCCTGTCTGTCTGGTTGGGATGGCTATGATCCCCAAGGAAGGTTGCCAATAAAATAGAGGATACCCACTTAATTTTGAATTTCAGATAAGCAACAAGTTTTTTTTTTTTTTAGCATTATTATGTCCCCTGAATATTTGGAGCATACTTATACTAAAAATATCATGTGCTGTTTTTCTGATATTCAAAGTTAAGGGGGAATCTTGTATTTTTATTTGGTAAATCTGGCAATCTTGTCCTCAAGGTAATATCCTTGGGCACAATGAGTAGAAGATAGAGCCAAAAGCTGACGGGAGCCCATGTCTCTGAATCGAAGTCTGCAGGAGAAGTGGACAGGAGGGCTGCCTAGATTTTAGGATTCTGACCTCCAGAACTATAAGGGAAAAAATTTCTGTTTTAAGTCACTAAGGTTGTGGTAATCTGTTATAGTAACCGTAAGAAACTAATACATAGCCTGATATTTTGGAATTACTGAACTTCCTTTCCTGTCCTTTTCTTCTTTTTCCTCCTCCTTTGTCTAGCTCATACACACAGAGAATGCCATGCTGGAAAGGATATTGGAGATGATCTCAACCAATTTGCTCATTTTCCAATGAGGAAATTGAGGATGCGGTCAACATTTAATTCACTTGTAGAGTAACTCTTAGCATTCTTTTTTCCGTGATATCTACACAATCTTTCCCTCTTTCTCCTCCTCTTTATCTAATTACCTCCCTCTCTCCAGTTCTTTCTAGTCTTCCTGTTTCCATCCTCCTTCCTTTTCTCCATCAGCTATTGACCATCATCCATCCATCCATCCATCCACCATCATCCATCATCCATCCACCATCATCCACCCATCCATGCCCCATTATCCATCCATCCATCCCTCCATCCACCACCATCCATCCATCCATCTGTACATCCATCTAACATCCTCTTCCCTGATTTGTTCATCATTTCATAGGAGTACTTTTCAAATTCACTAGTTCCTACTTCCCAAAAATACTTAACCATTTTGTTCCTGCTTTCATTATGGTGTGTGAGGAGTTGTAGGTCCATTTAAGCAAAGACATTTTCCTTTTAAAAATGTAATACCTCTAGTTTGGTTATCAGATTTCCAAATGCAGGAAAGATCTGGGGAACTTGTTAAGATTCCAATATTTCGGAGCTACCACCACCACACACCTACTATTTGTATATTGTTTAAGTACTTTGAAAAGCACTTTGCAGAAACCAATTGTTCCCAGCCTCTGTGATTTCACAGATCGGTTTTAAAAAAGATGTGGGGGATTCAGTGAAGGGATTGACTAACAGAGTTACCAATCTTTTAAAAGCAAAGTCGTCAAAAACAAATAAACAAGCAAATATGCCATCATTTAATTAAAGAAAGGAAGTTTTCCCACCATAAATATGGGAAGAGCAATTTCAGAATAATGGGAAATTCATCTTAAGGAAACATAGGAAGTAAAGTTATGCTGATATCTTTTTTTTTAAAAAAAGATAATATATATATATAAATAATTTAGTTTGATAAAAATAAGTAACAGTTTATTTTTATTTTACTTTGAGTGTATCTTTTTCTTTTATACAAGCTTGTCAATTTGCACATCTATATTTGGCGTGGTGTGAAATGAAGTGACAACATCCTACTTCTTCTTGGATTTAATGTTTATCAGTTATTGTTGAAAATCTGTTCTCACATGAATATGTTGACAGAAATAGACACAACTTTCTTAAGGCTATTTCACTCAATCTAAAATATTCTGGATAAGGATAGAGAAGGGATCTTATGGTTCCAGCCATTTCTTCTGCTTTTCTCATTCTCATTGATGAAAATTGTTCTAGTTGGTGATTTGCCCGATATGGAGGGAAAGACCCGGAGACCCCAAGTTTCCCTTCCTTCCTGGTAGCCACTTCCACCAGGGCTGGCCCTGGGTAGGTGAGCGTGAGCATCTGGGTCTCCATGAGAGAAGTCTGTGCTGGGGAAAACGTCATTCCCAACAGACAGCACATCTCAGAGTACAGTTTGGGAGCCAACCTTTCTTCATCACCTTTGGGAAGGTGATGAAAATTTACTTTCCAAAGCACATAGGAATCACCTGTATAGCGTTAGAAATGTATAGGTACACTGTCCAGTTCAGGTCCTACGGGGTCAGAGTTTCTGGGAGGGATGGCTGGGCATATGCTGTTGATTTTTCTTTTATTAAACCATATGAGGGATCTGATGTCCCCGTCCCCCCCCCTCACCCCCCCCGGCCCCAGTTAAGAAACTTGCTGTACGTCAGTGGTTCTCACTCATGGATGTCCGTTATACTTCTTTGGGGAGCAATGTCTGGGCCTCATTCCAGATTACTTGTATCAGAATATCTACTGGAGGGCAGAGCCTGGGCAACAGCAGTTTTTAAAAGCTGATTCCAGTGTGCAGCCAGTTTTGAGAATTACAGGGGGAAAAAAAATGCTTGTATCCACATAATTCTGCATACCGCTTCAGGAGCGTAATATTAAGGAATCCTGCACATGACACTTTAGAGCCAGTGGCCAGCCATTCCTTAACGTGACTTTGTAAATCACGTGGGCTTTCTTAGGAGGCAGAGCCAGAGTAACTGTTGTAACAGTAGCTAACGCTTCCCAGGCACTCAGGAAGTGTCCTGTTCTAGGGGTTCATGTGTATTGCTGTATCTCACAAGACCACCAGGAGGTTGGAACTATTATTATTCTTATTTTACAGGAGAGAGAAGAGAGGTTAATTCAGTTGCCTAGATTCATGCAGTTGAGTCATGGTGCAGCCTGGCTCAGCACTGGCCCTCTTTACCAGGATGCTATGCAGGAGGAAGAGTTTGGCAGGGAACGGGGTTTGGAGGAAGGTGGTTAAGGAGGGCAGCTAATGTAGAGCCTTGCAACAGGCTGGTAATAAGGGTGAGTCCAGGGAGACCGTTCCTAATGGCAGATGCTGAAGGAAAAGGACAATTGGGAACATCCCTACTGGGAATGCGAATTGGCATGAGGAGGGAGCTGACACTTGGCCAAAGATGAATGTTCCTATCGTGTTTCAACAATTTCCCAGAGCTTTGTACCCAGAGAAGGAAAGGAAACTGTTTTTTAGTGTGAGGCATGAAAACTGTGAACTGCCGCTCAGTGGTGAGCTCTTGCCATTACCACGTGGCTGCCCGCTAAAAACTCTTTTGAATGGAAGGTAAAACATTAGACTTGTGGTCTGTGGAGTGAGGGAGGTAATGGTCCCTTTTCTTTGTGTTCTTCAGACCACACCAGGAGAGTGAGTCTTACTTTGAAAAGGAGAAGAGAAGAAGAGGGAGAGGTTTTCAGGGGAGAGGGTCTTAATGCAGAGGGGACTGGCCACTGCAGGGTGAGGAACCAGAGAAGTCTCAAGGTGGTCTTGAAGGACACGTATGGCCGACTTTGGTTGGCCTGTCCTGTAAAAGACAGATTAGATTTGCTGGGTCCGGTCTAAAAGGATGAACTGGTGATGGCTACAGGCTGAGGATTTAGCCTGTTGGGAGAAAGCCATCCATAACTGCCTTGAGAAGTGTATTCTTTATTCGTGGAAAGAACCAAGATAGGCTGAACAATGACTATGGAGTGGGGTACCTTTCAAGGTCTTTGCACCTGACCTTCTGTAGTTCTGTGATGATTCCTCATCCTCATTCAATTATCGAACAAGGGTTTGTTGTCCTTGGGCCAGGCATAAGGGATACAGTGGTGAACATATAGACTTGGCAAGTAGAGAGGAAAGAGAAATAAACAGCTTCACTCCTACATTATAATCACTTGCTCCCAGGACCTGGAATTCGGGTTCACATTATTTAGCACTGTTTCCTATTATATTGCCCAGTTAACCTCTTTTTCTTTCTTTCTTTCTCCCTTTGTTCATATGCCCTATGTTTTTCTCTCTCTTTGTCTCCATTTAATGCCTCCTTTTTTTTCTTCTTTAACCATCTGCCTCAGTTATTTTTTTCTCTCTTTTAACTCTTATATTTTCCTTTACCTCCTTCCTATTGCCCCTTAATCAATGTGTGCAATTAATTCATTTATTAAAAAATACCTAAGTACTATACTGATGTAGATGTATGCTAAATATCTGTTCATTGTTTTTATATTCCCAGTTACATTAGAAGAATCAAATGAATACTGTCTGCAAATATTTAAGTGTCACACATGACTATCACCAGACTCATGAAATATTTTAATAAAAGAGAAAATAGTTTCCTTCTGTCTTCTAAATCAGTTCTCAAAGGTGACTTCCTTACTCGACCTTTGGCATGGGAAGTACTGAGTAGTTTATACCTGAAGATTCATCTCTCATTGCATATTATGTTACTTGATAATGAATAGCTTTCTTCTTCTGCTCTGCGTTGTCAGGTACCAGACATTTCAAGAACAATAGCTTCATAGCAGAAAGAGAAATTAAGAATTCAATCCATTTACAATTGCAACAAAAAGAATAAAATACCTAGGAATAAACTGGACCGAAGACGTGAAAGATCTGTGCACTGAAAACTATAAAACATTGTGGAAAGAAATCAAAGAAGACACAAAGAAATGGAACGATATTCCTTGCTCTTGGATTGGAAGAATTAACATCATTAAAATGTCCATACTTCCTAAAGCAATCTATAGATTCAACACAATCCCTATCAAATTTCCAACAACATTTTTCACAGAAATAGAACAAAGAATCCTAAAACTTACATGGAACAACAAAAGACCCTGAATAGCCAAAGGATTCTTGAGAAAAAAGAACAAAGCTGGAGGTATCACACTCCCTGATTTCAAAATATACTACAAATCCATAGTAACCAAAACAACATGGTACTGGCACAAAAACAGACACATGGATCAATGGAACAGAATCGAGAGCCCAGAAGTAAACCCACACATTTATGGACAGCTAATATTCAACAACGGAGTCAAGAGCATACAATGGAGAAAGGAGAGTCTCCTCAATAAATGGTGTTGGGAAAACTGGACAGCCACATGCAAAAGAATGAAAGTAGACCATTCTCTTACACCCTGCACAAAAATCAACTCAAAATGGATTAAAGACTTGAATGTAAGATGTGAAACCATGAAACTTCTAGGAGAAAACATAGGCAGTATGCTCTTTGATATCTGTCTTGGCAGCATATTTTCAAGTACCATGTCTGACTGGCCAAGGGAAACAAAATAAAAATGAACAAATGGGACTACATCAAACTAAAAAGCTCCTACACAGCAAAAGAAACCATCAACAAGATGAAAAGACAACCGAGCAATTGGGAGAAGATATTTGCAAACCATATAACATATAAGCGTTTAATATCCAAAATATACAAAGAACTCATACATCTCAACAACAAAAAAACCAACAACCCAATTAAAAAATGGGCAAAAGATCTGAACAGAGATTTCTCCAAAGAAGATATACAGATGGCCAACAGGCACATGAAAAGATGCTCAACATCATTAGCTATCAGGGAAATGCAAATCAAAACTACAATGAGGTATCACCTCACTCTGGTCAGAATGGCTATAATTAACAAGACAGGAAACAACAAGTGTTGGGGAGGATGTGGAGAGAAGGGTATCCTCGTACACTGCTGGTGGGAGCGCAAACTGGTGCAGCCACTATGGAAAGCAGTATGGAGTAGTCTCATAAAATTAAAGATAGATCTACCATATGATCCAGCTGTCCCATTGCTGGGTATTTATCCAAAGAACTTGAAAACACAAAAGCATAAAGATACATCCACCACTATGTTCATTGCAGCATTATACACAATAGCCAAGACTTGGAAACTACCTAGGTGCCCATCAAGGGATGAATGGATAAAGAAGATGTGGTATTTATACACAATGGAATACTACTCAGCCATAAGAAGTGATGGAATCCAGTCATTTGTGACAACATGGATGGTCCTTGAGGGTATTACGTTGAATGAAATAAGTCAGAGGGAGAAAATCAAATACTGTATGATCTCACTCATAAGTAGAAGATAAAAATAACAACAACCAAACACTTGGCAACGGAGATTGGATTGGTGGTTACCACAGGGGAAGGGTAGGGGAGAGCAAAAGGGATGATTAGGCTCACATGTGAGGGGATGGAGTGTAATTAGTTTTTGGGTGGTGAACATGATGTAATCTACACAGAATTCAAAATATATTACCATGTACATCTGAAAGCTATATAATGTTACAATCCAACGTTACTGCAATTAAAACAAAAAATAAAATAAATGCTTCAAGGAAAAAAAAAAAGAACAATGGCTTCAGCATGACAGCCAGCCCTGAAAGCTAACTTCACTTTATTGTTTTAAAAGTGGTGGTTTCCATTGTGAAGAAACACGGTTTGGATTTCTATTCTTCTCACCTCTGGAGGTTAAAGTCATGGATGAATTTTGAGAACAAGCATCTCAAATAGTTCTGCTTCAACATGAAAGTGAGAGCATATAACAAGATATTTTGGGAACTTTTAACTTGGGATTTACTTTAAAAAGATCCCTCTAGAAAACTGCCATGCATTTAATAGCACTTCCTGCTCCAAGAGGGAAATAAATCAGGAGGTAGGGGCCTGCACAAAAGCGCAGTTCTACCACCTGTGAACTACTTAACTAACCCATCTGGTTAAACAATGATGTAGTCCAGAAGCTTTAATGGGATATAGACCATGAATTCTAAAGGGGGCTTTTGCTCCCATAATGTTCTACCTCTGAAAAGAAAACCGATGCCAGCTGGAGTGTTATTTCCCCTGGCTTCATGCCCTGTCGGATAATATCATAAATTCTTTTCTTATTGTTCCCGCAATGTTGCTTTTTTTTCACTCATTATTTTTCTGGAAAAGGTATGACCAGTTGCCAAACTGCCACACAGATCTGTCAATTGTTAAGGGATGAGGAACCAACATTTGTGTGCCAGGTACTATACCAGGTGGTTTACACTCATGATCTCACTTGTTTCTCATTATTCTTCCAGGGAGGGCTTATCATTATGCACACGGGATGCTGAGGCTCAGCTCTGGGAAGGTCAGGAAATTGCCCACATCCTCATAGGATTTGGTAGCAGAGTAGGGATTCAAACTCCCATCTTTCTGACTCTAACACTCCTGAATTTTCTATTGCAGCTGAGAACATAGCCCAAATGGGAGTTTAAACACTTCTTCCCACATTCTGTTTTAGAGAAGCCTAAGGTGGCAAGGTCATGTGGGAAATCTGACATAGAAGAATGTCTGGGAAATGTAGTCTTTGGTTTCTCAGCCCCTAGCTTGCAGGAAGGCCCAATACGATACAACGGGGTTGGAATGGACTGGATATCCAATTCTTGCCACAGACCGCAACTTTGGTTACTGACACCCATGAATACCCTTCTCCTAACACTTAAACTTTCAAACCACAACAACAGCAACAAAAAATGCTCTTATTATTGTAATGAAACCATCCCTCGTGCAAAATACATTTAACTTTTCCTCCAAAGCAGAGACCCAAAATGTCATCAGTTGCTGGGTGCTGGCCTTTTCTCTTTTTTCTTTTTCTTTTTCACCAAGCCGTACATTATATCACCAGGACTTATTCATTTTATAACTGGAAGTTTGTACCTTTTGATCACCTTCACCCATTTCACTCACGCCCACAATCTTCCACCTCTGGAAACCACCAATTTATTCTCTGTAACATCTACGAGTTTGGTTGTTTTTTTAGATTCCACATATAAGTGAGATCATGTAGTATTTGTCTTTCTCTGTCTGACTTATTTCACTTAGCATAATGCCCTCAAGGCCCTTTTGTGTTGTTAGGTCTTTCCTCCTTTTGTTTAATCACAGCTCTGTATTGTTATACTATAATCTATGGACAACACTGTAAAGTTAACGTCCACCATCAAGCCTTAAAACAGAAGAATAGTAGGCAAAAGGGAAAGAGAAGAAAAAAAATGGGACAGTAAGGAGAGAAGGAACATGTTAGTTACAAGAATGTTTGTTTCTGCAACTGATCATTAGGGTTTACTTGGTATTTATTGTTTACGTCTTACTGGCTCCATCGCTAATTCTATGTTCCTTTTGCCTTCAGCAGCTTAGTGTTCTTTATTCAGGGGTAACTGAAACCTTCATTCCTGAAGGGCATGAATCTTGGGAAGGTCCTGTTATATTGGTTCTCACGGTTTTCCATTGGCTTCTACCACCTGACATGCGTGATATGGGGCCACCCCACAGGATTTCTTGGTTTGAGGAACATTCTCCTGCTGATTGCATAATTTAACAGGAACTCTATTTCCCCTTGATAACCAATTTAATCTTCCCAGTCCATGCGGTAACCCCTCTTTTTTTTTTTTACCTGTTTATTCAGGGACACCAGGAACCTGAAATGGCCAAAGGGCAGTTCTTAGCTGTGGGAACATGGTTGTGTCTAATGGTGGAATAATTTTGTCCTTGGGATCTCAGACTTCTAAACCAACAGAACCAGAGTTGAAAAAAATGATAATCGAACTTTTGTGAGTGAATTATTAGGGGGAGTGTTAAGAGCTGCCACTCTCACTTCCAGCCTTTGGATCCCAGAACAGTGTATTCCGACTATGGGAGAATCAGCACCCAACATGGTTGTTGGTGCAGAGCAAATAACCGCGTTAGGAACAACACACCCAATCTAACCAAGTATTGCTCTCCACCTGGCCCTGGAACGGAGTGCTCTGTGGGCTGGTTGCTTCCAGGTGGTGAGGCTGTAGTAAAAGCAGGGAAACCTTTGACTGCCTTAATTCTTGTGCATAAACAGGAGTCCCTGTTGCTTCTGCAACGTTATTTGGATATCGTGATTATGCGTATCTTAGTCTGTTTGGGCTGCCATAACAAAATACCACAGACTGGGTGGCTTATAAAGAATAAAAATTTATTTCTCAGAATTCTAGAGACTGGAAGTCTGAGAAAAGGGTTCCAGCATGGTCAGGTGAGGGCCCTCTTCCTGGTCATAGACTTCTCCCTGTGTCCTCACATGGGGAAAGGGGAAAGGAGCTCTCCCTTAGATCTCTTTTATGAAGGCATTAATCCCATTCATGAGGGTGAGCACCACTTCCTAACGCCATCACTTTGGGCATTAAGATTTCAACATATGAATTCTTGGGAGGGCACATATTCAGCCTATAGCAATGAATAGGAAGATTGTGTTGCAAGTGGGAGCCTGGTAGACAGAGAAGGAAAATTCTTATCTAGCTTAAGTGTCTTTTCCACTGAGGGCAATTTTCTGTTCCCTCCATGATGGTGCAGTTCCAATATAATCAACCCTTTGGTGGCATGAGACTGGTACTCAGGATATGGTACAAGAATGGGATTCAACATTGGTTGCTGCTGCAGGTTATTTGGATACTTAGCAGTGGCAGTAGGCAGGTCAGCCCAGTGCCAACACATGGGCGAGCTTTGGAGAGAAGAAATCCTCTTTGGGCCATCCCTTATCTTTATTCCTGCCTCTATAGCCACTTTATTCATAAGCTCATGGAGCAAAAAGTGGATTGGTTGGGAGAGGCTGACTGACAGCTCCAGTGTGGGTTTACTTGTTTCTCTTGTTGGCTGAGAACCTTCATTCCAGTCGGAGTCTTTGTTAAGCTTTCACATGAGACATAAATATTCTCTCTATCTGGCCCCATTCTGAGATGCCCCTCTACCTTCCTCTTCTCTAGATTTGTTTGCTACGAAATTCCAGGTTTTTTTGTTCCAATTCTCTGAACATTTGTCCAAAGTATAGCAATTGCTTACACACCAGGCCATCTCTCCCACTCCATGCAAAGCAGATTTTGAGATGGACTGTTCCAAGTTTCATACTGAACATGCTTTTCCATTCTCCACTGTCCTTGAGGGCCAGCCTTGACTGGGACAGTAACTTTGCAGCAGTCCACTTCCAACTTGTAAAGCCACATTTAAATTATGTTTGAATTTTTTTCTTCCTCAGTCCGCTGGTAGGAGCTCCCAACTTGGCCATAAGTCCGGGCAGAGGAAAAGATGTCAGGGTAGGCACACTGCGGGTATAAGCTTAGATCATACAACTTATTTGTGCCTTCAGGGTCTGCTCCAGCTGGATCCCATAAGTGCTGCTCCCTCCTGTTGGTAGTGTGCTGCTGTTTACAGCTGACTGTATAGCTTGATGAGCCAGACAACCCCAAGTTCAGGAAGGGCACCTCCATTTACAAGGTCAATTGGTTCTTAGGTCAGGTGTTTAGTCTCTGCCATGGCCCTATAGCAAGCTAAGAGCTATTTTTCAAAGGAAGATTCACTTAAAGAAGAGGGTATGGATTGCTTCAAAAACCAGGAGTCTGAGCTTTGATTCTTCTTTCAAGCCTCCTCGTAGGCTCTACACATCATCCTGAGCATCCTTTGACTCATAAGGAGCCAAGTGGTACAGCTGTGACTACTGTGGCCTGGATGAATTGAGAACCCTCCTCAAGCTCACTCCCACTCAAAGTCAGCTACCTTAGAGCTTACTCAGTAAATGAGTTGAGACTTTGAACTTAAAGTGTCCTAACATTCCCACCAAGTTTTCTGCTTCTTAATTGGACGGGGTGCAGAGTGCAGCATCTTATTTTTCTCTTTGAAGCAAACATCCCAACAAGCTTGAGAATTCTAGTCTCCAAGAAATGCCTGTAAGGTGGCAGATCCCTGCATTTAACGGAATTTATCTTTGAACCATTTACATCCGTGGGTCCTTCTCGGGTATCCTGCTAGTTCTTGCTCACTCCATCTTATCACCATGGTGTCATCGCCTAGTGAACCAGCATCATCTCCTGTGGGCTGGTGAGATGATCAAAGTCCTTGTATGCTATCAACTCTCAGTATCTCATTCTGTAATGGTCACTGACCCAAACCTGCCAGATAGCCACTCCCAGACTCTTATCTTTGAGAGTTTGTTGCCTCTGATTGCTTCTCTTAACAATGAATGATTAAGCAGGACTCTATTTTGAACTAAAGTGATTAAAACAGGGAATAGGAAGTTTTCCAAGTCATTGGAGGGCCAGAAGAACACATTCTGGGCAGCAATTCCAGGGTTAGGACTACCGAAACAACACTGCGGAGCTGGGCAGCCAAGTTTATGGCCAGCTCTGCCGTGATCAAGGAGTAGAGAATCAGGACACCAGCACACAGCTGATGTGTTAAGGGACCACAATATTGCAGGCATTCTGGAAGGCCTGCACTCTGCTTGAAGCTAGAGACCAGATACGGAAAACTGTCACACCTGCTGTAGCAAAACTACACTGTTTCCAAGACTGAGTGACTGAGCTTGCCAGCAGCAGCACAGACTGCCTCCTGACATTGCTTCTGCTTCCAGAAGGCACGGACATCACCTGTTTGGTGGGAGTCAGGCCCCACGTGGAACCTGGGCTGTGAGGATGTCTGCAATCTCTAGCAAGTGCTAGGCTACTTCCCAGAGGGATGAAACATTGCTGAGAAAGTCAAACTGCCAGATCTGCAAAAGTGGCCACGTAAGAGTTTTGGAAATAAAAGGACTTATCAGCAGATTAAATATGAGGAAAAAGAGAAAGGGAAGTCTAGGCAATCTCTGAAGAGCCGGCTTGGGAAAGGGATGCTGTTACACAGGTGGAGTCGGAGATGGCAATGTGGGATTGAAACACGAGAAAGAGCGAAATAGATCAGAAAGGCAGGAGAAAGCCAAAGAAGCTTTGAAAAGGAATGGAGTGCCAACGGAGTCCAGGAAAGAGACGGGAGGAAGAAAATATTCAGAACTCCATTTATGGTGGAGCATCTGAGACACGCTCAGCTCCATCTTCCCATAATTCTCCCCGAATATTGCTGCTCCAAGATGCTGGGCAGTCCAGGGAATTTAAGTCCTGGGAAAAAGCCTAACAATAGCAACGACAACAATAATAATAGCACCATAGATCTCAGAAGTTTTTATTTTTTAAAGTATTTTTGTTTCTATTCCCATGGAAAATGAAACAAAATAGGGGCAGTTTGACTTTTTCCTTTTTCTGTTTTAAAATATTACTTTTAAACAACCATACATTCAGTTCAATAGACAAACATGAAGTCAAAATCCTGGCTGAGAGAGAGCCAAGCTGTCATCGTCTTGGCGTTTGTTAGAGGTCAGTGAGTCCTGTGGGGACTGCGGCTCTGCAGTTGGCACAGACTCATGTCAGGGAAGCATCATTATAGCAGGTCTTCATTCATGGTGAAAGAGCTATGTTCCTTGAAGGAGAGATAGGGGACAACGGAAATTTTAGGTTTTTCTCTTAAATAAAAAACTTAGACCAAAAGGCAAGCAAAAAAATTGGTTAAATAAAAGAACTACAACAAGAGTGCATACACAGGGAGAAGGAAGCTCCAAGCGCTTATCCTCTCAGAGCCTCAGTTTCTCATCTGTAAAATGGGGGCAATGGTCCTTACTTCACAGAAGGTTTTTTTTTTTTAAAGATTGGCCCTGAGCTAACATCTCTTGCCAATCTTCCTCTTTTTTTTCTTCTTCTTCTCCCCAGAGACGCCCAATACACAGCTGTATATTCTAGTTGCAGGTCCTTCTGGTTGTGCTGTGTGGGTTGCCGCCTCAGCATGGTTTGATGAGCGGTGCCATGTCCTCGCCCAGGATCCAAACCTTAAAACCACTGACCACCAAAGCAAAGCATGTGAACTTAGTCACTTGGCCACAGGGCCAGCCCCCAGAGAGGTTTTGTGAAGATTAAGTCAGGTAATAATTTGTGTAATACACTTAACCCAGTACTTGGTACCAAGTAAGCACCCAGTAGATGTTAATTATTATTATTGTTACCATTGCTAGCATATTCACGCGTCATTAGCAGGGTTATTCAAACAACAACATTTTGATTTTTTATGGCTCCATCACCTACAATTATTACTATTTTGTTATATATTCAAAAATTGAATTTTTTTTGTCTCACATAAATTGTGGCTAAGACTATCACAGTAGCATGTAAAGAAAGTTAAAGGCAATAGAAAACAACAAATCAATTTAGCTCATCAAACTTAAATGTTCTTTGGAAGCAAAAAGAGGGGCACCTTCAAATGACAAAACCTCAACAAATAAGTACAAAATTACAAAAAGATAAAAGAAACAAGAATTTGTCTTTTACTTTTGTGGTATATCCAGGCAATGACCTTCAAGGATAGGTTTCAGGAAGCCAGAAGGAAGGGGTGTATCTGTGTTAACCTTTGTCTCCTTCGTCTCCTGGGGTTTTAGGAGGAACTGAGTGTTACTGCTCATGTATAACATGTGTACACTGCTGCCCCCTACTGCCAAAAGATTATTCAGCAGCCAAATAACCACAACTGGGTTGTAAAAATCACTTAAAGTGTTATTTTGAAGAGATGATTAGACATATTAGGCACTTCTATGTATTCCAGAGTCAAGTAATTCAGTTATAGAGGCAGATAATTGCAGTAAAATAATGTTTAAAGACAAAATATTTTAGGCGCCTGGGAATTTAAAGGCGTATACCATGTACTGTATATATTTGTATCCTTCAGTGTGTACAAGAATCCCATGAGGCAGATTCTATCATTATCCCCACTGTGAGTGGCGGAAACTGTGGTTCTAAAAGTGACTCTGCTAGCAAGTGGCAGAACTGGTATTCAAACTTCAAACTCCTCTGACTCATATTTGTGTCCTTTCTAGGCCGCGATGCCTGCCTAAAGAGGACCTAGTCATCAACAGCCTCAGAAGTCTGACTCTGGGCAAGTCTAACCTAATCCTGTGTTACATCATCTTTCCCCCACTTCTTCTGCATTGAGGAGCAACTTGCAAGCAAATGCACCACAGTGCAGTATGAGCCAAACAGGGAAGTTTGGAGGGGTAAAGGCTTTTGTGTGAGCAGGGTTGTAAGAATCAACACCCCCGGGGCACTTCTGGAGACTGGAGGACTGTGGTGGCCCCGGGCTGCTTCTGCAGTCTGGGCAGCTCATGAAGCCTTGCAAGGAGGATGAGCGGGGTGAAAGCTGGCCCATGCTCAGCTTGAGTCAGCCAGCTGTGGGAGTGCCCTCAGTGACCCTGGCCTTGGAGGCCCTAGCGGGGTGAAGGGACACTGGTCCGTAATCCTTCAACTCAGAAGTGACAACTTGTTATAATTTGCCCAAAGCCTAATGGTGGCCCTATATAAAGCGCTGCTGGATGTGTTTACCTGCTTGTCCATAATTCAGAATTCCAGCAGGAGTTCTTTTCTCAGGCAGGCAGACAGCACCTGTGAATTGCTTCCAAACCAATCCCTTACCACCAGCACCACTACCACCAGCGTATTTAGAAAATGACCCTTCCATCTGGGTAGCGGGAGGAAGGAGAGAGACAATTCATTATAGTTAGATGTGAGAGGGCAGGAGAGAAGTTCTTTGGTGTTTTTGGATCTGAGAAGAAAGAAGAATGATACCAAGATTCTCTGAGAGGATACTGGAATCCAACAAGCCTCACAAAGAAGGTTTTATCATCACAGAAAAGGGGGTAATTGAGAACTGGCAACCCAATGCAGACTGGAAAGAGCCCCATAGTTTCTCTTGGTTAAATGGGTGAGTTTAGATATTTGAAAGTTCACAGGACCCCCTGGTCGGGCACGGAAGTTAACAAAGAGCTAGAGGTCCTTCTGGGGTCCCCTGGCCTAGAGAAGGAAACACAGAAGTGACGTGCAGTAGACTGTCCTGCTGAGATCCGTAGCAGGACATGGTTATATCTTGGCAACTGGCTGCATCAAGGTGGCAGGGAGCACCCTGAGGAGGAGGGCAGGGGTTGTAAATGCAAGTAGGAACGTGGAACCAAGGAGAAGCAAAACTAAGAATTTTAGGCCTTTTCTCCATCAATCCATTATCAGTGGCTACTGTGTAAGATCCCCAGGAGTTAGAATAAACTTTACTGGAGGAAGAAAAAACAAATATCAGCTCTGCATGTAATGATGTTTTAAACATGAAATGACTGAGTAATCACTGGGTTCACATGAATTTACCTGAAAGTGGCCAGATGCAGACTTCTAAATGGGGGAATGAGGCAGGAATGGCCTGGTAGGATATTTCAGAGTCTGTGATGTGAAACTCACACCCACTACATATCATCGTATTAAATTGAATTGAACATGTGGAGAAGGTGATTCTAGCCTGGTAAGACTTCAGAAAAGATGAAGTGGGAGGCTTATCACGTGGAAGGAATGACAAGAATAAAAGCCTGGAGCATGAATAAGCAAGTCGAGGTATGCTAGAGCTGAATGGAATGAAAGAATGGAATTTGCACACGAGTAACCGAGAGTTGGAAGGACAAATGACTTGCTTACAGGCCATTGATGAGAAGGCTCGGATCGGAACTGCTATCTTCCTACTGGCAATTCACTGCTGTTCATCTTTCCACATTTCTTCCCTTGTGAAAACACACTGACGGCACAAAATCATGGAATTGCGGAATCAAAAGGGAAATTAGACCTCTTATCTAGTCCTGTCTCTCTGCCAAGTGAGCATCGTATTCTACAATAATCCTGGCAGCTGGTCAAACGGCTTCAGCTAGAACACTTCCCAAGCTGGGAAATTCTCAGTACTTTTTGAGACAGCCTACTCCATGACTGGAAAACTGGCACAAAGTTCTTTATGTTGAGCTGAAACCTGCCTGCATGTATCCAGCTCTCTTGGCCCTGCCCTTTACCTGCGCATAATCAGTTACCTCTTTCTCCAAATGGATATGAACAAATTCCCAAGGATCAAGCATTGTTGGGGGATCCACTGTTTGCCAGGCACATAAGGTAGCGTCATGCCCATTCCAGATCCCCTCGTTCACTTTCCGGACATTCTCAAGTCCTTTTACACCTGTATTATTCTTCTTTGGACTAACTCTAGACCTGTTAAGAGATAGAACCCTCTCCTCCTTCTAAATACTTACAGGCCATTTCCTTAAGAAGACAGATCCACAGAGAAAGTAGTTATGTCTTAAGGAATATATACTAGTTTTAATATTTGTACTAATTATACTAATACTAATCAACATAATTAGTAAGGCACACCTGTTGTCAAGTATCACACAAAGGACTGCAAATGGCGTGTAAGTGATTATCAGCGTAATTGTTGACCAAGATTATCAATTTAAATGAGAACAATATGCACACACCTTTCCCCCCAATTTCAAACAAATAACATTAGGATAATAAATGCTTATTGTTATCATCACCTTGATACCTACAGAGTGCTTCTGAATAAGCCAGACTCAGTGACAACCACTCTATTAATCAGATACTGCCATCATTCCTATCTTTCTGATGAGGACGCTGAAGCCATAGGGATTGGGGATCTTGGCCAAGAACACATGGCTGGCAGATGCAGAGTCGGGGTTCAAGTGGGCATTCTGCTCCAAGAAATTACAAGTGGCAGAGCTATTGTCCCAGCAGTAACCCAGCCGGCCACGTTAATGTGGTCACATCTGGAGACGTGTCCCCTCTCGGTAAATGCAATAGTTTCAAATGCACCTGAAGTCTGATACTTTCTTTGAATGATTTCCCTGAAATATTTTTTCAGAGTTAGATCTCTTGTACCTGAAACATGCCTGGCACTCATGGGTCCTCAATAGATACTTATTAAATGATAGTGGCCCCAGGCCCTGCCGGTTTTCCCATCCCAGGTAAGATCAGATGATTTTTGAGTTCTGTGGTGGATGTGGAGGCAGGCACGGGAAGAAGGTAAAAAGAGACACATCATCTGTGTGCCCTGTTCTGATACAGCCCCTCTGCTCGGAAGCCTGCAGGGGTGGGACCACTGTTAACAGGGCTGCACAGCTGACCTCTAGTGCCAGGCTCTGAACTTCCAGATCTCCTCTTTCTGCCTTTCTCTCCAGGAGGGAACTACACCTCTCTTTTTTATCTACTGCTCTCAATGAGGGCCCCAAAGACTAGTGATGCAGTCTCTCTTTGATGCCACGGCTCTCCCCAGGAGGAGCTGGGTCAGACGGGAACCACCGAGCCCTGCTGTAGCTGGAACCTTTACTCCTGTCCCACTTGTCCCATCTCAGTGCTGAATCTGGATCCCCTAGGTTAACTCCTGCCTCCCTCATTTCATCCTTCTCCCCCTCCTTCTCTACCTCTCCCACTTACAGGGTTCTCCCCAACCCCACCTTCCTTCTCAGGGACCTTCTTACCCCTCTGCAGTCTGATGTCCATTGGTTTCTCCCAGGGCAATGGAGCAACTGAAACCCAATTATGTAGAGAATTCCAATTTCTTCCCACTTCATTTCTGAGTCTAATTCACATCCTCGGGTGTGGCTGAGCAAACACTTACTGTTCGTGGCAGTCAGAGAAGACTGTTCAGAATACAAAAGGCCTGATTGTAGGGGGAGAGGGACCAATTTCACTCTGCCCCAGCCAAGCCAATGTAGCTTATCCCACTAGCACGGTGGTTTTTAAACTTCACCATTCATCAGAATCACCAGGAAAACTTGTTCAGACACAGACTGTTAGGTCTCACCACAAGCCTTTCTGATTCAGTAGGTGATGGGGTGGGGCGAGAATTTTCCTTTCTAACAACTTCCCAGGTGACATTGCTGCTGGTCCAGGGACCACACTTTGAGAACTGAAGCCCAGAGTGGCTTCAATGCACTAGACTGAATTGGTTTGGGGGAGTAAAATTAATGCTGCCAATTTTTGAGTTTCTGATTGTTCAAGGCAGGTATCAGTGGGAAGAAATCCAGGGTCAAATATTACATTTCTATGTACAAATCCTTACGAACGGCAACTATTGATCTAGTCAGTTAATGGCCAAATCAACACTGAATGCTGTGAAGTGATTACAAGTATTATAAACCTTTTAGGGAGATCTCTGCAGTAGCGCTGTGAGGAAGTCACACCAAGTCAGCCCCACACTGGGATGAGCACCCATCACCTGGGCAGTGTAGGAGTTCTGTTTTTGCAGACTTTTCGATTTCCATACATTGTTCGTAACTACCAGCTCTGCACTGGGGGTGATTGAAAGTGAAACAGTCATTTGCTCAGGTTGAGAGACTCGTGCAGCAACTTCTGGGAATGAGGAAACAGTAAGTCAATTAAGCACAGTTTTGACCTCAACTCAAGCCAAGGCCAACAGTGAAGTCTGGCTGTACTCATGCACTTCTCTCGCTTCTCTTTGGATCACCACTTCATTTGCATACAACCCTACTGCCTTCCTAGAAAGAGGGAGGGGGATTTGTACTGGGTTCTTGTGACAAGGATTCCGGGCTGTCAGTCAGAACACTAGGAGTCCTGTGAGCAGAGACGGCCTAGGGCTTTGGGAGAAACTGTGAGAAGAACTTTGGAAACTGAATGGCTAGTCAGGGTGCTTGACATCCAGATAAATGACTCGCAAGAAAAGACAGAGGTGAGGGCTGCTCCCTTTGGTGGGCACGTGGTCATGGGAAGACTTGACCTCACCTCCAAGGGCCTGTGCCCCAGAGTTGGTAAAGAGGGCTCCAGGTACGATGGGGGTGGAGCGGTTAGGAAGTTGTCTAACCACTTATGTGGAGAACTTCGCTTAAGCTCCCTGAGCCAAGGGAGAGATGTCGAAAGCTGCAGAGATAGAATTCTTTTTTAACAAGTGAAGGACAACCTTTAAAAGTTTGCTTTAAGGAAGTAGGGGAGATCTTCCATCTGGAACAGGAAGAAAAGAGAAGACAGGAACTCCTGGGAATGGAGAGAGTGGTGAAGGGTAGGCAACCATGATGACCTGCCCTCTTGGACTAGAGGAAGATGAAGGTGGAATTGGGGTGCAACAGGAGTGAACTTGAACTTTGGGACCTCTTAACAAAACAAAAGTGGAGCCAAATAGCTCTGTGACTTTCCTCTATATCCTGGAAAATTCTGAAGCCTGGCTTGGCCTGTGGGAAACAAAGACCACTTTTTATTTCATAATAATTTCAAACTTATGGAGAAGTTGCACGAAAAGTACAAGCAATTCCTCCAAAGGAACCCTTTGCCTAGGTTCAACATTTTTCTCATTGGCTTTATCATTTCTTATAAATCTACCTATCCAAATACATACGCACACATATTTATACTTATATATATATTTTTTTCAAAACCATTTGAGTTGATTACAGATATTATGTCTTTTTATCCCTAAATAAATCAGTGTGTTTTTCCTAAGAACAAGGACATTCTCTTACATAACCATAGTACAATGATCAAAATCAGGAAACTTAATATTGACATAATATTAATATAATACAATCTAAACCACAATGCTTATTCACATTTCATCCAATTGTCCCAATATGTCCTTTATAGCTATTTTTTTTTTCCTGGTCCAGGATCCAGGATCACTCAGTGCATTTAGTTGTTTTATTTCTTTAGTGTCTGTTAATCTGGAAGTTTTTCAGTCTATCTTTTTCTTTCTTGACCTTGACAGTTATTTTGTACAATTTTATCAATTTGGGTTGCTCCGATATTCTCACGATTAGAGGAAGGTGTGCACTGTGGGCAGGAATTCCAGACAATTGCTGTGTCCTTTTCAGTGCACCGTAACAGGAGGTAGGGACGTCAGTTGGTCACAATATTACTGATGTTAACTTTGATTACATGGTTAAATAATGTCTACTATATTTCTCCACTGTAAAGTTACTGTTTTTCCAAAGGTGTCATCTTAAATGGCATGAGGATAAACAATAATAAGGATGAACAAAATCTACTAGTTTCTATAGATGAACTCTTTGCCTCTCCCTACTTAAACCCTTTGAGAGTCTTAATGATTAGGGGAAAGTCTGAGCTACAAGGTATCTTAGATTTCATCTGGTTCCCTGTTTCCCAGTGGTGGGATGCTTACTGCTGGTGAAATGAGATGATTTTTATGTGCTGCCTATTTGTATTATGTTTCATTGTACCACTTAGTAGCAAAGGGTTTCCTATTTCAGTGATCTCTCCAACCTTCCCAGTACATGAAGTCAAAAGGCTTAGCTGGCGCTAGCCCACCTTGAAAATTACAAATAGTTGCTTATTTTTCCATCTTAAAACAAAGAAAGAAAGAAAGAGAAGGTGTTTGGTTCACGGTCTGCCAAGCAATAGTATAGACTAATTGAATAGCATTTTGAAAAATCACACTTATTTTTACAGTTATCTGCAGCTTTTCATTGAATCATACAAAATTTTAATTTACATTATTAACAATTTCCTTTTAAATTACATTTTAAAATGTGAAGTAAAACAAGTGAATCAACTCAGAGAAATTGTAAGAACTTGAAGAAAACTCTTAGATATGGAGGTACAGGGATAATACAGAGATGTGGCCCACGGTTGTGAAGATACAGGAATTGCTTCAGTTTGGGAAATTCCGACTTAGGGACTTAGGTCAAATTCCTTAAAGGAAACTGACAATCTGGCTAGCTGACTCTACCCGTCCACAGTCTTCTTGTTGGAAACTAGGCTTGGCAGGCAAAGAACCGATGCTGGCAAGAAATAGAACAGGCCAAAAGAAGGCCTCGAAAGCCTTAAACACATGGTTGAGAGCACAGGGTTGGGCTTCGGGAATACAGGCTTCTGACATATCTGCCTTCTCTTCCGGCCCCCACTCATTAGGCTGCGACCTGGGAGGAGTTCTTCACTTTCTCTGTTCCTCAGTTGTCTCGTCCTGGAGATGGAGGTGATATTAAATGGTGCATAATTCATACCTCCGTTAGGACTCTACGAGCACAGATGCATAAAGCACTTAGCAGAGTGTATGACACAGCGTCAGGAAACGTAGGCTATTACGTTGTCATTTTTCTTTCGTGGGGGCAGGTACACGGCATGAGGAGGGGCCGGGCTTGGTAACCCGGAGAGGGATTTTTCTTCCATCTGTCCATATTGGAAATCCAGTAGGCTAACCTGGGCGCACTCCAGGTGATGGCCGAGGCCAGCGGTCCTCGGCCGCGCCTCCGCCCCTTGTGAGGTCACCCTTACTGAGGACACGATGGGACCTAGTCCCTGCTCACTCCTGGCATCCAGGGGTGCAGATTCGGGCCGCGGGAGCGCTTTTCTGGCGCCGCGCCCTGGAGTCCCCGCCCGGCCATGGGAACCCCGAGGCAGATGCGGGTGGCGGCGGGGGCTGGGTGCGCTTACCGCTCGCTCCTTGCTGGGTCCGGGACCGGCGCCTGTGCGCCCCTGGCCGCCCGCCCAGCAGAAGGCATACCCCTAGCTCGCCCTGCGAACTCCGCGCCCCGGGAGCCGGCAGAGGCGTCCGCGCATGCGCACGCGTGCCCCGCCGCTGTTTGGCCGTTTCCATGGCTACGAAGCCTGTTGGCTGGGGGTCCACCAGCGAGAAAATGAAGCTCAAGAGCCTCCTGCTCCGGTATTACCCGCCAGGTACCGGCTGGGCCCCCGCCGCCCTCACGTGGGGCCCTGGACTCTGGCACTGGGACGGTCTGGGCTGGAGGAGGGTGCGGGGACCCTCGGGGGCGGCGGCTTCCTGGAGTGGGTGATCCATGTGGAACAGGAAGCCGGGCGCTGCCCAACATGGGCCCCTCACTCCTTCGGACGCTGGCCTCTGTTCCTCAAAGCTTTTAAATCGACTCTTTTAGGAAGTCTTTAAACTTTTAAATTGCTGGGTTATAATGCTTTCTGGTTGGTTAGGAATGCGGTGGATGGGGAGGGAGAGGTGGTGATAAGGGCTACATTGCTTTTTATTTTCAACGTCCCAGAATGATCAAATCAAGGTATGTTGGGTATGAAAAGAAAAATGCATACTCAACAAAGCATATTTTGTTAGGGACTGTATTCCAGGCTGCATATATCAATCAATGGACAAGACATTTATTGAGGGCCTACTGCGTACGCACTTTGTGCCTTTAAAGAAGGTCACAGTCCTTGATTCCAATGAATAAGGAATTATGAAATAAGTCCACAGAATACTGTAGTTTTAGAGTAGGATAAACTTACCTAGTTCCCTTATTGCATGGGGAAAGGAGGACAGGGTCACCTTAGAGAATAAGCCAGGTCCCCTGGTCACTCAACTTGTTAAGGACAGAAATAGGATCAGAACTCTTGGCTTCTAGTTCAGAGCTCACTTTAAAAATAAGAAGAATATGCGATAAAAAGTGTGCAAAACTTGCCACAAAGCAGTAGATGACCAAATATACTGGCCCAGTGAAAAGTTTGGGCCTCCCAGCAAGAATGAGCGTGGACAGCAACTTTCTCGAGTGTGAAGTTAACATTCGTAGTAAAGACACTCATTTTCTCCTTCTTAGAATTCCAATTAAAATAACATGAAAAAGGGGCTGGCCCCGTGGCCGAGTGGTTAAGTTCGCGCGCTCCGCTGCAGGCGGCCCAGTGTTTCGTTGATTTGAATCCTGGGCGCGGACATGGCACTGCTCATCAAACCACGCTGAGGCAGCGTCCCACATGCCACAACTAGAGGGACCCACAACGAAGAATATACAACTATGTACCGGGGGGGCTTTGGGGAGAAAAAGGAAAAAAAATAAATAAAATCTTTAAAATAACATGACAAGGCTCTAGATATGAGCGATAGTATATAGGAAAATTTAAGTTAAGATTAATAGCTTGTTCTCTTGAAGCATTCCACAACTTTACTTTGGCTATGCTTGCTGGTAGGTGGGGCTGGTTCCCGTAAGTAGATTGATAAGTGATTGTCTTGCTTTCGGCTCTTTACTGTGGAGTGCAGGTTAAGAATAGGAGCTCTGAGATCATACTCACTGACTCTTACTATATAAAAATTTTCTAATCTGGGAGTATGTTTTGATCTGTCAAGCCACGAGTCAGATAGTCTGACTCACTATCTACTGATCCTTTCCAGCTACTTTCCCACTTGTCTCCTTCCCTTCAGAGTAAACCTCTTTGAAAGAATGTTGCCCCCAATTTCTCTTCTCCCTGTGTCTTGAACTCCTATCATGTTCTCACCCTCCACTGAAACTGCTCTTTTCAAGATCTCCAGTGACCTCCAACATTGCTGAATCCACTGGCTGCATCTCAGTCCTTGTCTGTCTTGACCTGACAGTGGCATTCGAACCATTTGATCACTCTGCCCTCCTTTGGCTCCCAGGACACATACTCTGTTCTTTCTTCTGCCTCACTGTCACTCCTTCTCAGTCCATCTTGTTGGCTTCTCTTCTTCTTTTTGATCTTAATGTTGGAGTGTCCCAGAGCTCCATCCTTGGACTTCTCTTCTCTGTCTATACTCATTTGCTAGGTGATCTCACATATTCTCAAGGCTCAAAACCACCCTGAGGAGTCCTGAGTACCTAACTGCCTGCCTAATTCTTTGTTCGGGTGTCCAATGTGCATCCCACATGGGGCCTCCTGTGGTTTCCCTCGTCTCAGTCAAGGGCGGCTCCATTCCTCCGCTTGCTCATGCTGGAACCTTGGACTCATCTTTTTCTCCTTTCTTGCACACTCCACATTCGGTCCAGTAATAAATCCTGCCAGCTCACCTTCAAAAAGTATACCGAATCCAGCAACTTCTCCCCACAACCACGGCTACTGTTCTCTTTATTGCTAGAGCTTCCACCTTTGCCACACTTCAATCTGTCTTCAACCCAGCAGTGGGTGACTGTTAGGACATAAATCTGATCATATCACTCTTCTGCTCAAGCCCTCCAAAGGCTTTTCATTTCATTTAAAGTAAAAGGGCATGATCTCCAAGGCCCTGCAGGATCTGGCCCAACATTTGCCTCTCTGCCTTCACTCTGCTTCCCCTTCCAGCAATTCTCTTCTTTTTGGTGTTCCTGGATGGGCCTAGCATGCCCCCATACAGGGTCTTGGCAGTTGCTGTTCCTTTTGCCTGGAATAGTCATCCCCTGTGCATCTGCATAGCCAGCACTCTCACATGTTTTAGCTCTTTTCTCAAAAGTAAGTAAAGTGAAACTTCCATTTCCAACTTCTCAAGATATTTCATAGCCTCCTTCTCTGCTTTGTCTTGTCTTAGCACTATCTCAATTTAACATACCATCATTTTACTTATTTATCTTGCTCAGTCTCCCCCACAAGAAGAAAACCATCATGAGGGCAGGGACTTTGTCTGTTTTGTTTCCTATATCTCTAGCACCTAGAGTAGAGCCTCGTGCATAAATAGACACTCACGTATTTGTTGGATAAATGAGTGAGTTTAATGAGATGATGTGTGTTAAGTATAATGCCTGGAAGTCTTCCTGAAATGTGAACGGGTCTGATAGGTGATCTCTGAGGTCTGCACCAGCTCTAAAAGTCCAGGGATCTAATAGCAATCTTAGATTCAAGTAAGGCTTTACACTCATGCTTGTGACCTTTGCCTTAATGATTCTATTATGATGAAATCATATCACTTAGCATCTTAGACACTTAATTTCTGAATGCCAATCTTTGAGGAGCCATATATTAAATGCAAGTTTCCAAGGTACTACTGAATAGCAGATGAGTGTTGCAATAACATGATCAAATAGGAAAAAAATCTCTCATCACTGAATCATTCCCATGCTGCCTTTATCACTTCTGGCTGTAAAGCAATTTGGTTTCGCCTCCTAATCCTCTAATTTCAGTCCTCCCACTTTCTTTTGAATAATGTATAGGTCAGGAGCGTTCTCTTGTTGGCATCTCTACTTAAATTCCTGATGACTAAAGGTACCTAGCAGTAATATGGCTAATCAGACATGGGCATTCTCTTTTTATCTTGGTCACATTCATTAAGGCATAAGCTCTTCCAGTGGTGTACAGAGTAGGTGTTGAATACATGCTTTTCCACTGACTCAGTTATGACAGTTTTTGTCTTTTATTTACTGTGTGCAGGCCCCTAGTTTTTTGGCCAGAAGAAGGAACTAAGTAAACATTAATTAAACCGGTTAATATTCTCAGCACTTTAAAGATTTCTGTTGGTTGGATATGATCTGAGCAAGGAGTACTCATATCTTTTGAAGCTTAGCCTTTTAGTACATTGTGGAATTTTGGGGGTAGTGGCTTTTTACCTGAGTGTTTGCGGAATTATTCTTATGGCGTAATAATTGCAACCAGGGAAGATCAAGAATTTAAGATACTGTGGGAAACAATCGCTGAAGAACAGCGTGTATTCTTGGGAGCATCTTTGTGTATTTTCTGCTTGTATCCTTCACTGCAAACGTCTCAGCCTCTTGTTCATATTGAAGCTCAGTGAGCATAGGAAGGGTGAGCTTGTTGCCATGATGTTTTGTCCCAGTGAAAAAATCAGACATACGTGTTTCCAATTTTGCACTTTATTTTCTAGATCCATTTGTGTAGTCACCTAACTAATTTTTATCAGTCAACTTAAAGACTTTCAGCATTTTTCATTTTGTTAGAAACAAGATAGTTGTGAATAAAGAAAGCACAACTTTGTGAATTTGTTTAACGCATTTCTTTAGGCTATTAGATTATGCTGTGTGGGCTGTCAAGTGCTAATTCTTTCCAACCGTTCCCTGAGTTACAGATTATGATTCTATTACTTACTTCTTGTTTTATCATTTACTTAACTATTTATTGACTGCCAACTTTCTTCAATAATAAATGGTGCATCTTGAGTACCCTTATATATAATGCAAAAACTTAAAGTTACAGAGCAGGAGAGAAACAGTCCTTGGTGATAATGATGCCTTAAATTGATAGAAACTTTGTATGTTTCAAAGTACTGTATCTTACTTGAGTACTCAAATAACCTTATGGGGATCTTGATCTTCGAGAGTTTATATTCTAAGAACGTTGATCCCTATCATTTTCCTCCATGTTCTTATTTTTCTCTTACTTTTTTTCATTATGAAAGTGATATCTACTTATAACCAAATTTTGAAAAATACATAAAAGGATAGTTAAGATCACCCTCAATTCACTGAAGGTGCGGCGGCCCCTTGTAAGGAGCCACCACCCAAGTCCACCAACAGTAAGTGAGCATGCCTGTTTCCTCAACCTTGCTAATATTATTATCAGTCTTTTGTAATCTTTGCTAATCTGATGGGTAAAAATTGTATCTGTTATTTTATTTTGTATTTCTTATTAATGAAATTGGGAGCATTTCATTTTTTTCTGTTTATTGATCATTCTCTTTCTTTGTTTGAAAATTGACTCTTCATGACTTTTGTCCGTTTTCTTTTTTAAAATCATTTTTAGAATTCTTTATATTACCTTTTTTATGCTTTGTGTTTATAGTTGAAATTTTTTTTGCTGGTTATCATTTGCCTTTAACTTTGTGGCATCATTTACTATGTAGAAACTTAAAATTTGCTTCAGACAAATCCGTCGGTTTTTTCTTTTTTAGCTGTTGAGTTTCACATCATGCTTAAAAAGCCAATTACAAGCACCAAGATATAAATATGTTCTATTATTTAACCATTTCATATTTTATTTTTAATATTAAAATCTCTGATCAGCCTAGAATATATTTTTGTACATTGTGTGGTAGAAATTCAATTTTATTTATTCTTCCAAATCCAACTGATTATTATATCATTATTTATTGAATAATCTAGTCTTTCTCCATTGATCTGAAATACTACCTTCAAATCATTTTAAAATTTGCATATATAGGTAATTCTATTTTATGGATATAGTTTTGTATCAGAACCACACTTTATTGTTTTATAGTCTGTTCTACTATTTGGTAAGTTTTCAAATTCCAAAAAGTAAAATCTTTATAATTGCTTGAACTCCATAGATTAATTTGACATCTTTGCAATATTGAGTTTTCTCATCTAGAATTGTGTCTCTCCATTTATCACAATTTTCTTTTATATACAGAAGTACAGCTGGGTCTTACACATTTCTTGTTAATTTTATGTTTAGGTATTCAATGCAATTCTAAATGTGATCTTTCCTTTAATTGAATCTTCCCTTGCCAATGTATCTATTTAATATCTACTTCCAATTCTAGCTTTTTGTATTCTGTTTATCTTTGTAAACCCCGTTAAATCCTTTCAACAACATGTGGGATATAAGTAGGTTTTTAAACAGATTTTAACAATGTTGTAAGATCTGTATTTTGCTGGAAAGTTTAATGTGGCACAAGGAGCCTATTTTCACTCTAAGGAAATAAGAACAGTATTTACAGGCGTTGGCTCTCCAACCACTCTTTTTTTCTTTGTAAGTTTGCTTCTTAGACTAAAATTTGGCTTCAAGTCTTTGATATAAAAGAATTACTTTTAGGGGGAAAAAAGCAAAACAAAACTACGTCAAACTAGTCTCTTAATTACAGTCATTTGCCTGCTGTGTCATGGTGTTCTGGGCAGTTTTGTTGAGTCATTAAAAGCATTTAGATCTAGATTTTTCTGTTCTAAAACGCCATACGTCCTTACGTAACAGCTGCTTGCGTTCCCTGCTTAGGTTGTGCCAACTCAGTCCAGGGAAACTGTGTTGAGATGAATTCCTTCCAAGATTGTAGTTGTGCAGCTGGGTGAGTGGTGATGTCCAACACTGAGAAAGAAACTCTGGAGGAGAAGCAGGATTGAAGGGAAAGATCCTGATCTTGTTTGAGGTGCAGGTGAGACATCTCCATGTCTGAGTCTCAGAGGAGGTCCAGCGTGGAGAGTTACAGGTGATAATTGTTGGCATATTGATGGTAATTAAAGCCATGGGTGTGCGTAAATTTATATAGGGAAAAAGTGTGAAGTGAGAAGGGAAGAAGTCCTAGACTTGAACCCTAAAGACCAGCAGTATTTGAGGTCAGGCAGAAGAGGAGGAACCAGTACAGGGGGGTAAGAAGTAGCAGAGAGGAGAAAAAGATGGAGCGATTGAGAGATTTCGTAAAACCCTATAGAGGATAGTATTTGAGGAAAGAGGGAGTTGGTCATTTTGTCAATTATTTCTGAAAGGCCACATGTTGTAAAGACAGGGAATGTCAATTGCATTATGCAATCTGAGGACACTCATCCAATCACCTACCAGTTATTTCACGTATTCAACAAGCCCTGTATGGACATTTCCTGTGTACCAAACTTCATGGTAGGCATGAGGGATAAAGAGGAGGTGGACCCAGGAGCACACAGTCGAGTGAGTCAGTCGTTGCTAGAAGAGAAAGTCGAAGGAGTGTGAAGACAGTGGGGAGGCACAAGCCCCGCTGGGGGAGAAATGGAAGCCAGAGAGGGAAGTTGTAAGTATTGTCCATTTGACTGTGTTGCTTGTACTTGAACCTGGCCAAGTCATAAGCCTACTGTGCATAAATCAGTATGACTCATTCTGAAGAGGGTCCTCCTGGGAGTATAGAGAAGCATATGTTTTCTTCTCTTAAAGACATTACAATCTCACTGGGGAGAGAAGTCAGATGCGATTATAAGTAATACAAGGTGACCATTAGGCTATGTCACAGGGTAGTATTTGCTTCATAGCTAGATAATAAGCACTATTCAATGAGACTTTCTACATGCCAGGTGCTTTATATACACATTATTTAATCTCAAGCAGCAAACTGAAGGTATTATCCACAGATGAGAAAACTGAGATATAAAGAGATTGCTTTCCTAGTATCATGAAATAAGTAAGGAGTTGAGCTGGAACTCAAACTTGGATGTGTTTGATGCCAAGTACATGCCTTTTCAACTCTGCCACATTCTATCTCAATGGTTCAGTGCTTTTGAAAAGTATACAGTGTTTTGTTAGAATTTCTTATTTTCTCTTTTACTGGAATACTA
Source organism: Equus przewalskii (assembly GCF_037783145.1). NCBI lineage: Eukaryota > Metazoa > Chordata > Mammalia > Perissodactyla > Equidae > Equus > Equus przewalskii. The sequence continues at coordinate 15,874,361 of NC_091835.1, forward strand.
CTGGAATCGTATCTGTTATATCAAATTACGGTCTATAGCCATAATTCTCAAATTATAGGGGGACCCCTGGGGGCCCTTGGGTTCTTTCAGTGGGGCCTCAAGGTCAAATCTCTGCATAATAACAGTAAGGTATCATTTGCTTTTTTCGCTATATTGACATTTGTACTAATGGTGCAAAAGCACTGGAGAGTGAAACTGCTGGTGCCTTACCAGAAATCAAGGCAGTGGCACCAACTCTAATAGTAGTCATTGTATTCCTCCCTGACACACACTTGCAATAGGAAAAAAGCCCTTCAGTTTCATTTAAGAATGTCCTTGATGATGCAATAAAGCTTACTAATGTAGTAAAATGCTGACATATGAGGACATGCATGCTGAGTAATGAAACAGGAAATACTCGTAGGTCACTTCAGCACAGTGATGTACGATAGTTGTCTTAAGGAAAGCACTTGGGCAATTTTTTGAGTTGAGAGATGAACTAGCTGTTTTTTTCATGGAACACCATTTTTCCTTGAAAGGCTGACTGAGAAACAAACATGATTTTCAGACTTGGACATTTGGCAGGCATTTTCTTGAAAATGAGCAAAGCGAGCCTGAAACTTTCAAGAAAAACTATCAGAATTTCTTGCCAGTGATAAAATTTGAGCTTTCAAGCAAAAATTAGAATTTTGGTGAACTTATATCTACCACCATGAGCTTGACAGCTTACTGACAGTAAAAGAGTTTTCTGATGATAGATATTGGTAGTGATATTAACAAAGGCGATTCTTTGGACATTGTCCTATGAACTATGTCAACATTTGGAAGATATGCATAATTCAGTAAACTGATATTTTTCAAACGTCTTGTGCATGATGTTATAAATCATATGTAGGTAAAATATCCTTTGAAAGTGTGAGATAGACCAATGGGTTTTAATGTAACAGAGTATGAAGAGTTCATTGATGTGTCTTCAGATTCTATATTGCAATCAATCTTTATGAAAGTACCATTTTTTAAGTTTTAATGTAGTATCAAAGACGATTATCCATAATTATCTGAAAAGGCAATTAAAATATTCCTTCATTTTTCCAGCTGTATATGACCAGATTTCTTCTTTAGACTTCATCCAAAGCAACATATAGCAACAGCTTGAATGTGGAAGCAGAGATGAGAATCCAGCTGTCTTTAAGCCAGATATTAAAGAGATTTGCGAAGCATAAACCAGTGCTACTCTTCTTACAAATTTTTCGTTTTGGGAAATATAATGGTTTCTATAAAATATATTACTTATGTTAACATAATAATAAACTATGTTTATTATTGCTATTTAAATTTGTTTTTTAAAAAAACCTCAATTTTAATATGGAAAATGTTGCAAAAACAAAAACTCTGGTGTCCTCAATGATTTAGAGACTGTGAAGTGGTCCTGAGGCCAAAACTTTTGAGACCCACTGGTCCATATTCAAGATCGCTGATTCTATCCTTTATCATCTCCACTGTACTATTGAGCCTATTCAAGTTTTTCATTTTGCTTGTTGTATTTTTTCAGTTCTGTAATTCCCATTGGGTTTGTTTTAATAACTTCTATTTATTTTCTGAGATTTTTCATTTGTTTCAAGTGAATTTGTAAATGACTGCTGAAACATTTTTGTGGCACCTCCTTTAAAATCCTTGTCAGATAATTCCAGCATCTCATTCATCTCTGTCTTTGTATTTGTTGATTGTCTTTCTCTGGTTCTTGGTCTGATGGATGATTTTTTCTTTTACTGTCTGGGTATTGGGGTTCATTGATTGTCTTTTCTCGTTTCTTGTATCCTGGACATTTTGGTTATTATGTTAGGAGATTCTTGATCCTATCTAAATCTGTTTTGGCAGGCTGTGCCCATGTTTAGATTTAGCATATATGTTCTGGTCCACTTTTGTGGGCTTTAATTCCAATGGCAGTTTAGTTTTCTGAGTCCTTGCAATGTTATTCTGGTCTGCTTCGTTTTTCTGGTGTTGCTGAGCTTCCTGCTTAGTCCCTGCTGGTGCCACCTGCGGGGGAAGAAGGTACTTTCACAGTTTGCCTGCTCTCACTGGGTGACCTTCTTGGGGTGGGGGACAGGCCCTTGGGCCTGGTTATGCCACCAGTGGAAAGGCAGGGAGACAATACTGCTTCAGTGCCTGTTTGGTGGAGTGGGGTCTGGGACATCCCAGGACTTCACTGCTGTCCCTTTTGTGGGTGGATGGGACTGCCCGCTAATGGCTCCATTGTGCAGTGGGGTCTGGGAGATCCTGGGACTTCGCTGACACTGCTCTAGGCTGATCAGATGGCCCACTGGGGGCCCAGCTGATAAGCAGGGCTTGAGAAGGTCTGGGGCTTTACTGTTGCAGCTGCTACAGGCAGATCAGACTGCTGCTGGGGCCCAGCTTTGCAGTGGGGACAGGGACAGCCCCGAGCTTCCACTGGTGGGTTGGACGGTCCGCAGGGGCCCTAGTTGTGGAGTAGGGTTTAGGGCTCCTCATGACTTTTTTTTGACTTTCCTTTTCCTGGCCCTTCGGCCACAGAAAGCAAGCTTTGTTATTTGTTTTTGGTTTTAGTTGCCTATGCTTTTTGGTGCTTCCAGGCCCCTCTGGTCCCCAGTTTGGGGTATATGGGAGATAAGAGAAAACCCAGGGCACTCAGCACGTTGTCATTTCTTAAGTCCTGAGGTCTCTAGCCAGTCTACCTTCTTCTATGCAACTTTCAATTATTTTAGCATTGTCTGTTGAATCATTTCAAAGATGTTTGGTTGTATTTAGAGGAAGGACCAGAGAAAAGTGAGTCTACACAATCTTGTTTTAAAATCAGATATCACTGCATATGTTTTATGTTGAAAAATGAAGAAAAATTATGTCAATGTAGGTTAACTTTTGACATAGGTTGTCATTATAAATGTTTTATAATATTTGTTTCTTTTTATAGGAATTATGTTGGAATATGAAAAGAGTGGAGAGCTAAAGACCAAATCCATAGATTTGCTTGATCTCGGTCCCAGGTAAGTGGGCTATATAATGCAACATGTATTTCATACCCAGAATTTTTATTGGAAAACCCTAGCGTAAGATGTTGTGTGGATGTGCTGCATAAACTACAGACAACACATTACTAGAAAAAATTGTCCTTCTGTGCTATATTATTTCCTGTTTCAGTGAGTTCTACTTGAGTGTCTTGCTGCATGAAGAGAAGGTGGAAGAAGGGTCATCAATCTACCATCTTTTTCTTCCTAAACAAGCTGTTCTTCTTTTTAAATAAACTTTTTAATTTAGGATAGGTTTAGGAAAGTTGTGAAGACTGAGTTTCCAGATACCCCACACCTAGTTTCCCTTATTATTAACATCTTAGCTTAGTAGGGCACATTTGTCACAATTAATGAACTAGTGTTGATACAGTATTATTAACTAAAGACTATATTTCATTCAGTTTTCCTTAGTTGCCTAATTCTCTTTTCTTCTGCCAAGATCTCATCTAGGACACCATATTGCATTCTGTTGTCACCTCTCCTTAGGCTCCTGATGACTGTGACAGTTTCTCAAAACTTTCCTTATTTTTGATGACCTTAGCATTTTTGAGGAGTACTGGTTATAGGATTTTAAGAATATTGCTGCGCCTGTTATTTTCTTAGTTGATAAATATCTCCTTGGGCTGACTGCATACATTCCTCTTCATTGATTGTCACAGGGCGGAGTTGGGAGGACCAAATCTTTGTCTCAGAAGCTTGTGCACCTGGAGGAAATCCCCTTGTGAGATCAGATTGCCCAGAATTCATTCCCTTTAGGGAATCTTATGCAAAATTCCCCTTCAAGGGACTGATTATACCTGTTCCAGATTATATCTGAGCCCAAGTTCAGATAAGGTGAAAATATTCTCAGTGGGAGAAAATAGGACAAAAATACCACGATATGTGTTTTAGAGTTGTGGCCCAGAGAAATAAGTGATTTTTCCATTATCGTCCTTTTACTTTGTCCTGATTAATGGGGAGGGGAACAGAGAGTGTCAGCAAAGGGACCTCTCCCATAACCAAAATGAAACAGTAAACGAGCTGCTCCCAAGTTTTAAAGTAAGCCCAAAAGCCATATGGCTGGTGAGAGCTGCTGCCACTGGAGAGGTTTAGAATTTAAGGGGACACTTTCTTAGGCTGAGGACAGGGCATGGCTCGGAGGATCATGGCTTAGATAGAGTCCAAGTCTTATTCCAAGTGCCTGGCATAGAGAAGGTACTCAATAGGTTTTTTTTTTTAATCAAAGAATAAACAGTGGCAGAGATAATATCATTGAATTTCATCTACAACAACCCTTGTTTAATCTGTTTTCAGGGAAGACAAGGCCTAAGATCAAATCAAGCTTTTCCATTATTTTTGTAAATGGAACATACTACTGATTCATGTGATTATGCCAGTGTGCAGAAAGTTCCTTTGCTAGATGTAAATCCACTTAGTCAGCAATGATGTATTTGTACCTCCTACATGCAAAGCTCTGGGTTAGATTCTGTGAGAGGCTGTAAAGATACTAATCATAATTCCTACCCTCCGATGGGCTTATTGTCTAGTTTGAGACACAACTTGTACACAATAGAACATCATATGAGTGGTACAGGTAAACTATACAAGAGAATGACTTTCAGCTAAAGAGTCACTAAAAACACAGATTTTGTGTTTGAAAGTATAGATCCATAGGTCATTTCAAAGAGGGCTTGTGGGGCTGTGAAACCAGGAGCTCTCAACACCGTGACCAAAGACTGAACTTCTCCATAGGATGCTGTAGTCATCCTATGTAGTAAATAAATGTCTCAAAGAAAAAAAAATAAAGTATGAATCTTATTTATAGTTCTGGTCAAGAATCTGGGAGTTTTCTGCGTGTAAAAACACCTGCAGTATATGTGACATACTGGAGTTACTGTATTGGAAAATAGCAATTAGGATACTGCAGGCTGGGGGTGTATGGATTAAATATCTGGCTAATTTAGATCTTGGTAGGAAATCTGTTTTGATTTGTAATAGTTGTTGGAAACCTTTCCAAGAGGCATTATTATCTTTTCTTTTCCTTTCTTTCTTTTTGCTGTGGAAGATTTGCTCTGAACTGACATCTGTGCCAGTCTTCTTCTATTTTTTAGTATGTGGACAGCCAGCACAGCATGGCCACTAACAGAGCAGTGTGGGTCTGCTCCCGGGAACCGAACCTGGGCCATCAAAGCAGAACACACTGAACTTAACCACTAGGCCACTGTGGCTGGCCCTTATCTTTCTAATTCCTATGAGTATAACTCTTTCAGCAACTGAATCTCTTGGAGTTTATTAAAGTCATCATTATAAACTGTCTCTGATTCATTTCCATTCCAAATATTCACTCCTGTTCTGATAGTTTGTATTTCTTGAGAGCTGGGACCATATCTTTTGCACTTGTGGGGCCTCACCTATAGTAGATAGTCAGTAACTGTTAGCCAAGTGGATAGTCTCCCAGCTCAGTGCCTTCCACAGCACTGGACCTCAGGACACGTTTATTTATGAAGAGGAGAAGGATGCTTATCAGAGTTCACATTTCTGGGAGCAGATGCTGAGGCAGAGGGAGGTGGGTAAAAGGTTGTTGAGAAGTGACACCTGTGACAGACCAGGAGATGAAGCAGGGTCAGGCAGGAGGAGCCATCAACTATGATGATGATGATGCTGATGCAGCAGATTTGACCACAGAATCTCTGCCAGCTCAAAGGGGAGCTCCGGAGCAAAGCTTGCCAGTTACAGGGGGCCCTTACCAGGCAGTAATGTCCGGGCTCTTGCACTACCCTCTTACTCAGCCCTGGGCTAAGGGCCACCAAGAAGAGTGTGCCCTAGGCTCCAGTGCTGAGGTGGATCCTGGAGGAGCTGAGCTGGAGGCTGTCAGCTAACCCAACACCTCCCTCACAGCTGGGCCACGAGTCCTTTCTTGATACGTATTTGTGACATGTTTTGCAAAATGACCCTATTTTGGATGCTTTGTGGTATATAGACATTAGTATTTGTCTTGAACTAATATTATTCTGGACTAGCAAAATTTACCAGACTTGAATACTGGGGGAAACTTGAATCTACACTTTGCAGACCACTTTTCTTTGAGGGAAATAGTGTTATAGCCAATAATAATAATAATAATTCTTTGAATGCTTATTTTTGGTTAAGTACTTTCTCTTTCCCTAAAAATATTTAAAACCTAACCTTTTTGAATCTCATTTTCTTCATTACTAAAATGGTTATGACAAAAGTGTTAAATGAGAGAGTTGTTACAGGAGTAGATGAGAGAACATGTGTAAAGCGGAAGGTATAGGAGTACCAGATGTTCATTTAAAAGAAAAAAAGAAACAGGAAAAAATAAAGAGAAAGAGCTCATGTTCAGAACCAGGATGCACTTGGCTTTCTTAGGTAAGCAATCAGATTCTTCGCACATCCATGGGAGAAGTCTCAGCTAAGGAAAGTTATTCTAGAGAACTCGAGTGGTTTTCATCTGTGCTTGTTATTGATTTGTATGATTTTTTTCCCCCAGAAATCTCTTGGTGAAGATGATGTTGTTCTTGACATTTTATAAACGTGGTGCTTTGTAAAGCAATGCCATTCTTCATGTCATGAATGTATATGCAATGTTTTGCACAGAGAAAAATAACATTTGTGTGTGTGTGTGTGTGAATTTCAGCAGTGATGTCGATGCGTTAGTGGAAGAGATTCAGAAAGCAGAGCCTCTAATTACAGCTTCACGAAAAGACCAAGTGAAACTTCTGATACAGAGATTACAGGATAAACTCGGACAGCACAGCAATCACAAATTCTATCTTTTTAAGGTAATGTGTATTGAAAAAAATACTAGGTAGAAGAATTTCGATGAATTAATTGATATCCTGTTAATTCGAGGTAAAATGCAAATCAAGCTTTCTCTTTCCCTCAGTGCCTCACATGTATTTGCTAAGACTGTCTCAAAAATGTTTGTTGAATGAATGGATGAAATTCAAACATTTATGTCTTGAGAAGTTAAATGAATAAGTTTAATTCTAGTAAGTTTAGCTCTTCTTTATAATGATAAAGTTAAAGGATAACCATTAAGGTGGTAAAGTTAGTGAATAAATAAAAAATTTCTTCTAGTTGGAGTAATAAGAAGGTGTGTTTTATGGTATATCAATATTTCAAATTTTCTGCTTCCATGTGAACTAACTGTATTTCAGTAAATGTTTTATTGATAGGGCTTATATAATAATTTTAATGTAATATAAATACGTTAATTTTTTCCTATAGTTTTTGATGATTAAATTAAAAATATAACAAATGTAGTCATTGATTACTTCAAGATCAACTTTTATTTTCTCTTTATTAACAATATTTAATAGTTTATTCCAGAATTGCTTCATATTATGCTAATTTTTTTGATTTAAATATAATTATAATAAAATATAACAATTATCTATATATTCAGCATATTCTATCTGATACAAAATATCCAGGCAATCTTTTGTATTAATCTATTCAATTTACTGAAAGAGGACAAGGTGATTCTTATAATATTTCTTTTTCCAGTAGGTGGCACTATTTAACTTCAAATATGAGCTAAATAACCAGCGGGACCTTTTAATCTATCCTCCAAAGGGAACATTTTTAATAGTGAAAGGGGACGCTATTAATAGTTACACTCTGGCAGCAGACATAACTGGGACTGTCCCAGCCTAGTCAAGCACTCTATCTATAAACAGGCTATCCAATTTAAGTATATTCATTCAATGAATATTAAGCAGTCACTATCTGCTAGACAATGTAGGGATTGAAAGATTAGACATATCCTGACTTTATCTAAAGGAGCTTCAGGATTCAAAAAGTGGTAATACATTGTAAAATCTGTATTTGAAACGTATTTAGTACACTTCCTCTATACACTCTTCATGGAAAACCATGTGCAATATGTAAAAGAAAATATTATAAATGAGTGCAACTGGGTACCTTATTTAATAGCCACAATTTATCTTAAAGCCAAATTGATGGAAAACACAGATTATCTGTAACTACCAAATGTGTTATTGGTCTTAATAATAAGAGGTACAATGTATTCTTTCTCATTTGTTCAGATATTGGATATTGTCCATTTATTATGTATAATTACGACAAACTTGGTTGTCTTCATTGGTTTGAAGTTAAAATTAATGAATTAAACTTAACTTTGAGTTTAAAACAAATGTTGTTTTCTTTCATTGAAGGTTCTGAGAGCACATATACTGCCATTGACTAACGTTGCACTTAATAAATCGGGCTCTCGGTAAGGTTCTTTATTTATTTAAAAAAATTTTTTAATAGACTTTATTTTTTAGAGAAGTTTTAGGTTCATAGCAAAAGTGAGCAGAAAGTGCAGAGATTTCCCATATACTTCCTGCCCCCCCTCCCCCACACCCACAGCCTCCCCCACTATCAACATCCTCCACAGAGTTTTACATTTGTTACAGTTGAGGAACCTACATTGAGACATCGTGATCACTAAAGGTTCATAGTTTACGTCAGGGTTCACTCTTGGTGTTGTACATCCTGTGGGCTGACAGATGTATAATGACATGTATCCACAATTACAGTATCACACAGAGCAGTTTCACTGCCCTAAGAATGCTCTGTGCTCTGCGTATTTATTTCTATTTCTATTCACTATTTCTAATTTTTAACAATCAAGGGATAAAAATTTTTTAAAATAAAAATTGTATATATTTAAGGGATACAATGTGATGATTTGATATACATATATGTAATGAAATAATTACTACAGTCAAGCTAATTAGCTTATCTCCTCACAGTTACCAATTTTTTTGTGATGAAAGCACTTGAAATCTATTCTTTTTGCTTATTTCCAGTATTCAGTACAGTATTATTAACTATAGTCATCATGCCATACATTAGATTTCTAGATTTAATTATCCTACTGAACTTCAATTTTGTACCCTTTAACCAACATCTCCCAATTTCTCCCACCCCCAAACCCCTGGTAACTGCTGGTCTACTCCCTGCTTCTATGAGTTCAACTTTGTTTTTTTATGTGCCACATGTAAGTGACATCATACAGTATTTGTCCTTCAGTGTATGGCTTGTTTCACTTAGCGTGATGTCACCCAGGTTCATCCATGTTGTCACAAATGGCAGGATTTCCTTCTTTATCATGGCTGAATAATATTCCATTATTGTACACCACATTTTTTTTTTATCCATTCATCCCTTGATGGACACTTAAATTGTTCCCATATCTTAGCTATTGTGAACAATGCTGCAATGAACTTGACTGCAGAGATCTCTATGAGATCCTGATTTCATTTCCTTTGGATGTAAACCCAGCTGGGTCATATGGTAGTTCTATTTTTAAATTTTTTGGGGGAACCGTCATATTGTCTTCCATAATGACTGTATCAATTTACATTCCCAAAGAAGCTAGGAGGAAAATGGCTTGTCAACCTTCCTGTTTAGTTGAGTTTAGATATCAGAGTTTGTTTTCACTTTTTATCACACCACTTGACATTCAGACTGGCTTTTCAATTTTGTGCATTTTTTTTTTTTCCCGCTGGGAAATATCTTTCCTAACAGAATATTTAAAAAATAATAAGATACTGTAGCATTTTGAATTAAAATATTAGAGGTCAATATACTAACTATTCCTGTAGTGCAGCAGTCATGTTAAAGGATTGTTGAATATTAAACATTTCTTGAACATTTACGAGTGTGCCAGTCATTGTTGCGGGTCCTGGGGAGGATGGTCCTGAGCCAGGACGAGCAAGTACAAAAGAAACCATGCAGTTCTTCAGAGACTAGCAAGAAGGTGAATCTGGCTGGTCAGGATGTACTTTTGGGAGAAGTTGAGGTCTCAGAGATAGCCAAGGATGCCGGCCTTGTACACTGCAGGCAGAAGTTTAAATTTACCTCTAGATTGCTAAGAAGTCATTTGAGGAAGGTTAAAAAAATACCTCCAATTTCTGTGCGGAAAATACTTGACTTTTAAGGGCCATGTGTGAGCCAAGACCCATTAGATGGTTTCACTTATTTAGGCAAAAGATGGAGGCGATGGAGCTGGTGAGAAAGGGCCATACGAGGGATGTATTTTGACGTTGTGCTAACAGAATTTACTAAAAGATTTTGTGTGGGATGTAAGGGAAAGAGGGGAATCAAAGATGATGCTAAGATTTTATGGTCTGACTAACTGGAAGAATGATAGTGTTTATTGAGATATATTAGAGTTTCAGAAAATGTTATGTATTATTAGCATTATTTAGTTATATGATTATTGATATTATAAGAATGATTGTTGGCAGGATTACTCTTTATTTTATTTAGCAACTCCTTTTTGTGTTTGGGATGAAATTGGAGAATTTCCAGGCTAAAGGATTTAGATATTGTTCCTAACTGTTTGTTCTACATACACAATTTCCATCCTAAAAAGCAAGGTAAATGGGGTTATTATCCTGCAGGTAAATAAAAGTGGTCTTGATTAAACACTGTTATTATCGCCTTGTGATTTATTTATACTCCTTGTGTTAGCTTTATCACAGGAAGCTACGATCGGACATGCAAACTCTGGGACACTGCATCTGGAGAGGAGCTCCACACGCTGGAGGGCCACAGGAATGTGGTCTATGCCATAGCGTTCAACAATCCTTACGGGTAAAAAGACATTCACTCATTCACTTATTCCTTAATTAATCCATTAATTCATTGATTCATCTCTTCCTCCATCTATCGGGAGAGGAAAGGAAGAAGACATAGAATTAAAATTTATTGAGTGCCTGATATGTGCTTTGAAAGTCTTTTAAATACCTCCTTCAGTGCTTAGAGGAGCTTTGGGATAGGTATTACTGTCCTCGTGTAAAGTCTATAAAGATCAAGCACCCCTCCCAGGATCACACAGTAGTTAAGGGCAGAGACAGTTCAAGCTTGAGCAAGGCTGACTCTATGCCCTTGGGAATTCTCGGACAGGCAGCTCCTACTGATGTGACAGCACTGGGCTGATGCTTCTGGAGAATGTGCATACATACATAACGTGGTTTGCTTTGTTTAGAAGTTAGTTTACAACCTTACCAGGTAGAAAAAAATGTGTATAGTAACATGCTAAAAACAGAACCAAATACACTAGAAGGATTTTTAAAGCAGCCTCTAGCTACCCAATTCAATAGATTAACCAACATTCTCTATCCTTTTGTGCAGCATACTACTGATGCTTATGACTCCCTGAATGCTTGCAGCAACTAGGCTGCCCACTGGGCTGCTTAACTTCTCTTCTCACTGGTTAGGCTCTAAGCTAATTAAGAGTGAGTTGTATTTGTGCACAAACCTGCTTATGTTGGTGGTGCTCTCAATTGTAATTATGTAATTTAATACGTTTTTTCTGTGAAGACATAGATAAGGTAAATCTTTGAAAAGTTGTTAGTAAGTGACGTTGTAGATGAGACCTATGTAAAAATTAGAAAACCTATTGTAAAAATTTAGAAAAATTCGGCACTTGGATTGTTCTGTGAGTGTGTTTAGGTTCCTTAAGTTCTCATTCCACTTTAAAGAAAAGAAAATTGGAAATTATGGAGGTTGGATGTGATTTCTGTAAGACAGATAATGAACTCCAATTAGCTGATAAGGCCTTGGCCTCTTGTCGCAAGATTGGCAGATGGATGTATATATTTCACTAGAAATTTTTAACGTGTATTTTTTTTGTGATTTCCCCCTTTAACTGACTTTTTCCATTAACTAAGCTGCTTCAATAAATATGTTTGTGTTCCTGAAGCATTATGATAAGTAGAAAAAACAGTGAATGGTTTAAAAGTTAAGAAGAGCAAGAGATCATTGTGATTTTTCCTGGTTAAGGATGCTGTGAGATTAAAGTGTAGGCATGAAAGATGGAAGGTGGAGAGAGGGGTGATGAGGACACCCTGGGCGAAGGGACCTTAGCAGCCCAGTGTTTCTGGTGAGACATTGTCAGACACATTCAGCGGCCAGTCTCTGTGGTGAACATGCCATGTTGAGAAACAGAAGCGGGTGAAGTCAGAGCATTCCGTGTAGTTTGAATTCTGTTCTGGGGGACTGAGTTGCTATGAAAAGTTTGTGGACATGGGAGTGACATAAGGAAAGCGCTATTCCAGGATTGCTCTGGCAGAGAGAAGGGATCAGGGGTTTTGGGGTGGGAAGAAACAGGAGGCAAGGAGATTAGTTAGGAGGCAGAAGCAATAATACACACATGAGATGATGGACACTTAGTCTAGGATAGTGGCAGCGGCAATAGGAGAAATTTTATAAAAATGTGGTGCACTTAGGACAGAAATTTTATACCACAATTTGTAAAAACTTATCATCTAGGTTGCTAATGTCATTACATCTTTTAAAAAATGTAATACACTTTCAAAACACGTTAATTGTGATGGCACAAACTTAATTGGTACAATTAAAATGATTAAATATTTCAAGTAAATTACAGAAAATTTAACTTTGATGCATGCATTTTTACATTGTAGAGAATGATCATTTTTATAATACTTTATCGCACCAACTTATGGGAGAGAAAGATTTTATTGAAATTATAAATGACACTGTTTTACTTCTGATATAATCCCTACTTTAATTGCAATGTTATTTAAAGGATTTTAAAAGTATGTTGTCTATAATATAATACCGTCTCCTTTAATAGTCGACTTAACAGACATGACGTTTTTGGATGTCTATCTGAGAACTAAGGTCTCTGGGGATGGAGATGTGAGGAACACTCCTCACTTTTTGGTTCCTCTATTGAATTCTACCAGGTGCCCCTGATGAAGAACCCGCTTGTCCAGTGACATAGTCTGATGATTTATGTTTGGGTTAAAGCAACAATTTTCACTACACGTTGGGGCATTGGAGTTTCAGTGGAGTGAATTTAAGAGAACCACTGAAGACGAAGAGGGAGTGTGTGTGTGTGTGTGTGTGTGTGTGTGTGAAAGAGAGAGAGAGAAACAAGCTTCAACCAGTTTAGTGTTTATTTGTTTTATACATTAGATCAAGAGTAAGCTTTGATTCAATAAAGTAATTTTAAAAATCATTGAAATTAGTAAATCTTTTATAATGTGGTACCCAATGGATATAGAGAGCCATATGTGATAGAACAGAAATGAATCAAGAAACAGTAGCAACTTGAGACCAATGTGTTTGAGGGGCAGGAAGGATGAAAATGAATGGAGGAAACTGATGAAGAACTCATAGGGCTTTCAGTACATCTTGAGCAGAAGTTGAAAGACATCGGCAGCTGATGGAAAAATGCCTTAGACTGGATGTCAAAGGAGAGCACCAGTGCAGAGACTGGCTTGTGGAAAACCAGCCTTGTGTGTTAGAAAGCTTTGATGGGGGGATGAGTATTCCCCAGGACAAGATGTCCCTGGAGCATCAACAGAAAGGACCTTGCTTCCCTTTGGTATTGCAGACCACAGAAATACTATGTGGGTGGCCTGAGAACGGGGGTGAGAAGCAAGATGTTAGTGTTAGTCTGGACAAATATAAATCCTGAAACTGTGCTGAGCACTTATAATTTGCTTTGGGATAGATGTTTTGGATCTCAAGACCCCTCACACTTTTGGACAAGGAGCTTGCACTGTAAATGATAATCCAATTTGGTGAACATTTTGATGATTTGCTATTTAAAAGACAGATAGGGGTCAGGGATAAAGGAAAAGATTTTAGTTCCATGACAAAATTCCATTCTATCCTGCTCTTACCTCTTGGGTGTTGACAGTAGCTTTGCTCAACAATAAACACAGAAGCTCTTGTTTGAAAGGGACTGAAGTCTTTATCATATCTCCTCTTTCAACCCTCTTTCTTGTTCAAAGACCTTAAAACTGGAATAATAAGGATAATATTTTGACAAGGAGATAATATTTTGACAAGGAGACACTCACTGTCTAATTTTTCAAAACTTTGTCTAGTTATATGGTTAATTGGATTTATATCTTTTCAGTTTTCTTCTTGTAAATTCTATGTTATCCTTTTCAGTAGACATGCTAATAGAGTTTTTCTATGTTTATATAACTCATGTTATATATTATTTTCATTTGTTAGTAATTTTCTAAACTAAATCTTTTACCATATTCATTGTGCTAATTTAAAAGATTTTGTAATCCTAAACATATTCCTTTAATGTAGAATCTTTAAAATTAAAAGATAAACTGATACCATTAAAAAATTAGACATTTATTTTGTTATCCACTGAAACAAATAAAGGATTGCTTAGTGTTTTAAAAGTGAAGTAAATTTCTGAGTAGAGATCCATATATTAATATCTGGTCTTAATTCAGTGTGTCATATACTGTGATTGGATTTGATTTCAAAGTCCACAAAATTTTTTTTCAAATTTTAGTGACAAAATTGCCACTGGGTCCTTCGATAAGACTTGTAAACTATGGAGTGCAGAAACGGGAAAATGTTACCATACCTTTAGGGGTCATACAGCAGAAATAGTGAGTATGTTTATTTTATTATATTTTTTACGTTGCTGGTCTTTTTTAAAAAGCTTTTTCCTTTTTCTTTCAATAGACTTTATTTTTTAGGGTGGTTTTAGGTTCACAGCGGAATTGAGAGGAAAATGCAGAGAGTTCCCATATACTCTCTGCCTCCCCCCTCCCCACTCCACACAGTGTGCCCACTATATCCCCCATCACGGTGGTACATTTGTTACAAGTGATAAACCAACATTGACACATCATTGTTATTTCTTTTTAGAATTCCAGTATAAAATTAGTGTGGTTCTACCTTTATAATTAATTTTAAAATCCCATCCAGTATTTTAGATCTATATATTTTAAGTGCTGGTATTGATATAATTTATAAGCTACTCTAGCTTTAATATCTTGCAGATATCCCGCATTGACTAAGTAGACACGTAATATGATAAGTATATGAGTAAAACATCCAACCTGACTTTTTCTTTTTCATTGATTTATCTTTAAAGGACTGCCTCTATAAGGGTTGATGAAGTTCTCAAAATAGCTTTCAAAGTAACTTTTTTAAATCATGTAAAATACTTAGGCTGATTGTCGTCTTGATATCATTAGAACTTAAATTTGCACAAATAGTTTGATACTCTAAGTAGCTCTCACTATTGGGAAGCCCTTGCTCTTGGTCAACTTGGTCAACAATTAGCGAGGTAATTGGTACCCTATGGAACAAGTGATAGCTTCTTTTTTTTTTTAAAGATTTTATTTTTTTCCTTTTTCTCCCCAAAGCCCCCCAGTACGTAGTTGTATATTCTTTGTTGTGGGTCCTTCTAGTTGAGGTATGTGGGACGCTGCCTCAGCGTGGTTTGATGAGCAGTGCCATGTCCGCGCCCAGGATTCGAACCAACGAAACACTGGGCCGCCTGCAGCGGAGCGCACGAACTTAACCACTCGGCCACGGGGCCAGCCCCAAGTGATAGCTTTTTAAAATAAACAGCCTGCTTATTTTAGGAGTAAAATCTGCTTATATGAATCCTTCAGGTTCATGGTATATTCATCCAGCAAGAGCTCATGCTATGTTCAAGATACTTTGCTAGACACTGGGGATATCGCAGTGAAGAATTATAACTGACTCTTTAATGGCACTCAGTGTGCATGGAGCACTATTCTAAGCCCTTTGCATATAGTAGCTTGGTTGCACCTGATAACAACCCTAAGAGGTAGATATTTCCCCATTTTACAGTTGAGGATATTGAGGCATAGAGAGCTTAAGTAACTTGCTGACGGTCATAAGACAGACATAATCCTCATTCTCATATTGTCACTATGTTTCCACATGCCCTTGGAATTTTGAAAGATTTTCTCTATATATAGTTCCTAGGAAGACATCCATATTTTTCATGGTCAACATCATCAATCCAATAAATATTTGCTAAATATTGACTGTGTGAGAAGCTCTGGCCTATGTGCTTGGATTCCAAATAGAATCAGACATAGTTCTTGCCCTCCAGGGATTTTGCAGTTTGGTAGAGGAGTAGAGGAGTCAATGAATAAGTCCAAAGACATGTGGTAGGTGTGCTAGAAGTTGGCAGAGTGTTTAGTGAGGGCACAGAGGGGAGCAGTCCAGTCTCCTTGGTGAGGGGAGGTGTTCAGGAAAGACTTCACAGAGAAGTGGCACATGCATTTTAGGCAGAGGGAGCCATGCTGGCAAATGCCCAGAGGAGGTGTGCAATAGTGGTACGTGCTTGAGAACTCAAGTGGCTCTGTGTGGCAGAGCAGTGCTTTCCAACCTTCCCCAGTGATGACATGCACAGAATATGCTAATATGGATTTGCAATGCACCCTGGGGAGCTGTCTGCTGCCCACCATCAGAGGTGACAGGCAAAGATCCCTGGTGGTGCCCAGCTGCCTGGGTTAAGAGTGTCAGTGTCTTGGCACACCTGTAATCCGTTCAAAGGCAGGCCACAGCGTGTGCATGATTGAAGTGGGAGAGGCAGACAAGGCCATTTATAGTTTTATAGAGGGTCTCATAAGCTGTGCTAAGGAATTTGGACTTCCTCCTGTAGATAATGCTATAGGTGGAGACTTTTCAGCTGGGAGATGACGTGGTCAGTTTTGCTCTTTGGGAAGATCATTTTTTTCCTGCAGTGTGAAGGCGAAATGGGAGGTAGGTAAGATTAGAAGCATGGGCCACTTGCGGATCTTGTTGCAGTCCAAGCAAAAATGATAAAGGCTTGTCCTGAGGCAGGTGAGGAGAATGTGAGAGAGGTTGGGGATGGAGGAGTAGGACTGGATTACCAAGGAGATATGAGACATGAAGGAAAAGGGAATCCAGGATGGTTCCCTGATTTCAGGCTTAGGCAACTGGCAGTGCCATTCACCAATTCTGTACACAAAAGAGGAGGAGCAGGATTGTTTCCTATGATGCCCGTGTCTTGGACAGATGGATAAAAGCTGTGTGATATCCAAACAGAGGCATCCATTTGGCAGTTGGCTTTTGGGGCTGAACTAAGCAGCGAGGTCTAGGAAGGAGACATGGTTGTGTGAGTCACTGGCGTCTGGGTGGCAGTAGAAATAACTGATCAGTTGAAACTGCTCCAAGGAAAAGGTAGAGTATGGGGAGAAGGCTGATGGAATCTTGGGAAGATGGGGAAGAGAAACTTTCAAAAGACAAAAAAAAGAGAGATAAGACGTAAGAGAAGAAAAGCAGAGTGCTGTCAAGGACATCAAGAAGGAAGAAAATATTGAGAACCTCAGGGAGGTTAAGCGGGATGATTGACCAAGCCTCTTGAATTGGATGTTTAACCAGTGGTTTCAGTAAAGTTGAAGAGTGAAAGGTGGGCAAACAGGGAGTGACGGTAGACTATTTTTCCAAGGAATTTGGTTGTACAGGGAAATGAGGTAGTTAAAAGGGAGATACATAGAGTCGAAGGAGGCTTTGTTTCCATGTGGGAAAAGCTCAAGCATATTTATAGGCCACCGGGAAGGATCTAGTCTAGACGGAAGGAAAAGTTGGGGGGCACATCTCCCCTAGGAGTGCAAGGAAGGGGGTGTCTTAGAATGGATGAAGAGATCTCTCTGAGACAGCCTGACGGAAAGGAGATTGAGGGCCAGGTGAGGGAGTTCCCACGTGATCGAAGAATTTTCTCAGGGAAGTAGTAGGAGGCAAGCTTATCTGCTGAGGAGGAATGAGGACGGGAGTAGAGGCAAGAGTGGGGGATGCGAGGATGTGTGCAGCCAGTGGCATGTTAAACAAAGTAGGGAAAGGTGCTGAGGACGGAAGACATGAATGAACAACACAAGTAATCTGCTCTGTCAGTTTCTTAAGCTGCCTCAGCAGAGTGATGAGGTAAGGAGGGCAAGTGAGCAGATAAAATCTCAGCTTGATATAAGTTGTTAGGAGTTTTACGGAGGATGCAGTTGAAAGACAGGACTGGGTCTTGAGGATGCTGGCAGGAGTGATGCTCCCAGTTGAATGGGGATGATGGACCAGGAGAAAAGGAAAGGATCTCAACGAGGTGGAAGATATCCTGGTTGGGAGAGGTGGTGTGGTAGGTGGTGCGGTAAGGAAGAGAAAAAGCTGGAATACTGGGAAATTTTAACTATAGACTGGTGTCTTGGTAGTGAATGTTCTAGAGAAGATTCAAGGCTGTAAAGATGTCATTCAAGATATCAAGGTCCAGGGTGTGGCCATTGGAGTGATTATGAAAAGGAGTCCAGGATCATGGGTCTGGGGGTGTTGGACAGATGGCCCACACATAGGCCTCCTAGGATTTGGAATTGAGACTGAGCCAATAGCCAAAGTCCTTGGTGAGTGAGGGAGTGTGATTGAAAGGACTGTGATAACAGCAGCAAGGAAGATGGGAGCCAGAGAGCATGCCTCTCAGAGGTGATGTGCTTCGCTTTTGTTCTTGTTCTGTGTCTGGAAGCGGCAGGGGGGGGTCAGTGTTCCTGTAAGCCTGAGCTGGGTGATGAGGGACAATGAGCAGCCTCTTTTCAGGAGGAGAATGCTTCAGGATCCAACCTGCAAATAACAGGCTACTTGTATTTGGTATTTTGCTGTCTGTTGTGCAAAGAATTAGGCAGAATCTAAGGTATTTGCATTTTGAAGCTTTTCTATATGAAATTAACAATTTACAACACCTCTGTCCTTCTAAAACCTCATCTATTTCATGTAATTCAGGTGTGTTTATCGTTCAATCCTCAAAGCACATTGGTGGCTACCGGAAGTATGGACACAACGGCCAAACTGTGGGACATTCAGAACGGAGAGGAAGTGTTCACTTTAGCGGTATGTTAATAATGTCAATAACTTCAAGAGTTTTACATTCTCATTAGCCTTTCCTTAGGATAAGCCTATTATTTGTGTTTGTTTTTGTTGGGAATTTTATTACAAAATTAGCTCTCAGTGAGAAGATGCTTTTGAGTTACTGGTTTCCAGGCTGGAGTGAGAGAGTGTTCCAGTTGGTCTGCTGGCTACTCCCAGAGACTCAGATGGAAGTGCTGGGGAAGCCAGATGAGTTTTTATTTTGGTTAGCTTCAGTCTGTCAGCCATACCAACTATACCTTAAAATCTGTCATTATCTGTCTGGCTAAAAGCAAAATAGGTGGGAGCTGGCACCCTTTGGAAGAGGCAGAACTGGAGAATCTTGCAAGAAGATTCCTTAAAGGGATGACAGTTAACACTCTTCTCCTCCATCCTCCAGTCTTAGAAACCTCCTGTACTACCAAGTGGCGAGTGGCCGGAGGTGAAAAGCCTACAGATTAAAAGTTGGTGGTGTATCTCCACAGGGGCCCCTGTCTGTCGCCCCTACCACACATCCAGCACCTTCCTCTGACCTGCTGTCCTCTGCTTCTTCCCACCCCAGCCGTAACCACCAAGCAAAAATAGGACAGGTCTCTGTGGCTATCGGTGGGAACACCTGGATGGGAAATCTAGTTTTCCTATCCTTTTACGTTATAAATGAGTTAAAAACATAGGACCTCTTTCCTGGGAGAGCTCTTTTTAAGAAAGTTAAAAAACAGACTGAAAAAAAAGAGAAAAAGCACTGTTTTTAACTGACACCAAGGATTTTTTTTGCCTTAGAATGCCTAGCATTATTAATTATTAATATAAGTATACTCTCTCTGGTCTTCATTCTCATCATTTCTGTTGGTCACTGCTTCTCCACTACCTGTTGCTTCAGAGGGATGCCTAAGAGCATTCAAAAGGATGCATCCCGCCCTGCACACCCACCCCTGTCTGCTGCCAGAGAATGCATTTGTTTTGTGTGATCAAAATTTTAATATTCAGCTACATTTTTTTTTGTCATTTGGAATCAACCAGAAATTTAATCTGTACATGAACTTTAGTGTTATTTGAAAAGGTAATCATGTTAATTTACTAAAATATTAAGGAAAATGAGGGATATACTCCAAGCAGAATCTACTTTAGAGAGGCACTCCTTCCTGTGGTCTCACAGTTTCATTCCTCAGCCCTGGTCTGTAACCAGGCCAAGGGCAGGCCAAAGGCCAGACATTTATTAAACAATTCACATTAAATTATCGTAAGAATTTCCTTTTTAAAAAGTTGTTAACTGTATTTCATAAACTGTTTTCTCTTACCTGTCACCTGTTATTAGCCTATAAAGCAAACAGCCCTCTTTAATGTTTCCAGAACAATGTGAAAGAAGCGTTCTGATTTCCCAAAACATACCCGCTTCTTTTCTTTACAAAAACAAAAACAACTTAATTGAGTTAAAACTGACTTGCTTTAAATGTATGTCAAGTTTGAGTAACCCAAAGGAATTGTGCAACCGTCACCAAAATCTAGTTTTAGACATTTCCATCACCCCCAAAAGAAACCTCATGCCCATTTGCAGTCACTCCCCATTCCCACCCCAGCCAACCACAAGTCTCCTTCTCCCTGTATAGCTTTGCCTTTTCTGGCATTTTCTTCTAAGCTATGATATTGTACATTTGTAGAACTCGCTTTATCTACAGGTACACATGATGGTATCTGCTCTCTTTTAGGGACATTCAGCTGAAATCATCTCCTTGTCCTTTGACACCTCAGGAAACAGAATCATCACGGGGTCTTTCGATCACACAGTTGTAGTGTGGGATGCTAATACTGGAAGGTATTCTTAATTTTAAAGAATTTTTTAACCTGGATCAAAGGATTAAGAAGACGATGTTTGTTACTAGTTTATTCTGGTATCTGTTAACTGTGCTCTGGTTTCCGTAGGAATAGGACATACTGAAAATGAATTAGTTCGTTCTTTAATGGTATTTCTGATCCAGAAAAAATGTGTGATTTCTTAGAATTCTGAACAAATAATGCTGAGCAGTAACAAAAAAGGAGAATGTTAGCAATAGCCTGGTTATATAGCTATTATTTATTCCACGTACTATGTAATCAAATTTCAATGGCTTGTCATTATGGTAGGCATGGATATCGTGAATAAATAATATCATGGCTAATTTCCCAAATTTAATTTAGTCCAAGAACTTCAATTTCCTTCCTAATTATTTTTGGTCCTAGTTGCTAAGAAGATAACTCAATAAGCCTATTTGTGTTGTAAAACTCTACTCTTGGACTTGCCTGCATTTTGATAGAGGGGCTGATTATCAGGGGTGCTGATCAAGATGAATACAACAGGAAGTAAGAGAGAGGAAGGGCCCTTCAGACATTTGATAGGTAGTTTCTGAACTGCCAGGGGTCCACTCATCTGGTGTAAGAATGCTTCCAGAATTTCAGACTACCTTTATTACTTCTTACCTGTTCTTTTCTGAAGTGTTGTCTTAAGGAATGTTATTATCTTTGATTGCTTAAAATATGTGTATGTGTGTTGAAATGAAATTAGTAGCCTAGTTGACTCCTCTTGTGCTATGGTAAGCTGTCTTTGTTCTGTCATCAAAGATGTTATTTGGTGAAAACTAAAGTTAGACTGTACATTGATGGGCTTGACATCATTGTTTGTGCATATATTGGAAGTAAGGCATCTTTCACCAGTTTGAGTCGTTTGCATTTTGTAGGAAGGTGTATACCTTAATTGGGCATTGTGCTGAGATTAGCAGTGCCTTATTCAACTGGGACTGCTCTCTGATATTAACTGGCTCTATGGACAAAACCTGCATGGTGAGCTAAAGAAATATCTCTGCTTTTTAATTCTTGTGTCTGTACTTGTTACTGTGTCAGATATTCATGACAACACTAACAAATTTCAAAGGTGCTGTAAAATTAAGATATTAATTCATAAATAATAATTTATTTATGTAATTGATTCAAATGTATTAAAAGATCCTATCTTAAAAGGCACATTATTTTTCTTTAATGCCCCTCTACTTATTTATTAAATTTTGATTAGAGCAAACATCAAGGCGTCTCACCACAGTGTCTCCATGCCTTTGACTTTCTGTTACTAAGAGCTTATGCTCTGAAATTATTATTTGATTATACATCAGATTATAATAATCTTAATGTACTTTTCATTTTAGAGCATTGTAGGTTTAGATCAAGCTCATTATCATTTGAAGACCTTCATATGAAAAGAGGACACTTCCATTCCAATCAGTGAAGCATGCACTTTGAGATTTTTTCCTAACATAGTGGCAGATTTATATACTCATTCTGAATGTCTGTCTTCGGACTTCTCTGTGTCCAAAGTGTGCCTTGTTAAATGATTGGCTTTGGCACGGTTATTTAACCAGCCATAAGCATGTCATAAAGCCTACTTTTGGCCATCTTTGCACTTTAGACAGGAAGTCATAGTCTTCTTCTTCTTTTGTTTAATAGCAGCTGTGGGATGCTATGAATGGAAAATGTGTGGCAACGTTAACAGGCCATGATGATGAAATACTAGACAGCTGTTTTGATTACACTGGAAAGCATATTGCAACTGCTTCAGCTGATGGTAGGTAATCTGTTCACACGTTTAAATTATGGAGAGTTTTGTGCTCTGTTTGATAAACATAGATGATTCTATGCTATATGTCATCTCCCCGATGGCCAGCTATGATAGAAACTATATCTGCCTCATCTCTATGATGTCTGTCTATGTCATTACACTATGTGTCATATTCTTGATAACCACATGTGGTACGATACATAGTCTGCATCATCTCCTTGACAACCACATACAAAATTATACTAGGTCTTCATCATCTCCGTGATAACTATATATAATGGTATATTCTGGGTCATCTCCCTGATGGTCATGCATTTTGCTACACTATGTTGACCTCATCAGCTTGACCACTATCAATGGTACTATAATAAATCTGCATTATCTGCTTTATAACCACATGTGCTACTCTACTATGTCTAGCTAATCTTTGTGATGAACATATATGGTTCTATGCCATACATCATCTTCTTGATTACTGCTTATGATTCTACACTATGTCTGTGTCATCTTATTTACAGCCATGGGCTGGTGCTACACTATGTGTGTCTCAGTTCCATGAAGATCACATATGATGCTATAATACATCTATTGTATAGTATTATATCTATTGACCATGTATGCCATTGTATTATGTCTGTCTCATCCCCCAGGACCTTTGCTACAGTATATCTGCATCGTCTCCTTGAAAGTGCAGTATTATGCTGTGCTGTGTTTTCATCCACTCCTTTAAAACCATGTTTGATGCTATGCCATATCTGCATCATATCCTTGATAACTACTTATGATGACATTACAATATATATCTTATTTCTTTGATGACAACACATCACATTACACTATGTCTACTCCATCTCCTGGTCACCAAGTAAGATACTACATTATGTATGCATCATCTTCCAGATGACCAGGTGGACACAATGCTGTCTGCACCATCTTCCTGATGACCATGCGTGATATTTCACTATACTCTTATCAACTTCTTAAAAACCATGTATGATGTTACATTCTACCTGCATCATCTCCTTGATTGCCACATATGATGTATACTATGTCAGCATCATCTCTTTGATAACCATGTATGATGCAGTACTAGGACTCATCTTGCTGACAGATATGTATGATGCTACGCTGTGTCTGCACCATCTCATTGAAAGCCACATGGAATGCTGCATGATGTCCGTATCATCTCATTGACAACCATCTGCATGGGCATATTACATCTCTTTGAACACCATGTGGGATGCGATACTATGATTATGTTTCTCCCTTGATCACATGTATGATACTACACTATTTCAAGGTTATTTCCTGGACAGTAACCTCTGAATATTTACAGTGTCTGATCTCCTTGATAACTATGTATAATGCTATTCTTTCATAATCTCCTTAATAACTAGGTATGATGTTATATATAGGATCATCACCTTGATGACAATGTATAACCCTAATCATTGTCTGTGCCATCTCCTTGTTACTGCATATGATGCTACAATAGGGCTGCCTCATTTCCTTGATAACTATATGATGCTACACTGTGCGTACTTCATCTCCTTAATAACTACTTGTGATGTTTTTATAAGTTTTCTCAATTCTGTCAAACACCACATATGATGCAGTACTATGCTTCATTTCTTTGATAACTGCGTAATTCTAAATTATTTATACATCACTTCCTTTACAACTATTTATGATGGTATATTGTGGATTATCACCAAGAGGAACACATCTGGTGCTATACTGTATCTGTTTGTGTCATCTCCTTGATATCCGTGTACGATGCTATAGAATGCATCACCTCTTTGTTACCAGTTTATTGCTATGCTGTGTCTATATAATCTGTTTGATAGTCTTTCATACTATATTGTGTCATGTCCTTGATAGCCAATACAGTGTTCCACTGTGTGCCTCATCTCCATAGAGAACACCTGTGATGTTACACCATGTCTGTATTATCTTCCTGATGACCACATATGTCACTGCATTGTGTCTACTTCATCTCCCCGATGACTATGCATGATGATATTTTGTGTCCACCTGATCTTCCTGATTACTTGCCTCGTGCTACCTTATATCAGATTTTACACCTAAAGAACCACCCTTGATGCTGCAATATGTTTCATCACCTCCTCGAAAACCATGTTGAATGCTACGCCAAATCTGTCTCAGCTCCTTGATGGCCGCTTGATGCTAGAGCATGTTACACCTTTTGTTATACCTTTGGTGACAATGTATTACACCACGCCATATCTTAACAGACATTTAAGAAATTCTCGCAAAAATATACTGCTTTTTCTAGACGTGACCTGTCATTTGTTTGCCTGTGTTTGCTCCTTGTGACTAACATACTTTTAAGTAGTCACATATCCTTTGTGCTGGAATCAGTTGTAGAATTTTACTGGTGATTCATTTGAATTCCATAGTCTTTGTTTCATTGTTGTCTCCCTTTTCAAAATTACATTTACATGCTTATTCTCTTACTCACTAGGACTTTTCAAAGGTGATCTTTTAATCACACATACAAGTCCCTTTTATATCCTGGAATATAAACACCCTGAATGCGGAGAATTTTATTTTTTAAAGTAACTCTTTACTTTTTCATCCTTCTCACAGATCTTGGCTTTTAAAAATCATCTCTGAACTGTAATTAATCTGCCCTTTTCATTTTAAATGTCATTCTCATTTACACAAAAAAATACATTCAACAAATACATATGGAGTACTTACTTTGTGCCAGGAATTGTTTTAGAAACATTGGATATACCAGTGAACAAAAGAGAGAGGAATCCTTCCCCTGGTGGAGCTATGTTGTGGAGGGTGAGACAATGAACAATGCCATGCATGTGTTTTATATATAATGTGAGAATATTAAGAGTTGGTTAGCGCTGGGTGGGGGGGGGGTGGGGGGCGGGAAACAAGCTAGGCTGGCAGAGCAGGATGTGGAAGGACGGATGAGAATAAAATATGAGTTCAATTCTTCTAGCTTTGTTTTCTCTGTCATCTGCTATTTCTCCTAGCAGTGATTCTATTCTTTCCTTGTTCAGTAAGACATTACTTCAAGAAAATCTTTTTTTCTTTTGGTGTGTTTTGTAAACCTCTTCTCATTCTATGCCTTCTAAGAAGTCTTGATGTTTAGACCAATCTTTTTTGTTTATCTCTGGTCTTTGCTCCTCATTCGCTTCTTAAAACTGGGTCTCATTCAACAGAGTTAGTTACCTGGCAAGCTACATCTGTTCCTTATATCACCATTTTCTTCCTCATTGGAATTACCCTCTAGGCTGAATGTTTTTTTCTTTGTGCCTTATTCCTATTTCTAGCTTTAGAAAAAATTACAGTTTCAGGCTGTGTTATTTCTGTGTTTTACGAAATGTAAAAATGCTTTTGTAAAATTTAGAGTATGACTCTATGCAGGATATTTCCTTTTGTCTTATTAAGAAACTCTTAAAACAAGTTGGTCACTTTCCTTTAAGGCTTTTGCAATCTCCAACTAAGTAGGAGTGTGATATTTTTAATCGCATTAATTCTAAAATAATTTTGTCTACTTCCTCCTGAAGTTGACGTTTTCAGAAAGGTAAGTAAAAAATTTGTTGAGATGTTTTTCTTTTCTCTGAATGAAAATTAAGTAACCAAAATTCCCTATCCTTGCTGATTTTACCTCTATTTGATGCTGTAATTTGCAATAAGAAAGCCTCCTTAACCTGGCCAGATAAATTGTAACTTTTTTTCTGACAACAATTTCACTACAGTTCTTTTTCTCCTTCTATGCTTATTTGACTTCTCCGTTCTTTAATTCTAAAGAAATGTATTTACTTCTTCATCCATCCATCCATCATCCATCCATCCGTCATTCATTTACTAAGCGTCTACTATGAGATTGGCACTTCTGGGCACCGGGGATACAACAGGGAACAAACCGTTCTATTGGCTCTTTCTGTTGAAAACGGTTTCCAGTGCCTGTTCTTTGTTCATTGAGCAGTGCCCCTGTTCCCTCTTAGTCAGGCCTTTCACACCTTCTTGTGACTGTATACTCATATTTGGTGTATGGTGATGATTTTGCTGCTTATTTCATCACCAGCCTCTCAAGACTTGTTCTGATTCCCGTTTTTTCCTTTAAAATCCTTTTTCTTTCTGGATTCCTGCCCCTCCCCCCTTTCTACCTTGGCACTCATTATCTCTTCTAATAAGCTCAGGACTAGAGAGGTACTCCTTTTCACCATCTTCTCCCACAGTGGGACCAGCTTGCGTTTAGAATATTAAGTGGCTGGCTCTCACCGCAGGCAAGAAGACAAACTTAGCACAGGGCTTGTGTGTCAGAGGAATAGATATTTAGATAATTCAAGGCATATGGTTCAAAGTTCTGTGTTTCAGATGAATTTATATCTATCCTCACTCCTCTCAAAAAGGAACAGCAAGAGTTTTCAGTGCAGCCACAAGGAAATGTATTAGCAAACTGGAAGGCCATGAAGGGGAAATTTCAAAGGTGAGTTACTTTCTAATTTGGAGCAGTTTCCTTACTTTCAAAAGTAGACAGCATGCTTAGTATAAATAGTTCTATTGGCGCTGAGGGTACTAAGGTTTGTCTAATTATCTCATTCCTTCTGAAAATCAGTTACCCACACTTTACTTTTAAGCGTGTCCTCAAATTCAGCATAATAAATGATTTCTAAAACCTTTCAAAAAGCATAAAACAGTGTTCTCCTCAGCCATCAGCAAGAGATTTAGTTAGCTGAAAATATTTATTAAAGCTGTTTAAGAAGCTTATGGAGTGCATTTCCCAATTCTAGTAAACACACAAATTTGTATTATGCAAAAATATGCTGTGCAGCAAGTGTCAAGTGTTCTGTTAATCAGATGCTACTGAGGAAGTATTTCTTGGAAATATTTAACACTTATCAAAGTTTAAAATGACCTGTTTTGAAACAAAGCTGCAGCTAAGGATTTTGTATAAGCTCCTCCCAAAAACTTGTTCACAGAGCAGGGCCATCCGGTCAGTGATCTGAGGTTTTAGATGTATCCGTGGAAAATTTTAGAGAAGGGTGGGACGTGATGACTCTCACCTCCCTGCTTAGCCCAATTCCTTGGTCTCATACCTGAGGTCAGATTTGCTCCTTCCTTGTAAAATATCAGCTTGATGGTTTCAGGGGTCAGAAGGCTCCGCCTGGACCCCGGAACTGCCCACTGCCCTATTCTCTTCTCTCCTGCTCTGCACCTGCTGCCGGTGGTTTGCTGGCCTATCAGAGCTGGTCTCTGAGACAGTGCAGAGCACATCTTCTTTGCAGGCTGGGAGGCCCTAGGGACTGGCAGGAAGAGGGGTGGGGAAGTGTGGACATGGGAGACAGGCTGAGGAGAGAGCCTGAGCCATGTTCCCAAGTGTCTGACCTAGTAGTTATTGACAGGGCTAGTGTGTCCCACTCAACAAGTTCACATCTATTTGTGTGTGTGTGAATATAAAGAGGACCCAAAGTCTGTATTATTGAATTTTATGTTTGTTAAGTGATATATTGCTTATTGAATTGCCATCCAGCAATGGCATTTCTCTGGAGTGCAAAGCTAAAAGGTTCATTCATTCATTTAGCAAATGCTTTTTGAGTGTTTCCACTGTGCTAGGCACTGGTGACCCAGTGATGAAAAAACAGACATGGCCCTGCCCTCATCCAACCTTCAGTTGTAGAGGAGGTGGCCCAAATCGTTGTCTTCCGATGGTCTAGAGAGGGTTATAAGCATGATGCCCAAAGGAATGGAAGACTAACAGTTTCATTTGCCTGCCGCACAGATACCATTTGATAATGCCTGGCATGTTAGGAGGCACTCAGAACATATTCGTGGAAAGTGCTGAATTTTGAGTAGCAATAGAAAGCCCCCTCCTGTAGGCCCTGACTTATATTCTGGCATAGATTGAAGGAGGATCTGTGTGCGTTTGATTACAGAAAGTTGGGTTGCAGAGATGGCAGTGGGTTTGGGTATGAAGGAGACCAACTTAATAAGGCATCTTGAGTCTTGGAAAGAAGCCAAGGGGGGAATACTGAAATTGTCAGGGTGCTTTGGTCTTTATCCTTAGAATTGTGAGGGGGGAGGCAATTAAGCTTTCTATCTAGATTTTAATTTTCGTGTGTTAGTCCCTGCAATATTTTTCCCACCGTGGAGGAACTGCTCTATGCAAGAATAAATACCAGGCTGGGACGGTGACAGGTACTGAGCAATGTCCTCTTTTTGCTAGTTAAAAATATATTGGGAACCATTATGCAAACCTGTGATCATTTTTTCTTTCTCTTTTGTAGATTTCTTTTAACCCCCAGGGAAACCGTCTTCTAACTGGCAGTTCTGACAAAACGGCGAGAATCTGGGATGTTCAGACTGGTCAATGCCTGCAGGTTCTTGAGGGGCACGCTGATGAAATCTTTACGTGTACTTTTAACTATAAAGGCGACATCATCATTACAGGTAGGGGAGAAATCACCACCACAGACTCAGTTTTCCTTTTAAATCAGCTATTAGAGTTTCTAAGCTGAATACCAAAAGGAATTCACCCGCACCCCTCACCCTTCTTCCAGGGTCTCTGCTCATCTTGCTGCATTCTACATCCATTATTTTAGTTGCATTGCAGAACCGCAGGAGTGAGCTCTGTTACTGACTGTAAGACTTTGTGAATTTTGAGTTTTTGTTGCTCTGGGCAAAATAAGAATTTAGTAGCCTGCCTTACTGGTTACTACATTTCCCTGGGCATCAACCGTCAAATGGTTAATTTTCAGCTGATGTTAGTAGGTTTTAGTAACTAAAACAAGTCAGGACCGAGTTCTCCACCGCTGGATTTATAGCCCATTCAAGGTTTATTCTTGGAGCTAAGTTGTTTTCTCCTTGGGTGTCCCCTGCTAACACATTAATGTTAGGGGAAAAGAACACATTTTGAGCATTTTTCAACCACTAACAATCTATTGTGAATTAATCATATAAGCAACATTTTATAAGAACTGGATTGAGAATAGGTGAATTTAGATTGTCGAAAGTAGGGGGATGACAAGAATATGGTGTAATGTTAATGTGGTTCCTCTGGAGGAGGCCTTGGCAGGGAGTGGGGTGCTACCACTGAGGGGGAGGGATGTCCTAAGAGGGCACAAAAGACCAAACTCTCAGTGATCCTCATTGTGTCGAGTAGATTTAAAAATTGCTTATCTGGTCTAATAACTTAAATGTCACACACTCGTGCTTGGCTTTATATATTGGCTGATTAGGTAGCTCCCTAGTCATATAACTTCAGGGGTGCTGAGAATACGCTCCCCTTTTGCCCTAAAATACCTCCCCTTTCTACCTAATTATGGATAATTTCTAAAATTTCAGATTACTTTCTTTGGGTTTACGACTTGCAAGTGTTACTAAAATGTAGATACTCCTAAAACGATACATAATAAGCCATATATTTTATTGTGAACACAAAATCAAATCCTTTCCCATGATGAGAAAAGAGGTGGGAGGCTGTGATAGAGGGCACAGGATGCTCCTGTAGGGAGCTGCTGCCAAGTAAGGGAGAAGGAACCCAGGGCCGGGTTGTCAGAGGACCAACCTCTCCTGGTCCATGTGTCTCATGTTAGCCAGCTCTGCAATATCTCTGCTCTCGACTGCAAAAGACCCTGGAGAGCTTAAGGAGGGAATATTAATTGTCTGTGCCTTGTTTTAGAGCTGGCACTTAAATTCCTGAGCTCTTTTAAGATATGATTGATTTATTTAGTGTATCCCAATGCAACAAGGTGCTAAATACTGGCCCACTGGACGACAGAGCTTGTTAGAATGGGGGTCATACTTCTGTCTTGCCAGCAGAAAAGCCATCACCTTGTTTGAACCGATCTCGCCTATTTTCTCGGCAGCCCCCAGTGTGATGAATTGCTTGCATGTCTTAGTGGACTGCCTGAGCTTGGGTTTAGAATCACAAACTGGAAGAAAACTGGCCATCGTGTTCACAACATTTTTAAAAACATGAAGTACCTTTTGGTGGAATAATCAGTTTTCACAGGCTTTCCCAATCCTCATAGCCCCCACACTTCTTATATTGATGTTACGAGTCTGGCCCCTGAGGTTTAGAGAAACAGCAGGGCCCAGTACTTCTCCACACCAGGGTTGTCATTTCCAAAGAGGGAATGTGAATGGTGCCCCTTGGGGAGGAGTATATGAAAGCAATTTGGAAGAGTCTCTATCATAGTGATGGGGAGGGTGGGAAGATGCAAATTTCATATTTAGACGGATGATGAGAAGACTCTATTGACATTTTGAGGTATTCCAAAGTGGAATGTGCTGCTTCCTCATAAACTAATCACCCAAACCTGGGGATGGTCAAATTCACTGTATTTCCATTCGTGGTGATGTTCGAGGGGAGGGCAGAGGGAATAAGCAGAGGGAAATGACTGAAGTGGGGGCTTTCTCAGGTCCTCTCCAATTCTAAGATGCCATCAATCTTTCTGGTGTGAGGAGGACATGAACTTGCTCACTTAAGGACTGACAGAAATCAGGCAAAAAAAAGAAAGAAAAAGAAAAAGATTCCCTCTAAAAGAAAAAGATTCACGCTAAAAATGCCTGAACTTGGCTGCACAGGGGCTCTGAAGCTGGGTGCTGAGAATCTAGCACATTTAGCACATTGATAACCGACAATGACCCAGAAAATGTCAACTTGTAAAAAGAGAGAGGTAAGTGAATAAAATAAAGAAAAAATAACTGTGAAATTTGTTTTATTAGGCAGCAAGGATAATACCTGTAGGATATGGCGTTGACTGAAGAAAGCCAGTCGATGAGCAAACTTGCCGGCCATAGTGATTAAGATCTGGAGCTTTGCAAATACTAAGCAAGCTGTTTTGATATTTTGTATGTTTTCTCTTTTTCCTCAAATCACCCGTTTATACACTGTTCTTAACTTCATGGATATGATCATTAAAACTGATGAAGTTATATCATTTCTTGATATTATTTGATGGAGATGACAGGAAACAGCATAATGTTGGGCAAATGCCACTGGTTATTTCAATTTTGTTTTATTTTTTAATAGCATCATGATACTGATAAATGAAACCATAGTAATTTAACAATGTGTCTCCTAGATTATACTTTGAAGATTATTATTATAATTACTGTTGAATAAAGTTTTGGAGAAAATTCACTGTGAATTATACACCTCTATTTATCATGTATGTTTTTAGGGGGACATGTATGTTAGGAATTTAATTAGAAGTTTTACTATTTAGTTATTTTACTTTTTGCGGCTAAGAATGAGAAAGGCAATTTTGGAATAGAAGATTAATCTTTCTTCCCTCATATTCAAGAATATATCCACGCCCATCCCTCCAAAAAAAGTTGAGGACCTATGATGAATAAAATGAGGGCAGCATATAGCGAAAATAAAATGGCTCTCAATCAACAGCTAATATATTCTGGATAAACAGTTGGCTGAAAAAAATGTAGGCAGGTTTATCTATAAGGAAAAGCTAAGCAGAATAGACTTTCAGGCTATTGAAGTTAAAAATCTGGGTGGAAAACAATTGAGGTACCAGGGCAAATCATCAAACAGCAACCTTATTGCTGCCGAAATGCTAAAAAATGCTTTGTAAAAGGCCTTTCTATGTAAAAGGACCACGATGCATATTATGTGAAAAGATAGAGCACAAGATAAAACCAGTGATGCCTGAATCCAGAGCAAGAGAATGCATGAGAATCTTATGGAATTATTTTCTTAGTAATAAAAACAATAGTCAACGTGGCCTGAGTGCTTACTGCGGGCCAGACGTTGCCCACCCACTTTACGTAGATCATCTCATTAACCCGCCTAGCGACTGTTACAAAGCAGATAACAGACCTGATTTTAAAATAAGGGAGGCGAGTCACAGCGATGCTAAATAATTTACCAAACATATCACATGTTAGATGGTGAAGCCGGTTTTAAAACCCAGGGATCTGGGCTCCATTACACTACGTTCTTAAGTAAACAAGGTTTAATTACGGGAGAAGAGTGTCAGATGTGTCAGTAGGAAGGTCTGGGGTGAGGCTTGCCTCTCAGAGCATCTATGGATGTCTAGCCCTCAAGAAGAAAAGATAAAACAAAAGCAAAATAAAAGAAACAAAAGCTTCAATGCGGCTGCTGGAAGCAGGAAATTCAGAGACGGCAAAGCAGAGGAGAGCTTGCGTTAGAGGAAAGTGGGCCAAACTTGGCTATTTCTTTTAAAATTCTAAAAAAGCAGCAGGCACTGACTCTTCTGACTCTTTGGTGGCTTAGGGAAGGTGGCCATACTGGTTTGTCACATCAGTTGGGAGTTGCCAATGTGTGGTCACGGTGACCATCCTGTGTCTTACAGACCAGTTTAGGCCTAAGAAGCACTTAGCCAGAAAATGGCTTGTTCCTCTAATTTTTATGTATTGAGAAAGTCTTTATAGAATGTTTATGAAGGTTTCAAGATATCCCAGCCTATTTTTAAAAAATAAGTGTTTAAATACTTAAGATCATAGAAAAGTGATAATATACCCCACTTTGTTTTCATCTGGAGTTTTGTAGGGTGTAAGCGACGTGTGTGTGGGGTCTGAAGTCGGATTGCCTGGATATGTATTCTGATTCCACCTCTTTAATTGTTGGGCAAGTTCCCTCGCCTCTCTGTCTCAGTTTTCTCATCTGGGAAGTGGTGATGCTAGTTCTCATTTTGAGGATTAGGAATACCTGGCATGCAACAAGCGTGGTGATAAATGCTCACTGTTATTCTTATAATCAATGAGTTCACAGTCATCTTGAGAAAGATATTTCATATATGAACACATTTCTCTGTAAAGAATACAGTGTTGTCTTCTCAGAAATCACACTTGGAATACAACTCACTTTAGTGTGTTCTAGATATCTTAGGGAGAATTGTGTAGGTCAAGTTTTTATTAATTAAAATTTAAGTGTCTTGGGATAATTATCCTTTTAAAAGTTCTTTGTTGAACAGATGAGCTCAGAAGTGAGATCATCAATATAGATCTGATTCATCTTCATATATTTAGATTTTGTATAGGATTTTATGAAGGTGGATCATCCTCATAAAAATGCAACATCTTTTCCAACAACTCATGTCTAACACTACAGTAGCTCATGATTTAGCATCATGCCTGATTTAAAGACAAAATAAATGCTTTTTGAACTAAACAATGCTTTTTATACATGTTGCGTTCCATTTAAAAATTTATCAATAATCTTTTAGTTTTAATTACAGATAAATTTATTATCTTTTGTCTTTCCACTGCTGCTGTAACTACTAAAACAGTTTACCTTTTTGAGTCACCAAAGGGGCAAAATTTGAAGTAAAACAAAAGCTATTAAGATATTTAGAGACATACTCCTTCTCAAATACAGAAGATTATATACTGACTCAAAATATCTACCATCATTTTAGTTATCTTACCAAGATTATTTTATGTTTTGTTTAATTCAACTTACTGTTATCTTGGTTAGGATGGTTTGGGCTGCAAGTAACAAAACATATTATTAGAACAAGGTCAGTCCCTAGGGTGGTTATTCAGAGACATGTTGACTCAAGGACCCAAGGTTTGGGGGCCTTCCTCTCTGCCATCCTTGTTGGCTTCTGTCCTGTGCACCCTTTCTAGTTGCAAGATGGCTGACACAGTTTTCTTAGTTTAAATATCTTGCCATCTCTTTTAATCTCATCAAATCCAGAAGAGAACTTCTTACTACCCTCTCTATTGTTTCCATTTCCCTTATCATTTTAGCAGTTCTATTCCTGTGAACAATGGAATCATCTTTCACTTTTTTCCCTTTCTTTTCTCTATCTACACACCAAATCATGAGCACTTTCCTCAATTAAAAAATAAATCCCAGCTATTCAGTCTTATTTTCATTTTAATCTGTATAGTCTCATCACCCCCCTGACTAGAAACCAAAACAATCTTCTAGTTAATTACCCTGGCTTTCTTTTCTCTATCAGATTATTTCTTTCTAAAATAAACAGAAAAAAAATCTCTGAATATTTATATATTTTACAGTTTACAAGACTTTTGCATAAATCACTTCCAAGAGTGAAGTAGAAATTATTACAGCTCAAAGTTAGAGCTGCTAACATATGTTTAGGCTAACACGTGTTTGGGTGGCTTGCCCAAGGTCATTTGGCCAATAGGTAGCCAGACATGAACTCAAAGCTAGAAAGACTGTGTCCTACAAATACTAAACGATGGTGTGATGCCTGTGAGTTTTTTGACATGGTTAGTGTGTGTTTTATGTACTGGCATGCTTAACTTCTTTTTCTTTTTAGTTGTCTGGATTTCTTTTGAATCCTCAGAATAAATAACTTTTAAAAAATAAATATGATGAAGCATGGTGCTTTTTTTCCAATTAGTAAGAGTTCCAGTTTGGATATTTACTATGCGTACAATTATTTAGTAACGGAGTCCCAATTCCTTATGGCCTGATAATCCTAAATTCGCTCTTCTCCCAGAAATGGTAATGTAACAGATTAGAAATACGTCTTGCAAACATTTGCAGATACTAAATGAAAAATTAAAAATAATAGCTCTTGGAACTATAAAAGAGCAAAGGCTTAAATTCTTATTATTCACACTTAGTGAAAAGGTAGATACAATGATAACCTAGGCGCTCCATTTAGTAATATAAAGACCTGCGTGAAATTGTAAAAGCAAGGTGTTCATTCTCAACTGGAAGTTTTCCTGCCCTGTAACAATAGCCACAGTAAGAGTAGGTCCCTACTCACTATTACCGTGCAATTCATTTCACAAAAGCAGGGTGTTGGAACCACTCTTTCTAAGCCAAATACTCTTTCTAAGACAATGGAAACTAAGACAAAGACATGAGTTTATAAAGTAGGGCTCCCCCTATTTTAAAATGTGTATTTATTTAATTGCTTAGTAAAATTGTCTAACCTTAATAGAAAGATACACGCAAAATGAAGTATCTGAAAAAAATTAAAAGGTTTAGAAAACTTAGAGCAAGAGAGACTACAAAAGCCAGTTAAAAAGTACTCATTATGTTAAGTAAATTGAGTTAATTTTGTTTAATGAAATCAATGTTTTATTGAATGAATATAATTAATGAATAATTCTATATGACGTTTTTCCCCTCTGATTTGTATAATTGCATTTCTGAAACTGAATATTTCTCTAATGGCCATTATTTACTACAAAGAGTTGCATTTTTAAATGTAATGTGTTGTATCCAAGGTAGTAATTTTTGACTTATCAAAATAATTAGCCTAGTGGCAGATTATGATTCTCATATGTTTTCTTCCTTTCCTTCATATTAGAATGAGTTTATCACTCTTAAAATATGGGCCAGGTCTACCTATATGGTAAAAAGAAATATAGATTGTACGATAGAAAAGTTTCCTCCCCACAACTGTAGCCACTCTGGTGAAATCCTTGATCCTGAGTAGATTTTCTTAGCAAGACTAGATTAGATTATAGCTTCTCATCACTTGATCCGTGGGTA
The DNA here is from genome assembly GCF_037783145.1 of Equus przewalskii. NCBI lineage: Eukaryota > Metazoa > Chordata > Mammalia > Perissodactyla > Equidae > Equus > Equus przewalskii. Next base: position 15,910,116 of record NC_091835.1, read on the forward strand.
TCAGAACCTACTTTCTGTTATTTGGCAAACTCCATCTCTTATATTGTTATTGTTCTTGATGTAAAAGTAGATATTGAGATTCCTCAAAAAGTTAAACATAAAATTACCGTATGACGTGAAAATTTCACTCATGGGTATACCCAAAAGAATTGAAAACTTGTACTTAAAGACATGTACACACGTGTTCATAGCAGCATCATTCACAATGGCTCAAATGTCCACCAGTGGTGCATCGATCAACAAATTGTGATATATGTACAATGGAATATTATCCAGCCATAAAAATGAATAAAGTACCGACACATGCAACAACTTGGGTGAATCTTGAAAACATTATGTTAAATGAAAGATTCCAGACACAAATGGTCCCATACTGTGTGATTCCATTTATATGAAATATCTAGAATAGGTAAATCTGTGGAGACGGAATGCAGATTTGTGGTTGTTAGAGACTGGGGGGAGGTGAGGAATGGGGAGCAACAGCTTAATGGCTACGAGGCTTCCTTTTGAAATGATGAAAGTACTTTGGAATTAGAGGTGGTGATTGCACAGCACTCTTAATATACTAAATGTTACTGGCTTGTTCACTTTTAAATGGTTAACAATTTTCTGTGAATTTCACCTCAATTAAAAAAAATAATGTTGAAAGCTCAATCCATTTTCACAATCTTTTGCAAGTGGTAAGTAATCAATTTTCTCGGTTTTCACAGCATAATACACTTGGTGTTTAGAAGCATATTATTTAAAGAGAAATCAAGCATTGACCTCATGGATAAAAACACATAAACCATAAAGATATTGGTGTTAATTCTTTGGATATATTCATAAGTGGATTATATATTTCAACAATTACTGTTACACTGTGCTAGGAGCTATGTTTACAAACAACTTGATTAGTGTTTTGATGGGAAAGCAGGCTACGGAAGTTTGGGAATTTCTTTTCTCTTTTTAGAATGAAGAGTATACTTTTGAAGGCATGAGTTGGTTTCTGATGTTCATTGTGATATCTAATACAATGGACATCTTTGAAATAAAAAACCCTGAAGGATGAAATAATTGACTCATGGTAGGAAAAGCACTCTCTTATTATCACATAAAATCTGGTCCAGAAAGGGAAGATCCAGTTGGTATTTGATGCTTTTGAAATTACAAGACCCAGAAGCTCTCAAAAAGCTCTCTCATAAAAATTTGTGGATTGATGCCTGCCTTCTTTGGCTTGATTATATGAGAGGAGTCTACATTTGGGAAGGCCACTTTTAGGGTAAACCCAGTGGAATTTCACAGGCCTCTGAGGTCAGTTCATTATAACATCCAGAAGACTCCGCAAGGGAGTTGCTATAAGTTGGAGTCTTTTACCCCTTTTAACTATCCTCCTGTACCTTCTCCTTTCCTCTGAAACACCCTGTTTTTTGTTTTTTTTTAAAATAAAATATCCACAGGCTGGATATAGGCTTAGAATGTGGAGGGAAATTAATAATGTTGTGTGTGTGTCAGGGGTCTCCCTGAATTCTGCACATCAAAGCAAAACTGTCCATTTCTCTCTAGTCCTAAATTTCCTCTTGAGTTTGGAGTTTCCGGTTATATTACCTAGAACTTAAAAATGAGTTTATATGACTATTTGTGGCCTGCAAGAGATGGGAATCCCAGAAAAGTTGTATGGAAGCTGTGAATGCAATGGAGGTGAGGCCACCATTTATTCTACCTTTTTGGAAATGTTGGATGCATCTCTTCAAACAAAGTTGCCTTTGCTACTATTTTCTCGGGGCTGTGGGATCTTAATCAAGTAACTGCCACAACAAATAAGATGTCTGTGTATTTTACTGACCAATGAAGAGCACACTTTTTACTGCTCTCACTAAGGAAAACTAGAAAACTTTGTTGTGTTTTCCAAGAGCATGAGCTTGCACACTTCTGTTTGTTCTCTTATCTCAGCAGGTGGCAGTGTTTATCTTTTGGCAGATAAGGTCTTGCTTCTTACAGCTATGAATGAAGAGTATAAAGAGTCAACTTTTTATTCTATGTGCTTTACAGATTAGGGTTATGTGGGGATATATAACAGCTCATACTGTGCTATGGTTTAAAGTTTAGGACTGTCTTGGCATATCTGGGGCAAATGACATAACTCATTAATCCTGATGCTCTCTAGAGACATTTTTCCATCCTTTAATGAGGACACAGACTGGTAAGGTGAATAAGAGATAGCTCTATTTTTCTCTCTAGATCCCTCTATTGGAAACCATGTTATAATTACTTTCTTTATAACAACACAATCTATCAAGGAATCCAACACTCACTTGTGTCTTTCAATATTAATACTTGGTCAGAGTGTAACATGGATTCTTTTTATGTTTTAGAAACATTTATTGTCATTTCAATGGGTTGAGAGTCTAAGAATTGTGGGCACTTTGAATTTTATTATTTTAACATAACCATAAATCAAAAGGGTTGAACCAATTTGTATTTTGTTGTCAAAGACAAAAGTAAATCTGAGACTAAATTAACTAAGGCTGTTTATTCATAAACTGGTGGCAAGGGAAACTATCAGCTGTCACCTTCATTTCGGCAGGAGTTCAAAGTCTCAAAGGAGAGTCAGTTCCATAGAGAAAAGAGATGAAATACTGAGATAGTCTCTGGTTGACAAGTGTTCTATTAATATGGGAGCCTTGGAAATGGAATGACTTTCTCATTGGTCTTCAGTGCATTTGGCAGCCTTTGGTTGACTGCAAGAGGGCAAGCAAACAATTTGGGGACATCCCAAAACAGGAAGGATTGCTCAGTGTTATGGGTGGTTTCCTATGGTGGCCATGGAACAAGTGGGGATCAGTGAGTGCTTTGTTGCTGTCAAACTGTCATAATGGTCCTTATTCGGGGGGCGGTGGGGGGGGGAAGAGAGTGGCTGCTATGAAAGCCAGTTTCTCACGAGTGGCAATATTTTGGAGATTTAAAAACACGGACTCTGACATCAGAATTCCTGTTTTACTATCCTGTTCAACTACTTCTTGGATGTGGCATTTTGAATATTCAAACATTCCCTGACTCAGTTTTCTCATCTATAAAATGGGACAAATAATAGTATGGGAGGAGTTTGTGAGGATTATATAAATTAATAGACACACAAAGAACCTGATCAATAGTAAACAATTGATGGTAGCCAGTATTTGTGGACACTGCTTCAATGACTCTGACTTAAAGCATTTGGGAGCTGAGAAAGAATTTGCACATTCAAGGCACATTTTCTCATTAATTTGTTATCGTTTGGGGCATCTCTACAATGGACACAAAAATCCTCCAATTCACCTTCTCCGGGGAAACCAATAGAGAGTAAAATAAATGCAGTGAATATTTTGAGTGCTCTCCTTTCATGAATTCTTATGGGTTCAGGCATGTGAATAAAATTTTGGTTCAGGTTAGTAAACATTGCAGTGGTCATGGCTCTGAATCAGCTCAGTTTATTAGTACCTTTCCCCCTTTGCAAAGCTGTGAACTTCAAGTAAAGCCTGGTCCAGGCTGCCCAGCAGTGGAAGTCATTGTAGATGAGGAGGAAGATGCAAATGTCTTTACATAAGTGGAATTTCAAAATTCTTCATGAAATTCTCCTTTCAGTACTTGAGAAGATGAAATATTTTTATTAGAAAAATTAGAGGGAGTTTATCAAATACTTTTAAAAAATATCTTAAAGGTGGAGATATTCCCCAGGGTGTTTTGATTTCTGTTAAGATTTTAATGATTCATACGTATTGGAGGAGTTGACCAATACCCTCAGATTTGAGTTTTAATTACTCATAGTGCCAAAGAAGCTGGCGTCCTCTGGTAAAAGTGATCTCCGACCCTCTTTCCATTAGCATCTTTAGCATGTTGACCTGTAACGTTTTGGCTGTGGGCTTATGCTAAACATGTGATAATCCCCTTGGAATCATTTCTGGTGTGGTCCCTGGTTTAGTATTTTTCTTCATCTATATACTTTGTTATCTGCAAGTATTTCTAGGACACACTCTCTCTTGCCTTTAGTTATGGAAATAGCAATTCAGGGAGGAATGCCTGAATTTCTGCTCAATTTAGATGTGAATTTTCCCTGTTTTCCCAGAGGAGTGATATCCTGGAGTGGAGGATGATGAGGGCTGTTTTCCCCAGGCAAGAGGAGACTTGTTTCCTGGGTGTGCCTGAGGCAAAAGGACATGTACAGTTCTTTTCTAGGCCAGAAAATCTCCAACAGGAAATAGAATAGCAGTTACAATGATTAACTCTCAGGTTATTACCTTGAAAAAACAATTAGGTTGAACATATGAAATTGCCAATTTTGACAAATTTTGATCTACAAAAAGTAATTTCATTTGGTTCAACCTAAAATATTGCTGTATATGTGCAAGGTGAGAAGTTTTGTGTCCAAACTTATCTTCAAACAGGTCCTTGAAAGTGGCCCACACCCCATTACTGCAGCCTGGTGTCCTCCGCCTGTGGAGGGCAGATGGCAGGATTCAAATGAAGGTTGATTATATCTTGACCTACATGATCATGGGCGAGAAAACCCACTTAACGTGGTGTGTGGCAAAGAGTGTGATCTTTGGAATAAGACAATGTTCAGCTTATCATTCTATTATTATGAACAAACATAGCACCTTTCTGAGTTTGTTTCCTCTTGTATAAAATGGAAGCATAATAATGGAACGAAATGAGATAATACGCATGAAGAAAAATCTAGCTCAAGGCCTGTGGTGCAGTTGGCCAGTAAGTGTCCTTGACCTTACATTTCTCCAGAATGTGCTGTTTCAAGGTTGGAATCAGCTCTGATTTGTGTGATGGGAAAGACGGTCTTGCATGAACTGCCCTTCTTGAAGAGACCAGGGGCAGCCTCTCCCTGGGCCCTTGGCCCACATTCCAGCACAGAGCCTCCCCTTCTCAAATGTGCTTTTCTCTGCCACTCGCTCAGGTTTTACTGACTCCCTTGAGAAAAGCAGGGAGCCTATATTTAGAATAGCATCAGCTGTTCTCTTAAGCATTTGAGCTAATGCTTACAAGTATTAATCAAAAAAATTTTTTAAGCATTGGCTGTGTGTAAACATTTTGTTTCAGACAATCTTTTAAATATTTATAGAGTCTTTTCAGATTTGGTTTGAAGGAGGAGGATAGAATTAAAATAATATGAATATATATATCTGAAAGCAAGTCTCTTGGGAGGGAAGTCAGTTGCTGCAAAATATATATTACAACATGTATAGATAATTTATTAGTAAATGAATCACGTTGGCATGTTTCACTTTCAATTTTGAGCAGTGCAATGAGGTGAAGTATGTCATGTCAAACATTCACCAAGTCCACCGTCTAAAGAAGTTCAAATTTCCCATTCTTAAGTCCCAAGGTGTCTCTTAGCTGGCCCTAATCTACATTTCTGGCCTAATCTTTTTTGCTCCGCTACATGCCAGATGTTATGGATTGAATTGTGTTCTCCCAAAATTCATAGGGTGAACTCCTAATCCACTTCAGAATGTAATCAGAATATAATCATATTTGGAGATGAGGTCTTTAAAAAGATGATTAAGTTAAAGTCTTTATGACGGTCCCTAATCTAATCTGACTGGTATTCAAAGAGGAAATTTGGACACACAAAGAGACACCAGGGATGTGTGTGCACAAAGAAAGGACCAGGTGAGGACACAGCAAGAAGACGGCTATCTGCAAGTCGAGGAGAGAAGCCTCAAGAGAAACCGAACCTGTCAACAGCTTGATCTTGAACTTCTAGCTTCCAAAATTGTGAGAAAATAAGTTTCTGTTGTTCAAGCCACTCAGCTTATGGTGTTTTGTTGTTGTAGCTCAAGCGGACTAATACAGCAGCTAACTAGACCACTCATCAGGTCTCAGATATGTGCCAGACTTGCCCTTCTCTGTGATTTCACTTCTACCTACTGTCTTAGTCCATCTGCTATGACAGAATGTCGTAGACTGTTTGGCTTATAAATAACAGAAATTTATTTCTCACAGTTATAGAGGCTGGGAAGTACAAGATCAGGGCACCAGCAGATACTGTGTCTGGTAAGAGCCTGCTTCTTTGTTCATAGATGGCCGTTTCCTTGCTGTGTCCTCACCAGGTGGAAGAGGCAAGGGAGTTCTCAGGGGTCTCTTTTATAAGGGCACTAATCTCCTTCAGGAGGGCTCCACTCTCACCTCCTGAACTTCCTAATACCATCACATTGAGAGTTAGTTTTCAACATATGAAATTTAGGGGGACACGGACATTTAGTCTATAGCACCTAGCTACCCTAAAATTTCTTTTACTGTATCTCTAGCTGGGCAATTCCCCTCCAACCCAGCTATCCTTTTTTTTCTTGAAATCTTCTTGGTCCCTCCCACCCACCGTCACCTCTAGTGATGGAAAAGCTCTTCCTCCCAAATTCCATTCATGCATGCCTATTTTAGAATTTTGAAACATGTTATTCTTAAATATAGACTAAGGTTTCCAGAACTTGGGCTGGAGATGGAAAAGATGAAGGTGCTATGGGATCATTGGAGTTAATTGTGGTTTGTTTTTAGAGTGAGAGAGGCTTATGCCTGATTTTAGATTGAGGAAATTGTTCTAGTGGAGAAAGAAAAGTTGAAGAATTAGAAGAAAATTGGTATAAAGAGACAGAAGAGGTGTTCAAAGAACAGACAGAGGGAGGAGTTGGCATTGAAAGGAGAAACTTCGCATGTTCTGAGACTGGAGGGGAGGATGTGAGGAAGAGAATGGTCTTGCTTATTTTGTAGTTTGTTATTTGTAAAATCATTAAGAACATAAGCTCCAGAGCCAGACTCCTGAATCCTTCCACCCACTATACTGGATTTTGGACCTAGGTAGCTTTTAAATTTCATTCAGTCTTAGTGTTTCCACGTCTACAATGGGTAAAATCATTGCTGTCATCAAAGGATTAAGTGGATAACGATGTAAAGTACTTAGCACAGAACCTAGCAACAGTGATGATAATAATTCTTATTACTGTTGTCAATGACTTCCAGCCAGAGACCACCAGAAATATGCTTGTAGTTGAACAAATTGGGTTGATTGCTCCTTGGAGGGAGAATGCTCTCCCTTGGGGAATCATGGAGTATCTCAGAAAGAGAATGTTAGAAAGGATTTATTACAGGATTTGTGCTTGTATCCATTTCATTTGGGTAGGATTTAGGGACTTTGCTCTTTGCTCTAGATTGGATGCTGTCAGGAAGTGGGGGTAATTCTATGAGTGGGTATCTTCATATATTTTATGAAAGTAAAGTAGCATCCGCCACTCATATTAATCAGGAGAGTGAGATGTTTGGTCATTTTTGTGGCTTGAACAAGGCTGATATGTTGTCTGTGTTCAGATAGGACAATGAAGTGGTTTTGTTTTTGTCTTGACCCATCATGGGCATAGAGTGGCCTTGTCTAATGTTGATGTTCTGTGAAGTTGTTTATGAAAACACCAAGGCCTGGTTGTGAGTGTCAGGGCAGCAGCAACACCAAGACCCAGCGGTTTAATGCCTGATGACCTTGGTTTCTGGAGGGCCACCTGCTGAGAATGAGGTGCTTAGGGACTGAGAGGGATATTGATGATTTTTTTGACAGTCACTGAAGGGGATCACAAAAGGCTGATGGGCAGCACCAAAGGTCCAGCCAAGGTCAGAGACCACAGACTCGTAGTAGCCATCTGCAGTGTGATTGTGTGATTCCCTCCCACAGTGCTCAGCCACACAGCACAGGTGTGGAGAAGGCACATTCTACAATTGGTCCTGGCCTGGGGTTTACAGAGAGACCAGAACAAAAGGACGGGAGTTCAAAGTTGACAATGCCGGTGAGAATAGTTCTGTTGGTTTGCTGTGAGGTAGGGGCAATGCCATGAATGAAGATAGAATATGAGGGGACAAACCAGCAAGAGAAGAGGAGACTGAAAGTCTTTTAGAGGACTTTCTGAGTAGAAGCCTTTCTGGGTAACGAGAAGGTCTTTGGCTGGAAAGAGACTAGAGCATTGGGAATGAGGAAGTTGGGAAAAAAATAGAAAGTATGCACAGTAAAATGAACTAAGCAAGTAGACTTTGAAATCTCCTTAGGTCATTTTGGATTTGTCAAACTTTCTGCCTTTTCGAAGACAGGATGCAGGTGAGGTGACAAGTACTCTTGTTTCTGTCCATGATGACCCTCACCTTTCCCTTTTCTGTTAGATAACATTCTCTCATATTCCATTTTTAGAATCTGTTCCACTTCGAGTGAAGACGATACCTTTTGGCACTGCCTCTGTGTTGCAGTTTGCTGTGTGGGTTATGAAGCAGTTTGCCATTGACCCAATGTTTCAGAGATTTTTATGATGGAGCATTTTATTTTTGCCTTCTCTCCCCAGGGCTCTGGCACAAGTTCGTGGAAGAGAGATGAGGTCAGGGAAAAACTTGGTAAGACCATATCCATAGTTTTCACAAAACTCCTGTCTCCTCTATCAGGGACTAATTGTCTTTGGAATAAACCTCAAAGCTCTTAGAAGGCTGCCTCTCAGGACCTCAGGAGAGTAATCATCACCTCTTAGGCTGTTTCTACGACTAGGACTAGGAGACACGTCTTCTTTTTCACTCTGAGTTTCTCTGGAATGTGGCACGGTAGAGTGCTCTAAATAGTTAGTGACTGGTAGATTGATTAAACGTGTGAATTAATACTGATAGAGCCCATTACTTTAGCATTGATTTTCAAACTATGCCTCATGGAACATTAGCTGTTCTTTAGAAGTTCCCTAAAGGCATTCAAGCCAGCGAGCAAGGAGCTGAGCATGTAGAACCCTGTTCTCCACCTCTTTTTTAACCAGAGGAGCTTAACTTTTTTTCTTCCTGATTTTTTCATAAGGAATAATACAGATACCTCTGCCTGCAGAGTATACAATTTAATGGGGATCGGGTAGTGTACTAGTCAAGGTTCAAGCAGAGAAACAGAATAGATAGGAGATACACAGTAAGAGATTCATTGCAAGGAGATGGCTCATATGATTGTGGAGGTTGACCAGGCAAGTCTGAAATCCTTGGGGCAGGCCATCAGGATGAGCAGCGTGAAACTCTCAGGCACAGAATGAAGCCACGTCTACAGGTAGAACTTCTCTTTCTTCTGAGAATCCTCAGTTCTGCTCTTAGGATCTTCTAATTTATTGAATTGGGCCCTTTCAGATTATTTGGATAATATTCCTTACATAGCGTCAGTTGATTATGGACTTTAACCACTCTTACAAAATACCTTCACAGCAATTGCTACATAGTGTTTGACTGAGTAACTGGGGACTGTAGACTGGCTAAGTTGACACATAAAACTGACCATCACAGGGAAGAACATTAAACACACCGCTCTAAAATATCACAATAAGCTTCAGGAAGGAGAAAAATATTGCCATTTTCCTTTGTATACTTGGAAGCTTAGAATTAAATTTTATTTTAAGACTTAGCTCAAAAGACTTAATTCATCCCAGGAGCTTAATGCAACTATCAAATTCATCGAGTCTCAAGCTAGGAATCTTTGAAAGATGCCAATGCCTGGGTGCTACTCTGGATTAATTAAATTCGAGTCTCAGGGGGTTAGGGCCCTGGCCCTTGTATTTTGAAAATGTTCCCCCGGGTGGTTCTAACATGTAGCCAGAGTTGGGAACAATCAGTCTTATGGATGTGAATTTTTTAGTTGTTCTGTTTTACATGTGTTTTGCTATTGAAATGAACTTTTCATTGTCTTTGGAAGTAAATACCCATATAAATCAGAAATAAATAATTATTTTAGTTAAAAAATGGGTACTTATTAAAGCCACTGAGATCCTTGAAGTCACTTTCCTGGACTATACCTATACACCTATCATGGGCAGGTACCATGTATTATTTAGTCATCAATTAGGATAGACAAGGTTAAGCTGCAATTAAAAAAAAAGCTTCAATTCTCAAGAGGTGAATAAAACAGAAATTTATTTCTCACTTATGCAAAGTCTGCTATAGATCTAGGTGACTTTCCAGGGTAGCTGTTCCCTCTGGATGGCTCGTTAGCAAGATCTGGTTGATTTGGTTTTGTATCTCTGCATTTACCCCAATAAGTGGCACATTGTAAAGGCTTACGAGGTATTCAGTAAATTCACATCCCTCACTTCCTTCTCTTTTAGACATTACGTGTGATTTGTGTGTGTGTGTGTGGTGGATCTATTTCTCCTCTCCAGGCAGGCGCTTCTCAGCTCATTAGCTCTGAGGTCTACAGCTCCACACATTTGTGACTCCTAGGAGTGGAAGTGCAGAGCCAGGACACCCACATCTGATAGCCACGAGAACTTTGTGATTCCAGCCACAATAACATCAGTAAAGAGAAGCTCCCTTGATGCCACAGACACCCCAACTACCTGCTGACCCTCCCTTCTTTAGACTTTCCTCTTTTAGATCCAACAAAAAGGCAAAGAGACCTTCCAGAGAGTATCAAGTTAAAAAGCCTATTTGCAAAGACCTTGGTTAAGTTCTATGGAGAATCTGTAATGCAGCTCCTGGATTTTTCCCTGGTCAGATAGATACCACTGGCTAGCGCTGTCTCCAGCACATCCCACGTATGCACAGCTCTGAAGAAGAGAGGCTTTACTGGGGAAGGTCAAGGCCTTTCAAGAATCTTAGCAGTGACCTGCAAGCTTCTGCGTTTCCAAGCTCCAGCTGTGCGAGGTATTGCCATCTCTCTATCTTGTAAGAGAGATGCACTAACAGAGACTTCCAGAGGGTGAAGTTTCCATGAACCCTCTCTTCAGGACAGATGAGAATGAGAACATTTTTATAGCAGCATGGCAATGAAGACAGACACATGTTTATTCGGACACTAGGTTTGCATTGGAAATACTTGATCTGTGTTTAGACTTGATAAAATTTCCTGTTGGAAAGTTAGATTCACATATCTAAGTTGTTCCAACCATATTTGAAAGTTGCCCAATATTGACCAAATAATCATTTTCCTTTCATAGTCATAGCCACATTGACAGACCTGGTTCATCTTTATTGGAAGAGTTGACTTGACTTTCAAGCATACGCATCTGTTTCAAAATTACATTTGCCCAAGTTAAGTAAATTCATTAAGTCTTGTGTCAACTCTGTATTCACCAAATTAATAAGTAAAATCAAAATTTCACTTTCCCAGGGGCACTAGCCACATTTCAAGTACTGAATAGTCATATGCGACTAATGGCTACCATATTGGATAGTACAGATATAGAAAACCTCATCTTTGAATAATGCAATCAAGTGGATTTACAACAGTTACTTCGTAGGCAAATCAAGGCAGTGGCCAAGGTCAGGTGGCTAACAGCATTTGCTTTTCCTTCTCCTGGCTTGGAAGTCTTAGATTTTATGGGCATACCGACTCTAATTTGGCTTGAGACATGGAGCTGCCAGCCTCCTTGCAGTCCAGGGCATTGCAGATATCACTCAATGTCTTTTTTGTGGTAGATACTCAAATATTTGTTTAATGATTGCCAATTTCACCTACTACTTATTTGAATCTTGTTTCACTTTGAGTGAATTTTTTTGATAACTATTCAAAGGAAAAGAAGATTGAAGTACTTGTTAATTTTTCCAATTTGCTACATGAATTTGGTATACTCTCTTTTGCATAAATTCTATTTATGCTATTTCTGAAATGGTACCACCTAAAATAAAATTAAATCAAGACCAATGAAGCATTCTAGGCAATATTCGCCCTTGTGCCTCCTGACTTTGTTTTTTGGTGTAGCTCCTGTCTCTTTGACTTAATTACTTTGGAAATATGTCAAAGAGGGGCTTAGTGTGAATTCAAAGGAATTTTCACTTGGAGGTGCCTTGTTTTCTTTTCAGATATGTAGCTTGAAAAGTGTAAAGTTTTGATTTTTAAATATAATTTAAATATTTAACTCTATCAAAAACACAATGACAAATGTGTTACCATGTGGAAATGCATTTGTTGAAGAAAGCTACCCCAAATTACTTTAGCAATCTCTTTTGGTAAATCTTCAGTCTCCTGTGTATATTATTAAAAGATCAGCCATCAGAAAGAATATAATTTTATCCTTGGGTTGAAGTCTTTAGTGTTAAAATATAAAAGACAGATGAATAGGAGGACTTTCGGATACAGCCTGGTCTGACCAATGAGCTGAGACAGAGCCCTGCTAGAAAGTTCTTCTTTTGTGCTTTCATTCTGATGAAAGTCTCCAGTTTGAAGCAAAGGATTCATGTACTGTTGTTTATGCGTCTGCCATAGTTCCACATAGACCATTTGTATCAAGAGCTGGTGTTTATTCATAGGAAATATCAAACTCATATATACACATGCAAACACTTCATGTAATTATAAAATTGAACACGATAAAATGGAAGAAAAGAGATCATTGACCATGATAAAAGAGAAGAATCGAAGGTAAAAGCTTGTATAGTCCTTCATGTATGAGTCATTTGTCATGGCCAGTCTTTGTGTATTGTAGTTACCACTGTACGAGGATGCTTTTCTGGGGAGCCCCGACCTTGTGCTTAGTTTTGGTATTCTCAGGATGTCTGGGAACAGTGATGCTTAAGTGTATGTTTAACAATTAAAGTGGCATTCAAGTTAAATCTGTCAGGCAGCCAAGCCCATTGTCAAAGGATTAGGCTCTCCTTACAGTCCCCTTAAATGCTATTTTATGTGGGAGTGTCAAAGTTAACACTGCTATACTTTTGCCTGGGTCTAACAATCTTTAAATTTTCTTTCTGTGTTCATACTGAGATCCAGACAAAGAGGCACATACAAACCAATCACAATTTCTCTTTTATTACCACAAAAGGATCTTCAAATGGCAGGCTTCAGCTCCAACATATTTTTCTCCTTTACTGGAATAATTGATGGGAGTTGAACCCACAGTCATGTGCCACATAATGGGCACATTTCGTTCAGTGATGGACTGCCTGTATGATGGTGGTCCCATAAGATTAGTACCATATAGCCCAGGTACGTAGTAGGCTACACTATTTAGGTTTGTATAAATGCATGATGTTTGCATAATGACAAAATCACATAATGACACATTTCTCGGAACATATTCCTGTAGTTTAGTGATGCATAACTGGGCTACTGGTCAGGCATCCTCATAAGGGCTGCTCATTGTTTTCTAGGAAAGAAAATATATTTCAGGCCAAGAATGTCAAGGAGCTTGGGAAGCTGAAGTGCCCTCCTCTTGCCAAAAGCTCCTTCAAATCAACGTAAAAGATCTATAATGCCATCATATTTTCACTGCAAGGTGAGCTCTTTTTCCTGCTAAATGGCCCTTCCTATATGGAAATTCTGGAGATGTCAATGTTTGCATGCTCAACTGAGAATCTTTTAGAAAATGTATTTCTCCCAAGTCCACACTAACAGTTTCCAATATAAAAAAAGCATTCTTCTTTGAGTTCAGAGTTTCATTAATTGGGGGCATTTTGATAGGCTAATTTGAAAGTGTACTTTTCAGTGTTTAAAGTGGATTCTGGTTTTAAACTTACCATGTTGATGCTGAATAATGATTTCCAGGGATGCTAGATGAGCACCAGCATGTGGTCCTGCTGAAATAAGTAAATGCACTATTGCTCTAGGAAGATTTGCTTTGTGAATTATGTTTTCACAAGTGATTATTAATAAATATGTCTGAACTGGTCAGAGTGAGAATATAGGAGAAAATTATGTTCATATTTTGACATTTATGTCTTCTCTCAATAATGAAACTTTTTGATCAATTGTCTTTACCACATTTGTATTAAAAAGAACCCGAGAATGACCTACTTTGAGGATACAGAAGGATTATATCTTCCCTTGGTTATTAAATAAGAACAAAATTTATTAGTTAATTATCTCAAGTCTGTTTGCCTCAACTTTGGAATGGCATGACCAAATAAATCATTGCTCCCAGCCTGGTGTATGAATTTCTAAAAATGGAGTAAGGAGAAGTAAGGGGACTTGTACTTCCATTGCTTTGAATTCTTATGCAGTAGCTATTGATTTTCAGAGCATCTCTTGTCCAAATATTCCAGATCTCCTGTCATCACAACCCCAACTGGATAAAACTGTGATTTGGGACTTAGATATATTATTTAAGCTGTGGGTATGGAGGGAAGGGAAAAGTAAAGATATTTACCTTTATCATTAAATATCTGAAACACGGAAAGTAATTTGTGAAGTTTGTCACTTTAAACTTCACAAACTCCCTGGAATTTAAGAAGCTAAGTAACTGACCCAATGTAACCCCACTGATGATGACAGCACTGGGATTCGAACTCTAAAAGGGCTGCTTGAAAATCTTGCGCACTTTCCAAGACACCATATTACCTCCATTAGTTAAGAATTCCCCCTCATTTTGGAATTTAATGTATTTGGTCTCTAGATGCTAAAAAGGTATGTGTATATATATGTGTGTGTGTTATATATATCTCAAATAAGGTCAATATTAATAGTAGTTGCTCAAATTCACTGCATTTTTATCTTCATTTGTATCCTGACTGACCTCCATTTTAAAATCTCTCCTAATTATTTTTGGGAGTCCCTGGAAGTGTTTCTTCACAGCTGAGTTTCCTCATGGTATTTTGTTCTGGACTACCTTGAATACGCCCTTGCACTTGAGGGGCACTACCCACTCTGCAAATCTGTCTGCTTTGTACCAGTTACTGAGGATAGTTCACAAGTTAGAGCTTCCAAAGCTTCCAAAGGAAGGGAGGGAGAAGCAAAGGAACAGACGTCTCCTACTTATCTGGCCAATTTTGAAATCCTTTCCCTCTTGATTGTCACTGTTTCTCTGGCCAAAACTGACCTCTAGAAATGGGAAGAACACAGCTTCAGAGCTGAACTCCTTAAGCCATTTCATCCATCATCCTTTGTTTCTGACTGCGTGACTTGTGGGTCACCAGCCTGTGGCTTTCTCGTCTCCTCCTTGTGGGGGAGAGTATTTTTCCCTCACTCTCCTTGAAACCAAGGGAGGCAACACCAAGATCATCCCTTAAGGAAGCCCTTCTAGTTTACTTACTCTTTTCATTGGCTGCCTGTTTAGATAGCAGACGATGATTTTCCTTAAGCACATTTGAACGGAGAAGAAAATTCCAGAGAGAAGACCCAGCTGAGATGAGGGGGGAACAGGGACAACTTTGGTGCAGATAAAATTCTCACTGTTTGGCATGATGCGTTTGCCTGAGTTTACTGCAGAGATGGTGGTGGGTGACTGTGCTTTCGCTGTTTTGCTGGTACCCTACTCAAGAGGGTTGCCTACTGGGTATTGGGAACCAGGAGCAAGAGGCTTTGGATGGGAGGAGGGGAGAAAGAGAGAGAGGGTAGGGAATGGGGGTGAGTCATTCACTGAAGGAAGAAGAGGTAAAACTGGCATTAGAGTTGCGTCTCTCACTTCAGAGAAATGTTAAAAGAGTGACCACATGGCCCTCCACAACACTCACACATGTGTTCCATGGGGAGAGTAGATGTTTGGGTTCCTGCCCCAAGGAGGGCATAGCCAATGGGGTGGTATTAGCTAGAGAAGCAATCATGGTCAACAGAGAATTGCCGGTGTAATTCCAGATAAAGAAAGAAACATTTTCCCTGCTTCCCTTTCCTCCCCCCAGTGCCCAACGCTGACAGAGGCAGAACCAGAAAAGGTAGAAGAGGAAGAACAAAAAAGAGTGACACTCTCCCTCTTCCCAGTTTGAGTCCTCAGGCCAAAACCTGGCTGGTGCTTAGGAGAAGGGGCCAGAGCTTTAGATCACACACGAGAACCAGCTATTAATTGGATTAGACTGGCTAGAGATTTTAGCAACGAAAGTAGCTGGAAACTATGAGGTCTGCCCTAGATTCATAATAGGGTGGCAAAAAGAAATTGACCAGACACAGTTGACCTAGTTGTTGAAGAAATTTAAAAATGCACCATGTTTTTGTTTGCCTCATGTAATTCAGACTGTTTGATAAACCACTTACATTTGCAAGGCAGTTACATTTGCAAGTCGGCTGCCAGAAGCAGCCAGGGGAATGCCTTCCTGATCGATTTTTATCAGAGGTTGGAGAGAGACAGAGAGTGCGTGTGTGTGTGTGTGTGTGTGTGTGAGAGAGCCATCTATATAATTCCTTCCTTTCAATTTGGGCAATTTAGATCCCATGTTCACCCCTGGACTGGTAAGTGTTTCAATAAGGGAAGGCTGGGCTCTGATAAGCTTAGATTATTCTGTATGCACCCTGGGCCCTAGGATGGAATCAACTTCTCCTGCTTCACATGGTTTTATGCGGAGAAAGGTAGATTCCCACATAAAATCAGGTAAGGGAGAGAGGCAGAAGGGATGCTGCCGACGAGGCCACCAAAACACTCCACTACATAGGGGGCCACCATATGTGATAATCATCTGTTTCCATCTTGGCAATGACCCATGAGGCCCTGGGCAGTGTTGACCAATTTCCTTTGGGTGCCTCTGTGCCAAGGATCTCTTCCATTCTTCACAGTCAGGGGGAGTCACTCATGCCCAGATCGGGAAAGGACAGCCATCACTTCCAGGACATAATTGGTGACCAATAGGTCTGGGTGCTGTGGTCACTTCGTCATCCCTACCCTTCTCCCTGTTGGCCTGCCTTCGGAGAAGATTCCTCTAATTCCCAGACCCGTCATGAGTCAGCCTTGGCATTTGCTACTTCAAAAATACCCTCCTTTTAATTTTTTTTTCTTGCTGTCTCCTGGAGTCAAGCTCTAAAAACAGAATTTAAAATTCATCTCCTGGTGTGTCTGTGATGTTCATTCTTCCCATGCTGAAAATTTGGCTGGTACACACTTCCTCTGTGATCCATTAAACAATTCTGCTCTTTAGTTTGCTGTTTACTTTTCACTTTGAACAGATGAGCAGCACAGCATTATTGGTTGAGAATTTTTAATAAAATATTACATTTTAAAAAGTTCAATATAACATCTTAAAAAATGCTTCTAAAAGCATTACAAGAGAAGCCAAACACTCTCTTTTTTTTGTGATGATTTAAGAAGAAAGTTTTATTGTGATTTTAAAGTTTTGGGAAACATCTTATAACCCGGTGTTCATCCAGTTTGAGGACATTTTTACATTTTGCAATAAAATGAGGTATTTGCCTGGAGGCAGCTTGTGTGAATGATCTAGAAGCGGGTGTACAGTGGTTCTCTCCACTCAGTCTTTTAAGTAGTCATCAATTCTGCTTTCCCAGCCTTAATTGCTGTCGACGTCAAGTACTTAACAAGAGTTGTGGTCATTCTTCTCTCTCCTTCTTTTGGGAGAGTAAGAGTAGCTAAGAAAATACATGATTGAACTGACAAAGGATGATTTGTGGTCTGTGACCCTGCTTCTTTTTCCCTCTGTGTTATCTGTCTTTTGACCTCTCCTACTTTTGATGCCTCCAGTTTATGCCAATTTAAAACCTTGTAGCAGAGTGCAAGCTCTAGAGTTAATCCGACTGGGATTAATCCTGCTCTGCCTATTTCTGGTTCCGTGACATTAAGCTACTTACTCTCGCCGTGTTCCAGATTCTTTAATATAACGAAATGATAATGAGAATACCTACCTCACAGGGCCGTTGTGGGGATTATAAAAGTTAACACACATAAAGCGCTTAAAATACTGTCTAGCACATAGAGCAAGTGCTCAATAAATGTTCATTGTTATTATTGTTATTTGCTACATTGCTCAGGTCCCCCTCACATCTCTAAATCTCTATTTCCTTACCTGCAAACCTGGGTCCATGATTTCTTTCCACACTCCCGTGAACCATATGGGCCCCAGCAAGAAGAACAGGGGGAGACATCTTTAGTAAAACGTAGGCAAGTTAACATTGGGGAGTTTCTTGCCAAGGTTGTCCTCTATTTTCAGAATCATTAGAAGTTGACCATGCTCGAAATTCTGTCAGATGCTCGTGGGTGGATGTCACCATCTTCCAACCCAAGGGCTTGCCAAAACCTCCATGCTGAGTCCAGAATATTCATTTTCTCCTACGAATACATTTCTTTATTTATTTGTGTGTTTGTTTTTTGTGAGGAAGATTGGCCTGAGCTAACATCTGTTGCCTGTCTTCCTCTTTTTGCTTGAGGAAGATTCTCACTGAGCTAACCTCTGTGCCAATCATCCTTTTTTATATGGGATGTCGTCACAGCATGGCTTGAGGAGTGGTGCTAGGTCCACAGCCGGGATCCGAACCCGCGAACCCTGGGCCGCTAGAGCAGAGCATGCAAACTTAACCACTACACCCCTGGACCAGCCCCCAAATTCATTTATTTTTAAATGTTATTTACTCATCAGTCAGAGTAGTTCTGATAATGACAGTATTGCCCTTGACATTCTGAAAGACAGAACTCCATGCCTCAGGCTGCAGCGTGCTCGTGTGCCACCAACCCATATGCTCAAGCAAGGCAAGTAAATGCAACACATGGGGAGGGGACAACAAGAGCAGGAGACAGTTCAGAAAATGTCACAAGGGAATGTACTGGGATCTTAGATGAGGGTGGAAAAATATATAGCCTGAGAGACGTGGGGTGAGAGGAAAAATTGCCCAAAGAATAGGGATGTACCGGCTCCCTGCACACCTCTGTTCAACCTTGGGTATCATCATTGCCCATGAGGCATGTGTAAATGTCGCCATGGTAACAAGCCAGCTCAGCTCTCTCAGTTGCTGAAGTGTAGACAACAGCTGACTTTGTCACCACCTCCTTACTTAGTACTCCAAATTGCATGTTTATATTGACTAACAAACAGAATAAGTGGTCAGGGGCCATTTCAAGCGATAATTTTTGAGTGCTTCAAAAACTTGCAAATTTACCTAAAGAGGAACTTGGAACTGCTCGGGTTAGGCATGATCTAAGTGAACACCTCCCATCACTCTAACCCTCATCCTGCTTTTTAACTAGGTTTTTCCAGCATTTTTTCACTGGTGCTATATGCTCAATTAAATGTTTCTTTTGGCTCATCATCCATATGCCTCACTGGAATGGAATTCTAAAATGCCAAGGACCTTATCTGTTCTCTGCTGCATTTTCTTATGTCACCTGGAACAGTGTTTGTCATGGCCAGTGCTGCATAAATGTTTGTGGAATGAATGGCTAAATATAAATGCTGTCAGAATGCCAGGCATTCTGCTAAGTTCCATTTCTTGGCTCTCTTTTCTGCGAGTTGCATGCTGGGCCTACCAAGGCCTGTACTGCAATGTCAAGAAATGCTCAGCCAGACACTGATTGTTAAGGGCAGAAGAAGCTATGGCTTCTTATTTCTTCAGAGGTATATATGGGAGTTCTGTTGTAATTGGTGCATTTTTGAATAGCTTTTAAAATAATGGCAATAAGAAATGACTTTCAATTTACTATCTTAACCATTGTAACTGGTGCATTTATTTCAACTTTTTTCCCAGTGTTATTGAGATATATTTGACATATAGCTCTGTATAAGTTTAACATGTACAGCATAATGATTTGACTTATATATATTGTGAAATGATTACCACATAAGTTTAGTTAACATCCATTACCTCATATAGTACAAAAAAAAAAAAAATGTTTTTTTCCTTGTGATGAGTCCTCTTGGGATTTACTCTCTTAAGAACTTTCAGATATACCCTACAGCCCTGATAACTATAGTCATCATGTTGTACACTCCATCCCTACACTTACTTATCTTTTAACTGGAAGTTTATACGTTTTGACCACTGTCATCCAATTCCCCCTCCCTCCACCCTCCACCTTTGGTAACCACAAAGCTGATCTATTTTTCTGTGAGTTTTTTCTTTTAGATTTCACAAATAAGTGAGATAATACGGTATTTGTCTTTCTCCTTCTCACTTATTTCACTTAGCCTAATGCCCTCAAGGTCCATCCATGTTGTTGCCAATGGCAAGATTGTCCTCTTTTTATGACTGAATATTTTATTATTCATATTCATATGAATAATACTATTATATTATTTATAATATTCCTCTTTTGCGTGCATTTTTAGTTAAAAGCAATACATTCCATCTGTTTTGAGTGGCAGGTGGTTAGAACTGTTTTCTCTGTTTTAAACAAATCTAAACAAAGGAAAAATACATTCACATGGTTTGATTGGGGGCTCAACATCAGGACCTCGTCCCCTAGAAGATGAGAAGGAACTAGAAGAAGCCTTGGTTGTTGAATGGAAGCCTCTTTAGGAGCCATGAATGGGGCTCAAGGCTTTGACTGACGATAAAGCAGCCAGTGTGGACATTTATCTTGTGTATTAGCCATGACATGTGTTATAAAAACTCAGCTCTACTTCTGCTGAATTTAGAATTTTCTTGCTTTAAAAGGAGTATATTTCTTGAAGAGTTACATAGATTTCTTTCTCCCTTTCCTTCCCCTTCCTTCCATTTTCTTTCTTTCTTTCCCTTCCTTTCTTCCTTCCTACCTTCCTCCCTCCTTCCCTCCCGTCCTTCTTTCCTCCCTTCTTCCTTCCTTCTTTCCCTCCTTCTCTCCTTTTCCCTTCCCTTCTCTTCCTTTCCTTTCCTTGAAGAGGACATATTCTATACAAAACATGCCTTTAGGGCTGGCCTGGTGGCACAGCAGTTAAGTTCCCATGTTCTGCTTTGGTGGCCTAGAGTTTGCAGGTTTGGATCTTGGGCATGGACCTATGCACTGCTTGTCTGGCAGGTGTCCCACATATAAAGTAGAGGAAGATGGGCACGGATGTTAACTCAGGGCCTGTCTTCCTCAGCAAAAAGAGGAGGATTGGTGGCAGACGTTAGCTCAGGGCTAATCTTCCTCAAAAAAAGAAAAAGGAAAGCCTTTAAAACAGCATTCTTCTATGGTTAGAATCTGACCTTTTTACATGCTTTCCTCATAAATACATGAGTCCCTAGAGGGTGGGGTTTCTTTAAACAAACATTTATTGAGGATCCATTAGGTATCAAGAAAGACAAAGCACCAGAGGGAGAGTCTAGAAGGCGATAGCAAATGATGGAGACACGGGCTCTACTTTGTAGAGATGTAGAATCTAGAGCAGGATTATAAAAGTGGCATGTCAAATCCTCTTGAAACTGTACAGATAATCCCTGAATTTTGCGTATGTGCTGTTTTCGTCAGATTTTCAAAAGAACCTATACCACAAAAAATGTTAAGAATTATAACTACATTTTTCTTTGTCCCTCTCAATACTCTCAAACTTTTCCTCACCACTCTATCAAGAATTGTTCAAAATTTGATTTCTTTGCATCTTGCCCCAAGCATTTAGAAAATAAAGAAACAGCTGCTGGGTGATGTTTAATAGGAGGCCTCTCCTAATTTTTATTCCCCCAAGACACCGAATTCCATACAACAATGGCTTTGCTCCTTTTGTTGATATCACCTTTACCCTTCTCTCTGTAGACTCTTCTGGTTGGAAGTGATCTCATATATCAATTTTCTGCATACTTTATTTGTTATAATAAAAAACAAAACAAAATGTTTCAGAAACGTTTAGCCATATGCTGGGGAATACATGCAGCTGGGACTACACACTACTGCTTTTCCTACTAGATTCCTGCCTTTAAATATTAAAAGAAGATCCTGATGTCAAAAATGAAGGAAGAAGGAAATAACTGATCTAATTTAGTGAGTCTTTGTTAGACATTTCTATGAGTTTTCCAATGTGACCTACTGCCTTTATTACTAAAAATGTTGCTAGGTTTAAAATAACTGTCCTGTTGCTTAAAATAGTAGACAAGAGTAACTTTCACCAATGGCGTACATGGTAGTGGAGAAGAATCCAGTGCACTTAAAACTAGAGGCTTTCCCAATTTCATACATCTTTATTCTATCTCAACCAACAGCGACTCATTCTGCTTTCTTCTGTAAGAAGAGAAATTCTTGTTCCTACCTTATCTGTGCCGCATGCTGTTGTTTGTGAAGTGATAAGAGAAGGATGTATTGTGTGTTTATAAACGTTTGGGCCGGATATTCAGCCCAGGGCCAACACAATCTGCCATGAAATAATCTTTGCACCTGGGTTTTGTGGTGCTTCGACTGTCGCAGTAGAATCTGGAGTCGCTGCCACATTCTGGGCCAGAAACAGGCGGAGCAGAGAGGAAAGGAGTCAATGGGACGGAGTTCAACAAAGTAGTGGGAAATTTCCAAAGGCAAATAAATGATTGTTAAGTATTCAATGAAAAGCCATCTCTGAAGGACAGACAGGGAAGAAATAGGAAGGAGATATGAAAACTGAAAAGAAGCATGTGAAACTGGATATGGACCTTTAAAGGGGGGCAGTTTTGAGGGAACTATTTCAGGAAATGAAAAATTTAAATAGTCAAGTAACAGTGGGTTAGCATGTTGTTTGTTTGTAAGAGTACAGACAACTTTTGCTGATAGGAAAAGAAGCTGAAATGATATTTTCCCCCTGTCCATTGCATTCAAACCTATCTGCTCTCAATTGGCCTCGAAGTCCTGCTGACAATACCCTGAATATCACTTAAATTCATCCCAATGCCATGAAAACATTCTCAGTTCTGCAGTCAAACATTTTTATGGAACTAAAATAAAGGGCAAATTTTTATAGAAAGTTTCGCTTGCATAAATCCAAAATTAATTTCATAAAAAATCTTGAGAATTTTGGTATATCAAAATCTTGATATACCAGGTAACCGCCTCTGGCAAGCTAAGAAGAACATTCAAGTAAAATGGTGCTTCTATAATTGATGGTGGAACATCATTAGATAAACCAAAGCCTCAGTTATCCAAGGCCCATTAGTTTTACCAGTCCAATTTGACATCGGCTGTGGACAAGTCATGGTGCTAGGGACTACGGCAGAATCCACAGATAAGTAAAAGATGGATCCATCCTCAGAAAGCTTACAATCATTGACAGAGACACGTGTATTCAACTGAGCACGCAAGAAGGAAGATGGTGATAAGTGCTTATGTGGGAAAGGGTTAACTCAGGACACCTGGGTTGCTCAAACCCTGCACATTCCTAAAAGACGCCTGTTTTCAGGACTTTCCTCTGGCTGGCTTCCAGGAGCTAAGCTCTGAATCTTGGACTCTTGGATGCCTCCCTTGTTTACTCTGACAAGGACCCTCCAAATTCCCATTCTATGCCTCATAAATAATTAGCTCAACTGTTTGTATCCATTATCAACTGGAAAAAAGTGGGTGTTAACCAAATTTTAGTTAATCTTCTCTCCTTTCTCCCTGAACTTCAACCCCTGTTCAGCCTGAAGTAGACACAGCCCCTCCTTAAGGAGTTCCTCCAGAGAACAGGCTGAGCACAGAATAAAATGTCCTTTAACCTACTGTCCCATCATGCCACCTCCACTGGCTCCTCTTGTCCATCCCACTCTATTTTTTTTTAAAGATTTTATTTTTTTCCTTTTTCTCCCCAAAGCCCCCCGGTACATAGTTGTATATTCTTCATTGTGGGTCCTTCTAGTTGTGGCACGTGGGACGCTGCCTCAGGGTGGTTTGATGAGCAGTGCCATGTCTGCACCCAGGATTCAAACCAACGAAACACTGGGCCGCCTGCAGCGGAGCGCGCCAACGTAACCACTCAGCAACAGGGCCAGCCCCTTGTCCATCCCACTCTTGCCACCTGGTTCTTTCCAATCTTGTTTGCTCCTCTTTCTAACTCTTGAGACATTTGCAGAACTCATGTTTGGAGTGTTATTGCCAGTGCAATAGTCTCCACTCCTACTTCCCATTGTGACAGCCCCTTTCCACTTCTTATAGTAATCTTTTTAAATAAAATCTCTCCTTGCCAATGTCCAGAGTTTATTTTTACTTGACATTATCCTCTGGCTGACTGGAGAATTCTTTATGTAAGCATATTCTTGCCTTCTTATTAGTGAATAAAATAAACTGCCCAGGACTCTCAATACCGTATTTGCAAAAATTCTAACAACTTATTTCCTGAATTCATAGAGCACTGATTTATTTACTTCTTAGCCTGGTGAGTTTGCCTTTTGTTTACTTGTGTCTAGGTTGGTTTACCCTTATAGACTCCTTGCTTGTCTTGTATGTCTTTCTCCTGTCCCCAAGACTTACTGTAAAGTCTACAGCTCATAAACTTTGGGAGGGTCGGGGAGAGAATGCCAGATTTTCAAGTTCCTACTGGGATTCCCCAGACTAGGGGATACAGGCTCCTGCTTTACCCTAACACCTCCTAGAGCCTCAGGCTCTGCCCCTTCAATGCATTATTTTCACCAGTGGTCCTCAACCAGTGATTTTGTTCCCTAGGGGACATTGGGTGATGTTGGGAGACACTTCTGGTTGTCATAATTGGGAGGAGGTGCTTACTGGCATCTAGTGGGTAGGAGGCAAGGAGGGTGCTAAACATCCTACAATACACAGGACAGCCCCCTGCAACAAAGAATTATCCAGCCCCACATACCAACAGGGCTGATTTACATAAATATTACTGATCCTAACATATTTAGTCAAAGAACATCTGTTATTTAAAAATTGAAAGTGGGACAGCAACACTTGTCTAAGGGATATATCTACCTTTACCCAATCACATTGTGGCTATCTTTTCTATGAGGCACTTAAGGTCTTAGAGAAAAAAATGATCAACAGTTTGGCAACAAAAATTTATTGATTAGTGTGCAACATTAGATACAACATATATAACTTCATCACATGGTTACAATCCAGTATTTGTGCTTTGTAGGATAAGTAAACATTCATTTGAGCACAACAAAAGTCTACACACGATATTCTGGGATTATTTAAAAAATAAATATACCCTTTTCCATTTAGAAGCACAAAGAACTTTCCGTTTGAGATGATGGATAAATTTTAAAATTTGACATTTGGTTAATGCACAAAATTAATCATACAACCTAAATTTGGATTATTTTTTATAAATGCCTAATGAGTACTGGAAGAGATTCCTGGGGTGGGTCGTGGCAAGGGAAGTATGGCTTACAAGGAAGCTTTCTTGACATTTCAAGGTGTGGATTTCACATAAGGCCAGCACTGATGGCATGGGACCATGTTCACATTTAAAATTACTTCATAATCTCTAAAAATAGTGTAAAAGCATAGCATTTCAGGAAATCTTTAATAAATACCTTCTTTGACCAAGAAAACAAAAGCCAGTGTGGCTTCTTTAGTTGAAGGGATAGAAGACTTCTTAGGGAGAATTTAGATAGCTTTATTTTTCAAAAGAGTAAATCTTTCTTACTAAACTACTTAAATGTGATAGGGTTTCTTTCCCCCAAATTAAATGCCAATATATTTAAATCAGGAAAAGTCTATGATCCCAAACGATTATGTCAAATCCTGCGTCTGACATTATAAATATCTCAATAGCAGGTCTGCCATACAGATACCAACAAATTTATAATGAAACCACTGAGCTGGTGTCAATATATGACTTAACACAACAAGCTCTTCATATTTTATGAACCTCTAGGCTAACTCAATATATTATCTAAGATAACAATCTCTTCGTAATTTACAATAAAAATAAAATGAAAGTTTATATTTTATATACTTTAATACACAAGCAGATTTTATCTCAAAAGACTTTTTTTGCAAGAAAGCTTTCCCGTAGGGTAAGAATTCTGTAGTCTTGTTACTCAAGTAATACAGAAAGGCAAACAAGACAATCTTCAATCTTTCTCTCTCTTAGCTGAACACCAATAGTTTTCTGGTTAGCTAAGGACACAGATACTGTTGGGGAGATGTGGAATATTTATCAGTGGGTTGCAGTAAATAAATGAAATAATCTCAGTAGAGGACATTGGTGTTCTCTTGCATTTCTGTTAATATCCACTGATATTGGTCTGAAAGTAGAAATCTTTTATATCAAAGTTCTGGAAATTTCTCACCATATCTTAAGTGTTTACCTGGGCTGACAGCTTCTTAATGTCCTCAAAAAAGTAAAATAAAGGTTACAGTATAGTTTACAAAACTATTTTGACCAGTGACTTTGTTTCCAGTTGATTCACATAGAGTCATTACATATTATTTTATCCTATTAAAAATATGCAAGTGGACCTTTCCTGGAGTTTGGGCCTAGTTATAAGCTTTTAATTTGGGGCCCATTAAAATTTATGCTTTTCAAGTCATTCTAAATCAAGCTCTTTTGAACTCACCCACAGGCTGTATTGATTTGTACAGATCTACATTTTGCTTTTCCTCAGATTTATTCCACGTGCAGTAGACTTGAACAGCAGATTTTTCTGCGGCTCTGCTAATGTGATGTGATGTTTTAAGAAAATTTAGAGCATTCAGAACAAACCACAGTAATCTAAACTGGAATAAAGGAAAGGCAGACTCTATGGGACATAGCTGCTTTATCCCAGTTCCAAGAGCCAGTCAAAGAGACTCGGGGTCCCATCCTTCCGCTCTTCATGCATTTTGCAGTACTGAACAACTGCGTGAAAGATATCTCCCACTTTCCAGGACTTCTGATGAACTAGCCGCACGACATCTAGAAACTAAATAAAGCACAGAGTTAGGGCTCATGTATCACAGAGGATCCTCAAAGTCATCTCATTCAACCGTTCTTCCAAAGCCAACGGCTCTCCAGGCTATTTTTGAATATCTCTAGTGACAGGGGAGTATTTTCCAGGACAGTCTGTTTTCTTTTTAGACAGTTCAGATTATTAGAGAGTTCTTTCAACTGAACCGGAATTTTCCTCACAGCAGTTGCCACCCATTGATAGTGGGAGACTAGATGGAATTCTTTCAAGAGTCTGTCTTTTAGATATTTGAAGAGTTTCCTCAGGTCTGCTTTTCTCTGGGTTACACGCTCTCTGACAGGACTGCATAGCATGGCTTCCAGTCCCTTGTATCTGTGTCACAAAGAATCTCTCATCGGATGTATACATTTAGGCCAAACAAATCAAGTGCTTACATTTTGCGTAGGGACACCTACTGGTTCCTCACTCTATCTTGAAAAGTCCATTCTCTCATCATCAAGTTTCAAGAGATGTTTGCTTTCCTTTGCAACAGGAAAAGGAAAGCTGGAGGAATCACCTCGATTTGTCATGTGGTTATTGGTACCGGCTTCAACTGGCCACAACTTAGAAAGTTTTTACTGCAGGTGAATTCTGAGCTGGAGCATAGGAAGATGGGGAAATCATTATAGATCATTCTTTTGTGAAATTGTGGGATGAAGCCCAGCATGAAGGCCTCTCAAACTCCTTAGATACTTTTTTAAAAAAGTAACGATTATTAAGAGCCAAAATCTCTAGGAAATACTTTCATGCAAGTAATCTCATTCAATTTTGTCAACAACCCCGTGAAGTAGGCATTTACAGATCAAAAAATTGAGAGCTTGGGAGATGAAAAGTTGGCAGCAGGATGTATGATCTTCTCACATTCCAGACCAATGCTCTTGCATTTTGGAGGTAGGAGAATACAGCATTGATTTTTATTTGGAACTCTGGGAGAAAGGATAGGTTGAAAATCTGGTATAGTTTTATGAGGAAGAAAGACCAATTTGTTAAAAAAAGATGAACGTTGTGGTTTAGTTACTATTTGTTCAATGTTTCCTTCTAGAATTTCTTTGCTCTGCTCTTACTACATTTGGTCAGACTTTCGTGATCAGCCAGAAATTGGAATGCTAATTTCCTTCTGGTCTCTTCCTCTCTCTCCAGTTTTGAATTTGCTAATTCATTTCAATTGACAAATTCAAGAAGTTGTCTTATAGAACGCTACTATTAAATTATGTTTTTTCTTCCAGATTTGATGGCACCAACTATTTGCACAGTTACAGAATCCAGCGCCTTATTGTACTCACTTGCCTTGTGTTGCCTTAATCAGAATAAAGCAGTTTTCTAGGCTGGAAAGTGAAATACTTAACTTTTAAGGTATGGAAACATAAGCATTATCTCAAAGAGTTTTAGGATGATATAAACAAAGAAACAGATGGGAGGCCAATGGCAACTATGTTATAGATGGTAATCTTCCAGGAAAGGACAACTTCTTAGCCATCTTTTAATATCTTGCGCCTAAACCTAATCCATGCTCAGTAAATATTGGCTGAATGACAGAACGAATGAATGACCAGGTGAGTCACAGACATTCAAAATGATCAAGAAGACTATTTGAAATATGGAGTGATGTCCAGAATCATTGAGGATGAACCTTGTCTAAATATTCATTCTTGAGTTTTATGTAATATATTTGCACATACGTAATTTTTAAAAATGCATACCTTGGGGCTGCCTACTCAATAATTTTCTATCTATAGGATGCTCCACAAAAATGGTTGGAGGCTACGGATCTAGGCAAAGGCTGAACAGAGCCTAGACTGGGGCAGTGGTAGTGGGCAAGGAGCAAAGTAAAAGCTGGTCATGGGGCACATGTCTCATCACACTAGGACTGAGAGTGGGTGTGTATGTTGTTGGGGTGGGATACCCAAGACCTCTCTTCACTGCTCACTACAACAGCAATGGAAGGTTAGCTCCTTTCAGCTCCATCAGTCCCATGATAGAATTTCAGAGACTATTAGTTGTCTAGGACCCCTCACAATTCTATCTGGCTTTCTGTCTGTCAGATTCCTGAAACTTTAGAGAGCTTAATCCTCTAGGTTAAAGTGTTGCTTAAAATGCAAATACCCTCAGAAAGGGGAACATTTCAGGTGGCTATTAGCAAGTTATGGAGATGCATAAAAAAATTTTGTGAGCTGTTACTTATATCTTGGTGTGTATGAAAGATTCAAGGCGTGTTCTACTGGACAGAGTGGCAAAAACATGATGCCTCAGAGAAAAGGAGAAAAAGGCTAGGCTGACTTCGTATGATTCAATTAATGAGACTTTTCTAGCTCCTACTGGAAGTCTAGAAAATAAGTGTTCTTGGTGGAGAAGCCTTGAACATCAAGTTTCTGTGGTCTTACTGAGAGAGATTCATGTCATTGACTTCTCTTCAATATTTCCCTTAAGAGTCACCAATGGCCTTAGGCCACACTCATCTCTTGAGTGTGTCTCCAGGCCCTTAACGTGTCTTATAAAGATGTAATCAACATAAAGTACACAGAAATATAAAATTACCCTTATCTCCTTTCTTGCTTCTTTCTATAAATCCTGGCTCACTGGGTCACCACATTATTCCCAACTTTTATCTCTGAGTCATTACTCTAAGACAGAATCAAAGCTCTGGGGAAAATACCAATATTTGCTAAACCTTCCCAGAAGGCTCTCTGCCTCAGACCTTTCTGGAAGCCCCATACCAGCTTCTTTCTGTCTATTTTGGGCCTACTACCGGAGGGTCTCCCCCTGTGGTGATGATCACAGGATCTTGTTGACTGACCCACACTTGTCAAAATGCCCTACCAGCTGGGTCACTCAGTCGGCAGTTTGTGGCATGGTCACAGGCTATTCCATCTCATGATTTCTAAATCCAAGGCTGGTATCCCAATAAGGCAGCTTTTCAAAATGATCTGGCCCCTAAAGATAGCCTGCTCTGAGACTGCGATGACTTAATCTCAGACATCGAGACCTTGAAACATCTGCGAAGCTGATGAGCAGAAAGGTCTCACACTTTTTCTTCCTTCATTTACAAAAGTTTCTAGATAAAAATGAAGCTAAGATTGTGAAGAAGCCAGACAATGACATTTCCAGCTTATTCCTATAGCCTTCTAAAACCACGATCTACTTAGCAGCTAGGCCTAGATTTTTTCATTGTACCTATTCATGGTATTGCCTTGGTAATTCCATAATCAGCTTTAGTATGTCGGGGATCTGGGTTTTTCTTTCCAATGCATTGAAAAATAACAATCTAAGTTTTTCATTTCCTGCCATTTCACCATCAATAATAATTAGGTTCCCCTCCCATGTCATAGTTGGTATTTCCTTGAGCAGATGTTTTGTCTTAGGACTAAAGAATTTACATTCTGGGATGGTATATGATTAGTAGACTCATTTGCAAAAAACATCATATTGTAGGTGGCTTTTATATTCTCAGGTGCATTTACTAAATTAGATTAATTGTTTGCAAAATCATGTGGTAGAATCTATGGGAGTTGTTGCAAACTGTGTGGTTCTTTTGAAACATTCAACTTAAATTTCTGAAAGGAGCTACCATCTTTTACTGCAAGGCAAAATTCCATTTCATTAAGAACAAATGAGTTGGTCTTTATATTGTGCCTGCAATTATGGACTGTAGAACTGTGATTCTCAGCCTTGGCTGCACTCTGGAACCACCAGGGACCTTTAGAAAACCCCAAAGCCTGAGCGTCATCCCAAGAGAAGATTCTGATTTAATTAGCCAGAGCATCAGGGTCTATAAAATCTCCCCAGATGATTCTGGCACACAGTAAATTTGAGAACCATGACTAAGGAATTCAGTTCAAGACAGTTTCTTACATTTACAAATGAAGGGACTTAATATTTATTAAGGACTGAACATTTGTGTCCCTCCAAATTCATATGTTGAAGCTCTAACCCCTGATGTGATGTTATTGGGAGGTGGGACCTTTGGGAGATAATTAGATTTAGATGAGGTCATGAGGATGGGGCTCCCATGGTAGGATTCATGCCATTATAAGAATAGGAAGAGACACCAGAGCTCTCTCTCTCTGCCGTGTGAGGACACAGGAAGGAAGAGAGTCCTCACCAGGAACTGAATCTGCTGGCACCTTGATCTTGCACTTCCCAGCCTCCAGAACCATGAGAAATAACTGTCTGTCATTTTAGCCATTCAGTCTATGGTATTTTGCTTTAGCAGCTGAGCTGACTAAGACAGCATTTAATTCTTCCTTATTTTTCTTTGCTTTGTTATGTATTTCTTCAAAACTGAGACTTCAAGTGTGGTATTTTTGGAAGTTAGGTTAACAGTCAATATCATTAACATTTTCTCTCTTATTCTCCATCTACTACTTTGCAGGTAGAATGGAATAAGGAATTAGAGGTGAGGTTACTTCTCTTCTGCCGCCTCTTTCTTAGGAAGGTACACATACATCTGTTTCCTCTCCTCTGTTCTATACACCACCTCCAAGAAAAGGAAGTAATTCTCAAAGCAGGCCTAAAGATTAGAAAGGCACCCGATTTACAGCGAGGCCAGTCAGCAGCTCACTCTAGCTCACAGAAGCTCGCTGAATTTAAACAGAAGACAAAGAGCTGGAGAGCAATCATGCTTCGGATCCCCAAAGCAAGAAAACCAGCCAATTGATGTCATTTCTTTTAACCACTTGCTTTCATGATTTTTTTTCACCTTGAATTACATAGTTTAAAATTAAGTGGGGGTGGGGGGGGGCAGAGAAGACCCCTGGCTGAGTGGTTAAGCTCACGCGCTCCACTTTGGTGGATCAAGTTTTCACTGGTTTGGATCCTGGGCAGGGACAAGGCACTGCTCATCACGCCATGCTGAGGTGGCGTCCCACAAAGCACAACTAGAATACTTGCAAGTAGAATATACGACTATGTATGGGGGGCTTTGGGGAGAAGGAGGAGGAGGAGGAGGGGGAGGAAGAGGAGGAGGAGGAGAAGAAGAAGAAGAAGAAGAAGAAAAAGGCTGGCAACAGATGTTAGCTCAGGTGCCAATCTTAAAATAAAATAAAATTAAATTAAATTAAAGGGGGCTGGCCCTGTGGCTGAGTGGTTAAGCTTGTGTGCTCCGCTTCAGCGGTCCAGGGTTTGCCGATTTGAATCCTGGGTACAGACCTAGCACACCACTCATCAAGCCATGCTGTGGTGGCATCCCACATAGAAAAACTAGAATGACCTACAACTAGTATACTGGGACTTTGGGGAGAGGAAAAAAAAACGAAGAGGAAGATTGGCAACAGATGTTAGCTCAGCGCCAATCTTCTTACCAAAAAAAAAAAAAGCATACTTAAAACTAGGGTCCTTGTGAATTACATTTACAAACTGTTTTAGATCATCAGGTGGTAGGATTCCCAGCAATCTTTCCCCTGGAATTTAGTGTGTTTAAAGGCCACCTCAAATTCTGCCACTCCTTCAGGATGTTTCTTATGGAAAGGGGTCTCAAACTCTACTGCTCATCAGAATCACTTCACTCGAGGGAAGCTGTTCAAAATGTATATTTCTGGGCCCCACTCCTAGGAAGTGATCAGGGCCCAGAAGGGCCCAAGGAATATGAATTGTAAATAAGTGTCCCAGGTGATTCTGTGCTTTTGGCTTATAGTCGAGATGTGATAAATACTGTTTTCAGTGTGTTTCTCATCTCCCTGGTCCAGAATAAGTTCCTACTGTATTTCAAGTTTGCTCTTTACAACCTGAGCCTCTCTTGCTTTATGTTATCCCTACTTTGAGTCTCTCTTGAACTGGAATGTAAATTCCAAAAGGGTAGGAAATTTTATCTCTTTTGTTCCTGTATCCCCAGAGCCTCAAACAGTGCCTGGCATGTTGCACTTGCTCAACAAACGTTTGATGAATGTTCTGAGTGTACAACTTTCAAGTGAACTTAGCCCTTTAATGATTAGAATAAACCATGAAAGAGAAAGCTTGAAAATAAAAGTGCCATTTATCAGAGAGGAGTGACAGTACATTGGGCACCCAGAATGTTTGGAATCTGCCTTTGGAGTTGAAGTAGGGCTGGAATTCATTATAAGCTGACTTTCAGCGCCCTCCAGCTCCAAGGCCAAGTTCATGGGCAGTGGTGGGAAAGATGAGCTGCTTCAGTATCCATTCATGATCTCCTCTCCCCCTTTAGTTCATGCCTATATTTTCACAATGCAGGAGGGTTAATGAGCTGGGAAAACCATAAAGGGACACATGTTAACTAAATTAATCTATCCAAAAAAATGCAGAATTCACACAGATTGGGAATCAGGGTATATACCTGTGGATGGTGTTTAATGCTCTAGTGATGGTGGGAAAATGACATTTCTGAACTTAACAGAACCTTTTTTCAACCTTCTCCAAGCTGATGAGTAGCTAATGAGACACGGTTGCTCTTGTGTGACACGGCCTTGGTGGGAGGCCACTTGAAAATGGCCACTTAACTACCTAGCTATTTAAAAAAACAATCAGAATGAGGTCTCCAATGCACTATTGATAAAAGAAAGGATATCAAACTCTTGCTTAAGGGTTTGCTTTACATAACCAATGTTGTCTCAGACAACAAAAAGTGTCCATTTCTGGAGAAGCCACTATGTGCAGAGAACCTTAACTGACTCTGAAAAAAAAATGAGAAGATTTAGTCCCTAAAATTCCGTTACTTAGAAACAAGCTCCTTGAGTTGATGCTAAATTGAATGCATGAAACATTATTTAATGTTTTTCTTGATAACACTAGTGGAACGTTTACTTTCTCAGAAAAATAGCTTTGAGCAAAGACAGGTATCCTCTTTAAGAATTGAAAATCAGTGAGGATAAATAAATATCAAGTCAGGGCATGATTTACATAATCTAGATGTTAGTGACACCCCCCTTGTCTTTTCACCCAATGGAGATTTGTGAGATATGTACTCGCACAGAGTATTAAGCTGTTTCTTCAAAATGGCGGATTGTATAAAAATCTACCTCATTAAGAGATCATCTGAAAATGTACCATGTAATGCTCTGGAAATAAAGCTGAAAACCAGTTTTTCCAGGAATCTGAGAATGTACTCCGCCCGAGAGTGTTCTTGTTCTCCTCCCCAGTGGCAGGGGATCTTTGGGATTGGGTATAGCAAGAGGGCTATTTCACTCTACTCTTTGCACGGGCAGGCTGGGTGGTAAGGTGGGAGGAGAATTTATCAAATAGTGAACCACTCATCACCTTGCAAACAAAGGTGTGACAAGGAGAGGCTAGTATCTAGATTCAGATGGCTTAGAACTGTAGGCAGTCTTAGGCATGAAGAGAAATAGAAATTACTGCTTAGAGAGAGAGGCTGAAGTGAGAAAGGGCACAGAAAGTAAATTAGATCTCTTTCTCAATTTTTTTCAGTAGCCAATCCCACTGGCTGGTGATGCAGAGGTGGGGAAGCTGTTCTAATTACTATGTGCGTGGGCAAGATGGTAAAATATCGGGGCTGGCCCCGTGGCTGAGTGGTTAAGTTTGCACGCTCTGCTTCGGTGTCCCAGGGTTTCACCGGTTTGGATCCTGGGTGTGGACATGGCACCGCTCATCAGGCCATGTTGAAGTGGGGTCCCACATGCCACAACTAGAAAGACCCACAACTAAAGATATATACAACTATGTACCAGGGGGATTTGGGGAGAAAAAGCAGGAAGAAAAAAAAAATATTGGCAACAGTTGTTAGCTCAGGTGTGAATCTTTAAAAAAAAAAGATGGTAAAAAGTCTTTTATTTCAGGCTGCTAGATTTTGGCAGTGAGAATTAAAATGCAATTACTCGATTAAAAAAAAAATCCAGATTGTAACTCCAAAGCAATTTATCTTGAGAGACACACTCTGTTGAAAGGTATTTGTGGAGAAAGAGGGGTTTCAGTATTGGGCTCAGCCATCACTATCTGAGAACTCTCTCGCAGACCAGACTCTCGGGGTCCTGACTTGCTCATTAGTGAAAAAGGAACAGTCTCCATTCTGCTCTTCTCACAGGCTTGTTGAGAAACAAGTACAATGAGTACATGGAAGTACTTTGTGACAATACGATATTTTAAAAATGCATAGTGGAGGTGATAGGAAGGATCCTAAAATGGCTCCCAAGATTTTCTTCCCTAATCCTCAGTACCATGAATAGGATGAGATAATTATGCCCTTATGTTATCTCACGTGGCAAAGGGGATTCTTTGGTTAATTTTGAGTTAAAAGGGAAGCTAGCTGGTGAACCTAATCTAATCCCAAGAACCCTTGAAAAGCAGAGAGTTTGCTCTGGCTGGTGGCAGAAGGAGTAACAGAGACTGACAGCAGGAGAACATGGAGGAGGCCACATGACAAGGAATGTAGGCAGCTTTAGAGGCTGAGAGTTGCCCTCAGCTGATAGCCAGCCAGGAAATGGGGCCCTCAGTCCTACACCGACCAGGAACTGAATTAGGACAAGGAACCAAACAAACGCAGAAGTTTACTCTTCCCCATAGTTTCCAGACAAGTGCCCACCCAGAGCGATGTCTTTATTTGTGCCTTTTAAGTCCTTGAGTGGAAAGTACAGCAGCATTCATCCAAACTTCTGACAACAGAGCTGGGGTGGTTGTTTTAAATCAGTCAACTTGTGGCAGTTTGCTACTCAGCAATAGAAAACTAATATAGCAACATTATTATTAATTTGAATTGTTTTCAAAGGAGCATACACTTAAATGATGGAAAATTGAGCTTGAAGACATTGACAGATGGATTTGTGCTTTAATCTTAATTGAGATTCTGCAACAGTTAGTGGCAGGTCTTAGAGATATGGAATTGAGTGATAGCTGCTATTAATTTTGATGTTGGCCAAACATCTATTCCCTAACTTTATATTTCTGGTGGGTGGAGAATGACTATGAGAAAGTTTGCATAATGCAAACCTGTTCAGTAGGGAATTAAAAATGCCTTTGCTTGGACACCATGCCTCAGTCTGTTTTAAACATCAATGTGGCCTCACTTTGGTTTCTAGGATATATCAAGCCTTTCCTTCTACCTTTTATTTAAATGAGTGTTGATACAGAGGCTGGTTCCAGAGCAAGCAAACATGGAAAAAATAATAGACTCCTTGAAAAAGTTCCCATCTCCTCAATTACTTTCTCATTGTCACCAACTGGCTGAGACAAATGGAAGGTCAAAGAAACAG
Organism: Equus przewalskii; assembly: GCF_037783145.1. Taxonomy (NCBI): domain Eukaryota; kingdom Metazoa; phylum Chordata; class Mammalia; order Perissodactyla; family Equidae; genus Equus; species Equus przewalskii. Next base: position 15,945,642 of record NC_091835.1, read on the forward strand.
TAATCATGATTATATTTATGCAAGTGGAAGGTTTCAAAGTTCTAGCACAATTTTAAGGTGAAAAAGTCAAGAACAAACAGTTCAAATTCAAATAGATTAAAACGGAGTATTTACTGAGTTTCCAGCAGTGATCAAAACACAAAGCTTTATTGATATCTAAACACAGAATGTGATACCTTTTCGATTCTGTTTTCCTGAGATTTCTTAAAGTAGATGGTGGGGATCCCAAGTTCAGAGGCAGCTATCCACTGTAGAGTGGCTCGAAGTTCAGCATCAGGACACTCTGGCTCCAGGTCAAAGTTGATCACCAGCAGGCTCCCCTGGCGACTGGCTGCTCCCACTGGCATGCCAGAGGCACATTCTGAACACGGACACAACCACAGCCTTACTATGCTTTCCAGAGGGAGATTGCAGGCAAATTGTGTGTCAAAATTATGGGAACGTGGCTTACCCTCTATGTGTTCTGACTGTTCCTTAAGAATCTCCTTTTCTTCTACTAATTCACTTTGGGAGAAAACAACAGTATATGGTTGGTAACGTTTAGGAAGAGTAAGCTGTAAATGGAAGATGAGGTGATGGGTCTTATTGATCTAAAAGCTTCTGAAGTTTCATTCTATAGTTATCATTTTTTGTAGCATGAAGAAATACTAGGGAAATACCAAAGTGGCTTTCATGTAGGACTACTGGATCTGAAATATCCCATCTCTCTCTAAAAAAAAAAGGCTAGATAAACTGCATCATTTTAGTTGGGATAATTGGTGTGGGGAACCCTGAGAGATGCATTCTTCCATTCTCCCCAACCTCCTTTCCATAAACCTTTAGAGGTTTGAACAGCCAAGGAGAGATTATGTAGGTAACTAGTTCTGATTTGAGGATTTATCCTTCTGTATTTGACTTGTCATTTAAAGGACCATATACTTCCACCTTGACACAATGATTTTTTTCCTATGATAGCAACACAAACTTGCATTTTAGTTGAGGAAAATATTTTTGTGCATGTGTATAGTTCTTTTGTCTGAAACAAGGGAAAAAACAATGAACTGCAGAACTTAAATTGTACAACAAAATATCTCAATTATTTGAAATTTTTCTTTTTCTTTCTTTTTATCGGGACTTGGTTTAGAACAAAAGACTCATAACTGAAGGGAGTATTTCGTTAGATGTGGGAATGTTCAATATTTGAGGTGTTTTCTTATAGTTAGCACTTACGAGGGAGCCTTATATATAGTAGGAGGACTCAGTGAATGCTTCCAAAATGAGAACATATGGCTCAAGAACTGAAAGGAAGTGCCCATCTTGGGAAGCCTATATTTTTGTCTTGTCTAGAAATTAAAGTATAGGGGCTCTTAAAAATGTGTCTTCTTTTCCCCCTTATATTCTACGCTACTGCTAAGATCTGGCTGGTAAATTCCATTTTATTTCTGATGTTGAGAGAGAATATAGTCCTTCTTTCATGCATACCTAATTATTTGCAGAAGAATGGCCAATTTCCTAAGGGTCTAGATTTTCTGCTAGATCTCTATGTGTGTGATATGAGTGAAATGATGTATGGTAGGTACAGTTTCTGCTATTATGGATCTGTATGGTGCTGATATGGGCGGTGGTCTTGGTTTTCCCTGAAAACATGTAGTCTTTGGGGTCCTAGGCTCATACATGGAGGCTTTCTCCATGGAAACAGGTGGAAAAAGTAGCTAAATAAATGTTTCTGAAGGAGAAAAATAAATTCATCCCAAAGTAGTCCTTTTCTTTGTTTTGGGTCTTTTTGGGTTCTTCTTTTAAAAAAGAACAAAATAAAAAGATAATGTGTAGGTTCAGCTCTACTTGTGGAAAATGGCTGTGCAGAACAACAAAGGGTGCGTTGCAACCTTCAATCACTGAGGAATACTCCCAGAGGCAGGGTGCCTGATTAAATAGTGAGTTAAAATGCTTTAGCTATAGATAGTCATTGAGGAAATCAGTCAGGGAGCAACTTTGGTCCTGTACTTCATTTTCATTTTTTCTGAAATTTCAGAAATCTACAAATAAAAAGCTAAGGCATAATGGTCAAAAATAGATTTCAACTTACTTAACTTTCCAGAATAAATAGATTCTAGATATAGTCCTGACCTCACATTGCCCTCCCATTCTGCACCATATTTATGTAATACATATTGTATCTCTCTAAGTGTTAGGGTCTTTTAGGTCATCATATTGTGGGGAGCAGTGTCACTATGTAGGTATGACACATCTCTATCATGGTACCGTATGGTTTTAGACACATTTAGTACTGATAATCCCAGGTGTCTACAAGTAAAGGAAAAACCATTCACCCTATATGCTATTGAACAACAGTCTTCATTGGTTGGCATGGTACAATTTAAATGGATTTTTGCTTCTATGCATCCAACTAGATAAAACGACATATATTTCTGATTATATGGATAAGCTTTATCTGAAATGATTATATCATAGGGTGCACATTTGAAATCCAGAAAGCAAGTGGTGGTAGGATGGGGCTATTCTAAGCCTGAGTTCTTGCACTAGTGACCCAGAACTACATGGAACCACGTGGGGACCACGGCAGTACAGATATGATGAAATCAGTGGTTGGGCAAAACCTGAATGATCAAAATGGGTTGCCGGATGAAATTGGAGTAGCGGTCTCACAATCACTGCATCTCGGTGGCTACTTACTTAATCATGGGAGAAGATGGCATGCTTTCCTGATAAATGTCCAGGTCCATAATGCCAAGACTGCTAGTGGCACTACTGTTGCCATTGCTGATAAAGCAAAAGTTTACATATTAATGCCAGTCTCCATCACCTGGCTACACTGCCAACACTGATGTTCCATTGATCTAAGAGATCTTTCCTTTGGTCCCCAGAAGAATGTTGCCTGTGTCTAGGACTCCTAAATTGATATTTATTTGTGACCAAATTAGGGGAAACACAACAAAAGGCATTTTTGGCTCAAGCCAATCATCATCATCATCATCATCATCATCATCATCATCACCATCATCATTATCAATGTTTTCCAATTTCTGCAGTTGTGTCACACCTGGTGGATCACACCTTGTGAGTGACAATCAGCATGACTCGTCTCTTCCTCATTCTAGTTACAGTGATAATCTTTGTATATCAGCAAGAGACTCCTTGGGTATACCCATAGAGATGAAGATACTTCTGAGAATGCTGCCTGGGAGAGATCCTGGAATGCTTGTCTATCTGCTTCTTGGCGTTTCACAAAAGCCAGTGGATGCATGCCCTCCCTTTGCTCTTAAGGGGATGTTTCTGAGGGATATTCCATAGGGTATGCACCTGGCTCAATGTTTCCCTACAGGACTACAGAATTTATAATTACAAAACCGGGCAATGCCAAAGTTTACAGCTCCCTTATCTTAAAATCTCTGAGAAGACCCAATGCCTTATGTATCATGGAGAAGGAGGGATCACGCATTGAAATAAAAATGAAAATTCATTTTCATAAGTTGCACAATCAACATACAGTTTAGTTATTAACCTGGAACTTACTTACTGAAACAAAGTAGAATTGAGCCAATTTTTAGGCTCTATTTGTACTTGCAAAATGGAATGCAGTCAATTTCATCAAACCCACTGAGTTTCCTCACACCTTCTCTATTTCCCAAGGATCTCTCTTCCAATTAAGGTTTTCAAAGGGTAGGTGCTGCGATGTCATGTAATGGGACAGACTTCCCTTGGGAGTACCGTGAGTAACCAATTAGACTCCCTCAATTTCAAATTCCTGTCTTGGGTTTTGTGTGGGGTACTGAATACATTCACCTACCAAAATTTGATGATGCAAACATTAGACTGGAGGCAATCAACCTTATAAACTGCTGCTAAGTCCAAATTTCAAAATCTCTTTGGTTTTTGTCTCTATATTGAAACATTTCTCACTGGTTTTTGGAATTTTAGACCAATTGTTTAACATTGTGATATTTTCCTAAATCTAAACAGACTGAACTGCCAGAAATAAAACCTTTAAAGAGCCATGCACCCAGAAGCATCTGAATCTCATTTTCCAATCCGCCTTTCTGGAAAGTCTGTGGACTTGTTGGCCCAGCATTAAGTAAGACTTTGGGCAGAAACATAGAGATTCTTCTAGTTTTCACCTCAGAGGGATAGTTTTTAGTTATGTCTCCGATTGGCAGGAGTCCAATCAAATCTGATCTCTCATTAGCTCCTCTCTAGCTTTTCCAGAGCAGCAGGACAGAGGACAGGGGAGAGAAAGGGCAGGGACAGTCAGGCCAAACAACACAACACAGTGTGGAAACTTGCCTCATGTAAACCCAGCCTGGGTTGCATCTGAAATACAAATGAACCAGAAAGAAAGCATCAAACACACCAGGTGCAATAGCAGCTCCTATCAAAAAATTCACAGTTGTTGCCATTGAACGCACTAGGTGGGACTTGCAGAAAAGAAACAGCTGACTTTTAACATTGGTCAAGGCAATTGGAGCCATAAGTGTATATTAAGATACCTCTCAGCACAAATCATAACAGGCAGGCAACTTGACTGAGTGGATGCTTTCCTTTTTGCTCTCTCTGTTAGGCACCCTTTGCAGAGAACCATTTAAAATGCATTTCTGGAATCTGTGTTGAGACCTGTTTCCCAGGGAAGTCAAGTGAAGAGCACGTACCTCATGGATTGCTCACTGAGCTGCAGAAAACTACTTGTGTCGTCTGGGTTGTCCTCCTCGTTGGCAAGCTGGGACCAGCTGTCAGTGCTCTCCGCACTGCTGCCAGGAGGGTTGGAGAACTCATCTGGTACTCTGCCTTCTGTTGAGACTTCAGCCTCTGGCACATCTCTGGCATCAAGGCTGTCACTGTAAATGGCAAGATATTATTACCAAGAGTGGTGGCCCAAGACTGAACTTTTCATGGGGAACTCGCTGGCTACTCTGTTGAGAATGAATCTCCACCATAGTGAACGGGATGTCCTTGGACAAAGGCGGAGTCTTTATTTTAGGCTAATCCTTCTGCTGTTGCCCTAGGTCTCATTTTGCCTTTTCAGGATTACTCTCCATCAGCTTTCCCATCTCTTTAATTGATGTCTTTCAATGGACTCCCTCCATTCATTTCAAAAACACATGGCCTGTATACATAAGAATGTGATGTACATAAATGTGGGTCAGTGGTGTTTAAAATGAAGATACAAAGAGCATCCTCCCCAAAGATTATGATTCAGTGGTTCTGCAGGGAGGCCCAGAAATGTGCATTTTAAACAACCACTCCAGGTGATTCTAATGCAAGTGGACCATGTACTCACCTCAGTTCTGGTGGTTTACCAAGTCATTTTGCCTAGTAATGCCTCTAAACATATTTTGCACTTGCAGCCACCTTTTTATACCATCTCCTTCCTGAAACCTCTGATCTACATCAGCACCACTTTTCTAGATTCGTGCTTTTTTAGATCAAGCAGCTCTCCAGACATTTAACCCTTGATCTGACAGCCTTTCTCGTTGAAGCCTTTCCTCCCTGGCCTCCCGTGAATTTCTGTCTCTCTAGACACTCCTTTTCTGGAAGCTGGTTCTCTCTTTTTCATTTGAGTTTCGCTATAGCTAGCTCTGATTGATTCACTGCCCTCTTTTCCAGGCTGTCCCTAAACAATCTCATCTACTCTCCTGCCTATGAAAATAGCTTTCAAATATGAACTCCAGCCAGGACCCCTCTTCCTGATTCTGGGGCTCTTTTACGGCTGGTCTTCTGAATATATTCAATATGTCTCATTAACATCTCAAAATCAATACATCTAAAACACACTCTAATTGCCCTCCCATCCTCTTCCTGTGTTTTTATTTCCATTGACTTTTCTGAATGGGCATAAATCTTGCAGTCTTCTGGCTTCTTCTTCTCGCTCTTTACATTCAATCAGTTGCCATGTTCTTTCAGTTCCATCTCTAAAGTAACTCTCACCTACTTATCTTTGTCTCTGCTCATGGAATTGTCTTAATTTAGGTCCTTCTGAAGTGCTAGAATTTTAGATTTGGAAGAAATCTCAGAGATTTCTTGTAGATTAGGATGTAGAAGTTCAGTGGGGTCGAATGACTTATCCAAGGTTGCGACGAGTTGGTACCAGACATTAGACCTCAAATTTTGAGACTGGTGGGCATTGCACCATCACTTCTTGCCTGAACTATATTGTATTGACCTCCTGACAGTTGAGCCCCAACCATTCCTCTTCTCTCAAAACCTTCTTCCCATTGATGCCAGATTAATGCTTCCAAGGCATGTCTTTGACCATGATTGTCAAAAACCTACAAGACCTCCCTGAAGCTAACCTCTGCCCTTCATGGCCCTCCCTGCCTGTCAAGTTTTATCTGCCTCTATCGAGTCACTCCTTAGGAAACAAAATTACTTGTTGTTCCTCATTCCTCAAACGTTCCAGGGATTTCTTGCTTGTTGGTCTTTGCCTGTTGCTGCTCCTACTGCATGCTGGAGACCAGAGTGCTTTGAACACTGTTCCTGCAGTCCCACCACCTGTCACCTATTCAACTGTAGATTGAATTTCAGTTCCACTACCTATAGATTCCAGTTCCACAACCTTTCACCCATTCAACTTGGACAAGTTTTATTTTTTTATTATTTGTTTTGAGGAAGATTAGCCCTGAACTAACTACTGCCAATCCTCCTCTTTTTGCTGAGGAAGGCTGGCCCTGAGCTAACATCCATGCCCATCTTCCTCTACTTTATACATGGGACACCTACCACAGCATGGGTTTTGCCAAGTGGTGCCATGTCCGCACCCGGGATCCGAACCAGCGAACCCTGGGCCACTGAGAAGCGGAATATGCGAACTTAACCACTGCACCACTGGGCCGGCCTCTCAACTTGGACAAGTTAATAAACCTCTTTAAGAAATATAAAGAAATAAATTAGAAAATAAGATCATAATGCGTTAATGAGATGGAAGAAATAAATTAGAAAATAAGATCATAATAATTAATGCATTTAACTTAGTGCCTGGTATATAAGTATCCAACAAGTGTTTGCTATCATTCTTTATTTGTAAATTATATAATTTCATTAGGACTTATAAGTCTAATAACACCCTTTCCTGATCTTTGCTTCTTACTATCCCTCAATGCTTCTTACCATTCCTACCTCCCTGAAGCTGTCCTTAATCTTCCCAGGTAGGGCCATCTCTCTTGAATAGTCAAAGCAATTTATCCATTTTTTTTGGTAGCATTTGATGCTTCCTAGTTTGCACTCTAGTATACATAGCTATCTGTGTATATACTATATATTATTAAGAATTTTTATACATTTTTATATATTTGGAGCTGAGCTATGGACACATCAAATATTGTTTAGATGAATATGTTATTGTTAAAAGTGTCTACTTTCATAATTAGACGTATACTCTCAATTTAGATAGCTCTACCTATTAAGTCCAAAATTAGAAGATCTAAGATGTTACACTACTTGCAAGCTAACAGCATTCTGAATAACCATGGTATCGAGGTGTGGCAGTTTCTAGCATGCTGTGCTGTCAACACTTGGTGACAGCAGATCCTTAATAGGCTTGACTTTGCATTAATTTGCCTGACACAGCTGCACTCACTCACACACACGTGAATACGAGAGCTCTAGCTTAGGGATCAGACCACTTATTTACTCACATAGCAGCTTGCATCAGTTCCTCATGCCCCAACTCTTTACTGCACACCACACTCTAGTGAGGTTTGCACCATAAGAGAGGAACCTACAAATTATGAATCTTGGAGTCCATATAGGAGCACAGAGAGAGAGAGAGAGAGACAAAGAGGCTGACTTTGCTCTACATTATAAACAAATCCGAACCTTCTCTGCAGAGCGGAGGAGGAGATGGTCTCAGCTTCACCACCCTGGAATGTAAACAAATAGCTCTAGGAATATAAACCTCTGAATGTCTTTAGAAGTCTCTATCTTTGGGGTTAGTAGTCAATCATCCTTCAATTTAGGTGCCAGTGAACCTTACTCAGGAAGCCAAATATACAGAAACGTGAACATATTCATGGAAACTTTTCTCCCAACACTACCTACAGGGCCATCAAAACTAATAAGTATAGTAGAGAAGGACATTAACGGCTGCAAACAAAAAGCAAGAGCAAATTTCTCGGTTCACAGTGAAAAACATAGTAACTTGGTGTAGTGGTTACTAGACTGCTTCTCTAGGCCACTACAGGCTGACTGTAGAGAATATTGGCTTCTTCCAGTGCACGCTGTGAATTACCATCAGGGAGGGAATCGTGCCCTCTACCAATGAGCATCCCCATGACCAGCCGATACAGACATACAAAAACCCACTCTCTGCCTTAATTTGCATCAAATCTGACAGACTATCCCAGCTTCATGGTTTCCTGTAAGATGTGCTGAGGCATCAGTTGCAAACACATTTGGAGACACCTTCTCCCTCTGTCCAATCTTGCCTTTCCCATCTCCTTGCAGATGTAGGTACACATATCTCTGGAGAGCACTCCCTAACAAATTATCTGCCTGAAACTCTCCCTCCCAAGGTCTGTTCGCAGGGAATACAACCTAAGACACTTCGTCCCTTTCACTCAAAATAGTATATTGGCTGCAGAAAAGTCTGTAATTTTCCTCAATCATAGAATTAGTACCTTTATTCTTTCTTTGAAACTGGTTAGATATTTTAATTTTTTTAAAGACTTCTAGTATAGAGAGTAGAATTTCAAAGCAGAACTTTGGGAGTATGATTAAAAATCCCCTTATTGATATGTGAACTTGTTACCTAGGGAATTTCACAACAGGCTTTGGATCCTTGCCCCTAAGATTCCTTCTCACCTCATTCTGGGTATTGAGGTGTGGCTGTTTCTAGCATGCCCTGCTGCTAACATTTGGTGAAAAGACACCCTTAATAAGCTTGATTTTCCTTTAAAAAATGTTGAGACTTCTCCAAATTGAGCAAGGAGAAAGGGAGCGAACGGATGCAGCCAAAGAGACATTTAGTCAATTTAGTTAAATTCAAACGAAAGAAAAGTTCACTGATGACAAATGGAAACAATAGGCATAGTCCCAAAAGAGTGGAAATGAGCCAAGTATTGAGCAAAAGGAGAGCGCTCCAAAACCATTTGTTTGCTTAGTTAAAACATAATTTCCTGGACTAATTCCTTACTAAATTAGGACCTTATGTTATTAGAAAAACTCACTCCAGGATATTTCTTACTAAAGCGGAAGTTACATCTCAGTGATTTGACATTGAGCATCTGGGTTAAAAATAAGTCTGTCAGTATATTTTATTTTATTTCAATTTCATGCTCTATTTACAGTAAATCTCATACTCCACATTACCTAAGTGGGAATTCAGAATAAATAATGATTATCTAAAACACTAGTTTTCATTTTCTTTTGAGAGAATTTTATAGCTTTACTCATTTATTTATGAATAATGCAGAAATTTGTTATGCAGATACATGCAGATGGCTTTTTTTCCCACTTCTGATCTTACAGTTCACACACAGAGCTCTTGAGGACTGTATTTGATATGATATCAAATTAAACTGCAGCATTTCTGAGTTGGTAGAGATCTTAGAGATCATCCAGCCCAGTGTTTCCCTACTTGATTTACTGGCAAACCAGTCATGATTTTTGACTTATCTGCATGCCCCTTGTATTGTAACAATAAAAATATTTCTTTAAATCAGTTTACTTTCTATAACCTAAATATTTTTATTTGAAAAAGAAATTTTGAGTGATTACTATAAATGGAAAACATGAATCACTTGCCATAGATAGAAGGTAACAATAAAAATAAATATAGAACTACAATAAAATCCCTCTTTCCAATGGCTCATGCAATTCTTTTAAAAACGTCATTGAAGGGGGAAATCACGATAATTAAACATACACATTTTAAGCATTTTACCTTAACTTTAAATGCATAGACATGTCTTTGTTCACCAACCTTTAGACTAAAAAGGGTTTTGTTTTCATTGGTTTTCTCTACTCTTTTTTACTTTCATAATTGCTGATTTCTGCTCTTACTTTATTATTTCCTTCCTTGTATTACTCTGGGTTTAATTTGACCATCCCTTTTTAGCTTCTTAAGGTAGAAGTTTAGATCATTGATGTTAGATCATTATTCTTTTTTAAAAATAGAAACATTTAAAGGTATGTTTCTTTCCTAAGTTCTGCTTTAGCTGCATCCCACAAATTTTGATATATGTTTTCATTTACATTCAACTGAAAATCTATTCTAAGATTAGATTTTTTTCTAGATGCAATAGGCTTGAATAGCATTTGAATAATGTCTCTTTTTAAAAAAATTCTTTCGTTGTTGCTGTTTCAGCAAATTGGTTTCAGGACCATTGTGTTATTTTCTGCATTGTCCTCATCTATATTATTGCATAGCCCGCTAATTACTTTTTTTCATATTTCTTTTAAAAATTTATTCTAATTCCCCTTGTAACTTATTTTTGACCAATAGATAATTTAGAAGTGTGTTGTTAATTTTCAAGTATTCGGGGGATTTTCTAGACATTTTTTGTTATTGATTTTTAGTTTAATTCCATTGTGGTCAGAGAACATACTCTATATGATTTCATTTTTTTTTTAAATTTGTTGATTTGTTTCATGGCTTTTGGTTCATCTTGGTGAACATTTCAAGTACCCTTAAAAAATGCATATTCTGCTGTTGTCAGTGGAGTGTTTAATACATGTTAACTGGTCAAATTGATTGAGGATGTTGCTCAAGTCTTGTATACCCTTATTGGCTTTCTGTCTGCTATTCCATCAGTTACTGAGAGAAAAGCGTGAAATTTCCAGCTGTAATTGTGGATTTGTCTATTTCTCCTTCCAGCTCCATCGAGTTTTGGTTTGTGTAGTGTGAAGTTCTGTTATTTAGGTGATTACACATTTACTATTACTATGCAAGTGGTAAGCGCCCTTCATGATGAATTGGCTTTTCTAGCGTCATAAAATATCCCTTTTTCTCCCTGATTAATTCGTTGTCCTGACATCTACTCAGTCTGATATTAACATAGCTACTCTATATTTCTTATAATATTTCTTTTTCTATCCTTTTACTTTTAACCCATCTGTGTCTTTATACTTGAAGTGCCCTTCTTATAGTTTTTGACAGGGATTTGCTTTTTTTGTTGTCTGACAATCTGCCTTTTAATTGGAGTGTTAAGACCATTAAAAACTAATGTAATTATCAATATGATTGGGTTTAAATATATCATCTTGATAACTATTTTTATTAGTACCATCTGTTCTTTGCTTCTTTCCTCCTCTTTTCTTGCATTTCTCTGAATTAATTGAGAAAGTTTTAGCATTTCATTTTATCTCTATTATTGGCTTATTAGCATAACTGTTTGTTCCAGGGTTTACAATATGCATCTTAAATTTATCAGTCTACCTGCAGATTACCTTACACAAGTCTGCATAGAATGAAAGACTCTTATAGCAGTATACTCCCATTTCCCCTTCCCATACTTTGTGCCATAATTGACACATATTTTAGTTCTACATATATCATAAAACATAATTTTTGTTTTAAATTGTTATATTTTAAAGAGATTTTAAAAGTAAGACAAAATGTTTTATATTTACCTATATGTTCGCTATTTGTGGAACTCTCTGTTCCTTTGTGTAGTCCAAGTTTCCATCAGTATTATTTTCCTTCAGCCTAAGAACTTCCATTAACGTTTCTCATTGTGAAGATCTCTTAGGGCATGTTCTCTAAGATTTTGGTTTTATAAAAAGTTACTACTTAGCCTTTGTTTTTTAACAGGTTTTATTTTGTTAGAGCGGTGTTAGGCTCAGAGTAAAGTTGAGCAGAAAGAATAGAGAAGTCCCATATGTTCTCCTGTCAACGTCCTGCACCTGAGTGGTACATTTGTTTTAACCAATGAACCTACATATATACATCATTATTACCCAAAGTCCATAGTTTACATTAGGGTTCACTCTGGTGTTATACATTTTATGTATTTGGACAAAGATGTAATGACAAATACCCACCATTACAGTACCATATAGTTTCATTGCCCAAAAAATCCTCTGTGCTCCATCTATTCATCCCTTCATCCCTCCTAACCCCTGATGACCACTGATCCTATCACTGTCTCCATAGTGTTACCTTTTCCAAGAATGTCATATAGTTGGAATCATAAAGTATACAGCCTTTTCAGATTGCCTTTTTTCACTTAATAGTATGCATTTAAGTTTCCTCCATGTCTTTTCCTGGCTTGTAATAGCTCATTTATTTTTAGTGCTGAATAACATTTCATTGTCTGGATGTACCAGTGTTGATCCATTGACCTACTAAAGGAAATCTTGGTTGTTTACAAGTTTTGGCAATTATGAATAAAGCTTCTATAAAATCAGGTGTTTTGTGTGGACATAAGTTTTCAACCCATTTGGGTAAATACCAAGGAGCACGACTACTGGATCCTATGGAAAGAGTGTGTTTAGTTTTGTAAGAAACTGCCAAACTGTCTTCTAAACTGGCTGTCCCATTTTTGCATTTCCATCAGCAATAAATATAAGTTCCTGTTGCTCCATATCCTCCCCAGCATTTTGTGCTGTGAGTGTTTCAGACTTTGGCCATTCTCATAGGGGTGTAGTGGTATCTCATTGTTGTTTTAATTTGCAACTGCCTAATGACATGTGATGTTGAGTACCTTTTCATGTGCATATTTTCCATCCGTATTTCTTCTTTGAGGAGGTGTCTGTTCAAGTCTTTTGCTGATTTATCTAATCGGGTGGTTTATTTTCTTATTATTGAGGTTTAAGAATTCTTTGTAATTCTGGATAATAATATTTTTATTACATATGTCTTTTGGGAATATTTTCTCCCACTCTGTGGCCTTCCAGTCCCTTTATTAGTGTCTTTCACAGAGCAGAAGTTTTTAATTTTAGTGAAGTCCAGTTTATTGATTATTTCTTTCATGAATTATGTCTTTGGTGTTGTATCTAAAGTCATTGCCAAACCCAAGGTCACCTAAATTTTTCCTTGTTTTCTTCTAGGAATTTTATTGTTTTACATTTTACATTTGGGTCTATGATCCATTTTGAGTTAATTCTTGTGAAGGGTGTAAGTTTTTGTCTAGATTTTTTTGCATGTAGATGTCCAGTTGTTCCAGCACTATTTGTTGAAAAGGCTATCTTTTTTTCTTTCATATTGCCTTTGATGCTTTGCTAAAGATCAGTTGACTATGTTTGTGTGGGTCTATTTCTGGGCTCTCTATTCTGTTCCATTGATCTATTTTTTTATTCTTTGGCCATTCTCACACTGTCTTGATTACTGGAGCTTTATAGTAAGTCTTGAAGTCAGATAGCATCACTTGACTTTGTTCTTCTCCTTTAATATTGTGTTGGCTGTTTTGAGTCTTTTTCTGTATCTGATAATTCCAACATCTGAAATCCTTGTTAGGACTAATCCTGCTGTTTGGTGTTTGTGCTGAGTCTTGCTTGCAATGCCTTGATTCCTTGTGTATCTTGCAATTTGAGGTTCTGAGCTCATATTTGATGGGGCTTTATCTATTGGAATCCTTTGAGACCTGGGCTTAAATATCCTGAGATTTATATTTGCCTTGGCCAAGGTCTCACAATATTGTTAACCTAATATTTATTTAAGGTAATCTACCAGCCTGTGGTTTCCTGGACCACACAGATGGTACAAATTAGAACCTCAAACATGCATTAAAGCAAGCTGTGATCATAAAATTCTTAAGGGAATTTTTTTTTCATTCTACCCAGAGCTCTAAAAATATCTTCAGGACGTGATACCTTCCCACCTCCAAACAGGATTGACATCTGGTCACCTATCTCTCTATTGTGTATAAGTGGGGAGGAACTCTATCACAGGGAATTGAGTTAGATATTTAGCTATTTTGACACATCAAACCCCATGACAACAACTCTGAGCTTAGAAAATGTAGTCTAAATATGACTAATTTCCTCCCTTGCAAATCCTGAGAATTCTCATGTTTTAATAAAATTTTCCCACTGTTCATAACAGGTTTTTCTTGGGAAAAATATCTCATGCAATAAAGGCAACCATACACCCTAACTCCAAACAACAACAAAAACCATAAAGTAAACATTTGTTGAGTGCTTATAATGGTCTAAGTACTAAGTTAAGAGCTTTATCTGAATTCCCCCCTTTTTTTTTTTTGGTGAGGAAGATTGGCCCTGAGCTAACATCTGTGCCAGTCTCCCTCTATTTTGTATGTGGGATGCTGCCACAGCATGGCTTGATGAGCAGTGTGTAGGTCCATGCCCGGGATCTGAACCTGTGAACCCCAGGCTGCTGAAGTGGAGTGTGTGAACTTAACCACTATGCCACTGGGCTGGTCCCTGCATTTCTTTATTTAAATTTTAAGAACCCTCTTATGATGTAATTATTATTATTATTCCCACCTATAGCTAAGTAAACTGGAGTAGAGAGATGAGGGAACTTCTGCAAGGTGACGTGGTTACAAGGTTAGCTAATGGAGTTTATGTTCTATAATAGTTTTATATTGCTTCACACACACAAAAGTATATTTAATACTTAGTCCTTATGTTTTGGAAGCAGATTCAGCTCTTGAATTTCTAATACTGATAATTCCACATTCTTTTTTCTTTCATTGTTGGAAAACCAAATTAGAAATTCATATCATGAGCTGAGGGAAGATGTGCTTGGGTCATACACAGAACGCAAATCTAAATCAGTTGGAGGCTTTATTCATACATATTTCCCTAGTTTTTGAAAGTTCTCAGATTGTACCTATTTTAAGTATGATATTAGTGACATTTAACTCAAATTTGTATAATGAATCGTATTTATCTTCAGTGACAATCACTGTTTGATTTGAACCTACAACCACAGATCTTGTTGAACTACTAGTTCATGAATGCTCCCTAACTAGGTAACCTTCTCGGACTAAGAATCCCCAGGTGGTTTATGATCTCTGTGTTCAAGTAGACGCTAAGTCAGACACCTGGAATCTAAAATAAGGATTTTCCATTTTCTTCTATCTCACATTGAGGTAATTCTAATTTTGGTTCTTCAACTCTGATCACTTTTAAAAACTTAAAAGTCCCCATTCTTTCTGAAGGTGGTGAATAGTAAAGTGAGATATGGTACTCCTATGAGACTGATGAGTATTGTGTTTAGCTGGAGAATTAGTGATGGATAAGAATTTGACTTCTGATCAGCTTGGCCCGTACTTCATTTCGTTTAACCTCGTATTCTTCTGCTTGTACGTTTTCATGCTTTCTTCCTTACATTATTCCAGGATTTAAACGAATTGCAAAGTTAAGTTCTTAGCACTAAGTGGCTAAGAAGGAAATACTCAAGTGCACCTGGATCACCCCCCACCCACACTTCGTAACGATGCCCTTTACTGATGGGGAGCATGAGCATCTGAAGATGGATCCCTCTCGCTTTCCTGGTGGGGGTTGAAAAGTACTGGGGACTTCTGAGAGCTGGTGAAATTTGATGAAGGCTGTGTTCAACTTTTTATTGCACTGAAAGACTAAAATAATCACAGGGTCTTTGTACAACAGGCATGTGTCTCTGAAAAGACTAGACTGGCTATTTCTCCAAATTATGTTTTCCGAGGCCAGTAGCTTAGTTTTTGTTTCTGTTTTGTTCGACTTGAACTATAGACCAAAAATTTAAAAATGATACAATGGTCTCATATTCAAGAACCTTATGAATTTTTTTTAATACAAAATGGGAGTTGTAAAAGGAATTGACAATTATTTAAGTAGTCTGAGAGAAATAATTCTTTTGCCTCAAATTTAAAATGAATTGTTACCTACATCACAATTTTCTAGAAAAGAACTATTGAAATAACAATACTCCAGTGTTGCTTTGCACTATACTACCACGATCACACCATGCTTCTAAAGGGCCAGCACTTGTGGGACACAGTGTCCTTGCAAAGATCTTTAGAGCAAGACAAAAAGGAAAAACTTGAAATGAGGGACCCTAGAGAAAAACGATGCCAAAATATTTAATGTCATATTCCAATATTAAAATTTATTTAAAGGTAACTATTTTCGAATGGATAAGTTGACATAATTTTATTTTTGCTTGAAAATTGCCAGGAATAAGTGTTAAAAGGTAGCATATTATGGGAGATTAATTTTGATGGGGAGAATGATACTTTATTTCTTCTGTTATATAAATGAATTCAATTTGTTCTAGAAATTTAAAAAAAGATTACTTCCAACTTTCTATTATAATTGCATATTAACCCAGGGAGGTCATTTAGTGTCTCAGGAATTTAGTTATTGTATCAAAAAAGTCCCTAAGATTTAGAATAAATTTTAGGATAAATATTAAGTAAGATGTAAACTCCAGCGCCATGCACCCTGTCTAATCTAAGAGATCATTCACTCACCTGTGGTTTGGGCAGGCACTCAGGGCAGCGTCTCCACTCCTCACCACATCTGACACTTTTTCTTTTTTCAAAGGCTCTTCTGCTTCCTCTAGGGGGTTGTTGTTGGAAAGGAAGTGTTCAGGTTCTCCAATGCACTCTTCTCTCTGATCCATTTCAATCTGAATTAAAGGCACTTCCCTTGAGCAAAGTGATCGCCTGGTGCAGCTCAGAGGGACAGCATCACGGCACGAGGAAGTTTCCTTTTTTGAATCTAGACCTTTGTGCTTTGTAAGAGGAGCAGCTTTGCTTGGAGACCACACTGGGGGATGTTTGCTTTCGGTAACAGAGTCTTTCCTTGGGTAATCAACAGACTCCTGAACAAGAAGGGTTGGCCCACTTCGCCCTCTGCTCGAAGCTGATCTATTCACACATTTCTCCACTTGCAAGCCAGAGCCACCAGAAACAGGCTCAGCGTCAGCTGCCTCGGCATCATCCGTGATAATTTTGTTCTTTTGCATAAGGGCCTTGATTGAGTTTGCCCATGTCTCATGAATTAGCATGTTTGTGATCTGGTCGGTCCCGCCTCGCCAATACAAGCAAGAGTCAGATTTGCAGAGCCCCGAGGAGGAAGCACTACTGACTGGCTGTGCACTTAGGAGATCTGGCTGGCTGTTTTGAGCAAAGCCATCTAAGGAATTGGCTTTGATGGGCACATTCACTGTCAGCCTGGCACCCAGGGACCTGCTATCTGGCACGGACGACTGTCTGTAACACCGTGGGGATCGCAGAGAAGGCGACAGTAAGCCGGCTGTCCAGTCCTGGCTGCTTCTTCTGGAGGAGGCGCTGTCTTTGCTTTCTCTTTCAATGTCCCTCAGCATGTACCTATAGAACTCCTCAGTTATGCTTTCGGTGCTGGACTGTTTGGAGGGACAGCTTGGCCTCACACTGAGGTGGTCATTTTTCTGGCACGCCTGTTGCATAGCTGAGTTCAGAATGCTGCTGGCATTCTTGCCTGCATAGTAATCCAGCAATAACTCAAATCCTCTTCCTTCATTTTCCATCTGGTTCACCATGAACCTGGCAAACTCATCAGTGATGCTCTCACAGCTCGACTGCTTGGAGACTGAGCTGGCTCTGCTAACTGGCTGACTTAGGGTGCTCGTTAAACCCAAGCTGTTTACAAATGCCCTGGCATTAGAGTCCTCCTCTGGAATGCTTTCACAGCTGGAGGCCTTCAGCCGATTCCACCTGTCTCCACTGAGTAGCCGATTCCGGGTATAGCTCTGGGCTTGCCAGACACCTTCCACCATGGAGAACTCTGTTAGGTTCATGATTTTGGCTGCCACTTCATTTGCAAAAATATTAACAGAATCTGGGATGTCCTCAGGGTTCATAGACTCATCCACAACTCTGTTCATCAGCTTTTCTTTCAGCTCTGGGTGCTCATCCGTTTTCCTCTTGATCTCGCTGAGCCGCGGTGGCTTGTGTTTCCTCACGGTGGCCCCACTGGCCTGGCTCTCCTTCTTCCTTTTCAAGGATCGGCAGGGTTTGTTCGGGGTAATCAGAAACTCACTCCCTCTCTTCCATGCACAAAACCAGGGTTGTTTTCCATTTGAGTTGTCAAGGCAAATCGCTGCGATTTCAGTTGCCATGGAAACAATCGTCTCTGCTAATTCTTCCGCAAAGTCTGTAATGCCGTATACGTCTGCGTGTTTTGCCTGTAGTACGGATTGAGCAGGAAGGAGCAAGTCATTCCCTAACAAAGACAGGTTAACCTGAACTTCACTGTTTAGAGGTGAGGCACCGTTGTACTTTTCTTGGACATTTGCATGGATGCTGTCCTCAGCATCCTGGGAACAGCTGCTGCACTTGCCGACTGTTGGTGTCCTTTCTCCTTCTGAAGAGACTCTGCGTTCATTCTCATTGTGACTGGGCGTCTGATGAGGGTTTTTTGTATCTTCTCCCACATCTGTTCCTTTCAGATATATTTCCTCGGGGGATGTTTCAGCAGTCGAAGAATCAGTCACTCTGGGACTACAGGACAATTCACATTGCAGCGTGGGGTTCTGGAAGAGGCCTGGCTTCACTGGGCCCCGGTTATCTTGTTTCAGATGCACATCGTCCACCAGATCATTGATAACAAGACCGGTGCTATTGCTAAGTGGATGGCCACTGGAGTATTCGGTGGCTTTTGTCCATGCTTGACCAGCAGCCTGATCCGGTAGTTGGCAATCCAGGTCCATTTCCCTCCATCTGATGGTCTCCTTAGAAAGGCCTGTGGGACATTCACCAAGCTGTATCATATGGCTCATCTTCTTGATCGTGGAGCATATCACATTGAAGAGCAGTTGATGTGTACTTTCCATTAAGGTGTCCAGAGTTTCAGATGAATGCCTGCCATCATCGGGGTCGAATATTTTATTTTTCTGGTGAACTTCATCCATCGAATGCTTCAGGATAACATTGGACAGGGTCTGTGCCAGTTCATTACCGATCACATTTTCTGAGCACGAGCTCTGAGGCTTCGAAGCATTTTCTATGATTCTCCTGGTCATTGATTCCATGAGGTCTCCCATACTGCTGTAGGTATTAGGTTTCGTTAAAACCAGAGCGGCCTCCTTGAGCAGCGCCTCAGCAATGGCTTCGTTCCCCAGCTCCATGCTCTTCCCTGTCGCTAGACTACAAAGTGGAGGGGTTGCTGCAGAAGCGTTAGCTGCAGATACGTGCCCACTTGAAGCCACAGGGCACTTCACCTCTCCTTTTTCACCCAGGCCACAGACAGCAATGGCGCTCGCCACCTGAGTCATGCCACACAAAGCAGAGGGAAGCGAGTATTCACTGACGGAAGGTTCCTTGGGTCCTTCGGGTGCTTCAGTTTGCATTGGTCCATCGCCACCCAGTGGACGGTTTGAAACCAGGGATGCTTGCTCCATTTTGAATCTTTCTGTGGCCTGTGGACTCGAAATGGTTCCAATCACAGTGGCTGCGCAAGCTAATGCTATTTCTAGAGCACTCTGGGGGTGTCTGGTGTTCTCTCCAGAGAGGACGCCTGAGGTTTCAGCAGAGACTTCTGTCTCAGGCCACGAGGAGATGCCTGGCTCAGGGGCAGTATTGCTGCCATCTGGACTCTGAAAAATGACTATTTTGGGGAGCTCATTCCATGACTGAGGGACCACGATATCTTTCGTGGAACAGCCAGTGGGAAGCAGAACACTTCCTACAGAAACACTGGCTTCAGGTTCCTGGGGTATCGTAGGTGGAGACTGAGATAGTCTAATAAATGCGTCTTGCAGCACAGATTCTGCTAAATTTGTAGCATACTCGCCAGTTGTGACTTCTCCATGTTGTATGGGAGGAAGAGAGTTTGTTCCATCCTCGTGGTCTCCTGGGTCTAAGTTGCTGCCATGCTCAGTGACAGTGCCACATGCAGAAGGTCCATCTTTCTCAACCATCCTGGAGAAATAAGCATCGCCTGGAATATATAGTGCCTGTGAGTTTCCCACTTGACCTTTAAAATTTTCTGAATAATAACAGTTTGTGGCTGGTCCGTCATTCTCTTCAGCTTCACCTTTCCATTCACATGGCTTGGCCGAGGGATCTAGACTCTGCAAAGTTGTGTCTTCTGCTGCTTTTTCCAGAGATCCTTCTGTTTTAATCAACAGTGTGTGATATTTGCTAACGTATTTGTCTTCCAAAGTACAAAGCAACTTTTCCTTGCTGCAATTCCATTCCTCCTGGATGGCTTCCTCTGGCTTTTTACTTTCTAAAACATGGGCTGCAATACTTATATTTTCATAACCTAGAAGAGAAAATGAAGGCCATTATTACTTTTTGGATAGCAGGTTCTCATGAGTCTAAAATAACAATTACTTTCTAAAAATGCCTTTAAGCACCAGGTGTTTTTTTTTCCCCCTCAAAATAGCATTTTGAATGTTTCTTCAAGAAAAATGAATCTGAAAAGGTTTTTGAGTTCTAATATGGAATGCTGCCCAACCAAATGGTTTCCAATGTGGGATACAAATGCAAGCGCTAGAGTGAAAGAAGAAAGTGTTTGGAAGCTGAGGGCTGGTCACCGTTCTTCAGGGGGAAAGGAACCCAGGAGTTGCATCTTAGAGCTTCCCAGTGGGTACAGTGGGAGAAAGGAGGATGTTTAGAGCAACCTCAATAGTGAGCCTTGTGCAAAGATTTGCTCTGAAGTTTGCATAGGACTTGCCCCAGAGACAGTGGCAACAACATCTGGGGCATCCTTTCCTCTGTGGCTAACAGTGGGGAAGAGGAACCCATTGTTCACTGAGCTCTATTAATGAGTCAATCGAAAGATGAATACATGAGTACTAAGCACTCGCCTGGGTTATTTCCTTCTGTCTTCACAATAATAATAGTTAAACATAATAAATATATATAGATAAATAAAATAAATATAATAGTTCTAGAGGTACTATTACACTCTTAAATTACAGATAAAGAAAGCAAAGCTGGAAAATATGAGATAACTGGCTCCAGTTTTCACTGCGTCAAAGAGGCAGTAATAGAATTCAGGACAGTTTAACTCGGCTTCAACTAATAGACGGCTTTTATGGAAGTCTTAGGGAAGTTAACTTTCCTCCCAGTGATCATCTCCATCTCTTGGCAGGCAGGAGGATTTCCCTTTAAAACACACAGATTTCCTTCAGCATCCCCAAGGCATCTTTAGGGAGTCTGGAGCCATCTAACCATTAAATGTATTAAGGGCATTAGTCAGCATCCAGCCTAGTTTTCTCTCAACCCCCTTCTCTCCCTAAACTCAGTAAGTGAAGACTGTGATGTGCCAGCCAAACTGATGTGGCCTGAAACTTTTCTGAAATTTCACCTAGACCTTTTTATACGTGACTAATTTCAGGATGCACATTCGTTTCATTGGAAAGTTCTCACCATTCCTATATTCTTCCACCTCACTTTCCTCCTCTAAGTGCTCAGATGCAGTGAGAAAGTCTTCCTCAATTGAAGACAAGGAACAGTTTGTGTCATCCTCCACTTTCAAGACGTTTGTTTCCAGGTGGAGCTGCCGCTCCTGCACCAGTTCCAGACCGATCAAAAATTTGTTGATTTCAAAGATGATGCAATTGGTACTGTTTGGTCTGTTCCCTCTTGCACACTGGACCAAGCAGATATCTGGCAGCCAAGGACACTGAATGCAGAGAGAAAAAAAGGCATTTATTAAAAGAGAAAATAAAAAACCATTGCCTCTGACCTTTCTTCTTCCACTAATACCTCCTGTTAGAAAGAGTGGGGACCTTTAAAATATTTGGAATATTTCCTGGGCTTATATTGATGAACTGATTGAAAAAACCTCAAGGGATGTTTGGGAACACGGAGTACCTAGAAAAAGTTTGACTTAGGGGAAAGTGGACCAGTTGTATCACATTTTTGTACTTTCCTTTCAAAGCAAAAATTGCACTGAGCAAAGTTAAACAGGCCAGGAAGACTTATTCAAAGCTATTAAAATAGGGGAGAGAGGCAGAATGGAGTTGGGTCACAAGCACTGAAACAAAAAGGAATAGGGTTTTAAGAGCTGGTGTAGGAGGATTGTAGGCCATCTGTATTTGCTAATTGGCTTTACTCAAAAGAAAAGTAAATTTTCTTGTATCTTCATGGCAGGAGGTAGTTTTGCAAATTGGAATGAGGTGTCCACTGAAGTTAGGCTTCCGTCCTTCCACTCTGATAGGAGCACTATCTTCTTTGATAATTATATTTCAAAGAGATGATTCTTAGGTCTTTGAGAAAGGCATCCCTAGGCTGTAAAACTGGAAAGAGGCTTTTTTTTTTTTGCTGGGGAAGATTTGCCCTGAGCTAAAATCTGGGCCAATCTTCCTCTATGTTTAGTATGTGGACTGCCAGCATATCATGGCCTCTAACAGAGCGGTGTAGGTCTGCGCCCGGGCACTGGGCAGAGAAATAATTTATAGTGATAAGTTTTATAAAGTAAATTTTCTCAAAAAAGGGAGGTCAGGGCCTAGGGTTAGGAAGAAGGCTGTCTAAAACTTAATGTTAAGGCCATCTTGGGCCCGCTTCTTGACTAAACTGAGTCCCAGTTTCTCAGACCAATATCTTTTTCTGCGTTGGTGATATTCAGTAAAACCTCTGCCACGATTTCAGAAGTGTGTCAAGTGTTCTATCAAGTACAGTTAGAAGTGATCATTTGTGTTGCTCATCTGAAGAAACAGCCAAAATGTGATTTAATGAAATCCACGTGAAGTGAATTAATTATCTCTAAAACATCAGTGTATGGGGATAGCAGTGATAAGAAGGCCCAAAATATTGAATGGTGTCCCAGTGAAACCTATTAATTGTGTTCAGTTCTGGGGTTACAGATCATATTCCTCTTCTCCACTACAAGTCTTCACTACTCACACTGTTGTTCACTAGAATAGCAATGAAAATGTTTCAATTGCTTGCACACAGATTACCAGTAAGTTACAAACATGTCTGGTTCATCAGGGTTTTCGTTTTTATAAGAGGACCAATATGCTGATTTATAGTAATTTTTAAGAGAAAATTCATTGAATGGAAATGAGAGTTAATGGGTAGGGGGAAGCTAAATAAATTCATCCCAAAGTAGAATCTGAAATGTTTGGGAAAAATGTTTTATGTTTAAATGTTCACCTTACAAAAAATTATTTAAATCACATGCTTACCTCTGGTTGGAGTTAATTGAGTCTAATCCTAGTTAACTCGCCATTTTGGAATCCTGGACTCTGAACATTCATGTGTGTGAGTGGTGAGTATGTGCACATGCAGAGGAATACGTACACATAGACATTCAAATTGTACTTCTGAAAGCAGTATATCTTCTTCTTACAAAAATATCACTTATAAATCTCTTTGATTGGATATTATAATTAAAGTAATTCCAGGAGAAATGATTATAAAATGAAAAATTCTACCATTCTCCATGGAGTCCAAGGGTCCATCCCCCAGGGGCTCAGAAATAGCGTTCATCAACGTGCTTACGTGATTAAGTCTGTTTTTCAAGAAAAATGGTCCATAACCTTGCTTTTCAAAGTGTAGGTTGTGGACCAGCAGCCTGGGCGTCACGTGGGCACTTGTTAGTAATGCATAATCTTAGTCCCCACCCCAGATCCACTAAATCAGAATCTGCATTTTCAATGAATCTCTGGGAGATTTCTACACCCATCGACACTCGACAAGTACTGGTCTATAGATTTTATGAAATTCATAAAGAGTCTGCAACACCCCCCCAAATGGTGACGAATTGCTGTTATAGAGTAATAGCAGCTGGCTTAATTTTCTTTCCACTGAATTCAGATATAATACACAAAACTGAAATTTACCAGCTACTTTCTAAGTGCCTATTACATGCAAGGTATGCTGGGAGGGGCAAACAAGACTCACAATTGTCCTGGGGTGGAGTACCATACACTGCCCAGTGGTTCAGACATGAATAAAAACAATTATAAAGTTGAACCACAGGAAGTTGCCATATTTGCAGGTCAAAATGATTGCATGTTGGTCATTTCACATCATCTAGATTAAATATATATAACATAAGGTAAAATGTGGCAGGAATCAAAAGAATATTAACAAAGCAATATGAAAGTTAAGTAATACTTCAAGATAGACTTCGAGCAATCATATTATTCAATGTGGAATGCTACAGAGCTATGGTTTTTGTAGACAGAAAACATTTTCTTTGCAATCTTCTTGAAAGTTAATAAACATCCTGGGAGTCTTAGGTAAATGAAGTTTAAACAATATAGCCTATAAAATAATTGCAGATATTATTATAAAATTTTTATGGTAGTCTATTAGGTACTTGGCATTTCTTATTACCTCTGATGCAAATAATTTTCTATGAGGTTGGTGGTGCTATTGCTCTCTTGCAGATGAGAAATCAGAGCCACAGAAAGGCTAACTGGTCCTTTCAAGGTCACACAAATACAAATTGGAAGAGCCAGCCTTGCAATCCAGGTCTGTTGGACTCCAATTCCTGTGTCCTTTCCAATTCTCCCCATGGTCCAATAACAAAGATCCAATGTCCACAGAAGATATGCAATTTGGTAAAGATGATGGGTTGTACCTAGACCTCCTCAAACTCAAAGTATGCTCAGTAAAATTATGTGTTCATTTCATAGCAAGGACAGCCACAGGAGTAGATCTTATTACTGTACATAATAAACATCTCAGAAAAATTTCCTCCTGTAGAAAAATAATTGATTTTACTTACATTTTCCACTTAGTATTTGACTTGACTGTTGACTATTGTAATGATCGTGTTTCTTAAGACTTTTTAAGAGTCTTATCCTAGGACTCTGCTAAGAACAATTCGAGGAGGGAAAAGGTAACTGTCGTGCCTCCTCCTCATCTCTGTCTCACTGGTGTGTATTCATTAGTCTTTTGAAACACATATGCATGGATAGTTGGGCATATGTTTTTATATATTTAGTAATATTCATAAGAAAGAATGTCTGAGAAGATGCCAGGCTGTAAGTAGGCAGCTCCATGAAAGCAAGATGTCTGACTTATTTACTGCCACATCTTCAGCATCTAGACAGGGCTTAACTTTCAGGAGGTGCACAATATATACTTGTTGAATGAATGAGGGATGTTATGAATATTTTCTTACATTTTTCCAATTGTATAATTTAATTGTAAAATAATGCAGCAACATAAAAAAGCAATAGAGTTATTTGTTGAAGCACAAAGACATGAATAAACAAAGAGAAAACTGCTCATAGATAACAAAATTCCTCAAGAAGCAGAAAAGGCACTTCCTCCATTAGGCTTGCATCAATATTATACTTGTCTTGCTTGAAAGAGCCCAGCCAGTATGTAAATAGATGATTACTCCTGTTCTTAGTACTCTACTCTGCTACTTTATTTTGCTTTAAATAACATTTCTTTCTCTTTCATCTTCCTTCAGTTTTTTGTATGGATAGAAAATAAAACTTTGCATTTGAATATCCTCCGCACTTCTCAAGGTGCTTTCATATTATTTCATTAAATCACTTTGACTTGTTTCCGAGAATGTAGAAAAGTATTTTTTAAAATCTCCCTCTTGTAGAATAGGAAATCAAAGTTAAGAGAAGTAAGGTAATTTGTTACCTGGACTACTGAAAATTTTAGGCTGATTGTCAAAAATCTTCTTTGGCATTGTAATTTCCTGGGTCAAAGGTGCCAAGTAGCTTGTTGACTCTCTTCCACACAGGGGCAATGGGGACATGAGCTATGCCCTTGGGACTGATTTAGACCTCTCCACTTAACCCAGCTCAAGTTGCCTCTGCCAATATCTTCATCCTTCCTTATGGATTAACAGATTGCCAATTTTAATGGGGCAAGGCAGCCAAACAGAGAATATCCCTAAATGTGTACGTACTTGCTAAGATGGGATTTAGCATTGATATGCTGCCCTAACATTGCTGGTCTGTTAAAACATATGGATTGTGGTACCTACAAAATGATGTAGGCCTTTGGGAGATTGTAGAGGGTGAAGTGATACATAGGAAGTGATGGAGACTCTTGAAATAAAGAAGAATGAAATGTTTAAGAGTGTTATAGTTCACAGGCAATTCTTCATAGCTCTTAGGAAAAGTACGCAGATTTGAACATGGTTTGGTGGATGATCTTTAACGAGTCCTGGGCAATTTGACTCTTTTTGTGACCCAACATCATTCACCCTTCTTCTGGTTCTCATACACTGTGGGGGGCCATTTTCTGGCCCACTCACAGTCCAAGTACTTCACATGCAGTAATTCACCTCAAACTCCAGAGGTGATCATGTGATGCAGGCCTGGCCAATCCAAACACTGCATTCCTCAGGCCATAGGGATTGGTTCAGAAATGGGCATGTGACACATGAAAGCCAACAGAACACAATGCAACGTTTGCTAGGAGCCACTTGGAAGAGTCATTCAATTTTGCTCAACTTGAACCCAAAGGGATATCGTCTCCTTGCAGGAAGAGCTTGTCTCATGATGAGGAAAATGGAGAAAGCAGGAAAGAGGCCACAAGAGAAAATCCATGTCCTGATGACATTGTGCAAGTCCCTGTATCTAATCCAGCCACTGGAGTTTTTAGTTACAAGAGAAAATACATTCTCTTTGTGTTTAAGCCGTTTTTCTGTCATGTTTAATTAGGAATCCTCACAGGCCTAGTGCAGAAGTACTCTTAAAACTCAGGTGTGAAAATTGCTTTTGGTCATCATGGTTTTGCCTAATGTAAAGAGAGGGCACTTAGACCCATTTCTGTGTTCTCTTTTTAGACAATTAATTTTCTCACAAGGAAATGTGCTATTAGACTGACTGTGAAGAATTTTGTTCTAGTCTTGATTAGCAAATTGTAGATTTTTATGAAGCATCTGGAGTAGAGCAAGAAATAGTGAGTGGGCTTCTGAGATTTTTTATATTTAGATGCATTGAAGAATAAAAGAAGATTTTAAAATTTTCCAGCAAAACTAAAACTCAAGAAAGAACAATTTGGAGGAAAACAAATGCTCATTATTTTAATCTGTAGCTGTGTCATGTATCACTATCAAGTATTTTATTTGAGAAAATTAGCAATCTCTTATACAATATGCCTTTAGAAATATTTTATATATTTTCCTATAAATTGATTAAACAATTTGAAATAGTTTTAGTTTTCTTCAAATAAAGAGTGTTATAATGATTTATTTAACAACAGTGAACACCAGTGCATTGAATGAGAATAATAGTATTTTAATTCCTGCTTTATTTCTAGTAACATTCGCTTCGGCTGGGAATTTTATTCTTTGGGCCCAGCAAACTCCCGTTCCATCCTTGCAGCTGCTATCCTGTATTTATTAGGTTGGCTGGTTTGGAGTATCCCAAGAAAGAAATAACATGCAGAAAGAAGAAATTGTGATATTCTGGGACAACATGGTATAAATTAGAATTTTGGCATTATTCCTGAGACAGAAGACAATCTGGTTTTTGATTATCCAGTAGATTTGTAGAAAACCAAGCTAACCAATCAATGCCTGGTGTGTCTGCTCTAGGTTAAGTGTGACTTAGCACCATGAACTTGAGAAGATAATAAATGTTAGGAGTTGATGTAAGGGAAGCTCTGTCAAACTCTAAGTGGAATTATTTAGGAGAAAAGCAAATGAAGACTATCCTTGACTACAAAGACACTTTTGATCCTTATGCTATGGGAGCTTATGTGTAGCATCTATCTGAGGTTCACACCGATTGTGCCGAGAGCTAACCACAGATAACTTACCACTAGCGAATACCTTAACAAGAGCTTATATTACTTACCTGCGAAACTTCAAAATCTGCCTGGAGATTTCCAGATGTTAACCCACTTAGGAGGACAATTTCGTTTTCTTTTGGCTGTTGGACGTTCATGGAGTTGATAAGTTTTGGAAGATCTGGTGAAACGTTGACCAATTTCTGTAGAGCAAAAATCTTTATTATTTTAGATGATTTCTTTTCCACTTTCAAAATACTACCCCAAAACTATTTTGCTTGCAAAAATAATATACTCGTATAATCACTCATGCTATAGATTACTTAATCTACCATGATTATTACTAGAAGAGATTGTATAAAATTGAAGCATAAAGCTTTAAACTGGAATAGGAAATTTCTTAAACATAAGCCTTAAAAACTTTTTAGTTCTAAACTTTCCAAAGTAAACATTCAATAATTACTGTCACACACAGGTATAAATAATAGTTTTGGAAATTCTTTTCTTTTAAGACCTTGAATAAGAGACTTGACTAATAATCATCTATTCTAATAAAGTCAATAATAATAATATTAATAATAAAATAACTACCAACATTGATTTTGTTCTATGCACTAGGCACTATGCTAAATACTTTCCATATATTACATCTTACTACATTTAAACCCCACAACAACCCTATATGGATTAGGTACCTCTATTACTTCCTTTTTACACATAAGTAGCCTGAAACCCAGGGAATAAGATTAGTTCCTTGAACAAGTTTATGTATTTAAATCAGTGCCATTGTGCCTGCTCTTAGGCACAGAAGAAGATTGTCTCAAATCACTCACAAAAATTCTTCAAATACACAGTTCTTAAGATGCAATTTGCTTTGGTCTTTCTTGTTCTCTCTTTGATGGACTTTGCACCGTAATTCCGTCAAATAAAACCACATGTTTATTTCTTTTGAAAACAAATCCCTCCAGTGCTACACAGGTGAATGATATTTGGAATTCAGTGGAAATCTATAATGGATAATCTGTATGGGGAATAGGGTTTGAGGAGCTTCAGGTGCAGCATTGTCAAGAAAAAATATTGCAGGAGGAAGTGAGTAATTGCAGGTCTACTGTTCTGAGATGATCAAGTTGCAAATAGTGTACTGCTATGCAATAAACACCACATAGCGTTTATACCAAATAGTAGGTCAAACCATTTTCAGCTATGGACATGAAATGATAATCATGTCACACCAATTAATTCTTCCCATTGTACCCACAGGCTCTGGTTCCAAAGGACTGAATGAACCTTCAAGTTCTTGCATGTTGTCAAGGATTTCCATCAGGAGCCTCACAACCTTGGATGACCTTAGAATATTTAGCTACTGTAGAGGGTAAAAAGTTTGAGCCCTAGATGAGTTCAGGGCTGAGAAACCAAGGTTAGAGATAAAACATTTGATGAAAGCAGCAGGAAGGAGCAAACCTGAGAGCCAGAAGGAAGGGCTGGCTGGTATGAAGCAGGTTTTGGAAAAGTCATCTCAGACAGGACGTTTGAGAGTGGAGAAGGGGAGAATGGAAAAAGCCACTGAAAGGCACTGGTGGGCAGGAGAAAGCGCCTGCTTGGAGAGCAGCCCTGTCTACCTGAGAAAGCAAGTTTCACAAATATACAGAGGCAAACTGTGAAAAAGGGGTCAGGGAAATAGGCTGTGATGAAACCATCCAATTAAAGAGTCTCCTACAAAATGAGCATCATTTACAGATGAAGTCACGTTGGTTCTCTCCTCAGTTCAGCCAGCCCTCATAGCGCACTCCCGGAGACTTGAGCTCCAAGCATTACCTGCTGCAGGTGCTCCGTGTTGCACTCATCCTTGTTCACATCCAGGTTCACAAAGCAGACCTGGGAAAGAGGGCAAACACTGTGATAAGTCAAATCTCAAACACATCACATAGATGAACATTACTATGGGCAATCAGTTGGAAGTGGGGAGAAGAAAACACAAGGAAAAGTTTCAAGGAGGTGAGGTTGCTCTTGGTTAGGATTTTGGTGGATCGGGAATGAGGTGGACATCTCTGGTGGGTCGGATAGCTCGAGTGGTACTTGGAGTTGGGAAAATACAACATACTGTAAAGAAACAGGGAGGAAGGGAGTCTGATTACAGCACAGGCCTGAGAAAGAGAAGGATTAGAAATGAGATCTCAGAAGGTGCATGTTGAACGAGATCATGCAAATGAGGTTCTACAATATTTTGCCAAAAATCATTGAAAGGTTTTTATTCTGAACAAATTGATTGGATCATAAAAAACTGAAAACATTAATTATCTGGACATTTAGTCAGATGCTTGGACTTAAGTACATGCCTGCAAGCCTAGGGGGTCTTCTGATTTCAGTTAGCTGTTTCGGGTCATGTTTTCTCAGAGTCCATACTTTTTCTTTTTAAGGTTAAAAAAACTTAATTGAAAGATTTTGGGAAAGACTTTAAAGCTAAAATAGTTATATGTTGCTAAGGAGTAAAGCTCACTACTGTTTACTCTCATATCATGGGATATTTCCTCGGCTTATAATATCCTTGCAGTGCATCCCCGAGATACAATATCTGCTTGTTAGGAATAACTTGATGGGCATTTGGGGGGAAGGAAGGACATGAAATGCCACCCACACTCTCATTCAGAGGTTCTCTTCCCTTGGGTTAGTAAGATGGGTAAATAGCGAGGAATTGGGCTTGAGTCCCTTTGTGGACAGTGCAAATGGAAGCCCTACGTTGGTGGTACTTGGCAGGGGTTCATGATCTAGAGCAGTTTGAGAATATTCATATAAAAATTGACACTTTACCTTTGGAAAATTGGTTCAATGTCCACTAGTGCTCCGGGACTTTTAACAACATGCAGCTGGATGGAGGTTACTGAATTGATTAGACAATTTTCCAATCACCTTAAAGAAAGGTGCGTTACCTTGCCCCTGGGCATCACAGGCTCTTAATATCTTATATCACAGTGGGAGAGGGCAAAGCAGAGACCAAAGAAAGGCATCTATAGTACAGATGGTCCCCGACTTATGGTGATTTGACTTACAATTTTTTGACTTTACAGTGGTGCAAAAGCCACACACATTCAGTGTAAACCGTACCTGGAATTTTGAATTTTGCTCTTTTCCTAGGCTAGCGGTATGTGGTACAATCCTCTCGTGATGCTGGGCTGTGGTAGTGAGCTGCAGCTCCCAGTCAGCCAAGCGATCATGAGGGTCAACAACCGATACACTTACAACCCTTCTGTACCCATCCCGTTTTTCACTTTCAGTACAGTGTTCAATCAGTTATATGAGATAGTCAACACTTCATCGTAAAATAGGCTTTGTGTTCGATGACATTGCCCAACTGTAGGCTAATGTAAATGTTCTGAGCACATTTTACGTAGGCGAGGCTAAGCTAGGTGTATTAAATGCCTTTTCAACCTATGATATTTTCAACTTACGATGGGGTATATCAAGATTTAACCCCATTGTAAATCAAGGAAGACCTGTAATGATTTATCTGCCCTCCAACATTGTCTTTAGTTCTCTGAAGATGAACTTTCTTTTCATTCCCTCTGGGCTGCAATATGAAACTGTTTACATTTGGAGGAAACCCTCCATACTTGCTGGCTGGGCCAAGACTGGAACAAAGCAAGACATAGGCCAACGACTTGCTCACATTTGGTGCATATATCTTTCTATATCTTGTTGGTAGGCAATGAACCAGGTTTTTAGGGCCTGTGTACATACAATTTTGGGAGAAATCCTTTAAGAAAAAGAATAACAAAGTTGAAAATTCTAAATTAGGTGTGAAAGTGAATATTCATTTATTTAGAAAGAGAAAAGAAATCACAACAAATACCAAATTTAAAAAGGCTGACAAATACCACAAACACGATAACTTCCAGGAAAAGGATATTTTAACTAACCAACTGCCCAATACACCTCCATAATACTTTTTCCCTATGTTTTTGGTTCCATACTCTTTGATTGTGTGTTTATATGACAGCAGTTTTATAACATAATTTTCTCTAGAGAGAATAGAAAGATAATTCAGTCTTACTTTAATATTGTTGATTTTTTTTCAGTTTTGCAAGCTTTTATTGATAATATCTTATTCATTTTCCAGGTTGTTGTCAAATTTAGTGGGAAATCACTGTAAAATTTCTTTCATATGTGAATTGTTATAGGCATACTCATTACTTATAATACTGTTACTGGTTTGTGCTCTACAAACATAAGAATTTGGATAAATTCTCTTTTGTTTGATTCTCATTGAAAAAGAAAAAGAAATGCATGGTGCAGTTATAATTTTCAATGTTGTATTATCAAATAAATTCCCTCCAGGAGAGAACTTCTGTGTTGACCAAGCATCAGTGAGAACCCAATTTTGTATTTATAATTTCACATGTTTGATGAGTGGAAGAATTTCCACAGACTAGCTACTGGCACATAAACCTTGTTTTCTCTCCACTGTCTATGTATTTCTGGTGTTGGGGATGGTGGGACATGCTCACATTGTGAAACTGTCTCTGACCTGACACCTTCATGTCACGACATCTGGTTGAGTTGTCCCTGTTAACAGTAGGAGTATTCCTGGAAGCCATTCCTACAATTGGATGGCTAGCAATCACTTAACTACACATGAGAGTGATCTCAAGCCACATAAACATATCTCATGTAAACACAGCTTCACTCAGTTTCCCTTAAGCCAGACCCCACACATGTCTGTGTTCACTCCAACGACTCTCAACATAAGGGGAGATAAGATGCTGAATGGAAAGGGACAGTTGTAGTTAAAATATCTTCCTTTTTAAAATTTTGCAGAAACATATATAACCATGTGAGCACATTGCTAAGACCCCTCTCAGGGCCCTGGGAGTGGGGCCTGTGCACCTGAGGAGTCCTGAATTTAAAGCTTTGATGGTTTTACAGTAAATCCACTTCATGGTGAAATCATCCATGTAATGGGATGGCTTTCTGCATATGTTCACTCTCTACGACCTTGGGCTCTTTACTTGAGATTTAGGCCTCCACGAATGCTGAACTCCAAGTGGAGAATATAAGACAGGCCTCTGTCTAGAAGAGCTGGGGAATGGTGGGTATGGGGTAGGGGTTTGTGTAGTTTGATGAGGGGATTAGCTTTACATCTCTGAGGTGTATGGTCTTGGCGCTGGGTGCTGAGAAGACAATTTTAGGTACTGTTCTTGCTCTCAGGGAGTTCTGGTGTGTCTGGAGGCAGAACAAATTCCTAAAACTATGAAGAACATTATGAAGTATTATAGGAGTGACAGGCTTATTTGCTGGAGAAGGAAGTTGGGAGAATGGAGTCAATCACAAAGGGCATGGCAGAGAAGGCTGGATTTGAGGTAAGCTTGGCAGCACACATCAAAGAGCAGAAGAGGGAAAATGGCACAATAAATGGATGACTTTTCCCTGATCAGCACCTGTTGAGCAACGGTAAGAGACTCTGAATAAAGCACAAGGTGAGCAGAGGGAGAAAACAGAAGCTGGGAAGTCCAAGGCCAGAGGCACTTCCCAGAGGAACTCTGGAAGTGAGATCAAAGCTGGTGGGCAAAATGCCTTTCTTTCTACACAATGAAGACTCTGGGCATAATTCAGCAGATTTTAAAAGAGTTGAATGAAAGAGGAAATCACAATATTATGATACACTACCTGTGCAATAAACGTTGAGAGAGACCCAAGGGTTAGAATTAGGCATCTCCCTCTCTGCGAGGGAAGCTGCTCTCATGTTACTACAGGAGGTTACAAGGAAATTTTCGGTAAAGGGGAAGTTGAAATAAAGTTTCTAGGGGGCTAGCGTGAGTGCTATGTGTGACTAAAATATTAAAGCCTGGAAGATTCTGCATTACGGTTCAATGGGCTGTGTATTGAAAGGGGTCCTCAGAGTCTGGAGAAAATGCTGTGGGTGGGGAGGCCAAGGATGTATGTCTCAGATATCAGCCAACTGGGGATAAGAAGTAACTGGTCTGTGTTGACTCTTCATCTCAATCTGGAGTGATGCTATTCGGTTATCTGTGAAATGCCCAAATGCACAAGTCCAAATATGCCAAATGACCCAGGGAAGGATTTTTTTTAAAGTATGTGTATTTACTTAATCACCTTTTTTCTTAGACAGAGTCTGTTTTCCTTCAGCCTCACTGGATTGTGAGTTCATGAGCACAGACCCCTTTCATCACTGTATTCTTAGTGCTTAGCATAGCCTGGCATTTGAGAGATGCTAATAAATGCTTGTTGATAAATGTGTATGCATGAGTGAAGCGGAAGCACTGAGTCAGATGATGGGTGTACCACAGAGGGACACTCGTAATAATTATTTCCCTTATTTATGCAGTGAATCCCAATGTAGTCAATAAACAAAGTTTTCTTCCAATAAGGACATAAGGGGATATATAGAGAAGTTAAAGGAGAATTAACTGGGTTAATGTTAATCCAGCATTGGTACTGTTTAAAGTATTTTGACTGGGCTTTGTCTCATGAATAAGGATTTGTTAAAAAACAGAAAAAGGCAAAATATTGAGGACCATAATTGGTAATAAAGACATAAAAGGTATTAAGGGTTTTCTTAGAATGGAAGCTCCTTTCTGTTCACGTAAAATTCACTCGTGTTGTGTCTGCACACGTTCTTGCCCAGACCATCTGCAGACGTGTTCTGCCAAAGCAGATGGAAACAGCATCACTGAGAGAACACAGACACCTTTTTTCTTACCTACTTAACAAAGCTAATTTTGTGGTTGCACACAACTTTTAAATTCAAATGCCTCTCTTCTGTCATTATTATGGTTTTAAAATGGAATGTGGAAGTAAGTATCACTGAGAAAATGATGCTACTCTGTGACTTTGCCTTTTACACAATCTAATAAAATATTCTTCGAAGTTATTTATAGGTAGTAAAAATTTGAACATAGACATTTTTATGGACATAAAAATTGTCCATAGACAATATGTTGTTTTCTCTGTTTGGTATTGTAGGTTATTTAGTCAAGAAATCGCAACTATTTATTTTACTTATAAGTCCCTTTTCATACATGGAGAGCCATGTAAGCATGTTTAAAAATAAAATTTCACTATGAATATAATATATATCTTGTATTCAATATATTATATATTCAAATATAAGATACATAATATTTCACTAGTGATATAAAATGTATTTTGGTGAAAGGCTACTGTGAGAAAGAGGTTAACATTAAAACCTAGTAAAACAAACAAGAAAAACAAATAATTTAAGTGAACTGTAATTCATAGCAACTTTTGTGAGTTAACTGTCTTTAATAAATAGTTTTATTTCGATACAAATTAAGTCAGACTGAGACAGGAACCAGCCTAATGAGACAGGGCCATCTGAAAGGCCCTGGCCTAACAAGATAAGGCCCTAACAAGATCCACATTCCACAGCCTTGGGACTTTCCTGGGTTCACGCATGTGCCCTAGCACCCAGGAGTCCACTGAAGGTGACCCTAGACCCATTAGCATAGTAAAAATCACAGCCAGGGATGGAGAGCTAGCATGTCGCATGTTGAACAACAGCGCAGGTGCAAGGAAAACCCACCTCTACATGCCACGATGAGGCATTCCTCCCAGCCTTTGCCTAATAAAGCCCCACAATCCTGCTCCCTAAGGAGATAGGTCACCTGCCTCTTTCTTTTCAGCACTGACTCCCTTGTGCCTCTCCTGTGCACAAGCTGAAAAACTTTTACTCTTCCACTCCCGTTTGCTTGTCTCTTGATTTCCATCCTGGGGGACAATAAGAACCCAATGTGCTGGTAACAAGACAAAAACAATACTATATTGTCACATAAAAATTCAGGTTTGACTTTTTGAATTGAAATCACAGGAAAAGTACTGATGATGATTGCCGGGGTAAAACTCAGATTGGATGCGGACAGTTTTATTTTTTCACGTATTCATTTTAGTCAACATCTTTGAGTGTTCAGCGAGTCGAACGCAATAGTTGAGAAATGCCGTTGCATTATGCATGCACTATGGGCAATTCACTGTGCAAGAGGCTAGGTGACAAAGGGGGTTTTAGCCCAGGATATGGGACCTCTGTTTTCCTCTGCTGGGTATGTTTTTCATCTCCCCTGAAGTCAGCTAAAACCTATGAAGGAAGTCATTTTTATGGAGATCCTGCTTAGAAAATGTTAACAAAAAGCATGATGTCAAATTGGCTTTAAAATCCAGGCATTTGAATGTTTGCTATGATCAAACATATACTTATGCTTTGTCCTAGAAGAAACCCAATTCTTTCTTTCGGCAGCTTCTAACAATGCAGCCATCTGGCCATGTGGAGATAGACGATAGGATCTCTTAATTTGATGGTATTAAAATGCTGATCCACAAATCTTCCAAAGAAAAAAATTGCCTCTTTTCTTCCTCCAACCAAAAGACCTCTGCTGGATTCAGGACCCTGGACCAAAATGATCTTTGAAAGAACATGGCATTTTCTCTGATTAGTACTTTAGGCTGACGATAACTAAAATGGCAATTTATACATCAATGTTGTTATCCCATGCTGCTGTCAGACATTCTGGAACACACTTGACTGTTTGGAATGATGCTGCATTTGTATCCAGTTATTATTGTTTTGAAATGATGGCAGCAATCACACAAAATGAAAATGCAAAGTTTTATTTACACTTGAGACTGTCAAACCTCTCTGCTTTTTCCGATGTCAATATTTTTAAAAATATCTTTGAAACGCTGTTTTGAGGGAAGCTATTCAAGGAGTTTGTGACATGAGACACAGTACAATGTATAGAAATTATTAAACGATGACAGATATTTTAACTAACCATACGTCAAGCCAGTTTTACTGCTAACCTAAAAAATAAATAAAAAATAAGTATGCTACTCAAGACATTATTTATTTTCCCACAATTTTTGTTGTTTTAAAAGACATTTATTTGGGAGCAAGAGGATAAACTTATATACAAGGTCTGATATGCGTTCACCAGATAAAGAACATGTATTTCTTTTAAATTTCCATTTTAAAGACCTGCTTTACTGAGATATAATTCACATACCGTATGACTTATTCATTTAAAGCACATACGCCAATTGTTTTTAATATTTTCACAGAGTTATGCAACCATCACCATGATCAATTTTAGAATATTTTCATCATCTACAAAAGAAACTGTACCTATTAGCAATCAATCTCCATTTCCCCCAAAATACCTTGCCGCAGACAATCACTAATCTGCTTTCTATCTCTATATACGTGCCTGTTTTGGACATTTCATATGACTAGAATCATATATTATGTACCTTTTGGTGACTGATTTAACATATTGTTTTTAAGATTCATCCATGGCATAGTGTGTAAAAATAGTTCATTTGTTTTTATTGTTGCATATTTCGTTGTATGGATATGCTGCATTTTATTTGTCCATTTATCAGTTTATGGATATTTGGGTTGCTTCTAAGGAAATTCTTTTCAAAATCTCCCCTGGTGACTGAGGATTTGGGAAACACAAGATAAGGCGTTTTTTATTTTTTGCAGGGAAGGATTCTCCCTGAGCTAACATCTGTTGTCAACCTTCCTCTTTTTTTTTTCTTCTCCCCAAAGCCCCAGTACATGGTTGTATATCATAGCTGTAAGCCCATCTATTCTTCTGTGTGAGCCACCGCCACAGCAGGGCAACTGACAGACAGGTGGTGTATGATTCTGGGACCGGTAAACAAAGCTGGGCTGCTGAAGTGGTGAGAGCGCCGAACTTTAACCACTAGACCATGAGGGCTGGCTTGAGATAGATTATTTTTTACTGTAATTTTGTCATCTGTCATCTCATTGGTGATGAGAGCTTTCTCCTGTCACCTCCTTCTACTGAAGGGGCTGGTCCTAAGAAAAAATGGTGCCCTAGGATGATGGGGGCAGAGATAAGTTAAATTTCCCTTGGAACAGGATTTGGAAATTTTACGTTGTTTCTATGTTAAATTGAAAGGAAAAAATATACAATTGGCTTGGCTCTACTTTCCCTACTTCTCTCACAGATGTTATTTAGATTATTAATACATGAAGAGCTGAGATAAATTTCTGAACTCTCAGGATTCATGCCCTGGGATAGTGTGGGCAAAGAAAAGCCAAATGTTGATCAAATATCAAGCAGATGAATTATTACAAATATCATGAATGATAGTGGGGAATCTTCTTTTCAGCAGCAAACCTTTGGTTCCTTTTTGATCAAGATGATTTCTCAACTCTCCACTTTGCCTACCGTAATTAAGGTCAGTTTCAGATGAGCCACAGGAATCATCAGCGAGCTTACTAGGGAATATCGTTTTCTGGGGTGCATGGAGCGTGTGTCGGGTGGGGGAGTAGTCAGAGGATTCACATCTTTTGATAGATGAGCAGGACCTCAGGAGGTGGTAGGCGAGATGATCTGTTTCTGGATCCTCAAACACTCATGACTAGAACATGAAATTCTTGTTCATTATCAAGTTAAATATGATGGGTCTACACATCTCA
This sequence comes from Equus przewalskii, assembly GCF_037783145.1. Classification (NCBI taxonomy): domain Eukaryota; kingdom Metazoa; phylum Chordata; class Mammalia; order Perissodactyla; family Equidae; genus Equus; species Equus przewalskii. Next base: position 15,983,649 of record NC_091835.1, read on the forward strand.
CTCTTCAAAGTTTGCCATACTCAAACTGCTTTTTTTCTTTTTATAAGCTTGTGTAACTCTCTTGGATGACTTTAGTTCAAGAGTTTAACCTACTTAATCTGGATAAACATACTCTAGTGAAAGAAGGACAGAGTGAACAGGGCTGTCCCTGAATCACGGAAGCGACGAATAACCCAGATCCCAAAAGTCTGTGAACAACCACAGTCAAAGCACTGACAACAAAGAACTGAGGAAATAAGTAGGCTATGCAGCAAAAACCACCAAATTTTCAAATCTTTAAAAAATAAATCCTACGTTTTCTATGTAGAAGTCACACTTATGGCTCAGAATGTTAAAATTCTGTAAGTTTCGCCAAGTAAAATGGAGGAAATTTAATCTACAGTAAATGACTTATCCATATTGACTCGAACATTGACTGGAACATTCTCTCATCTTTGAGGCACAGTAATGCAGGCGTGAGAGGAGGATGAGCTTTGCCTGCAGACAAACTTAACTTCAAATCCTGGCTCTCATCCAGGGATGACTCCATTCTTTAGTAGTTTGGAGTCTTGATAAACCACAGAAAAAAATGAGAATAATAAAATCTTACTTTGCAGAACTTCTATGAAGATTAAATGAAATATAAAATAAGGAGCATTGGAGCAAATTGGATGACATTTTATTGAATTCTGGGTTATAGTCTATAAAACTGACCTATTTGAAATTGCTGCTCTTAGATTTTTTTCATAAAAAGATGGTAGTTTCATAAGATTCAACCTAAATAATTTGAGATAGAATATTTATAAAGAATAGCTATTTCTGAGAATGTAAGACAATTAAAATTTGGCTGCTTGCATTTAATTACTTCCTCTGCTACCCAAATTTTATCTAGTTGGTATAAATATTTGTTTCGGTTTAATTATATAAACATTATTTACTAATAAAAAACATTATTTTTCTAAACCTCATTATTACTTATGTTTGGAGCCTACTATGTAAAAGTACAGAGTGTTACGTTATTTTTCAGGGCTATAAAACATTTACTTAAGAAATGTCTTCCTTCTTGTTCCCAGAGGTGCTTATTATTTAATTAATCTAAATGCATGCCTCTGTTACGGGTGCTGCCTTCATCACATGTCATAAAACCAGTGGATGCTTGCAACAGACATGAAATAGGGAATCAACTACACATCTGCAAGCAAAAAATTATAATTTACAGCAGGAGTGTAGACACGTTAAATCATCAACCACTGCTTAATCACTATCATTTATTAAGTTCCTAAATACGAATAGTGCTGTTGAGAGCACTTATAGATCTTGAGACAACAGAGTCTCTATTATTAGAAAAAAAGATCTTGAATAAGAATGAGCAAATGCCAGCTTTTATGTGTACAGATCAACCCCTTGAACTCAATACATAATTTCAATTTCTTAATACAGTGTGTGAAAGGATATATGGGTTCGCTCTATTTTAAACATTTTTTTTAAATCAGTTGAGAATACACTTTTCATCAGTGTTGAAAAGCTAATCAATTAATTCACAAAAATCTTCCTCCAGGCATGATGGCACAATCCAACTTTGACTATGGCATAAGAACGAAATGCTATAGACTTGATAAATCAAACAAAAATATTACATAGTTTTAAACTTTGTAGAATTTTATGTTTTAACTATTCAACTAAGCTTCCAATAAGGATTATTTCTAATTTCTCATCTTTAAAGTAATAAAATAAAATAAACTTCCAGTGGTTGCCTTTTACCTCTTTTTAAAGTCATATACATTTGTGAAAAGAAAGTGCAAGAGTGTAGAAACTCATGTTTGTAGTCCAAGCTCAATTATTTTAGAGTGTGTAAAAGGCAATTTAAGCACTTAAAATCACCGAGAATAAATGATAGTGAACTGAATTTTAAAATGCAAATAATTTATCTAAGCTAGACATCCAACTAGCATCTCTCATACTTTCGACAGCCAGACTAATAAATAACTGCTAACTTTACCTCTCCAGGATGTCTCAGTATACCTGAGCAAACTCTTTGTGCCTCTTCAATAGTTGATGTCGCAATCCCATTGGTGTACGTCAAATGTGCGGAAAACCAACGCTCAATAGCCACTACTAAATGCACATCCTGGGCGATGCTACACAGGGAAAGAGAGTGATTATTTTGAAAATTTAGTCTACAAATCAAGCCGGGAAGGGGAAGCAGGTACTTTTCCTTCTTTTGAACAGAACTATCCAGATTGACTGTCTACATTGATGAAAGGCATCAGAAAGTGGTTGTCAGTTTCATTTTATTGGGTCTCTGAGAATCACTCAATTTGGCCTCTCTAGGTCTACATGGGAAGCCATCAGCCCAAGGCATGTGTCCCAATTACTGCCCCTATAGCTTGTATTCTTAGAGCCCTTTAGGGATTCATTAATTTAAAATGTTTTAATAGACTGGCAAGTGGTGAGAAGTAACTTGCTTTTTAAATAAATGAAGTCAAGCCTTTGAAAACTGGAAGTCTGTAGCCTTCATACAATGAATAATTAGATAGATAAATAAAACAATTAGAAAGAAACAAAAAAATACGAGAGGGAACATCTATCATAGTGAAAAGGATAAAAACCAGTCTTTTGCATTTTTTTGACAAGAATTCTGATTAATTACTAAAATATCCATGTTTCAAAAGACTTTCTGCATGACGAATATTATTTTCTTTTTCATTTTCTTTTTGTCTCTGCAGGTAAAACTGACATATACACTGATTCCTGGTTTCTTTGTCCAATTTGCTTCCTTGAACTTTATTCATTTAAGGCAATGACATCTGGAAAAATGGCCTTCGTAATGGAGGTGCTAGTTCAAATTAGCTCAGGCTGTTAACAAGATATGGCAAGTAAACCTCTGTATTTAAGCTCTGATTGTGGAATCAAGTGTTCCAAATAGATGGATGACTCAGAAGCTGGATCCAGCATGCTTGGATCGTGGGGGGTCCAAGGAATTGAAAGGAGTGTCTTCTCACTTAGTGTATGGACTTTCACCTAAACTCAGTTTTCAGTAGTGTGATTTCCCCCTATATTTCTCTGGAGCATGGCTTACTGTCACTGTGGAATAAACCTTCAGTTTCATCAATTTATTGAAAAACTATTGGCGGAGCACCTATTATTTGCTACCCACTGTATTAGGTGCTGGGAGTGCAATGAACAACATCCTCTTGCCGGAATGGAAGGGATGGAAGCCTCTTATGTAGGATCAGAGAGGGAGTTTAGAGTTCTAACTCTTCTTTACACAGACTTTCAATGAACATCTCTATTTTCAGCCCTCTGCTTACCTGTCTCTACCATGTTTGTTACCTAGTTTCTAATTACTAATCATTTACCAGATTTTGAGATGTAAATTGACTTGGGCTTCTCCTCCGAAGTCTTTTGGTGTTAAGCATTCTTAGTTCTGCTCTAGTCGATTTGGTTTCCTTTTTCTGAAAACTTGGCATCTCTCACCTATTGTTCCATTCTGTTTGTCCTTTTTGGTTTTATATAGCTTCTATTCGACTTTCACTTAAGTATGGTTTTAGGAGGGAGATAAATTTATGTATTTAATCATCTATGTTTAATGGAAGCATCTCAAATATTTCTCTCGATCAAAGACAAAATTTCTCCAGAATTGAATTCTGGTGACAGCTATTAAGCTAATAAAATTTTCTTCATTTACTGCATTGGGATGGTACTTTGGCAATAATGGGAAAAGGAAAAGAAACAAAGGAAATCACCGGATTACAGGCAGCAAAAGTGGCCAAGGTAATAGAACAGAAGGGAGTGAAGAGGCATTTCAGAGACAGCCTGGAGAAGACTTGATGACTATGTGGGTGGGAGTGAGGGAGGAGTGGCAGAAAAGTTGCCATTTTTTTTAAAAGCCTGGGTTATTTGGATAATAATAATGCCTTTCAGATATAGTACAAATGAGGGTGAGGAACAAGGTGTTTTCTTTGGGGAGGGATGGGTGATAAAGGTAGTGGAAAATTGTAGGGGGTGGGCAGAAGATATTGCAACGGGTTGCGGAGTGGTTAGGAGAAAGTAGCAGCAAGTAAAGAATAATATTTTAAGAAGTTTGGCAATAAATCACTTAATTATAAACTGTTGTGATCAGGTAACCTTAGAGATTATCTATTTAGTAGTCCTCAGCTGAGGAATGGAAGGGAGGAGGTATCAAAATTATCTAGGGACCTTCCTAAAATACACGTGTTTGGTTCCCTGTTAACCTTCTCAATCAGAATTTTTAACAGTGGGACTTGGACATGAGCATTTTGAAAAAGGTCTCAGTTGATTCTGATGTATACTTGGAGTTAAGAGCCACTTATAGATAAGCAGATGGAGGCTCAGAAATATTAAATATCTTCTCCAAGTTTCTTCAAGTGTAGTGAGGGTTAGACCTGGTACTTAGCATATTGGATTCTTACCACTCTGTTCTAAGTGCGGTGAAAAGTTATGGTACAAAAAGTGGTTTGACAAGATTGTGGGATAAAGGGAAGGATAGAAGAGGATTTAAGACAAAGGAAACATAAGCACATTTATTTCCTAGAGTGACCAAGTCAATGGGGAGGGAGATACGGAGAAGACGAGAGGGGGGGATAAACAGTAGAGTAACTGGAGTAACAGAAAATGACCATATTGAAACTTAATGGAAAACAAAGCAAAATGATAGTATGACCATGAAATGTCAAATAATTAACAGAGCCATCTACTGGCTCCTGGGATTTTTTTTTTTTCTATTGGGAAAGGTTCATTCCTAGGGCATTGATGCTCTTACACCTGAAGAGAAAGCCCCAGGGAACAAAGCGGCCGGTAGGGGAGACTTCAAGAACTTACTGTTGCTTCTGATGGCACCTCGGATGTTCTCTCTCCCCTCTTGCATTCGCAGTGATGGTAGGGAGGATTAAGAGTGGTGACAGCAAAACCTCAAGTGAGAGTTCCAGCTGACAGGCTGAGAGGAGCTGGGGCACCGTTCCTCAGTGAGTGCTATACGCATACTAATGACAGCTGATGCCATCGGGACTCCCAGTGGTGGGAGCTGAGGCCGCCGTCTCAAATCTATGCTCCCTTTAAGCTATGCTTTATGGCAAACCTCTGTCTCCTGCAAATGCCAACAGTACTTAAGGGCTAAAACACAGTTTTTACAGATCCCAGGATTGCAAATTGCTGCTCCAGTTCCTTTGGGCACATCGCTGCCAGTGTCTTCAACAGCCCAGAGATCCCAGGTGTGACAATCACCAATTCGAGTTTGATGAGATAGTTCTGATGCTCTCCACAGGATGGATTTTTATTTGGTGCACACTCAGTCTCCACAATTGATCTTGAAGGATAGGATGAGGGTAAGAAATAGGGATGCATTTATTTCTTCTCGGCTTTCAGACTTCCTCTTAAGTGCCTCAAAATGATCTTTCCTGATCATCCTGCAGTTGTCTCTTAAAGCACCAGGCACTTTTCATTCACAGCAATGATCACAATTTGCATAAATTTTGTTTGCTTAATTCTTTTCAGTCTTTTTTCCCAACTAGAAAGTAGACTCATGAAGAGTGGGACTGCTATCTATCAGTGTGTACCCAGCATCTCTCTGAGCCAATGCTCAATAAATAGCTGCTAAATAAAAGAAGAATGACCAGGTCAAAGACGGAGATATAGCGATCTTGAATCGACCATCTTTTGGCCTAAGCTTGTGTTGTTTTGGCTATCACTTCCAGCCCATTTGATTGGGAGCTATGTTATAAAGAATCTTGGCATAATCTAGCAGTACCTACTTTCCCTAGGCACTGAGCTAGCAATTCTCATCCTTTCTGACTTGAGAGCTTCTTAAAATGTTTCTTTTTCACTTTCAGTACGAACAAGAGGATAAAGTAAATAAGCAGAAAATAATATCTCTGCTGTTCAGGAAGTATAAATATGAGCATGAGCCAGAGGACATCTTATTTCCACAGGGAGTAAATGCAGTGAATAAAAGTTTGCTTATGAAGTATTGACAAATGTACTTTTAAGCCCCATTATCAGACAGCTTTGAAGTATGAGTAGGCAGAATCACCTCCACACTCCCTGTGTCTTTCATTGGAAAGACCGCTTTTCCTTTGAATGGCTGCATGTGTGTGTATTCAGGCATGTTTTAAGGTGGGTTGGTCTAGCAGTATTTCTGAGAGTAGCTTAGATGGTCCCCATGGTTAGGAAAGAAATAAAATCATAAATCACCAGTGCTCAACAAAGCATATCTGACTTGTTCAATGGACTAAGGAAGTTACATCAAATGTCTGTGTTTGACAATTTAAGCATACACTGTCAAATGCCACTGCACAATTCAGAAGGGAGGCATGACTGGAAGAAGAAAGTGAGTTGACTTTGTGTGCCACCTCTTTCTTTAAAATTATCTTATACACCACAGATGCAGAAAATGTTCTGATGCCCTCTACAAATGTTCTAAAATATCTTAAAAGAGCATACTGCTGAAAGAATATACTAGAAATCATGTTTTAGGTAATGAATATTAAGTAGGCCTTTTTATTCATATAACTTCTAGATATTATGAACCCTAAATACCTGGACATGGTGTCACTGAACTTATAATTTTTTATTAAGACGGTAGGCAATAAAATTCTGAAATGCAAAGCAAAACTCAAGCAAGGTCACCTATTTCAAACTGTATTCTCCCCTGATGTCCTCCACTTCTACATGCTTATTTGAAGTTTAGAACTTATGAATTGTTTCATTTGTTCCTTGGGAAAATATTTGAGTGCCTATGAGAGTAATAGCTGAAATCATAACCATAAGGGAGAGTCCACAGCCTTCAGAGAGTGTGTGCCAGAAGACACTGAACTGATAAAGGAGGAGGAACAAGGCTGCCTGAGGAGGTGAAATTTGAATGAAGATCTGAGAGTGTTAGAAGTGAAGAGAAGGGTGGATGGAGGATGAATGGGAGGGTTCTGGGTAGGGAACAAGTAACATTTACCAAAGTTTTGTATTAAGAGGGAGCATAGCACATGTAAGAAATTGAAAGGAGGAGTGGTCAGAGTGTAGGGAGTTAGCAGTCAAATGGTGGACGTTAAGGCCAGAGGGATGAGAAGGTTTCAGATTATGCTGGACTTTTGAGGGAATTTTAAAGACCTTGTCTTTATCCTGAATACAATGGAAAACCAGTGAAGAGAAAGCCCCTCGTATAGGAGAGGTTGACATAATCATGTGTCTTAGTCAGCTTGGACAGCTATAATAAAAATCATAAACTGGATGGTTTGTAAACAACAGAAATCCATTTCTCACAGCTCTGGAGGCTGGAAGTCTGAGATCAGGGTGCCAGCATCGTCTGTTTCTGTTAAGAACCCTCTTCTGAGTTGCAGTCTCCTGACTTATTCTTTCCTCACATGGCAGAGAGCAGAGCAGAGGATGCAAGTTCTCTCATGACTCTTAAAAGGGCACTAATCTCATTTCATGAGGGCTTCACCCTTACAACGTCATCTAATACTAATTGCCTCCCACAAGCCCCACCTCCTAATAGCATCACACCGGAGGAGGGGAGTGGTGGTGTAGGGTTTTAACAAGAATTTTGGAGGGACACAAACATTTAGTCCATAAAATCATGCTTCTGATTTGGAAAGACCATAATTTGGCAGTCTCCTGAACTCTATAGTCCTCCCCCATTCTAAGATCAGATGAAAAATTAATCCCATTTTGTCTCAGTTCCTCGTACATCTACAGAGTTGCAGAGATAGGCCTACATTTCTGTCTTGTTCCTGCAGCCACTGTTAGATTCAGGACCCCATTCTCTGTGACCAGGAGCAAAAGCCTTCAGCTGACATCCCAGCTCCAGCTCCCTCCATTCTAGCCCATTCCGCGTCCTGCTCCTCTAAAAGCTTCCGTTTTCCTCCCATGCCCAGAGAACCCTGAGGAAGGGGTATGAGTCGCTCCATGTGGTAAGTGCTTGTGGGTATATTATGTCATTATACATGCATTATGTGACACTTTGTATCTTTTAATCCTCTCATGCATTACACCATTATGTGTGCATTGTATCACATTATGTCATTTAATCCTCACCACACCAGACAAGGTCAGCACTGTCATTGTACTGCTCTTTGCTTGTCAACCGTGCTCCTTAAACTCCAGCCAAATCAGACCAATGGTTTTTGCTGAGCATGCCCAGGATTTTCTTTCTTCTGCACCTCTGCTCATACCTTTAGCACTACTGCTAAAGGGGTTATTATCTGTGCTGTGCTCCCCACCCCCTCATCAGAGCATCCATTCAGACTTGACCTACTATGCTATCTTCTTTAGTGCCTTCACTTGCAGATTTTCTAATGTTTTATGCTCCCCTTAGCATTTGCTCTTGAGTTGCTATATAGCATTGTAATATTTATGTTAATAAATAAAAGGGTCTTCTTTTGGTAGTTCATGAACTCCCTGTTAGAAGTGTCTGATTATTCACTTTCATTTAAAAATTTATTTAAATTTGTTTACGGTAAAATTCTACCTACAGCATGTTCACTTTTTTGGGTGGGCAGTTTTACGCATGCACAGATTCTTGTAACCACCACAGGATACAGAACAATTTCAACACCCAAAGAATTCCCTTGTCCTGCCCCTTCATAGGCAGATCCTCTCCCCACCCTCAGCCCTGCAATCAAGGACCTGTTCCTGTTCCTAGAGTTTTGTCTTTTCCAGGATGTCATATAAGTGGAATCGTACAGTATGTAACCATCTAAAACTGGGTTCTTTCACTCAGAAAAATGCATTTGAGATTTATCCAGGTTGTGTGTATTGGTTGTTTGTTCCTCTTTATTGCTGTGTAGTATTCTACTGCTTTGATGTATCACAGTTTGTTTATCTATTCACCTGTTTATGTCATCACTGATTACAGGTTTTTGTATGAACGTAAGTTTTCATTCTGCTTGGGTAAATACCTAGGAATGGGATGCTGGGTTGTATGATAAGTGTACATTTAACTTATATGAAGCTGCCAAACTTTTCCAGAGGGGCTACAATGTTTTTCATTCCTTGCTTATTCATTTTTGTAATTTTTTCATGTCCTTGTGAAAAATGATCTCCACAAGCATTTTCTAAATTGATTTCCACAAACGGCAAGGCTAAACTGCAGTCATGGTCTTGCAAAGGAAACTGCATATGCTGGCTAAATATTCCAGCCAGTGACTATAAAGGCTGTTTAACAGGAGACAGAGAGAGAGAGAGTGGGAGGGAGAGAGAAAAAGGGAATTTTTTTCCTGAAAAATAGAATCTGAAGCACAGGTTTATTATCCTTTGGTACTTATCCTCCAAGTCTTGTTTTTGGGTGACATGAAACTTAAAAGACAGCAAAAAGCATCCATTCAGATGTTATTATATGGACTTGATGGTATAAATTTTTCTTATCAATATAGATTAATACTTAGCACAAAATATAGGTAAGACTCTCTACTAGGTGTTGTGGGGGATAAAAAGATGTAGAACACAGCACTCTCTCCTTCAGTCAGTTTGGTTATCTTAGTACTATCTATGTTGATAATTGTGGCAATTCACAATTTATTGAGATCTATGCTAAGTGCTTGTACATAACTTAGCTCATTTAATCCTCATAAGAACCAGGTAAACTTGTCACTGATGCTGCACTTATTTACAGATGAGGATATTGAGGGGCAGAGAAATTAATTAATTTCCCATGGTCACACAATTAATGAGTAATAGAACTAGAAATTTAGAAACAATTGTGATCTATAGTCTGTTCTTTGAACCACTGCCTCCCCATGTTTACTTTATGAGAAAAGGGTCCGAAAGTAAAACAGATTAAACAGGATTGAAGAGATGTGTCTAAATTTTCATAAATATCAAGTGTTTTTAAAGACATGAGCATTCTCTTTCTTTGTGTAGAATAGATTGAATAAATTTTTAGAGCCTCATTCAATACTGAATTCATGGCTTCTATCTGGTAAAACTGTCTAACAAGAAGTTATTCAAGGCAAAAAAATGAATTAAGGCAAAAAAAATTGACATTTCTTTTCACTCATTCAGGATGGTAATTGACTCCTGATTTTCTAAAATTGTGGCTCAGTGAAAACATTCATTTTGATATTCAAAAGGAATAATACTGGGAGCGATATTAGCAAGATGGTAGACTAGGAGGTCCCAGCTCTTGTCCCCCACTAAACCAACCACTTAACAACTGCTCGACAATGCAAATAGCTCTGAGAGAGCTTCGGAGAACAACTAAGAAGCTGCAGCAACCCAGTGGACCATAAAACCAAAGATGGCTGCACAGAGAAATGTCAAGAGCGTTTTACCTGCTTTGTCCCTTCCTCCAGCCTGGCACATTGCAAAAAGAACCATATGATCATCTCAACAGACACAGACAAAGTATCTGACAAAATTTTATACCTATTCATGATTAAAATTCTAAACAAAATAGGTATAGGAGAACTTACCTTAACATAATAAAGGCCATATATGAAAAGCCCAGAGCTAACACCAGAATCAACGGGGAAAAACCAAAAGCTTTCCCTGTATGATCTGGTACAAGGCAATGATGCCCACTTTTATTCAACATAGTATTGGAAGTCCTAGCCAGAGCAACTAGATAAGAAAATGAAATAAAAGACATTTGAATTGGGGATGGACAAGGAGAATTATCTCTGTTTTCAAATGACATGATCATATATGAAGAAAACCTTAAAAGTTCAGTGAAAAAACTGTTAGAATTAATAAGTGAATTCAGAGAAGTTGTAGGATGCAAAATCAACATACAAAAATCAGTTGTGTTTTTATATGGAAATAAAAAACTATCTGAAAGGAATTTAAAAAAATCCCATTCACAATAGTAACAGAAATAATAAAATACTGAAGAATAAACTTAACCAAAGAGGTGAAAGACTTGTACACTAAAAATTATAAAACATTAATGAAGGAAGTTAAAGATACACATAAATGGAAAGTCATCCCATGGTCATGGATTGGAAGAATTAATATTGTTAAAATGTCCATACTACCTAAAGTGATCTCTAGATTCAATGTAATCTCTATCAAAATCCTAGTGGTATTCTTTATACACATAGAAAAAAATCCTAAAATTCATATGGAACCATAAAAGACCCCTAATAGCTAAAGCAATCTTCAGAAAGAAGAGCAAAGCTGGAGGCATCACATTTCCTGATTTCAAATTTATCACAAAGCTACAGTAATCAAAACAGTATGGTACTGGCATCAAAGCAGACATATAGATCAATAGAAGAAAATAGAGAGCCCATAAATAAATTCACACATCGAGGGGTGACTGATCTTTGACAAGGGTGCCAAGAACACACAATAGGGCTGAATAGACTCTTCAACAAATAGTGTTAGGAAAGCTGGATATTCATATCAGAAAAATGAAATTGGACACTTACCTTACAGCTATATAAAAATCAACTCAAGATGGATTAAATACTTAAATCTAAGATCTGACATCATAAATTTTAGAAGAAAACATAAGAAAAAAAGCTTCTTGAAATTGGTCTGGGTGATGATTTTTTAGATATGACACCAAAAGCACAGGCAACAAAAATAAAAATAGACAAATGACATTTCATCAAACTAAAAAGCTTCTGCATAGCAAAGGAAATAATCAACAGAGCGAAAAGGCAAGCTATAGAATGGAAGAAAATACCTGCAAACTGTATATCCCTTATGGGGTTAATATGCAAAATATATAAGGAATATATACAACTCAACAGCAAAAAAACCAAACCAAACCAAACAAAAATAGAAAACCCCCAAAACAAAAAAATAACTAAATAACCCAATTAAAAAATGAGCAAAGGATCTGAATAGACATTTCTCAAAAGAAGACATACAAATGGCCTACAAATATACGAAAAGTGCTGAACTTCACTAATCATCAGGGAAATGCAAATCAGAACCACAATAAGATATCACCTCATACCTGTCAGAATTGCTATTATCAAAAAGACAAAAGATAAGTGTTGGCGAGGCTGTGGGAGAGGGAATGTTTGCACAGTTGGTGGGAATGTAAACTGGTCCAGCTATTATGGAAAAAAAGTATGGTGGTTCCTCAAAAATTAAAAATAGAACTACCTTATGACACAGCAATCCCACTTCTGGGTATATATCCAAAGGAAATGAAAACAGGATCTTGAAGAGATATCTGCATTCCCGTTTTCACTGCAGCATTATTTACAACAGCTAAGATATAGAAACAACCTAAGTGTCCATTGATAAATAGATGGTAAAAAAAAGTGAGATATATGTATACACACACACACACACACACAATGGAATTTATTCAGCCATAAAAAAGAAGAAAATTCTGCTATTTTTGACAAGATAGATGAACCTGGAGGACATCATGCTGGATGAAATAGCCCAGACACAGAAAGACAAATACTGCATGATGTCACTTATACAAGGGATCTAGAATAGTGAAACTCATAGAACCAGACTGGAAAATAGCGGATGTCAGGCGTTTGGGGGGGAGAGGGAAATGGGGAGATATCGGTTGGGGTACAACGTTTCAGTTATGCAAGATGAAAAAGTTCTGGAGATCTAACGTAAAACAATGTGAATATAGTTAACGATACCATATTGTATAGTTGAAATTTGCTAAGAGGGTAGATATTAAGTGTTCTCACCACACAAACACAAAAAAGTAAAATTGATTTTACATGTTATAACCAGAAATAATGCCTGTGAGTTTTTGGACTATAAAAAAATGTGTCTGCACTAAAAACATTTTAGAAATTGTGAAAAGTTTTAAAAATGAAATTAAAATCCCTGACAATTCCATTGAATGAAAGAATAAGGTTTGAAACTGCTGTTCATAAATAGAGGGTTGTTTAAATAAATCACGTTACATTCACACAGTGGAGTGCTACATAATTATCAAAAGAAATGAGGCAGCTCAGTATGTGTCAATATTGAAAGGACTCCATGTTATCTCAAGAGTAGAAAGCAAGAAACAACACATGGTAGAGAGAATGTATGATCTATGTGAAGAGAAAAGAATACAAATGTATATTTAAAAAAAGGAGAGGAAGAGAGAGAGCAATATCTCTCTCTGCCTTGTGAAGATACAGCAAGAAGGCGGCCATCTGCAAGCCAGGGAGAGAGCCCTCACCAGAAACTCAACTCCCTGAGGCCTGGATGTTGGACTTTCCACCCTCCAGAATGGTAGAAAAATAAATTTTTGTTGTTTAAGCTGTAAAAATACAAAATAAAATAAATAAGATAAAGAGAATAATCTTGAATCTTTTGCCTGATTGTATCAACTAAACAGTGAAAGAATCACTGCTTAGAAATGAGAAAATTAAAATTTTCGGCAGGTTTAAAGTAGACAAAAAAAGAGCGTGTCTTATTCCAGCAGGCAGAATCTGCACATAGCAGGTAAGAGATGGGCAGACAGGAGACAAATTTGTTTCAGATAAAGTGAACCAAAGGAGAGGAAAAGAGTAAAATTATATTAACATAAACATTCAATCTTCAGATTTGGGATATAGAATTTTTTCTTTGAAGCTTCTACTTTATTAAAAATCAGATTTATTTTTTTAAATAATCATTTGATATCTGTGTTTTAGTTGGGTAGAGAATGCTCTGACATCACGCATGGGTTTATATGAATCTTTCTCGTATATCTTGTCAGATTGTGTCATGCTAAAATTTCCAAATTATGAATAAAATACACTATTTCTATTTACTGGCATATACTTCGGTGGTTCTTGTAACCAGCAATGAGATGTTCAGCTGGTGCCTACACAGCTTTTTACCAGCTACAAACGCGTACTGGAAGAAAAACCATATTTTGAATGGGATCTTTGTAACTTTTTATATTCAGTTAACAAAAATAACTTGCTTTTTCTAATACGAGAGCCAATTAGCTGTAAAAGATGTTGGTCAGTAGTTGGAAATATTTTTCACATCTGAAATGTTCATATTCTCTTCCTCTTCTGCTCTATATTTTTTCAGTAGAAACAACACCAAAAATATAGACAATGTATTTTTTCTTGCTATTTTTGCTTTACAAATGAGTTTCACCACAGAGGAGTGAGGATTCTACAAAAGAGGAAGGATTAATAAAAGCAGGAGGAAGCTACTGCAGATGAATATTTAAAATCATTAACAAATTCAATTCTAAAACTGATTACTGAGCAAGAATGAAGATAATAACTAATATTATGCCATTATTTCACTTTAGGCCATTATTTCATTTATTTTTCATAGCAATCCTGTGTGGTAATTACTGTTATTATTTCCAGGAAACTGAGGCACAGAGAAAGTAACTACAATATGTAAAACTCTGTGCTGAGTCATCAAGGGACATAAAAATGTCCCTAGTTCAAAGAGCCAATGTCTACAAGGAAACAGCTATAACAATAACACCTACCAATTCTATTAGTCTGTGCTAGGCACTGTGCTATGCATTGTCTCTGCCCATCCTCTGGCAGCCCAATGATGCAGCTATCGTGATTTCTGTTTTCTAGCAGAAGAATTGGGATTTAGATAGGCTATGTAAATTGTGCAAGGTCATGCACGTACTATGCATAAGAATGAAGATTGAATTCCAGTCTGCCTGCACTATTTTGCTGGATACAAATATCCTTATCCAAATAAAGACCTCATACTTAAGGGCAAGGTCAATCACATTTGAAGGAATCTGCAACAGTCTGGTTCAGCAGCCTATTTCTACTCTGGGTTCCAAATCTCTTTGTTTATGGCTTATTGACTACAATAAGGGGCTGGACACCAGGAACTTCAGTGTGGAGTCATAGCTCCTTTAATGATTTCAGAGCACAAGGAGAACTTGGAAGCTGTCTTTTCCAATATGAAATGCGAATTCATACATAGTAGGATGTTCACAGGTGTTTTGGCATTCTCAAGTTAATTGGGTTAAAAAGACTAAAAACTGTTTTTCAAGTTTGCTGTCAAATTTGGAGTTTGAACAATGCTTGAAAGATAGTTCCTCATAAGACAATTTCCAATCTTTATACGTTTCTTCCAATCTACTGTCAATGGAGATGGATGTGTGCTGTCCGAACTATTTCTCTAAGAGACCTATCACAGTCGAGGATGCTCCTTGGAAGGATTCTCCCTGCAGAAAGCATTTTTGGGGCATGGAGTAGGGTGAAGGGAAATGTGGATGTTCACCATGACTTGGGATTGTGTAGGTCTGTCCTCCAAACTAATGATTTTATTTTTATTTTTTTATTGTGGTGAGAACACTTACCATGAGATCTAAACTCTTAAAAAACTTTTAAGTACACAATACAGTATCATTAACTATAGGCACAGTGTCGTACAGCAGACCACTAGAACTTGTTCATCTTGCATAGCTGAAACTTTATACCCTGTCACCAGGGGCTGGAGGGAGGTTGCATTCATGATTTCAATTGTAAACATGACTTGTTCTAAACACGATTCTTTGGATCTTATCTGTACTCTTTTTATTACTCCTGGTTGTGAAGTGGATTTTTGCTTATGACACAACTGAAGGGTTTTCATCATACTATTCTCCAAGAAGACACTGTGTTTTTATGCTTCTGATATTCATGCATAAAACGTTCGCAATATTGGACTTGACCATGCATTAACTATGAAGCACTGAAATGAACTGCTTCCATCCAAAGTTTCTGTTTTCCTTTTGGATGATGAAAAAGAGTCTTTAGGGAGAAGGTTAATTAGGTGTCTACAAAGCTTCAACAACTTGATACTTATACATAAATTAACTAGAAAAAGAGTTACAAGGCAATTTATACAGGTGCTCAATTGTGACCTTCAGAACAAATATGGTAGCAGATACTTTCATCACACATACTCTGGGCCAAACATTCCTCATAAAAATCCTACAGGAAGATGCTATTATGATTCCCCGAAAGCATGTGAGGAACCTGAGATACAGAAAAGTTAAGTAACTTGAACAGTCACAGAGGTGCTGAGTGATGGGGTTCATTCCTATGCCGTCTGTCTTAGAGATCTGTGCTATGCTATGCCTTCTTTTTAGTATAGAATTTATTATATGCTATGTTATACAGTATATAATATATTATGTTATATATATCATATATTTTATGCTATGCTGGTTTTAAAAGATGGTGAATTGGATAGACTGTTGAGTTTCTAATTTGATTAGGAATTGGATACATTTTCATCATTTTATTCTAGTAGTCAAAGAAGGTTTTTTAAAACCATGGTTTACAATAAGAATGTGATATTTACTTCCAGGACTTTAGTATATTTGCAGTGGGATCCATGGTGGTTGTTGAGGATCCTTCTCTCCAAGAGGCATCTAATGCTGGGTTCAACTGGTGATTTGGACAAAGCCACAAAGAGCCTGAAGTAGAAGCCAAGATCCTTCCCTACTTTGGGAGAAGGTTTCCCCAGGGAGAGAGTGAGAGTTCTCAGGAACGCCTCTGAGTTTGAAGGGTGACTGAGAAAAGACCACGGGAAGAGGAGACATTATCAAGAGCAGCCCATGAGGGGGAAAGCATTGGCCTCATCTCCAAGAGTAGAACACAGGCTGAAACTAGTGACAAAGCCTCCATGAACCACACTGGATTTGGGGCCAACCTTGGACAATGTTTAGGGCACCTTGAAATTCTCCATTTTCCTATGTGTGCTTCAAATACAATATGTGTGAATTTTTTTTCTTAGTGTTAAACTTTCGCCATAAGAACAACAGAATATGGGATAATAACAGCAGGCATAATGGGTCTAGTAAGTGTACTTAGGGATAGCAGGATCAGGGATAAGAACGTAAGTCACTTAGCTTTAATATTGTATTATTATTATTACTATTATTATTACTAATTAGACTCTCAATTTTACCCATGATCTGGTAAATAAAAATTTACAACATGTGATTCAAACAAGGGTCTTTGCTTGGCGATAGCTGTGATATTTGGGTTAAAATATTTATTCTCTGAATATCCAAGGAATGAATTTTCTTAGAAAATACCATTAGCCATGGCCATTAAAACCAAACTCTTTTCCTTGAAAAACTAATGGGTCCTTTAGTGACTGAATCTAGACTCTGGCCTTTTAGAGATTGCAAACTGGCACACTCAGTCCAAAATTAGCTGATATCCATCTGTAAATGTGTTTAGTGTGGAATAGGTAGTCTTTTAAGTGAAATCAAGATAACGTTAAACAATTGGATGATTTCACATAAGAAAAATCTGGATTTCTAGACTCTTTATGAAAACTTGGGGTCAAGAAGCCTTCATTTCCATATGGCGACAACTCCCCGGACTTTTTTAAGTGTGACACATACTCCCCTGTTCTCCACAGTCTCCATCACTTCCTGTTGTATCCTGGACACTGAGGTCTAATGGAAAATGCCATTTGTCATTGTTTTTCACATGGCAATTATTTTAATAGTAAAGAAATATGTCTCTGTATCCATATCTTTACTAAAAATGGGAAAATAAAAATGCCAAGACTGTGAGTTTTAAGAAAAATGGTAGACAGCCCATTTCTTTGTGACTACTGGATCCACGTTTAAAATGCAAAGTGTATCTGTGTTTAAAAGAAACAAAACAAAATCATAAAATAATATTATGAAACAATCCATCATAAAGAACTGTACAGGTATAAAGAAAAGACACATGATGAAACAATTGGTGATCTGTAAAAAAGGCCTGAAATTTTAAAAGCATTTGTTTTGGATGTGAGTGAAATAATCTATGCTTCTGTGAAATTAATTATGCATTAGGGAAAATAACTTGTCTGGGCAGTTCTTTTTTCAGATGACAGGTTTATTAAAGTCTATTGAATGCAGCAGAAATCATGTGTTCTGAACAGACACAAGCTTTTACAAACAAAATCCTAGCTGGAAATAATGTTGCTTGGCATGTTGAAGCCACTGGTAAGATTTTACTATATAATTTACATGGAAAAATTATTTGTGGCATCTGCTGAAAGCAGAGATTGATTTCTATCTATCCATATATCTATCTACCCAGCTATATACCTACCTACCTTCCTGTCGATCATCTATCTGTCTATGTGGTACCACCTAGTTAATTATATTTGTTCTTGGTGTTGAGGACAATTTTGACTTAACCCAGAACTTTTGGATATAGTGCTCCTGATGGCATAATATCAGGAAATGACTGCCTTTATTTATTGAGAGAGGTTGAATAGCTTATTGCAGACTGGTCAAAATTAGAAAGAGGCAGTGTTGCCCCTGTGGTTGGTGTTAAAGTCAAACTTATTAAACTAACATACAGAGTGGCAACATTTTTCAAGAATATAGAATTTTAGTTCATGTAGTATATTATGAACTAGTTTTTTGTTTGTTTTTGCTAAAATGTTAAAACTAGACAATGCTATGAACATAGCAATTAATTCCATGAACTCAACATGCTCCTATAGCTTGAGTCAAGGTGAGAATGCTGGATGAAAGGGACGTGAAGCACTGCACAGTTTGACAAAGTACCAAAGAGAGTTTCAACTGTTGGAAGACATTGACTTATTCATGTGTCCGTGATTGCATTAAAGATTTGGCCACTTTAGTTGCCAGTACAACTCATCTAACCACTGACTAGTTACAGGGATGCATGATTTCCTTGGTCTAGTCATCTTTAAATTACGTATTTGGAAATGTCATGTGGGAAGAAATAACTGTGTCCACTTTTATATGCTAAAATCAGTTTCACAAATGAAATTGAACCACATTCCCCATGCTATGGGTTCTGAAAGCTGATGTTCAAAAAGAGTTCTCTTGTTGATGTTAAAATGCAAGTAAAATTAATTAACACTGCTCAATTTTTCTCTCTCAATATTTAAATTGTGAAGGAAGAGCTACCAGTGAAGATTACTGAAATACAGAATCACAAGTACTAGAATCTAAAAATGATAACTTTGGGGCATCAGAATTCTATAACCCTTCCAGACATAACTACCTTGACTATCAGAAGCACAAGTTCATCCAGGCTTGGGAGTACTGTGTTTGGCAATAGCTGCTTTCTATTATGGAAAGTAATAAAAGTAAATATCACACCTGGCCAGAGGAATGATGGCTGCACTTGGTGTTGTACATTATCAATTGAAATATAAAACCTGTCATTGGCATCTTGCGTAGAAGAAAAGGTTTCAGATTTTCAGTTTCAGAACAACTTCTACTAACTTACAATATAAAAATGTAATAATGGGATGTTCCTATTTTTAGAGTACACAGTTTAAAATTTTTGATGCTAAGGTGTTATTTTCAGTAACCATCATACTTGTATTATGTTAAATATTTTCATCTCCGTTCAGTAAAAATGAATGGCAGATGAATATATTTCTGGCACATCCTGGCTTTACTCCTGGTGTGTGTCACTCATTTACATTATCTGTTCCACCTCTGTAGGCATTTGAATTTGTGTGTCCTGATACAGATGTTAATTTAACATGAGATCATAAAGGAAAAGAATGTGTAGAACGAGAAGACCTGAGGGACCAACGTAGAACTCTTTAAAATGCTGACATAGAGCAGAGTGAGAGAATTGAGGAAAGACTTGAGTAGCCAGAAAACCAGGAAAGCCTGGTGCTGGAAAACTTGAAGGAAGACACTGTTGGCAAAAGCAATCTGCTGTGAGCCCTGAGCATCCTTGTATGTTCTTGCAGCACAAATGAAAGGCCCCGAATGCTCTTTACAGGGCCATTTCTTAACCTTGTGTTTGCAGAAAGAAATCTTAAAGGATGAGATAATGTCTCCCTTCCCCAACAAAGAGTAGGCTCGTTTATGGCTCACTATAAAGTAGTAAATTCTCCAAGCTCAGCCTTCCCCGATTGTGATGTAGGCTCACTGTATGCATGGAATATACCGGGGGCCCACCTGTGTCATCCCTGCAGTTCTTGGGAGGCAAGAGGAACCAACACAACTACACTGACTCTCTGGCTACTGCTGTGCTATGAGTATTAAAGTCCTTTTTCTCTGACCCTGTAGTCTCATGTTTTTTCCCAGCATTCATTTGCCAATAACTGTCTATCTTATTAGCTTGAAAGTAGGGTAAAATTTCAGCTCTTTCACAGTCCTTGACAGGCACTCATTCAAGGAAGGAGGTACCAGCATTGTCAACAGGTCAAAAAAGATAAGAATCAAAAAAGTTCTTACTGGTCCTTGATAAACTTTACAAAGAATAGTTTCCGTGGAGTGCCAAGGGCCGAAGAGACAAGTCTAAACTATTTCAAAAGGTTTGGCTATAAATGGGAGTGCAGAGGGTAATTGCTAAAACAAGAAACGGAGTCAAAGGAGAACTCTATTTCTGGCAGTGACTTTTCAGTTTTTTCTTTGTCCCTCTCCCCAGGCTTTTGTTTGTGATTCCTGACTTAAAGCTGATGCTTAAGGTTGTGCAAAGTGTGCACCATATAACTCCAGGAGGTGCCATTTACTTTCTAGTCATGATAGAATTGCAGGGTTATTATAACAGTTTTCTGGAGAGAGACAGCTCATTGATTTGAGGAAGGAGTGCCCTTTGGACCCATGGCAAGGCTGCCTCAGAGGACACTCAGGATGAATCAGCCATGAGCAAACCAGCCCCAGGCTGTAGAGATGACTTCCTTGCCTGCGCTCAATAAAATTTTTGTCGTGAGTCAACTATGCACCTGGAACAATATTAGGTGATTCGACATGGCTGTCAAAGACACTGTTCCAGCCCTCAAATTTCCGGAAGCTTTTCAGGGAGAGACAGATGCTAAATAAGCTGAGTCATGAACAATGAGGTACTACTAGCCACCATAGTGGGGAACAGAGGGTTTGGAGAAGCGGGAATAGTTTGTGCAAAGACTTTGAGTTGGAATGGTTCAGGTGGAAGGGGCTAAAGAGCAGTTCAGTGAAGCTTCAAATGGCATCCTTTATCCTAGGAGGCCCCTGCGTTTAGGATGGAAGGGCATAATTGACAGCAGGACTTAAAGATGCCCTTAGAGGCTAAGGACAAGACAATAACCTATACTAGTACCAGAAAGAAGGGAAGAGGTATGCTTAGCTTTTTCTAATAATTAGACAATTGAATACAAGTCAGAGAAGTTCTAAGTGGTTCTTTTTCATTTTTCTCATGTTTTCCCTTATAATTGGTCCCCAACTGAATTTCCAACAAAATGTGGTTTATCCTACAACTGAAATATGTCTGTGTTCAGAAACTTCAAAGACTTGTGGTCCCGGTGTCCACATCCGATCCCATCATTAGCCACAGGTCATATCCTTCTTGCACCTTCCATTCTTGTCTCTCTCCCTGGGGTCTCACCTTGTCAAAAAGTAGCTCATTTTCTATAAAATAGTAATTTGTGCCTCTTGGAAGTTTATCCACTTTTTAAAAGGTTATTCAGTTACCCTCTGTCCCCTTTCAAGCCACAGTCAAATTGTTTGAATCTGCAGACACAAAATTCCTTTTCACCATCCAGAGAGAGCCGAGCACACGGTGGCTGGCGCTGCCCTGAATCCCCAGTTGCGTGGGGGCGGTGGAGCCGGAGCCCAGGGCACACAGCTTCTAGTTTGCACATTGCTCAGATGGTGACAAATCACACTCATTTCAGTGTCCACACAAAAGGGAACACATTTCTCAGCTAGTCGAGCTGTTTGGAGCAAGAACCTTACAGGAGCATCCATCCTTCCATAATAAATAATAAATTATAGCACAAACTGACTGGAGCAGATAATCTCTTAAAATTCACCCATTGTTTTTAGCACCCATTTAAACAAAGCCAGTAAATCAAAGGGATAATGCTTCAGAGATTGTGTGTGTTTTTCATGTACTATTCTGTCTGTTAAGCTTCATTTCATCTCTTTATTCATCTGTCCTGCTTCATTGTGTTTACTTCTTATTGCAAAACATATCCCAGATTGTCTTTCTTCACCTATTTTGAAAATTGAGCTCCGTGGATGTGACTTGAAAAGTGCAAACCACAGAATCTATGTTGAAAGACCCAACAACCTTGGCTTTTTTCGTTGTGCGATGACATCAGGGCAGAAGGTTATTTTGCTTCCATCTTTCAGCATAGGAGTAAAAAGAAGTAAGAGGTGGCGGAGATGTATATGTTTTGTATCTGTATGCTACTGAGGCTCAATTATTAGAATCCCATTGGCTGACTGATACCTGCCGTAAATATTGATGGATGCTCTCAATCTCAGTAAAAAATGGATCTATGCTTAAAATTGCACAATAGAGAAGATTGATAAATGTTCAATAGTAAGACAACACAGTTTATAAAACATAAAATTATATACAAAATGCATACGTGGAGCTAGAAATCTGGGAAAACGAAGGTACTTCACTTCATATGCTCCATTAAAATCATCTTGGCTTAATGATTGATAGGCCCTCCTGGGGGCTAAGCCAGTCAGCCATCAGAGAGACAGACGGTCAGAAAGACAGACTGTCATTCAGTCATCTGTCATGTATCTAAGGGCATCTGGTTCAGACATATGAGTGAAATTGATTCCAATCAGGTCTCCAGGGCTTCAGACGTGCACTTATGCATTTCTCTGTTTTGTATACTGGAGGACAGGTAAGATTTCATTTGAAAAAGGATATTGCTGCTATAAAAAAAAAAAAGACACTCATGCAGGGCTTTTTCAGAGATTGTATATGAATTATTCACAAATATACATGCATAGTTACTGAAATTTCAGCATGAGTTATTAAATATAAGGAGATGGAAATCTGCATTTCTTTTGGCCCAAACAAACTTTAAAAGTGTTAATTAAAGCAGGTTAGAGTAGATCACCACTAACATTATCTGCAACTTAAAATTTTAAGTTCGGGGTTCTTTAGTTATCTTTAGAAGATCGTTGTTATTGTTTAGAGTTTCAACATTTTCTGCTACTTCCAGCATTTTATGTTTATCCTCTGGATTTTAAGGTTCCTGTGAGTTTCATTTTTGATGAAAATCAATCACCAGATAACTATGAAATAGTTGATTTCTGGTCTTAAAAATCGTGTACCTCTCTTAGTCCTTTCCTTCAAACATTCATTAGCATCTTTCTTTAACATGAATATTAAACCCAGTTTATGATGATATGTATTTGCCTTCGGTCATGTTTCTGCACCTGCCTAGAATTATCTTGCCTATCTTCTTTGTCCAATTAAGGTTTTCTTATTTTTCACACTACAACTTAAAGAAAAAAAAATCACATCTTCTCAGGAAACTACTTTGGATGTTTAGCTTTTCCCATCACTTTACCTGACAAGAAGTAACTCTTATCTCTTGTAATCCTACCTCCTTTTATTTGTATCTTTGGGGTTAACATATCACACTGGAGGAGAGTTGAGAGAACATGAACCTCCGCCAGCTCTGCAGAGTGCCGTGTAGACACGACTTATCTAGCTTCATTTAACTTATTTTTAAATGTTTTTATTTATTTATTTTTTACAAATAATTTAGTCATTATAATAAATGAAACAAAAAAATAATAAAAGATATGTAAAGGCAAAATTGATAATCTCTACTCCCTCTCACTTCCTCCTCCCTCCACTACCCACGCCAATGTGGTAATAAATTTTAACAACTTGACATATATCCTTCCATATTTTTCTCCAAGTAAATCTATGTCTATATTTCTCTATGTTCACACTGATCTCTATATCCCTATCATCTATATCTACCATCTATCAATACGTATATGTATGTACATATAGATATAAGGATTTTATTTGTTTTGTAATAATTGAATTTTACTGTATATATTACTACATGCTTTTTCACATGAAAACTCATATACCTAACTATATATGGTTTTTTAATTTTGCATGCACACACCATAGTTTTCGATAAATGGGATCGTGATACATATTGGATTTTCCACCTGCAACATACAGGAGTGTACTTTTTTGGGGTGGGATGTAGGTTGAGGGGAAGTTCAGTCTTTCATTCTTTTCCTTTTCTTTTATTCTTTTTATTTTTACTTAATTCACCTCCCTCCTTTCTCTGTCATTTCCATGTAAAATCCCTCTTCCTTCCACAATCTGATCTTGGGATAAGAACTTGACATGTAACATATATTGTGTGTGTGTGTATACGCACACGTGGGGGATTTAGACATTGTTTTACAACAATGAGATCATATTATATACCTCTCTTTGTATTCGACTTTTCTCATTCAACAGCACTGTTTGGAAATCCCTCCCAGTGTTGTGATATGACTCCAGCGCATTCTTTACAATGTCTGCATCCTATTCCATGGGTGAGATAGGTAATTTATCAACCATTCCCTTATTAATGGGAGTCACTTTGTTTCCTGGTTTGTTGGTTTGTTTCAGTTGTTGCCGCTATGAAGAATGCTATATATAGATTCTCATTTTCAGTTACTTTTATGGGTTCAATTCCAAAAGTGGGACTTCTGGATTGAAAGGCACATATGTAATTTAAATTTTAACAAATGGCTTCCTATCTAAACCGGTTGGAAGAATTTAAATATCCATCAGCAATATGTGAGAGCACCTTTTCCTTGCACCCATATCAGTAATATATGTGTATTTTCTCTTTTAAACTTCTGCTTTTATCACTAAGAAGCATAGCATTGGAACCTGCTTCCTTGATGAAACACATGGACTCCCCTGATTTTTTCTTTTCAGTCTGTTTTTTCATGAAACAATTCAGTTCATGTGCACTTAGCTTGCTGTTTCACCATCCACTAATCTTTCCCGTAACTTGGTGAATCATCTCAATCTGCAGACTCAGGTCCTTTTTCAGTTCAGGTAAACATTTCTTTTCTAATTATTTAATTATTGTTTTCCTTTCATTGTTCCTTTTTCTGCTTCTGAAGCTTCTGTCATTCTCATGTTAGATTTCCTAGGTCTGTCTTCTAGCTTTTGTATGCTCTTATTTTCTAAAATTAGTGGTCTGAGCTATTTCTTTTGCTTTATCTCCTGGACTACCAATTTGAATCTCTATAGTGGTTGCTTTCCACTCAACCTATCTTTTGAAATCATTAGTTTTAAACAATGGTTTTCAGTTTTAGAATTCATTTTTGTGCTGTGAGTAGGTTTCCTGAAGCGCTCTAGACTGTCCAAGCCCAGCCAGTCTAGAAGCCCCAGTGTTTAACTCACTCGAGAGAGAGGCAGCTGGGCTCGGGTGAGGGTGGGGTGAGGAAATGATGTGGGACTCCTTAAGTCACCTCCTTCCAGGATGTTTCTGATTCTTATTCATCGCTAGATCGCTAGCCTCTTGAATTGACTTACTATATAGAAAGTAAATATATTGACATTTATTAAATTTATTTAAAATAATTTTTTTAAATGTTTAACTACCATAGCCATCAAGGTTCTTATTTTTAAACAACTGAAATGGATTTTGGCTAACAGAAGCAGAAAAGAAATTTACTGTGTGGATATTGGGTAACTTATAGAACCAGAGGGAAAAAATCCTAATGATTCTAGCTTGGAAAACATATAGCAGCCACAGGAAGCTAAGTGGCTGGATCCACTCCAGATCCAGTCGTGGGAAGACTGATTAGGTGCTACTGCAGTTGTCACATTAGTAGCTCTGATGTACACTATTGCCACACAAAACTGGGTGTTGCCAGCACAGAATGAGCTCTGAACTGCTCCCACTTCATGTCCCATTTGGGACCAGGAGTATGTGATTGGCTAAGCTTAAGTTAGGTGCCTGTTAGCTGGAGAGTGGGTACCTCTCTGTCCTCTTCAGCTTCTAAAGGAATTAAATGCTCATAGATTCCCTAAACGTAGGAAGGGGGTTTCATGTGCTAAGCAGCCAAAGAAACTCCAACAGCAGTACAATGGTTAATTTTATGTGTCAACTTGAACCACAATATCTAGTTAAACATTATTTCTGAATGTGTCTGTGAGGGTATTTCCAGAAGAGATTAGCAACTTTCAAGTATATAATACAGTATTATTAACTGTAATCACCATGCCATACATTAGCTCTCCAGAACTCACTCATCTCATAACTGTAAGTTTGTCTTCTTTGACCACCTTCACCCATTTCCCTCACCTCCCTGCCCCTGGCAACTACCTATCTACTTTCTATTTCTATGAGTTTGATTTTTTTTTTAGATTTCATATATAAGTGAGAACATACAGTATTTGTCTTTCTGTGTCTGACTTATTTCAGTTAGCATAATGCCCTCAAGTTTCATTATGTTGTTGTAAATGACAAGATTTCCTTCTTTTTTATGGCTGAATAATATTCCAGTGTGTGTGTGTGTGTGTACACCACATTTTCTTTATCTATTCATCAGTCAATGAATACGTAAGTTGTTTCCATGTTTGGCAATTGTAAATAATGCTGCACTGGACGTGGGAGTGCAAATATCTCTTCAAGATAGTAATTTCATTCCTTTGGATATATACTCAGAAGTGGAATTGCTGGATTACGTGGTAGCTGTATTTTCAATTTTTTGAGGAACCTCCATACTGTTTTCCAAAGTGTCTGTATCCACTTACATTCCCATCAACAGGGCACAAGTGTTCTCTTTTCGTCACATCCTCGCCAACTCTTATCATCTCTTGTCTTTTTGATGACAGCCGTTCTAATACGTATGAAGTGATACTGTGGTTTTGATTTAAATTTCCATGATAATTAGTGATGTGCAGCATCTTTTCATCTACCTGTTGGCCATTTATGTATCTTCTTTTGAAAAATATCTATCCAGGTCCTCTGCTCATTTTTTAATTGAATATTTTGCTTTTTTGCTAATGAGTTGTATGAGTTCCTTATATATTTTGGACATCAACCCTTTATCAGATACATGATTTGCAAATATTTTCTCTTATTCTGTAGGCTGCCTTTTCATTTTGTTGATAATTTCTTTGACTGTGTAGAAGATTTTTAGTTTGATGTAGTCCCACTTATTTACTTTTGCTTTTGGTCCTTGTGCTTTTGGTGTCATATTCAAAAAATCATTGCCAAGACCAGTGTTAAGGAGCTTTTTCCCTATGTTTTCTTCTGGGAGTTTTATGATTTCAGGTCTTACATTCAAGTCTTTAATCCATTTTGAGTTAATTTTTGTGAGTAGTGTAGGACAGGGTTCCAATTTAATTATTTTGCATGTGGATATCCAGTTTTCCAAATACCATTTATTGAAGAGACTATCTTTTTCTCATTGAGTATTCTTGGCCCCCTTGTCAAATATTAGTTGGTCATATATGTGCGAGTCTATTTCTGGGCTCTTAATTCTCTTCCATTGGTCTATGTGTCTGTTTTTATGCCATTAACATATTGTTTTGATTACTATAGGTTTTTAGTATAGTTTGAAGTCAGGAATTGTGATGCCTCCAGCTTTGTTCTTCTTTCTCGAGATTGCTTTGGCTATTAAGGGTCTTTTGTGGTTCCATATGACTTTTAGGATTGTTTTGTGTCTGTGAAAAATGGAAGTTTGATAGCAGTTGCATTGAATCTATAGATGGCTTTGGGTAGTGTGGACATTTTAACAATATTAATTCTTTCAATGCATGAACATGGGATGTCTTTCCATTCATTTGTGTCTACTTCAACTTCTTTCATCAACTTATACTTTTCAGTGTGTAGATCGAACAGCTCCTCAGTTAAATTTATTCCTAAGTATATTGTTGTTTTTAATGCTATTGTGAATGGAATTGTTCTTTCTTTCTTTTTCAGATAGTTCACGGTTAGTGTATGCAACTGATTTTTGTATGTTGATTTTGTATCCTGAAACTTTACTGAATTTGTTTATTAGTCCTAGCAGGTGTTTTTTTGTAGAATCTTTAGAGTTTTCTGTATATAAAATTATGTTATCTGCAAACAGACAAACTTACTTCTTCCTTTCCGTTATGGATGCTTTTTATTTCTTATTCTTGCCTGATTGCTATGGCTAGGATTTCTAATACTATGTTGAAGAGGAGTGGTGAGAGTGAGCCCCTTGTCTTGTTCATGACCTTAGAAGGAAATCTTTAAAACTTCACCACTGAGTATGGTGTTAGCTATGGGCTTGTCATATATGGCCCTCATTATGTTGAGGTACATTCCTTCTATGTTAAATTGTTAAGAGTTTTTTTTTTTTTTTTTAGGAAGATTGGCCCTGAGCTAACATCTGTGCCCATCTTCCTCTACTTTACGTGTGGGACACCTGCCACAGCATGGCTCAATAAGTGGTATGTAGGTCTACACCTGGGATCCGACCTAGCGAATCCCAGGCTGACAAAGCAGAGTGCACGAACTTAATTGCTATGCCACTGGGCTGGCCCCTGTTGAAAGTTCTTATCAAGAAAGAATGTTGAATTTTGTCAAATGCTTTTTCTGCATCTATTGAGATGATCACATGATTTTAATCTTTCATTCCATTAATATGATGTATCGATTACTGATTTGCATGTGTTGTAGCATCCTTGCATCCCAGAGATAAATCCTACTTGGTCATGGTGTATAATCTTTTTAGTGTGCTATTGAATTTGGTTTTCTAGTATTTTTTGATATTTTTTGCATCTATATTTATCAGGGAATTGATAAAGCATTATCTTGCTTTGGAGCAGTTGAATGCTAGCCTTATAAATTGAATTTGGGAGTATTCTCTACTCTTCAATTTCTTTGAAAGAGTTTGAGAAGGACTGGCATTGATTCTTTAAATGTTGGTGGAATTCACCAGTGAAACCATCTGGTCCTGGGCTTTTCTGTGTTGGAAGGTTTTTGATTACTGATTCAATCTTCTTACTCTTGTACTTGGTCTGATCAGGTTTTCTATTTCTTCATGATTCAGTCTTGGCAGGTTGTATGTTTCTAGGAATTTATCCCTTTCTTCTGGGTTGTCCAATTTGTTGGCATGTAATTGTTTATCGTAGTCTCTTATGATCCATTATATTTCTGTAGTATCAGTTGTAATTTCTCCTCTTTCACTTCTAATTTTATTTATTTGAGTTCTCTCTCTTTTTTCCCCACTAGTCTACCTAAATGTTTCTCAATTGTGTCTATCTTCTCAAACGACCAACTCTTAATTTTGTTAATCTCTTCTATTGTTTTCCTGTTCTCTATTTTATGTATTTCTACTCTAATCTTTATTATTTCCTTCCTTCTGCAAATTTTGGGCTTAATTTGACCTTTTTTTTAGTTCTTTGAGGTGTAATGTTAGATTATTTAAGATCTTTCTCTTTTCTTGATGCATTTGTTTTTGGCTATAAATTTCCCTCTTAGAACTGCTTTTTCTGTGCTTTGGTAAGTTGTTTTCCATTTTTGTTTGTCTCACCATTTAAAAAAAAATTTCTTTTGCTCTCTTCTTTGATTCATTGGTTGTTCAGGGTGTATTATTTAATTTCCATGTATTTGTGATTTTTCCGGCTTTCTTCCTTTTATTGATTTCTATTGATCTTTGTGGTCAGAGCAGATACTTGATATAATTTCTGTCTTCTTGAACTTGTTGCAACTTGTTTTCTGGCCTAACATATGATCTCTCCTAGAAAGCATTCCATGTGCACTTGAGAAGAATGTGTTCTGCTGCTGTTGGATGGAATGTTCCATATATGTCTGTTAGGTCCATTTCATCTATGGTGTTGTTCAAATTCATTATTTCCTTATTGATTCTCTGTCTGGATAATCTACCCATTGTTGAGAGTGAGGTATTAAATCTGCAACTATTATTGCATTGCTGCTTATTTCTCCTTTCAGTTCTATCAGTATTTAGTATTAGTGGATAAGGCAGGACCACTGAATTCTGAGGTCCCCAAAAGGTACTGCATGCCTTATAATATACTAGGCAGAGCCTAGCATATTAGTATCTAGAATAGTCTAGAATCCAGTATCTAGATTCTAGATACTAGTATCTAGGATAGTCTAGAAAAATGATAATTGTATGCATATGTGTGAGTAGGTAGGCGGGTAGTAGGTAGGGGGTTAGAGGATGTCAGAATCTTTCCAATTCTCATTCAGCCAGAAGTATGACTACTGAGGAAACATGTCCAGAAAATTTACACGGGTAGTTTTGAAGAAAATGCATTATTAATGTACTACCTAACATGCAGAAAAAACTAAAACATGGTGACATAAACAAAAGACTGACACTTCTGAGATCTTCACATGTGAATGCATTGTCCAGATTTTAAGCTATGCCACAATGCTCTCCAAATTGAATCAACACGTCAACAATCACGTAATTTTTGGTGCACTGTGAACTCTTCAACCATGGCCACATGATGACTGCTTTGTCTGTTAAGAGACAAACTTGCTGCCCTCAGGACCATGTGGACTGAAGGTTTATGTGCTTCAGCCTCTCTGTGAGTGTTACAGAGTAGTAACTGTGAAGTTACTTTAGTGTTTACTTCTAACATCATTTAAAAATATTTTTAGAGCACAAAACCAATGACTTTGGATCTGAAGTTAGCAGTGATACAGTACTATGAGAAAGACGAAGAACCATGCCCAATGACCTGTGGTTAATTTAGGAGAGAATCACTCTGTGAAATATTAGAGACAATGTTAAGAAAATTAAAAAAAAAATCAGAGTAGGTTCAGTGTTCAGTTTGCAAAAATCACCACACAGGCAGAGAAGGATAAACTTCTGGAAGTTAACCTCAAGGCCAAAGTTTCCATCATGTGCCTCCGGGACCCTAAGCCAAGCAATTGTCTGCATGAAGGTAGGTTGTATTTTGATAATTTGAAAAGAGATGTTAGCAATGCAAAAATTACTGTAAATATACACTGTGATTAAAAAGTGTATTTAAATGCAAAATATTCTATAATTGAGGGTTAATTGATATAATCTCAGATCCATTATCTGTACTTCAAATTAATGCCCATGAGAAAATTAATCTTGAATAATTTGAAGTCTTCAGAAGTATCCCCCTGACAGTATATGACTTTGCCTTTATTTCATTTGAGACTGCCTGACTGCCTTGATTTCTTCCTTTCTTTCTTCCTTCTTGCCCTCCCTTCTTTCCTCTTTCCCTTTCCCTCTCACTCACCCTCCCTCTTTCTTTTAACAAGTATTCCTGTCAATGGAGTTTCTATTCAGCATGAGAGAGCCAATATTATCACAGAAAAATGAAATCATTCTATTCAACAGCCAAGAAAATTTTGGCTCCGAGAGGGCAGAGACTACATCTATGTCTGTTACCATTGTAGTTCCAGGGACTACCACAATACCTATTAAGGTAGGAAGAACATAATTATGGAAGTAAATTCAAATCACAGAAGATCATCACCAAAAAGGATCTCAAAGATAAAAAGGTTTTTATAATACGTACATTTTTTCTCTTACGCCACGAATGCAGTAACCTTTTAGCACATTGTCTTTTGATATACACAAATGTGTCTTTTTTTTGAAAATTAATAATGACCTCCTTAGGGCTCAGGTGTGTATGTGCATGTCCCTGTTAACTTACTTCCTGAAATCTGAAGCCCAGAAATAGGTAAATGTATCTGATCACTCCCTCTTTGTATTACCAAAGACTTGCTTTCCTTTTCCAAAGAGCTGACAAGTGTTTGTTCCTCTCTCTGAATTGCAAACCACATGTCGAATATTTCCCAATGACAATGACCATGGCTTTTGTGATTTCTGGAAGGTTGTGACTAACAGGCTACAGTAAAATGGGATGGCAGATTACGGTTTACAGGACTAAAAATACTGTTAGTAATTACAGCTTTGAGAAAAGCAAAAGCTAGATTTATGCAGGAAGTAATATTGTTTTCTCAAAAGATGCCAGATCACTCTTCAGGGGGAGAAGAAAAGGCAATATATCTGTCCAATCCTCAGATGGAAGTTGGGGGAAAATACTATGAAACATGTAATTTCTTAGGACATTTGGAGCAGTTAAGCTAGAAGAAGCTAAGAGGTAAAGCACAAAAAAGGTTTTACTAAAGTGAAACAACAATAAAAGAGTCTGTGGGAAATTGTTATGGAAAGGTCATGTTGATAAAAATTTCAAAACCTATCATGGCTGCAAGTAATGGGAAGCAGAGATCAACCAAATAAAAGTCTTGATGGTGAGAAGCACAGTGCTTCAAACACTTGATGCAAAAAAGACCTGAGAGATTCCTCAGATAAAACAGACATAGTCTTGTTTTTATCCATGCTAAACCAATAAAGCAGAGAAGTAGTATTTTTCCTTCAAAGTGTTAGCTAATTGCTTTAGAACAGAGGTTGGCAAACTTTTCCTGTAAAGGGCCACATTGCAAATGTTTTGGCATGCAGGCCATAAGGGCTTTGTTGCATTTACTCAACTCTTCTGTGGTGGTGGAGCAGCACTCACAGACAATACGTAAATGAATGGGTGTGTGTTCCAATAAAACTTTATTTACAAAAACAGGCAATGGGCCAGATTTGGCCCATGGACTGTATTTTGCCAACTGCTGCTCTAGAAAAGTCAAGGATATGAAATCGTAAGACTACTTTTCCAGTAATCTTTTAATTGGCAAGTGACACGGTCAGGAAGAAGTCACTTGGCAAATGTAATTGGAAGACCTGTGTTCAGGCATCCACTCCATCGCTTCATGATTTTGAAAAAGCATTTGACCTTTCAACACCCATGAACATTACTTCGCTTTAAATACCTGTTCTGGCTACTTTATAGGGTTTCTGTAAAAACCCGGTGAAAGAAGATTAGTGGAAGCACTTTATAAACTAAAGCATTATAAAGTTCTCATTAACAGGTGATAAGTGAGCAGAAAAATTATTAGATAGGCACTTAAAATGGTAGCAATAAAAAGGATGCAAACTTATGTAATCACTAAACAATCACTTTTGTAATTAAGGGGTCCTCTGTCTCTGTATAAAAAGGAACAGGCAAATCATTCAGTTGCCATGAAGAGGACTAGCAATGGTTACAAACTGTATGGAGAGAGCAGGAAGGACTGGGAGACTGGACTCTTGCTTAGACTGCCTGGGTCTTATTCCTGGCTCCACCATTTACCAGCTGCGTGACTCGAGTGTATCATCCAAGTCAGCCTTGCCTGGAGAAAATAATACTCCCTACTCTGTAGAGATGTTGTCTGAGTTAATGAATCCATCTAATGTTCTTCGCAGAGATCCTGGCAGACCAGAAGTAGTCAATAAATATCAGTTCATTTTATTGAAATGTTTCCCAAAGTCATACAAGTTTGGAAGGGAAGAGCCTGAAGAGGGCATTTACCAGATGTGTGAACCGCTCGATGACAATGCGGCTCTGTGTTTACTCCACCTCCGTTTGCACACTTCTTTTATGAGAAAGCTCATTAATTTGCACAGAACTCAGTATAGATAATGAGTTCAATATTTCTATAGTTAATATACGAAAATTATTTCTTTTAGAAAAAATAAAGCAGTAGTTGAGCTGTATTGTTTCCTTTTATTCCTCCTACACGTTTCTAAACCCAAGTAAAACAATGGGCAGTGTCCTGCCACCTTAATAAATGGTGCCCATTGGATAGAACCTATAGAATGCAAGTCTGGCTAGGAAACCTTCCTTCACATGCTCCTCAAAGGATTGGCTGGAAAATCCACCTCCATTTCATCTTTTATGGGTAGTGTGGCTTATTAACTGCTTCCTGGTGTTGACAGTTAGTATTAAAATTTTTAAAAATTCTAAGCAAGAGATGATATTAACAACAGAGTAGGCCTACAAATAGGAAAATAAACTAATGGCTGAACAATTATCAATACAGTAATAAAATATCAGGTCCATTCATTTTACATTTTTTTATATATTCATACATAAATATTGTTTATTATAAATTAATCAAGTTTTTTTTGGTTTTGTTGTCAAACTAACGATGTGATGTAAATTTTCACATACCACGGGATCCATTATTTCTGTATTGTAAATGTCTTGGGGAGCTTTGTTTTAGGCAGCCTCTAAAATGTTCACCGTTGATTAATTTTGAAAAGTGCCTTCATAAACTAAAAACCTGAGTGGACTTTGCCTAAGCAAATTAATTCCCCCTTCAGTTTTCAGACATATGAACAGGGCTTGATGCCAATTATTTGCTTTTCCTCTCTTAAATAACCTTTCTTTAGATTAAAGGGATCTCTGCCTATAGGAAGAGTGACGCAGGGTTATGACGGACAGAGGAAAAAGGGCATCTTTGCAGACAAACTTACTAAAGGAAGAAAAATTGTCAATCAAATTGAGTTGTCACAAGAATAGCTCGGAGCCTGTGGCATTGATTGATGAATTCCCTTTGTAGTTATTAAGGTAAACCAAAAATACAGCCCTAGTTCTTTTGCCTCTTAGGTAATTCAAACAGAATATGTTTTCACAGACTAAGCATCAACACAACAGCAATGTGCTGAGTTAGCAAAACACCATCCTGAAGGCCAGTGTGAAAAAATATGAAGGCAGGAAAGTTATGCTGCTTCCACTAATTAAGCAAAATATCACTTTCTACCAATACTGCATGGTCAAGAACAATGAATAAGCCTTTGAAAAGAGCCTTAAAATTGGAAGGAACTTTTGAGCTCACATAGACCAAGTCACTTGGGAATTTGTCATAACGAAGTGTGACCCTTAATTTTAATGTCAGTTGTTTTAGCCTGCACCTACTTCATATTATTTATCAATGCTATTAGACAAAAATTGCAGTGATCAGAGGATTTTCTCTGGTACAGATATATCTATCCATGAATTTCTGGTAGAAAATACAGTCATGTGCCATATAATGATGTTTTGGTCAATGATGAACCACACGTAGGACAGTGGTCCCATAAGATTAGTACCATAGAGCTTAGGTATGCAGTAGGCTATACCATCTAGGTTTGCGTAAGTACTCTATGATGTTTGTACAACAATGAAATCGCCTAACCATGCATTTCTCAGAACACATCCCTGTCGTTAAGCAAGGCATGACTGTACATAAAAATCCTGGTGGTTTCAAGGAGACATGACTAAATTCTCTTACAGTTTAATACATAATTATGTTGGAATAAATGAGTGGCATAAATAGACAAATATGTCTGCTATGCAATTAGTACTACAGAGAATAACTCAGTTTTAGCTATTTGACATTTATCACCCTTTGCCAGATCTCTTTTAATGTCTAAGTAGCTTCTGGCCAACAAATATATTGCAAATCAATTCATGTAGTATCAAGGGAAACATTTTACAAACAGTTTATTTTGTGGGCTCATTTTGAAATTATATTCCTTAAAGTTAAAAAAATCAATGTTGTTTAACAAGTTCTTCTGTTTTCTCTGAACATTGAGTGACACCTGTTAAATGTTTTCAGAATTAAGTTAACAAAAGCATCTTCTGAAGTTGGTCTCCATGTGTTACAAGGAATTTCAAATTTTTTTTTCTGAGCAAAATCTTGGCTCACTCCACAAACGTTCACTTGTCAACTTTATACAAAAATGAGATGCTCTTCCTCAGGGACATTAGATGCCTTGACTTTCATGAGCGAATGTCAGCTCTACCCTCAACAAGGCTGAATGCTAAAGGATATTAATCTACCTTAACTGGAGTCATGAAACTCCTGACTCTAGAGTTACAAACCCCGCCTGAGTCACAGACTCAAACACCTTCAAGGGCCAGACAGGTAACATTGAGTAAAATGGGCTGGAAATAAGAAACCGCATTGAGTTCTAGGTCTGGGATGACAGTGTGAGGAGCTCTGTGGACCAACTCCCCAGTGAGACAGGCAAAGCTGGCAAAACCTATAAAAGCAAATACTTTAATTTGCTAGAGATTGGCCTAAGATATACAGAAAATGAAGAAACATTTTTCAAGAAAACCTACTAAAACTCAGAACAGAGAGAGTGTTTGGCATTTAAATTGTAGCTCATTTTCCCCTCTCCCCTGTTCCCCCTCCTCCAGTTCAACTTGACAGAAGCTTCATTTGGGCCTTCCCTCTCCTCAGCTCCCAAACAAGGCTTCCTGTACCTCCCTGAGAGTCAGAGACTGCTGGCATTTCTTGTCCCCTCCAATTCCAAATTGAAGAGGCTAAATTTCTAGTGAGTGAGGCCAAGAAGTCAGGGGCTTCTTTCTTCCGTCTAGGCTCTACTCAGGTGCTACTCCATATGTGGCAGGCTGACAGTACGAGGGCCATGACCACTCTCATTCTAGCTTGCTTATAGAGCAGAAGTTTCAACTGGGAGATGCAGGCCAAGAATACCAGAGGCTACAGCCTCACCAGTGCCCAGAGTGGTAGCTCAGAGAGTTGCCCAGGAGGAGAGGTAGTCTATAAGAAAAGAGAGTTCAGAAGCTCTCCCCAAAGCAACTGAGATTATTTGAAACAGCCTGAGGAAGTTCAAGCCTAGGGACACTCTCAGAAACAATAGCCCCTCTTAGTTAAGAGCAATCAGCTAAACCACAGAAGAGAGAACCAGAAAAAAGAGATAGCTAAGAAGAGCCCTCACGGAGTCAGAAAAAAATCAAAACCAGTCTCAAAAACTATGCCTGCTTAAATTTAATTGGATCAGACTGCTGAGCAATTTATACTCCAGGGCACTGTTAAAAGCAACAGAGCAATCAGCTGGTAAACAGCAGAGTGAAACAGGCAGGGGTGTAATACCAAATGAAGGAGGCAGCTTAAGAGAAAGATCAGGGAAACGTGCAAAGAGAGACCTGCTAAGACCAGTGTCATCCTAGGTGACTGTGCACAGGCCCAAGGCTGTGCATCTTTGAGGAGTGACACCAAAGGCTTCACACTACAAGGAGGAAATAGATTTCACTAAAACAACATAGCCAAATCGAAAAACAAATTAAACAATCAAACAACAAAACAAACCCAGGAGAAGGGGAGGAGAATCAGCATCCAGAGTTGCTATATTATCTAAAATGTCCAGTTTTTTGAGCTTCTTAAGATACACAGAATCTTTGCTTGTATTTCTATACCCCTC
This sequence comes from Equus przewalskii, assembly GCF_037783145.1. Classification (NCBI taxonomy): domain Eukaryota; kingdom Metazoa; phylum Chordata; class Mammalia; order Perissodactyla; family Equidae; genus Equus; species Equus przewalskii. The sequence goes on from NC_091835.1 coordinate 16,020,310, forward strand.
AGAGACTGTGGTAGAGTAATTTGCACATCCCAAGACCCAATAAATGCCAGCTGGATGAGTAAGTGCAGGCATTGCCAATTGAGATGACCAAGGGCTATGTTGCTTTGGCTTGATGGTACAGACTTATCAGATCTTAATGATGTTTATACCTATGAATGATATAAACTAGATATCTGTCAGATATAATCTGACAGTAATTTACATACATCTTAATTTTAATTGAGATCATCTTAAATTTACTAAAAATAACCAAAAAGCTAAATATCTTGGAACTTTTCTATAATACTCCTTTATGATCTTCAGCATGGGTTAGTGATACAAACCTTTTATGCCTCAAATAAACATAATCTTACAATGAAGAAACCGTACCTTTTACACTTTAATAAAAACATTATATTTTCTGGGGGGAATCTACCAAGGAATATTGAAACAGTGCTAAGAGCTGGTGGATTTGGGCATTAGACCTGGCCTTGCTACTAATTTACTTTGTGGCCTTGAGCAGTCCTTCCCTTCATTGCTATTTTGTTTTCTCACCTGAAAAGTGAGCGGAATGTGCCATACATCTTCTCAGGTTTATTCCAGGTTTTAGGTTCTGCAATTTGACGAATGGAAGCTTAGTCACTTAGTTTGGCAGAATAGGAAAATTCTAGTGTACTCTGTTTGTTTAGCATGTGGTGTAAATACACTCACCAAGTATATCTTATCTTGGGGCTACCACTAGGCTTGGCAAATGAGTGTTGTGAGAGAGTTTCCAACGTCAAAGTGTACCAACGTCAAAGTATTTCTTCATTGGCCTGTCATTTCACATAGCATTTTAATAACTAAGGTAACAATGGTGAAGCAGTTCCCTGGGAATTCACATTCATTTAAAAATTAGAGCCAAGGCCTTGAATTAGATACTAAACTGACTCAGTAGCCCCTGGAAGAGTTATGTGATGCTGAGGGAGGTAGTGGGAGGACTGAGAATGTAATTATTCTTCCATTGGAACCTTAAAATAAACCTAGGAACTTGATGCTGCAAAGGATTTCAGGAGAAAAAGACACCAGTGGCCTTTGAAAGTTCTTTGCCTTTTTTTTCTTTCTATGTTTGCTTTTGATCTTTGTGGATTAAATATTTAGAAGAAATATGTGGGGCTTTAGGCAATAAAATAGTGACAATGGCACTGAAAAGGCATAGCCAGAATTGAAAAATCAAAACAGCTTTTGATAATCCATTAGAGATGAAGAGAGAGGGAGAAAGATAAGGTGACTGTGATTCTAAGAATAGTTTGGGAAAATGTGTAGATATTAAAACCATCAACAAAAATTGAAAATTTTGGAGGCAAAACATATTTTTGGATAATTTACCTCCAGTAAATTTTTGTTGAATTTGGGATATTTTTGAGGTGTTCAGGTGAGTGTATCTAATAGGCACCTCGAAATAAGTCTACAGTCCAGAGATGGCTGTCATTGGCTTATAGATGTGACTGAAGCATGGGTTATAGATGAATGATCCAGTGAGAGCAGTGTGCAAGAAAGGACCAGCATTTTGAACACAGCTTTAGGAAATGACACAATTAAGTGCCAGTTATGAGGAGTGGAAGTCCCAGAAGAAGACAAAGAAGTAATGATCCCAGAGGCAGGAAAATAATTAGAAGAGAGAATAATGTTTTTGAAGCCATGGAGAAAACAGCTAGTTTTCAGAAGCTGGATGGGGGTATGAGTTCAGTTGGCTTTGCTAAGAGCTAAGTAATATGAGCAGTGAAAACATGTCAGTGTATTTGGTGACACTAATAAAAACAATTTCATCAGAGTGATGAGATAGCCAGATAGTAGGGACAACCTCCTTTTTACTGGTTTTTAGGTTTGGTGGTCAAGAGAAGGAGGAACATAGAATGACTGTTTCACAAGGGGATAGGGTCAAGGATAGTGTTTTTTGCTTGTTTTCATATTTGCTTTTTAAAGAGGATTTGGAGTAACAAAAATATTTTTAAGGATGGAGGACAAGTATATACAAGTGTAAGAATGCAGTGGTAACGAGTACTTTCATTAAGAATGATGATCCTTTGTTCTAATACAAAACAATTTTGAAGGAATACAATATTGAAGCAATTGGCAAACTAGCTGTCAGTTCCAAATAAAATAAGGAATGTAGGAAATTATAGCAAGTTCCCCAGGAGATAATTTGAAAGAAAGAATGTGATTTTTTTTTTCCCGAATTCTCTTGAATAAGTAATGCTCGAAAGTTGAAATGATTGTTTTGTATGAACATAAGTGGATTGAAAAGGTTTGTGAGAGTTTTTGTGGCAAAGGCTGGTTCTAGGGTAGCCTAGGGTAAGGAAACATGAGCAAAGAAACATAAATGTTTGAAGAACGGCAAGTATTCTAAAGAACCTGGAGAAAGGATGGTGATGGGGAGACAGGGCTGACTGAGAGGCAGATTTCCACATGGCAGATGGTGGACGGTCTTGAATTGGATGTTTGGGAGCAAATATCCCTATTGGATCAATTTTTATCTTTTGGACCATTCTTTCTTAGTTAGGTCTTCATAGTTGTTCTTAGTTAGAACAATAGTTTCAAGAGAAATATGTGTACCACATAGTATACATTATGTATATAGAAATATATATTAAATATTATATGCATATGTACACATGCATATATAAATACATATTCCTCTATATATATACACACACATGTGAATAAAGAAAATAAATCGGCATAATTCATGCCCACTGTCCTTTATTTTCCAGGTTAGGAAAGACTTTATATTCCAAATCATCCTCTGAGAGCAAGGCCACAGAGGGTGGTATTGTCTATTTGTGGAGAGTGGTAAAAATTTGGACACACTAATTCAGGTCACCAGAAAGGGAGTTCTGGCAATGTACTAGGTCCCAGACTCAGAGAATTTTCGAGCTGGAAAACATTTGAAGGATTGCTTAGTGACAGAAGTCCCAAATCCAAATGCAAATAGAAGTTGGCAGGTAACAAGAATGAGGCCAGGTGGTCACAAGACGAAATGACGGATGTCAGAAACTGGAGTCCCAACAGTTGACTCCAACCCATAGATATGCTCTGTTTTGCTTACACAATCATAAAAGAAAATTTTATTACTGGACAACATTTAGAAATCAGATTTCATGCAGAAAACCAGATTTCTGACATCTCTTGAAAAATTAGGAGACCTTCAGCCCAGGGCACAAATTCCCATTTGAAATCAAGGTGAGTTGACAAGTCTGCTCTTTCTAGCTTGTCGGGGAAAGTAGGTAAGGAAATAACCTGGGTGCCAAGAGTAGACCCATTAGGTAGTATGATTAGGGGTGCTTTTCTTTCTTATTGCTTTCAAATTATCTGTTATGTAATTGCAGTATATTTGACATAAGAAAAAAAACTAAGTTATAAATAAATGTAATATATCTCAGTCTAGAAATGGGTGCTTGGCATGTTCCAGTGGCACTGGATTCTATTCGGTGATATAGGCAACAGCCATAAACTAACTGATCTGGACCTCCAGGCAGCTATCCTGAGCTGGTTTGGACTGTCTCCTGAATTGCTCCTTCTCAGTCCTTCCTCCTAGTGCATTCGGCCTTTGATGAGAGCAACAGGAGGACGGGGATCATTTGGGAGAAATGAAGGCTGTATTTTCCTTCCATGACTATGCAGGGGTGAGGTGCAGCTCAGGTTGAAACACATGCACAGCAAATACCTCAGGGGTAACTAGAGTTTAAGCTTGAGAAACTTAAGAGCAGCGGCTGCAACCGCGTGTGATTTTGCCCCCTACCCACCACCCCTGGCCAGAGGACATTGGCAATGTCTGGAGACGTTTTTTGGTGGTTATGAGTGGGGAGTGGGTGTTACTGGCATCTAGTGGATCGAGGTTGGGGATGCTGCTAAGCATCCTATGATGCTCAGGAAATCCTCCCACCTCAAAGAATTGTCCAGCCCAATGCAACAACAGTGCCGAGGATGAGAGACCCTGCTTTAGAAGAATTCATCCCTGGGTGACTGGTAAAACTACCCGAGCTGACTTAGGCTGTGTGCTTAATGATTATATTAAACCACACCTGAGGCATAACTTAACAAGGGTCAAACTTCCCTTCTCCCCTTTCAGCCATTTCAGATGCTTCTGGCAAGTACATTGAATGCCTCCAGAGGATCCAATTAAATTCCGTCAACATAACAGACACCATGGACCAGTGATGTGCCAAGTACTGTCTGGAATATAAAGTGAGGGCTGTCTCTGGTCTTAAAGAGAGTGTAACATCGAAGCATAGAAGGGCAGAAATTCTGCTTTTGGTACCTTCTCATTTCCTAATAAACCTTTAGGGTGAGTTTATCATAATTGTTAGAAAAGAGAGAAATAATATTCCATAGGTTCCAAACTAAAAAGCATACATCCTGTGGTGGTCATTAGCCAGGCTTACTTTTCTATTTCTTACTCTTGTTCTTTCTTTCTTTATTTTCAAACTTCAGGCTCTACGTTGCACACAAATAATGCTATTCCTTCTAACTAGTTTTCCTGGGACTTTGGAAGAACTGATTGAGAAAGACGTGTTAATCCAAACAAAGGATTCTACTAAAAGGAAACAGAAATTATGTAGTTAATATCTTTGAAGCTTAAAGGTATTTTAATGAGAGATTGTTTACTGTTGTTGGTTTCTCTTGATTGATAGGCTTCCCACTCAGGAAAAAATTGCTATAATTGCAGGAATTGTATGAAATTTGAAACTCAAAGCTATTCTGAGCTTTTAATAATGCATTCTTCTGTCAAACTGAATTAAAGAAAAAAACTTGAGAAATGGTATGAACACCCAGGTTTGAAAGTACACCCAGATCTATTCCTCTGACTGAATTTTTAGTGGCAAAAATATCAGGAAACATAAAATACTTCATTACGTATTTGAAACTCAGGCTTATATGCTTAAATAATAATCCCTTGCTTTTGGGGGGACCCTGGGACCTAGAGATCACTGTATAAGCACTTATTATCGAATGCCCCAGCACTTAGTCGCAAGTCCCCTTCTCTATCTACATACGCTGCCTGGTTTGGCTGATCTCTACTCTCTGAAGGTCACCCCGAAGACCCTTAAATCTCACCCTGATCTTGCCAAAAACTCTAACTGTACATCCAACTACCAACTTGACATTTCCACTTGGATGACTAAAAGACATCCAGCATCACCCCCCTACGCCCATTTCCAGCTCCTTCCTCTCTCTTCCAGTTTTGCCCATCACAGCAAATGGAACTTCCATCCACCTGGGAGCTCAAGCCAAAATCATAGAAGTTATTCGTGATTTCTTTACTTCATTCAATCCATTCACATGTCCTGTTTAATATATATTATGTACAATTTTGAAGCCTAGGTTTTATATATAATTACATTATGAGCCTTTATTTCCATGTGTTTAAATACTTTTTGCAAACCTGGTGTGTAAAGGATGCATGAGTCTTCGTGGTATAGATGTCCAAAGATTATTTAACCATTCCCGTACTGTGGGACATGCATGATCTTTCTCATTTTTGCCATCACAGTCTGTTATTTTATTGAATAGTTATATAGTGCTTACTATGTGCAGGCACTGTTCTAGCACTTCAGAAATGTTAATGCATTTAATCCTTACAATCCATGAGATAGATACGATTATCATCTCTATTTTGCAAATGATGAACCTGAGGCACAGAGAGAATAAATAACTTGGTTAAGATTCCATAGCTAAACAGAGGAGCTGGGGGCCCAGCCCCATGGCGGAGTGGTTAAATTTCCACATGCAGTGCTTCAGCGGCCCAGGTTTGCAGCTTTGGATCCCTGCAACAGACATACACTGTGCTGTGGCAGTGTCCCACATTAAGAAAAAATAGAAGATTGGCACAGATGTTAGCTCAGGGCTAATCTTCCTCAAGCAAAAAAAAACGAGGAGGATTGGCAATGGATGTTAGCTCAGAGTGAATCTTCCTCAGCAAAAAAAAAAAAAAAAAAAAAAAGAGGAGCTGGGATTCAAATCAAAGCAGCCTAACTCCAGAACCCATGTTCTAAATCAGTCTGTTGTGTTGCCTTAGGCACACCAACCATATTTTACACCAGTCTGCTTGTAATTCTGGCCATTTCTTTAGGATATATTTCTAGAGGTGGATCAACCAGCATGAACATTTAAAATGTTTTAGATAATACATATTACAAAGTTTTCTACCAGAAAGATTATGCTAACTTTATCAATTTATACTCCCGATGTCAGTGGTTGAGTGTCCTATTTGCTCTGCTTACATCAACATGGGGTGTAAAAATTTTTTTAAATTCTGAGCAGTTTATTAGGAACAAATTACAGAATAGTTATAGCTGCAAATTTTGATTATCAGAGGTTGATTTATTTTATTTGTATACTAACCACTTTCTTTTTTATTTTGTGAATTTCTTATTCTTGGATTTTGCCAGCTTTGCTATTCAAATTATCATTTTTTCATATTGAATTGTGGCAACTCTTTATGCATTGAGATTAACCCTGTGAAATTGTCGAATATGTTGCCTATGTGCATCTTTATATATATACGTATTTTGGTGAGGAAGATTCACTTCTGAGCTAACATCTGTTGCTAATCTTCCTCTTTTTTTTGCTTGAGGAAGATTAGCCCTGAGCTAACATCTGCCCATCTTCCTCTACTTTGTATATGGGTTGCCACCACAGCATGGCTTGATGAGTGGTGTAGGTCTGCACTGGGGATCTGAATCTGCGAACCCAGGCTGCTGAAGCAGAGTGCGCTGGACTTAACCACTATGCCACGGGGTCGGCCCCTCTGTATATTTTTAAATACAGTTGTTACTTGGCTTTTCATTTTGTTCCTGTTGGTTACTGAAGTGCCAATATTTTAAAATTGGTTTCTGCAGTTGCATCAAGCTTAAATAGTCATATAAGTAATCCCTTATATTTCCCTCTTAATTTCTTTTGATATTGTGAATTATTGGAAGTCTCAATCCACTTACCTAATGCTTAGATATACATTGTAATTCCTTGAGCCAGTAAAAATAGTCAGCAATCTCAATTTTTATATGTAGCATTTTACCTACAACATATCAGATAAAATTTGGACTCAATTTTCAATCAAAACAAACTTGTAAAAAACTTTCTCTTTAATGGTTTCCGGATCCAAGATATGTCTGAGGCCTATTCCCAAATTACTACTGTATTATTTGGTCCCATATTTTAGATTTAACCTTCAAATTATTTATCAAAAGCTCCTTCTCAGTTTTATTTACCATTCTTCTGGGTTTCTGTTTCTTACACATGACCTTCGTGGATGTCGAGCCGCCTAGTTACTTTGGTGGGCAACTGTTTTCTCCCCTATCCCTCTGCGTCATGCTTCCTAGTAAAGTGTTCTTTCTAATTTATTGGCTTCTAGAGGCTTGGTAAGGTTTAGTGGAAATTTCATTTGACCGACAGTCAAAAGGTTTTCTCTGGGATGCTTGAATTTCCCAAGATGCCTCAGGAGCTACTTCCCAGGGCGAGGTGAGGCCACGCAGACCAGGTTGTGGGCATTCTGTTCTACTATACCCAGTGCTGCCTTGCTTTATCTGTTTTATCCAGGGCTGGGTTAAGAAGCTGGCTTCCAAAGCTGTTCCCTTCTGGACCAATCTAAGGTGAGGGGCGGGGATATTAAAGCCTTGCAAATATATCAAGATAGAAGACATAGAACTTATCCAAACTTCTGTCTTGAAAAACAATACTGCATGATGTTGGCAGAAATAAGCTATCAGGGGTGGGGCTGAGGCTCCCTCTCAGCCCCTCCTCCCGAGGAGACTACGTGCTCATGTAACCCCTGATGGTTGCTTCAACCACCTCCTAAGCTGAGTGGGTCCCCTTAAACATATGGCTTTTGTCTTGCTCAGTCTGGTTGACTTCTGCCATTAGCATTTGATTTTTACCTTTTATGCGGGCACCATTTAGCTTCTCCTTGAAAATCGTTGAATAAATATTTAAAGAATATCACTGTGCAGTGGGTACTGAACTGGTAGCCCGAACAAGGTTTCTGCAGGTCTGGGTTCAATCCTAGTTTTAAATATTTACGTTCCACATTGAAGGATGTAGGAATAAAGCGGCATCATATCTTTGACTCATTCTCAAAAGTTTTAGGAAAAAAATCATATATGTGTATTTACACACAGATGCATATACACACACAGAGGGAAGGAGGATACAGCAAATGTAACAAAATGTTAGCATTTGGGGAGTCTGTGAATTCTTTTTCACTCTTCTTGCAATTTTTCTGTAAGCGTAAAATTAAAGAGTTACAAAAATAAGTTCCAAACTTGATTTTCTTAGAAGAAAAACATTAAAATTTGCTTGAGAACTTAGTAAATACCTGGACTAGTAATGTAAAATGTCCCTTCACAGTCCTGTAATTATGTTTTCTTGATCATGTGAGTCTAGATTCTTCCATAGACCAACTTATCAAATGGGGCATCTGTCTCTTCCTTAACTTTTTTTTTTTTAAGTTTCAGAATAGACTGGTATAGACATATTTGGAGAAATCATATAAAATAAAAATCAGTCAAATGACATATCATTTTGTCATTGTTGCCACTGAGCTGCATTTGCATCAGGGACCCACTGAATAGCTGTCAAATATCTCTTTAGTTTTGCAATATTGTGTGCGGATGTTCAAGGCTGCTTGAGAACTTGATTTATTTATTTACAAATTTAAGGGAAATATAACACATTTCCAAATACCATGATTCGTCAAACTGCATTCTAGAGTTTATAGTCTATTTGCAGGGTGATAGCCTGGAGTCTTAAAATGATCAGAAGGGAGAGAGTCTGACAGTAACTATCAATAGAAATAATGTGAATTGTCAAGGTAATTTTAATGGAGCATTAAACCAAAAGATGGTTCCTGAAAAATCAAAAATTAAATTCCAATAAATAGCAAAGAGTAATAGATTAAAAAGTGACTAAATTAGCTTTTAACTGAAAAAAACGTCAAAAGTACTGGAAAGTCCAATTCCTACCACTTGTGTTAAGGATCTCTATTAAGATAATGTCTCAGTCATTGGGTTGGGAGACTGGCTTCCAATTCCATTATCCTCCTCCACATTTCCTTTCTTTAAAATAATCAGGTCAAAAAAAACCACTCTGAAGGCTAGTATACGATTTTTTTTTTCAGAAAGGCAAATCAAAAAGAGAATAAATTATATAGTTTGATAGAAGAACTCTATTTAGAAAAACATAAGCACAATTTTTGTATTTGATACCTTTGGAAAAACTTTTAAGGGTAACTTTCAGGGGCTTCTGAGCCAGACTTCCTGGCTAGCGATCCCTGTTTGGCGTGCCTATCATATTTCTGACTACTTCAAACCGCTCTTCACTAAGACTCCTCATTTTAACTGTGAAATGAATGTAGCTCCCTATTGAAATAATGACTAAAATTACTTGTTTGATGCTTGAGAACAAACAGCCACACTGAACCATGCACACAACACCCTGAACGTTTTCCAAGCCTGAGACTGTCTTTCTATAATTTTTTTTTTTTTTGAGGAAGATTTGCCCTAAGCTAACATCTGTTGCCAATCTTCCTCTTTTTGCTTGAGGAAAATTTGGCATGAACTAACATCTGTGCCAATCTTCCTCTATTTTGTATGTGGGTCGGTCACTGCCACAACACAATTGACGAGTAATGTAGGTCCGCGCTGAGGATCCAAACCTGGGAATCCAGGCCGCCGAAGTGGAGCATGCGGAACTTAACCACTATGCCATGGGGTGGGCTCCTCCTTAAAATTTTTAAGTGGACATCGTGAATTCAGAAAGCATTGGTACTGTGAGGTAATTAGTTCTAAGAAACTGCAAATCTAGATACTTGGTGTACAGTATAAGGAATACCAAGGCAATCAAAATGGGATATGAAAAAGTTGGCTACTAATTTTGGTTGGGAAGAAACGAGTTAAGGAAGCAACGATTAACATAGAGAGGGTCCCCCAGAATTATGAACAGAGTACGAAGCAATAAATGATGGAACGACATTGCTACAGGTGCCTCAGATTCTGTTGTGATTATTTGTAAATAGAGTTAGATTGGGATGATTTTGTTAAATTCATTTTTAAAAATAAAACTTTAATGAAATTATTATTTTAAAATACAGTCTTTTTTCCCCTTTAAATTATACTTTCGTTTTGGGCTGATGTGAAGGGTTTGCTTTGAAAAGGAATTAAGCACTTTTTCCCTGACCATTTTGGGTACTCCTTCTGTGTGGCTCTTTGGATCAAGAGCTCCGTGTCCTGGTCAGCCACCTCTATAGTTCGCCTCTATTTCTCCCCTAGGTAACAATTTTTCCTCAGCATTGTCCAGCTCTGGACCTTCTCTTCCCATCCCTAGAAATCTGTGCCAAGCTAGAAAAAGAGAGAGAATTTGGAAATTAAGAAAAAGTGACTAGAGGATCCTTGTGAGAGATTAGGGCTAGTTTTTCATGGGCATCCTGAAATTTCTTTTAGGTTTAGAGTCATGGACAATTTTTAACATTTGCCAGTTTCAATTATTATAAACTACTGTAAGAAAACAAACCCTCCAATATGCCTCTTATTTGTGTTTAGATTTTTCCCCATTTGGAAAGAATAGAAAGAACCATACAGGCAGGATGAATCAGCTCAAAGTCACTGACGTCATCTGACACTATAAAGAGACAAAGAATTCAGAAAGGACGCCATATAGTTTTAAGTCCAAATTTGAGTCTATTGAGATTGTTGGGGGATGGGAAGAGAGTTTTCTTAGACTTAGGAACATCCAATTGTAATCTTAAATTTGGTTATAAATTTAGCATTTCTAGCTGTAGATCTGCAATACAGACTTCAAAAATGTACAGCTTAGAGAAGATCTCTTTGCCCTTCGCTACACAGTTTTTAATGTCCCAACTTTTTTGTCTTCTCCAAGTGGGAGGACTTATTAAGGCAGGAGCTACTCTGATAACAACTTTGACCAAAGTGTAGCGGCTGAGAGCTGGTACTTTCCATTTCTCTCCCTTTTACAATTTATACCTGTGTAGTTAGAGATCTGGGTCAGCAAATTCCTGAATTTTCCAGCTCATCTCAGAATTGAATTTGCAAAGAAAGTATAATCATTAAATTACTTGCCACCTAATTCTTTTTGTTTTTCCCAAAGATTTTTTTTAGGTAGCAACTGGTTTTCTGGACAAGGGATCAAAACTCCTAAAGGTAGCAGCATCAGCATCACTTGCCTAAAGAAGGAGATTGAATTCCGTCTGTTGAATGGACTGTGCATCCCTTGTGCTGAGCCTCTGCAGTGTGGAGTGTTCTACAGCCTCTGTCTGCCAGTTCTGGTTCTGCTCGTTATATATAAAAAGCTATTCCATCCCATTTTCAGCTTCCTTTTTTTTTTCTTTTAACAGAAATGCTGGCATGCAACTTAAGTCCAGGAATAGCTCAGAGCTGATACCCTCAATTTAGTCATGGGAACTGTATTTCTCTTCTCTTTGGAAATATTCTCTCCCAATCTGTAATCATGACCTCATAAAAGCTAGGTGTTTTCAATTAAAACAAACATATAGCTTTGTACAACATATAGGAAGAAGCATATTTCACACTGACAATATATACTCACATTCCAAACCTTAGGGACTATATTTATCTATAGGAACATCTCTTCCCTTAGAAAGGAAGGTTTTGTATGTAAAGCTCAGCTCCAGTGTATTAAAACGCATGCCTGTATATTTCTTAGGTTGAAAAGCTTTTCAAATAATGACTATAACTTCTAAGAATGGTAAAAAACTTTTACACAATTTTCATGTTGGAAAATATCAACTAGCAGGAATTATAAAATATATTGAAAAGAACCCAGGAGAGCTCTTGAATGGTCTTTTATTTCTCAGCATACAACTCTATTTCTGAATCTTTTTCTCAGTCAGTTTTGAAAATATACACATCATTTTTCCTTTTCAGAGAAAGGATCAATTAATTTACCTGTGGAAAGGAGCAAAATTGGAGTGGAAACACGAGCTCTGCACTTATTTTGTAACAGTCTGCATAAATCAGTTACGTATTTTCAAAAGAACACTTTCCCAACCTTGTATTTAATGAATTATAAAACTTCTCTCCCTAGCATGCATATGTGCGCCCAATTCCCTGCTTTATCAGACAACAGCCTGAGAGCTGTGTTTACTTACAGAAGCGCAGTTTTCAGACTTGTCTTCCACAAAACCAATCTGGCAGGGCGTCCTCTGATTCCGCAGCCAGTAGTCTGTAGACTCCAGCAGGCTATTGCTGCGAAGAACCTGAGGGAACCGAGAAAAACTTCTCAGTGCTGTTCAGCAAGGTTTTCTATTTAAACAAGCACCTCCTTTCTGAAGAAACTGTAGGTGTTTTCTTTTCCCCAGAGATCTGGATATGAGAAAAAGTTGCAGGATAATAGTACTTCTAGAATGTGTAAAATATTCAACCAGGAATTGGCTTTAGAGGAATACATTGATGTTAATACTGATGTTTCTTCTCTCATCAAATCCAATATCTGCAAGCTTCAACGTATGTGCCACTGTTGCAGAATTTGCAGTCAAACGATTTTTGGGGGGATATGGTGGAATTGGCAATGGGGTCAAACTTCATTTTAGTGTTAATGTTCTTTCACATGCTATGACTATTTTCGATTTTAAAAAAATGTAGTTTTTCCTTTTGATGTAATATTTCTACCGAAATTATGATCCTTCAGTTCTTTGGCTTTGAAAATGTATCTGTGAAATAGGGTGTAATTCTTCTAGGACATCTAAGATTCTATGTCAAGCTTAAAAATAAAATGCATTACAACAACCATTTTTCTATGTAGAAACAATCTGGTAAAGCAAAACGAATTTGAATACCTGAATTAAAACCAAATATGATTTACACAAATGCCTTGTTTCTGGGCTTGCGTTTAAAAGCAAAAAGAAAGATTAAAGAAGTTTTAAAAAATTTTTTAAAAATCATATTTCTGAGTCAAAAACATTTTGAAGATGCAGTCTCATAGATAACCAAATAATTCAACTTCTAATGTGTCTCAACATTACCTAAATGCTGTATAAGATTTTTCTCACTTTGTATAAGATTGCCAATGCTCTCCTGGGACCCTCTACTTTATCAGGGTACACGTCTGCTGATATTTGACTACTGCCTTCACTCAAGCAATACAACAGATTTAATCAGTTTGGATAATCCCACAAGAATACAACGCTTCAATTACATTTCACTTGCCTAATGAAAAATTGTCTTCTTTTACTCTATAAAGATAAAACTACATTAGTTTTGTTCTCTGAATATTGAGTTAACCAAATAAAATTGACACATTTTTCTATAACATTTTCGTTTTAGCTGAGTCATATTACTCTTAAATCTTTTCCCACTCAATGTTTATTATTACCTAGAGATGACAAATTTTCACCATTCTTTCCTCTCCCACTGCTATTCTCTTTTACTTCCCGCATAGGAAAGAGTTTAAGAGCGTGGGCATTAGTGGTCTAACAGTACTGAAATCCTAACTTGCTCATTAGTAGCAGGCAGACCTTGGGCAGCTGACTTAAATTCTGAGTGTCAGTTTCTACACCTGTGAATGGAGATAATAATACTCACCTGTTGGGATCATTGGGGTATTCAGCGATCTGATATGTGTCAAACGCTTAGTCATGCAGATAATAGGTATCCTTTCAATACTTGGTTTATCGTTGTTACTATTTGAAATGAACTACAAAGGAAATAGAAATTGGATGCCTTTGCCTGAAATTAGTGGATTGAAAGCATTTCAGATGTGTGAAGACAAATTTCTTAGCAAGTATCCTGATCTAAGGTGTAATGTTAGTTCTGTGGGTAGCAGTATTAATAGTTACAGCTACTATTTTTTGCATGCTTAGAATGTGCTGGGAAATGTGCTAACATTTTCATATATTTACTTTTTAATTTAATCCTTACTGCAATGCTATAAGGTAGGAATTGTTTTAAAGATAGAGATCGTCACAGAAATTGTCATTTTGAAGATGAAGACCTTGAGGCTCAGAGAGATTTGAGTTTCTGCCCCAAGCTGTTCAGAGACTGTCGTTGGATTTGGTTTTGAAAATACAAGGCCTGGGACTGAAATCATTTAACAATACTGCCTTCCATAACCCGTACAAATGGGTCTGACTCGGGGTGAGCTTCTGAAATGTTATGCACATTTAATTTTTGTAACAATAACTACATTTTCTTATGGACTTCCAAATTAAAGTTAGTTTTTCATTAGTGAAATTCTGAGGTGACATTTTTCTTTAAGGAGAAGAAACTTTTTGTCATGTAAACTATAATAATTGAATTAATCCACTTGGCAAGTATTATCAGGATTTTAATTTCTCAAAGGAAAACATGCTTTTACATCTGAGTCAACATTAAACCCAACTGTTGACATTATGCTTCTGCTCCTTGCCCTTCGTGATCCTTAGAATTTGGAACACCCATCGATAAACAGATCCTTCATTCACTCTGTATCATAAAAACAACAGAGATTTAAAATGGAGGCATCAATGAACAGACCAGTTAATAATACTTTCCAAAGAAGTTTAATGAATCCTCTGATTGGAATCACTTCTTAGCCATTTCAAAGGTCCCTCCTCAATAATTAGGCCCTGGACCTTTTCTGTATTCTAATATAGTCAAGGCACATAGTATCACGGTTGCAACAAAATATGTCAACAGAAGAAAGCAGTTGTCACTTATCAGAGCATATGATTTTTTCTTGTCCTAGGTCAGCCTTAGGAAAGGGACAGAGTTCAGACACAATTCGCTTGGGTCTTTCAGACAAGTGATAGGCTGGGTTGACATATTTTCCTGGTGAAACACAAAGAGGCAGAGACGGAGGCGCCAAAAGGCATCAGTCTGACCCTTAACACTTTGAGATTCCCAAAGCTGTGAAAGAGGCTGTCTCATCTGTCTCACACTGAGGTTGATCGAGGGAACTGCTGGCCACCTGTCGGATTTCTCCTGCATTTGCCTTCTCTAATGTGGGGAAATGAGCACAGAAAGATGAATCTCTTAAGTCTTCTACTTTAAGAGTATTTTTTGCACCTATTTTTAAATAAATAATAACTAACAATACACAAAGACCTTGCCCTGTCCTATCCTAGGAATGAGGAAAAAGTCAACAGCTTTATGGACCTGCTTTCTCACTGGAAAATGCTCGAAAAACTATGCCATATGCACTCCATTCCATATCCCTGGGATACTGAGAGTTTTCTCAGCTTTAAAGGAAATGAAAATGGCAGAGTAAGGAAGTGGAATTTAAAATGAAACCCAAATCTTTCAGAGTTTAAGGAGAAACGTTTTGAACAGAGTTTTGTTTGGTGAGGGGATTCATTCACCATGTGACTTTAAAATTTGAATTTTATTCATTATAATTAAAAAAACAGTTCATCTGATTATAGCAATAATTAAAATAGAATAAATTTTTCCACACATTTCATTAATATTTAGTGGTTACTAATTATTTAATACTTATATTCTTTAATTATTGACCAAATAATGCTACATTTATTGAGAACTCTCTGGGCTAAGGCCCTAATATGTATTATCTGAACTAAACCTCTAGACGTATAAGGTACAATTTAAGGGCTAATACATGTAATGTGCTTAAAACAGTACTTGGCACATGGAAAGCATTCGATAAATGTTAGCTATCATAAAAATTATTATTCTCTTTGCCCAGTCTTAGAGGGTCAATAACTTGTCTTGTTAGTGGAGAACCAGGATATGGGCCAGACTCTCTGAGCCCAAAGTTCCCATTAGGCAGTGCTCCATTGCAAGTTGGTAACATTACACAATTTTTCATTCTCAGGTTCTACCGAATTCTGGTTTATGCATTTATCCATCTCTCCCTTAGGGACCTGGTCTAGGTGGTTGGGAGGTTGGAGTCCAGTCCTGACCTCACTGTCTGTGAGCTCCAGTCACTCCCTAGCTCCCAGCCTCAGTTTGCCCTTTGTAAACAATTCAATCACGTGATCTGAAGGCTCCTTCCACAGCGAACCTCAGGTAATTCTCCCCCCACTCCTCCTTTCACTTCTGCCTCTCCCTTCCCAAATACATTAAGAGCCAGATAAGCAAAGAGAATAAAAATGCAGGCTTCGCTAAACCACTTAGCATTATATGTTAAGCAATTTGGTTCAACAGCTTTTGGTTCAACCGTTTGACAAACCGTTAGAAAAAGAGGACTGTTGGAAGAAATATGTGCTTGAGAATTTAATGATTTTGAAGCTTTATGAATATAATCCTCCTGCACCAGCCTCTCAACGGCTCCTTTATTTATCACTATTTTTAGTTGCAAGTTCATTTATTTCAGATGAAGAGTTAATAATGTACATGCCGTGCGTTCAGAAGTTTGAAATAATAATGACATATTTTCTCTTAAAATTTCACGAGTGTCCTAAACAATGAAGAAAGCTCCTTCTGCTCTATTTACAGTTACCCTCCTTTTTTTTTTTTTAAAGATTTTATTTTTTCCTTTTTATCCCCAAAGCCCCCCGGTACATAGTTGTGTATTCTTCATTGTGGGTTCTTCTAGTTGTGGCATGTGGGATGCTGCCTCAGCGTGGTCTGATGAGCAGTGCCATGTCCGCGCCCAGTATTCGAAGTAACAAAACACTGGGCCGCCTGCAGGGGAGCACGCGAACTTAACCACTCGGCCACGGGGCCAGCCCCTACAGTTACCCTCCTTTTTATAGAGAGAACCAAGTTGCAGGAATTTAGTTTTAATATGGAACAGGGAGGGTGAAATACACTCAGTAATCTGGACACGGCCCTAGATGCTGCTAAGCAATGCCTTAAAGTTTGAAGAAAAAGTAATTTAGATTGGAGAAGACAGTAACTCCTGATTAGTCACAGAGGTTTCAGGGCGGAACTTCATCACCCACTGAGTGAACTTGGGAAAATCATTTAACTTTCATGGGACTTGGTTTTTGCATCTATTACAGGAGGACAATTAAAGTCACTCAGAAAGTTGCTCCAAGGCTCAAATAAGAAAACGTTTGCAAAGGACTAACCTCTTAATAGAGTAGGTGATGGATACGTGATAGCTATTATTATGAGAATGCAGGAAAATTTAGACAATATGTATTCCATCTTAACATTTTCTTGATCTCTGCACAATATTTGACAATATCTCTTTATTTATTATTTGTGAGGCACATTCTTATTTTTGTCCTCCTGCTTCTCTGATCTCCTCCTTCGATCAATATTTGGTCAACAAAGGTCCGTGGGCCCTTTTGAGGTTTGACACTGAGATTATTAAGATGAACAAAAATGACTGCTGCCCTTTTGGAAATTAAATTCTAACAGAAGGGAATAAGTACTCCCAGGACTGTGGTAAAGAATGCAGTTGCTTTGATCAACAGCAATCCAGATCAGGTAGCACTGAGGATGGAGTGGTTGGTCCTACCTGCAGGAGTAGTGGCAGAAACTGTGCACTGGACCAGAGTGTTGAAAGATGCCTCTGTGGATCTGGCCTCAGTGTTGCTCTTTCCATTCCCCTCAATCATTTTCCCGGAGGGCTCACTGACTCTCGGAGCATTAATCACCACCTGGAAGGATGACTCCCTGATCTACAGCTTCAGCTTTGACCTTTCTCTAAAGCTTGGCTTTTCACGTTTCTAACTGTTATTTATTATTCTTGGCTCTCCTGCTGTCACTTTGGACTCTGTGTCTAAACCCCAACCCCTTCCCTCCCCAATTCTAGTCCCTAAAGGAAACCTGACACCTGATTTCCCAACTTATAGTTAATGGCAGAACAATTCTCCTAGTTACCCTGGCTTGAAATGTGTGTGCCATCTGGGACAACTCTGTCTATTTCTAGTCTTAGATTCTGCTCTTCAAAGTTTAATTTCTTCTTTAGTTCACTTAACATTTGAATGCATACTATGGACTAGTCTCCAGGGAATACAATAGTGAATAATGCAGAGCTGGTCTCCATATTTATGCAACTTAAAACCTGGCATGGGAGCCAAACAGATAAAGGAACATTGAAAAACACATTGAATTACAAATTACGGGAGGTAGTATGAAGAAATTCAGCATGGTGCAGTGATAGAGAATAAAGAGATGGGGATGATACATGGGAAAGGCAGTTAGGGGAGGTTGGGTACCCACAGGGTTCCTAATAATCCATGACGTAATTCTCTCTCTCTTCTCTCCATCTCTGTCACTGCTTAGCTCCCAAATCCACTGAGCTCACTGAAATCAGGACAAGGGATAAGTGCCTAAGCTTTGAAGACAAACCTGGTTTCAAATTCCAGTTTTTCCATGAATTAACTGAACAGCCCAAGGTAAGTTAATTAACCTCTGTGAGACTCAGTTTTCCCATCTACAAAATGAGGGCGGTGGTACCACTCACAATGAGGGAATTTTAGTAGATACTAGAAATAATAAATGTACACAGTATCCAATTATTTTAGGTGTTCACAAATAGTAGTTATTATTATTACAAATATATTACTGACATTATGTAATTCTATCCCAAAACCTTAAACTCAATAGATTAATTGACCCAATAAACATTAATATTTTACCTTCTAGTCCTATCAGAACCTAGGCTAGGCCCTGGGAAACAAAAAGGGCAATATTTGCTGTCGGTGAACATAGAATTTTATGGGCTTATTGCCAAACTGTGGCCTAGCATTCGAGACAGATCCTAATTTAGCTCCCACCTGTTAATCATGTCACTAATATTTATTAAGCTCCAATGTTTAGGACATGCGCTATGCCCGATTTAAGTGTTTTCCAGGCTTTGCCTCCAATTATTTCCCTGCACAGACCCTCTGGTATAATCCACTCGTTTACCAACGAGCTCCACCTCATCGTCTTTATGTTGCACACGGTTTTCCCCATATATTTCCACCTCCCCCTTGAACTTCTTCATCAACATTCTTCCCCAACCATCAAGATCTAACTGAAAGCGAGCCCTCTCCTCATAGCAAATGTTTTTCTCTTCCTGTGAAATCTTTACAATGAAAATAATATGTTTACCTTGGAATTTCGGAAAGTGCTTGAATGTATTTTCCTTCCCATTAGATGATTTCATTGTTATGAGTATATAAGTATCTTATTCAACTTATTGCCCACACTTATTTCCAGTTGGTAGTTATTTAGTTGGTGCTGAGCAACTGTTTGTTATTTGGCACCAAAACTTCTTATATTTGATGCAATATAAATTTGTTATTTTCCTTTTCAATGTTTGTTTTTCAGAAAGAAAACTTTGAGTATTTTTTATCATGTGATTTATTCAATATAAAGAAAATTTAAAAGTTAAATCAATGCACACAATGATATTTTATATTTCTGCAAGATTTTTATTTCCCTCAAGGATTTTATGAAAAATGACAAAGTTTTAATCTTGAGGAAGGTCCCTATTTTCTAGTCCTATACTATCAAGACTTCCTCACATTTCATTTTATGATAATTTGACTATAAAGATGTAACTTAGCCTCAAAGCTTTTAAGAGAGGGAAATTTCACACACAAAAAACTGCATTTGTGTAATGCATGCATCATGATTAATGATGGAATGCTGCTTAAAATTAACTGAATAAAGTCATCAGAACAAGGAAGTCATTCGTTTTCAGAATTTATCCTTCCCCCTCAAACAGGTGGACTCAAGGAGGTTAAGATGTGATGGATATTGAAACATTGATGCTCTCAGCTATCTGCAGGCTGGACAGAACCTGGGACGGCCATTTCAGGAAACCATCCTGGCTGGATGCTCACTCAAGGATGCCAAACAAATATTATTTTTAAAATGTGTGTGATGATGTGTGAAATGTTTGGAAGCACTGTCCAAAGGAATCATCCTTTCAGATGTGACAAAATTTTCATGAATATGTGTTGGAGACGAGGAAAGAAGAAACAAGAGGAGCTACAGAATAAATGGAGTACGAGAAGCCCATGGGAAGAGTCATGCACATCATGCAGAGAAAAAATCTCCAGGCTCCACTGTTCTAGACTCTTTCTAGGAAACTCCATTCAATTTTTCTTACACAACAACTGTAATGACAGTGGGTCAATTAGATTTGCATAGTGAGGTAAAGATGTCTAAGAGCTGATTAGAATGAAGGCAAGGAAGAGTGAAGGCAGCTGCTCATCAGATGCTATCGCCTATGTGCTCTGGAATATAATAATGACATCTCTACTGCAGGCAACATTTTCTTCATAGAGATATCACATTCCTATAAAATTCACCCTTTTTTGTGTAAAGTTCTATGAGTTTTGAAAAACAAACATAAATGTGTAACCACCATCTCAATCAAGGTATAGAGCAACTGTTTAGCTCCATCACCCCCCAAAATTTCCCTCCGCTCTTTGTAGTCAAATGCCTCTCAAATCTCAGCCCCGAGCAGCCATTGACTTGATTTCTATCACTAAAATTTTGCCTTTTCTAGGATATCATGTATGTGCAATCATATAGTATATAGCCTTTTGTGACCATTTTTTTTTCACTTAGCAGAATATGTTTGAGATTCATCTATACGGCTGTGTGTATTAGGAGCTGGCTTCTTTTATTATTGGGTGGTATTCTATTGCATGGATGTACAGAGATTCTTTTAAAAATCAATTTACCAGTTAAAGGACATTTGGGTTGTTTCTAGTTTTTGGTAAATATGAACGAAGTTGCTATAAACATAAGCCTACAGGTTTTTGTTTTGCTTGGGTAAGTACCCAGGAGCAAGATTACTAGGTAGTGTGATAGCTTTCTAAGAAACTGATAAACTGTCTTCTACAGTGGATTTATCATTTTCCATTCTGCCAGCAAGGCATGAGAATCCAAGTTGTTTCACATCCTTGTCAGTATCTGGAGTTATCAGTTGCTGCTTTTCAAATTAATTTTATTCATTCTTCCACGTGCATAGTGGTATTTCATCATGGTTTATTTTCCTTTTAATTTTAAGATTTTTTTTTCCTTTTTAAGGCTCTTTTAAAATTAAAATTTTAATTTGGATTCCATATTGGCACAAACCGTATTCAAAAGCATTAATTAGACTCTATCTTTGATGCTAACTTTGGAATACCATTTTTAAGAGAAGGAAAATGTCATCCTTCTTAAGTTTTCACTCACTCATTCATTCATTCAACAACTACTTGAACACCTGCTGTTTTAACTAGGCGCTGCTTATTTAACTGGGCAATCAATGGTGAACAAAACAAGGATAACAACAAAACAAATACAATCTTGTTCTCATTCTGATGGGAGAGGGTAGACCATAATTAAATAAATTCTATATATTATATATTAATATATATTAAATTATATATAAATTGCATATATGTTAAATTATATACATACACAGATTTTATAGAGAGAGAGAGAAAGAGAGTGTCAGCCAGTGAAAACTACTGTGAAGTTAAATAAAGCCAGAGAAAGAGATGAAGTAAGGGATGCTATTTTGGAAAGTATTTTCTGGCAGGCCTCTCTGAGAGTGACGTTAAGCAGTGATCTGAATGAAGTGAGGCACCAACCAAATAGCCACCTGAGAGAGGAGCATCCCAGGCAGAGATCATCAGCAAAAACAAAGGCTCAAAGGAGCAGTGTGCTTGTATTTGAAGAAGAGCAACGAGATCACAATGGCTGGTGCCAGTGAGTGGTGGGGGAAGTCGTGGGAAACAATTTTATGTGTCAATGAAAAGAAATCCCTTGCCACACTGGGCCCGACATTCTTTAATGTCTTGAAGAACTCCAAGATTCTGCAAAATTCTTTCATTATAATTTTGGAATGTTTAGTCACTGGCTTAAATAATTTTTAATTGCTAACAAATTTTTATAATAGCTTAAAAGTCTACCACACACAGACTACACTAGAAGTCAGAAGATTTTTTTTCTTTTAATTCTTTTTAAAGATTGGCACCTGGGCTAACAACTGTTGCCAATCTTGTTTTTGTTTTCTGCTTTATCTCCCCAAACCATCCCTGTACACAGTTGTATATCTTAGTTGCATGTCCTTCTAGTTGTGGGATGTGGGACGCCGCCTCAATGTGGCCTGACGAGTGGTGCCATGTCCGCGCCCAGGATCTGAACCCTGGGCCGCTGCAGCGGAGCGAGCGAACTTAACCACTCGGCCACGGAGCCAGCCCCAAAGTCAGAAGATTTTGTGTAATTTTACACACTGAATTTCATGTTGACTTATCTGTGCCTTAGCAAATTTCTTGAAAATTCTATAGTCTTGTTTTCCACTCTGGGATATAAGACCTTTCCGTTATTTCACAGGGAAATTGTAAGGCTTATTTAAAACACACTGAACTCATAAGAAGAAACAATAATACAAACTGGAAATAAAATTATAGTGTAGAAGAAAAACAAAGTGGCATAGAAAACTCAGTAGTTTAGTCCCAGTTTCTCACAAGGTTTAATTAAATGTTAAGATAACATTTTCCTTTTGGTGATGATTCTACTGGCTGACTGCCTGAGTTCTTCTGTGTTTAGCCTCCTTTGACAAAAAGGAGGAACTATTTCCAAAGCATGAATGATGATGTTTGATTATTCACAGAACATATTTTGAAACATGGTTGTCTGTTTGGTTGAATGTGAAGCATTCTTGCATGATACTTGTGACACCTACTACGATTTGGAAATCTTGTAAGCGATTATTAGAAAAGTTTTAGAAACTTTTAAGACCCTGGAACAAAACAACTCTCCATTATCAAGGAGGAGGAAAGAGCCTAGAAAGTACCAGATCAAAGGCATAGCTGGGAAGCTTGGGAAGGAAATAGCAGTGGATCTGCACTTCGTCCTCTCTTTATTCTGGAGAGAGGTAGGAGGGAATACCCCCAGATAAGAAAGAAGGTGACATTGTCATACCTCATTATAAACATGCTAATGACCAAGCTCCAAATAAACTGTATTTTTATAGGAGGAAAGTCCTTATTTTGGAATGCTTTTAGCAATAGATACCTAGTCTAAATAAGCCAGCCTCTGGCAAGTAAGCATGAGATGTACTGATTTATGGAGCATTCATCTCTGACAATGTCACATATGGATGTAACCATCTGAGTAAAATATGGAAATTTTTCATGAACAAAAAAGCTCTCTTATTTGAAATTAATGTCCCCATATACGTAGTTTAGAAACTTTGTATGTTCACCTGGGCCGGAGTGCATCCTAATGTGGCAAGAAATGAACTAGGCAGTTTCAGGAACAGTTTCAGATGTTGCTCTGCTTTTCTTGTGTTACGTAATTACATGTATCCTGGAAAATACATTGTATTTCAATGCAGTCATTAGTATAAGAGCATAGAAGACAATTCAGAAGTATCAAGCCATACTTGTGTATTTCTGCTGTATCACACAGATGTCAGCTGGCTGAAGAATGCTTTGAAAGTTGATCAGAGCTTTTTCTACATGAAAGTAATAACCGAGTTTGAGGCTCAAATATAAAATGCAAGAGTTACAAAAACAGATATGCTCAGGAAATGCAAATATAATGTAATTTATGATGGTCAGCAATGGTTTAAACAGAATCAAATTAGACATATAAATAGAATACAGCTGATTAATTGCTGTCTAATTGCTGTTTAGAAGCAGGATAATGCTATAATGGTGATCATCAGTGAGGGGAATGTGATTTTTAGTGTCAAGAGAAGGAAAATATAAGAAAAAGCACACATGTAGGAAAATGTATGAAATGCATCAAGGCCCACCATTGATGTGGGACGATTTTGTGTAGGTATACAAAGTGTAGGTAGTGCAGAATTTGCCATTGGTCAAAAGGACAGCAGATTTAAGGGCCATGTATCACTTGAGTATTGATGCATGCCTTTGACCTTTGGCAATTATAAGAAAGTGGCAGTTCTCATTTCTTGATTCTTCTCTTTTTTTTGGAAGAAGCTACTAGAAACAACTACCTTTTAAGATGTAAGCAGGTGGACACCTAATTTGCTAAGGGACACACCTGCTTCCTGGATGCTCTCCATCCTGGAGAGTATGAACCCTCATATGAGTCTTTTAGGATGGGTCTTATTTTCAAAATGCAGAGATAAGCCAAGTAAATGTGGGCACACAGACGAGGGGGCTCATTCTCAGAGATTCATGAGCCAGAGGGCCCCTTTAGAGGGCTGTTCAAATTTATCTGAGCCATTTCCTTTCTTCCTGCTCTGATACAGGCAGAAGTGAAAACTGGGCACTTCTCAGAAGGAAAGCCTGGCAGGATACAGGAATGGTGGATGCTATTAGGAGTGGTGGGAAATGTAATGTCTACTCCAGACTACAGAGCTGGGAGGGTTTCTTAGATGGAGGACTAAAAGGAAAGAGAGATAGCCTCAAGGTTAGTGATAGGGAACAGGGATGACAAAACTTGTTTTAAATACTCAAAGACAGAAAGGAGAATTTTGAATGGCAGATTAGATCTTTTAAAAATGTTAGACCTCTTCCACTTCTGGAGAGAGATATTTAATACATAATATAAAGAAGGTTGGGGTAATTACAAGAATTCACAAAAAGATCGCTTGCCTAGTTCCAATCGTATAGCATCACCCTCAATTCCATACAATGTTCTAAGCTATTTTGGGTTTTCAGAGTCCCACTTTTTGGTTCAAAAAAAAGAGAGAGACAGGAAAAGGCACTGCAAGATCCTTCCAGGAGTTCTTCACACATAGCAAAGAGGATGATCAAGGAACTGAGCTGTAGAGAACAGAATAAGACTAGCATCTTGGAATCTTAAACACCATATAGCGATTGTTGGAGGCAAGAGAGGTGGGGTGGAGCCCTGAATAGAAGTTCCCAAACATACTGACTTTTGGAATAAGAAGCTGAATCATATTCAAGCTGCAAAATAAGTCATAATAGATAGTTTTAAACAAAGTTTCCCACATAGGATTACTGAATTGACATTTTCTGAAGAATGAACTTGCCGTGTAGCATATGTAGTCCCAAGTTTCTGTTTGAGTGGAGCAGCCTGCTTGAAAGGCAAGAGAGGACGTTCTGCATTTTGACCTGTTTTTGCTGAAGGCAGGGGAAATTAGTCCCCAACAGAGCCCTGATTATCTGCATTCTGGCCTCGGTGTGGCAATGGCCTCCTAGATGTCAATGTGGCTGAGGGCTTATGAAGTTTCCTCAGGCAGTCAGGGAAATGGCCCCCAGAGGGAATTTTGTGGCTGGCTTCTTAGACGCAATTGGGCAGAATCTGAACTCATGAACTCCTTTCCCTGGCTTGTCTCCTCTTCCCAAGGAACTCAATATCACCACCATATGTGGATATCTTGGCTTAAATAGCCAGAGTTCATGGTTCTGTTTAACTCTCATTGCTGTAGAGTCCTACTGGTCTTGACTTCCACACGCATTTCACAGTGTTCCTGTCTCTCTCCTTCCACTGCCTCCACACAGGTTCCAGCTCTCCTTTCCACTTCCCCATCCGCACCAAGTATGACCCTCCTGGCCTCCCAAATTCCAGTCAGCCTTTGCTCTAAGGAATTCTCTTTAGAAACACTGGATTAGCTTTCTTCAAATATAATTTTAGTAAGACAATTCTCTATTTCTTTTCTTAAAAATCTCCCTGTTTCTTCAATGCCCCTGATTACTCTTGCAGATAAAACAGGACACCTAGCCATTTGGCAAAATTTGGATAGGACACTCTCCGGTATCAGGAGCTGGGCCTGAAGACCATTGCCAGGTTGCTTGATCAGAAGAGAGTGTTTATAGAGCTGCGAGAGGTTTATACTCCAGGGGGAAAGCCTGGTGTCTTGTTTCCATAGAAAGGTGAATATGCTCCATTATGCTGATTTCGTTTTTAATTTTATTTACTTATATTTTTAAAAAGTGCTTCCTTTAATTTTATTATTTATATTTTTAAAAAAAGTGCTTCCTTCCTTTAAGAAAACAGCTTGTAGAGGCCAGCCCGGTGGTGTAGTGGTTAAGTTCATGCGTTCCGCTCTGGCAGCCAGGGGTTCACAAGTTTGGATCCCGGGCACAGATCTACACACTGCTCATCGAGCCATGCTGTGGCAGCATCCCACACAAAAAATAGAGGAAGATTGGCACAGATGTTAGCTCAGTGATAATCTTCCTCACCAAAAAATAGGAAAAGAAAACAGCTTCTACAGATACAGAATATTATAGCTAATTTACCTTATGTGCTTCCTGGGAGTACTATTGGGACTTTTGGCCAATAGGAATACAATTCTGACTAATAAAAATCTCTTTACAGATAGGGATCAGATGTTTGAAAAAGCCTCCAAATTTGTATGCCCATGCCTGCACATATTAATTGAATTGTTTTCATTAATTATGTGTCATCAAAAATATGTGAGCTTAGATGAAAGTGTATTTTACAGAATAACATGAAACATCAAGGGACATCCATTCTGTCCTTCTTCAGACGTATCTGTGCCACTGCCAGAAGCAAATTTAAGTCAGTTTAACAGAGGCCAGTCATGGCAAAGGATGCTCTTAAAACTTCAAAGAGCTGATCACATGTCATATTAAGATCAAACTCTGCCTCTGGGAACCTAGAGTGTTTTCTGTCTGCTGCCTTTGACAAGTCCAAGTTTAAGGCGGATTTAATTAACATGACATAAAAAGAGAAGGATATTTGGGCTGTTGATTTTTCTCCAACAATTCTCTCCTCACACGAATCCTATTCAGAGACTTGCTTCCACTATATCCCAAATAGCAAATCTTCAGTTCATGAAGTAAAGCAAGGATTGAAAACGTCTGATTATTGTGGAAATACGACATTGATTATACTGCTTTCAAAGCAGAGGAAAATCTAACAGACATTCAACATAATGAGGGCACGCTGCATGCTCTGTTCAGATTAGTTTTTTAAATTTGATCTAAATAAATCTTGCCCTTGTGTAAAGATCACTTATTTGGCATCAACTACTATTTATTGAGCATCAGTTATGTGTGCCAAGGGCTTACACAAACATTTTTGTATGTAAACCTCATGCCAACCCTAAGACTTCTGAGTCCAAGAAGTTGTATCACCGGCCTAAGATCACACAGCAAGGAGAGAAACCTGGAATTTAACTCATGTCTTTGGATTCCAAGTCCAAGTTTGTAACATGACATCCACTGCCTCCTTAGAGATGACAAAGTCTGATTTATTGTAAGGATATTATAAATACTTTTCACTTAGTAATTAACAGATATAAAAGAATAACATTTATAATCATTTAGCTCACTTTATGGAAAATCCCTATGATTCAGTTTAACAATGTATTAATGTTAATAATGCATCAAACAATGTGGTTGTATTTGTCTTATAAGAAGGACTGGTCCATCAGGCAATGTCCCTGTGAGATACAATTCAAGAGATACCACGAAGGGCTCCAGTGTCAACTCTCCACCAGCAACTCTTTCTTTCTCATTTTTTTCCCAGCAGTATTTTGAAATTCCATCATTTGAAATGTATTACTTTGGAGAATCACATTGCATACATTAAAACTTCTCCCAGGTTTCGTGCTCGTTAAATCAGGGTGACAGAGAGTTTACATTCCAACTTGGACGGAACAATAGTGTCTGCTTGGAACTTCATGATGAGCATAATTCTGAGGTCATGTTCAGATTTCATAGACTCAAAGATCAATGTCAGTTAGCAGGGGAGGGTGGGCCATAGTACCAGTTCTCCAGCAGAGGTAGTTAAAGAAAAACAGATTTTATTTGTCACAACTACATTAAGCTATGCAATCACTAACACCTCACTGTGAATTTGTCTGATAACTTTCCTCACACTTAGAAAAAGGAGAGAAAGGAGAGAAAGGATAATTCTGAAGCTAGAGCTAAGCTAACCATATAACTTATTGTGCATACCAGAGCACTTTTGACAGCAAAAGAGGGTCTATTAACAAAACTCCAAGACAACATGTGTAAACTGTCACTGAGTGGCACGGTCATCTCAGCTCTAGGCAAAGGCAGTCCCTCACTAACGAACATATATATTGAGTTCCTCCTTCAAATAAGTCTACCAAAGTCTTTTTCCTGATGCTAAGGCTTTTGCACAGCTGTGGACTCCAGGGGCCATATTTCCTCAACAGCAAAGAGGAACCAAAGCAATTGCATCTGGGTAGGATTCTGGAAAACCTTAGAGATTCACTACGAAGCACGTGAAGGAAATGAAGTCAATTTGTAATTTTTCAGAGGCTGCTTATCCAACAAATGCATTATCTTTTGGAGCCTTGTTTTATTTCTTCCACCAGTTAATTTAGCAATGTGTCAGTTCTGACAAGAAGGTTTGATGGGGAAGAAGATGAAGCTATTACATGAAATGAGTTTGGGGAATTACCGATAGATTTCAATTATTCATGTTGCTGTTATTGAAGGTTGATTGACTCTGAAGAGCGGTGAGGCAGTGGGACAGCCTTGCTATTTCTAGGATAGAGCTGTCTTTGCTTCTTTTGTACAGAACGTATATTGTACGTTCATTTATGGGCATATAGATCCTCACTTCTCCTATCTGTGATTAACAATATTTTTTTAAAAGAATTGATGAATAATCACTTACATCAGCTCGCAGTAATATATGATGATAAAGTCAAGTCATGCATCATTCGGTATTCAATGTCTTTTTATTGAGGGCCTATGTTCTAGATACAAAGAAAAGAACATTGGCAAGCTACCCTTTTGAAGGGAAGGAAAACAACCACAAATTATCTGTGACATGTGGCATATATAGCTACTAAACTGTCTTTAAATGCAATTATTATGTAAGCTTAAGAGACTGAAATGAAATGAATGCACTATGAATATTGGAAAAATATTAGCAGTACACAAAGGTGTTGACTTCTCCTGCATTAATTTGTAGCAGCCTTTTCTAAATTTGGTTGGATATTCTCTTCACTCATTCAAATCTTTTTTTTTTTTTTTAATATTTTCTTTTCTTTTTCTTTTTTTCTGGAAGATTGGCACTGAGCTAATATCTGTTGTCAATCTGCCTTTTTTTTTCTTCTCCCCAAAGCCCCAGTACATAGTTGTATATACTTGTTGTAGGTCATTCTAGTTCCTCTGTGTTGGTTGCTGCCACAACATGGCTTGATGAGCGGTGCGTATATCCGCATCCAGGATCCGGACCTGCGAAACCCCGGGCCGCCAAAGCAGAGCACGCAAACTTAACCACTCAGCCATAGGGCTGTCTCCACTCCTTCAAATCTTGATCATATTTCAAAGTCCAAATTGAGATCCACTTCTCTTTCTGAAGGTTGTTGCCTATTGCAGGTCCAGAGTCTCTCTCTTCTTAACTATTAACGCCCGTAATACTTAATTTTTACCTAATTTATACTACCTTGAAATATTAAGATATCATTATCTTATATAATTATTTAACTTATGAATGATTGTCTGACTTTTAACATGAGAAACCAGTATTACCTCCCAAACTAGTTTGAAAATTCTTCAAGAGTGGGGGCCATTTATCCTTTTATTTAACCATTTATCCTTGTATCTCTCTCCAAGATCTAACAGAATTTTGAATGTATCTAGGTTGGACAATATAACATTGCCTACATTACATAATTTTTGATCTGTAAAAAAGGCAGTTTCATATGGCTCAGCCTACTAATAGTTGTTCTAAAAATAATTGTGGAATGAGTGGGATTATATTTAAACTTTAAATATCTATGTATGTATATATAGATATATGTGTATAAATAGATATAGATAGATAGATAGATAAATAGATAAATGAAGTCACTTAGAATAGATGATTGAGTTTTAGCTTTAGTATTTTGGGTAGACATCCAGTCCCAAACAGCTCTGTTAGTTCAGTAGCTTCCAGACAGGATTTTTAAAGAAATGAACATGCCCACCTCTTTTGCAGGGAAATAACTGTGGCTGAGATAACAGAACATAAAGTACTAACTCTCTCAGCATGATAATGCCAACACCGAATTATTTTTTGGCACTGTATACTTGTTGATAAAATTATTCTTTAGAATAATATTCGTGATGAGCAATCTTTCTTTTGAGTGCTTACGATATGCCAGGCACTGTTCTAAACATTTCACATCTATTAACTCAAGGAATCCTCACCTCAACCGTGTGAAATAGGTAATATTATCACCTTCTTTTTTCAGATGAGCAAACTGAGACATTGAAGAGGTAAAGTAATTTTTTTGAGACCACACAGCTCGTAGCGATGGAACTGGCTGTCAAATTCAGGCAGTCTGGCTTCAATCCTTCTTGTAAATACCACATGGGATCTAATCATTATGAATAGAATTATCTAAAAATTAGAATAAATTATCCTTGTGAAATGGATAGCATCTGTTGAAGACTTTATAATTTGGAGTTACAGAGTTGCGTAGAGCATGTCTCGAGCCTGCAGACCTGCAGTTTTAGCTCTTTTATGAGTAACTCAAAATCAATTTGGATTATAATGCCTCAGTTTCCTGCACTACAAACTGGAATTTATAGCACTGACTTCTCTGTAAGAATTTTATAAGAGGAGGAAGAATAATAGATTATGTACCACTTGATAATAAGAGCCCTTAGTTAGACACGTGTATCTTCATGTATTTATGAATGTATGTATCAAATACTTTTGTAAAATTATGTTTAATGTTACTTTTCTAAAAATCAATATATGTTCTTTAATACAAATATTTGTCAATTTCTTTGGTACTTAAAAACTATACAGAAATCACACAAACAGAGAACAAATAAGGCTGCTTAACTGGACACAGTAATCAATAGATCAATATATATGCACATGTACATATACATGTTATATATATATATACACATATACAATATGTTTAGTAACAGAATTTGTCTTAATTTATATCTATAAGCATTTTTTATAATTGTCTTTTTTTAACAATAAGTGAAATAATCCAGTATAATTTCCTTTAAGTTTGGATGAGAAGAAACACGTTTTCCTCTGGAATTCAGCAAGAAATAGTAACAAAAGCATTAGGTGGAGAATTGGGTATTTTGCTTTAAGTTTCTGGGTCTTAAGCTGGATTGGCTGGAAAAATGAAGTCGTTAAATTAGATGATTTTATATTGTTCAAATGACAACTTTCTGCAAGTGTCTGAAGGTAAGATTTGTTTATCGGTTCTAAAGTCTATACTCTAGGAAATGCGCTTCTGTTCTTCCCAATAAATAAGCCAAACATATTTATCTCTTTAAGAAAATATCAAAATGAGAACAGCCATGAATTTTTCTTCAGTACAGACTTAGGAGCTTAATATAATAAGGTGAGACATTCAAAACATGAATATTTTTCTGAAGGGAGATCCAGGCAGCTGTTACCCACGGCTAATTTTAGGAAGAGGTACTGAGAAGAGGTTGGACTTGAGATGGAATGGCACCAGATGCTTATAATTTTCAAGTCGTACCTTTCTCAACTGCTTGAGTTTTCCGATCATTTCCATGAATTACATTAAAAAAATTTTTTTTTTGGTGAGGAAGATTGGCCCTGAGCTAACATCTGTTGCCAATCTTCCTCTTTTTGCTTGAGCAAGATTGTCACTGAGCTACATCTGTGCCAGTCTTCCTCTATTTTGTATGTGGGATGCCACCACAGCATGGCTTGAGGAGCAGTGCTAGGTCCACACCTGGGATCCAGGCCTGCGGACCCCAGGCCCAAAACAGAGCATGCGAACTTAACCACTAAGCCACCAGGCGGCCCCCATGAACTCCAGTTTTTAATGTCATCATGGGTTAGCTGGGCAAGCAAATTGTGGACTATTCTGCTGCTTGTTTTTGTTGTTGTTTCTGCTTTAGAAAAAGTGCTTGAAAAGCTAAACTAAACTAGCATTTGGGCCAACGGGTGAGAAGAGAGTGGTGTGGGGCAAGGTTACCTTCTTACAAGCTGTGATGGAGCCACCCAGGCTGCTTCCGGAGCCGCCGCTGGCACTGCCCTGCTGCGGTGCTGAAACCTCACACATCAGTGGTGACTCCAAGTTGCTGTGTGTGCCGCAAAACACAAAAGAGAACACATTCCAGTGAGTCATCTCCATATTCATGAAGGAAGAAGCACAATGCGCTTTATCAAAAATCATCTTTTCAGATTGCACTGAATGCAACAAATCCTCCTGCTGACATTGACATTTCTTTGTTGGCTTCGTTTTTGTAATTGGTGGAACCGCTGTGAACTATTCTATTGTGAATATAAAACCGCAACCCAACGACTTCCAAAGTGCTTAGATGGACACAATCCATCCGCCTGACTTTGAGCTCTGTTAACATCTTTCCTTAAGCAAGCAGTTTTAAAAACCCAATAATGCTACTTGATGGCCACTCTTTAATTTTGCTTGGCCAAAACCAACACATAAAAAAATACTCATCCTATTTTTTTTTAAATGAGGGAAAAACATCATTTTAATCAGGAGGCAAGATGGTACCATGAAAAGATCGTGGGCTTTAGAAAATGCAGGTCATCTCTTATCATCTCTGTTGCTGGGGGCAGTATCTCATTTCTCTGCTTCCAAAATTCTAGACTGATATTCCTTCCCCCCATCTCTGTCAAATCTTGGTGGGCTTGAATATACGCAGGGCTGTATAAATATTTTAAAAGATTTAAAATTATTTCTACATGCTCAAGACATGATAAAAATTGAAATTATTATCAAACCTGCTTTTCATGATATGACTGGAGATTTTAAATTGAGCCTAATTTGAAAACAAAAAACCCTCTGAATCTGAAGGATTTCTAACTATTTCTCTTCTGAAAATGTGAAAATTTGGAATTTAAAAACTGTACTTCTCTCTTAAGGTTAGACTTTATTTTCGTTGTTGTTGATCCTGTAGAACACGTATAATTCATTAAAATACATTTTTGGGAGTACAACCTAATGATTCTTTATGTAATTATCAACCCAACGTATAGAATTTTTCTCTTAAATGAAGCGCTAAATAGAAGATCAGTTAAATAAACAATGTATTACTAATTAATATATAACCCTCATATTTTAAGTTCTAAATTAATCAATTTTCACTAGGTTGCAATTAGCCATAAGTCAAAAGTGCATGAATGTAGTCTATTAACATTTCCATTATTAATTACTGTGAATGATAGTTTTTTAAGTGACTGGTAATGGTGCTGTGTAACAGATCATAGATTTGGGTAAAACATGCAAAGAATAATTCAAGTAATTATTTTGTTTTAAATTTTCATATATTATTTTCTGAGTATTTGCCACCTTGAAGACTAGAATGAGCCAAATTTAAATGAAAGGATAACACTCATGTTATCTTTCTTTAACTGGGGAAAGGTAATGGAAGAAAGGAAAGAAAGAAAGCAGGAGGGGAGGGAGGGAGGGAGGAAGAAGGTACTTGGCTCCAGATTGTGGCTGTAGCTCCCTGGCTACTCTACTGTCTACCTTTTCTGAGTCAATCTCTTCATTTATAAAGGAATGTTCGGAGTAAGGTCTGAGGTCCTTCCTACCTCTAGAAGTCACTTAAAAATATCATGGAAAGCCTGAGTTTTAAGCCATATTATTACTGGTTTCCCACAATATGGGGCCCATAACTTTTTACGCTGCCATTTACATGTGACTCTAACGCAAATTCAACTGCTGATGTTTCCTGACTCCTTTCTTGGCCATAGGACAGTTTGGCTTTTACCCAAAGGCCAAACAGGTATCATTGTGAGATTCCAGCTCATTTACATGGGGAAGATAAGACCATACATCAAGCTAACTTTGGCCCATGAATCAAGGAAATCATGTATATTCTTCTAGGAGCTACTAAGGCTCTGTGTGCAGTATACAGCTACATATACCGTTGCTACTGTGTGCCTTAGGCAGCTCTGGTGAGCTAGTGGATCACTTCCATCCAGGCCACCTCAGGACTTAGGTTCAGTGTTAGGACATCTTTCATGTCTCTTTACGGAGTCAGCGATCCTGAGAGCGGGAAGTAGGCAGGCTGAGAAGTAAGATTGAGACAGACCTGACATAAAACAGAAACAGAGCTTCAACAATCTCTGATCACTCTAGAGGACCATCAAGTCTAACTTGGGGAGAGTTGGTGAGATCCAAAATCAGGGAGCAAGGGGATCATAGAAAAAAGTAAAAGATCACCCATGGAAATTCCTTGTTTTCCCATACAGCACATTGTATATGACTGCAAGTAGACAAGATGCCATAGTAATTTCCGTGCGCAGAGAAACTTAAGAACTGCTGAGCCAGTCTAGTGGAAGAAACAAGTCTACCCACGTATATCTCGGTATGAAAACCCTTCTGCCTTTAAGATGATTGTGAGATCCTAGTTGGAAATAAAGATGAGGAAGGGAATTTAAAAGTGTTGCTTGCCTGCAGGGCTCACTCCATTGTTCTGAGGCTAAGCCTTATAGCATTAATTAAAAAAGAATTTTAAATAAAATGTATAAATATATTTTTATTGTTGTGAGTACTAAATGAGGTAGTAGAGTGAAATAGTGGGACTAAAATCAGCGCATTACTCCATAGCAAGTGTGATGCAACCCCACTGCACCAATATCCAAAGGGAATGCATCTTCTAGTCTCCAGAAACACATTATAAATCAACTTAATGATGCCCAATAACCAAAACCATGTGTAGAGAGGCTTATCTTTTGAACCACGTGACACGGGTGTGAATTTCCAGTAGGTGACATTACAACGCAGCCCAGTCTGTCCCCATGCCTTTGCGATGAAGATTGAATTTTCAGAGTATTTGCAAAGATGCTGTCCTTGGTTCTAGAGAAGCAGAACATTGGATGCTGTGGATCAGGAAGAGATGGCAGCGACATGAAACTCATGCATTTATTAAAATGAGTTCAAATTGACATAGAAAGAACTGCTGTCAAGCTACAGTATAGCCTTAAAACTTGCTTCTAACGGGTAAGGCTGCAAGTTCTTCCCTGGGACATTTCCTTTGATTTTGACAAGTGTTGACAATATTTATTAAGCACATCCTTTCAGACTGGTTTCATGCTGAAATTGCTAAATGTGTTTCAATGAGGAGGTGATCAAGGTAAGAAAAAAGGTGCAAAAGCAGAATTAGAAATACTGACTTTAAAAACATTATGGGAAGAGAAGCAGGCTCCCTTATAAAAGAAAAAGTCATATATGAATGAGGTACTGAGCTGCCTCCATCCTGCAATCACTAATGATTCATGTGGTATGAATAAGTAAGTCACCATTGGTAGTGAAAATGGCTTAAGGAATATTCAGCTATTTCCCGAGAGACAGAAATGTTCAATGCCTGGAAATCAGATTGTCTACTCAAAGTTTGGTCTGTTAACCAGAAGCATGGATATCACCTGGGAGCTTGTTAGATACCTAGGAGCTCCGATCCCTCCCTAGAACTACTGAATCAGAATCTGCATTTTGACATTAAACTGAGGCGATTCATATTCCCATTAAAGTTTGAGAAGCACTTATCTGACATACTAAATTAAATACAGGTTCTCATTTGCCCTTGTGCTTTTGCTCATCACGTTACTTCTTTTAGGAACACCCTTCCCAGTCCCCCTGCTTCCTCCTGGATAATTCCTACTCTATCCTTTGGGTCTCCAATTATAAATCACCTCTTGCCCTGGCCTCCTCCCTTCTCTTTGCCAAGAAGGCCACTACTCCTCTCCAATGTGCCTCCAATGCCCCATGCACACACAAATGCACTCACCTCTCATCTCTCCCTCACTCCCATGTTCCCATCCTCACTGCAACCCAGGAATTGAGATAGATGCTCTTCTTGTGTGTTCCAACAACACACTGAACCATGTTCTGTTACAGCACTTGTCAAAATGGTGTGCAATTTGGTAACATTTGTCTGCCCCTTTAGGTTGTAAGAACTGAAAGAGCAGGGACCCTTTAGGACACAGGGCAGGGCCAGGAAGGGATGGATGCTCGTTTAGTATCTACTAATGTTGTTTGTTCTTATCTTTCTGAGCATCCTGCTTGACCTCAAAAGATTATGCAGCAAAAAGTGTTTAAATTCAATGCTCAATTTTTTGCAGTGATTACAGATGGTAAGATAAGCCACATCTGATGAGATTATTTAAAGAATTTCCCAGAAGAGTTCTAATGAAAAGGGATCCTATTGCAATTGTTAGAAAGTCAAGTAAACACAGTGTAAAGTTAAATAACTTTAACAGATTCTAAAAGATAAGATTTTCTCTTAACTTCTCCCCACTTAAAGAAGGCTTTCAGTAAAATGTAGTAATTACCATTGGTTTGATTGTCTCCGTGCTATTAAGGATATCTACTCTGGAGCTTTGTACTAAATCTTTTAATCTCAACACTGGAAAAAAATAGTAAGCACCCACATCTATCACAAGAGATCTTGAATAAGGAATTGAGTTGCTTCCCTAAAATCAATTTAATGACATACCACAGGCAAGAACTTAGAAGACTTTAAAATACACCTTCACAGGGTTCAAAATGAAAGTTTGAAAAGTGAATGTTCTTAGTTTACTCTCAGCCAAAAGATTAACTTGTTACATGAAGCTCAGGGGTTTAGGTGAGGCTTTCAAAAACAGATTTGCTTTTGGAACCATAAAAGAGCCCAAATAGCCAAAGCAATCTTGAGGAGGAGCAAAGCCGGAGGCATCATGCTCCCTGATCTCAAACTATAGTACAAAGCTATGGTAATTGAACAGTGTGGTATTGGTATAAAAACAGACACATAGATTGATGGAACTGAATAGAGATCCCAGAAGTAAACCTGCTCATATATGGTCAATTAATTTACAAAGAGGGAGCCAAGAATATACAACAGGAAAGGACAGTCTCTTCTATAAATGGTGTTGGGATAATTGGACAGCCACACGCAAAAGAATGAAACTGAACCTCTATCTTATACCATACACAAAAATTAACTCAGAATGGATTAAAGACTTGAATGTAAGACCTGAAACCATAAAACTTCTAGAAGAAAACATAGGTGGTAAGCTCCTTGACCCAGGTCTTGACAATTATTTTTTGAATCTGACATCAAAAGCAAAAATAAACAAGTGGGACTACATTAGACTGAAAAGCTTCTGTACAGCAAAGGAAATCATCAACAAAATGAAAAGGCAACCTATAGTATGCAAGAAAATATTTTCAAATCATATATCTGAGGAGGGGCTAATATCCAAAATATGTAAAGAACTCATACAACTCAATAGCAAAAAACCCAAACAATCTGAATAAAAAATAAGCAGAAAATCTGAGTACACAGATGGCCAACAGGTACATACAAAGATACTCCACATCATTAATCATCAGGGAAATGCAAATCAAAACCACAATGTGATATAACTTCACACCTGTCAGAATAAGTATTGTTAAAAAGACAACAAATAACAAGTGTTGTCGAGGATGCGGAGAAAAGGGAACCCTTGTGCACTGTTGGCGAGAATGTAAATTGGTGCAGCCACTATGGAAAACAATGTGGAGCTTCCTCAAAAAGAATGAAAAATAGAACTAACATATGATCCAGCAATTCCACTTCTAGGTATTTATCCAAAGAAAATGAAAACACTAATTTGGAAAGAAATATGCACCTCACATGTTCATTGCAGCATTGTTTACAATAGCCAAGACATGGAAACAACCAAAGTGTCGATGGATGGATGAATAGATAAAGAAATTGTGGTTTATGTATACAATGGAATGTTTAATATGAATGGAGGAACAGAATAGTGAATTCCAGACTTTTTGATCTCCTGGACCAGTAAAATAACACTAACAACAACAATATTATAAAGTGGAAACCTTTGCTTTCCCAAATAAGGACGTTTAAAAAAAACCCCTTATTACATCTGCTCTCATGATCGAAGAAAGGACATTGCAATAATGTAATAAACTATGATATATTATCTAAGGATGAAGGATATTTACTTTTGAGAAAAGGTAATTGACAAACTTCACTATCATTTTTGTCCTGAGATCAGTGAAAACGTTGTTGTAAATCCAACTCTGTGCACTTTTTGTGAGGTATTATTAAATGACAATGAAGAGAATATAAACAGGTCATTCATGATTAATCATCAAACAAGTGGCTCATTCTTAGCAGAAAGAATGGCCTCGAATTAGCTATACTCTAATTCAATTTTGGTTGTTTTAAGAAAAGACACACAAAAAGACATGATTATAGCATTGTTACTTCATTTGGGAGGAAATTTGTACACACCAATGGCTGCTAATTTCCCTATTTTCAGGACTAGTTGCACTGAAATCTTTTATCCTGAAAAAGTATATTGAATACTGTTCAACGAAGACTTTTTCATTCATTCAGATTTGATAGATTTTCAAATCTATCAGATATGTCCAGTGAAACAAACCTCTTCATAACCAGATGTTATGCAAAATAACTAGATTACGATAGAAAAGGCAAACAGTAAATTTCTTAATATAGGAAAAGGGTCGTACTGTAGAATAGTGTTATTGGGGATTGTATATACATAGGTGATAAAGTAAAAATTTTTGAACAATCTTCTGTGTCAGATGCTGTGCTTTGCAAATCATATGTTATCTTTAAGTAAATAGATAACAGCAAATAATGTCCTCATGAATGTAACAACTGTTGTAGGGTTTATTAGCTTTGGACCTTAAAAAGCTATTTCACAGTCTCAGGCTTCACCAAGACACCAAGAAATAATTTTGAAACTATAATCCCTTGTTCAGAAAGGAGGATTGAGCAAGAGAGCATGATAGCTTAGCTTTTTTCTTTTTCCTTTTGTTAATGAGAGCTATGGAGAAATTTTTGAAAACATATGCCCTACCAATGGTGTGTGCAAAAATATTATTTTAATGTCAGGCAAAAAGTACATACATCTGTTGCTAAGTTAGTGTTGCATGAATATGTATTTATTCAGGAAGGCCATTAGATGCTTACTGTTGAAATATTTAACCCTAAGTTCTTTATCTCTAAAAAAGTTCCAGGTGTATATTTGTTTGGATGGTCAAAATACATTGTGAATGTCACTGCATTTTGCTGCATCCAGACTTTAGTTCAGAAACATTCAGAATATAAGTTACAGTAACCACCTCAGCTCCCACCTGTTTCTGTTCTTCCACCAAACCACCTAGGCGAATGCCTCCCTCTGTTACACAGTCTTCTTTCTGTATATTACCTCTAAAGAGATTACCATCATTTAATGCATAGTGGTGCTTAGGGTTCTATGAAGCATTTTACATTGACATTTAATTACCTTCCTTTTATAGATGAGAAATCAAGGATTAGAGGTTAGTATCCCTGATAAATAACTGATCTGAGATTTGACCTGCTTCTCTTCATGCTATATTTTCTTTTCTACTGTGACCACGAATATTCCTTCTAATCCTTTGTTGGTATGACCATGACATCTAAGTGAGCTCTAATGTAGCCAAACCCCAGTGTTTTGGCCTTTGGGAACCCTAGGCTCAAGTTTTACTCTATCAGTTACAAGCTGGATGGAAATGGACACATTACTCAAACCTGTCTAAACCTTAGTTTCCTCCTGTGTAAAATGCAGATGGTAATAGAAGCTTTGTCATGGAACTGTTCTGCTGGTTAAACGGGGTTATTCTTGTAAAGCAGGAGCATAGTGCTGGCATAGGGGAAGAATTCAATATTAAGTTGAGAAATGATACCACGTTAAGCCCTGAAAATGTATTTATTCTTAAGAGTCGGCTTATTAGGTTTTCAGGACATTTTGATATTAAATTAAACATAATATATGCAGACCTTTTGAATAAATGCATAAACACTTGCTATAGTGACATTTCTCTTTTCTGTTCTCAGGCCTGGGTTTCTAAAATATATACAGTAAAGATTTCCATACTTAGGCTGACTCTTGACTATTATCATGAGGTTATAAAATGAGGAATAATTAAGACTTTTTTTAAATCCAAGAAAACATAGACTTCATTCAATTAGTCTAAAACTGTACAAAGGTTCAGCCTGTTCTGGCACACAGTTTTATATCTATATCTTTGACAAAATATCTACATAATTGAAGCAAAGCCTGGAAGCTTCCAGAAGACTAATTTGACATTGGTGAAAATCTGAATTGAAAGTGTTTCTAGAGGAAAGTAGTTGTATTGCTAAAATGCTACGTTAATGGGAAAAAGTTTACGAAAATCACTTTAATACATGTACAAGAATGACTTTTCTAAGGTGTTCTATATATTTTTCCTCTGTGTTTCTGTTTGCCTTCTTAATTTTCTTGGACAACCATTTCTTCCAGAGATGCTGAGAGTTAGGCTTCCAAGGATTCCCTGCTTCAGTTATCAGAAACATCACATCATGTAACCAACTTAAAGAACTGGACAGGTGGGAGCCTGACTTAAACCATGCCTGTTGGCCATTTACATTTAAATTCAAATAAACTCTGTGAAAATGGTGTAATGACATGAAGGGGAGTAAAAGAGGAAAGATGAGAAAATGTAAGTGTGTGTGAAGAATATAAACATGTCTCATTTTGATGTGTCTAATGATTGTCGTGTAGTTGTTAAGAAATCTTTGTTGATAAATAAGTAAATGAATTTTGTTGCATTCTCAAATTAGGAAAGTTGGTATATCATTCTATTGATTAAAATAATGTGTGATATTTTACATGTCACTTCTGGGGGTGCAAATGTATATGTCTTTTATGAAAAATAACCTGGACATGCTTTTTAAGACTTATTCAGGCATGCCTTTCGGTCAGTAATGCCCTTTATAAGAATTGCTTCTAGAGAACAGACAGCAAGGTAAAGTACGTACTGAGATATTCAACACAATATTATTAATAGAAAAAATGGAAAATAAATAATATATTCATCACTAGGTACATTAATGTAGTTAGTATGCAGGCAGCAAGATGATGCCCCCTTCTCCCCCCAAAAAATGACATGGGAAAATGTCCCCCTGTTAAATGAACACAGTTGAATACAAAATGTTTTACTGTATGCTACTGACATAGGTGGCATCCTTTTAAAATACAAGATTGATCAGATCTTTTCTAGGCTTAAAACCTTGCAGTAGCTCTGTATTTTGCTTCGAGGAAAATTGTAAGTCGTTGCCATGGACTGCAAGGCCCTTCCTGCCTGGAATCCCTGTTACCTATGGGACCTCGTCTCCTCCGACACTCTCCCTTGCTCCCTCCACTCCAGCTGCACTTGCCTTCTGGCTCTTTCTAGAACAGCACAGGCACACTGCTGACTTAGGGCCTTCCCCAGCTGTTCCCTCTGCTTGGCACGTTCTTTGAGAGACCTGCTTACCTCACTTCATCCCTTCCTTCAGATCTTTCTCAAATGCCCCTTCTCAATGCAGCGACCCCTGTCAACCCTTTTTACTACTGCCACCCAGGCCTCCTCGTCCCTGGCTTCCCAGTCTCTCCTCTCCTGCTCTATTTTTTTCAGTGTCGCTATTATCTTCTAACATTCCATAGAATGTATTTATTTACTATGTTTATTATTTATTACATTTCTCTCCTCCTTGTACCATTCTCCCCCCGCAGGTTTTAAACCCCATAAATGTAGGAGTCTTTCCTGGTCTTTCACGATACATTCCCAACTCAGAATAATGCCCGCCATATAGTAGGAGCTCAGTAAATGTTTATTGAATCAATGAATTAATTAAAACATAAATATATACATATTTTCTACACATGTGCATAGAAATGTATGAAACTGTTAGCAGCAGCTATCTTTGGGTAATGGGGTTACTTGTGACATTGTCTTTCTTTTTAAAAGCTTTTTTTTATTTTTAATCATTTTTTTTTTTTTTTTTTTTGAGGAAGATCAGCCCGGAGCTAACATCTGCTGCCAATCCTCCTCTTTTTGCTGAGGAAGACTGGCCCTGAGCTAACACCTGTGCCCATCTTCCTCTACTTTATACAAGGGACGAGTGCCACAGCATGGCTTGCCAAGCGGTGCCATGGCCGCACCCGGGATCCCAAC
This sequence comes from Equus przewalskii, assembly GCF_037783145.1. Taxonomy (NCBI): domain Eukaryota; kingdom Metazoa; phylum Chordata; class Mammalia; order Perissodactyla; family Equidae; genus Equus; species Equus przewalskii. Next base: position 16,062,052 of record NC_091835.1, read on the forward strand.
CGGCGAAACCTGGGCTGTGGGAGTGGAACATGCGAACTTAACCGCTGCGCCACTGGGCTGGCCTGACAGTTTCTTTCTTGTTCCTTTCCATATTTTCTAAGTTTTCCACACTGAGCACGTATTTTTTTGTGACTCAGAAAAGATCTTTATTTAAAAATGTGTGATCTGTGTTGGAAATCTAGTGCTTGTGAAAAGATTTGTAAATGCAAGATTCTGTCTTATAATGACAGTCATAAGGAATTTCTCTGATTATTAAATAACTTTATCCTTCAAAATCAAATGAAATTTGCCATCCTAACTAGGTCACCCCTTTAGTGATGAGTTCATGGGTCCCACCAAAGGTAACAGACAATCCGCCCGCTACAATAAAACTGATGTGATGGGTAAAAGTGATAAAACCAACAAAATCAGCCAAGGTTGTCTTAAACCGCGTAACTTCCCACGGCAAAGCTTTACTCCGGCCAGAGAAGTATCCTTCATCACAGAGAACTGTCCGTGAGCCTACATCTTGCTTCCCTTATATCTCTGGAGGACGAGGCTGTCGAATTATTTCATAGCTGCCTTTGTGGATAACTGGCAAAATGAAATTGAACTTGGACGGTCCTACGGAGTGCTTTACTAATTCTGGATAGTCAGATTTGACTTAGATCAAGAGCAGAAGCTCGTGGAACCTGCTGGATGGAGCTACTGGCACAGTTTAAGACAACATCAACACATCATAAAGACAGACCCGTTTGAAAGGAGCAGCTGCTGCTCTCCTGATGGGTAAGGATGACCAATGCTGATGGCTTCATTTTTCCTAAACTACTTAAGGGTCTCAAGAATTTTATTGAGCTCTTTCTTTATTGGGTGTATTAGGTTATTTTTTAAGTATCCAAACCCTGTAGGGAGCTTTTTAAGAAGAACTGCAGCAATACTCAGTGTGTTGGAATGAAGTTGAAAAGTATTCCTTCAAAAAGGGCAGAGGGGATAACCTTGACCAGGTTGTTCCTCTCTCAGACATTTTGGCAAGCATATTAGAATTTAATGACTTCCTCTTCTAAGTGTACCTGGAGTTTGTATTATTACAATTATAGATTATTTCCACATAGTTCAATTAAATTAATTTCCTAGTCATGAATGCATTTTCATTTTATGACCTTAAAAAGTGCAGCTTGTTAAATGTCAAAAACTTAGAAATAGAAATAGAATAAATTTAAAATGAGATGCTTTTACATCAAAAACATTTAGCAATGAGAGTACAAACAGAACTCACAAGCTGGGAACCATATTGACCTGCAGAGTATTACAATATTTTAAGTTAGTTGTCATCACTGAAAAACTGAAAGAATGCACCGTCTAAGTTTTTGTCTTCTCTTGAAACATTGGTAAATCAGGCTACACTTCGAGTAGCTAGTGAACTTGGGACCCTTTTAAATTTAGCAGGCGCTCTGAGCCTGTTGTACTAATTTTCATTACAAGTATTGGCCTGAAAAATATTTGATTATGCAACCTCTAGAAAACAAATGCCCCTGATATATTTTTCGCCTCCAATTTTCTTCCCTCAGATTTTTAGAATAGCATAACTATGCCATGAATTACATTTAATCTTAGATTTATTTATTTTTTTAATTTGCTTTGCATTTTGAAATAAAGCACTTCAATACATAATTTTATTAGGGTTTGGGGAGATGTTTGCTGCTGTCACAGCAGAAGGTCTCATAAGCTATCCAGCAAGCTACTTACAAAACTAGCAAAGAATTGGACTTACTTTCCTTTTGGAGACAATATTGGTAGAAATCACAAGCCAGTAAATATATCTTTACCTATTTAAGATTATCAATGTTAAGATGTATCAATTCCCATTTTAAGTCACATTTGTATTTTATATCGAATGAAGAGGGTTTTTACAGTCTGGCTGGGGTTGAATTAAAATTGCCAAATTTTATTTCCAAATTTGTTTTTTAGTTCTTGAGGTGAAAAACAACATCTGATTCATTATTGAACTCCACAAAATACTTAGTCAAATGCCTGCCAATTAGCCAGAGCTCAGTATATGTGGTAGGGTCAATAAATGGCACGACTTAAACGATCGTAGTGATTTATCTTTAATTGTCACCATATAGTAAAGATGATCTTTTAATTCTAACTCCATGCTTTTGTCTGTGACAGTCTACAACCCTATATAAACCATAAGTGGAACTTGCATGTTTTTTTATTAAGACAAAACGCTTGTAAATTATAACCGCAATATTTGAAACCAATAGAATGAACATCCACACATTAAACAAATATGCAATATGAAAAGACTAGAAATTAATATGAATGTCAAAATTTAAAAATTTCTTATGCCATATGATGTGAAAATATTACTATGTGCCGGCAGTCAGAAGACTTGAATTTGGATCCCAACTGTCACTTTTACTAGTTGACCTTGGGAAAGTTACTTAATCTCCTTGAGCTTCAGTTTCTTCATCTGTTAAATGGGACCAATGCTATTTGCTTTACGAGCTTTGTTGTTATTGAAGGGAGAGAATCCCAGTCAATAATAGTGGATACACTTTATTGAGCACCCAACCTACTCCAGTCATTGTCACAGGACTGTCACATTTGTCACTTCAAATCTTCATAGCATCAGAATAGGGGAGAAGCTACTAACCTATTATATTCCTAAGGAGATTGAGACCCAAAGGTTTGGAATTTGTTACACAGGTGATTAAGTGGCTTAATATGGGATCCAAACCTAGGTGAACCTGACCCCAGTCTGTGCTCTTTCTTAGATCCCCTACTGTCTTCACATAGTACCACGTGCTTCCACCCTGTGGTCCAGAGAAGAGCAATGCAGACAAGGGGTGAGGGTTAGCAAGAGGAGATGTCTCTGGCTGCCACACCGGGTTGGATGGCTACTCCTGTTGCCAGGAGAGGGGAACTCGAGTCATTGAGGAGCATTGCCAAATGCACTGCCAGGCCTGGGTCTCTATGAAGAGAGCTCCACGAAGATGTTTTTCTATTTAGGAGACAAACATCCTCCTTTTGTAGTTTGAGGGATGAGGAAAGCTCTGCCTAACTGAAAATTTCTGCCACCTGTCTATTCTCAGCGCTGGAATCCCTACTAACGCCTTAGAGTCATTTAAACTAGAACAGGGTAGGAGGACCCCAAAAGGATGGGGCACAGAAAGGGTAAAATTTGACTGTACAAAAAGAGCGAAGGTGCACAGCATAGTCTGCAGTTTGGCAGAAGTGAAAGCATAAACCAGGAAGCCTGCAAAATTAGGGTCAAAATCTGAGGGTTGGGAACCCAGGGGGCCCGTGGGAAGCTGGAAAGAAAGAGGAGGCGGTGTTTATGACTTGGCTGTATAATCCCCTGGACCCCACACCCCACAACCAACCTGGATTCCTGGGAGTGTCTCCTGGTGGACAAAGCAGCAGAGAGGCAGGTAGGTGAGTTTGGTTCAACTACCCACATGGCTGATGGAGAGGACCACACCCACAATAAAGGAGTTACAAACACCAGCAGATTTGGAGAGGAAGCAGGAGAGGAGAAGGGTGGGAAAAGAAAAGAAACAGAAATTTTAGTATCATTCAAGGAGAAAGACACACAGCAGGCTATCTTTAAAAAGAACAAAAGTAGCTAGATAATGAGGTTGTAATAATTAAAAAAAAAAAACGCTCAGAAAAGGCTTGAAAGATTACATGCATATTTTCAGATAGCATCTGTCTTGGGTAACATGCTGGATTTGTGTCTGAGATTGAGCTTCACATCTTTGATGCATCAAAAGGTAATTTATATCTTCCAGAGAAGAATTTCAGAGTCTTCCAATCTGATTTATGGGTATCTATAGGTGAGGAGCACAGTTTGTGCTTCTCAAGCTTAATAGTTTAGTATTAAGAGAACAATGGGGCCACACATTTTTATGGAAATTTGTTCCAGCTTCTTTGAATGCCTTGTAATTAAGTTTCTATACAATGCTTACCTGGAGGCACGCTCTAGTCCTTTTTACAATGCCAATTGATGGTGTATTACCTGAAATGCCAAAGGCTGTAAAGTCACTGTCACTATGAAAACACCGATAATATCAATATATATAGGAGAAAAAGGTAAACAAGAAGGAGTCAGCGAAATTATCTTTGTATCTCCATCGCTGTTAGTTCCTGGTACATCATTAGAATTCAAGAAAATTTTACTGTGAGGATGAAGATGCCAGAGAAGGACTGAGGCAGCAGAATATCTGCTTTATCAAAGATGTCGAAGTAAGAGATACCTGATGTAGGGGTGGAGCGCTAGGTGTGAATGAGTGACCATCTGGGGTCACATCAGAAGATCTCCAATCCATGTCATTCACTAAGGGTCTTGCATGCTTTCTTTAAATTTAGTCCTAGAAAATCCATATTTATTGATAGCATATAAATGATTTCTTTTTTTAATTCACTTTTTGTTTGTGGCTCATATGAAGAAGTGTAGTTTACGTGTGTGCTTTGATTTCTATTCAGCAAACATGCTAAACTCATTTATTAATTCTAGTAATTTATCTGCAAATTCTTTTGGATGTCCTATGTACACGATCAAACAAACTGCAAATGCTGAGAGTTTTGGTTTCTTCTTTTCCATACCTTTTATCTTTTGTTTCTTTTTATTGTCTTACTGCATTGGCTAAGATCTTCACTGAAATTAATAGAGTAATGCAAAAATCCTTAGAGTTACACCACTATGTATCGTGTTTGCTGTATTCCTATCTCTCTGTATTTTTCTAGTGTTTTTATTCTATTAATCTTGAAAGGATGTTGCATCTTATCAAATGCCTTTTTGCATTTATTGATATAACCATATTCTCTTTCTCCTTCAGGTTGTTAATTTGATGGATTATAATTGATTTCTTTTTTACTTTTTGAGGAAGATTAGCCCGGAGCTAACATCTGCTGCCAATCCTCCTCTTTTTTTGCTGAGGAAGACTGGCCCTGAGCTAACATCAGTGCCCATCTTCCTCTACTTTACATGTGGGACGCCTGCCACAGCATGGCTTGCCGAGTGGTGCTAGGTCTGCACCTGGGATCCATACCAGCAAATCCCAGACCGCCTATGAGGAATGTGTGAACTTAACCACTGCGCCACTGGGCTGGCCCCAATAATTGATTTCTAATGTTAAACCAGTCTTGAATTCTTGAGATCAACTCAAGTTGAAAACAATGTGCCATCCTTTTCGTATACTGTGGGACCTAGCTTGCTAATATTGTGGTTGGGAATCTTTTTCCTCTGTGATCATGAATGAGATTAATTGTACTTCCTTTCTTCTCTTGTCAGGTTGCTTTCAATGTTATGCCAGTTTCATAAAATAAATTGAGGGTATTCCTCTTTTTCTATTTGCTGGAGGAGTTTTGCACCGTGGAAATGATCTGTTATCAAATGTTTGGCAGAAATTTCCAGCAAAGTTATCTGAGAGTGGAGGTTTTCTGTTGGAACGATTTTGGCCATCGAGTCAATATCTTTAACATTTCTCAAGGTTTCTATTTCTTCTTGTTGTTATATTTTTATTCAAAATTGCCCATTTAATCTATTGTATACTTGTGTGTTGACATAACGTTTTACAATATTATTATAATTTTGTCTGTAGTGTCCATAATGATGTTCATTTTTTTTCATTCCTACAATTGTTTTTGGTGCTTCACCTCCTCTCCTCTTTTAAATTAAGTGTAGCAGGGATTTTCCAATTTGATTTGCCCTTTCAAAGAACCATCCTTTGGTTTGCCTATGCTTCATAGTTTGTGTTTGTATTGTATTAATTTCTGGTCTTAACATTATTTAATTTCTTTGGGGTTATTTTGTTTATTTTTGTAATCTCGGGAGATAGATGCTTATATCATCATTAGGCTTTCCATGCATTTTAAATGTATGCCTTGAAGGTTATACATTTTTCTCTTATAACGGCTTTACCTGCGTTCCACAAGTTTTGAAATGTGGCATGTTTATTATCCTTCAATTCAAATGATGTTCTAATTTTCATTATAATTTTGTTTATTTTATTTCTTTTTATATGAAAAATTTTAATTTACCTTTTCATTATTGAGTTCTAGTTGAATTGCATTTTACTCAGATAACATGGTCTGTATAACATTAATCTTTGGTACTTGTTAAGAATTGCTTTGTAATCCAGTGTATGGTCAAATTCTGTAAATGTTGTATACATTCTGCACGTTTTTTGGCTGTGGTATTCTACATATGTGTATTAAGTTGGCTGTGATATTCAGATCTAAGTTCATGTTGATATTTTTGGATAATTTCTTTTTATATATCTGCCCAATTTTTCTGTTTTAATTTTGAGGTTATTTTATTTTGTGAATAGAAATTTAAAATGGTATATCTTGCTGGTTATTCAGCCTCTGTCATTATGCAGTGACACACTTAACCTCTGGCAATGCTATTCTGTTCCAAAGTTCATTTTGTTTGATTTAGGATAAAGCTACAACAGTTTTCTTTGGCAAGCTAGTGCATCAAATATCTTTTTCTATCCTTCTTGGTATTTTATATTTTAAATATCTCTTCTTTTTTTAAAAAGAAAATCTGAACAATAATCTTTGCATCCTGTTTGTAGTATTCAATCTATTTAATTTTAATATAACTGCTGATATATTTAAAATCCTCTATAATTTTTTTTGATGAGAAGTGACACTCTCAGTTTTTACCTGTAAGAAAATATCTTTATTTATTCTTGAAAGATATTTTCACTCAGCATAGAGTTTTAAACTGACAACTATTCTTCTTCATACATTGAAGATATCATTTAACTATCTTTGGAATCCCATTGCTGCTTTTGTCAGCTGTCAATCTAGTTGCTAGTTTTTAAAGGTAATGTATGTTTTTTCTGGCTGCTTTTGAGATCTTCTATTTATCTTTGATGGTCTGTTGATATCTACCTAAAAATTACTTATTATCTTAGAAACTGTTCAATTCTTTTAGTAAATTTAAAAATGTTGTTTTGCAATTTTAGTCATTTTCAGCAAGAGGATTGATGAATAACTTTTTTATATTACTGGAATTAAAACTCATAGACTTTTATTTTATTTATTTTTTTTTATTTTTTTTTAAAGATTTTATTTATTTATTTATTTATTTTCCCTTTTTCTCCCCAAAGCCCCCCGGTACATAGTTGTATATTCTTCGTTGTGGGTCCTTCTAGTTGTGGCATGTGGGACACTGCCTCAGCGTGGTCTGATGAGCAGTGCCATGTCCGCGCCCAGGATTCAAACCAACGAAACACTGGGCCGCCTGCAGCGGAGCGCGTGAACTTAACCACTCAGCCACGGGGCCAGCCCCTAAAACTCATAGACTTTTAAAAGTTTCTGATGGTGTTTGGAAGGGCACAGAGAGAGACGAAAATATTACGTGGGTTTCCAGGTTGAGAAAAACGTGGGTAGGACAGGGGAGATCTAATAACGTTTGTGAGCAGAGGAGAAGGCCAAATTAGGAAGAACTGACCTGTCTCCTGAAAAGCTTTTCAAAAAGAATTAGAAACCATTTGATGGGGAAGGAAGTAGCTAATCAAGTGACTTAAAGATATCTAGTTACTCAGATATCTCACGCAATAGCAACAAGCTGTAGCAAAAACAATAACAACAATGGTACTAACAATTATTATCTGTCACCCCTTAGAAGTTAAATAAGACCATCTTCATTTGTTTATGAAGTTTAATGAATAGCTAAAAGGACCTACATTTTTCAAGATGGACTTGATTTCAAATCATTTGCTGAACTGTACTTCAAAAACACAGACTTAGTAGAGTAGGTACCTTGATTCTTAATTTGGAAAATATGGTCCTCATACATAGACATATAGCACGCAATCTCTTTGTTGGAAAGCAGGCATACTTTAGAGGAAGTTTCTCTCTATAAATGCCCAGGCAGAGAAAACACAATATGCGAATTTATTGATCATTTTATTAAATCTTAAATTTTTGTGCTATAAATTCATTGTAACAATACTTTGTCACTGTGTTTGTAGATTTCATTCTGCAGAAAATGCTTAGGTAAGTGACTCACATAGAGAATTCAGCTAGAATGTATGCTGCCTCCTGCCAGGTCTAAATTGATTTCCCCACAAAGTGTTTTTACCCTAATGGAAGTTGAGTAGCACAATCCAATATGTTAGAGAGACAGGTAGAATGATCAATTTTTCTATGACTTTTCACTCCAGTTCAATTTAAAAAAAAATCAACTCAAAAACGATCAGGTTTTAGAATGAGATGCAACAATGGAAGAAAGACTCAAACACCTACTTTCTCTTTTCTCATGAGTTCACCCAACGAAAAAAAAGTGAATGAATGAATTAATAATAAGACAAAATTCAGATCATCATATTAAGTCCGAAGCTATAATGCTTAGAGACATTGAGCTTTCAAGAGAAAAACATATCTCTATTTTCCACTTCAGGAAGAAAAGTATGTGAGCTGAAGCAATGTGTAAAACATTCTCAATGTGCAAGGGCTATTAGGGAGATTTTATAGTATTCATCTATGATTTTACATTTAACGAGAAAATTTTGGTTAAAGATAATAAAGTTTTACTTTGGGCAGCACTTCAGAAACTGGAATAATTGATATTGCTCGTTAAATTAAATCTTTGTACAATTTATAGTTAAACTATTTTTAAGCCAATTATCCATTTACAAAGGTTACTGTTTAACCTACCTGAAAAAGATATTTTTTTAAATGGTATAACAACATTTCTCCTTTTTGTGCAAGTTATGTTCTGCATTACAAGTGCACTTCCTGGGTACCATTTGGCATTATCAAAGTGTTCAACTGTATTTTTTTCATCCAAGTTCATCTCGATTATTGAAGTTTCACTGACATGGTTTTCTTATTTAGTTCTTAAAGCTGCCTTTGCCCAGTCCGTTTGCTTTCAGAAGATGAAATCAAGGCCTAGAGCTGGGACCAGGACCTCTGTTGGAAGTTTAGCAATGCATATACTCTATTCACTCTTTCAGTGGTAGCTATTTCTAGGATAAAATTTGATGAGTAAGAATCCTTTGCTTTCTAAAGGTAGAAGAGAGTAAAGCAATAGGAACACAGATTGTTAAATAGCTATAATCTATATGCAACTATTATTATGACACCCTCAAGCATTATGTAACCTATAAATCATAGCAACAAAAGAAGGTCACTCACTAAAAAGACCATAAAGAAATATGATATAGATATGCATTTCAGATTTTATAACACCTTAGATTCTCAAATAGCCAAGATTCAAGAAATATTGACTTGTTCTTGGAAATCACATTTCATCATTTCTAGGGGAAGTAGAGCACGGAATTTTACTGAGCCTGAGCAGATGAATGTGTTTCATCGTTATCAGGACAATATAACCATTGGCACAGCAGCTTCATGCTGTTGCCTCATTAGACACCACTGAGAAAAGTGAGCTGAGCGCATAAAGTGAGCAAATCCAGCTAGGGAGATTATGTAAAGAGACTTCGAGGCTGCTTTGTGCCTGTAAACAGTTATTCTTTTATATCTAAATTGTTCAAGAGTGTTAAAAAACATATATCTAAGGGAAATCCTGTAAATCTAATATTTGTTGCAAATTGTAGTTGCAAACAGGAAACAGAACTTCTGTGTGGCACAAGCAAGAAGGACAAATCAAAGCCTCGAAGTTAGGAGCCATTGTTAATTGTAGCTCAGGGAGGGAACTCAGCAGGCATCCCGTTTATCAGCCTGTTTCTCGGCAAGGTGGAACCGAATGTGTCCTATATAGGAAATCATCATGGGTAGATATATCTTCCCTTGTGAAAGATTTAAGCTACGATACACCAGCTAAGAGAACAAGACTTTTTTTTTCTCAAGACCTATTTTGAGATAAGATTACTATCTTGTGCATATGCTTTCATAGCGTCTACATTATGATTTTCCAAAGCATCTGACATGCATGTCCTCAAGTATAGCTATATCTCGATTGTGAGAAAGTATACAGGAATCACGAGGAAGTTTTACTTATATTAGTGTTCCTGATGTGTATTGTGTGATTGCTTGAACAGCTCAATTTTTCTCTACTGTAGGTGGAGTAAGGCTTATCCCTTCAGCCAAAATGACAAGTGCAAGGGCTAACATCAATGAATAATCATAGTCATAGATCCCAGACCTTCCGGTCACTGATTCAGATTTACTTCTGAACTTCTCAGTTTCTAAGGCAAGATCTTCTAGAAACACACAAGCATTTAATTTCTCTTGAAATGCTCAATCAAAACGGGATTTCTTTCTGACAATGTGTTAACAGTTCCATTAGCCACTTTGTGAGCAAAAAGAACATAATCTTTTCTACGCAATTGTCAAACTAAGTGGAAATCTGCATGCACATTCATTTTTCTATTCTTTCAACAAATAGCTACAGAGCACCAAGTTTTGTGTGAAGTGCTCAAGATACTGCAGTGAATAAAGCAGACAAGAATCCTCACCTTCATGAGTTTATGTTGTATTGGAGGAGAAAGACAAAAAAAGCAATATGTAAAAGTAAAATATGTAAGAGATTAAGGAAATTAACATACCAATATTACTCTTATAAAGTGAGTATTTTCACACAGTTTGTCCAGTGTTTTCTGTACACAATGAGAATTGGGTCAGGAAACATTAATATCTAAGTTCAGGGTAGTTGAATAATTTTGCCAAAGTCACACAATACATCAAAAAATATGATCTTAAACCCAGGTACTCCAACTGCACGCGTTGGGGTTTTTCCATTGCAAAGCACTGTCTACACAGCACCCAAATTAAATTAAATGTTCCGAGAGTTGTGTATTGAATATCACAGAAAGAAAATAGCCAAATGACTTGAAAGATTGAATGTATATTTGAATATTTCAGGGCTCTCCACCCACAGTCTCAAAGAAAGCAGGACTTGATGAGAAAAGAATGAAGCAGCTGGATAGTTAGCAATGGAACACCTGTTATCCTCTTTTTCTATTTGTTCTTTTATAGAAATTGCTTTCAGAGGAATTCTGAGTCTATTTGCCTCATTGCAGGTGCATCTATTACTTTCGCCTATTAATACGGGAGTAAAGAAGGTATTATTTGGGGGAGGCAGTGAAGAAAGCTAGGAGCAGTATATGTCCCTAAGGGCAGGAATGTCTTACAGAGACAAGGGAATTTGTGTGAGTCTGATTATTTTACCATTGGCAGGAAAGCTTCATTGGAGAGCCTTGGAAATAAATGCCTAGGCTGAAGTATTTTCCCAGACAATTTAGATGGCCATAGATGTTTTGTCTAGGTTGAATAATTATGATTCTTAAAAGGAAAGAAGAGTTACCGAGAAAAACAAAGAACCAAATTTTATATAGTGTTGCTTTTTATTAAGCTATGGTTATTAGCCTGCTGCAAAAATGCACAAGAATGATGTGGAAATGCCAGGGGCACAACAGCATGCCAACTTTAGTGAAGCTAATTATGACTGATATACTTGCAAAAGGTCAAGAATTATGCAGCAGAATGGACAACACACTCGCAGATCCGTTTCTCCCATGGTTGTGCACTACAGCAAAGCATCAGGGAGAAGTGAGCAATTAACTAGTGAATGTAATCAGTGCCAGTGTTCAGTGTGGATCATCCATTCATACAACCTCCTATTTATTGCCAAAATTGCTCACTAACTGCATTCTCTACCTACTTTCCTCTTTTTCAGACTCAAGAGGGCCATGTGAAAATAAAATACACACTTATAAGATAATTGTGATTGTACTTTACTTCTTTCTTTTTCAACACAGTCTGTGTTATTTTACCCCTTATGATAGGGCCAAGAGGCCAACCACATCCAGCTCCAGTCTGGAGGCGGTTCAAATGGCCAGGAGTGGGAAGAACCGGAGGCAAATTTGAGGCATGTCCTAGAGAGTATGAAAGGTTAAAGTCTGAGAGACTGAATTCTACAGAATGAACATGGCACCTATGAGGAAAATAAGAAAAATATCAAAAGAATCAAAATTCAGGAGGATTAGAATTGGGAGTGAGAAAAAGCTATAGCATGAGATATGGGCTGTATGACACCTTGCTTGTATGTGCAGTTGAGAATACAGTAATATCTCAACAAATATCATGACGAAGCCCTCTGGAATCCTCTGGGTTCCCTTCTCTATCTGCTTGACATATGGCCAACCCGTTGGATGTCTGTTTTAAGATGTCCTTATGTAGCTTGAAACTCAAGAAATACTTTTCAAGTGTCCTTTTAATGACAGTTGCCGCTTTGAATAACCCTCTTCTGGTGATCCTGTGATCTTAGCTCTCTATTCCCCTCCCTATCTCACCTCCAAGCATTGTGACGTTGAAATTATAATTGATAAGCAACTATAACAGTGTCTGTTTATGGAACATTTAAAATATGCAGGCACTGGGCTATTTTCTTTATACACATTATCTCAGTTAGGGCTTCCAAGCCATCTTTAGCTTGAAAAACTCCAATGACATCCCATTGCTTTTAGGATGAAGACTCAGTGGCTCCCAAGGCTTAACATATTCTGGCTCCTATCTGACTTTCAGGTCTCATGTGTCGCTATGCTCTTCCTCATGTCCCGTACCCCAGGCGCTTACCTGGAGTTGTTTAAACACCCCACTGCTTTCTTGATCCAGGACTTTTCCAATGGCTGTTCTGACGGACAGAAGCACTCTTCCTCAAGAGGCCTTTCTTACGTCTCCCATTTAAGTTTGGATCATTGTTATATGTCTTCAAAGACCATGTTCTTTTTCCTTTGGACCACACTTGCCGATTTGCTATATACCCACTGATGCTGTTATTTGACTAATGTCTTTCTGTCTCACTGATATTGAAGTTCCATGACAATGGGGGTGGCTCTATCTGTGTTCATTATTACATATTCAGCTGATATTATCTGGCGTACATAAGGGGGTCAATATCTGTACTGAATAAATAAATGAATGAGTAAATTTTATTTTTCAAAGATGTATCTTTCTTACATTTGACCCCAATTCTCCATAAAGGAGCTAGTTTCCATGGCAGCATATTTTTTGCCTGCCTGAGAGACAAGTGGGATCCATTATAGAGATCAGTGATTTAGTGACTGTTAGGGACTAGATATGCATCTATCTCACGAAGGACATGGTCACCACAGACACTGTCAGAAGACCCACCACACAGTCTTAATCCAATTGATCTACTTGCTGCCTTTTAGACTTTGAGCAAAATTATACTTTTATAGAAAGAGAAGAGAAGGGGATTGACATTTATGGAGGGTCTTCTATCTTCCCAGAATGCCATTTGGTGCTTTTCATACATTCAAATTACTACCTGTGCATTAAAAAATAGACTAATAATTGTGAGAAATTATAGAAAGAGAAAAATCTCTGTAATCTTAACTATAGGGGTGAATTTCCCAGAAGTTTGAATTTTTGAAATATTCGATTGTACCTGCATTGTTTCCTAGATAATTCATTCACCTGCAGATAATGTTTGCAAAAATGGAAAAGATTTTCAGGAGTGCTGTTCCCTGGAGAAAATCTGGTAAACTCAAAGTCATTGGAAATTGTCACCCCAAAGATTAGGTGTCCTTCTTATTCATTAGCCAGTCCCTACAATTCTAAGATTGTATAAGAAAGCAAATGGATTTATGGCTAACAACTAGTATCCCGTGAAGACCCCTCTTCACTTAAATCCAGTGTTTATCTCTGTCTGATGCATCCACACCTTTGGTGGTTATTGCCTGTTGATGATTTAAGAGGTTGTGACTTTGATTTAAATAAAATGCTAATCAATTGAAATGACAAATGTTGCAGAAGGTGCAGGAATTCTGCAAGGAGAAGAAAATGATGTTGGAGAACTCTTTATCACATGTCAAATCATCACCAAATGAGTCTGGCACAGTGAGATCAGTTAATATTGGAAGAAAAGAAAATTAATGAGGATGACATGACAGATACTTCACAAGAGACTGATTTGGGAATCAACTAATTAAAGGGAGAGTTGGCAAAATTGATGAGGCTGTTGAATATATTTACAGAACTGACACTGTTTACAATCTTGTGACAAAAAGTGTCAAGTTGACACACAATTTTGAAGGGAAAATTATGATCTAATCCAATCAACACGTAATTCATTATTTATTTCATAATTCATGTTTACTTTTTATTTTTAAAATGTTGATAAAATGGGCTAATTTTTATAAATTTTATTATTTTTAAGGATAAATTCTCAATCAAACATATTAATTTTGTTCACTATTTAACGACATTTAGTCTTCTTCATAGTGAATTTACTTTATACGTCCTTTTCCAGGATCTAAGTATCCTTACATGACAAAGGTGGCATTCAAGTTACTAGGTTTCACTCTTTTCTTTCAAGTAAGAAAGTAAGCTTTCCCCTCCATTTTCTTTTTCCCATTCCCAAACATTCACTCCAGTCCCATATAATCCTCAGAGTTAAAGCTTGGACTGGAGCTTCACCTTTTCTGCCCCCTTCTTTATTTATATCCTTATTCATTGCATGGAAAATATCTTAGACCCAGTAGAGATACTGAGGAAAATGCTTTATTAATATTTTGTCTATACCCTTTTTCTTCATGAAGAATGTCTACAGTCCACCAGGGCTGAGTGTGATTAAGGTTGGGATGACAGCTTCTCTGGATAACGTGTTCTCTGGCTATGGAATCTCTTCCTTGGACACTTCTTTTATAGCGATTCATGTGATGAAACTGCAGCTCGTTTTCTAAATGACACAGTTCCAATGAAGTCATCACCTTTTTTCCACCATTGCAAGAGAGGAAGAGTAATAGTTTCACAGCATGACGGGTCGGATCACTGACCTGTTGATAATTACACAAGGGAAGTGTATGTACTTTTTTAATTGTTATTTTGAAGCATCATTGATTCAGGAATAAAAAAAAGTAAGAACTAAAAATCTTCAGGTTATACTGAGTGCATGAGTCAGCAATGAGCACATTATGTGGAGCCAAGATTTCACATAGAAAAAAATGACTTCAATTGGTCCTTTATTTATTTTTTTATCTGAATTCTATTTTTGGTTTCAATTATCCAGATTAATTCTTTAATTTATTTGTCTGCATAAATTAAGTGGAAGAATTGGCTATTCAAACTGTAAATGAATGGATAAGTCTATTGATAGGCACAATCTATCAAAAGACATTTATTGCATTATTGTGTTATTATTATTATCTTCAAAATTATAGATTTTTAGGGCAAAAAGCAATTAAGTGCGTTGTTTGACTTATGTTAATACTGAAGAATAAACAGAGAAAATTATTCATTCTTCTTGTATCTTTGGAAGCAAAACTAATTATTTAAAAATTCTTCTCATTTTATTTAGTGCATTTTAATACCTGAGCAAAGTACAGTAAACTGTAAGATATATAATATAAAAAAGGCACTTTTAGACATTGATACTCTTGATACAAATTGATATCCATTACATATGTACATATATTTAAAATGTATGTGTAACATCATGTTTAATAAATAATTGAGAAATACATCTCACTAAACTTTAGCATTCTATTTTATTATATGTTTATTCTAAAGCAGTTGGTTTTACGTTAATCTTAATAATCTAATAATCATTTTAAAGAAACTGCCTATAACTGAAAAGATATAATTCGTCTATAATGAAAGAAAGTCTAATTAAATGTTAATAGATCATTATTTTATATGGGTTCCAATTTGCCATAGATCAATTTAATTCCTTTAATACACAGGAAAGTTATTCTTTTGCATTTCTTATTAAAAAATGATTCATTGATTGATTGCATGATTGATTTAATGATGGATATTCCATCTTGTTCCTCTAAGAATCTGTGACAGCTAACAGAAAAGGTATATAGAATAAAATAGTGAAACATAAGTTAAAATTCAGAGCTAAGAAAAATAAAAATCATAACAGGAGATGAGTATTATGGTTAAAAACAGCACAGATATTCAGGTAATAAACTCCTACACAGTTGTTATAATTGAACTTTGAATTTATTTCTGGGATTTCTGGCAGCTGAAGTGAAATAGAAACATGAGCATTTATATAGATATTATATTTCTTAAGGAAAAGTAAAGAAAGTAGTCAGACGTGGGTGATAGACAAGTTCTGCTGTATGAGAAAATCCCAAGAGCTTCAACTGTGTTGAAGTTTATTATTATTTTAAACAAACCCAATGTGGGGGTAAATATAGGAATCAGGAGCCCGATGTTTTATTCTCGGCTCCATCTATAAATATTTGTATGATTTGAGTCATTCATTTAATTTTTCTTGACTTCAGTTTTGTTATCTGTAAGCGAAGGGGATTGGGTAAGATGAATTTTACCAAAATCCTTTGTAGCTCTAAGATTCCCATTTCTCCAGCACAGGGAGAAAAGTGCTTGATATTTCAAAAGGCGTATTTTATAGGTAAATTTCTCCATAAGGAAAAATTGTTTTAAGAAGTTAGGGGTCATCTGTCAATCATGTCAAATGCTGCTGAGAATCACGTAAGAGAAGAAGGGATCAATTTGGTTAGTCTAAGAGAGGTCACTCGGAAAATGAGAAGAGAAACTGGAGTTGAAGTGTGCTGAGTATCTACTTCCTAGCATGTCTCCTTCCATTCGCAGCAATCTCAGTGGCCCTCAGGTGGACGTGAGGACTGATATTCAAGGAGCGCAGCAACTCTTACTGCATCCCAGAATCTTGAAGTTCAGGAGAGAGTGACTGCTCAATTATTGTTGCCTGATAACTGACTCTCCAATCTTCTCATCTCATGTTGACATGCTCCTAAAATCAGCATGTTGCCAGTTGCAGCATTGGAAGAATCTAATGTGGGATTTGGGGGTCTAATGTAATTGCCTATCTTGAAAATTGAATGAAGTCAAAATAACCTTTGAAAATCCCCTAAGAGGCTGATAAATTATGGCATGTTGGATTTTGTGAAAAAGTCTTAAATTATTTGTAAGTGTGTGTATACTATAGAAAATGTGCAACATGTAATAGAAAATACAAGTTAAATATAAGATTACCATAAATTTTTAATAATAAGGAGTCAAAGAGAAATGAAAGAATGAAAAAGGAAAAGAAACATGTAGCACTGAATTTGCATGGGTTGAATGTGTATATTGTACACCATGGTATCCCAAAATAGCAGCAGCTGTGTGAGAGTGTGAAATAGGCAATGTGTGAATTGATAGCAGGATGAGTGTGATTCCCAGTTCAAACTCCTTGCCTGTAGGGGGAGAGACATACAGGCCACGGTATTTATTGTCATTATCTGAGCTGGTCCGCAGGGCCTGCTTCCTGACTGCTTCTGTTCAAGTTGAGTTCCATTCCTCCCTTTCTCCAACCCTATCCTCATATCGCTACTTCCAGGAATAGAGTGAAGAGGATATTTTGAAGTCCAGAACAAAAAGAGAATTCTCTGAGATCCCTTTGAAACTTCACAAGCCAGCCTACAGCCCATCAGACCACCTACCATTTCAACTCTGAAGGTGGCAGGGTCAGACACGATGGGCTGGGTTATGTTGCACTATCAAACAACTCCAAAATCCCAAGGGATTAAAACCACAAAGGTCTATTTCTTGCTTATACTACGTCTCCATCATGGATTGGCTAAGGGCTCTGCTCCAAGTTCTACTCATCCTGAAACTTAGGCAGATGAAGCAGCCACTATGTGAAATCTGTTTTTCACCACAACAGAAATTAGTAGAAATGAAACAAATTGCACATTGGCTCTTGAACACTTCCACTGGGAAGAGACATATGTCCCTTCTGTGCTCTTTGCATTGGCTCAAGCAAGTCATGTGGTTATACCTTTTACCTAGAGGAAGATCAAGTGCAATTCTGCCCTATGCTTACTGGCACAATTGGAAATATTTTCTGAATAGCATTAATGACCATGCAACAAACAGATGTGCCAAAGAGTGGATTCTGTAGGGTCTCCAGATCTACCCTGATGTGGCCTTATGCTCTCGAGTAAGCTTCAGGAATTGAGTGGTTATTTCAGTTCAGTCATAGTAAGTTACTCATACATTGCAGTAGAGGAACAAATAGTCTTGTCACTCTTCCCGTTTATTTAAGAAATAAGGAGGGGAAGGGAAGAAGGGAGAGAAAGAGAAAGAGAGATATCACTCCTAGCAGAATCTTAAATGCCATTTGAAAGCAAGCATGCTGAATTTCTTAATTAAATTAATGTCTGCGGTAGACAGAATAATGAGCCCCCAAAGAGGTCCATGTTCAAATCCCCAGAACCTGTGAATATGTTTTCATATGGCAAAGCAGAATCAAGGTTCAAGATGGAATTAAGGTTATTAATCACCTGACCTTGATATAAGGAGATTACCACGGATTATCTGGATGGATCAATGTAAAGTCCAGGGTTCTTAAAAGTGAAAGAGGGAAGCAGAAGAACAGATCAGAAGTCAGAGAGAAGTGATGTAAGAAGGACTCAATCCACCATTGCGGGCTTTGAAGATGGAGGAAGGGAGTCATGAGGCAAGGGATGAAGGCAGCCTCTGGAAGATGGAAAAGGCAAGGAAACAGATTCCCCACTAAAGCCTCCAGAAGAGACTGGAGCCCTGCCAACACCCTGATTTTATCCAGTGACACCTACATCAGACTTCTGACATATACAACTATAAGATAAATTTGTGTTGTTCTAAGCCACTAATTTATGGCCATTTGTTACAGAAGAAATAGAAACTAATACAACGTTTTTATGTGTTTCTGAACTAACTTGTACTTCTAAAACCATGGCTATTCTAAGAAGTTCTGTTAACTGTTCCAATAATTTGGCCATATAGAGTCACGTGCTGAATAACACCACTTTGGTCACCAACAGATCACATATACAATGGTGGTCACATAAGATTAGTACATTTAGCCTAGATGGGTAGTAGGCGATGCCTACTACTTAGGTTTGTGTAAGTGCAATCTCTGATGTTCACACAATGACAAAATCACCTGGTGCATTTCTCAGAATGTATCGCCATGAAGTGACACATAATCATAATATGTATTTTAAATGAAAGGAATAAAAAAAAGCACATTGGTCTGCATGGTATCTTTTCTAGAGAAAAATTCTCTCAAATCATGTCTGAATATGTCACCTCTTCTATCTCAGGCATAAATTAAATGTGGCGTGGTATGCAGGTGGAGGTTTCAGTGTCTGTATTCTTACACTTCTTTGGGAATAGTCACAAACTTGTAAATTCATGTGCTTAACTCCTTTGGCTGTCACACCCTAGGTTTCCATTGCTTCCTGGTGGTTGTGTCAAAAATCTTATAGTAGGGGCCAGCCCCATGTTCAAGTGATTAAGTTTGCTTGTTCTGCTTTGGAGGGCGAGGTTTTCACTGGACTGGATCCTGGGCGCAGACCTGACACCTCTCATCAAGCCATGCTG
The DNA here is from genome assembly GCF_037783145.1 of Equus przewalskii. Lineage (NCBI taxonomy): Eukaryota > Metazoa > Chordata > Mammalia > Perissodactyla > Equidae > Equus > Equus przewalskii. Next base: position 16,081,381 of record NC_091835.1, read on the forward strand.
AGGCAGCATCTCACATAGCATAACCAGAGGCACTCACAAGTAGAATATACAGCTATGTACCAGGGGGCTTTGGGGAGAAGAGGAAGAAAAAAAAAAAACCTCATAGCATCCACTGGTCTTCTTAACTGATTTTGATTCTGAGACTATAGTTGTAGAAAGATTGAATCAATAGGCATTTTGAAAAAGTGGCTGTTGAAATTATATGCTAAGCTCATCAAGGGCATGAACCGTTTCTTACTCGTCATCATATATGCTTCAGTAACTTTCTTGGAATAGGAGGTCAAAAGTGTCTGAAATAAATGAAGCCATGTGGCATGAATGAGTGTCTCAGAGGCCACCAGGGTGGGAACTGTACATGCATTAGGAAGTAGAGAGGAACAATGATGAAGTCAGATAACATAGGATTTGAAGTTTGAAAACCACAGCTCAAGTTCTGACTCTGTCACTCGCTAGTTGAGTGACTTTGGGCAACTCATTTAACCTTTCTGAGTCTAAATTTCTTCATCTTTAAAATGAGGATAAAATATTGGCACTGACTTCCAGTTTCCACTTGGGGAAACTCTATTACCCTAGACAAGATATCTTGCTTTCATTAAAAAATTAAAAGGTTGGAGCAAAAGGCAAAAAACACACACACACTTCCAAGGGACAAAGCATAGAACCAGACTCAGCTATGACACAGATGTTGAAACTATACAGCAAGGAATTCAAAGTAATGATTACTATTTTAATATCTCTGATGGAAAAGGGCGATGGCACATAGGCTCACACGGATAATTTCAGTAGAGAGGCAGAACTATAAGAAAAATCAAATGGAAATGCTAGAAATGCAAAATACAATCACTCAGTGAAGAACGCCTTTGATAAATCCTTTAGTAGAATCAACTCAGCAAAGGAAAGATTCCATGAACTTGAAGGCAGGTCAATACAATTTACATAAACTGACACAAAAGGAGAAAAAAGAATAAAAACAACAACAACAAAACCAAATCAGAAGAGAGCATCCAAGAGCTGTATTCTAATATTTGTGCAATTGGAATTCTAGAAGGAAAAGAGAGAATGAGAACAGGGGAGGAAGCATATTCAGAAATCATGGCTGAATTTTTTTTGTAGTTAATAACAGACAACAAACTATAGATCCAAGAAGCTCAGAGAACACCAGACAGGATAAATACAACACACACACACACACACAGACACTCACTCTTTGGCATATCACATTCAAACTGCTCTAAACAACAGATGAGAAATGAAAAGAAAATTTTGAAGGCAGGCAGGGAAAAAAGACGTGACATAGAAAGGACAAAGATAAGAATGAAAACAGCTTCTTGGCAGAAACCATAAAAGCCAAAAGACAAAGTGACATCTTTAAAACAATAAAAGGAAAAACACCCTGTCAACTCAGAACTCTATGCTCATAAAAAAATATGTTTCAAAAAGTAGAAGAAAAATAGATTTCCTCAACTAAACAAAAACTGAGAGAATTCATTGCCAACATACCTTTCCTACAGGAAATGTTAAAGGAAGTTCTTTGGGCACAAGGAATGTAACATCAGGCAAAAGCTTGGCTCTACACGAATGAAGCATCAGAAATCAATAAATGAGGGTAAAAAAATTAATTATTTTTCTTATTTCTAATTGCTCTAAAAAAATCTGTTTAAAGCAAACATAGTAGTAATATAGAGTGTTTATAGCACACATAAAAATAAAATATATGACAACAGCAGCATTAAAGATCAGAAAAGAGAATTTGAATATACACTTTTAAGAAACTTACACTGTATGTGAAGTGATATATTATAAATTGAAGGTATATTCCTTCAAAATTACTAAAAGTCATATATTATAAACCCCAGGCCAATCACAAATTTTTTAAAATGGAGTGTAAATAATATGAGAAGATAAAATGAAGTCATTAAAAACATTCTCAACCCAAAAGAAGGCAGAAAAAAGGAACAAAGAATAGATGGCACAAATAGAAAATAGCTAGTTAGTTGGTGAATTTTAATCCAGACTTTTAAGAATCATAATAAATGTGCATGGTCTAAACAAAACAATTAAAAGGAAGAGATTGTTGGATGGGATAAAAAGAAGTAAGATACAATACCCGGTCTACAAGAAATAAGTTTAAATATGAAGACTTAGATTAAAAGCAAAAGGATAGCAAAAGGTAAATCAAAAGAAAGCTGGAGTAGCTATGTGAATATCAGATAAAGTAGACCATGTCTGAATTACTGAGCTATGCACCAGCATTGATTTTAAAAATCTATCATGAAACAATCATATTTAAAAGAATTTATTAAATATTATAGGCAGCAATAGCTAAAAGTTCACTGCCCCTTGTAGTTTACACACGCCATTTCAATTCTTACCCCCAACAAATTTTTCAAGTGTTTGAAGCATTCTTATTGTTCATTTTCCAGATGATGAAAATAAGTCATAGAGTTGATAAGCATTTTGCCCCTGAGTGGATAACCAAAACTACTAAGTGGTAGAACCAGGATCTTAATAACTGTGCCATATTCTTTTAAAAAGAGTGAGCTTTTATTACACCTTCTGTGAGCATTACGCTGCTCTTCCAATGGAGGGACATTAAAAATAAATCAAGCAATTCTCTAACCTGGGCTTTCTTTTGGATGGGTGGGTATTGCTTCAGTTCTCTTAAATGCCTTGATTTCACATGTCTCTTTCACGAGAATGAGAGGTTCATCAATATCTTGCCCAATTGAGAGTGTCTGCTACAATAAAGGCTATGGCATGCTAGAAGGTTAGAAGTAAGGACCCAGAAGATCCATGTACGCAGTGTATATATCCTTGTATCCAGGCGAAGACAGAGGGGCAGCAAGTCAAGCAACTTGCCCAGACAGTCACCGTCATTAATTTCAGAAGAGGACTAAACCCCAGGTCTCTAGATGTCAAATACATCACTTTTCCCCTTATCCTACTTATGATTCTTTGTAGCTGTACCTTACACACAGAGTAAAACTCCATTAAAATGAATAGTACTGGACAAAGGTGACCCCTTGTGAATGAGATGAGTTCGAATAGTTCATTTATAAGTTGATTATTTCATAATAGATAGGTATTTTACTAAGGGAACCACACGGATGGAAGTTAAGGGTCCCTAAAAGTGTCCCTATGTGAGGTGTAGCATTAATACACTTTTTATAATGATGTTTCTGTGGGAATTGCCTTCAGAATTCCCATCTCTTCTCTAGGTACCCATTATCTGGCAGCAATGTGGGATCTCAGAGTCCTGGGTATCGGAAATTACTAAATCACACTTTCGTCCTCAATAAGAAATAGCACCTCTTGGGCAGTGTTTCTCTGAGAAATATGAATTGGTTGATGTGGCCATGTCAGTCCTGATGTTGAGGAGAATATGAATTCCAGGATAGAGAATGATCTTAAGTTTATACTTAAGACGGTATCTGATATTTGTCCCTGATCTGCAATTTGTTAAAAGTGATGGATTAATCTTTGCTGAAAGAATTTTTGATAACTAGGACACAGAAATGTAAACGTACTCTTGAATTTCTCCTTTCACATGAGTTTGAAAACAGATGACCTTTCAATAAAACCTTGTTGACGGAAGACCTCAGTCTAGTTTCCGGTATTGAGTTGTTTGCTCCTTTAAAAAAGAAAATCCAGTTGCTTTTCCCTCTGGAACTAACATTCTTAAAGATAAAACCTTAAGATTTTGGTGGGCTTTATGGTAGGTTAAAGTTAGGTTTGGTTAAAATAAACTGACAAGAAATCTAAATACATTATTTTTTCAAAAGTTCATCTTTGGGGATTTTCTCATTCAAAGAGCCATATAAAAACCTTATTATTGAAATAGAGTCCACTAAGCCAAACAAAACAAAAAGAACAAAATAATACAGTACAAAAAATGCAACAGATGTAGGAAATAAGAGATGGCTTCCTTCTTAATCATCAAATTCAAGCTTAGCTATGGTCAAGGGGACAAATTATTTACATTTGCAAAAATATTTTCAGTACTTGTTGGCTTTAAAAGATGACCCTTCTGGGGCTGACCCAGTGGCAAAGTGGTTAAGTTCGTGTGCTCCACTTTGGCTGCCCTGGGTTTGTGGGTCCAAATGCCGGATGTGGATCCACACATGGCTCATCAAGCCATGCTATGGAGGCGTCCCACATACAAAATAGAGGAAGACTGGCACAGATGTTAGCTCAGGGCCAATCTTCCTCACCAAAAAGAAAAAAATGATCTTGCTTTTTAGCCTGCCCCCATATGTTCTCATGACATCAATGTTATCCAAATTGTGCACCAGAATGTCCCCCCCACCTTATCTGCAATGTCATCCACATAATTTATTGTACATTTAAAAATGAAAATATTCATAGTAAAAAGTAATTGGAACTTTCACAGAGTAAGGTACCATAGTATAATACTCCAAAGAACCATCAACAATTCCTTTTTAAAAAAACATGCTTCAAAGTTTCTAAAGTATATGAATCAAATATAATTTTTAGATCAATCTTCATAGAATATTGCTTAATTAAAATTTCAGTCATTTATATCTTTGATTCACTGAAAAATTTAAGACAATCTAAAAGCCAACACAAAAAATATGTTCTATAATTAACTTGATATATTGTCATTTTTTCTCAGTCCACTTCTTAAACAGAATGTCTTAAATTGCTTTATAATTCTTAAGAGAAACAGTGATTTATAATCACCAACTTAATTTTATTAGATACTGAACATGTTTCAGATTTAGACAACACAAATATTGATTGACAATAATTTGATTTTTTCCTGATCATTGTCATTTTCTTGAAAAAGATTGTCTAGACTACCCAGTCATCAATTCTTTAAATTCAAAGTTTCATGGTTTTATGGAGAAGTGGTATGACTAAAATAATATCTCTACACACTGTTTTTTTAATTCTAGTTTATTTTTTCCATATCAATACCTATGACTTTCAGTTAAATATCATTAGGTTTCTTGTATTCAATGAAATAGAGGACCAAATTAACTCATCTACTGGAGTTAACTGAATATTTTTATATGAATAAGGGCACTAGTAAAATAGCTGTATTGCTACACTGATTTGTGGGAATGTTGTGTGTTGTAGTGAACAAACAGTGAAAGTCAAAGATTTAATTTGCTGCAGCTGATGTTAAATCCTTATTAACATTTTTATAGGCTACTACAAGATACAGAGCAATATTATTGCAGTTGGTTTGCTCTTTAAAAGATCATTTTACAGTACTGCAATAGAAATAACTTTCAGAAATTGTAGGCATAATGCATTTCTAATATTTTAGAAAATGTCCCAGCTTTTGAGTAGGAATACAATTCTGATCCAGGCACAGCAGTATTGATCTGCAAAACTGGATTTCAAGCAAGCAATCTCTTGTCTAAAGTGTCTCTATGGGAATGTTGGAACCGTTTAATTCACCATTTCAGTTCTAATGATCTCAGGCAGTAGAACAGACGGTGTACAAAGTGAATCCCCAGTTTGCCTGACTTTCAAAATACCTCACACTTTTACCTAAAAATCAGTGGCAATATTTTTTTTAAGTTTGAAAGTATTTTCCTGAGGGTTCTTACTGTTCCTTTCATGCATAAGAGCAGAATGGAGAGACCTGGTAGTAGTTTGGCCGCGTTTGGTCCCCAGATTAGAGAATTTTCACTTGGGAGCAGCTTCAGGCCACGCGTAGAAACTACCGCAGGTCTTTTCAGAGCCCTTTGCCACCCCCCGTCGAAGGGATGCTTAAAGAGGAAACGCCTGTGGAGTAGGAAAAGCTCTATTTCTTTGCAGAATATAAATACTTCAAGTCTCTAGATGGCAGCCTTCAACGCGTTTGAAAAACAGTCTCTATCCTCCTCTGCCACCCCCACTCCACTTCCACCCCCGTCTCGGCTACTTGGCAATGTAGTATCAGCTACATGTGTGGCATAGCCTGTGGATGCTGCGTTTTGCTGCTCTTTAAGAATGCAGGCTTAAAAGGTTTCTTCCAGCGCCTGGTATTCTCGGCTGGAAGCTGCCTAGATGTTTGCTTCAGGAAAAGAGGAAGTAAGGGATGACAAGATGAGCAACACTAAGCCTCTCGCCTAGGACAGGTGGAGGTGTGCGGGCGGCAGGGGGACACCCTCACCCTGCGAGCAGCGGCATCCTCTGCTCTCGGTGTGGACGCTCCGCGGGAGAACAAAGAGCGCAAAAGCCACCTGCCCAGCTGGCGGAACACAACCAGCGCTACAGCCTCAATTTATCCCCGAGGTTTATGGGGGAAGAAATATAAAAATCTCAGTTTCTCAAATTCACAAAGGTCTGAGTTGGAAGGAGTGCGGCACAGGGGTAGAGGGAAAGAAGGAGACGCAAACAGGGGAAAACACGTTGCTGCCTGCTGGCAGCGTCTAAGGTGATGTCCCTGACCTACTCCCTGTGGGGACCCTGGGACTGGAGTAGAGTCAGAGAAAGGGCACGGCTAGAGATGCTAAGCAGGAACTTTCAATTGGTAGGAGATGTGGTGGCAACTGAGGCGGGTGGGACCGGAGCGGACCGAGGTCTTTTCCGTCCTGGGTCTCAGTCAGGCACAGTCTCGGTGTTGGTCGGCGGGTTAGGAGCAATCTCCCCAACCTGCCACCCTTACCTTCTCACGCCAACAACTGAACGCACTCGCCCAGGTCAAGATGGACGGGATGTAAGGGTACTTTGCCCAAGTCTTGCTCCCTCCTATTTTCATCTCTACCTTGGAACCCGTCTCCCCACAAGGCGGGAAGCCTCTCCAGGCTGCGTCCACGGAAAGTCCCGCTCCTGGCTTCCCCCGGGCAGAGCAGAGCCCAGCCCCCGGCCCTAGAGGCGGGCACGAGCTGTCCCCCCATCCCATGCTCCTGCGCGCAGGCCGCACCCAGCATCATGCCCTATGGGGCAGTTGACAGGGACCAAGATCGCTCAAGAGCTTCTCGCACAGCCGGGCCAGACTTTATTCCAAGTGCAGAGTCCTCCGTCTCCTCCATGGGAGCCCCATGCAGACCGAAGCGCCCCCAGGGCAAGCTCCTGAGGGCCCCGGAGCGCAAAACGGAGTTTGAGGGGCATCGGTTTGGCCAAAGGCGGAAGCGAGTCTTACCTTGGTACGGAGAGCCGGGAGTTGCCATCCATTGTCGATGGGCGCGTAGAGAAGAAAGGAGGAAAGTGCGGGCGAGGGACGGGAAGTCTGTGGTGCGAGGACCGGGCTCTCAAAGCACAGGGAGGGACGCGCGCGGGGACAGAGGCGCGCAGGCTGGGACCGCTGCGGTGCTGCTGGACACACGCTCCTCCCCGGCCAGGAAGCGCTGAGCGCTGCGACCGCCCGATGGTCCCCTCCCGTCGCCCCTCCGATCTTGCAAGAGCGCTTGGCTAAACCTCCAACCCTTCCGCCCAGCTCCTGCCCTCCTCCACCGTAGCTCCAGTCTCAGTTGTCAGACGCTCCTTCTGAGCTTTCCCTTCCCGCTCCCAGTGCCCAGCAGAGGTGACTCCGATACAATTTCTCTCTCCCCGCCCCTCCGTCCAGTCCCCTCCCCTCTCGCTTTCTCTCTCGGGTACAGCAGATCTGAACCCTGAAGTTGTTCATCCACTTTTCCACATTCACATTCTACTCCTGGCAATGCCCACAGTCCCCACTGGTCGCTCATCCTGCCTCTGGCTGCCTCTCTAGATTTTACTTTTGTTCCTCTCCTGCCATGTAGTGGTTGACCACTCAGAACAGCGCGCTTTGATCTCCTAAAGACTTTCCCTTTACTTGGATTTTCTTTCCTGTTTTTGATTCTCAAAATTCTTCATCGAATTCATTTTACTTAATGGTGACTCACTCATTCCTCATCTGTTAGACGCCTGTGTGCACATAGAGAGCTCAAAACATGTGACAGGGGTCATCCATCAGAGGCCAGCACCTAGACCCTGGAAGGAAGGGCTGTCACAAAAATCCCAAGTGCCTGGTTCAGTATTTCCTTGAGCAAAATGACAGTTGTTCTAAGAAGAAAGCCATCCATAATAGCAAATGACTGTTAAGATGAGCATGCTGTTGACTCTGATCCTTTTTCATTAAACATTTTTTTTTGAAAAGAATACCATACAACTTCCACAAATGGGAGGATGGAGTACATGCACTTTGCCCTATTCCTTCTGGTAAACACAACTAAAAGCACTGGAGATTATGAAACAAATGTAAGAAGACAGAAGGTAGACAGAAGAAGGCAGACAAATTAGGGACTTTGGGACTCAAGGAATGACATGGTGGTGAGTTTCTGGGTTTTCTTTTTGCCTCATATATCCCAGACTCGGGGCTGAAAAAGTTGGCTGACCAGAAATGTCCACAGGTGCAGACGGAAAAAGCCTGGTCTCTCTAGCCCCAGGACCAGGAAAGGGGCAGCCTAGCAAGACAGAAAATTTGCAGACAGTAATGGCTCCACTCTGGCACAATATTGAATAAAAAATCCTGTGGTCCCACCCCACCCATGCCATCAAAGGCCAAGTAGGGGACCTAGATTCTACCATTTCTAGGCTCTAAGGAGGCACCCCAATCTCCCAGCCCAGGTGGTGTCACAGGAGGCTGAGTAGGGAGACAGGACTCTCATCCCCGTCAGGCAGTAGCAGCCCTCTCTCCCGACCTTGGTGTCGATGAAACCTGTACTCTTGTATGACATAGCAGCAATGCGTCCCTCTCCCACTCTACACAGGGCAGTGTAAGAGGAGGCTGAATGGAGAGTCAGAAGTTTCATCACTGCCCAAAAGTAATGAGACCACATGGGAAGCAATAACCAGACACTCCTACCACTCCCAGAGGGAGGTTTCAAAGGAAGCCTAGAGAAGAGGCTGAATCCCCTTCTATGCCTAGCAGTAAAGAGGACACCATTCTCCCTGAGACATTCAAAGGAAGTCAAGAGGGGAAAGGGAACATAGACTTCTATCCCCATCTGGCAGTAGGGAGACAGCACCATCTCCCTACCCACCCCTCCTTGCTTGCAGAAACAGTGCCAAGAGAACCCAACTAAAAACATTTAAATGGGATTCTTAGTCTCCTAACATAATACCCAAAATGTGTAGGCTTTACTAGAAAATTACTCATCATTCCAAGAACCAAGGAGATTTCAAATTGAATGAAACAAACAAAAATCCATAGATGCTAACACTGAGATGATAGAGATGTACAATTATCTGACAAATATTTTAAAGTAGCTATAATAAAAATGCTTCAGAGAGCAATTACAAACACACTTGAAACAAATGAAGAAATAGAAGGCCAGCAGAAAAAAGTCATAGAAAGTAAATAGAATGCATAAAGGAAAACCAAATGGAAATATTAGAACTGAAAAATACAGTAATCAATATAAAACACTCCTTGGATGACTTCATAGCATTATAAAGTGGACAGAGGAAAAAAATCAGTGAACTGGAAAATAGAACAATGTAAATTATCCAAACTGAACAAAGAAAGAAAAATAGACCAAAAAAAAAAAAAGAAAAGAAAAAGAACAGAGCCTCTGGAACATGAAGAAAAATGACTGAAAAGTCCCCAAATTTGGCAAAAGACTTAAAGCTGTAGGTTCAAGAAGCCGACCTAAATCCAAACATGAAGAGATCCACATAAAGACACATCATAGCCAAACTTATGAAAATTCAATACAAAGACAAAATATTGAAAGCAGTCATAGAGAAACATCCCATAGGGGAAAACAGTTCAAATAACAGTGGATTTCTCTTCAGAAACTATGGAGGCCAGAAGTAAGCGACACAACATTTTTCAAGTGCTGAGGAAAAGAACCATCAATACGGAGTCTATTATCTGAAAATATTCTTCAGAAATGAAGGCGAAATCAAGACACTCTCAGATGAAGGAAAACTAAAAGAATTTGTTGCTAATAGACTTACCCTAAGAGAATGGCTAAAGAAGTTTCTCTAAACAGAAAGGAAACTAGAAGGAAGGAATCTTGGAACATCAGGAAGGAAGAACATCATAAGCAGTAATATAGTAAGCACAATAGGATTTTTTTCTTCTCTTGAATTTTCTCAATTATATTTGATAGTTAAAGCAAAAATTATAATATTGACAATTATATTATAAAGGCAGAGATAAAGGAGCATCAGAGAGGGACAGCTTCTACACTTTGCTCAAACTGGTAAAATGACAACCCCAGTAGATTATGATAAGTTATGTGTGTATAATGCAGTATGTAGAGAAATCACTAAAAAAGCCTACACAAATAGATATGTTCCAAATATTATAGATAAATCAAATTGGAATTAAAAAATGTTAAGTAACCACAGTAAGGCAGGGAAAAGAAAACAAAAAACAAAAGAAGAGAGAAAACAAATAAAAAACATAAAATGTCAGTTTTAAGCACTATTATACGAATGATTGCATTAAATGTAAATGGTCTAAATATAACGATTAAAAGACAAAAATTGGCAGAGTGGATTAAAAACATGACAATTATATACTGTCTATACGAAATTTATTTCAAATATAACTATATAAGAAGGGTGAAAAGAGAACTGTGGAAAAAGACATATCAGGCAAACGTTATTCAAAAGAAGACATGAGTGGCTATATTAATATCGGATACAGTAGACCTCAGAGCAAAGAAAATTACCTCAGAGCAGAGAGAGAGGGACATTATATAATGATCAAAATGTCAATCAACTAAGAAGACATAGCAACCCTAAATGTATACATGCCAAACAGTAGAAATGCAAAGCATATGATGCAAGAAACTAAAAGAAGAGAATGGAGAGATAAAAAAAATCCGCAATTATAGTTACAGACTTCAACCTCTTTTCTCAACAATTGCTAAAACAACCAGAGAGAAAATCATCAGGATATAGAAGGATGTAACAACACCATAGACTAATAGGATCTAATAGACATTTATAGAACACACCACATAAAAACAGCAGAATATATGTTTTTTCCAGTGACCAGATATCAAGATAGACCACATCTTGGAGCACAAAGCAAATCTCAACAAATTGAAAAGAACTGAAATCATATACATTGTGTTCCCCCAAAACAATGGAAACAAAAAAGAAATCAAGATTGGAAAGATAAGAGGAAAATATCCAAACCCTTGAAAACTAAACAACATGCTTATAAATAAACCATGGGTCAAAGAAGAGGTCTCAAAGTAAGTTAAAAAAAATGCATTGAATTCAATGTAGATGAAAATACAACGTATCAAAATTTATGGGACATAATTAACCAGTCCTGATGGGGAAATTTAACATACTAGATGTGTATATTAGAAAAGTGGAAAATTCTCAAATCAATAATCTAAGCTCCCATCTCAAGCACTTAGCAAAAAGAAGAGCAGAATAAACCTAGATCAAGAAAAAGAATGAACAAAATAAAAGCGAGAAATCAATGAAATTGACACAGAAAAACAATACAAAAAAATCAATGAAACAAAGAAGTGTATCTTTGAAAAGATCAATAAAATTAACAAAACTTTAACGAGACAGACAAAAAACTGAGGAGGACAAATTACCAATATCAGTCGTGAAATAAGGAATACCACCACAGATCCTGCACTCATCGAAAGATTAGTAAGGGAACATTATGAACAGATAATTTTGACAGCACACATAAATTTGACAGCTTGGATGAAGCTCACTAATTCCTTGAAAAACATAAACTACTTCTTATGGGTTGAATTGTATTCCTCTAAAAGATATGCTGAAATCCCAACCCCAATACTTTAGAATGTAACTTCTCAGGAAATAGGGTCTTTGCAGATTTAAGCAAGTTAAGATGGGGTCATTGGGATGGGCCTTAATCCAATATGACTGGTGTCCTAATTAAAAGGGGAAATTTGGGCACACATACACATAGAATGAAGGTGACGTGAAGAGATATAGGGAGAATGGCATGTGATAATGGAAGCTGAGATTGGAATCAAACCGCCACAAGCCAAGGAATGTCTGGGGCTACCAGAAGCTGGAAAAGCCGAGGAAGAATCCTTCTTTTACAGATTTCAGAGGGAGCATGACCCTGCTAACACCTTAATTTTGGACTTCTAGATTCCAGAACTGTAAGACAATAACTTTTTGTTGTTCTGAGCCTCCCAGTTTGTGGTCTTTTCTTATGAGGGCCCTAGGAAACTAATACACTAATTACGCTGACCCATTATGAAACAAGTCATTTGAATATCCCTATAAACATTAAGGAAATTGAATTCGTAATAAAAGAAAACCAATCCTAAAAAATCTCCAGGCCCAGATGGTATCACTGGAGAATTCAACACACTTAAAAAAAAATTAGCATCAGTTCAACACAATTTCTTCCAGAAAATAGAAAAGGAGTGAATACCTCCCAACTTATTTCATGAGGCTAGTATGACTTGATATCAAAACCAGAGGGACAAAAAGAAAACAATGGTATGACATTGCTCATGAATATAGATGCAATAATCCTTAGCAAAATATTAGCAAAAAGAATTCAGCAATATATATACCCAAGACCAAGTGGGGATTATTTCAGAAATGCAAGGATGCTTCCGTATTTGAAAATCAATCAATGTAACTCGCTGTATTAACAGGTAAAAAGAAAAAAAATACATGGTCATATCAATTGATGCAGAAAAAGTATTGAACAAAGTTGAACATCCACTTATAATAATAATTTTAAAAACTCTCAGAAAATAGGAATAGAGGGGATCCCTCAACTTGATTAAAAACACCTACCAAAACACCATAGCTATCATTATACTTCGTGGCAGAAGACTAAATTCTTTCTCTCTAAGACTGGAGTCAAGGCAAGGATGTTGACTCTCGCCAAAATTATTCAACATAGAGCTGGAAGTTCTGGCCAGCGTAATTGGCAAGAAAAAGAAATAAAAGACACACATACTGGAAAGAAAGAAAGAAAATCGCTCTTATTTGCAGAATATATAATTGTCTATGTAGAAAATCCCAAAGAATCTGTAATAATAATTATCAAAAGCCTGGGGGGGCCAGCCCAGTGTCATACCAGTTAAGGTTGCCCGTTTTGCTTTGGTGGCCCAGGGTTCGCCAGTTCGGATCCCGGGGTGGACCTACACACTGCTAGTCAAGCCATGCTGTGACAGGCATTCCACATAGAAAGTAGAGGAAGATGGGCATGGATGTTAGCTCAGGGCCAGTCTTGCTCAGCAAAAAGAGAAGGATTGGCAGCAGATGTTAGCTCAGGGCTAATCTTCCTCAAATAAATAAATAAATTTAAAAAAACAAAAAAAGCCTAGAGCTAAAAACTTACAAGGTTGCAGGATACAAGGTCGACATGCAGAAATCAATTGTATTTCTCCATACTAGTAATGAACACATAGACAGTGAAATTAAAAATACAATGCCGTTTAAACTTACTCAAGAAATGAAACACTTAGCTGTAATTCTAACAAAACATGTACAGGACTTGTTGCAGAAAACTCAAAATACAGATGAAAGAAATCAAAGAAACTCTAAATAAATGGAGAGACAGAATGTGCTCATAGATGAGAAGACTCAACATAGTAAAAATGTTAATTCTCCCCAAATTCGTACATGGGTTTAACATGGTTCCTATCAAAATCCCAGCAAGACTTTTTTTTTGAGATACAGACAGGATTATTCTAAAAATTTGTGTGAAAAGGGAAAGGAACTAAAATAGCCAAAACAATTTTGAAAACTGGACTAAAGTGGTAGAAATCAGTCTACTTGATTTCAAGACCTATGTTGTTACATTAATTAAGTCTGTGTAGTACGGGTCGAAGGATAAAAAGATAGGTGCGTGGAACAGGATAGAGAAACCAGAAATACACCCATACAAATACACCCAACTGATTTTTTATAAAGCTGCAAATACAATTCAATGAAGGAAAGGTATCCTTTTCAACAAATAGTGCTGGAGCAATTAGACATACACATGTTAAAAAAAAAAAAGGACCTTGACCAAGTCTCACACTACACACAAAACTTAACTTGTAATGAATCTCATACTGAAATGTAAAATATAAAACTATAACACTTTTAGTACAAAACATAGGAGAAAATCTTTGGGATCTGGAGGTAGGCAAAAATTCTTAGACATAACACCAAAAGCACAATCCACAGAAGGAAAATTTGATAAATCATACTTCATCAAATTTAAAAACTTTTACTCTGAGAAAGACCTTGTTAAGAAGATGCCAAGACAAGCTACACATTGGAAGAAAATATTTGCAAACCAGGTACATCCAACACACGACTAGTATCTAGAATATATTTTTTAAACCTCTCAAACTCAACGGTAAAAAAACAAACAATCCAACTAGAACATGGACAATAGACATAGACAGACATTTCACTGAAGAGGATTTATAGATGACAAACAAGCACATGAAAAGATGTTCAACGTTATTATCCATTAGAGAAATGCAAACTAAAACCACAATGATATTTCGCTAGACACCGATCAGAAGGAGTAAAATAAAAAATAGTGAGAAGACCAAGTGCTGGCGAGGATGCAGAAAAAAATGAGTCACCCAACACTGGTTACTGGTTACTGGTTACTGGTTACTGGTGGGAATGTAAAACGTAAAAATCACTCTGGAAGCAGTTTGGCAGTTTCTTAAAAAACTGAATATACTAGAGCCACATGACCCAGCAATTTCACTCCTGAGCATATATCTCAGAGAAATGAAGGCTTATGTTCATGCAACATCCTTACTTGAATGTTGATAGCAGCTTTATTCTTAAAAATAGAAAACTAGAGGGGCCGGCCTGTGGCTGAGCGGTTAAGTTTGTGCGTTCTGGGTCAGCAGCCCAGGGTTTTGCTGGTTCGGATCCTGGGCGCGGACCTGGCACAGCTCATCAAGCCATGCTGAGGTGGTGCCCCACATAGCACAACCAGAAGGACCTGCAACTAGAATATACAATTACGGCCTGGGGGTCTTTGGGGAGAAGAAGAAGGAAAAAAAGAAGATTGGCAAGAGATGTTAGCTCAGGTGCCAATCTTTAAAAGAAAACTAGAAACAACACAGACCTCCTTCAATGGGTGAATGGTTAAACAATTGTATCCATACCATGGAGTACCACTCAGAAATAAAAGATACCACGCAACAACCTGGATGAATCTCTAGAGAATTATACTGAGTGAAGAAAGCAATCCCGATGATTACATTTTTGTATGATTGTATTTATATAACATATCATACTTGAAATAACAAAATTATAGAAACAAAGAGCAGAGTAATGGTTGCCAGAGTCGGGCTAGGAGCAGGAGGGAAGTTCCTGTGGATATAAAACGGCAACATGAGAGATCCTTGTGGTTATGGAGATAGTGTATGTCTTGACTGTATATATGTTAATATCCTAGTTGTGATATTTTCCTATAGCTTTTGCAAAATGTTACTATTGAAGTAAATTGGTACTGGAGGAGGTCATTGAGAGGACATGACCACTGATTGACCTGTGAGCTGGATCCAGGCAATCTGGACTCCTCACCTGCTCCCCTATCCTTGGAATGTGCCTTCTACGTGCCTTCCCCATGTTAGGAGCTGTCCCAAGGACACAGACTTGAGATAGTAACGTGTTGTTGAGAACATCTGGACTGAATAAGTGACTGAACCCTGGTAGGGCTTCTATATAATCTTTTAAGATTCTGGCAGGCGGGTGCAGAGATCTACTCATCTTGCAGCCACCCAAGACAAGCCTCGTATGTAAATTCTCTTGCTTATTAAACTTGCCACCTACTAATCTGGTATGGACAGTCATAATAAAATGGAGTAACATATGTCAGGGCTTTTAAATGGAGCTGGGAGGCCATTAAGGACGTGGTGCTTATGCGCGTATGCCACGTCTCTACCCAGATGGAATGTGACTTTTTAAACTGTACCTCACTGTTGTTATCTTGACCTGCCTTTAAGAAAAATGCTTGCTGCTATAGAAAAAAATGCTTACTCAAGAACTTTTTGCCTTAGAGATGGCCTTAGCAACCAATCACGTGTAGCCAAGGAATAATAGTAGTTGCCAGCACCAATCATGCATATCTTGCAAAACAACCCGTGTGATTTATTTCTTTTTGTCTTTGTAGACCCTTGCCTTCTTTATCTTCTCTGGACCACATTTTGGTTTTCTGCCTGAATCTGTCTCTTTTGAAATGCAATTCTAATTGCCCAAATAATTATCCGCTGTTTAACTTGCAGTGATTTTTCTCTAGGTCAACCCTGGAGTGGTCTGCCTCTTTCTTTGGTCTCTCCCTGCCCTCTGTGTATAGGGATCACTTTCAGATTTCACCTGGGGAGCTCCAGAAGGTGGGTACCAACATTGGCAAACTAGCCAGGAGACCAAAGAAATGGGCCTTGGTAAAGAGGCATCTGTTGGGGAAACCCTGAGTTGGCCATCAACCTCTATGTGGGGAGCAGTGACCTGTATGTCAGATGCTTGTGGCCCTCTGCATGAGTACAGAGACACACCCTGAAAATGACAGCTGGTGTAATGTGCTTGTTTGAGGAACAGCACTGACGCACTGTGGCCAAGAAGGGAAACGCATGGCTGTCCATTTGGACTGGCCTCTACTGTGAGCAGTTTACTTGGCCACCAGTGCTCAACTAGGGGCTGACACTTGAGTTAGAAAGTTGGAAGCGCTGAGGTTAGAGAGAGATGTGAGGTTGTCCACTACTCTGCTAGCTTTGAAGTTGGCAGACAAGGTGGGAAAGCATGAAAATCAGTTGAAGACCTTAGTGTGCCCTTTTGTAAAGCTAGGAGGGTGCGAGTTGCTGTGGATTAAGGCCGAGTGCTTGTGACAAAACCTGATTAGGACACTAAGAGGTGGACTCCCTGGGAAAGTGAGGAGAGTGAAGAGGAGGATGCTGTGGTGATCAACAATGAAACTGGTTAAAGGCCCTGTGTCATCTGACTCCCAATACAAAGGACAGCAAAAGAACAGC
Source organism: Equus przewalskii (assembly GCF_037783145.1). Lineage (NCBI taxonomy): Eukaryota > Metazoa > Chordata > Mammalia > Perissodactyla > Equidae > Equus > Equus przewalskii. The sequence continues at coordinate 16,098,267 of NC_091835.1, forward strand.
CACAGCAACCCCAGCCAGGGGGTCAGACCCCAGTTCAGGAGAAGTGTATAATGAAGGAATAACACCTGCTGAGCTTATTGATTTAGCTGCCATTACCAGCAAAAGGCCAGAGAAAGTTTCCAGGCATGGTTACTATGGCTACGGGATATGGGGGTGGGGGACAATGGCATATCTCTGACCCGGCAGGAGGCAGAGAAAACAGCAACTTCACCACACACCCTGCCCTCCAGCAGTACCTCATGGTGCTCCAGGGTGGGGGTGGGGTTCAAGGTACTCACTCCCTTATAGACTGGATTATTCCAGTTTACAGGGAGGTATGGTCCAATGAGAGGGATCTCCCTAGGCACGTGCGACTCAAGAAATCTATTGAGGAAGTACAATAAATTCTTAGGGAGTTGGGAATGAGACAGGCCATCTAAGACCCTGTCTTCTAAGGCCCTGATCAGGCCACATTTCCTGCAGGAAAGAAAACCAAGATACTCCAGTCCACCCCCAGCACCTGGTATGGGATGCTGATATTCATGCTGAGCCCAGTCATGAGACAAGACATTTGTGATGTTGTGCAGTCCGTTGCTGATTTAGGGGAGACTGACAAATCCTGGGAATGGGTATAAGCTATGGGAAAGAGCTAAGACAGAAAGGGAGTTAGAGAAACCAAAAGTCTATTCCAATCAACTGTAAAAAGTCCAGTGAAATAACCCATAACCCAGAAGCAAATGCATTTTGACCTCCTTGCTGCCAGGACTTCACCTGAACAGATGGACCAGAAACCCACAGCTGTGTTGATCAGCCTTAAAAATGGAACAACAGTTCAGACCTGCCGCACTTGACCCTACCCTCACTGATGGCCCACCTGCTCCAGCAGAGGCCTCAGGGATACAGTCCTATTTGAGGTAGATGCCTCCTACACTGTGGGTATAGGATGCAGGCCAAGATTTCCTCCAGGTGAGGGCCGTTGGAGGTGATCAGAGGCCTCATGTTGAGCTCACTATTCACTGGTTCCTCAGAAATGAACAAAACATGATGGCTGTGCTTGACCCTGGGACCTAATGTACCCTAGTTGATGGTTACCCTCAGAAGTTTTCTCCCCCCTCAGTGTCATCAGTGGCTGGGAGGGCAAAGGGTTATCAGGAAGGTCCTTTTGACACTGCAAAATGGGTGTTCTCTCCTCTGAGAATATGAGGTTTTTATTTTTCCAGTACCAGAGAATATATTGGGTATTGATATCCTACAAGGTCAAACTCTGCAAACCTCTATCAGTGAATTTTGCTTCTGGTTAAAATAATCAAACCAGTGCCGAGGGAAAACATCAGCTGGGAACCAGTAAGTCTGCCATCCCACACAGTGGTAATTGTCAAATAATATAAATTGCCTGGGGGACATAAGGAGATAGGAGAAACTATCCAAGAATTGCACAAAGCTGGTTTGTATGCCCTGCCCATAGTGCTTTCAACAGCCCAGTATGGCTGGTAAAAGCCAGATGGCTCATGGTGGATGACTGTGAACTACCGAGAATTGAACAAGGCAATGCCCCCATCCATGCGGCTGTGCCCAACATTGCCACCATCTTTGATACCTTGGCCATGGTCCTAGGAATGTACCATGCTGTATTGGGCTTAGCAAATGCTTTTTCAGTATACCCCTGGCTGCTGAGGCACAAGATCATTTCCTGTTCACAGTGGAAGAGCAACAATGGACTTTTCAATTGCTTCTCCCAGACTACCTGCACAGCCCTACAGTGTACCATGGGATGGTAGCTAGAGATCTGTCCCTGTTCTCTTTCCCATGTCAGTAAAACGGGCCCATTACATTGATGATGTAATGTTATCATGTGAAGACTTGCCTCACTCTGCAGGCTTTGCTGGAACATCTGCGAGGGAGAGGATGGGCAGTGAACCCACACAAAATTCAAGGCCCAGTCAGTGCCATAAAGCTTCTGGGAGTCATATGGTCAGTAAGATATACATTGTCCTAAAAGCTCTGATTGATAAGGTGCAAGCCTATCCAACCCCTAAGACTAGGGAAGAGGTGCAAGCCTTTGTAGGAGTTTTGGGGTTTTGGAGGACTTTTATTCCCCACCTAGCACAGTGCTTTTGTCCCTAATACCACCTGTTAAAGAAAGGGCATGTGTGGAACTGGGGCTCAGAGCAGCAAACTACCTTTGAGAAGGAAAAAATACTGTCAAAGCAGATTAAAGCTCTGGGCATTTCCCATGTGGAGCTACCATTTGAGTTAGACGCATCTGTGACTCAGAAGGTATGGGCCAGGCACTGTGGAAGAGACAACAGAAGACAAAAATGCCCCTAGGATTTTGTCCCAGCTCTGGAAGAGGGCATAAATCTGATATAGCCCCATAGAGCAACAGGTCCTAGCAGTGTACACAGTGCTTCTCCAGATAGAGTCTCTCGAGAAGGAACAGCATGTCGTGGTAAGAACTTCCCTTCCTGTCAAGGCATGGGTCTAGAATATGTTCCATCGATTCACCTCTGCTGTGGCTCAAACTCCCATGTTGGCATGCATATTTGCAGCAGAGGAGCACCCTGTCCACCAACCCACTGTCTCTAGAAATGCAGATACTACTAGGCCCTGTGGAATGTGTGGATCCTCCAAATGCTTCTGCCCCTATTTCTGAGGTGGCCCCGGAGGCCTGTAGAGAGGGAGCTGGGAAATTCCTGCCGATGCATGGTATACAGATTGATCCAGTCAAGGCAATCCATCCACAACAAAAAATTTATTATCTTACAGTTCTGGAGATCAGAAGTTAGGTATTGGTCTCATCAGGCTAAAATCAAGGTGTTGGCAGGATTCGTTCCTTTTGGAAGGTTCTAGGGGAAAATCTATTTCCTAGTCATTCAGAATTGGTGGAGTTCAGTTCTTTATAGTTGTAGGATTGAGGTCCCAATTTCTTTCTGGATGTAAACTCAAGGCTGTTCCCAATTTTAGAAACTACTACATTTCTTGGGTCGTGGCTCTCTCTCTCTATCGTAAAGCCAGTGATGGTGAGTCAAGTCCTTCTTATATGTCTTCTCTTTGCCCTGTCTCTTTTGCACTGCTCTTCCTCTCTTAAGGACTCCTATGATCAGATTGGGCCATCTAGAGAATCCAGGATAATCTCTTCAACTCGAAATCCTTACCCTAATCACATCTGTGAAGTTCCTTTGACCATGTAAGATAACATATTCACAGGTTTTAGGGGATTGGGCAAGAACGTCTTTGTGAGATTGTTATTGCTCCTACCACAATCAGCTGTGGTAGACTGCAGTGGTGGATAGGGAAATGCATTTCAAATGCAGTAGCATGCCAGGACCTTTGTTTCTTAGACACTGTCTGCTATTACAATGATCCTCAGGTTGTCTCTGGTCCCACCTCTCACTATTATGGAGATTCTAAGGGATTGTATTTGTTGACTCCCTTTCACTCTTTTACTGTAACATGCTCTCATCATTCAACAAATACCCACTGAACATGTCCTGTGGTCAAGGTACTGTAGTAGGAGATGTGCATACTTGGAGGTAACAGGAATAGCAAAGTTCCTGCTTCCTCCCACAGAGTTTATACTCTGAAAGAGGGAGCAGACTAAATGAAATACTTTTAGATAGTGATGCACAGTATACTTACATAGGACAAAGTTGGATTAAATGATTGGGGAACATATTTCTCAAAAAGGAACTTAAAACTCATACCAGATGAAAAGGAACCACATGAGCAGAGATCTAGGGGGAGGGCATGCAAAGAAAGTTGCAACACATTTTCTTCATTGTGATGGCTTTCCCTCTTTCCTGTGTAAGATTTGGCCAACTGAAGCTTGCACTTCATAATTCACTCTCAGGTTGAGTACCAAGGAGAAACCAAATCTAAGAAGTGAGCATCATAATAGTGCCTCTCCTCTTCCCTCACTCTCCTGTGAGTCTTCTCTTGTCTTCATGAATATCTCTAATGATTGTACCAATTGCTGACTATCATTGAGGTTTTTCTTCCAAGATGTGTGACAAGCATGATATATATTTCTCCATTTAAAAATAAAGAAAAAGAAAAGAAAATGTGAAAGTATCAGGAAAGAAATCACCTTTGTAGAAAAGTGGTTCAGTCTGTAATTTATATGTCACACAGTAGGGTCTAGTACTTGTTAAGAGACAAGGAAAAATATCTACATGCATTCAAAGTCCTAAAAACTTCTTCATTAGGGACTCAGAGTCTTAATTTACAAGACAAAGTAGAACATTCTTGTGTTTTGAAATTGCCATGGTCATTGCACCTGTCAAAACAACTAAGCAATGAAATTCCTCCCAAAATTATTGCGGGTCATTTGTAACTTTTTGTGTATCATGTTAAAATAAACAGGAAATTTCTATTTTAAAAAAGGAAATGAAGAATATGGCATCATGGAAACTTCCAAAGCGTGAGTTTGACTGAAATCCTCCTTTCCAATTTCTTAGCTTTGCCAGGGTTCTCAATTCTGGTGCCTGTGACACTGTTCTCCAAAATGTGGGCTTCTACCAATTAAGAGAGAAGGAAGAGGGAGATACAAGTAGGTATATGATTCTGCATGGCGGCCATCAGAATTTGACCTCCTGAGGGTTTGGGAAGGTGCCAGATTTTGTTCTTTTAATGTGACCTCAAAACATAGTCAGAAATCAATTGGTTTGGTTCAGATTTCTGGAACAAGTCTGAGGTGCTAGAATGTGAGGATTCTGAAATTTCAGATCCAAGGTTCAATGATAGTCATAGAACTTGAAGAGATATTATGCAGGGTCCTGCATAATTCCTAAAAGTGCATGAAAATGGAAAATGGCTGAGATCCACCTGTGTTGGCCTAAGCAAGTGACCTACTTAGCTTTAAGGATATAGGTACAGAAGGGGAGCAAGTGAGATGTGAGGTTTATTCAGCAACTTAGGGAGTTTGGAAATCAAGAGTCAGGGTACTCAGAGGCAGCAATGAAATAGGAAGAAGCCCAGATATAGCCACTCTTTCTGTGCAGCCTCTTAATTTCCCTCCCTGGCGTCTGCAGCAGTATTGGTGCTTTTGATCATCTCAACAAGACACGTCAATATGATCAATTTAATGTGATCCTCATTCAACTTTAACAGTAAACATCTGAACACATTCACTTACACCCATGGAAGACAGCTCTTGAACATGATTGAATCATGATCTTTGGGTCAGTGGGTCTCAATCTTGGAGATAAATCAACGTTTAAGCCTCACAAAGATCAAGTAAATTAGAGTCTTTGGAGATGGTGTCCAAGCATCAGCCTTTTATAGAGGTTTCTGAGGAGATTCTAATGTGAAAAGTCTATATAAATCTCTACTGAGTCTTTAGCAGCTCTTTGAAAAGATTTTTTTCAAACATCTTATTTTATAGAATAGAAAACAGGTCTATAGAGAAAGCGACTTGCGTGAAATTTCACAATGAGTTAGGTATGGAGGTGGGCTTAAAATAGAAGTGTTCTCAATCTTGCCATTTGAGAAGGCCATGACCATGCTAGTGAAAGTGCCAGGTCATATAGAGCAAATATAATTTTGCTTTTAACAGTTCTTTAAAGGATTTTTTATACATCCTTAGAGTTCCCAGCAAGGTTTACAGACTTTCATAGCTTTCAGTTGTTCTTTTGTTCCATAAATATTTATGAAGCTCTTATTAAATCGTGGACTCTTTTTTAGGTACTTATGTTGTATCAGTAAATAAAACATGCAAAAATTCTTGCCCTCCTGTTGCTTACATTCTAGCAGGAGGATATGGACAATTAACAACACATATAGAAATAAATGAATTGATTTAATGAAAGATGATAAGTGCTAGAAAAAAATCTTGAGTGGAAGAATTGAGAATACTGGGAAAGGGCCCCTTCCAGCATTAAATAAGCATTCAGGTTCAGCCCTATTGAAATGGTGATCATTGAAGAAATCCTGGATGGGAGTGAATATCTGGGAAAGACTGTTCTAGGTGGAAGGAATAGCTAGAGCAAAGTCCTTAAGGCCAGAGTATATGTGTGTTTAAGGTGTGTCAATTAGGAGGTCAGTGTAACTAGAGTGGAGTAGGTCAGGGAGAGTCCTAGGAGGGGAAGTCGGGAGGAACAATTCGTAAAGGGCGTGTATGCCATTTTAAGGACTTTGGTTAGAGGGTGTCAAGTTGACGGTGTAGGCAGACTCTGAACTCACCTCCTCCCACTAACACAACTAAGTTACAACTATTTTTGGAAAAATTACCCCTGAGAGAGAACTGAGAACTGGATAAAAAGAACCCCCACAATAAGGGACAGTCCTGACAGGCAGAAGAGGCAGAAATCCCTGTCTGGAGAGAAAAAAGCCACCTTCATGAGCTATGGAGCTTCACAGCTGGCCAGCTAGTGGGGAGCAATCCTAAGGTACACAGCCCTCCCTGGAGGAGTGGGGGACCTGAGCAGGGGAGTGCTGCAGCTACAAGTATCCTTTGGCCTTAGTACAACTGAGAAGAGTCTCATAAGGACTTTGATTTTATTCCAAATAAAATAGGGAAACTTTGGGGGGTTTTGAGCAAAGGAGTGAAATCTGATTTATATTTTTAAAATATTGCTCTGGTTGTGACATGGGAAGAGAATTTCAAGGAGCAAAAGAGAAAGTCATTGTGGTGGTAGCAGTGCAGTAGTGAGAAATAAAGGGATTCTGATTATATTTTGTTGTTCATTTGTTTGTTTTTAGGCAGGTTTTTTAAATTTACTTTTTAAAAATTTGTATACATGAAAATTAACTTTCTTTTGAGTATGTACATTCCTTGAGTTTTGACAAATGTATCAAGTCAAGTAACTACCCTCTCAATCAGGATACCCAACAGTTCCCTCTCCCCATGAAAAATTCCTTCATGCCATACTTCTGTAGTCAAACCTTCCTCTGAACTCTAACCCCTGACAACTACTGATCTCTTCTCCACCCCCAAAGTTTTTCTTCTTGCAGAATGTTATATAAAAGGAGATATGCAATCCGTAATCATTTGTCTGGTTTCTTTTCATCACATAATGCACCTGAGATTCATCCATGTTATTGAATGTGTGAGTAATTCACTCATTTTTACTGCTAAGTTGTATTCCATTGTATAAATGTACTGGTTTATTTATCCATCTACTTAGTGAAGAACACTTGGTTTGTTTCCAGATTTTAGACAGTTAAGAATATTTCTATTGAGCCATCCCTGATGGCCTAGTGGTTAAAGTTCAGTGTGCTCTGCTTCAGCAGCCTGGGTTTGGTTCCTGGGTGTGGAACCACATCACTTGTCTGTCAGTAGCCATGCTGTGGCAGTGGCTCACACAGAAGAACTAGAGGGACTTACAACTAGAATACACAATTATGTACTGTGGCTTTTGGGAGGGAAAGTAAGAAAGAGAGAGAAGGGAAGATTGGCCACAGATGTTAGCTCAGGGCAAATCTTTCCCAGAAACAAAAATGAAATGCATTCTCTAAAGAAAAAAAGAAAAAGAATATTGCTGTTATAAAACCAACACACAAATTTTCGTGTGAATCTAAGTTTTCATCTCTCTCGGGTAAATATCTGAATGGAATTTCTGGGTCATGTGGTAAGTACATCTTTAACTTTATAAGAAACTGCCAAAGTCTTTTTCAGGATGACCATATCATTTTACATTCCTACCAGAAATATATGAGTTCCATTGTGCCACATTCTCATCAATACTTGGTAATGTCACTTTTACTTTTTTATAGTCATTCTAATGAGTGTGGTTTCAATTTGCATTTAACTAACAAAATAGCGTTAAACATTGTGTTTGTTTGCCAGTGTTTGTTCTAATCTTTTGCCCATTTTTTTATTGTGTTTTTTTTATTGGAATACTATTAAGTTTCTACAATTACACACATATTCTGAATATAATGCTTTGTCAGATATATGATTAATAAATATTTTATCCCAGTTTATAGATTATATTTTTACTCTCTTAACAGGGTCTTTCCCCCAGACATGTTTTTTATTTTGATGAAATCTAATTTATCAATTTTTTTCTTTGATGAACCACGATTTTGGAGTCATGTATAAGAAGTCTTTCATTAGTCCAATTTTCCCATTTTTTCTATAAATTTATGTTTTACATTTAAGTCTGTAACCCATTTTGAGTTAATTTATGTTTAAAGAGTAAGCTATTGGTTGGTATTAATTTTTTTCATATGAATATCAATTGTTTCAGCACAATTTGCTAGAAAGAATATCCTTTCTCCATTTAATTGCCTTTGTACCTTTGTGAACAATCAATTCACTATATTTGTGTACATCTATTTCTGGACTTTCTATTCTGCTCCATTGATCTATGTGTATGTCCCTTTGTCAGTACTATACAGTGTTGATTACTATAATTTCATAATAAACCTTAAAGTAAGTTAGCTGATTCCTCCAACTTTTCTTGTCTTTATCAAAAGTGTTTTGGCTATTATGGTTTCTTTGCTTTCCATCAAAATGTTTAGAGATTGCTTGGGCTGCCACAACAAGATACTAAAAACTTGGTGGTTGAAACACCAGAAATTTATTTGTCGCAGTTATGGTGGAAAAGTCTAAGATCAAAGTGCAAGGTAATTTGTGTCCTCACATGGCAAGGAGAAAGGAGAAAGAGCGAGACAAAGAGAAGTAGTGAGCTCTCTCCTATCTCTTCTTAGAAGGACACTAGTCCTATTGGATCAAGGCCAAACTTTATGACCTCATTTAACCTTAATTACCTCCACAAAGTCTGTTTATCCAAATACAGTAACATTGGGAGTTGGGGCATTCAACAATTTTGGGGGGGCATAAGCATTCAGTTTATAACAGATATCTACAAGGAATTTTTCTGGGATTATAATTAGGATTGCGCTGAATTTACAGATAAATTTTGGAGTGTGGTTTTGAATTACTCATGCTTGTAATGAAGAGTTGGTTTTCTTACACTCTGGAATAGTATATTCTCTATGTCAGACTTAAATGCACTTTGAATGTCTAGTTCCTTCTAATTTTCAAGTATTGGAAAAACATACACATTTGGAAGAGCTGAGGAGGTTTCTGGCAGTGAGTAACAGAACCTCGTATCTGTGAAGTAATTACTGTAGGATATTACGGACCAAGTTGAAATAATTTGCAGGTGCAACATTGATATACACAGAAAATATGGTAAAAAATTCTTGTATATTTATGCCATTGTAAACTTTCCTTTTTCATATATACAGAACAATTAAAACTGCTATACTGAAAACTCAACAAATGGACACTTGATGTCACTTATTGTCTCTTCCTTTGTTAGATTCAGTACACTGTTTTACAGATGTTCCATATGTCATGTGAAAGACTGGCTTTTGTTGATTTTTTGAATCCTCTATTTGAAAAGATCATTTGAAAGAAAATCATGCATTCTACTTGTGTTGAAAACAGATGAGGTGAATTACAGGAGAGTGAATGATGTTGTAGAAAAAGCACAAAACGAGAACCAAGAGATCAGAAGCTGGGAGATGTTGTCCCTCCATGTCTAACATGCTGAGTGACACTAGTCAAGGTCACCTTCCATCCAAGCACAGCCTGGACATTCGTAGGAGCTGTGGCAAGTGTACCAGTAGAGGCACAATGCCCTCAGGCTTGTGTTCCAATCGTAAATTATTTAAGAAGCTGTTAATAAGACAGGTTTTACCTCCTTACTTGATTAACGTATCTTCATAATGCCTGGAAGACCTGGTTCTTGTATTCCTCTAAGTTTCATGAGGGAACTTGTCCGGTGAAGGAGAGATGGCCCCGTCCTGCAGATTTTAGCCCCTTCCTCTGTCCACCTTCCTTGCTGGAGGACCCAAAGTCTTCAGACTCGGTGATGATGCCTGTTTTAAGATGCAGGCTGGTTCGCCAGAAGGCTTTGCTCAACCCACTGTCTGCTCCACATTCACCTTTGCATCTTTGCACCATGCTCTCGTTGGATTTGTCTCCACGCTCTTGCATTATCCAAGCAGTGTTCCACTGTTACTTCTTACTGTACACTGTTATTCTGGTGGTGTTGGGCGGGGGAGGAGAGTGTTATTTTAATTCTGATTAAGCCTCAGCCTCAGGCAAGCACTCTATTCTGGGTCTCCTGGGTGTGACTTTCTCTTTGCTCTCTCCTCCACCACGGTGTTCTTGCTCCTTCTCAGGAGCAGCAACTTTTTCTGCTCACTTCTGCAGCTGCAATTAGTTTCAACCATGCCCTCAAGGTGGTAGTGGGTTTGTCTTCCTCCTCCCTGCCCCCCAATATTAAAGCTTTTGTTTCTTAGAGTCATAAGGAGAAATGTGTGGGTGGGTTTCATACCCTTTTGGCAGCAGCTGTGTTCCTCTCACCCAGGCCTGTACCACAGGGAAATTTTTCCAGGACTCTCACCAAACATTTTCGTGGGATCCATAGAGAAACGTCTGCAAGAGAGTGAGAACTCTCAATGTAGCTATAATCCTACAGGCTGTATGCTCTCTTGCCAGACCCTATCTGGCTTCCACCAATGCCTTAACTATTATAACAGAATTTTTCCTACTTGGGTCTGGCAGGTTCTGCCCCTGGTAAACAAGAGCTTTCTCCCTGGCTCTTTCTCAGACACCTGTCTTCCTAGATTTTTAGGTCAATTGATTAACAAGTGACCTCAGATCTCTGATAGGTTCAAAGAAAGCCATTAACTTACTGTTTGTCTGCTTATGTTGTTGTCCTTGGAGTGGGAACGAGGAGGATCTTTGCAGCTTGCTACATCCCAAGTGGAAAAACTACTATTACTCTTAAAAGAAAAAATATGTTTAAAATTAGACTGATTTATATAAAAATGTTAAGAATGGTTATTCCTGAGTAATGAGATTGTAGTGAATCTATTTTCATCTTTGTGTTGATCTTTACATTCTGAATTCTTTTCTAACAGATTGCTTTCTTAATCAGAAAAGATCAATACACATTATTTTAATGCAAAAATAAAGAAAAGGATAAATGAAAGACTGTGAATTTATCTTATAAGATGAGTCAAATTTCTGCTCCTCAGACATACTGGCTAACTAACCATGGAGTTTAGTTTTAAAAGTGGGGTGCAGTCCGATTTCTACCCTAAGGCTGGCGATTGCCATGCCCTGGAAGCATGGGTTGTTCATGGCTCAGTTTCCTCCTGTTTTTGAGGTCCGGTAAACAGTGGAGGTCAGCTAGGAAGCAGCAAATTGAGAAGATGTTTGATCAACAGGATGACCCAAAATAAGAAGAATCTGCCTATTTCTTCTCTCACCTCCATGCCTCTGTGACCCCTCCCTCCCATCTTTTTTTTACAATGCCTCACTTCTGTCATTATTTAGGTCTTAGACCCATTGCCTCTGGAAGGCCTTCTCCATGCTCCCACAAATGAACAAGTTGTTCTCCTTGTATACTCAGATATCCTTATGTACTTATTATATGTTTACTTTAACTTATTATTTATTATTAATCAATAAAACTTTAAGATTAACATAATACGTGATTAATATATAATACAAATTTGGCTAACAACTCTTTTCCAAGTGATAAAGTTATAAATATAAACATAAACATACAATACATACATAACAAATAGTAATTTATACCAGCTTAAAGTTAATAATTAATATTAAGGGGATTTTAATTTTTATATTCATTCATTTATTTATTTAATAAACACTTCTACAGTAGTTAATGCATGCCAGGCATTGTGCTAAGTGCATTAGAAATGTTAAATTATTTTCCTGACAAAAATACTAAGAGGTAAGTATTATTATCCTTATTTTATAGATGAGATATAGATTGAGATATAGATTGCTGAGGAATAGTGTCAACCTATATGAATTTTTTTTGCTGAGATAACGTTGGTTTATAACATTACATAAACCTCAGTTGTACATCATACTTTGACTTCTGTATATAGACTACCTTGTGTTCACCATCAAAAGTCTAGTTGGCTAGCAACTTTTATACACTGATTTGCAATAAAATAAATATTAGGAAGCAAATAACTCCCTTTAAAAGTTATTCCCTAGTTCTTTTTTTTTCTGTCATTTGTTTATGAAGACAGAAGGTGCATGGTGCTAAAATCTCATATGAGTTTTTACCTTCTCATCCACTGCAGCTTGTTTGCCAACTTTTTATACAACATTATATATTGGCCCAGTGAATTGAGTTCTCACGTAAGCACAAATTCATTTGGGGATGTGGGATCAAAGAATCTCTCAGTTCACAAAAAGCTCCTGATCAAGTATATTTGCATCAGTCCTCTTACTACTTTTTTTGGTGCAAATTGTACAGAAAGAAATGAATGCTTACGACTTGAAACAGAGGTGGGAACCCACAAACAAAATGAAGACTCACCTTCAACGAAATGATTAGCGGAGGCTCTCTCTCTGTCAATCAAGGCAATGGACACCTGCTTTTCTTCTTTTACATTTTTTTCTCTCTATTTCTTAATAGAAGGGATGAGTATGTATGGGATGTTGATGTGGAGGGAAGAGTGTCGCTTTGAAGATAGAAGATCTAGCTTTATGCTTACTCTACTGCTTACTAGATGGGTCACTCTAGACAAATCTCATAATAGTTTTAAGCTTCTTTCTTCACCTAAATAATAGAAAATATCACCTTGGCAACAATACCGTGAGTTGGGTATTAAGAGAGATTTCAAAGAGAGAGAGAGGGATTGAAAAGAGAGAGAGAGAGAGAGAGAAACGTGTTATGTAGCCTTGCTGTTTGCCTTCAAGGACTAATTCTGAAAAGATTCTGTGCTGTGTTTTTAACCCCTGTGATGTATAAAATAATATATACGCTGACAAATACACAATGACTGCAACTTGTGAAGGATTTTATTATTGTTTTTATTGTTGACTGCTTGCAATAACAAAAATTTATTTCTATAGCCTAGAAGATACTGGCTATCAGTTCTAATGGACGTGTTTTTCACATTTTCACAGAGGCCTTTATTCAGAAGAGGCTTCTTCTAGACTTCCGGGTACAGGTAAAGAGAAACATCACTTGTAGGAGGGTACTTCAGAATCTTTGTAATCTGACTCTTCTCTCCAACAGATATTTGCTTATTACCTGGTATGTACTTTAGATTTCTGACATCTTTTAATACAAATAGTTCTTGCAGTGTTTCAGCTAGAATAGGAGCTTAGAAGTTGCGAGTTCATATTTCTGGTTTTCCAAATGGGAAAAAAAAGGCAGAGATGGTGGGTAACTTTTCTAAATTTCCACAGCTAGATAGTGTCAGGATATGACTAAAATCTCAATTCTGATAGGCAGAATAAAGACTTCTCCTTCTCTCCCCAAAGATGTCCATATCTGCATCTCTGGAACAAGGAATGCAGACGCTCTCTAGAATCTGGAAAAGGCAAGGAAATGAATTCTTCCTTAAAGATTCCAGAAGAAATCCAACCCTGTCAACACCTTGATCTTAGCCCAGTGAGACTCATTTTGGACTTCTGATCCCCAGAACTGTAAGATAATAAATTGTGGTTTTTGTCACAGCAGCAATAGGAATATAATATCCCAATAAATCATAATATTGCCTGAAACACTTCAGATTCAGGAACTTTAGTATTTAAAAGTTATTATGATCTAGCAAGCTGGATGTACTTCTTTCTTAGATATAACCTTCAGGATGGGTTTGCTGAAATCAGTCTTTAACTTGCATCCTAAGTATGTGTATAATACAACTACAGAAGAAATACATACTGTAAGAAAAAGAAGTTAAATACTGTAAGAAATTAATGGCAGACAGTGAGCAAAGACTTATTTGGAGGACACTCTCAGGAAGAGAGTTCCAGTTGGGAGCTGGAAAACTACCTTCTTGGCATTATAGACTACAGGTTGGAATAAGACACAAATATGGTGAACACTTGAAATATCCCTAAGACGCTAGCAAGTTAGGTGTTGTAGAGCTATTGGTTGAATAAACTCACAGCGTAGCCCAGGATGGCTCAAAGCTCATTGAGAGGTAGAAATATGTGGTGCGAGAACCCCGGAGATAGGCTAACGGAGCAAAGAGAGAGGGCAGTTTGGCATCAAGGATGAGAAGGGAATTATCGGTTTCATAAAAAGTCTACAATTTGTGTTGCAAGTGTATTAGTTTCCTATTGCTGCTGTAACAAATTGCCACAAGCTTAGTGACTTAAAAAACCACAAATGTAGTCTTTTACTTTTGAAGATGAGAAGTCTGATAAGGATCTCATGAGGTTAAAATCACCAGGTCAGCAGGGCTTCTTTCCAGAAGCTCCAGGGGAGAATCTGAATCCATTCCTTGCCTCTTCCAGATACTAGAGGCTGCAACATTCCTTGGATTGTTCCCACATGACTCTATTCTCTGCTTCTGTTGTCACATCCTCTTCTCCTTCCTTTGATCTTCTCGCCTCTCTCTCATAAGAGCCCATTGATTACATTTTGAGCCCACCCAGATAATCTAGAATAATCTTTCCATCTCAAGGACCTTAACTTAATCATATCTGCAAAATCCCTTTTGCCACATAAGGTGACATAGTTCACAGATTCTGGGGATTAAGATAGAACATCTTTGGGGGACCCTTATTCAGCCTACCACAATAAATTATTCATATAGAATTTTCTGTGAGTTAAAAAATATCACTAAACAGGTTAAGAGTACGTATATATTTTCCATATTTCAGGTATTTCTAGAAGTTCTGGAAAAGGGAATATGGCACGTGGAAATGGCCCAGATATTATCTGGGAGAATTCATAAGGCGTTGCATTAATGTATGAGGACCACGTTTCCTCTAGACACAAGTGCTTCACATAGAAACATAGCAATGTTGCTATAGATGCTATAGGTATCTGGAACAGAACCCTCAAGCACACTAGAGGTGGTTTAATATACTTGGGCAAAAGGTGCTGCCACCATCAAGGTTCTCATCATTTGCTATCCCATTGTTTTCCATATCTATAGTCATGTTACCTCACCACACTTTCCAAGAGATGAAAGGCTGGAGCCATGTGCGATGAAATAAGAGTTGTAAAAATTAGTCTAGCCACTAAGCAATTCAGCAGCCTCTTTTACTTTGCATTTGTATGTAAGTGTGAAGGGAGCCATAGAAAAGAATGATAACTTTTGTTGAGAATGGAATTTTTAATTTAAATGTTAATTTCAGTAATAAAAGTGCTTACTAATATCAATGTTAAAATAATACAGAACCCAATCCATTTTTTGATAAATATTTCATATTCATTAAACGTTTGATAGCTGAAGTTATCATTTTATCTATCTAATAAGCATGAAATGAAGTCTTGCTGTAAGTGTTCATTCTTATGAGATATCTGTCTTAACTTTTAGCTTCATTTTTTGTGTGTGTGTGAGGAAGATTGGCCCTGAGCTAACGTCTGTTGCACTTTTTGCTTGAAGAACATTGTTGCTAGCTAGCTTCTGTGCCAATCTTTCTCTAATTTATGTGGGATGCCGCTACAGCATGACTTGACGAGTGGTGCTAGGTCCACTCTCGGGTTCTGAACCTGTGAACCCGGGGCTGCCCAAGTGGAACACATGAACTTATCCACTATGCCACCGGGCTGGCCCCTTAGCTTCATTTTTGATGTTTCCATTTTATTTTATTTTTATTTTTTTATTTATTTATTGAAGAAGATTAGCCCTGAGCTAACTGCTGCCAATCCTCCTCTTTTTGCTGAGGCAGCCTGGCCCTGAGCTAACATCCATGCCCATCTTCCTCTACTTTATATGTGGGATGCCTACCACAGCATGGTGTGTCAAGGAGTGCCGTGTCCGCACCCAGGATCTGAACTGGCAAACCCCAGGCCGCTGAGAAGCAGAACGTGCAAACTTAACCACTGCGCCACCGGGCCGGCTCCATGATGTTTCCATTTTAAAGAGAAGGCTGCTGGCACTAAGAGATTCCATGCCCCAAACAGCCGCCTTCTCCAGCCTTCCAACTCTCGGAAAATGACACCACGGTTACCCACTAGTTGAAGATAACAACATAATTGTCATCCTTGACCCCTCTCCCTTCTTCTTTATCGTCTACATTCGCGGATAGAAGGCATCAATGAGCAAGGAGTTTCAGGAAGGAAAGAGATGCTGAAGAGTTGATAGTTCCTATGCTATTTTCATCATTTCCCACAACTCTGATGTGAGTGTCCTGGGAACATTTAAGATGACTACGAGGGCTGTGGAGGTAGAAAAAGTCCTATGTGCTTTCTGTTACAAGGAATTACAACAAGATGAGTAGACAGGAAATTGAACTAGGATCAAAGACCTCAAAGAGGCAGACCAATGCATGTGTCTAGAAAGGACTAAGAAAAAAATGCATTGATGGAAATCCAATAAAGCTTTTTTGGAAATGGAATATTGAAAGAGTTCATCTGAGAAAATTGACTTGGCAATAAACTCTAAGATTTTTCTTAGTAAAAACACTTAGCTTTTAAGGACCAAGAAAAAAATTATCTCAGGTACTTCAGGCAAAAAGATCAGGCTACTTATAAAGGTAAGAAAATTAGTCTGGCATTAGACTTCTCAAGAACGAAATGCAAAGCAAGAGGATAGTAGAGAAGCATTTTCAAAGACGCAAAGAAAGAGAACATGAGCAAAGAATGTAATTCCCAGCCAAGCTGTATTTTAAATATTGAGGTTATAGAAAAGTAGTTCTCAATAAGCAGTAACTCAGAGAATTCTAAACACACCAACCTTTCCCGAGGATCCTATTATATGATGAGTTTCATCCTACAAAGAGATAACTGGGGAAACTTCAGCGAAAAGACTGATGGTGAGTATTTAATATATTTAGTTGTGTAATTATGACTAAAACAAGGATGACAACACGAGTAGGGATAAGCCAGGTAAACATTATACATTCTGAAAAAGTGGGATGAATGTAAGGAGAAAATGGGAGGAAAAGGGAGAATGAAGGGGGAAGTAGAATAAGACACTGATTGTTTGATAGTTAGGGGAAGTCAAAGCTTACTAGTTAAAAGTGACAAATTAGATAAGGAAAGATTTAGTAAGAAAAAAGATTAAGGACCATATAAAAGGTTTAACTACAAGTGTCTCCACTAGAACAAAAAAAGGAAACCTTTCTAAACACCAAAAGAAATTCTGAAACAAAGCAAAGATGATATACCATCTAGATAGAAAAACTTAGAAAATACTACACAATACACATAGTAACCGTATCATAACATAATATGATGGGGGAGGAAGTGTTTCTGCTTTAGGTGAAGAAAATTACAAGAGAATATTGCTATCAGTGTAACAACTAAAGCAAGTTGAATACACTATGTCATCACATACGAATGAAGAAAATCCTGAAAATCAAGAAAATCTGACCTAATCCAGAAAAACTAATGACCTAAACTTCAGAAACTAAAATGATATTAATAGCAAAGAAGAAAGAAGAGATCTCTTATGATAGAGAGAGTAAGAAGAGAAATCTCCCATGAGAGAGAGAAGAAGAAAACCAACCTACTATGTAACAAATTTTTAACAATTATATTGGGGCGGGCGTGACAGCTTGACATTTCATGACATTTCATGACAGTTCTAAGAATGGCCACCTCAATATCTCCGACAGTAGCAGATGTCCATGAAGTATCTCTTCCTAGTGGTTTGACAGCAGCATCCCTTGCAGCCCTCATTAATAATGAATCCTTTTATTGTTCGGTAGAGAATGGAATGTTCTTGCTTCTTTCTAATGCTCATGTAACCCTTTTTTCAAATCAGCTGGATATATGGCTTCAGTGACAAAAGCTTATTCTCATTCCTTCATTTTCTGAGTCATAGTGTCCCATTGCCAACCTCTTGACATGAGTTTTAATTTCCCTGTGGCTGCTTCGTAGGAGTGCTGTGAAGGTTAAATGAGATAACACACGGAAAGAGTTCCCACAGTGCCTGACATACACTAAGGGCTTAACAATACTAACTACAGCAATAATTATTAGAGACAATCTTTTTCCAAGTAGGAGCAGAGAGGAACATTCTTTACACCCTTTTAACACCTCTTCACAGCCTACATTTCAAGTTCATATAATTGGCACCTCCCTGAGGCAGTGGGCTTCCTCATTGCCACTGATTTTCCTCAAAACCCCACAAAGCAAGTGCCTGTTTGCTGTTTTGTCTTCACCCCAAGGCGCCTGGTGGGGAGAGTGTCTGAGCAGGAACAACTGATTCGAATTAGGATTGAATAATTTTGAATCAATAAATGACAGCAGGTACGTGGAGATTGCTCATGGGGAATGAGCTATGGCTGTTTTACTGCTCAAAAAAAAATGCTTTGATGATTTAACTACTTTTAAAAAGTATATAACATAAGTCATATTATTGCAACAAACACCTTCCAACAGTCCTTCCAACAATAAGCCATGTTTGGTCTTCCCGTTTCTCACTTCTCCTTATTCTTTCTTCCACCTTTCTAGCCATTCTGTACTTCTTTTTTTTTTAAAGATTTTATTTTTTCCTTTTTCTACTGTTGTCTGTAAGAAGCGGAGATTAGAGTACGAGGAAAGATGCCGGAGGTATACACGCACAGAGACAAATATGTGACAATGAATTTTGTTTGTCAACTTGGCTGGGCCATGATGCCCAGGTATTGTGGTCAAACATTATTCTGGATGTTTCTTTGAAGGTATTTTTGGGTGAGATTAACATTTAAATCAGTGGACTTTGAATAAAGCAGATTGCTGTTCATGATGTAGGAGAGTCTTGTCCAATCAATTGAAGACATGGATGGAAAAGAGACTGACCTCTCCCTGGCAAGAGGGAATTCTGTCGGCAGAAGACCTCCAAGACTTGAACTGCATCATTGGCTCTTTCTGGATCTCCAGCATGCTAACCCATCCTGTAGATTTTGGCCTTGCTAACCTCCATGATCACATGAACCAATTCCTTAAAATAAATCTCTTTATGTATACATATACACACACACACACAGACAGACACACACATCCTACTGGCTCTATTTCTCTGGAGAACCCTGACTACTACAGTGTGGATACAGGGAGGAGTAAAGAACTGGGGTCTTTAAATGCAATCAGTCTTCTCCACTGCCCCTCACAGGACAAAAGGGGAGAAACTATGAAAATAGTTGCATTATAATGCAATGCCTTAGGCTTCAAAACAAGTTATTAACAAGGAGCTGTTGGAAGACAAGAAATAGCAATGAACTCTGCTTGAAAGAAACAATAAAGCATCCCAGAAGAAGTGGCATTGGATCTGGGTTATGGAGAATGAGTAGAACATTCGTAGGTGATTAAATTGAGGGTCAGGATG
Source organism: Equus przewalskii (assembly GCF_037783145.1). Classification (NCBI taxonomy): domain Eukaryota; kingdom Metazoa; phylum Chordata; class Mammalia; order Perissodactyla; family Equidae; genus Equus; species Equus przewalskii. Next base: position 16,117,470 of record NC_091835.1, read on the forward strand.
GATGGTGGGGACTTTCTTATCAGAGGGAACAGCCTGTGCAGTGCCAAGGAATTGTGAAGGGAGCTGGATTGTTCGAGATGTCAGGCATGTTAAAATTGGGAAGACGGAGAGAACAAAGTTATAGGTATGCAGGAAATAAGTTTTATCAAGAAAGTGGGGGTAAATGATGGTACTATCCTCTATCATGCTAAGAAGAATGAAATTAATTGTGAAGACAGTGGAGAGGAAACCGAAGTTCTGTAAGACAGTGAATTAACAGCTTGGACGAACACATAACAATTTAATTTTGAAAAAAATGTAGGTGTGCATGATGACAGATGAAGACTAGATTTTAGTGGTGAAATGATGCATTCTATACAGAAGTCAAAATATAATGACGTACACTTGAAATTTATATGTTATAAACCAATGTGACCTCAATAAAAAAATGATAAAAAGGAAAAGAAAAAATAAGTTAAAGGAAGTAAAACATACTTTTGATCAGAAAAAAAAAAAGCAATGTGAAAAAATCCACACACACAGAAAAGTGTGGGTTTTCAAGGAATAGTTTCAAACGGAAACAACCTAGGTAAAAACTCAAAGCTTTTTCTTATCTAGGATTTTGAATTTCTTTTCTTTGAAAGTGTTAGTGAGTGCACTAAATAATGAAAGAAGGTAAGTTACCATTGGAAGGATTTGAGTTTGCTTACACTACCACGGAGACTGGCTTAGTAAGAATAATCCTTCAACTATTAATGGCTGAAGCATTCTAAGGTGGCTATGAAAGACATAGGAAATTAATGTTTAAAATTGTGGTCTATTGCCAAAGCAATTGATTTGATAAAACTTGGAAATTTCTCTAACTCAATTCCAATTCCTTAGTTTAGAGAAAATGATGATAGAAAATAAAATTCCAAAACTCTCTCTAATAAGCATGCAAATGGAATAGAACATAAAACAAAAACAGTAGTAGAAATAGCAAATACTTAAAGGTGTTTACAACTGTGAATTAGAATTTTCTAGAATGTATTCAAACTCTAAGTATGCGTCTTATGAAGATGCAGCAAATTGACATGAAAGGGAGAATAACAACTCCAAACATGACTTTTTTTTCCTGGAAAACTCACATCAGGAATTATTTCTGAAATATGCAAAGTAAATGAAAGATTTTAGAATAGTGGGACCTCTGTATATATTCTCGAGGTATTAGAAAACATGGTATGTTCTTATGAAGATGCAGATGGCAAAACAGTCTTAACACAGGAATCTAAATGATAACCTTGGTGAAACAAATTTTCAAAATAGAATGGATTAGTATTAAAGAAGTCTTCATTGGTGGTATGCATATAAGTGGAAAGAGGAATACAAGATATTATGGAAAAAATAAGCCTGAGTCCATCTCTGAAGTTAGTAATAAAAAATAGTAAGTTTACATTTCATCCTAAATCTTGGAATTAAAGAACTGGGATTTTATGTTTTCCTGGCAAAGTTCCAATTAGATGGATATCTTGGTAATAAGATTTGTGCCATATTTAACTCCAGAAAGCTTTGTAATTGGAATTTACTTTGCACATCAAACATTTGAGATAATAGATGGAAAGAAAAGGGAGTAATGGTTTAACGCACCAAAGAGAGCGATTTTCGCCTTCCTCTGTCATGGAAAACACACGGGGTCTTGTCTTTTGGTTGGTGGTTTTATTAATCAGTGCTGGTGTTGGTGCCGTCAGGCAGTTGATGGCGCACTATTCGCCTGTTGACACTAAATAGCAGAGGAGGAAGAACCCATCTGGAACCCTCAGCTCTGCTCAGCATGTGGGCACACCAGATACCTCAGATACTTCAGTGCTCTGTTCAAGACCTAAAAAGACCGAATTGAGTTTAAAATTATTATTCATTGATGCAGAAAGCAGATTTGCTTCTGTCCATTTTCTTTTAATAACATCTTCAGAAAGGAACTTGGATTGTAGAGCTTGGAATTTTCCAAAATGTAGTTGCACAATGAGATTTGCAATGTGCTGCTACATACATAGGGCACTGACTGTCGTGAGTAACAAGAGATGGATGTGGGGCTATGCTGTTCAGAAATCTGTCTCTTTGAGGTTATTGACAAAACACACCATGATGGCTTTTGAGTCATACCATCTCTGCGAAAATAAACAAGGCATTATCCCTTATTATTTTCCCATTTCCTCCCCTTGTTCATCAACCCTTTGAGACATTCAGATTCTTTGAATAAAACAATCTAGAACACTGTTTTGATTGAAATATATGAACCATTTAGTTTACACAAACATTATCTAAAATGCAAATTTATTACTCAATGCAAACAGGACATTTGAATAGCTAATAAATGTAAATTCAGTTATTTTTCTGGAGTGCTGATTGAAAATTGCTTTTATGCTCATTACTGCTGATTAACTATTCCTTCACAAGGGCTTTCTAAATTTTTCTTGATCCTAAAGAGAACTGCAGAAAATATGGAACATACTAAAAAAAAAGTCTGGAACAATAAAACCGAAATGATCTATAATCTCCACAACAGAATGAGTATTGAAAGAGCAAATACTTGTTCTGGACGGAAAGAGTGAAATCAGCTTGGATTGACGAAGAAAACACAGCAGCCCATTAACCAGGCTCCAGGACAGACACAGATATAGCCGGCTGAAAGTTAACGGGAAACGTGGTTTCTCACGGGTCATGCAGCAGCTGTGAAATGCCATGATGACACCCTGTCAGAGTCTTTTTGATTGACTACTACTTCCTTACCAATGATGCCCCCAGGCCTGCTTTGCTTTCCCATCACTACTAGGATACCATTGCTAAACTGCTCTTAGCTAATTCCTAGTTAATCCCCACTTCTAATCCTGACTCAGAAATAGCAACCAATCCAGAACAGAACCTGCTCCCTTTAGACTCACTTCTGAATCTTTCAGTAGGAACTCAAACTTTGCCAAAACACTCCTCCTTCTCCCTCCCCTCAGGCAGCATTCCAAGATTCCCTCGGAGTGCCCTCTTTATCTGTATTATGTTAATAAATCTACTTTTGCATTCTTTTTTTCTTTAATTCAATGGTTTTCAAACTGATCATTTATGACAAGATATAAAAGACTGAATGTTGACTAAGAATGTAAGGCAGAGTCTTGACATCAGCAATAGCATGATTTCTAGATAAATGGAAATCATGCCTGACTTGTAAAAATTATAGCAAGGTAAGACCTTATCATTAGGATATCAAACAACATATGAGAAACATATATTTTTCTAAAGGAATCTTATATAAAGGTTGTTATTATAACTAAAGTAGTTAATGGGAGAGAATAATGAGAAGTGGTATGACAAAGCAAGGACAAAGTCTATGGAATTACTCAAACCTAGGTGCTATCAACTGAATGTTTGTGTCCTCCCCAAATTCCTATGTTGACACCCTAGTCCCCAGTGTCACAGTAGTTGGAGGTGGGGCCTTTGGGAGGTAATTAGGTCATGAGGGTGGAGCTCTCATGAGTGAGATTAGTGCCCTTATAAGAAGAGACACCAGAGATCTCTCTCTTTCTCTCTCTGCCATACTAGGACATGGTGATAAGGCAGCATTTGCAAACCAGGAACAGAGTTTTCACCAGAAGCTGAATCTTCTGGTGACTTGATCTCAGACTTCTCAGCCTTCAGAACTGTGAGAAATAAATGTTTGTTGTTTAAGAAGCCCAGTCTAGGGTGTTCGGTATAGCAGCCCTAACTGAGACACTGAATTTGTCATAGATACACAACTCCTTAGCTGTGTGATTTGAGGAAGTTTATTAGTTTCTCTTGTCCTTAGTTTCCTTCTAGGTAATATCTACCTCTTAAGGTGCTTAGTAAAGTGGAGAAAGAATGCATGTAAAGTAGCTGACATAGTGCCAGCTAACCATCAGGCAACTGATAAATGGGAGACATTCTTTTCTATTGTTATAACCATCAGGTTAGCAATCACTTGTGCACATTTACACACACCCTTGCGTGCATTCACATGTACACATCAACACTCAGATGTTCTTTCCCCATGAAACCAATGACTCAGCATGTGTGTACACCAATTTACATCTTCTCTTTGGCATTTGAGGGTATAGTTCTCATTTTTATAAAAGCAAGTTTTCATGAGAGCTCAGTTACATTACAAAGCAGAGATGCAAAATACAGCACTCTGCCGTACAACTTCTTACACCTCACCCATATAATGATGTAACATACATGCATTTAGCCAAAAGTCCGCAAAGGTTCTTAGATTTCTGTCTTTGGAATTGCTTTAAAATCTGGAAACTTTACTACTTGCATAATCATTTCCCTTCAACGAAGAACTCACCTTGAACGACAGAGCATTATAAATGAATATTTATTAACTAGACATGATTACCCATTAATTAGCCATTAATTAACTTCTGTGGTCTTCATACTTCATGTCTTACTGACAGTTTATTTTTTAGTTACTGTAAACAAGTGTCTCAAAGTCAATTTGGCTTATCAAATGAATAGGCATGATTTTCAGGGCGCGGGGGAAGAATCAGCTTACCTCTTGGCACAGAAAATTCTTTATTCACGCGATAACTAGTGACTACAAGAGATGTGTTCTTTTCTTTTAGAATTGTGGGGCCTTTTATAATGGGAATGTCTGTGGGAAGATAGCTCTATAATGTGTTAGCAATTCTTCACACATACTCTCAATTTGGTATTGCGTAAGACATGTGAATAGTGGTTGCCTATGTGCAATGATGCAATTGGCCTGCAGGTACCAGAAGGTGAATGTTAATTCCCATCATTTAGAAATTCTACCTACATCATTATCCTGGTAGGTAATGTTTATTCCGTACTTACTGTGTTCCAGGCATTATGATAACCACAATGCACATATTTTCTCAATGCACAAATTTTCTCAATAGAACTACTTCCCAGTAACCAATCAGGAAGATATACATCATTCTCATTTTAAGATGTGGAACTAGACAGAATATTCACATAACTTGCCATTATTATGGGGCGAGGTGTCAAAACTAACCTAGTTGTGTGTGAATCCAAAGCTTGTATCTTTACCACCTTGATAGACTCTTTCTCTCCTCTGATGACCTCCTTCAATTCGATCTCATCTGTTTTAACCTGAAGATATTTCTCAGAGTTGATGCATGAGGACTAGGGTTTGGAAGTTTACCATTACCATGCTATCTTGCTAGGAAGTCTTCTTCATTTCTTTCATGGCACAATGCTCTTAAGATTTACAACAATTTACTTATCTGCATAAGCGTTTTACTTTTCATGTGAACTGCAAACTACTGAAGGCAAAGACTAAGTGTACTCATAGTATCTCACTTGTCTAGCGTGAAGACTTGAACGTAGAAGGTGCTACAGAAATTCATTTCTATTTATGCGTACATATTCATGCAAATTCCAATGATGAATGGATCTAGGTGAACCTGAATTTTTACCTAAACTGAGAGCGTTATAAATATACAAAACCTTAAGCTACATAATGTAGCTTGATAACATTCATCTTCCTTCAGGAAAAGATCTCCAAATAGGATGTATGGGTCTTGCATATAAGTAGATGTAAATAAATATGTAAATAAATTATGTTAAGACCCTTTTGGAAATTAAGCTGAGAAACTGAGAGTGAGTTAGTGTCAATGGAACTTTTATAGAGTGTATTAACATTTTATTCTGATAAGACTCAGAGTCATCAGTTGTTCTTATGTCTTTCCCAGAAAATTAAAGAACAAAACACCTGGTAACTTTGCCAAGAACAGTCTGCTAGTCTTTGAAAGACACGTAGTCTATGAGTGATAAACTAGGCAAAGAATGTCATGAATATATAATTTCAGCTCCAGATTTGTCAGAAATCCCACAAAATATGACACAGGAGTTTTTCCTTTATATATTCACATGCCCTTGAACATGCAATAATTTTATAGGCAATAGATACAATTTGAATCATAGAACTGGAAAGAGACTAGTTAGTACCAACTCTTCATTTTCAGATGGGAAACAGGTCTACAGAGTTCAAAAGACTGGTCCAGGTGACATGGCTAATAATTGATAAAAGAAATCATAATTTCTGAACTTTAATTTCCTAGCTTTGGGCCATACCATACCAAATAAAAAACATTATTAAAGAAACTGTTTTCTTTTGTAGTCTTGCTTTAATTTTTCCGTAATACATTTTAACCATATACTCCATTTGGGTACTGTCTTCTAACTTTGTGGATAATTACTGGATTTTTCCTTCATTTTGAATATTTCTTGGAAATATACTATTCATCTCTGGCTTTTAATTTCTAGCTTTTTCTTTGTGAACTCACTAAGACCTTTGTGTAATAATGACTTTTTGTAATAATTAATTATAATGCTTTTTATTTTAATAATGCTTTTGGCTTCACAAGACACTCGCACACATGTCATAACACTTGAGGCCAGTCGTGACCCTGTTAGGGAAGCATATCTTTTGATGGATGGCTGAATCGATTTTGTAACTTTTCCCAGTTAAAATAATACATAGGCTTGCCATTACAGTAAAAATGTTTCCTACTCCTTATAAGGTGTGAAATGGTTGGCCCATCCTCCCTCGCTGACTTAATCTCCTGCTCTTCACTGCCCTCCAGCTGCATGGACCTTCTTCCTGTCCTCTGAATGCATCATGGCACTCCCCAACTTGGAGCCATTGCACATACTGCTGCCTTTGCATGGAGCACTATCCTTACACGAATAAGATCTCCTTCTCTTCGCTTAGTTACATAGTATGTCTGTCTTTGATGATCGCAACTCAAATATCACTGCCTCACAGAATCTTTCCCTGACCCTAAACTTGGTCCTGATCCCTTGTTATATGTTCACAGCCCTATACACCTCCCCTCAATGACACTCATTGCAGTATAACTTTCCACTCATTTTTTGTGATCATTTGCTTAGTCTTTTGTTTTCCTCACTAAATTTTAAGCTCCAGGAGGACAGCAAGTGTGTTTTCCATCATCTATTGCTGCATAAATACCATCCTAAAGCTTAGTTTCTTAGAAGACTAATCTATTACTATTCTCTATAGTTCCGGGAATTGATGGGCTCCACTAGGAAATTCATGCTTTGGATCCTTCATATAGCTGAAGTCAAATGTCAAGCGAGACTGTACTCATTTGAAGACATCTTAACCCAGTATGGTGTTGAGGCTGGAGCAGTCAGAGACTGACCAAGCCTGCCCCCTAACTTCCATCCCTGACACTCTCTCTCTCTTTCTCTCTTCTCATGACTTCTCCACATGGCTAGCTTTGGGCTTCCTCATTGCAGCCTCGGGATAGTGGGAATTCTTCATGGTGGGCTCAGGATTCCACAAGCTGGTCTTCCAGGAGACAAGAAGTGGAAGCCCCCAGTCTCTCAAAGCCTGAACCTGGAATCTGGCACCATGTCAATTCCATGGCATTCTATTGGTCAGCAGTTACAGAGCCTATTTAGATTCAAGGGGAGGGAAAATCAACTCCATCTTGCAGTGGGGAAAAGGATTAAGTATAAGTGGCTGGAAGAAATTGATTATGGTCATCTTGGAGGCCAGCTATCACAATCTGTTCAGGGTCACCATTTTATTGTTAGTACCTAGCACTGTACCTGACCTGGAGGAGACACTCAATGAATATTTGTTTAGTAAATGAATGAACAAATGAAGGAATGAGAAAATGAATATCAGAGCAGCTAAGTGAACTGTACGGTGTCTGGCACCACGTAAATAGTGGAGATAAGGGGCCAGCCCTGTGGCGGAGTGGTTAAGTTCGCGCGCTCCACTTCAGCGGCCCAGGGTTTCACCAGTTTGGATCCTGGGTGTGGACATGGCACCGCTCATCAGGCTATACTGAGGCAGCATCCTACATGGCTCAACCAGAAGAACCTTCAACTAGAATATACAACTACGTACTGGGGGGCTTTGGGAAGAAGAAGAAGAAAAAAAAGAAGATTGGCAATAGATGTTAGCTCAGGTTTCAATCTTTAAAAAAAATAGTGGAGATAAGAAAATAAGTCTTTTAACTTTCAGTTTAATGCTGTTTCTATGACACTACACAGTATAGCTAAGAAGTCAGTGCCATGAGGGTGATCTGAGAGAGTTTACAGGCATTCCTATAAGATAAAGGATTTTGCTGTGGTTACCATTAGAATATCCAGCACAAGAGGAACAGACTAGAAAGAGGCCTGGAGACAACAAGAGTCTCAGGAAACACTCTGCACAATACTGGTTCTTCAACTCTGTTTTCCCCTGAAATTAGTATGACAGTCACTGCCTCAAATTCCTTTACATGGTTTCCCCTTTATAGGAAATTAATGAGGTACCCATTAAACACTTCAAGTCTTCAGACTGGAACCTGAATGACAGCATTATTCTCAGCTAAGGAAGAAGGGTGTGTTGCCCGCTCTGAAATTCATATAGTCAGCTGTAAACAAACCTGCACTCCACAGGGGAGGAAAGAGTGTAATAAACTGTTCATATACGTGATGCACAAGTTTAGGAGCTGCCTGTGTAGAATTTCCCAATTCATTCAGATCTGGAAGTGTGAGAGACCTTTTCAAAAACCCCATCCTTGAAAGGTTTCTAGCCTAATTTGTAAAAGCACTTCAGTTTGTGAAACTTTCAGCTTCATAAACATTTAATCCAACCAAATTTACTCCCAGGAGATTATCACGTGGCCAATGAGCATTCACTTTTGCCATCATGTCCTTTGTTGGCAGTGGGGGTGATGAAGAGGAGACTTTGAGTGAAGAGTGCTTGTAAATCACCACACTTGATACTTTAAGACATCCTCTTGACTAATCATGCCAGAATTCCTTACAAGATGCAGGAATTAATCTCCGGGAGTTGTAGGGTTGCATGGGAATAGAGATCTGGAGAAGTCGCTCTAATTTGCCCAAGCAGAAACTCTTGTTGATCTAAGCATTAACTGGAGAGCATTTCATCAAGGCTTTTAGGTTTACTGAAGATATGCAGATGCACCCATGGGAGAGAATAAAGCCCAGTGTCCCTGATCGGGACCCCGAAGGCCAATGTTGACTCTAGCATATTTGTAGACTACATTCATCCCCTAATTCACAAACCGCTTTTGCTTCAGAGAACAATCTGTTAAATCCAAGATTTAGATTCTTTTCTGGCAACGAAATAATCACCAGGGCATCAAACTGTCTTCCATGGCTAAAGAACAAGAAGACACAGGAGGTTGATTTCCATGAGCAGGTGGTTCCGTAGGCTGAATGACCCACCCTCATCTTGAATGCAGTTTCAGATTCTTCAAAGTTGTCTGAGATATTCCTAATATCAGTGATGATGTGACTAGGTTGTCTCATGAACACAAGTTGCTGACCAATATAAAATAGCTGTCAGCTCAGATGGTGGGCTGTTGAGCCAACAATGATAGAACTTCCTAACCTGTGCTCAACTGTTAGAAGACCAACGCACCCACATTTGTGTACCACAATCAAAGGTCTGTTCGTATCACAGCTGAGCATGGGCACTGTTGCTAGATCTTTTCTTGGTAAAAGGTATATTTCTTAGTTTATATAAAAAGAAGTCAGAAGAAATGAATCAACGTTCCCATTGGTTTATAGAAATAGTTTTTGATTGATAGAATGCAAACTTTAACGTACAGTTTTACACATTTTTTAAAGGCAGATATAATGAAGGAGTTCTTTTAAATTGTATTCGGTGGGAAAGAGACAGAGGGATCAGGTAAATTATCTCTAGTGAGAAAAACAGAGATTAGCTTTTCAAAGATTAAAAAGACCCAGCAACCTTGGTCAAATGTTTTGAAAAGTAATGGCAGCGCTGGAATCCCCAGGGGCCATGAAGGGCCGGGTCTGCTAATGGGCTGCAGGAATGCAAGACATAATGAGAGACTGGTCTGGGTGTAGTATTTAAAGTGATTATAATATTTTGCAAGTCTATGAAAAGTTTATGTAAAATCACTAAATTGAGGCAGTTATGGACTTCTGGAATTTTGTTACTCTGAGCCGGAGCATTCTTCTGTGGCTTCCAGACCTATGCAAGCTCCTTGCTGGAAACTCCTCTGATGGTGTCAAGGAAGTCATTCTCCAAACTCAATGTCCTCATTGAACTGAATTTTGAAAGCAGCAGCGGCTTTGGTAATAATCATAGTCTCTGGGTTCTAACTCTTTATCCAGAGGTCCCAATACTCAGACAACTTCAATGCAAAAGAGTTGTTCCTCTGATTCCCAGAAGGCTTTCTTTCTTCTTTGCTAGGAAAGGGATATCAATTTGTTTTGTAATAAAAACAAAAGATAACCTTCCAGAGGTTTTATTTGTAGACAACCTATTGACAGTATTTCTATGAGATTTGAAGATGCACTGGGGAATCATAGAGTTATTAAATCAAAAATTTACTAGTACTTTTTAAATTAGCTTTGCTTTTCCCTGTCCATGTTCCTCAGTATTATCCAGAGATGCAGAGAAAATAAGTTTTCTGTATGTGTGTACGTGTGGAGAAAGAGAGAGAGAGAGAGATCTGTATCTCTGACTAGCTTCGAGCAAATGATCCTTCTGGTCTTTACAATCAATTTTCATTTTGGATAACTGAATCTTCACTGCTCCTGTATCCTTACTTTTTCCCTCTAAAGATCATGCTCCTACTCAAGAGCCAAGAAGGTCCAATTTCTTTCCAGGCTAATCTTTTCGTTTTGTTCAAGTGACGTTCTTTTCAGAGGATGAATTGTCTTATTAAGTATGTGCATTTGTGTTATTTTTTCACATAGAATCTTGATTTGATTAATATGTGTATTCTCATTTGCATCTATTACAGTCCCAGGCAATAGCTGGTGCTCAATCAACACTTTAATTTATTCAGTCAACAAATATTTATTGAACACCTAGGATATGCTCATTGTGTTATAATAGCTGCTGGAGTCTGCAGTGTGGATGAGATACAGTCTAAGAAAAGAAACGGTTTATAATTTACTTTAGATATTAAATGAGCTACAAATTTAAAGTTAAACATTTGTGAGTTACTTTATAAGGTTGTTTCATACATATTATTTTTTGTGATGTTCACAACCTCCTTGTGATCTCAGTAAAACAGATATAATTCCCATTTTATGGATGAAAAAAGAAAGAAAGCATCAGAAGTTAACGTCAACGGTGGTACTAGAACAGGAGCCAAGCTTTAGTTTTTCTTCTTTTTTAAATTCTTAATATTAATCCTTTTAATTACCAGAAGAGTATACGTTATGATTATATGAATATATGATTATATTACTCTAGGCTAAACCAAGAATATGGTAGTTTTTTCCAGGCATGATTATTTTAAGGAACTCTTTTTTTATTCTAAAAGTAGTAAAAATTCATAAAATAACCATCACAAGTATTTTCCATAGAATCTGTCATCCTTATCATTAATAGTTTTTTTAACATTTAAAATTACCTTTATTGAGGTCTAATACACAAATAATATAACACTCCTTTAAAGGGTACAATTTGATGAGTTTTGACAAATATATACACCTGTCTAACCATCTCTCAAATCAAGGCGTAAAACTTTGGAAGCAGATTTTAATTTTTGAGTTTTCCCACTGTACTCTCTTGGATTTGAACTCAATCTTTGAATGCAGGTTTCTGTGGACCAAATGGAGCCACGAAGATGGGGGTGTTAGTTGACTCATTGCAGCCAGCCTGACACAATTCTCTCTAGCGCTTCCCTTTCAAACTGCACATTGACCAGGCCCCCTGCTTCAAAGTCCACCATGGTAGACAGCAAAACACAGCCATCTAGTGGAAGGGCAGGGCGCCATTTTGTCCTAAATGCCTCCAGGACACAAAGCCTTTTAAAATATATATTCTCTTCCTCTCATTTCCTCAGTCTTTCCCCCCCCCTCACTTTCTCATTCTTCTACACACTATCAATCAGAGAAAGCATCCCTTTCATCTGAATAACTCTGGTTTCCCATCCCTCAAAGGAAGACGAGCTCTCTCATTTTTATCCTTTTCTGTTTGGAGACACACATAACAGACAGTTTTAGAAAGGGAAACCACAGGTAACTGGGGTGATATTTCTGCCAAGTATAAAAGAAAGTTTACCTGTAGGCAGGAGGTTTAGAATGTAACTGCTGACCTACCCTTAGGAAGCTGTTCCGCAAATTATTCCTCTGTGAAAATGGGAATTACAGCCTTTTACATGAGATGTCAAATGAAGGTAATGTGTGAGTCACATTAGATGACTCACCCGGGAAAATTCTCCCAGCAAACCAAAGCAAGTCAACCAGGAACACATAACATTTCTATAATAGTAGCATTTGTCACTTAAGAAAGCAACAGGAAAGTTGTGTGTGTCCTTCCCTATGTGTGAAAATAAGATATTTCTGCTTTCAAAAACAAGCAGTGTTGGTTGTTGATGAAAAGCAAATGAGGAAAACATTGATTACCATGTGCATTCACAGCGCGTGAGGTGGTGGTTATTTACGCTGAAGCTAGGTGTGGGAAACTCACATATGAAGCGTGAAAATAAAAGGTCTTTTTTTGCTCCTTTATAAAATATACTAAGCCCACCAAAGAATCATTTCCAAAGATGTGTCAAGCAGTGGACTGAGCAATTGAAAAGAGAATTAGGAGACTAAAAATAGCAGAGGCGATATGCTGCATTTAAGAAGAGATCATGAGGTGTTCTGTAAATACCTCTGAGGCGGTAGAAAGGACGGTCTATTTGAACATTGAACACTTGGACTTAAAACACTAGAACTTTCCCCTCCAATTATCTACCTAAGATATAGTTAACTTATGTTTTCAAGTTCTGTGGCAGGCACCTTAAAACGTAATTGATAGCTTTAATTTTTAAAATGCAGCATAAGAAAGCCATATATAAATATAAATAAATATACATAAAGATGTGTAAATACACAAACTCATCTATATACAGATAGGCGTAGATAGAGATGTTTAAGAAGCCATATTATTATTGAAAGAAAAAGAACACTTTTGTTATTGAAAACCAGCACTATATCATCATTTTATTGTTGTTAGTGTGTTCTTATCTATCTTTCTAGTTTCAAAAATGAAGTGGCTGGGGATAACCAGGAATTCCATGTCTGTAACCATGAACACTCAGCCCGTCTGCAGTGACATTGTTGGGTAATTGAGGTTTGCCTTTGTCCTTCAGCCTGTGCACCCCCCCCCCCCACCTTTTTGGGTAGTATTTTGTACATAGTAGGTGTTCAACAACTTATATAATTAGATATGTTCTCTCATATTAGTTTGCTCTCCCAATTTTTGCAAATTTACAAAAACAGTTTTTTAAAACTTCTTCATTCTTAAATCTACCAGCTCTTCTCATCTCCTCTTATACCCTTCTTAGACAGTCTCATCTGTTGTTTCACAGAGAAAACAGAAAACAGAAACCGTGAAACTGGAGATCTCTCCATTTCTGCCTAAAAAAGCTAAAAGTCTGCCTGAGTCTACGCCAGTCCAACAGTCACTGCCACTCTCGCCTTTGTGGGAGAGGCCATCTCTCTCCTCCACTCTATTGATAGCTAAGCTTTCAAGGCTAAAATTAAAAGGTGAGGAATTCTCCCTCATGCTAATGTGAGCATATCAGACTCACCTCCATGGCATACTAAGAGCTGATCATACCAACTCTGAGCATCTTACCACCCAGCTGGCCTAACCAGGAGACCTAACCAGTGGAGAAAACAAACAGCCTAGTGAGTGAGCCTCCAAGAAAAAACACTGAGAGGACTAGGATTGTGAACAAGAATGTGAGACCAGCGTTGCACTCTGGGTAGAAACTCACGCTGCAGAAAATCAACTATGCCCATATGGGGCTGCCATGGGGCAAAGCGCTGTGTGTGGAATTTTGAGAGAGCCTCATAGGCACATCCTGGAGTTGGTGTGCGCATGAATATCAAGACAGGTGCCGGCTGCTCCAAAGAATTCCTCTCAGCGGGAGAAGAAGAGCAGGCAGCACTCGGGCAGCCCTTACTCCTGCTGTTTGGGATGGCAAGGATTCACGAGTTGTCCTTAGGCTCAGTGGGCAGAATAAAACATAGCTGGTTCCTTCTTCAACAGGGTGGTCTGCCAGCTTAAGGAGATCCCAGCTTGGAAGGCTGTGGGATGTACTTACAAATACAAGCTGAGATGAGGGAGTGGCAAAATAGTGGTCAAAACTCACATCAGCCACGTGCAGGAACCGTTAGAACAGAGCTCCTGAAGGGCCTCCTAGGGAAACTCAGTCCTAGAGCCTATGAAACATCACTGTTTCCCAAAGGACATCAAACATCAGCCACAGAATCCAACAGCTGCTCCAATGGTGAGCAAACAATGAAGTTTGGCCCTTTTCTTTAATCGTCTTTCTCATCCCTCGGAGGAACTAGAAGCAGAGGGATGGAAGAAGATAGAGCAAGGAGGAATAATTCATGAATGAAGAGACAATGCTCTTATCTGTGTTGCAGCTAGCATAGTGATGCTTGGATCAGATAATTTCTTACTAGCATCCTCTATATGAAAAGATAATTTTCAGTAATAATCTCAAAAAAATTATTATGGCAAGAAAAGAAATGCAGACAGTGAAAATTTTCTTTAATTCAACTTTGTATATGTAATCATGCCATGAAAAAAATTAAAAGAAATTTAGGGACAGGCCCCATGGTGTAGTGGCTAACTTCAGTGTGCTCTGCTATGGTAGCCCGGGTTTGTGGGTTCGGATCCCAGGCGTGGACCTACACCATTTGTCAGCCATGCTGAGGTAGTGACCCACATATAAAGTAGAGGAAGATTGGCACAGATGTTGGCTCAGGGCTAATCTTCCTCAAGCAAAAAAAAAAAGACAAAAACAGGAAGATTGGCAACAGTTGTTAGCTTAGGGCTAATCTTCCTCAGGGGAAAAAATATTAAAAGAAATTTAAAATAGAAATAAAACAAATGTTGGTGCAGCCTGGTGGTGCGGTGGTTAAGTTTGCACGTTCTGGTTTGGCGGCCCAGGGTTCGCTGGTTCAGATCCGGATGTGGATCTATGCACTGCTTATCAAGGGATGCTGTGGCAGGCATGCTGCATATGAAGTAGAGGAAGACGGGCATTGATGGTAACTCAGTGCCAGTTTTTCTCAGCAAAAAGAGGAGGATTGGTGACAGGTGTTAGCTCATGGTTAATATTCCTCAAAAAAATATAAATACAAATAAAATTAAAACAAATGTTAAGGTACAAAAGAAGAAAAAGTAATGGATTAATACTTTTAAATTATATTACTGTATTTTTATAAAAGAAAAAACCTGTAGCAATACATTAGTCTATCACAGTAATGAATAACATCATAATTTCAGTTTTCTCCAAATTTGTCAATGACTGTTAAAATTGTTCTTTGCATGGATATGCTCATATCTAATCAATGAATGCATTTTATTCATTTTAACTATGAAGTATTTCTTTCACATGTAGCAACAAATCTAAAAATAGTTAAGAAAAGTCTTAAACACAAGGATAAGTTTGGCAGAAATTCATAAAAATTCCATTTCATAATAAATTCCAGAAATTGCAGTTCTATTTAGATCTTTATTTCTTCAGCGTCGATTCTAGAGACAATCAAATATCTCCATAGCTGAAACATTTCTGTTAAAATATCACATGCTTCTGCTATATTTGGAAGAAATTTCCAAATTTACTTTCTTCTGCAAAAATCAGAGAAAATGGCTAAATGACTTTGCTTGATTCGCTGATTTAGAACAAGTGTCCAGTTCTTGGTGAAAATGATCAAGGCATTCAAATATTGTCTTTTTGACATCTCTGGCAATGCGGGGCCATCATCTTTTGTCATTTCTCTTGTCATTCTTCTTTGAAGTTTTTTTTTTCTCTATATAAATTCTATTTCCTTACATTTTATCATTGCATAATCAGCGACATTATCCACAGGGAACAATTTTACAGCTCAATGTATCATTGTACATTGTTCAAGTTTGACTCTTGCTGTTTGCCAACTTGTGTCTGATTAGCCTCATTTAAAACTTCACATCAGAAAAAAATAACTCAGAAAAGAACAACTGTATATAGCCTTCAATGTTTATTCTCAATCTCCTGTTTATACCCAAGAATATGTAGGGGCTGGAGACATGAACTGTTCCCAAACAAGCACGAACGATTCCAAAACTTTCCTAACTTCCTCTTGAAATTAATGTGTGTCACTCAGGCTGCGTGTGTTGGGCATCAACTCTGTAACTGGAAGTTCCCCATATCAGCTTCCACACAGAATTCTACATTTATTCAAGGGAAAGTAAGATAAGTGTGCTCATTTGAAACGTACATGTGTATCGTTAAAACTCAACAGTAATGCTGGCAATTGTTTACAAGTTGGATTATATAAGAGATTTTTTGGGGGAAAGAGTGTTTCACTGCTGACATTGTTTAAAATTGCCAATGGATGGTGCTAATAAAAAACAAGCTGATCCTTCATCAGTTTTATTGTTGGCTGCATCCTGAGCAGACTGCTCTCATCTCCTGGTTCAAGGTATTCCACTGCCTTTGCCCACTGCTGGTCCCCGCGCCAGGTCGGGCTTGAGCTGAGGGTGGGTAGAGGATTCGAACTGGATGTGCAAAGGAAGTTTTGATCTAGATAAGTGCACCTTTTTATGTCTGAAAGTTGGCGTTATCACTAAAATGCTACTACTATGACTTAAAGTGATCAGAAAGCTATGGGATCTGCCTGAGATGACATTCAGAGATGAAGAAAAATACCACAGACAGGCTGCATGCAGTGAATGAAAAATATGAAGCCTTTTCCTGTGAATTGTCGTTATTCACTACATTGGTTATAAACACTATGCTATTTTCTAGAGTTGCAAAGTATTTTCCAATCCCATATCATTTATTCTCCCCTCATGAAGCATAAAATAATGTCAGAAATGAAAATATGTCAATAATGTTGAGTAAAAGTTTAGTCTTCCCTTTCTTAACTCCATGCTATTTAGTCATCATATGATTGTCTAGTAACAAGATGAGTAGAGAATCTAAGAAGCTTTCCAGCTCTTTAGAATCAGTATTAAAAGTAAAAGGGAGGGATCTGGCCCGGTGGTGCGGTGGTTAAGTTCGCATGTTCGGCTTTTCTGCGTCCAGGGGTTCACCAGTTCAGATCCCGGGTGCGGACATGGCACCGCTCGGCAAAAACCATGCTGTGGTAGGCATCCCATGTATAAAGTGGAGGAAGATGGGCATGGATGTTAGCTCAGGGCCATTCTTCCTCAGCAAAAAGAGGAGGATTGGCAGTAGTTAGCTCAGGGCTAATTTTCCTCAGGAAAAAAAAAAGTAAAAGGGAAAAGTATTGCTTAATTTTGTCATGAACTGAGTTTGTGTTTTCAAATTATGGACCATAATACTTGTGTGTGTGCCTGGGAAAAAGAAAGGAGAGAGAAAGGAAGCTTGGCTGGCCAATGACTGATTTATGAGTAAACATGTATTTACATGATAATTATCAAAAAAGGAATTTCTAACCACAGCCAGTGTTTGGCAACTTTTTAAAAGTGCCTCTGCTGTTTACTCTCCATTTGCTCTTCCCTTTGCCCTAGAGCCATTCTCCATCCTTCTCTGCCCTGGTCAGTGCCCCAAGGGAACTGACCCCTACATACTACCTTATCCAGACCCCCTGACTCTGCTTCACATTGTATTCAGCCAATAGAAGATGCTGGCAGGAGATTGGAGTGTAGGAGAGATTGGAGTACATCTTCTGCCTGCTGTAGTACCTGTCTCTCTTGATCGCATCACCAGGGAGGTGGCCCCAACTTCCAAGACTCCTGCTCTTGTTGGTCTTTCCTCATCTTGCCCCTCCTGGGGGTAGGGCTCACGGGTGCCAGAGAAACTCAGTATCCCCTTTTGGTTTCCTTGACCTTTCCTGTAACTCTATGAATTTTCCATTCATTAAGTCTCACCCACAGTCTCAGTTGAAAATGTCTTCTGTCTCCTACTGGGACTCTGATTAATGCAATGCCTTTTGTTCCCTTTCAGTGATCCCTTTCTAAGACCCCTTATCTGCCTCCCAGGGGTCTCCCCATCACAGCTATTCTGTCTGCCCCTCAGATCCCATCTCTTCTACATTTTGGGCTGGATCCTTAGACAAGGTAAACTGTTTGAACTTCAGTCTTTGTCTGTCCAATGGAAAAAGTGCTGTGTATCTACTGACAAGGACTAAACGAAATAATGTCTGTAAACACATCTATCAGGGTGCCCGGTACATCATAGGCACTGAAAAAAAGGCTAGCTGGTAATATACTGTAGAGAATCCAGAGGAACCACCCTCAGTATCTTACATTGCCCTCAGTTGGGAATGCCATACTCCGTTTCTTTGTTCAGAGTCTCAGTCTCCTCTGCCCCTATAGGGACCATAATTTTTGTTTCTTGCACCTACCTCGTTGGAATTGAACGAAGGTTAGATGTAGATTACACTCATTTTTGTCTAGTTTTAATTTATAAAAAAGGCACGTTCGTTGGAATTGAGGTGCATAGAACAGGGTAATCATACATTTCACGGTCATGACACACTCGCTTCATTTGGTCAATATATGACCTCCCGTTACTTACTTGGTCAGTTATTCTCAATAGTCTAATAAGTAACCTTAAGCCCACCGCTCAAAAAAAGTGAAGTTCTTGGTGTAATCTACATCTAACCTTCTGGTCCATCCTGCCTCCACTCATTTCTTGGGATTCACTTTTTTCCGCTTAATTTTATTTTTCTAAGATTCTTCCATGTTGCTGTATGTCGTTGTTGTCCATTAACTTTGACCATTATATAATCTCCCACTGTATAAATAGTTTATTTATTCACTCTTTTGGATGAACACTTGGATTGTCTTCCCATTTTGCTGTCGTGAACAGTACTGTTATTGACAGTCTTGTGTTGATTCCTCTTATTCTCATGCAAGAATTTCTCTTGCGATATTCCTAGGAGTGAAATTATTGAGCCTAAGGTATAGGAATGTTCAACCTTAGGAGACAGTGCCATAATGTTTTCCAAAGTGCTTGCACCAATTACCGCTTCTAATAGCAATGCATAACAGATTCTGCTGTTCAAAATCCTATTCAATCTTTGGTTTTGTCAGACAAAATTTGCCAATTGAATGGTCTGGACTTATATCTCATAAAATGAGTCATTCCAATTACAATGTCCTATTTCATTAATGATGTTAACCATCTCTTCATTTGTTTCTTAGTCTAACTGGATTATTTTTTTTCTGAAATTGATTTTTTAAAATATCTTTTCCTTCTATTGGGTTATCTGTGCTTTTTAAATTGAGTTTTAGAGTTCTTTATATATTCTTCGAAAATTTTTTTTGGTTGTGTACACAAGTTCATAACTTGTGTTTTTATTTTCTTTAATGCATTTTTCTTTCTCTTTTGGTGAGGAAGATTGGCCCTGAGCTAACATGTGTTGCGAATCTTGCTCCTTTTGCTTGAGGAAGATTGTCACTGAGCTAACATCTGTGCCAATCTTCCTCTATTTTGTATGTGGAATGTGCCACAGCATGGCTTGATGAGTGGTGTGTAGGTCCGTGCCCAGGATCCAAACCCACGAACCTCAAGCAGAGCATGCACACTTAACCACTACACCACCAGGCCAACCCCTCTTTAAAGCATTTTTGGTGAGCAAAATTTAATTTTAATATAAACAACTGATTGATACTTTCCATTTAGTCAATGTTTTTGTGTCTTGTTTGAAAAATATTTCTCTACCCAAGATCTAAAAGATATTCATCTATATTTCTACTAGGGAGTTTAAAATGTTGTTCTTGACGTTTAAGCAGTGATTAGCGTTTTAAAAACAAAAATTGGGGATATCTGAATAATTGTTTTTATTACACAAGAGAGTTTTAAGATGTAATTTGGATGCACAAATATAATAGTTTTGGAAACATGCTTATGATTTGAGGATAGGGGGAGTAAGTGAACATCACTGCTCTTATCCATGAATGATGATAAACACTTGTCCAAATATTAAGATATTAAACATTTGTCAAAATGCAGTCAAACACTTGCAGATTTTCCTATAAGAATTTTGTTTATCACAACCATTAGGTTGCTCTCAATTTTTTACTCAGTTAATGCTTATTGAGTGCCAATTCTGTGTCATCACAGTTCCATTAAATGCCTATTGTCTTATCTTTAGGTTAATGAATACACCTGTGTTTGGAATAATCAAATATTTTGTATGAAAAAAGAAATATATTTCCTTTCATACATTTCCAAATTTAAAGTACAAAATGCTTTCTTCATGCTGAAGCTAAACATGTCTGAGTATATTTTGGGAGAATCAGGAGATAATTATCTATTTTCCAATATATTTTCCTTACTGCTTGTTCCCCCTCACTTCCTTTTTAATTTCTATCTTTGTGGAACCTATATTCATATGTGCTTTTATAATTGTAAGTTTGACATGTACAAAAACATTCTTTAATGCAAGTGCTTCAAATAGTTTTTCATTTTGTTGAAGGTGATTATTTTAAACATGCTGAGACTTGATGAATCCTCTATTATATTACATACATAGATGTATGCAGAGCATTTGTTTTTGAGATTTATTTTCCAGGGCACAGCATTCCTTTTAATGAGAATTCACTGTATCCAGCTACTGGGCCAGATTTTGAGATAATTTTGAAATAGAAGTAAAAGGAAAACAAAACAAATATAATTGCATTTCATTATGATATACTTGACATCTTGGAAGTCAGATTAATTAATTTTCATGTCAAAAACTGCAGATATCGGAAGATAGTTCATACCATGTGCTGAACTCCTGAATATACACACACATATACAACCACACACACATACACATTCACACACACACAACTAAGCACACACATACACATGCACATACATATATGCACACATATACAGGCACATATGTTTATGTAAATATATATCTTCCTTCTTTAGAACCAATGAGGAGAAAGGATGAAGGATGATGGCCTATACTGGCCATTGGGGGAGAGATAGCAGGAAATGGAAAAGACGTTGACAGCCTAGGTATCATTGTGAATCGGACTGCTATTCATTATGCTAAAAGGGACGAATGAATCCCAGCATACCTAATTGGATGCACAACATCTAAGAGGATCTTAGCTTCCCAAAAGAGAACAAAGCAAAACAAACTCAAAGTGGCTTTTAACATTGCTACTTAATATTCAAAAAAATGTTCAATAAACAATAATAAATATTCAATAAAGTGGCTTTTAAATTACTTTTATTTTAAGAATAAAAAAGAATTTTTGCTATAAGTAAATGAAAATCCTAGAGCTACTCAAATTTTGGGCGTGGATTTATGATGACCTCACATCTAATCCTCTATAATGCTCTCAGCTTTGCTTTTCCGTGTCTGGCTTCACTCGTGGTAGCAGAAATATTTGACCAGGTGGGCTCATTGCTAGTGCCCACCCAGAACCTTGGAAAGAGTCCAGAGATCAAGGAGCTCAGCAGCTTAGGAAGTCCCCAGGCATGCTGCTCTGACCCATTCCTCGAGCTGGAGGTGAGTCAGTGTCCCTGAAGCCCATGGACATGCTAATGGCACTGCGGCTTCAGGATGGAGGGTGGGAAGGGATGTTGAGGGGCAGATCAGTCAGGATTCGTAGTCGTGTGGTGATCCAGAAGCTGATTTTGGATGACTATACAGAAAAGTTGTTTCTTCAAAGAGTTTCAGTGGATTTCTGCTTGTGGTTATGGTAAATTAAGTAATACAGATTGTGATGGCTAGTTTTTTTTTTTAAAGATTGGCACCTGAGCTAAGAACTGTTGCCAATCTTCTTTTTTTTAATGCTTTTTCTCCCTGAATCTCCCCAGTACACAGTTGTATATTTCAGTTGCGAGTCCTTCTAGTTGTGGCATGTGGGACGCCGCCTCAACATGGCCTGACGAGCGGTGCCATGCCCGCGCCCAGGATCCGAATGGGCGAAACCCTGGGCCTCAAAGTGGGGCGCACGAACCTAACCACTCGGCCATGGGGCCAGCCCCGTATCATGGCTGGTTTTATGTGTCAACTTGGCTTGGCTACAGCGCTCAGTTATTTAACCAAACATTAATCTAGGTTGCGGTAGAGGCATTTTGTAAACGTGGTTAATACCCACAATCAGCTGACTTTAGGTAGATCATCCTCAATAACGTAGGTGAGCCTCACCCAATCCTTTGAAAGACATTCAAAGCAAGAGGTTTCCCTAATGAAGAAGAAATTCTGCCTCAAGACTATAGCGTCAGCTCCACCCTGAGAGTTTGCAGCTGTTTGCCTTCCCTACAGATTTTGAACTTGCTCGTTCCCTCAATCACATAAGCCAATTCCTTGAAATAAATCTCTTAATATTTATGCATATGTGTGTGTACATATATATAAGATATATAAATAAGAGATTTATTTCAAGGAATTTATATATGTGCATATATATATCTCCTACTGATTCTGTTTTTCTGGAGCACTCTGACTGACACACTGATTAACCTTCCTGCTTGAAGATAGTGGGAAAATACATAGGGCAAATTTAGAGGTGAAAACTACAGCAAACAAATTAAGATCTTGAAGGATGAGTTTAAGAGCAGACCAGTTGCACCTGAAGAACATGTTCCTGTCTTCTTACTACTCTGCCAGCTCACCATCTAAAACGAAGCATGGAGAGAAAACGTCGTGGAAAATTTAGAAGAGAGGGGAAGAGACCCACAGAATACACTGCGAACATTTATTTTTTATGTACCTGGAGTGCCAGAAGGAAAGGAAACAAAAGGAATCAGAAAAAATACTTGAAGAAATAATAAGCAGATGTTTTCAAAAATGGTTGAAAGACGTAAATTCTACATTCAAAAAATCCAGCAAATTCCATTAGAAAAATAAAAATAATTCCCCATGTAGGTCAACTCTAGGGAAACTGCACAAGTCCAAAGATAAAGCTGAAATTTTAAAGGCAATCAGAATAAAACCTCAGATTACCTACAACAAAGTGTTCTGTACGCTGAACAGAAATAATGAATGCTATTTTTTGGGGTTGAAAGAATAGAAGAACTAATCTAGAATTTATGTTTAAAAAAGGTTAAAATAAGACATTTTCAGAAAAAAACAGAGAATGTTTGTCACATCCAGTCAGGGGCTAAAAGAGATAACAAAGTGTGTTCTTCGAGGAGAATAAAAAATGATCTGAGAGGAAAGACTGGAGATGGGGAAGGATCGAAAAGAAAATTAAAACATACATGTATGCATAAATTTAAACGTACATTTTACTGTATAAAACAGCAGTAATGTCTTATGTAGTTTAAAGCATAAAATTAAAATGCATAATATCAATAGCATATTTTTTTGATAAGAAATGTAAAAATTTTCTAAGACTCTTGCCTTGTTGAGCAAGAGGATAAAAATATCAGTTTTGTGAGATATTGATAAATCAAGGATGTATGTTTAGTTTCTCAGGTAAGCACTAATTAGTGTATAATTTCTAAACTCACAGGAAAAATAAAATACTAAAAAAATTCAATCAATCCAAAGGAACGCAAAAAAGGAGAGGAAAAGGAAACGTCTACCTTGGTTAAAAATAAATCATATGATAAATTAATAGATTTATAACCCAAGATATTATAAATTACATTTAATGTAAATGGAATAAGTGTAGAAGTTAAAGAAAAAAGTTGCCATAATGGATTAAAACAAATACAAATACCTAAAAGTTAAAGATCATGAGAGGTTGAATGAAAAATAACAGAAAAGGCTATACAATGCAAACACTAACCAAATTAATGTGGTGCAGCTATGTTAATGTCAGGCAAAATCTACTTTAAGGTAAAAAGCCTTGAGAGAAGAAAAGGATTTTTTTCTCAATCACGGAAAGATTAATTCAACAAAGATGTAATACTTCTAAATTCGTATGAACCTAATAACGAGGCATCAAAATACAGAAAGAAAAATTACTAAAACTATACATGAAAATAAAATATCCACAATCGTAATGGAAGATTTTAAAAAGCTTTCTCTCAATGGGCGTCTCAATGAAGGGTCAAAAAAATCAGGAAGCTAAAACTGATTTAAATAGCATGATTTGAAAATTTGACTCACTATATATAAATAGAATACTGTAATGAAAAAGGGGAGTACACATTTTTTTATCAATCATGTGCAAAACATTTCCAAAATTGACCATCCTTAATGAAAGTCTAAATAAATTACATGGGATTGAAATTATAAGTATTAAAGCATGTGTTCACTGACCCCAGAGAACTTCCACCCTTGCATGTCCTTGCTCTCCTGTGTTACGTTATAGTCGTCTTCCTTCCGCTTTTTTTTTTTTTTAGCAAACTCTATAAGCCACTTGTCCATTTTTGAGTGTCAATTTAGTTAATAATGTTATCAATAAATCTATTGAACTTGGCACACGAAAACTGCAATAAGTTGAAATGCCCAATCAGTGGATGAAATAGCCAGGTACCTTGTCAAACTGTTTCTGGGTGACACTCCCATCCGCCTTGAGTAGACCTTGCTTACCACAGGTGACCAAGTGATGGCACCAATGTTCCTCTACAGATTAAATATTGGATGAGACTAGTTTATTTCTTATTTTCTTAGATAAACAATGAACAGAGAAAAAATTTTATTTTTTCCATTAGTAACTGGATTAAGTGAGGGCACCGAGTGAGATATATTAAAAAGTTCTAATTTTATGTTTCTTGTATCTTAATAGATTTTTTATTTTGCACATCTTGCTCTCCTTCAGATGTTTCTTTCTTTATTGTGGCGGTTTGTGGTAGTGCAGTGAGAACTGTAGATACCTCCTTCCGTGTCCCCTTGGCCTCTTGCAGCCACCATTCCTGGCATGCAACTGCCACTCACTCAGGGGCCAGCATCTCTCTTGTCCTCTGCCTGAGAGCTTTCTTGTTCCACTGGAAGCAGGAGGAGTTAACACCGCAAGGGGACAACCTTCAACCAAAAGAGAGGAGTTGTCAGTGAATAGATATCCTCACTTTCCTATATTCTGGTGGCCAGTTCTGAGATATACTCCACCTGGTTTCTGGAAGGTTCTAAGTGTGCTAAGTCCCAGTCACTCACGGCAGGAATCTTCCCTTTCATTTATCCCGTGTAGGTTTGTCTCCTTTCCCCCTCCTACTTTCCACACTTCCTCATTTATATTCCCTGGAATAACCCACACCCAGATCCTTGTCTTAGATTTCATTTTGAGAGTAATCAAAATAAAGACAAGTAGCTATAGTTTTCACTCTCTAGTACACTTTTTCATTTTTCTACTTTTGATATGAGTGCTCGCTTTCTGAAGGGAAGTCACTCATTCTCCATCTCATGTTATTCTGGAGGAATTGTCAATCACAGTGGTTTAAGGCTCCCTTATTTAGAGTGTAGACATGTGCCCCATGCCTGTTTAAGCATGGTTCCTGATCCTCCTTCCTACAGTGATTGAGGGAAAGAGCCAGACAGAATCTAGCCATACATCTGATACACGTCTGCTAAGAGACAGGCTTTCTCTTCCTTTCAGATCACAGCCTAAAGGGGCAGACCACAACCTCCGAAAAACAAAAGCCTGTCTGAATCAGGGAGGAATAATACCAACGAGCCAAGAAGAGCCAATCTAAGGGGAAATTGAGAAAGAAAAAGGAAAGGAAGGTGAGGGGGAAAGCTCAGAATGTTTGGGCTCCTGGGTTTAGTTGGATCTAAGATACAACCTCTGAATTTTCCAGTTATCTGAGAGTTTCATGACCACCCTTTTCTGCTAAACCAGCTTAAGATGGAGTTCTATTACTAAAACCTCATAGTCCTGATGACCACACACACACTCTTTCCTCAAGTAGTCTCTCTCTTCAGTGAATGCTGATGAAAATGTAATAAAATACACAGTGTTCCATTTTATTATATGCTTGGTGTTGAATTTTATTTGGACCCCAAATATATTTGTTTTAGGATTGTTTCATTTTTCTGTGGTGGCAGCACTTTCATCTTGCAAGCAACAAATGAATAATTCTTCCCAACATCATTGATGTTTGGTCACTGCACTAGTGCCTAATATAGAACAGAGCACATGGAAAGCATTTTTAAAATGTTTGTTGAGTGAATGATGGAGGGAGCTTAAGTGCAGAGCTTCTAGGGCTGAGCAAGCACAGCAGGTTTGGGGAACTGAAAGAAGGCCAATGGGGTGAGTGTTTGAAGAGCCAGTGTGGTGCCAGAAGAGGCTGGAAGGGTAAGCAGGTGGCCAGGTCAGTGCCACCAAATGGCACAATCCCAGGAAGGACCTTTCACATTATAGCTTATATAAATGACATCTTGGGAGCACAATGCAACTGTGAATGGTACCTCCCGGGCTGTGTAATGCAGCAGCCTTGGCTCAGGAGATGAAGAGCACCAGATTCCTTCCATACCCAAGCAAATGGGGCAGACAGCTTTGTTGAGAGAGAACTCTCATAGACAGCTAGGCTACTGAGGGCAAATTTTCCGTACCTATTGTCACTTGAGATTGACCTGTTTGTCCATTTTGCATGCACACATAATTAGTAATTGCTACTGCCAGGAAATTCCAACACGTATACTTTAGCACATACAAAAACATTTATGCATGCAATCCAGTTTTTGGGACTACAAAAATGCAAAGGGTCCAGATGCAATGAATTCTCAAAACTAACTAACTAATTAACCAACTAACTAATACCATCCACACATGTGCTGCTACAAACTAATGGCCAGTCTCCCAGGAATGTTTTGAATTACTTTTTGTACTTTTTTTGTTGAGATATTTTTTCACACTTTTGTTTCTACTCTTTTTGGTGTATTAAAAAGAGACCATTTTATTACATCTCACCTCCCTTGCAGAAATTGCCAAAAAATCATAATAAAACCCACATGCATTTCCTGAACATTATGTAGCTTTCTAGTAAATAGGCAGGATAAAATATGCAATCTTCATTTTACTCGACCCTGAAATTATTTGCCTGATGTGTGCTCTTCCATGAAAGAGCTTTTAAGCCATCATATGTGAGATTAGCACATACGAAAAAAAGAGCAGAAGTTTGTTTTTCCACTAGCTTAACGAAGAGTTGCACTGGTGACAATGAGAAATCCAATTACTCCTTGTTTCATAGAACCAGTGATCTCCCAAAAGACGTTGCCCACTCACTGACTCAGAGCAACGTTAATTCTTTGGCTCATTTGCTGCAAGAGTCAAATATATCTAGAATCAAATTGTGCCTCTGCCATGTGCAACCTCCATAACCTACATTTAACATTGCTTAATCTCAGTCTTCTCAGCTACAAATGGGGGTCACAATGACTTTACTATAGAGTTTTTACTAGATGTGGAAATATAAATACCTAATGTAGTATCTGACATAGATGCTATCATTTTTATTACTGCCTTTACTAGTATCTTATATGTTTATCATAAACATATTCCTTTCATTATTTAGATTTTGACTCCTTTTGGTATAAATGTATCTTACAATGCCAAATCCTGTCCTCTTGATCATCTTCCCGCTCCCAACTTGATGCGCTTCTTCAAACTGAGGGTTTTTAATCTTCCTTTGAGAATGAACAATTCTTAGCCATACTGATGCCTAATCCTGTTATCTTTTTCTTCTTATTCTGAAACATAGAGGATGTTGAACCTGTCATTTTATCCTCCATGACTCTGAATCTTGCATTCATTTTCCCCTTCTCTCTTTCTGTGCTGTGTTCTGGTGATTTCCTCAGCTATATGATACAGTTCATTAATTTTCTCTTCTACTATAACCCACACACAGAATTTTAATTAGTCAATGGCAGGTGTTTCATGAAGCTATTTAGGGATGGGCAAGGCGGTGCCTCTCAACCTTGACTGCACATAGAATTGCTTAGGGAGCTTTAAAAATCCTGATGTGAAGGCTTCATCTCAGACAATTTAATCAGAATCTCTGGGAATGGGGACCCAGACACCAGTAGTTTTTAAAGCTCTGTGGGTGTTTTCAATAAGAAACCAATTGTGAGGATTCCTGGCAAGAGGAACGAGCGAGGCCTCAGCTCCACATCATTGTTTGAAGGTGACCCACATATGGACCTGAATAATTACAAACAGAATGAAAGAACAGAATCCACTTACTTGAGCTCTTACATTTTTCAAAGGACAATAACCAACTTCAAACGTATTTATTGTGTATTTCAGCATGTAAAAGAGAAATAAATTTTCCAGAAACATTTATTTATAACTTAAATTCATTCTATATCTCCATTTCCAAAAATGAAAATTCTGAACTGGTAACTGTTATATATCATGTTATCATTGTTTTCCTTTAACTCAGTGGATGAAGATGTTCTGCTACATTGCAGTGGGTTTTGGGTGTGTGATGGGAAAGCTTGGGGACCACAAAAGTGATGGTAGTAATAGCAGTGTTTGAGTTTCCTCTGTGTGCATGGTGCTGTATGTGTTTTCTTCTAAGTTTTACAAAAAATTTGGTATTATTATTTTCCTGTTTTACAGTTGAGAAAACAAATATGGAAAGGTTCCACTAATTGTTCGAGTTTGCACAGCTCATGAACGGCAGAGCTCCAGTTCCGAACCCAACCATTCTGACTCCAGAGCAATCTCCTACCCCTTCTGTCCTTAGCAGTTGGTTATTGCTTATTTGTAAATGCAACCAATATTCACAGCTTATTCCACTGCCCAGAGAATACTGCTGCCAGTCCTTTGAGGTCTTTTTGGCAGCCACAGTCGGTCATCTTTGTGCAATTACATTCACAGGTATCCATTCCCGCAGAGATTTTCCAACAGCTGGCCATAAATACTCTCTAATCCTAAAGACTCTATAATCTTTGATTCTCTATCCTCAATCCATGACCTGGTGACTTGCAGAGAGAAAGTGCTCAGTAAGTATTTATGGAACAAATAAATGAAATGAACAGAGATGAGCAAAATCATGAATGAGTCCTTTAGAGTTTCGTGTTGGGTAAGAATGTGTAAAGTTGACAACTGTCCTGATTTTGGAGCAAATAACATGGGCTTTGAAATAAGGCCTGTCTTGGTTTGAATCCACGTTTGTATACACATAAATACTGTAAACATAAGTTGTTCGTCTTTCTGAGCTTGGCTTTTCTTATCTGTAAAGCGAGATTAATAATGATGACTTCTAAGGGTGACAAAATGATGGCAAAACCCACCATATGTAGAGTACATATGCAGCACAAATAACTTCGCAAATATGGTAACTATTTTCATGGTGGTGCATTTTGGCCTATGAAGTTTATAAATGCCCATAATCTGATGACTTTCAAAAAAATTGGAAGGGACTTTATGTATTTTCCATAGAGATTTCCAGCACAAATTCTGGATGGTCTTATAATAGCATTGAGTACACCAGAACTCAAGAAGCCAATACATTAACAATTAATAAAAGATTTAAATAATATATATATATTGCACAGCCAGCTTTCATTAATTTAATCTTAATTTTAGAAATTTAAGTTAAAAAGAAACTGTTATGCTGTATTAAAATTACTTCTCACTGTTGTTCAGAATTTTGTTCTTTTTTTTGAGACTAATAACACTTTTGACTGTTTTGCTTATTTGCCTAATAAAATATCTGCTTAGATTTCCCGTAAGAGATTTAAAATGAATATTTTTTGAAAGAAGGATAGCCATGATCCAGGCCTGGTAGATAAAGGACAACTCCCTATGAATTTTTGAGCAATAACAAGATAAAAAGCATTGACCCCAAATATGAGAGAAATACAAAGAAAGTGGATTAACTAGTGATCCCTAACACGCAGACACTTAAGCCCTGGTTCCCTTCCTTTTTCTGCAGTCCAAGTTTTTTAATGCTAATCTTGAATCTGAGAAATGAATTATAGGTTGCTTCAGTGGATTTGCTCATAAAAAGACTAGCATTTCAACTACATTGTAAACACATTCCTGTTTAAGGCAGTAGAAAGTTTTTATTACATCTTTGGAGGAACTCCATCTCACCACATTCTATTATTTCAGTGACAGAAGTTTCTAGCCAACCCAGTGAGTCATCACATGTTTTTTGTGTATTTGACTTTCATCGCAATGTGCATATTCTCAAGTAATCCTTTATGATGCCAGCCTTGAGCCAGCATGCTTTGACTGCACTAACTGCCATTTGAAACCATGTGGCCTCTGCTTAAAAAGCCAACTAAAACACTAGGAAAATGTTATCATATTAAGTAGGTTTTCTGGGAAGGCAAGTCTTTTCTCCCTGAATTTACTGGCATTTTTATACTGTTGTGTCATATGGTGGAATAATGAGGCTAGTCAAATATGTCCACTTTAGGGGATGATTTCCTTTTTTTTTAATAACGTTTGGCTGAGTTTCCCACTATGCCTAATGGGAACCAAACGCTAGCCCTGTTTTCTGTGTTTAGGAGTGAGAATCCAATATGTGGATTTCTTGAACGAGAGGATATTTTTCCTTATAAATTATAAGGCATAATCATATTATAGATACCCTTGAATAGCAACTTCATCTGTGCATGGGTTCCTCATCTCATTCCCCTGCCTCTTTCTTAGGTGTAACCAACATCTTTCATTTTATGTTTATCAGTTCCTGCTTTGAAAAATAATTTTACCACATACATAATTATGCCTAAACAATACAATGATTACTTTTCCCTTTTTTGTGAGATTCACTTGTAGTTTCTCAGGACTTGTATTTTTAACTCAATTTGATATTTCTAAAATTCATCTAAGTCATTTGAGGATGAGACGTGTTCATTTTCACTGCTGTATGACTCCATGGTCATTCTACAAAAATTTATTTCTCTATTTTTCCAGTGGGTGGACTTTTATCCCCCCTAGGCAGTTGGAACATTCTTCTATTCTTTTCGTGGTGTATATATGCAGAAGTTTCTTTAGGATAAGAATTTGCTGGTCCATGGATATATGTATGTATTCACATCTCCTACAAAGTGGAAAATAAGTTGTTTTCCAAAGTGGTTGTACCACTTACAACTTCCACAAGAGTACATGTATTCTTGTTGCTCCATACCCATATCAATGTTTGATGTTTGTCAAGTTTCTAAGTATTTTTCAACCTAATGAATGTAAAGTAGCTGTTTACTTGTGATCTTAACTTGCATTTCTTAGATCACTAATGAGATTGAACAGCTTTTCATACATTAGTCATAAGCATTTGTTTGTCCACATAAAGCTTTTTTAATGTCCTTTGTGCATTTTTTTATTGGGCAACCTATTACCTAATTTTCATGGATTGAATAATTACCCCATTTCTTAATGGTCTTCAATGCTATATCTATCATATATCATAATTGTTGTTTCTGGGCTCTGTGATCTATTTGTGAAGCCCTGCACCAAAATTAATTGCATTAGTTATTATGGCTTTATAAATTTTTATGTCTAATAGAGAAGGCTCCATTTTATTCTTTTTATTATTTAGAAATGTTTTGAGTATATTTTTGCCCTTTGGTTTTTCCAATAATTTTGTCAAATTTCACATAAAATGCTGTTGGGATTTTTATTGAAATTATACTGGGTATTCAGACTAAATTGGAGATAAGTGAGAAATGATTCTACTTATCTAATAAAATATCTATTTGTTTAGGTCTCTTAAATATATTTAGATAAAATTATATGACTGTTGATATAGGTGATGCCTCTCTTATTAGATGAATTCTTTGATACATTTCAGTATTTATTTTTCTTATAGATGGCATATTTTCAAAATTTCTGCTTATTCACGACTTTTAGAAATGCAACTGATTTTTGTGTATCCATCTATGTCCAGTGATCTTTCTAAATTATCTTTATTATTTTAATAATTTGTAGATTTGGAGAGTTTATATAGATAATTATATCACCTGCCAATTAAAAGTTTAATTAGCTTTCAATTTTTTTTTCTGATGTTTATGCTTTTAGTTTGAGGATTTAAATTATCTTCGTGGATATGTAGTATTCATATATATATATATTCACATTTTTCATCAGTTTAGAATACTTATATTCTTTATCTTTTCAAATACTGTCTCTCTTTTCTCTCTTCTCTCCTTATGAAACTCCAATTATATATATGTATCCCATTCTCATTTTATCTTTCATATTTCTTAAGGTTTGTTCACATTTGCCATTTCCCCAAATCTGCATGTGATGCATTTTGTGTAATTTCTGACGTATCTTCTAGTTCTATATCTTCTAGTTCACTAAATGTTTCAACTATTTCTAAACTGATATTTAGGCTAGCTATTGAATTTTTTAATTCAAAATTACATTCTTGGTTTCACTAGATATTCTGTTTTTAAGTAACTCTTCCTATTTATTCTTGATGATCTCTTGTTGCATGCTCATCTATGAATCTTTCTTTTTTTTAATACTTGCACATATAGCTGTTTGATATTCTGGAATTGGCCATTGTAATATCTGTGATCCTTGAAGAAATAAAAATACCATTTTATATTTCTGCTGGCTCTCATGTATAGGCACTTGCCTTCTTTGGTGCTTGTTGAATTTTGCGGACTTATTGGTTGGCTTTTACCTGTGGAAGATCTGTTTGCTTTAACGGGGATAACTTTTCGCTAAAGAGGGTTTGCCCCTGCTTTGTCAACAACCAAGGAACATCCCAATCTGGGTCTGCTTCTACTTCCCTTCCCATTATGACTCAGTGTGGGGTCCAAAGGCTCAGATTCCTTACAAGCTATGTCTTAAGGCTGAGCTTTCATCTCCCTCGAGTTACTGTTGGCATCTGCCCTTAAGAATAGCTCTCTTCCCATGCCTGTTCCCTGTTCAGTCTCAGCTCTTTGATCTGGCTCCAGATCACGGTAGAAAAAAAAAAATGAGTGTAAAGTAGGGAGGAGATTTGGGGGGAATTTGCTTACCTCTTTTGAAACTGTGCAGATCATATATTTTCTGCCATAAGATTGTATCTCTATTCAGCCGTATGCTGAACACAAAAGATCCACATACATATTTGACAAAATTTTGACTGTCAGATTTTTTCCCCACATTTCGGTGAATATAGTTTTGCTTAGAAAATTATATTACAGGATAGTAATAATAATAATTAACATTTATAGAATGCTTCCTATATTCCAGACATATTCTCCTACACACTTTACATTATAGTCAATTTCTCCAACAAACTTATAAAAGAAGTGCAATTATTATCTTTCCACTTTCACAAAATGTGGAGATTTATATAAATAATGTTAAGAGTAGCATCTCTAGTAGATGGAGACACCACGGTTTCAACCTGGGTAATCTGACTCGAGAGCCAGCTTTCTTTAAACATTGTGATACGTTGCCTGTCTAAGAAACAAGACAAAGTAGTCAAACATGATGGGATTTTTCAGAGAAGAAGGTGCAGGTTTAGAGCTCATGTGCATTCTCAAACCCCAGGAGGTGTATGTAGGGTTTTCAGAAGTGTTCATACCCAGTGCTATGTCCATGGTGGCCTCAAACGCTGGATATTTTTCTGGAGCCCTTCAAGATTCCAGCCAATGGATAAAGACCGGTCTTCTGTGCCCACTGGTAACCTCAGTCTCTCTCAGGGCTTCACTTGGAGGCCTCCTCATTAGCTTGTGTGAGGGTCACAAAACAACATGGTGTGTGCAACCACTTACCAAACAGTAAAAACTCAGGGGAGTATAGCACGGAAGATCTTCCTTTTTCTCTACGCATCTACTTTAGAAAATCAAGAATATGGATGGATATCTATATATTACCAGTTTTAGAATGATATATTAGTTTACTAGAACTGCCACAGCAAAGCACAAAGTAGATGACGTAAACAGCATAAATTTATTGTCTTGCAGTTTTGGAAGCCAGAAATCCAAGGTCAAGATGTTGGCAAGGTTGGTGTTATCTAGGGCTTATGGGAGAGAATCTGTTCCATGCCTCTCTCCTAGCTTCGGTGGTTTGCTAGCAATCCTTGGTATTTTGGCTTGTAGAACATCACTGCATCTCTACCTTCATCTTTACATGGCATTCTCCATGTGTGCATGTCTGTATCCAAATTTCTCCTTTTTATAAGGACACTGCTCATATTGGATTAGGAACCGACCCTACTCCAGTATGACCTCAACTTAATTGCAGTCATGTGCAGCATAATGACATTTTGGTCAATGATGGACCACATATACCATGGTGGTCCCATTAGATTAGTACCATATAGCCTAGGTGTGTAGTGGGCGATACCATCTAGGTTCGGGTAAGTACACTCTATGATGTTTGCACAATGATGAAATCGCCTAACGATGCATTTATCAGAGCATATCTCCATCATTAAGTGACCCATGACTATAATTGTATCGGCAATGATCCAATTCCTAAATAAGGTCTCATTCTGAGCTGTGGGGGTTAGGATTCAACATATGAGTTTTTAGAGAACACAATCAGCCCATTACAGTCTATATCCTTCCATTCTTAAGGGTTTCCCCCTTACAATCATAACAATAACTTACATTTTAAAAACACTTATGTGTATACCAAGCACTCTTGTAAATGTGTTAAACAGATTGACTAATTGTTTCCACCTTTGAGGTTGTTGCTATTGTTATGCTCACCCAAGAAATAAGGCAACTAAGGCATACAGAGTTTGAAAACTTGATCAAGGTCAAAGAGCAAGAAAGAGCCACACCTGGCACCGGCTCTGGCCACTTGCCCTTAATCACTGTGCAGTACTGCCTTTGTGCATTTCTCCCTCCATGGGTAATACTCAGCTTTGAGAGGGGAAAGAGTTGTGGTTGTGGCTGGGTCTGGTGGTTTATATGGGTCTGGATAACAATATATTTTATGTGCCGTAAGTGTTTTGCTCTAGGATTTTTGGAATGCAGGAGCTTTTGAAATTAATAGCCTTAATGTGATTTGAATACTGACAATGAAAATTATTTGACTTTAGTAGCTTCTTTTTGACTTTTGTGTGTTGATTCAGTGATGGAATCATTCCTGTTTGCATTTCCCTTTAGGACACAATATCTTCATCCTGGATTAGAATTTTATTTCCCAGTCTACGTTCCAATTATACTCAGGTGTGGGAAACTTGAATTAAAAGTTAGGACTCACTTCTCTACTTGGCCATAAACTATGTAGTTTTCTGAAATAAAAACCATCTAAATAAATATATTGTAACCAGAAGTCTCGTAAAAACATCTTAAATTATTGGTATTGTGCTATGCTTTGAAATATAGTGAAGAAAAACTGTGAAATGAATTAACTTTTTAACAGTTGCAAGTAATTAAAAATGGAAATTGACTTTACAAAAAAGAAACTGCTCGATGTAACAGGTGGAAAAGTGTTTTTCTCAAGCAGAACTGTCCTTCTGAATTCTAGCTCTCATGTGGTATGTATTTCAGTGATTTTCTTTCCTGTTGACTTTTATTTAATATATTTTCCTATAATTTGCTCTGAAGACCTCAAGATATATTGAAGACATTTATCACAGAATTGAAAACATTTTGCAGGTCATAAATACTATTGTTGAATCCTAAAGATAAAAATCAATCATCTTATGAGAAGAGATTTAAAATTAAAGTATATCAACTTACTTTAATAGAGTCATTTGACTGACTTTAGTAGAGTGATTATTTATATGGAAATATGTTCTAAGGAAATATTCTAAATAAAATTTTATTTTATTTATATTAAGTATGTAATTTCAAGTGAAGCCATAGTTAAATTTATAAATAACTATAAGCTTCAGCTGCCATTTCATATTTAATTGCTAATATATATATTCATACCATATTTTCTAAATCAAAAAGATTACATATGATGCTTATAGATTTATCCTCAGAATAAATATCAGGGTCAGCTAGTGCATCCCTAGTATTATTGTAATTTTGGTTTGTGTAACTTGCCTTTTTATTTTGATTTAGGAGAATAATGCATTAAAAAAAATTTTAAGTTTATGTTTTCTTTCTTCTCTTCTTTTTTTGTGAGGAAGATTGGCCCTGAGCTAACATCTATTGCCAATCTTCCTCTTTTTTCTTTTTCTCCCAAGAGCCTCCGTACATGGTTGTGTACCCTACTTGTAAGTCCTTCCGGTTCTTCTATGTGGGACGCTGCCGCAGCACGGCTGGATGACTAGTGTGTAGATCCTCACCCAGGATCCGAACCAGCAAACCCCAGGCCACTGAGGCAGAGCATGTGAACTTACCCAGTACCCCACCAGGCCAGCCTCTAGTATATGTTTTGAACACACAAACCGTAAAGGTAGAGTTTTATAACATCAATAACTGAAAGAGAGGGAGGAGCAAAGGTTTTTGTACGTGACTGAAATCAAGTTGGTATAAATTCAAATGAGTGTTATAACTTTAGGATGTTAAGTGTAATCCCCATGGAACCACAAAGAAAATAGCTAGAGAATATACACAAAAAGGAAATGAGAAGGCAATTTAAAAATTTCACTATAAAAAATTTTAAAAAACACAAAGAAGGCAGTAATGCAGGAAATGACAGGCAAAAAAATATATACAGCATATAAAAAATAAGTAGAAAAATGACAGAAGAGATTACTTTCCGAAGCAATCCCCGAAAAGAACAAAGTCGGAGGACTCAAATGTCCTGATTTCAAAATTCACTACAAAGCTACAGTAATCAAAACAATGTGGTAATGGCATAAAGATGTATATATACACCAATGGAGTAGATTAGAAAGCACAGAAATAAACCTTCGCATACATGGTCAAACAGTTTTTGACAGGAATGCCAGGACCATTCAGTGGGGAAAGGGCAATCTTTTCAACAAGTAGTGTTGGGAAAACTGGATATCTACATGCAAAAGAATGAAGACCAACAAAACAAAAAACAATCCATTTAAAAGATATACAAGGAATATGAATAGACATTTCTCCAAAGAAGGTACACAAATCACCCTATACACACGTGAAAAGATGCCAACATCACCAATTGTTAGGGAAATGCAAATCAAAAGCACACAGATACAGTAGTCCCCCTTTATCCAGGGGGGATATGTTCCAAGACCCGCTGTGGATGCCTAAAACTACAGATAGTACTAAACCCTATATACATTATGTTTTTTCCTATACATACATACCTATGGTAAGATTTAATTTATAAATTAGGCACAGTAAGCAATTAACAACAATAACTAATAATAGGACAATGATAACAATATACTGTAATAAAAATTTTGTGAATGTGGTCTCTCTCTCAAAACATCTTATCATATTGTACTCACCATTCTCCTTGTGATGTTGTGAGATGATACAAGGCTTTCATGAAAAGATGAAGTGAGGTGGATGACAAAGGCATTGTGAGTAGTTGAGTAGTGTCCCAGGCTGGACGGAGTGGGATGGTGTGAGATTTCATCATGCTATTCAGAATGGTGCACAATTTAGAACTTATGAATTGTTTATTTCTGGAAACTTCTACTTAATATTTTTGAACCACAGTTGATCAAGGTAACTGAAACTGTGGAAAGAGAAACCACGGATAAGGGGGGACTACTGTACCACTTCACACCCTTGAGAATGGCTACTGTTAAAAAAAACAAACAGAAAATAAAAAGTATTGATGAGGATGTGGAAAAATTGGAACCCTTGTGCACTGCTGGTGGGAATGCAAAATGGTGCAGCTGCCATGGAAAACAGTATGACAGTTCCTCAGAAACTTAAACATAGAATTACTACATGATCCAGAAATTTCACTTCTAGGTATATAGTCAAAAGAATTGAAAGCAAGGACATAAATATATACCCATGTTTGTAGTAGCGTTATTCACAATAGCCAAAAATGTGGAAGAAATCCAAGTGGCCATCGATGGATGAATGGATAAACAAAATGTGGTATAGACAGACAATCAAATATTCAGCCTTAAAAAGGAATGAAATTCTTGTACATGCTACACATGGATGAATCTTGAAAATACTATGCTAAGTGAAATAAACTAGACACAAAAAGACAAATATTGTTCTTACATATTTGTACCACCTATGTGTGGTCAAACTCATAGAGACAGAAAGTAGAGTAATGGTTTCTAGGAGCTGAAGGGAGAAGGGTTAGGGAGTTATTGTTTCACGGGTATAGAGTTTCAATGTGGGGTGATGAAAAAGTTCTGGAGATGGATAGCAATGATGGTTGCACAGCAATGTGAACGCACTTAATGCCAACAAATTGTAAACTGAAAAATGGTTACATGATCAATTTTATGTTATGGATATTTTGACAAAATAAAAAGTTGTTCATTTAAAAATTTTCAACAGTAGGAAATGCTTGTTAGAATTTTCAAGCAATATAGAGATGCATAAAGTAAAAAGAGAAAGCTTTACTTCCTTCGCTCTCACTCCTCCAAGGATTCTTTCTCTTTGAAGTGATAAGATTTAAACCAATTTTCTGGTATTAGCCTAGATTTCTTAAGTAAAGAACACAGACAATGTGTAGGAAGTGCTAGCAAAAATTTACCAAAGTTGGAACTTATAAAGAAAGATACAAGTATTCATGACAAAAGAGCAGTTAGTTATATGGGATCATAAGTGTTTATCCAAAGATAGGGCTCCGGCAGAGCGAGAGTTCTTCTAGATGGGAAAATAATATCTGAGCACAGATGGGCCTTTTTGGCTCCTCATATGTGTAAAATGTGATGTGTGTTTATAATTCCTCATGGCACGGCAAAGCATGTCTCTATTTTATATAAAACTTATTTTTACGCTCAATAGCTCCTTAATCTTGAAATTTTAACTTCAGAAATCTGCTCTGTGGAAATGCTTAGTTGAATAGACTTTCATCACAGACTTTGCTCAAATGTGTAGTACACCAAGATAAAGCAATAAGTTCAAAAGCCAGTATGGTCTTCTTTACTTATAATTCTTACCCTAGAGTCAACCAGACTTCATCCTTATTATCTTGCATTTTGTTTGCACATTCTCACCCTTCTCTGTTATCTGAATTTGGAATTCCCCCCTTCTCCTTAATTCTGAATAACCTATCCTACGTGAGGGAGAAGTTTCCTCTGTGGAGACTTTCCCAGCTACTCCAGGGCACGTGCCTACTCTTTATCATAGTACTTGGACCTGTGGCTATTGAAATATCTATCCCATTGTGCTTTTGTTTATTGCTTAGAGAATTCCTGTGGATAAACCTTGTTGCCTCTATGTATCATCCATATAGCCACAATAGGACGCTATGGCCACACTAGATACATAGTAACAAGTAAGTAAGTAATGATAGCACGCGGTACTGACATGAATACATTCTTTAATAGTACTTTACCTGTCACCTTCATATCTGCCTCTATTTCCATGTAATTTATCCAAATCATTCTATTTACATATGTTCTGTAGTCTCTTAGACATGATATCTCAATTTTCCTAAACTCAACCCATAAAAATGTATTCACTAGACTGGTTTTCTATTGGTTTGAGATTGTTAATCCACGCCAAGATTCTATTTCCCAAGATGTAATGATTTTAGAAAATGTAAAACATTACGACCTTTCCCATTTTACATATTCAGGAGTTTGAAGAAAACTATAATACTATATTGTATTTAGATTTCTTAAAAGAATTCTTGTTATTTCGAATGATCTAGCCTGGCCAATATTTTGATATAAAGAGTTGATTTGTTTTGCACAAATAAAGTGTTTGTTGTTTTATAGTTCATTTGCCTATACATCTGACACGATGAAGCACATCACAAAATTCACTTTCAAATTACAAAGAGTGGCATTGGTTCAGTGAATGTTCCCACTCTGAATGAGAGGCCAATACTAAACCTTGCCTACCAATGTAGCTGAGTCCAGTTCTAAGGCTGTGACATCTGTAAATGAGATCAACACTAACCCTTACTCTGCCTGTGTGTAAGCGAGTAATACTCTGACTTCACCTGGAACCTATGGAGTTGTGTGGTAGAAGGTGATGTTTGTTTCCCCTAGTAGATCTCAAAGTGTGGTCCCCAGAGCAGCAGAATCAGCATCCCCTGGGAAGCTGTTAGAAAAGCAGGTTCTCAGGTTCCGTAGCAAATCTACTAAGGTAGAAACTCAGGGTGTTGGGACCCAAAATCTGTGTTTTAATCAGTTCTCCAGATGATTCTGATATACCATAAAGTGTCCAAATCATTGGCCTACCCAACAGCCAGTCTCCCTTTTTTACTACTAATGTATTCCTTCTTCTTCGTATGATAGCAACGTGCTCAGGTCTTTCCTCCGGTCACTGGGGACAGCTCGTGATTGGTAAGCCAGTCTTGTGAATGCTATTTACCTTTGCCAGGATTGGTACAGAGGAGGGCATGCTAACTACTTCCGGACAATGAATAGTAAGAGAAGCCAGTTATTCTCTTGTGGGAAAGATTCTGCTCCCTGATAAAACAGAGAGCCATCTCTGTGAAGAAAAAGCTATTTTCCCACCAACATATCACCTGCTGTCTGCTTATTGCATGAATAT
Source organism: Equus przewalskii (assembly GCF_037783145.1). Classification (NCBI taxonomy): domain Eukaryota; kingdom Metazoa; phylum Chordata; class Mammalia; order Perissodactyla; family Equidae; genus Equus; species Equus przewalskii. The sequence goes on from NC_091835.1 coordinate 16,157,760, forward strand.
AGCTGTGTGATGTCTAGAATAGCACCTACCAAATTGCAGCTAAAAAGAGAAGGCTGAGAGAGATGCAGAAACACCGATTCAGTGGGCTGATATTGCAGAGTTCCTGAGCAGACCTGGAAAACACCTGCCCCAGAGTTCTTGGTAGGTAAATTAAAACACCGGTAGGGTTTAAGCCATAGATGGTCAGGTGTGCCTTTATTTGCAGTCAACACATCTTAAATGATAAAAACTGTGAATGCTGACATTTTGGCAGACATCACACCAACTGCAATGGATTATAAAGGGATTGCCAGCTAAACTTAGTTTTAGATATCCTATGGCTCATAAATAATTATGAGGAAAGTATCCAGATTTGGAGATTAATTTTATAATCCAATGCCCACATTTTCTAATTGTGCTTCAGATTAAATGAATTTTCAGCGCTGTGGCAGAGCAATGGATCTGTGGTGGCATAAGGAGAATGGAGGAGAGAAGGCCCATCTGGTGAGTGGATATAATGAATGACTTTCTTCTGGGGTGGAGAACATGGCTGAATTCCAGTGAGCAAGGCAGCAAGGGAATTGAGATAAGCTTGGGGAGGGAATTGGGCAGTGTTCATGAGGCGCTGGGATCTTAAATGCAGAGGGTGGTAACAGCAGATTTTCAAGCAGGGAAGCAACATATGCGCTATGGGAGAAGAGGGGAAAAAGTTATTGTCTCTGTCTGGAGGGATTGGAAAAGGCAAATTTTATTGTTTTATTTTATACTAATTAGCATTTTATTTAATTAGGTAGCTCTTTTGGGGGTCCCCAAGACCACTCCCTTGCTAGAAGAACTCAGGGACTCAGCATGGAGTCAAAGTTACATCTAAGATTTATTAGATCAACACAGCAAACACACCCAGCTGGATATGCAAGGGGAAAAGAATACAAGAGGAGTCTGGATGATACACATTCAACTTTTTATGCTTCATCTTTCTTGTAAGTGGTCACACAGAGCACATTCTCCCTCCAGCAGCAAAAATGCACCAACACGTGTGTGACGTTTCTGCTCAGGGAAGCCCATTTGAAGCTGGTCACATAGACATTCTCTGCCTAGAAACTAGCAAAATTCCAGACTCCTGGCAGGGGTTCAGCATAAAATACATTATATGTACAAACTGCCTAGGCAAAACAACCCTATCAGGTAGAGAAAGTCTCGGAAGCCAAGTCAAGTGCCAGCCAGGAGCCAACCTTGAAAGCAGGCTCTTTCAAAGATAGCGGCCCCAGGCCTGCTGTGTTAACTGTTTTCTGCACAGTAGATCACCAGTTAATTAAGAAAATTAGCAAGCATTATTCTTACACATTACTTATTTAGTTGGTCAAAATATTTCAAGTTTATTTTGTAATCATTTCAGGCTGATGTATATGACTCATATACTATATGACTTGTATAGTAAATAAGAAAAAAACTTGACAAAACTTTAATATCTCTATCAGACACTGAAAGCCTAGAATGATATATTTACCTTTAGCGAATGATATTCATTTTGCTATTTCTAAAGGTTATGTCAGCTGGCATCGGTGTAAAGAGGTAATAGTCATGGCATTTGGGTAGGATATTGTGTTTAAGAAGAAACTGATGAAAACTAAAGGGTTAACATGGAAGGTATATGTAATTAATATCAGAACTTGAGGGAAAGTGTTAGAGATGAATGAAAGTGGTGATACGAGGGAAGTCAATAATGAGGATTTGAATTTGGAATTTTTTGGCAAAGTTGGTTATGTTGCTATTGTAAAGCGGTGGAGTAAGTCTCCTCTTTTAAGTTAGAGAGAGAACTACTGTCTCCTTTTATTTATGTTTCTTGGGTTTGCTCAACTTGCAGAAATAATGAATGTTCTAACAAGCAGAAACTAGATTTTACTAGGTGGTTACAAAATTAAATCAGTGTAATCCACTTTCCAGATGGTACATCCTTCTATAATTTCTAGCCAAGGCCCAGAGTTTTTGGACCACAGACACTTTGAAGAAAAATTGTTTTTCTCTCTATTCAGTGGCAGGAAAAGCTATTACTTCCAGGTATCAAATATGAGATTACGGTATCAATGATAAACTCTGAGTAGTGTATCAGTATGTCCTAACCCCATAACATTTCTTAATGTATCTTTATACATATTAAATCTCAGAAAGAGTCCAAAAGAGCTCTCAGTTTTTCAATAAAATATTCAGTCTAAGCTCTAGTTGTGATCCTGGAATATATAACACAAGTTAAGGAGACATAGTGATTGTATATAACTATGCCATTATCCACATGGTAGCTACTCATGAGGAACGATAGTCAAGCACAGTTTTGTTGTCTTTTCGCATTTATCCGGAGCATAGTCGATATCATTATGGGGAGGAAAAAAGCCATTATCTCAGTTAATCTTTTTGAAATCTAGTTCACGGGGCCTGCCCGATGGTGCAACGGTTAAGTGCGCACGTTCCCTTTCCGCGGCCCGGGGTTCGCCGGTTCAGATCCCGGGTGCGGACACGGTACCGCTTGGCAAGCCATGCTGTGGTAGGCATCCCACATATAAAGTAGAGGAAGATGGGCACGGATGTTAGCTCAGGGTCAGTCTTCCTCAGCAAAAAGAGGAGGATTGGCAATAGTTAGCTCAGGGCTAATCTTCCCGAAAGATAGAAAAAAGAAGAGAAATCTAGTTCAAAACCACAGATTTTCAAATGGTAAAAATTACAGTCATAAAATGCTCTCTCTCTGCCGTCTTTATAGGATGGTGTACGTCGGTAGAGAAGGGTGGCTCTCCAAGGAACTGAGACGGATAGAGTGCCTACAAAGTGTCAAGGGCTGCGATAGCTGCTTTTATATGGTGAACTACTTTAGTCCTCAACAAGACTCTAGGAAATAATGCATAAGCTTATTTTATTATTGAGAAAAATCAGAGCTAGAGTGGTTGAAGTGAAAGGCTCAAGTTCACATGGTTTTAAGTAGAAGAGTTGGGACTGAGTCACAATCTCTCTTGGTCAATAGCTTAAGTTTTCATTCACTACAGTGACTGAGAAGAGAGACCTGGCATTTATATGAGTGAGACAGAATTTTTATTCAATAAAGCATGAATACAAAGATTAAAAATTTCTCTTCAGAATAAGACAGGTAAAAGGACATTTTAAATCTCAGTCTTAGAAAAATGTGTCATGTTGGAAGTCTTGAAGTATTCTCTGCTATCTTCCCGCTATCACATTTTTCTCTTCTTTCCTACACCATTATTCACTTCATATTCACACATGAGACAACTAATAGTCCAGCACTGTCTTACCATCATTTCACATTTACCTGTAACACATTCAACAATGTTATGGAGAGAAAAGAATCATATTCTCATTTTGTTTCATTCAAAGCTAAGTTCTAAAATATGGATTTCCCTCCCTGCTCTCATGTTTTATTTTCAGCTGAATTAATTTCCTCGGAATTGAAAATAGTCAGTGGTCTCTCTAATGTTAAAGCGCTCTTCACTGTGGCTGTCAGTAGAATGAGGTAGGGGTAAGAATACGAGGAACAGAATCCAGCTCCCTGTGACTATGGACTGCAGCTTTCCCAACAATCACCTGCATCCTGGTTAAAAAGGAATATTCAATGGTTCGAGACTAGTGGTGGATCTAGAGTTGCTCATTTTTTGATTAGCAATGATCAAGTCTGATGTATGATTCTATTATACTTTGAGAAATATTACCTCAGGGCAAGGAGCTATCAAATGTTAGAGGAGATTTTAACTCAGACAGAGCTGAGAATTCCACTGAATCATTGATGTGTGAACAGGGCTAACGCTTTGAGAAGGGATTATGGGATCACAGATGTCCTGAGATGCACAAAATCAGTTCTACAAAAACCAAGATCTGCTTAGTTTGGTAGGGTCCCATTCCTCCTGCCCGATGAGGAGACCAGCTGGATATGGCATGAGATGAGCCATTAGGTGAGAGCAGAGATGCAGAGGCTTATCGAAATCTTTGAGGAAGAAAGCAAAGTTGTTGATAACTGAAGTGAAGATTTTACTAGGCAGCTTTAGTGTATAGGCCAGTGAAATGCACAGAGGGAGAATAAGGGGCGAGTTGGTGGCCTAAATAAGCAATCACTTTATTCTACGCTTCCATAGAAATTTAGTCTAAATTCTATTCAAGTGGATGAATAGTATTGAGCTTGGATAATGATCCTGAAAACTCAGTAGGGTTTTTAATCTATTATATACTTAAAGGGTACTCAAAATTAACGTATGTGTTCATTTTTTCAGTTAACAATATGATATCTACTAGATCTCAGAAGAACTTTTTTTTTTTTAGTGAGGAAAATTGGCCCTGAGCTAACATCTGTTGCCAATCTTCCTCTTTTGTCCCCCCTCTCCCCAAGCCCCCCAGTACATAGTTGTATACCATAGTTGTAAATTCTACTGGTTCTTCTATGTGGGATTTCACTTCAGCATGGCTTGATGAGCAGTGCTAGGTCCCTGCCCAGGATCCGAACCATTGAACCCCGGGCCACCAAAGTGGAGCAAGCGAACTTACCCACTCGGCCATGGGGCCAGTGCCCAAAGAACTTTTTTTTAAAGAAAAATTATTCTCTGTAGACATGTAAGATGGAATCCCCATTAGCCTTTAAAATAGTCACTTAGAAGTTTTATAGGATATTAAATATAAATAATATATATTTTTTATATTTCATATATATATATACACATGTAATTTTTAATCCTAGTTAATAGAAATCCCTTGGATAAAGACTAGCTTTTCTCATGACTGATCTTTGAAATAAAAATGTGATAATGCTGCTTTCACAAGTTTAGTTGCATTTTTATCAGTCTTATTTGAAATATTTCAGGCTTCTCTACACTTCGAAGCGCTGATTGACAGGGTACTTACTGTGTTTCAAGAATGTCACCAACTTTCAAAGTTGCTGACAGAGAACACATATGTCAAAATCTCCTGCCAGGCTATATAAATATCTTCTTAAGTACAAGTTTTCTTCAAGACCCTCCATCCTTCCATTTGCCTCTTGCTACTAGACAAATTAAAAAAAAAAAGAACAAAGCAAAGATCACAATACCAAATAAAGGAAGTATGATCCACCTCTGTTGTGGGTGTTATTTATATGGTGTCCTTTGTTAGGTGGAGTAGTTAGGGAGTTAATTGTTAGAGACAAACACTGGCACGTTATTAGGTTTGTCTATATTAAGAAAGTTTGGTAGCTCCAAATTCACACCAATTTTGACCCAGCTAGGAAGGGCTAATAGGGCATCACTATTTATTTATTTTTTGTTTACAGCTTTATTGAAGTAGAATTAAAATAAACTAAATTACATATATTGAAAGTGTATAGTTTGATAAATTTTGACACATGTATACACCCATGAAATAATTATCACGATCAGGTTAATAAACATAGTCGTCACACCCAAATCCCTTGAATCTTTTGGTAATCCCTGTGTCTCCCCTACTCCCCGCCACCATCCCACTGATGGAGCAACCACTGATGTAGCAGAGATTAGCTGGCATTTTATAGGATTTTATGTAAATGATATCATATAGTATGTACTCTTTTTCACTGGCTTCTTTCGTTCAGGATAATTAATTTGAAATCCATTTGTGTTGCTGCATGGACCAAAATCTCATTCCTTTTATTTTTTGGAGTAGTATTCCAGCGTGTGGATATATCACATGATGTTTACCCATTCACCTGTTGATGGACATTTAGGTCGCTTCCAACTTTGGCTACTATACATAAAGCTGCTATGAATATTTGCATGCAACTGTTTGTATGAAAGAAGCTTTTGTTTTTCATGGGTAAATACCTAGGAGTGGAACGTTTGGGTCATATGGTAGATCTACGTTTAAATTTATAGGGAACTACCAAATTGTTTTCCAAAGTAGTTGTACCATTATATTTTCACTAGGAGTATATGAGAATTTCAGCTCCTCCACCTCTTCATATCCTCACCAACACTTGGTATAGTCAGTCTTTTTAATTTTAACCAACCTACTAAGGATGAAATGATACCTTTCTGTGGTTTAAATTTGCACTCCCTGAATGACTAAGGAACATCATTTCATGTGTTTATTAGCCACCCAATGGTCTTCTTGGTGAAGTGTTTGTTCAGATAGTTTGAGGATTTATTTTCATTAGTTTTTTATCTTTCAATTATTAATTTGCATTTATTATATTTTCTAGATGTAAGCCCATTGTTGGATATGTTTGACAAGTATTTTCTCCCAGTCTGTCTATGGCTTGCCTTTTCATTTTCAAAACAGTGTCTTTTGAGGAGAAAAAGTTGTTTTTTGATGAATTTATAGCTTGTGCTTTTTGTTTCCCTTTGTGAAATCTTTGTCAAACCCAAGGTCATTAAGATTTTCTCCCACATTGTCTTCTAGAAAGTTCACAGTTTTAGCTCTTATGATCCATTTAAGCTAAATATCTGTTTACAGCGTGAGGTAAGGGTCGAGGGGTTTTGCATATGGTTATCTGAGTGTTTCAGCATCATGTGGTGAAAAGATCATACTATGCCAACTGAATTGTGTTGACATTTTTGTCAAAAATAAATTGACCATATTTATGTGGGTCTATTTCTGGATTTCCTAATGGATTCCACTGACATGTTATTCTGTCTTTACATCAATAATGCACTGATGGACTATTGTAGTTTTATAGGAAATCATAATTAGGTTATGATAGGTTTCCAACTTTGCTCTACTTTTTCAAAGTTGTTTCAGCTATCCTAGTCCTTTGGAAATTTCATATAAATTCTAGTATCAGCTTATTGATTTCTTCAAAAATATCAGCTGAGATACTGATTAGAATTCCGTTAAATCTGTGGATCATGTGAAACATGTGGATACAGAAGGCCAACTGCATACATTGTACTATACCATTTTATATAAAGGACTTGAGCATCTGGGATTTTGGTATGTGTGGGGGTTCCTGGAACCAATTCCTTGTGGATACCAACGGAAGGCTGTCTTAACAATATTGAATCATGTGATCCATACACACAACATAGCTCCTTATTTATTTAGATCCTGTATATTTTCTTTCAGCAATATTTTGTACTTTTTATTGTACAATCCTTGCGCATATTTTGTCGAATTTCTTCCTAAATATTTTAAATTTTTGATGCTATTGCAATTGGTAATATTTAAATTTCCTAATATTAGCTGTTAGTGTATAGAAATACACTTAATTCTTGTGTATTCACTTAGTATCCTGCAATCTTGCTACACTTACTAGTTATTTATTCTGTTTGCAAAGTGAATTGTTTTAATCCATACCATGGAATAGCACCCAGCAATGAAAAGGAATGAACTGCTGATATAAGCAACAACCTGGATTATCTCTAGAGATTTATGCTTAGTGAGAAAAGCCAATTCTAAAAGGTTAAAATTTTATTATTCCATTTATATGAAATTCTTGAAATGACAATATTATAGAAATGGAGAACAGATTTGTAGTTGTCAGGGTATAAAAAGGGGATAGAGGTGGGAGGGAAGTGGTTGTTCCTATAACAGGTCAGCATACAGACTCCTATAGTGATGGAAACATTCTGTATCTTGACTGCATTAATCTCAATGTCCTGGTTGTGGTATTTTACCATAGTTTCACAAAATGTTAGCATTGAAGTGAATAGCATAAAGGTTACATAGGATCTCTCTGTTATTTCTTACAAGTGTATATGAATCTACAATTATCTCAAAATAAAAAGTATTATTGAAAAACTCTTCTAGGTCTCTGTTTAATATGTCTATCATTTGTCTATCTTCTTTAACACATGGAATATAATTATAACTTTTAATGTCCTTTTCTGCTAATTCTCTCATCTGTGTCATTTTGGGATCTTTTTTTTGTGTATGGGTGAGGAAGATTAGCCCTGAGCTAACATCTGTGCCAGACTTTCTCAGGTTTGTATGTGGGATGCTGCCACAGCATGGCTGATGAGCAGTGTGTAGGTCCATGCCCAGGATCTGAACCTGTGAACCTTGGGCCACTGAAACAGAGTGCATGGAACTTTAACCACTCAGCCACAGGGCTTGCCCCTTTTTGGGGATCTTTTAAATGGAATTTTCCCCTCTCTGTGGGTCATATTTTTCCTATGCTTTGCATGGCTGCAAGTTTTTGATTGGGTTATAAAAATTGTGAGCTTCACCTTATCGCATGCCGGATATTTTTGTATTCCTATAAATATTCTTTTGCTCTATTATGGAATGTAATTAAGTTATATGCAAATAATTTAATCTTTTGACACTTGTTAAAGCTTTGTCAGGTGGGATTAGAGCTGTTTTTATCCTGGGGCTGGTTTTGCCCCAAAGCTTAAACAATACTTTTCTGAGTGCTTCAGCTCACATACTCAGAATTATGAAGTTTTTCCACTCTGACTGGTGGCGACACTAACTATTCTGGCCCCATGTGATCTCTGGCTGTTGTTCCCCTTAGTGCTTTTGAGTAGTTGTTTCCCTGGACTCAGGAAGTTTCACCCACGTGCGTGCATTTAGTATATTCAGCTGAAGACTTAAGCGGAAAACTGCAGATCTATGGAGCTCTTTCTCTGTGATGTGAGTTCTCCCCTTTCAAGTACCCTCTGCCTTGAACTCTAGGTGCTTTGGTCTCATTGGTCCACCAACTCCACTTCCCCAACTCAAGGAAACCACTAGGCTCAGCTCTCATCCCCCTCCATCCCTATGCTATGGCCTGAAAACTCTCCTGACAGTGACCTGGGGCTGTTGGGCACATCTTTCCTCTCACTCCATGATCACCGTCCTGCTCTGCCTGAGAGCAATGTTTGAAACCATTGTTTTATATATTTTGTCCAATCTTTTACATGTTTCAGGCAGAAGAATAAATCTAGTCACTGTTACTATATCTTGGCCCGAAGTGGAAGTAATTCTCCACTCTGTCCATTTATTAGCCTAAAATACATGACTCTGTGGGAAAGCTTAGTTCATAAGAATCTTTGGTCCCACAGAAAATATTGTCATTGGCTTCTTCTATTTAAATCTTTTTTTTATTAAAAAAAATAGTGGACTTAGGAAAATCTTCTTTTCCTTTTAATGCTTCTCTGGGATAAAGTGTTAAAAATGCAAAACAAAGTTGTAGTGATGGTAAGGCAAGATTCTAGAGGAGAGAGATGAGAGGGAAATAATTTGATTTCAGGAGAATATTTAGAATATAACAAGATAGTTGTATTAAACTTTTTCAATGTATTTTAAAAAGATAATGATTTTGATACTAGGAAAAAGGAAGTTCTTTTTTTCAACATTGAAGTATGAGGTCTATGTACAACTTTAATAAAAGCCTGTCAGTGAAACATGAAAATACCAACAACACTAGCCTGTTCCACATTCTACCCACGTGTGTAGGTAGAAGAAGTGACAGGGTCAGACTATGGCAAAAACGTCATGAGGGCAAAATGTTCCTCCTTCTGTGTTATTGTTCTTCTTTCTACTTCTTCATCCCCAGATGCCTTCGAAGAACCTCTGAGTCATACCTTGATGTTTTTCTTGATGACCTCTCCTTAATCAAGTCCTACCCTATCAATGTCCTATTCCTTAGATCCAATTGAAGAGCAGGAATTGTGCTGATATTTTTTCTGAGCTTTTATATACGAGAGTACTGTGTGGAGAGACAAAATTGAGACATTCTCCATGGAATATCTTATAGGAATAATATTATGGGAAATAAGTTATAGGAACAACAGTGGTAGAAAGTAATCTAATTTTATAACTGCAAATGCAGATTTTTCTTCCTATTTTGATAGTGTCTATACAATTCATGTGGTACATATCATATGCTTCCTGAGAGATGCTACATTTCAGAACTAGCAAGAACTTTTAAAAACATGTAGTCTCACTTTCTTTAAAGAGGAGCAAACTGGCTGCAGATTAGTTAGGGAGTGTTGTTCATTTCACACCATTCAGGGCTTTACTCGTGCTGGAACTCCAGGTTTTTTATTTTCAGTATATTTTTTCTTTCTACTATATTATGCTATCTTCCATGTTCAGTTATATTCTTTGTTTAAATCCTCAGCTCTTGAAGTCTTTAATTTCAAGCATCTCCCTTACACTTATTTTATATCTTAGAGTAATTAACTTTTTAAGGCAACTTTTACTGAGCACTTGGTATGTTCAAAACACTGAGCTAAGGGGCTGGCCCTGTGGCCCAGTGGTTAAGTTTGGTGTGCTCCACTTCAGCAGCACAGGTTCAGTTCCCAGATGTGAACCTACACTACTCATCAGCGGCCATGCAGTGATGGTGGCCCGCCTACCAAATAGAGGAAGATTGGTACAGATGTTAGCTCAGTGACAATCTTCCTCAGCAAAACCAAAAACCAAAAAAACCCAACTGAGTTAAATGCTATCCCTATGGATTATTTTCTCATTTAATTTTCTCAATAGTCCTATGGTACAATGTAGAGGAGGAAGAGATTTTCCTCTACCTTTCTAGATTAGATTCTTCTCGTTTGTCTAAAAATTAAATTAACATGAGACAATAAAAAGAGAAAGTCAGACAAAGTTTAATAATATGTATACATTGGAGAAACACAGGAAAACTGGGTAACTCACAAAAATGGCAGAGGACACCACCTTAAATAGCATCTTCAGCTAAAGACAAAAGAGGATGTTAGGGGGAGTGGTTTGGGTCTTCAAAGAGGAGGAAAGCAATTCACATAGATCTGGAAAAGCAAATGTTTGGTAAACAAATGTTTGCCATGTCTTCCAAAGACAATGGGACAAGGAGAGGACTTTGAACAAATGGGCCTTTTAGGTTCCTCCCTGTCTACCACACCTAGTTCATATTATACTATAGTTATCTGTGGGGATAGCTCCTTCTTGGAACAGACCTTCTTAAATTCTTTTAGGCAGTTAGGGGGAAATCTTTAGTTCTTAAAAATAATCATACCAAAGAGACACATTTTGGGATGGCAAATTCTGCTCCCTTACAATAAGTTCTATTAGTATCTCCATTTTAGCTGTCAGAAAACTGAGGATTAGAAAACTTAAGTAACTTGTACATGGTCATATTGCTAGCAAGGAAATAGAAAATTATTAACTCTGCATTTTAAAATTCTGTCTTGGCCAGAAAATGTACCAGAGGCTATAAGCTATAAGCCTTTGTAGGATTCGAACAAAGGAAGACTTTTGATACAGGTACTTCCAGAAGACAAAATATCAGCCATCATACCTTGTTTAAATAGATGAGAAAAGGTCAGTGAATATCTATGTAAAATTACCACAGCAATTATTTTAATCTGTATTTATTTTGTCTAACCTCAAGTGTCCATTTCTACGTGTTTTTTTCAAAAGAAGAGAAAAAGAATTTTTTTGTATATCTAAAGATTAGTTTAAAGAACTTGCTTCTATTATTAAAATTGAAAATACTTGTTAAAGAAAACCATATTTATTAAAATTTGTTTACTTGTGCTCACTTTGGCAACACATATACTAAATTCTGTTTACTCAAAGTTGTAAACGCTGTTTTCCAAAGTGGGATGATTTTATCCACAAACGTTCTGAAAATTAACCCACTATGCACTCCCCAATCTAGCTCTATTAAAATAAATCTGTACATCAGTGATGATTAGTTTAAAATTAGAATCATAAAAGTCACATCCTCCTTAAAAACTGTACAAATTAAAACAAAGTAACTGTGGAAGATTAACTTAAAATACAACGGAAATTTTCAATTTTCTGTGACCCAAATCAAATAAATATTTGGGATTTGTGCCTAGTCAATCTGATTCTAGAACCCATTAGCTTAGCCATAACGTGAGACGGACTCAAAACTTGTCCTTATTTGTTAGCAAACAAGGGTCATTTAAAAATGTTTCCCTTCTAAGTCAAAATATTAGACATTTAATAAGAACTTCAATTCAAGATCATACATTACCATGACAATGAATAATTGGAGGGTAATAAACATTTTGGAGTGGAACTCTGCAAATGATGCTGTATTTGTGGCTAATTTCACAATTTGGTGTCCTGTTCTACTTTCCAAGAGATGACCTTTGGTGACTAAACTTTTAGAGAAAATTTGCATGTCAGCAGAAACACAGCTAAATGAGGCCTACATAATTGGAAAGGTTTTGACCAGTATTTCCAAAAATTAGGTAAATTTCATGTTTATATTTTTGAGTATGGTATGAGGATGCTTCATTTGCGTAATCTATATAAAACATCTGCTTTTATTCCTTGAAGTCTTACATAAAAAGAGTAGATGGAATGCACAAAACTTTCCAAGTGTACATCCTATTTGGAAAACCTTCATATAGTTAAAAGAATTGACATTTGCATTTCTATTTTTTAACAAGTTATTCTGCAGTTAACAGAAACAGAAAAATACCCAAATTCTCTTACTGATTCATAATAGACTTCTATGGTTGGTACCTTAAGTGGCAGATCAAACATTTAATTTAATTGTTCCATCCTGTAGTCTTTTAATGGGCCATTCATATTGATCACTGTTCAGCAGAATTGGGGCCTTCCTGATGAAGCCAGGGCTCTTTTTAAAAAAAATTGATATATTATTTATTTCCTATCAAACTCAATCTCAAGGAAAATTCAGATTTTATCCAGAAAGAGGGACTCATCAATTGTCTGAAATGTCCTGAACCCAATCTTTACTCAATGACTATGGATAAATGACAGAGGGGTCTTTTTCACCATTTACAGATAACAATTTCAGCAAGAGATGAAATTATAATAATAAGGTCATAATAATTTCATCCAATGCTGAAATCATTATCACAATTTTGGGTATCTTACCTAAGGGAAGAAATTGTGCCCCCAAATTGAAATTCAAGTGTAACTTCCTTAACTTTTATTGGACATTCAAAGAAACAAGCTCTCTCTCTAATTTATCCATCTATCTATCTATCTATCTATCCATCCATCCATCCATCCATCTATCTATCTATGTAAGTAAGCAGGATTACTAAATAATCTTCCTTCAGTACTGACATATAAATTATCTTTCCAAATAAGGCACAAGGACATTGACATAACTTGTGCAAGTACCAGCATCCTGAACTAATTGTCTTATCTCCTCATCTAACAAAGAAAAACAATGATGTGTCCTTTGCAAATTGCACACACACACACAAAGAGATTGAAAGATAGAACAAACTAGAAGAAAGCATACTAAACTTGTAAAAGTGACGACCACAGGAGGAAGAATGGAAATGGAGAGAAATGTGCATATTTTACTACTTGTATATTGTCTGAATTATTTAAAATGAGCGATGAATTTATGTGCAACTAGTAAATAAATGTAGACTGACTGTGAAGTGCTATGAAGGAAAAACACAGCTTTCTAAGAGAATGTGTAACTTACTAAGTCATGTGAGACAGATACATGTTCCTTGAGAGAGAACTGAAACAGTGGTTTCTTAAAGTATCGTCCCTAGACAAGTAGCAGCAACGTCACCTGGGCACTTTTTTAGAAATGTACAATTTTCAGACTCTAAACCTACTGAATCAGAAATTCTGGAGGAGAGTCCCAGACATCCTTGGATACATAAGCCCTACAGGTGATGCTTGTTGACTGAAATCAAGAGACTGGGTAAAAGTTAATTAAAGGAGTCTATTTTATAATCAAGGTGAGGAATTCAAATCCCAGGAAACAGTTCCACAGAGCGCTCTAATGAAACTGCTCTGAGGTGTGTGAGTCGAGCTTGCACCTCTTTCAGGGAAGAGGAGGAAAAAACCTTACAACTAGATTTCATATATGTTAAAAAAAGAAGTGGGGAGATAGAGTACATCTGGGCTTTTCTCTAGATTATACATTAAAGGTAAGATAAACAAAATTTCTTGGTGATACATCAAACAAGTTCAGAGATGTGACGTTATCTATGTGTGGAGGGAGGCAAGGAGCAGGGTCAGTAATTATTCTCTCAACATCTGAGAAAAGCAGCTGGGAAACGTGAGGGCAAGCTACGCTTTATCTTTCCCTCTTGGGGATCTGTCCAGCTGGCGTCTTCAGTCCTGAGAAGTGCAAGGTCATTTTGACACAGGCTGAAGATGGGCTGCACGGCTCCTTCAGAGTACAGCATGGATCTTATTGTACTGACTTAAAGCCTATGCAGTTTTGCTGGATTCGCCTATTAGCCCAGGGAGAAGAGTCCCCAAATCTATCCACATTCTGGTGCACCTAAGGTTGGAGAACCACTGGATTAGAAGATAAACTTGAGAAAAACTGAAGTGAGCTTTTTCCGAGTGAATACATGGGAATCTCCCAGGACATCTCTACACAGTATTCTCTATTCTCAGAACATCTCCACAATTCCCATTCCATTTTCCCTATACATCTTTAGAGGAAAATGCCTTGACTAGGTTATCTATATGCATGGTCTCAACTTTCTCTGCCCTAGCAATGTGTTTATCTTATACTATGTTTTTCCAAATTCGAAATATTTCAGCTGCACTTGGTTATGAATGCTGTATCTTTACACTTTGAATTCCCCACTGTCACGGTTCTCCCAGTGTCAGGTGGTAATGGAGTGACTACGGACACTTTTAGGATCTGGTGACAGGGAGCTGAGTTTGGGATACATTTATTTTATCTTTGGTAGATTATTTTGTTTTGTAGTTTGTGGGCACTTCTGTATATACCTTTTTTGCAAGCCATCCAGGTGTGGGAATGGCCTTTAGGAATAATGTGACTACCCATTGTGCCAAAAACAGCATTGTCACACAAAGATGGAGGAGCAAAGGTTTTATTGGGATATGGATGTGTCAACCATCCCTGTTGGGAAAAGTATGCCAGTCTAGAGAAGAAACAAAGTTTCCTGAAATGAGTGGAGACAAAAATAGTCAATGGAAAATTTTTCCAAGTCTTAGGTTCACCAATAAAGAAACTTTTAGTAGAGATTTTTCCTATCCAGATTTAGCAATAATTCTCAAAATTCACACAGCATTACCAATAAGAAGTTTTGAAGCTAAAAGAAACTCTTATAAATTATCAAATAAAACCATGGCAGAAGAAAGATTGAATTCTTTTTTATTCTTTTTGTACAAATGATTTTACACAATTGTTTTCTTGTGAAGAGATGATCAAAGACTATGGAGCCAAAAACAGTGAAAAATAGTATTGTAAAGTGGAGTCAGCCAGTTGGCCAGATAATTCATAAAAATATGTTATTTTTATATATTTTTGCAATGTTTGTGATATGCCAGCTTTTTAAAAATACGTAATTTTGTTGTATTTTCTTTTTTCATTCTTAACAATAATTCACTTTCTAACCTAACTTTATATCTATAACTTTATATTCTTTTTTGTAAACAGAGCCTCAAAATTAGCTTTAGGCCCTACAAAACTAGATCTGCCCCTGGATATGGACTACTGGCTGTTTAATAGTATATTTTGCTGTTGTTTTTCTTTATTCTCTTTAGAGGAGCCAAGTTCCATTCTCTAGTTAAAAATAATTGATTGATAGTAATAATTTCTTAGTTCTTTTAATTCTCTCCCCACAGCATTCAATACTCTTTCTCTCTGTCAATATATACAAGTATATATGCAAAGCCTTCTCTGAATTGTACAGTGTCTGACACCAAGAAATGCCATCACTATTTGTCAGTAGTTGAAGAAAAGGATGTCGGAGAGTATATTGCATGCTACTAATGCCTCTTCTTCTATGGAATATAGTATATGTTGACAAAGATTTTATTATTTTGAATTTTTGATAAACTGGATTACAGTAATTCACTGTGCATTATTTTATAATTATAGTTACATTCTTCAGGAAAATAATCTGTTCCTGGGATAGTATTCATCACTCAAATGTAATAAACTTCATTAACGACATAACTAAATGAAAGCTATATTGACTAAATGTCATACAATATTAATGCAGGTTAATAAGGGTTGGTTTCTGTGAGTGGGATGATAAGATAAAGGTCATTTTCTTCGACAGGTGTGGCTTCTGTTGAGATATATTCATGCACGGATCAGTTTCCGTCCTCATACTGACTGTACTTAGGATGTAAGCCGCATTTCTTCCAAGTGCTAGCTCTGATTCATGCGTTGAGACTGTCTGGGACAGCGTTGAGATGAACTGTGGAGCCCAGTGGGAAATCGCGCCTTAATCTATGAACAGTCCTCTTCATGGCCAGGAAAGGCTGAATGGCAACCCACATCCTCATATTGGCCAGCTATGGATTATGAATCACAGCATGGGGCTCTCTCTCCTGAGACTGTGTCTTGGACACTTGAATCCCTCCCATATAACACAGTACCCGACTGAGGATGTGGTCAAAGGGCTATTATTGTTGAATGGATCTTCCATAACTGTGCTCCATTTTTTCCATTGTATTATTTACCTACTTACTATGTTTATTTTCTGTCTCCTTGTACTAGCATGTAAATTTCACAAAGTATGCATTTCTTCTTTTCTTGCTTTCTTCATTGCTAGAATCTTAGTGTTTAGAAAAGTGCTTGGCTCACAGCTAGCACTCAATACGTATTTACAGAATTCATGAATTAATAAATATAATTGGTGACATTTCACTACCTTCCATAATGACTTTTATCCAGCAAGTCAGACTGCAAGGGGGAGGAGAGAAGTTTCCATCCAACCATGTAAAACGAAATCTGCCTCAATTATTCTTTACCTTCTACACAGCTGCACCCAACTGTTAACCAATTACCTCCATTGTCCTCTGTTTACTCTGCTAAACAGAAGCCTTTTGAATTTTTCAAATGCCCCCATAATAAAACAGCCATAATTTGGAGATGATGTTTCCTAAAATTTCTTCATGGGGAAACCATTCCACATTCACCCTAAATATGAAACTCAAAGACAGAAATACCATCCGTTGATGGTGCCATCCATCTTCCTGACCACACATTCCACATTCCTTGTTTGTTTCTGTCTCCGAAGAAACAACCCAGACAGAGAAACTCTAACCTTGATGTTCACCTGCCTATTTCAGATGTCAAGCAGGGTACGGTCGTGGGCAAGTTAGGAATGGAGGCATCTGGGATAGAAATGGTCTAGGGAAGCTAGAGAGAAGGGAAACTGGATGAAAGTACCATCCTCTCCTAGGCGTATTAACTGCCTGAGCAGTGAATAGAGGTCTGTAAACTGAATCTCAAACCATGCACATAAGTGCGTCTCTGACGTTATTGTTTATTTGTTTGTTTGTTTTCCAAGTAAGATTAGCCTAAGCTGACATCTGCCAATCCTCCTCCTTTATCTGAGGAAGACTGGCCCTGAGCCAACATCCGTGCCCATCTTCCTCTGCTTTCTATGTGGGATGCCTGCCACAGCATGGCTTGCCACGCGGTGCCATGTCTACACCCGGGATCCGAACAACCAGTGAACCCTGGGCCACCGAAGCGGAACATGCGCACTTAACCACTGTGCCACAAGGCCAGCCCCAGTCTCTCATGTTTTTGATGCCCCTGGGAAAGTTCATCCTGCCACCTTACGTGATAAATCCCCTAAGTGTTTAATATGCACAAACTAATTCATTTCCAATTAACTTCTGAATTGCAGAATATTGAAATTCTTAAGGCTTGAGCCCTTGACTTTTGTATTTCAGAGGCACCAAGTATTAGCGATGGCTTTACAATGCTTTGCAGGGTTCCATTTTCAAAGGTTTTTATACCAATGTAAGCATTACTACCAATAAGGCAGCATGTGCTGCTGACCAGAGCGACAGTGTGTTGAGAGATAGAAAGAGAATTGCACTTCACAGTTGTTGTCATCAGTGATACTCCTCCCCCCACCCCCAGCCAGCACCATTGCCACCTCTGTCCCTGTGGCCAACAGAGAGCGCTTTCAATGCTGAGCACCCCTCACTTTAGTTGGAACTGATTCTGGCTCTTGGTCTACAGCACAAGGATGTGCTATCTTGCTAACCTCCAGGGATGATCTTGTCAAAATTAATAAAGGGTGTTATTTTTCCTCCCGTCTTTCTGCCTGTGACTATGTACTCAAGTCTCAAGCTCTTACTATGCTTCAGAGATGTTAAGAATTTGGCGCAGGGATCCATGACATCAAAATTCTCTGAGGCCCTTGGAACACAGATTGCCAGGCACAGCTACAGAACTATTAAGACAGGATCTCCAGGGCTGTGGCAGGTAAAAGGATTTTTTTATGTGACCTCGCAGATATGTATGATATATTTCCATGGGCACCAACCCCCTAAGAAATAACTGGAGAAAGAAGAGTTTGGCTTAATGGTGAGCAATGGGATTCAGATGCTGTGTTTCTTTCTGTTTCTTTCATCCACACAAATATGAAAAGCTGTGCTGTGGTTTCTGACACTTGTCTGATCTCACTTTTGGTAGAAAGAACTAATTTCCTTTGTGAGTATGTTTACACCCGTGAGCTGCCCAGGAGTTTCTGTAGAAATATTCAGTGGAAAATCATGTAAAAATTGTCATGATTTTCGTACTTAAGAATCCTTTGAGATCTCAAGCTATTTGTAAAGGTGTAAATTCAGTGGCTTAGGATACAATTGCTTCCCTCTTTTTTGTGTGCATTCACCCTGAATAGTAAATCTTAGTATTTTATACTTATGAATAATTCATATACAATGAAAAATGCAAAAAGGAAAAGAAGGTGCTGATATTTCCATAAGAAATAAGCCTTAAGCTCCTGATTTGAAAGTCTCATGATGTCAGCCTTGGAATTCTACAACATCTGGATATTTATGGCCTCAACTACAACAGAGAAGATTATCTGTTTATGTAATAAAAATCTTTCAAATTCAGAATGAAATGAAGTCTCTGTTTTTGGATTAAATTTGGCTGCTGAATTTAGAATTTCTCCTTGGCTAGAAAAAGAGAGATTGCTGCCGTTAGTGACTACTACCTGTTTTTGAAAGGTGAATTACGGCACCAAAACAGAGGATGGCTGCCTTTATCCCTCTTAAGTTAATCCACCTTTTCCAGGCTGTTTCAGTCCTCAGTTCAACGCAGGCTAGAAAGATCTATTGGGAAAGAGGTTCATTATTATTAACAATGCTAGGTCGGAGAGAAATTGTGAAGCAGGCAAAATTTGGTTGTGGTGTTGTCAGCAGCTCGTTTTCAGTAGCTGTTTCTTCCATCTGGAAAGCCATAATCTGCCCAGCAGTCTTCAAGCACTAAATGGTTTCTTAATTGTCTTTCAAAAAAAGGGGGGAGGGAGAGGGAGGGAGGGAAGGGCAGAGGGAGGGAGAGATGGATGTGGGATCATCCATTCATACCTTTAACCAAATTTCATTCGACATTTTTTCTTTTTTCTTTAAGGATCGCTTATACTGGACTCATGTTGAATTATGAAAGCCAAGAAAAGAAAAGAAGAGCTACCAGCCATGCAGCAGGAAGCTAGGATAGGAGGCAATATTTCGGTTGGGAGATTTCCTACGTCGTTCGTTGAAGGTATCCACTTGCATTTGTGCCTCTTATGTTTTAACTGTCCAAATCCATAATTAGAAGAATATGGACTAACTGTCCAGGTGGACTAGACATTTATGTGAAATTATTGAAATTATTGAAATAGTAGGGAGTCTTTTAGTCAATATCTTTCATCTGATTTCAGAGGGCAGCATTTATGAAGTGGTGTAATAGAGACTGCCCACAATGATTCCATTACAGAGTTCTAAAAGGCACACCCTAAGATGAAGGCTTTGTTTTGCCTCGGGAAAAGCATGTTTGCTTTTATTAAAGTGGGCTGAGGGCCTAATGATTTTCTGAGCCTGATGTTTAAAGTGCGGTTTTCTTGCCCTTTTTCCTGGCAAATGCAAAATTGCTGACAGATATCATGGCATGCATTATCACTGCTGGCTAGTCGAATATGCAGTTGCCAGAAAACTGGGCCAGCCCTTTTCCACTGGCAGGCCTGTACTTTAATCATGCAAATCTAAATACAGAGTGAGCAAGGGAAAGCAAGTAATTGTCAAGGTGGCTGGGCAGTCGCCTGTCCTTTGAGGGGCTCAGCATCTCCATGTTGCCCTGCACGTCTTGCCCGGGCTCCATCACAAATTCATAAGAACTAAACCCTAGTTTTCATTCCTTTTTTTTAACTTCAGTATTATAATTAGTTGCATAATTATTATATAACAGGGAGCTGGATATTCTATAGGGCATTGTTAATCCTTTTAAGCGTATTTCTTTCTCAGCATCAAAGAGATGTGGTTGACTTCACAATATGTGTGTTTAATTTGCATAAATTCGATGTTAAGTGAATACAATTTTCAATTCACCATGAGGAGCGTTCACATCTCTTAGCCTTATGAATTTATGTAACAGCTCAAAGACAAAGCACTGTCTTAACGTCTGCAATAGGTAAGGATATCGAGCAAATTCATACTTAGGGTCTGTTGTAGTTTTTTCTTTTTTTAACCAGGGTGATCACTAGGATGATTATAATCAACTACAGATTAGTTATGAACAAAAGATTTCTTTGACTTGCAGCATATTAATCATTCTAAGAGTAAATGCACTTGCAGGTGTGAGGTTTTATTCAACAAAACTGTTATTAAATATATATAGTAGTGCATAGCTGTGTAGTCTTGAAACTCATCACTTGTGTGTGTTTTCTCTTCTGTAAAACAAGATTAGATCTGTTTCAAATCTGATTTCAAATTTGATTCTCTTATTACATTAGTGATTACAAACCAGGACTTATGTATATTTTTTCAACAAATATTTATCAACCATATTTGTACCTGGCATTTATATAATAAGCAGTGAAGTATTTACAGGTAATATTTAGCCCTGACAACAATTCCGTGAAGTGGGTATTTTATCGCGATATTATAAAGGAGGAATGTGAGTGACTCTCTCAAAATCGAACAGCTCGTGATTGACCAAAATGGGACTCAAAACCCAGGTGTGTGTGTTTGTGTGTTAAACTTTGAGACCACTTCCCTGTATGTATTTTTTTATCCAGTGCTTATTATGAGCATAATGGTGTGTCGGACTTTGTGACAGATAGAGGTAAAATACCAGATCCCTTTCCTTAGAGAATTTGTATCCTAGTTAAAGAGGAAAGACATGCAGAATATTAAATGACACTGAGAATTGATAATGCAAGCAGTTTCAAAAGAGTGAGAAGAAGTGCCAAAGGAAAGGGAGAGACAATAAATTTCGTGGGTTCCTGTACATGGAAAGAATCAGGGGACCTTTGGAGGGACATAGTCAAACCAAGAGAAGAAAGACTGGATACGGAGCTCCAGGCTTCTCAGGAAGGGATGGACAGGGGTTCCCAGTTTCTAACTGGCAGTGACTATACCCTTGTCTTTCTTCAGGACTTCCCCAATCTGGAGGTATGATTCTAGAATAAAGAAAGCCTGTTGACTGACCATCTCATATCTTTTAAAGCTGAGAAGCAATACCTTTTCTCAGAACTAGGAAAATACCATAAAAGATTTTTAATTTAAGCGTCCATTGTGGTGCTGGCCCTGCATTGTGATGGATGACAGCAATTGCCTCAGCTCTGGGCTAAAATGAGGGGCACTGAGGTGAGGGACCAGGCAGTCAGTTCGTCCCTACAGTTGCCCTCCCCTTTAAATATATATTTTG
Organism: Equus przewalskii; assembly: GCF_037783145.1. NCBI lineage: Eukaryota > Metazoa > Chordata > Mammalia > Perissodactyla > Equidae > Equus > Equus przewalskii. The sequence continues at coordinate 16,179,259 of NC_091835.1, forward strand.
TGACTCCTCCTCTGCTCTCCTCAAGTGAAATCCATGGAAAATACATATCTTTATCTGTGTATATGTTTTTGCGTCTAGATCAAGTGTATAGCGTTGCTCACTTCAGAGGGTTGGCATTAATTCAGATGCTTCTTTATTGTTTAAATTATTAAAGCCATTATTGTTTGAATTGTTAACTTAATTTAGTAATGTGCTACTTTTCTAATTCCCAAGGAGTGACATTTAAAAAATGTTTTCCTGCATCCTGTTGAATCTATTGAACTTCGCATTTCTGAACAGAAATAAATATGAATCAAAGGAGATCAGCATCCATTCTTATTTTAGAAAATCCTAGGTGGTCTAAAAAGAATGAGAAGAAAATGGTATTGAAGATACCCATGGTTGGTTAGCTCAGTTGGCTGGAACATAGAGTCAGTGCAGGCCAGGGGATCAGCTTAATCCCTTGGTGGCCCTTTAGTTATGATCAGTTGAAAAGCCTCAAGCTGCCTGCCCAGACAAACCCCACACAGCCTCTTGGCAAAAGCATATCATTGTTCTTAATGGGAATCAAGTGACAAAGTGTGGCCGGTTCAGTGAAACCCAAATTAACTGTGGAGGAAAGAGGGCCCTTCACATTAGGGATGGCAGTTAGCAATTGCGTCATGTGTGAAGAGAAGCAGTATCTTCCTATGGTGCAATTTAGCTTTGAAATATTTCTCCAATATATAAAGTGGCAATCCAATTGTATACATTATTTTGCCAACCCTTTACTGCCAAAAGTATTGCTGGAGAAGTCCTTGACCAACCTAATTTTCGCAGAATGGATTGTACAAAATAAGTAGATTTTTAGATATTCCTAAATCCATGCCCAAACATAGTGAATATTGGATGAAGGTAGGTTCTATTTTGGCTCCAGTCTGATTGCATTTTTACAGAATTATGGAAGTTACTGGAAAAACATATTTGATCATAGAACAGAAAAATTCACTTTTGTAAAAATATAGTTTTCTCTGCATTAGTTCATAAATTCAAAGCCATTCCAAGTAAAGTGACTATAAGGGTTTGTTTCTTTTGTGTAATTTCAGAAAGAAAAATTGAAGTTAAAAGTTTTTTGGAAAAATAATCGTGCAAAAATATTGTTCTGAAAATGAAGATTAACAGGAGTAGGGCACTAGTTTGACTAGAGGGTATTAAAATTTTCCATTGATTAAAACACGTGAAAAGAAAAACCAGAAATAAATCAATAAAATCGAATAAAGGCTTCTGATCGTGATACGAGTATATGAAAATTTTACATAAAATGACTCCGACATTTTAAATAATTGATAAAATGTGGACTTAGTCAGTTATTAATATTGGTATAACTGGCTAGCCATTTAGAAAGAAAAATAAGAAAACTTCTTACTGCATTTGATGCATTAAAAGAAATTCCAGGTCATCAAAATTCAAATATCAAAAATACATTTGACAGGTACTGGAAGAAATCAGAGGAAATGTTTCTCTTAAAAATATTTTCCTGAAATAAATCCAATATTACTAAAAATATTTCTTAAAATAAATCCAAATTGCATTAGAAGAAATTATGAGAAATAGTTTCTTAAAATCTTGGGTTAAGACTGTCACTAAAATGACAAGTCACAAAAGAAGACTTATAAATTTGACTACTTGAAAATAAAGCCTTCTAAATGTTCAGGATAATTATTTTTAAAGTCAAACAACAAATTATAAACTGACAAAATAGTTGCAGCACATATGAAAAACATAGGCAAATTTTCATAATATGAAAGAATTCTGACAATTAATTTATTAAAAGTTCAGTAAAGTCTTTAAAAATTTTATGTTTCAGGAAACTGATATTTTACCCAGCATTGATTCTTTTACCCTGTTTAACATCACAATGAATTAAATCAAGGCTTGAAAAAATAGGCACAAAGGAAAATAAAATGAGATTCAGTTTGAATTTGCAACTTCAGGTTTTTTCATTTCTTTTTCCTGAAAAATACATAAAGATAGTCCTACTTCTAGGGAGGTAAGTATCACCGGTGGCTTTAAAGAGCATAAGGTCATTTATGTAGTAACCCTTGTGTCCTGGCCTCTTGAATGTCTCATCTCTCATACGTTGATCAGTTATCAATGTATATAGGACTAGGACATTGAGTTTTTCTGGAAAGGATTGGGAGGTGTTTAGGGAGCTCAAACAGGACCCCTTCCTGGCGGTGACAACCTGCACAAGAAGATGCCTCAGACCCATGCAGCAGCAGGGATTGGAGTTGGGGGCTGGGAAGACCATAGATTATGGAGAAGGCTCTGGGCGGAGAAGGCGAGAAGCTAGAGGGATGCAGAGTAGGGCTTCCTGGAGATAGGGTTGCCCAGCCTTCACTGATTTGGTCCTCCTTCTGCCATTTATAAGCCAAGTGGGTAAATTTATATCACTGAATTTTAGAATTAAGAGGGCTCTTAGCTTTGCGGTCTATCATTCTGCACAACCCAGAGAGCTTTATGCCTTGCTCCTACTCTTAGTGTCACTATCATCTGTTTGCATGCCTTCAAACAGCATCTAGGAATTTCCCACCTTCTGCAGGTAGCTCTTTTTTTCCTATTGAAAGCAAAAACCAGAAAGGCAAATTCATACCCATAACTAAATCATCTGGGTTTTCTAAGTCTGGTTTGCTTGTTTGTTTGGGCGATTCCAAGGCTTGAATTCTACTGATTTAAAACTCTTCAATAGGGGGATTGTGTGAGAAAGGAAAAAGGAGTTGTTTTCTTTTCACGATTGTTATTTTCTCACAATAAGTAGCGATTATTTCTCAACCATTGACGGTCCATCTAGGCGTCTCTGTCTGGATGGGGATGGGCGGACAAATTCCTAAATTGAGTAATTGTACTCAGAAAGCTTGCGAACTTTGAAGAGATGAAGAAAGAAGGTGAAAGTATGGGCTATCATATCATTCTGCTTTCCTCTAATGGACCTAACACACTTTTGGTAAAGTCCTCATGAATCTATTTATGTCATGTCTCTGTCAAAGTACCTTTACTGTCTGAGGACATAGTACATACCCTACAGAATGCCAGAGGAACCTGACATTTTGAATGTTCCATGGATTTTTTTCATTAGTGGAATTAAGAGCCATGCAAGGCTCTTTGAGATTTTCCTGTTGAGCAGTTTAACTTTATAAGTGAAAAGCAGAGGAGCAAGGGGTCTCCTGATCAAGGCCCAGTTTCCCGTGCTGCGTCCCCTTTAAATTATATGTAAATGACAACCATGTGGTCGAACTGTGCAAACACTCAGGTATTCCTCCATCACCTGCTCATTATATTTAATGTTTCCCAGGTGAGAAACTCAAACCTACTTCTTCCAATTATAGTTAATTATGTCGGTCCTAGTAACTTTTATCATAGATCTTGAAATAATAAAAGCTAAAATGGCATACTTTTTACATAAATAAGCAAATAAATAAAACAAATCAAGTAATCAAAGTCTGACTACTGAGTGGAGTGTTTTTACTGCCAAACCTGCAACTAGAGTCTAGACTCGGGGGATGACGTTCGGGGCAAGAGATATGATGTAGGTCTTTTAAAACCAAAATATCATGAACTTCTTGTATTAGGAAAGCAAAGCCTCGGGGCACTGCTGATTAACTGGCCATCTTTGGGCTTGTGGTCACATAGCCAGTAGCCAACTGGAGATGGTCTCCTGTGGTCACAGGGACACTACCTGGGGTTGTGGCAACCAGAAGCCTCTGCTGCATTCACATCATGGCACAATAAAGGTTATGGGGCCAGTCAGGTTTACACTGATGTCAACAGGCCAAGTGTCCAGGCTGGGTGTCAAAGTAGGTGGCCAGATCCACGTTTGTCAGGGTTGACCATGTGCCAGGCATTTCTCTGAGAGCATTACATATATTTATTGATTTAACCCTCATCAAACCAATGGAATAGCTCAGTTGATTAATCTTTACCTCACAGATGAGAAAAATAAGGTACAGAAAGGTTCAGAAATTTTCCAAGGTCCCAAAGCTAGTAAGGTGGAGCTAATTGGATTAAACCAGACAGTCTGGTTGTGGACTCAGGTTCATATTTACTGTGCTGCCTACAAATAAGAACAATAAATTGGATTTTTAACATGCCTAAGGCTATTCTTTATTGTATAATAGAGAAAGAGAGAGGAAAAGAGTTTTTTTAAGGGAAGAAAGCAAAGTTTCTTGATACGTGAGTAGGAAATTTTTCTTTCTTCTTCTTTCTCTCCTCGTTCCACTCATCCTCTTCTTCTTTTTCTCCTAGATATGGTATCTGGGGAAAACCATGAGAGGTGGTACTTTTAAATGATAAAGTTTTAGTACATAGACAGAGAACTCTCTGCCTACATTACTAATCACTATTGCCTCAGAGATCCTTGTGAGCAATTTAGTCTCCCTCATAGCAAAATGAATGGAGAGAGCACATACAGTTGCTGGTTAGTGGACAGAGTCGTTTTGAATATACAGACACAGCAGAGACCTGGTGACAGATGGAAGTGCTTCAGGCAGCAATTGCCATACACACTCCTCTATCCGCACCTCCATCTGTCAGCCGAAGTGTGTTACTATTTTAAGACTCAATTTATCCATTTGGAGAATAATTTTCAGGCTTGTTCTTAAGGTTAAAATGAAATCTGTAACTCACCAAAACTTTTTCTTTTTGCCACTTAATTTCTTCTCTTTTCACTAGAAGTAAGAATTATTGGGGTGAGGAGATAATTATACATTTTTTGGAGGGTAGGGTGTGCTTGGAGGGGATAACAATATTAAAATTTGATGCCAGCACAAAATAAAAGTAATTAAAAAGGGGACTGAAGATATCCTGCCTTCTGCAGAAAACATACTGATTTGAAAATACAGTCTGATGATAATTCATGAACAGGAAAGTCCAGACTCAAAATAGAAGTGTCCATTTCCACCACATCTATAAAGCACCTATGAACCTAATTCTTAAATTTAAAAGGAATATCCAAGGAGTGACTACTTAGCCAATGGCTTTTTTTCTCCCTCACATTCGAAGAGCCTAGAGATTAGATCAGCCATAGTCTTGCTTCGACAAAAAGAGATGAACAAAATGTTTTGCCTGTGTCCTGCAAAGAGAAGAATCTAAGTCAAGAGAGTGAAGGCTCAGTCTAAGACTCATAGGAAAGGGAATTCAAGGGACACTATATTGCGTGCTCCGCTCAAGGTAACAGCTAAGAAAGGTTGCCTTACTTTTGCCTAAAAACAATCTCAGATGTGCTTCCTCTTTTAGATTAACAAAGAAAATAAAAGACTGCAATGAGTTCAAAGGAAGTCAGTCTTATTCATTTACACCTTAGGCTGAGCCCATAATAACGCTCTCAGATGGACATAATAATGCTCTTGACAGACATCTTGGACACTGGCGTCAGGACTCATGTAACACTTATTGTGAAGACTGTCCATTTCCAACTTTCAGCAATGGAGCTCCCCGAGGAGGAATGAACTCTCTCCCATCCTCCAAGAATACCTTATGTTTTCCCCACCCTTTCCTGGGCTCCTCTCAACAAAATTGTCCTTTCTTTTCTCTGCTGCTTATGTAAATCCTACACAGCCTCTGAATACACGTCCATCTTCTCCCTCCAGGAAGTTCTACCAGATCGCTCCATTCTACAAGCACCTCTTCCTCTCTCTCCTTCTAAACCATATGAAGTCCAGTGGTCAGTCAGGGGCCTCTAGTATACTGACTTGTGCCAGTTAAGCAAGAAGACACTGAGGTGGGGTTAAGAATATCACCGGTGTGCCTGGGAAAGATAATGGAGGAGAGAAGTAAAATGGGGCAGGAAAAGCCTCAGACTGTGACAGAGATCTGACATCTGGAGAGAGGGGAGGAAGCAGAATTGGACAAGGAAACTCACCTGTGACACAGATCTGACAGTCTCAGCCAGCCGAAAAGGGAATTGGGAGCAAAGATTGCCTATTAGAAGAGTCTTGCTGTGGGCAGAAATGGTCAGACTCTAGAAGCCTTTCTGTGCTCAGTCCTTGGCTGGGGTTGTCCAGGAAGAGCCTGACATTTGCTCAAAAGCTGTGGTGGCTGCAACTAGAGGCTGTCAGCTAAGTGCCCATGTTGCAAGTTCTTTCTTGAAAGGAGACCCTAGTGGCACACCTTCAGGTGGAATGCTTAGAACCTGCTGATTTTATTTTGTGCTATTATCTGTGTCTCTTGTGGCTGTTCAATTTACCAGGTGTGCTAGGCTGAATAATGTCCCTCCCCAGTAGATGTGTCCATGTCCTCATCTCCAGGACCTGTAAATGTGTGCATACATTAAAAGTATTTTGCGTATGTGAATAAATTAAGGAAATTGAGATAGAGAGATTGTCCTGGATTATCCAGATGTCTTCATTATAATTACCAGGGTCCTTAGAAGAGGAAGGCAATAGAGTTAGAGACAGAGTAGGAGATGCTGAGGTAAAAGCAGAGATGGGAGTCGTGAGACGGAGGGGTCCTGAGCGAAGGAACGCAAGTGGCCTCTAGAAGCTGGAAAAAGCAAGAAACTGGGTTTTCCTCTAGAGCCTCCAGAAGGAACACAGGCCTGTGGACACCTTGATTTTAGGACTTCCAACCTATAGACTGTTAAGATAGTAAATTTGTGGGTTTTTTAAGTCATTAAATTTGTTGTACTTTATTATAACATTGCCAGGAAAAACTAATACACTGGGTATTTATGACTTGCATCCATGTGCAATATGATCCTCTTACAATAGAGAGCCCAAGGGGACAAATGCCTACCAAATTGCTTAAAGATTATGATTATACAGATTTTATTGGCTCAGATTATGGGCCAATACCAGCTGCAAAGCTGAGGCAACCGGCTTCGGCTCACTATTTGGGTTATAAAGGCTGGTTAATTAAACCAAATTCATCAAAAATTTTGCAGGAGATTGGAATTATAGCCCCAGGACCCACTAGTGGAACTGTGTGGATCACAGAGAGAGATCCACTCCAAATATGCCTCATTGCATAAGGATTATTTCAGGTTGATTATTTTTAAGAAACAGCAGGCAGAAGGGAAGCTCTGAAAACCAAGAAGTTACTTTTTTCTGAGACATCAACAGTTATAAGGGAAATCTCCAATTGTAGGAGTGTCTTCCTCTCTGTACCAGGAAGAGGAGGATGACCAAATCTCTAGAAATTCTTACTAATTGAGAAGGCAGTGACTTAAATCTGCATAACAACCTTACCCCTGTTTACTCTGCTTTTCCTGGTAACCTCTCATGACTGGATCCCCCTCCACACACACATCTTCTTTTGTCTTTAGTTGGAGATGGTATTTAAGGTGGTGGCTTGGGCCGTTTCAAGGAGTTACTCAATTTTCTTGGGTATCTCCCATGTATACAGGAGGTATACATGCTATTAAACTTCTGTTTATTTTTCTCCTGTTAATCTTGGAGAGAGTTACTTGCTCCATTGAAGTCTTGATTGAAAGCCCAGCAGGGTCTCAGCCAAGAACCTAGAAGGGTAGAGGGAAAATTATCTTTTCTTCCCTATACCACAAAGGAACTCCAGAATCCAGCAGTCTCTACCAGTAGATGTGGGCCAGGTCCCTACCCAACTTTACACAAGGAAGTAAACAAACTCTTGCTCCAATACAACCACACTCCTCCATTGGTCAGAATCCAGACTGCTTGCCCTCAAAGAGGCCCCACAAGCTAGTCAAATGCAAACGATCTCCTTTGTTGTGGCTATTGCTGTTATTGTATACAGCCTCGATAATAGGGTTACTAGAAGACCCTTCAAGCCTAACCTTTGTCCCAAGAGAGGCGCTGGAACAAATTCAGCCAGGTACAGGACTGCACCACAGGAGGGTTGAGAACCAAACACTGGCATGTGTCCCACTGGGTGTGGATTCTGAACCAGAGCTCACCTCCCTCTACATTAACTGGTGCCAATGGAAGTGATGCTTAAAAAGTCACCCCCTCTTTACACTATGCCTCAAATTATAGCCCCAGCAGAATGGCCTTCCCAATGTACCCAAATAAGACCCATCTGGCTGGCAGATTTGTGTGCTAATGATCCTACCAAAATTTTAATGGGGCAATCTCGGGACTGTGTAGCTGCCATCCACAAAATGTCCTTACAATTAACTCATCAATGTGCCCAGAATCTGTATGTGTTGTGGATGGAGTTCCCACAAATCTCAATAAAGGACATCCTGTGCTCCTTTGCAAGGTGTACCCTTGATGATCTGAAAGAGCTCACTGAGATCTGCTCAGCTGGCAGTAAATTCCATACTTGTAATTCCATCCTGAGTCTCTAGCATATACCTTCAGAATTTAACACCAGCTAGCTACTCTTACCTACCCTTCATAGATCTTCACCTGCAAAGGCATTCTTTCCCGGGCTGGCCTCTGCCACCCTGAGGTACACCAGTGCCTCAGACGATGTCACCCCAGCACAAGAAAACAAAGAGTGAGACAATGTTCCCCAACCTTATTAGACGTTGGGATTCCCCCTCCTCCTGCCCCATATCATTTTCACACCAGGAGGGAAATGACTGTGGTGGCTGTCAACTTGGATGCCAGGTTGCAAAAATGCCTCCAATTCATTGACCCTGAGGACCATATAGGATGTATTTTTCTGAAATAATTAACTGGTTGCCCCTCCAACCTTGCCTCTGTCAAAATGCTTGCAATTGGTTAGGTTCCCTGCCGACTGCCTGGCAGCGATAGATCTCATTTGCCTTGAGGGTAAGCCAAACAATGTATTGGAAACTACACTAGCCATGATAAGGCACTTTCTCACAAAATCCCTACCTACCCTGCTTAGACCTCATCCCTAGGGACGTTTTGCTGCTGTGTTTGTTACTCAGTACCCTAAATTACAGCTTCTGCTTCCCCCCATGCATCCATAACAGACACTGTTAAGGTGGTTCTTACTTGGAGGGCATGACTTACTCCATTGGAGTCTCGGTTGAAAGCCCAGGATGTTCAACAAGGTTCATCAAGCCATAATCAAATTCCAGTATCTCCCCATCATGCCGAGATCTCTGAAATCTATATTTATCTTTCCAGGCTCCCAGTGGCTGTGCCCTGCTAAACCATTCAAAGTCTTTCCCTGTGCATGTGATACCAGCTCAACACAAGGTTGACATAAGGGAAGCCAAATTGTAGAAAAGAAACCATATTGTAACTCTGAATAACCTCTGATTAACTAGCCCAGATGTGCTCTGTAGATTTTGTGGCTCCTCTCAGCTGCTTTAAGATGATAATTTTGTTCCTTTGAGTTCCTTAGGAATGTGATGACCCCTGGGCAGAGAGTCTATGCTGATAGCCATCACCAATGACAACTGAAAGATCAGGGTATAGGGCATTGCTCCATTCTCTGATGCATATCCAGTAAAACAAAGGACTATCAGGAACTGGGACCAGATGTCTGTCTCCAATAGAGATCACATGGAGTCCCCATCCAGACACCAACCACTTTCCCCACCTGGAGACTAGCCTTGTATATAACTGGCCTGTAGTCTTTCTTCTTAAAGACGTTTTCTTTTTTTCTGGACATTAGTCAGCCATCTTCTCTCTTGCTAGCAAGCTGTGGTAAAAAACCCTTTCTTTCCTCCCACCTTGCCTCCTGACTATTGGCTTGTCTTACAGTGAGCAGAGGACCCCCCTCGGGCGGTAACACGTGCAGGTGGGAGTCATCCAAGGACCTGAAGTAACATGGGTCTTTTGCAGATATTCAGGGCTCTTTTTCTGCAGGTCTCTCCTCTCTAGTAATCTGCCCCAACTGCCTTGGTAACCCAAACTACAATCTCTGTTTCCTCCATCCAGAAAGACTTCTTCTCTCTGTCTGTGTTCTATTTCCTTGCATCATAATCTTGAAAAATGCCTTGAATGAGAAAACCAGAACAAATCCATGTCACCTGTTGTGCATCCTTTCTCTCAATCAACCTTAGTGTTGATTGCTGTTCAATGCCTTCAAACATTTAAACAATGTCACAGATATATACGTATTCAAGTGTATATAACTATTTGCAACAGCATGGTAAGTCACATATCAGCTATTCTATCACAGCCAGAAAGGAAACCCTGTTACTGCCAGCTTCATTTTATCATTCTACTTTTTTTCTGGTTTGCATAAATCTATGTATCTATGTTCATGAAATTGTTATAACGTTATATGTTAGCTGTCTTAACCTTTTACAAACCACACAAGCAAGTTGAAGTGGCTTGTACCACAATAAATAAAGATAGTATGTTTGTATGTAGCCCAAGACTTCAATGTTTAATGTATCTATATCATCTTCTTCTTGGCTTTGATTAAGTTTTTGAGTAGCTTTTTCACATGAGTTGATCAAAAAGGATCTCTCTTATTCAATCCTGTATGATTCATTTTGAATCTGGATGTAGGGCTATATATATACACTGCAGTAGAATTTTACCCCATTAATTCTGTTTTCCTAGGGTGGGAAAGCTTTCCTAGGATAGGACCTTCTTACAGTTTAGTTGGCCATGTGCTAAAAGGGAATCTGCTAGTACTTGGATAAATATGATCATTAATTCATATTTCAAACCAAAATATAGTTTGTCAGGTGAACATGTGATTAGTTTAGTCGGTAAGAAGAACCTAAATTTATCTATCCCTAAAGGGTTATGAAATCCTCATTAGCACCAAGATATGCCATACAGAATTTTAGCAAGTGCCATTTCTGTCTGAGTGCAAGGTCAAATACCAGACTGATAAAGCCGAGGACTGACAGCAGTACAGGAGTGAGGGAATCAGGGACTGAAAACCATTAAAGTAATTTAATGACATAGATGAAATTAACAGTTAATTATTAGAAGATAGTATAATGATTTGGATTGAATGCCTCTCTCAGCAGCATAATTCTATCCCTTCTTAGGAGCAAGAAAATGGTCACGTAAAGAGTACAATTTGTTGAGGATGAGTGCTATTAGTATTAAACAGTTGTGAAATCAATAATTTTTTACTTAATGACTAATATTTACAAAGTACTTCTTAGTACTTCTGTAAGAAATATCGTAACATGGGAAAGCAAGAAGATATAAGATGTGTTGTCTAATAGGTATATTTGCTTTAGTTGGAGAAATATATTGATGTCATTCTTTCCATTTTTAAATGAACTCTTTAAAAATGGAAATATATTCCCCATAGAACAACAAAAATGGCTTTCATAAAGAAACTGCTTTAGAAATGCATTTAAGGTGAAGATTAAATGGTGCACTGTATATTTGACTACTTTCTCACTAAACGTGATAGAAAACATAATTTTTTAAAATGCTATAATTCAAGTTGTAAACAAGAAAAGTGATGTCATTTATTGCTTGCCAGGATACATTGGGATAGGTAATAACCACATTTTTCAAAAAGGGAAACTATGTCTCAGGTCACACAGAGCTGGATTCAAACACAATTTGGGATGACCACAAAGCCTGCATTCTTGTTTTTGCTGTGAGGACATTCCAATTTTATTTATTTATTCACTTGTACAAAACATATAACATGAGATCTACCCTCTTAACAGGTTTTTTTTAAAAAAATTTTTTATTGAGTTAATGATATGTTACAATCTTGTGAAATTTCACTTGTATATTATTGTCTGTCAGTCATGCTGTAGGTGCACCCCTTCACCCTTTGTGCCCACACCCCACCCCCGCTTTCCCCTGGTAGCCACTAATCTGTTCTCTTTGTCCACAGGTTTAAAGTCCTCATGTGAGTGGAGTCATACAGAGATTGTCCTTTTCTATCTGGCTAATTTCACTTAACATAATTCCCTCAAGGTCCATCCATGTTGTTGCAAATGGGACAGTTTTGTTCTTTTTTATGGCTGAGTAGTATTCCATTGTATATATATACCACATCTTCTTTATCCAATCATCTGTTGATGGGCACTTAGGTTGCTTCCACATCTTGGTGATTGTAAATAATGCTGCAATAAACATTGGGGTGCATGGGACTTTTGGAATTGCTGACTTCAAGCTCTCTGGATAGATACCCATTAGTGGAATAGTTGAATCATATGGTAGTTCTATTTTTAATTCTTTGAGGAATCTCCATACTGTTTTCCATAGTGGCTGCACTAGTTTGCGTTCCCACCAGCAGTGTATGAGGGTTCCTTTTTCTCCACAACCTCTCCAACATTTGTTACTATTTGCTTTAGTTATTTTTTGTCATTCTAATGGGTGTAAGGTGATATCTTAGTGTAGTTTTGATTTGCATTTCCCTGATGATCAGTGATGATGAACATCTTTTCATGTGCCTATTGGCCATCCGTATATCTTCTTTGGAGAAATGTCTGGAAGCATCACTATCCCTGACTTCAAAACATACTACAAAGCTACAGTAATCAAAACAGCATGGTACGGGTACAAAAACAGGTGCACAGATCAATGGAACAGAATTGAAAGCCCAGAAATAAAACCACACATGTATGGACAGCTAATCTGCGACAAAGGAGCTGAGGGCATACAATGGTGAAAAGAAAGTCTTTTCAACAAATGGTGCTGGGAAAACTGGACAGCCATGTGTAAAAGAATGAAAATTGACCATTCTTTTTCACCATTCACCAAAATAAACTCAAAATGGATCAAAGACCTAAAGCTGAGACCTGAAACCATACGGCTTCTAGAAGAAAATGTAGGCAGTACACTCTTTAACATCAGTATTGAAAGGATCTTTTCAGACACTATGTCTTCTCAGACAAGGGAAACAATAGAAAGAATAAACAAATGGGACTTCATCAGATTAAAGAGCTTATTCAAGGCAAGGGAAAACAGGATTGAAAAAAAAAAACCAACCAACTAACTGGGAAAAAATATTTGCAAGTAATACATCTGACAAAGGCTTAATATCCATCATATATAAAGAACTCACACAACTCAAGAACAAAAAATTAAACAACCCAATCAAAAAATGGGCAGGAGACATGAAGAGACATTTCTCCAAAGCCTGCCTTCTTAACCACAAGGTATCACGTTTTTAGTGATCTCTCTGCTTTCTCTAAGATGGCAAGACTTTTCCATTCTCTACTCACTGAGTGATTTGTTGGGCCCATTAAATTCTTGCCTCTTATAGTCATTCCAAGGCTTAGCTTGTTTCAGAGAACATTGCCCAGTAAGAAGATCTAAGTGAGGAGCTCTTACAGAAATGAAAACTAATAAACTGATTTCACAGGAAACTATGGTTCATAGGCTTCTTAGCAGCATTTCCATTTAATTGCCAATTAGTTTTATGATTCTTGTGACATGTGTCAAAATCCACAGTAGAAAAGTATTGCTCTGTCCAAATGGGTTGCAAATGTCAAAAATTTGCTTCCTGTATGAAATTAGCTCACTTTTAGAGTAAGTGCTATTTGTTCCAGATTTTATTGAATTAAATCATTGTTGCTGATTGTGTTCCAAAGCTGGTCCCACAATATCTACTTTTCACATGCTCTTCAGTGATGTGAGCTACATTCCTTATCAAGAGATGGAGTTTCCTTCTCTGCCTCCCTGAATCTGAGCAGACCCTGTAATTCCTTTGAGCGATAGAATTGAACAAAGTGACCCTTTGCAGATTTTCTATAGCCCTTAAGAACACTGGCAGCCTCAGCTCCCTACCTCTGGGAGCACTGCTTCTTGAAACCCATCTGCCATGCAGTTAGAAGTTCAGGTTACACAGAGACAGCGCGCAGGGACTCTGGTCAGCTCCCGGAAGACATCCAGCAGAAGCTGATAGCCCTGTGAGTGAACCTTCCTGGACATTCAGCCTAATCTACATTTCAGGTGCCTGCAGCCCTGTCTGGTATCTGACTGCCATTGTCTGGAAGAGAGACTCAAATGAGAACCACCCTGCTGAGCCTAGTCAACCCACAGAAATGTGACAAATAGTGACAAATTGTCGCTTTAACCCACGAAGTTTTAAGACAGTTTATTATGCAGCAATGCATAAGCAGAACAACCATCAAAGATTTTTAGGATTTTTTTCTCCCTATTACCCCAGGAACTGTTTGAATGTCTCTACATTCAAGTGCTTTGCATAAGTCTACTTATACACGAAGCTTAATTTTAAAGCAGCAGCCTGAAGTGAGTTACTATGCTTATCTTTACTTGGTAAATATGGAAAATAGATTTGGGAAGCAATATCACTTACCTAAGTCTTGAGCAAATAGTAACTAATCGTATATTAAATTTATACAAGGATTTACATAACCTCTAGGTTCCTTAGGCTCTGTGACCTCAAGATAGAGTGAGGGTTTCCAGGCACCAGTATTGAAAAAGGTATTATAAAGGTGATCTAGTCTCAATTACATTCTTGACTTTAACCATTCTCACAGCCTAGCCTAGTCTGTGTCCTGATCATACATGTCAGTTATGGTACTTCTTGCTTATCTTTCTATAGTAGTGATTTCTTTAGGGTTTATAATGTACGTCTTTAACTTATCAGACATAGTCTGCTTTCAAATGATATTATACCATTTTACATATAACATGAAAATTTTACAAGTCCATTCCTCCCCTTCTGACAGTTGGGTTCTTGTTATCACATATTTTACTGATACATGTGTTCTAAACCTCACAATATATTTTATTTGCTTTCAGCATTCAATTGTCTTGTAAAGAGATTTAAATTAATACAATTTCTGGTATACACCCTTCCTTTATCTAGATCCAGATTTCTGTTAGTCACACAAGCCTAACAGACTTGCTTTAACATTTCTTATACTGCAAGTATGCTGGTGATGAATGTGTTCAACTTTTGTTTGTCTCAAAAAGTGTATATTTTGCCTTACTTTTTATAAGATATGTCTGCATTCTAGGATGACAGTTCTTTTAAAGATGATGCTCCACTGTCTTCTGACTTGCAAAATTCGTCACAAGAAGTCTTTTGTCATTCTCGTTTTTCTGCTCATAATGTTTCTTTTTTCCTCTGGTAGCTTGTAATATTTTTTCTTGATAACTGGTTTTAAAGTTCTTTGGTGTAGTTTTGTTCAGGTTTCTTGAGCTCCATTGAACTTCTTGAATATTTTTCCACTTGTTAATTTTAGATTGGATGCCAAACATTTATGAATTTACCAAAAAGTGCTGAATATTTTTGTATTCCTAAAAGTATTTTTTTAACTTAGTCATGGAATGCAATTAAGTTACTCAGAAACAGTTCAATCTTTTCTGGTCTTGCTTGTAAACTTTCATAGGCAGGACCAGAGAAGCATTTATTCTAGAGACAACTTTTCCCCACTACTCAGGCAAAACCTTTTTAATTCTCTACCGTATGTCCTGTGAATTATGAGATTTTTCACTCTAGCTGGTTGGAACACAATCTATTGCTGGTCGTATATGAGCCCTGAGTATTATTTCCTTGAATCCTTTCAGATGATTCTTTCCTCCGGTCTTATGTAGTTTTCTTCTACATGCAATGATCATTACTCAGCTGAAAAGTCAAAGGGCCCCTTCTGCTGATCTCTGGAGCGCTCTCTATAAGCGGCTTTGTTTTTCCCACTAGTCTGGTAGCCTCAACCTTCCCAAACCCTCATCTGTGGTTCTTCTATTCCGTGAGACCATCAGCGCCTGCCGAGTTTTCCCCCCAATCCAGCACCATGTCCTGGAAACACTTTCCAGGCAGTAATCTTGGGTAATCATGGGGCTCAATTCATTTGTTTTTCATCTCCTGGGGATCTCCTACATTATCTAATATCTCATATCTTGAATATTTTGTCTCATATTTTGTCTGTTGTTGTTTTTGTTCAGGTGGAAGGGTAAATTTGGTCCCTATTACTCCATTTTGACTAGAAGAAGTCTCCAATTCCACTAAGAGGAAACTATCACTTGGCCAATTGAGTTTATTTGAGCTGTTTCCTAAGATTTCAGGTGGCACAGAAAGGAGTCACCATTTGACACCTAGGTCACCTGCCTGGGCATCTGTTATTACTTCTCTGACAAGTTTTCATGGTAAAATTTTTTAAGATAGTCACTATGGTCAGGGTTTCATTCCTCTTAGCCATTAAAGGTTGAATTGTCCCACCTACTGAAACACCTAAACCAGCAAAAGTATTACCTGAGGTTGAAGGGAACCCAAAACGGACAGTGGAAGAGAGTGATCAGTATCACTTCATACACCATGATCACTAACATTCCTCTTCTAAGTTTCACCAGAAAAAGAGGCCAATCAAAATCCTGGAAGAGGTGAAGGAAGCAAGTGGATCTGAATGGTGTAAGTGTGGGACTATGGTGGACACTGTTCTGTGCTATTCAGATTTTCCTTTCAAGTCTGAGGCACTCATTCCCTTAGCTGCCAGATGTGTTGCCCGTTGATGGCTCACAGATGAGTCCATCCACAGAAACTGCTCATGGCCTAAGGGCACTGCTTAACCCAAAGATATACCCTCTCCCTGAGGACAGTCTCCATACAATGGCTGGTCAGGGCAGAAGGAATGGATTAAAAAGGCCAACCCCCTTGACTAAATTCAGCACATCTCTGAGGGGCCATCTCAGCTCCCAAGCTCTCCTTGGGATTGGCCAAAGCTGATCTGCATTCAACTGCATTGATGTATAATTTCTGCTTCTGTGCAATCCTGCTTCCTTCACAGGTGCCTTTCCTGAGAACTCTTATCTGTAAACTTCTTTCATGCAAATCTGTTTTGAGTTCTTTCATGGAAAACCTGACCTAAGACATACTGTAATTGAACCCAAGTTTTTACAAATCTCTAACCGTCTCAAAGTCCTCTGTGACTTACAGACTGTCATTTGTAACATGTATTATATCTCTAAACATTTCTTAAACATTATGTCTTAAACATTTATCTGAATATTCACTTTATGTCATTGCTCTAGTTAAAATGTGACAATTCCTTAAGAGTTTTCTGGAAAGCTCTTTCAAGAAATGGCTGCCCCCCAACTTCCCGAACACACATGACACAATTTCCAATTCCCAGAGATTCCTGAGATGACATGAGTTTTTAAGAATACCTTTCCTTTTTCCTACACTAAAAATAAATGCAAAAGTAAAGAAAAATTTAAAACATAATTCCTTTGAAGCAAATGGTATCATACTTGCTACACATTACTCTTACTCATAGTAATTATCTACCAATACCACAGTATCTCCCTTTCATACATTGAGGTTTGGAGCACCTGGTCTGAGTGTTTTTCTTTTTACAAATAATCTTGTATATTCATATAAATGAATTACCCAATACTCTATCCTAGATCTACTTCCAATCATATTTTCACACAGTCATATTTTTGACCTTTTATTACCATGTAAAAAATCTCTATTTTGAACATCTTACTCTTTTTATCACATCCAGTCTTTCATTCACTCTATTATGTGCATATGAACTGTGTTTGACCCATTGATCTTTTAATCCACTGACCCTTCTCTTTCTCTACTGCCCATAATTTCCCATGTAGTCTCACTTTATTCTTTAAACAACTTGACTCCATTCTGCAACATTATTACCAGTGTCTTGAAATCACTTTCAGCTCCCTTACCCATCTCTCTCTTGATATTATGGCAAATATGTGGAGTGGCAAAATCTCCGCCCTGAGTAAACGCACTCTGAATATTTTGGCTATGTTTAAGAGAGAGCAGAGATCTGACTTCTTCCAACCTACAGAAGAAGAAGAGCCAGGCACAGAAGGTAAAGAGCTGCCAGAAAGATAGAAGGGAAACCAGGAGACTTATTCCAAGCAGAGAACTTTTCACTAGCTTGTGTCTTAATTGGACCTTACAGGAGCACTATTTCTAGAAAGTTCTTCCTAAACAAAATGTTTTAAGCAAAAGGAGTAATCAAGTTTGCTAAATGCTCCTTAAAATTCAAGAAAGAGCAGCCATGGAAATTAACTGATTGGTTACTTTCTCCTCTATAGCCAAGTGTTCCATGTTGCAGCAGGTGTGAACTTGCGCCTTGCCAACCTAGGAAGAATGGCTCTGCCTTCAGTGTAATGCCTCTCCTTGAATAATCCAGGGTCCTCCTGACAGGTCCAAGATCAACCTTTAACAGAGTGAAGATAAGGGAGGATGAGGGTCAAAGTGAGATGGGAGGGGTGGGAGAGTTGCAAGAGTGAGATGATGAAGAGATCCTGGGAGAGCTTATAGAGAGAGCGTGTGAAACAGGGAGAGGACAGAGACAAGAAAGACAAGAGGGGTCGGAGCAAAAAGCAAGAATCAAGAATGAAACTGCTGACCAATATCTGAATTAATTACATAGCGCAGGGAAAAGCTTTGACATTTACAGGCTCTAAATTATCATTGATGCTGCAGTACTGGAGAGCTAAATATTGAAGTCACTCCACAACACTCAAGTGGGGCCCAGGCAGTCTGGATTAATTTTGATTGATTATTTGCTTGTTTCATCTAATAAAGCTGTGTTTAGAGTAGCCAAAGAAAAAGAGATGTTACTCTCCCACACTTTATGGCCATAAAGAATTTGAGTTTCACTTTCATTTTCTTCATATTTTTCTCCAATCACTAAATCATGTAATTCAACCAGATTAAGTAGTATTCTGAGAACTGAAATAAGCTGGTTAACTTCATTCCCTCTACCATGTCAATCAATTCTCATGTGACTAGTTAGCTAGTTAGACAAGAGCTAACGAGTCCATGATGTAGGGTTTAATTTCTCTGGGGATCTGTAGTGACTACCAGATCTCTTCTTCAGGGATGACGCATCCATTTCCCTCCCACGCCAACATCTGGGAATATTAATTGCTTGTCATGGCTCCATCCCTCACTAGGAATTGCCCTGAGCCATAAGGAACTGCCTCCACAAGAATTATGGGCTTTCAAAGGGTGACTTGCTGTTCATGACTGGCTGATGTAAATATACAGAGGTTTAGCCACATTTTCTTAATTTGAGGTGACAGTGAGTTCTATTCCAACTCCAGGGCTCCACATTAAATTGGCTAAAGTCTTCATTACAACCGCAGTGCAGGTCAGCTTTACCCTCTGCCCAGTGCTGCCTTCCTCATTCCCTGATAGGTGTCATCTAAGAGCAACCCCCAGTAATCCATCTGCACACAGTTCTTGCCTCAGAGTCTGTTTCCAGGAAACTCAGTCTGAGGCAGGGGACAGGGCCTGACAATCTTTGTTCTGTTAAATGCCCACAAACTGCACCCATACAAGCTTGGCTATTTTTCATGAGAAAGCTGGGAGAGGTGCAAACCCATCTTCTGCCAAGGACATATTCCTCCAAAATCAGGCAGGCCATTTAGCATATTTCTTAGACAAAGAGAACAGAAGATAATTTCTACTTACACCAAAACATAATATAAGGGACGTTAACAATGAGGGGATTTCAAGTTATTATTACCACACTGAATTTGTTTGCCAGCAAGGAAATGTGGAAAAGACATCTTAAATTGTTGGTGCAGCAAATACAAATGCAGATTCCAACACCTACTGAAAACTTCCAACATAGAAACAGCAGAAAATAAACTGCTATTTTAGATTTCAATCCATATGTTGGGCAAACTAAGGAAAAAGTGGTGAAGCAGTAGTTTAATGTGTAGTAGAGATAAAAGACTGAGCAACTGGGAAAAGGATAAATTCAACAATCTTTTGCTAGCATTCCAGGACTCTATCTTTTCCTGACATAATTTATTGTTTTTGTTGTTCTTGTTGTTGACCTTATGAAGTTACTTCTACTTTTAAAATGTTTGCTTCCCGGGTGAACATGTTACACAAAAGAGATGTCCCCTCTGGAGCATGAATGACAGGTTCTCAGGCATGAAGTCACTGCTTTGTGGTTTTTGAGGCTTGCCAGATGAGGTGAGGAGTGGTCAACCATTTGTTGAGGGGATGAATTCCATTTTATCCTCAATCTTGTTGGATTGTCTTCAGTAGACATTTGCTCATAATTCTTCATATGTGCACTTGAGCCAGGACACCAACTCCCAACCCTACCTACCCAGGAAGCAAGATAAGACTCCAGGTCTAGATTCTCACTGGCAGTACAGTTCCAAGAACCTGAGAGGTGTTAGCTACTTCACAAAGATGATCTCATTTGATCCTAACAACACCTCTTTGAGATAAGTATCAAGAGCCCAATTATGTTGGTAAGGAGTTTGAAGTTATAGAGTGTAACTTGATGGAGATATTCTAGTAAATTTGGAAACCAGGTCTACTGGGTTCCAGAGGTGATTTTATTATTCATACCCACAAAATGCAAGTTTCTCCCCTCCCTGTAGAGTTGGGACTTGGTTTTATGAGCAATGGAGAGTCCTTGAATTTTTAGAGCACGGAAGCCAAGTGATGATGTGGAGTTTCAGGATTACTATTCTTCCTATTCTTCTTAACAGAGATGATTGGGTGGGGGCTGGGGAGAAAGTTGTGAAGGTTATTGTAGCTGTTCACATGTAAGGTAAAAAGGCTCTGATTGTTATAGTACTGAAAGAGGAGAAGAGAAGACGGATATGAGAGATATTTCAGGGTGACAA
The DNA here is from genome assembly GCF_037783145.1 of Equus przewalskii. NCBI lineage: Eukaryota > Metazoa > Chordata > Mammalia > Perissodactyla > Equidae > Equus > Equus przewalskii. The sequence continues at coordinate 16,199,652 of NC_091835.1, forward strand.
TTAATGGGACAATAGATTGCATAGTGAGCAAGACAAAGGAGAAGGAGCTATGAGGATTTGGAGTCAAATGGAAATGGGGAACACAACGATTAAAACATTTATTATTCTTTATACATTTTGATTTTGAGATGCTTCATGGACTTTCAGGTAGAAATGACTACTAAGCAGTTTGAAATTCAGAATCATAGTAACAATTCAGTCTCTATAAATAATACTAGACTCTTGCCATGTTGATTCAAAGAATTAACTTTAAAGTATAACAGCCAATCGAAGTACCTGATTTAGTTAAATTTACTCACACAGGATATATAAAGCCTGATATTGATCTGGTAAATAATTGAGCAGTCATGTAGAGAATTAGATGCATAGATTTGAATGATATAGTATTACCAGAGGGCTTTGAAGTCTAATATGGAAATATGAAAATCTAGACTGTAGAGTGCTAGAGACAAAAAACTACTTTTTTTTCTCCCAATAAAGAATAAGGGTCTTAAATGAAATAAATATTTTTTGAAATAAAAAACGGGATGCGGTATTTATTATTCTTAACTCAGTATTCAAAAAACTATATCCAATATTAAAAAATTGATGGGGCTGGCCCGGTGACATAGCAGTTAAGTCTGCGTGCTCTGCTTCGGCAGCCTGGGGTTTGCTGGTTTGGATCCTAGGCACGGACCTAGCACCACTCGTCAAGCCACGCTGTGGCAGCATCCCACATAAGATAGAGGAAGATTGGCACAGATGTTAGCTCAGCAACAATCTTCCTCAAGCAAAAAGAGGAAGATTGGCAACAGATGTTAGCTCAAGGCCAATCTTGCTCACAAAGAAATAATTGAGCTGAATTCCCATGTAAAACTCCACAACTCTGGATTTCCACCAAAAAAAACCCCCAAAAAACCAGAAGATCTAGCTATACTAGGCACCATTGTTTTTCTTTTTACTTAGCTGCACTTGAGTAAGGAGTTTCTTTTATTTGGGCATCAACTCTCCCCTTCATGCCAGTTCCTATTTGCTCCTACCATTAACATCTGCCTGCTTCATTTTGTTTTCTTTCTTACTAGAACATGCCTATTCCTTGTAGGAGTTTGAATTTAAGATCCCAGATTTGGGATAAATGTAAAATATTCTCATTGGTTAAAAGTCTACACACCACATTCACATGAAGATACATAAAAATAATTATTTAAGGCCTTGGCTAGTGGAAATACTTCAATGTATGAATACATTTAAGTGAAATGTCTATCTTTGACAACTTGAGCAAAATAATTCCTGTAATTCAGGCCATGGAAATATCAGGAAATAGGAAAAATGCAATTATTTTAACATTTACTGCTTACTCTATAAGGAGCTATAGCTCTCATCTGGCTTGATGACAATATATTTGGGTTTAATTACAGGTCACTCCCGCCCAAATATTTTTAAGGTCACAGCAATTTGCTTCTAATGGTTAAAACTCACTGCTAAGTGTTGTGTGCTGAAATAGCAGGTGCTTTGGACATAAGTCTCCCCAGAACAAGCAGCTCTGGAGAGATGCCTGTTGTCAACTAGAGGTTTCCATTCTCATGATGCTGAAGCTCAGTGATTCCAAACAGTAGGCTGTTACAGAGCTGTCTTCTGTTGTGGATAGCTCTCATATGGGGTCACCTTAATCTGTTCAAGAAGTGCTGGCTTCTCTTAACTTCTTGTCTTCAAATGTCTCCAGTTTAGTTTTTTTTCCTTCTTTTTCATGAAGATATAGTCCACATGCCGTAAAATTTACCCTCTTAAAATGTACAATTTAGTGGTTTTTATCATATTTACAAAGTTGTGCAGCCATCGCCACTATTTAATTCCAGAGCATTTCATCTCCCCAAAAAGAAGCTATGTGCCCATTAGCAGTCACACCCTATCCCCTTCGCCTCAAGTCCCCAGCAATCATTATCTTATCTTCTATCTCTGTGGATTTCCCTGTTCTAGACATTTCGTATAAGTGGAATCATACAATACATGACCTCGTGTCTGCTCTCTTTCACTGAGCATACAGTTTTCAAGGCTCCTGCATGCTGTAACATGTACCGATACTTCATTTCTTTTTTTTTGCCAAATGCTGTTCTCTTTTATGGATATACTACATTTTGTTTATCCATTCATCTGCTGATGGACATTTCAGTTGTTTCCACTTTTTTGCTCTTAAGAGTAATTCTACTATGAACATATGTGTACAAGTTTTTGTGTGGACACATGTTTTCAATCTGTTGGGTATATACTTAGGAACAGAATTGCTGGGTCATAATAACCCAAATGTTTCAATTTTTGAGGAGTGCCAAACTCTTTTCCAAAGTAGCTGTGCAATTTTACATTCCAACTAGCAATGCATGAGGGTTCCAATTTCTCCACATTCTAACCAATACTCATTAGGTGTCATTTTGATTAAATCCAGTACTGTGGGTATGAGGTGGTATCTCTTTGTGATTTATTTCCCCAATGGCTCATGATGTTGTGTATCTTTTCATGAACTTATTAGACAATTGTACATCCTCCTTAGAGAAATGCCTGCACAGATCCTTTGCCCACTTTTTAATGAGATTACTGTCTTTTTATTCTTGAGTTGTAAGTATTCTTTATACGTTTGAGATTCACGTACTTCATGAGGTGTATGATTTGCAAATGTTACAAATGTCATTCATTCTGTTGGTTGTCTTTTCACTTGTTTGATAGTCTCCTTTGAAACACAAAAATTTTAGGTCTACTTTATCTGTTTATTTTTCCTTTGGTTGCTTGTGTTTTTGGTGTTAATAACCCATCACCTGAGCAATGGCCTAGTGGCTTGATGGCCTAGTGCTTCAAGTTCAGTGCTCACTGCTTTGGCAGCCCGGGTTCACTTCCCTGTTGCAGAACCACCCACCACCGGTCTGTCAGTTGCCATGCTGTGGTGCCAGCTCTCACAGGACACCTAGAACAACTTACGATATACAATCATGTACTGGGATTTGGGGAGGAAAATGTAAAAAAAAGAGGAAGATTGGCAATAGATGTCAGCTCAGGGAAAATCTTTCCCTGCAAAAAAAAAAAGAAAAGAAAGAGAGGAAAAAAGAACCTATTACCTAATCCAAGGTCACAGAGATTATGCTTATGTTTTGATTTAGGTTGTTGTTTCATTTTGAGCAAATTTTTGAATATGGTGAGGAGTAGGGGTCCATCTTCATTTTTTGCATATAGTTACCCAGTTTTCCTCATACTACTTGTTTGAAAAGACCACTCTCCCCATTGAATTGTCTTGGAACCCTTGTTGAAAATCACTTGACCACAGATGTATGGGTTTATTTCTGGACTCTCAATTCTTTTCCTTGATCTACACCTCTATCTTTATGCCAGTACCACATTTTATTGAGTGTTTAGAGAACGGTTGAAGGACGTTCTCAACGATGTGAGTGGGAGGTCACAGATTTCCACTTACAAAAGTCACATAAAACAATCAGGTTATGATGAAAATTGAACAAGAAGGCAGGTTGCAGAAAAAACTCCCTTTGAACGACTTAGCAAACCCTATGCTTTTGTAGCAACTATAAAAACAAGGGCTGGTGTGGCTAAAAGAATCCTGTATTTAACCTCACTTCATTGCTGAAGATATATAGCCATTAAATATAGTCACCCAAATTAAGATAATAACCCCAAATTGATAGGAGAGTGACATTAATTCTTTTGAAATGATAGCAATGTTTGCTTTGTGGGTGAGTAAATGTCAAACCATGGGAATAAATGTAGTTAATAAAATAAAGAGTCTATAGCATTAATAAGTCTATACTAAGTTTAGGAACAATTTACATATATTTGGCATTTAAATTAGTTAAGATAATGTGGCCTAATAATTGTCTAACAGATTAGCTTTATAGTTCCAATGTAAACTCTGTGGCTGATTTTAAATTTGTGACATTTAGTTGAAAGGTATTTAAGAATTATACTAAATTTATAAACGATACTAGAATGATAGGAGAATTTGAATTTAACAGTTCATTTAACTTATGACATTTAATGTGATTTTTTAAATACTGAGAAATTTTGCTTGTAAAGTCAGGCTCGAAGAAATTTCATTAAGTTAAAAGTGGGACTACCTAATTAAAGGAATTTCGTCAGTTTATCTTGAGTTGATAAATATTAATCAAGGACGTTTTTCAAAGTAGCTGTCAAAATCTACTAAATTTATAAATAGAATATTTTTGTACAGTATACTTCAGGCTCAAGGAATATTAAGTTTTTGAATTTGTAAGCTAAGTAAGTGGAGTGTTTAAGCTTCAGGTACGCCAGATGAATAAGTTTTAGAGATCTGCCGTATAACATATTTCCTGTAGTTAGCAGTACTATATTGTACACCTCAAAATTTAAGAGGGTAGATCACATGGTAAGTATTCTAACCATGCACAAAGAAAATTCAAAACAAAAGCAAAAAGCCCCAAAAGAAGACAAGGAAACTCTGGGCAGCGTTGGATATGTTCATTAGCTTCACTGTGCTGATGGTATCATGGGTCTTTGCGCATGTCCAAACTCATCAAGTTGCACACGTTAAGGAGGAGCCGTTCTTCGTGTCTCAATTACATCTCAACAGAGCCTTTAAAAAAATCCTAAGGGACAACTGAATATAATTTTGTATACAAATATGACATGTGGACATAGAAATATAGTTGTAAAATTCTACTATATAACAACTTTATTAGAACTAAAGCACATTTAGGATAGAAACTGAAAATAATAAATTCTACAATTTTTATTATTAGCATAACAAAAATGCTGATTACTTTGTACTATATATTGCATATTTTGAATGATCAATGGGTTTCTGCTATTTTTAAATGTTTCTATTTCAACGTTTTTCTATTTTTAGAACTAGAAATATTTCAATTAAATATTTTTCTATTAATTCACTCAATAAGCCTTTCTCAAATACTTGATGGGTATGTGCGTTGAAGGGTAAAAATAAGGCAGTTGTCCTCAACATAACATTGAGTTTGATAGAGGAGAAACCAGAGAATTTGCTGGGCTCCTTCCTCCCTTTTCCGGACACCACCACCATAATCCAACTGTTATAGAGGGTTTGGTGTTTCCTTCAGGGTCACATCAGATTGTGACTTCAACCTGCCTTATCTGTTAACTTTATTCTGCACCATGCCCAGCAGGAGAGAGTGATTGCTGCGTATATAAGGGCCTATGGTGTTTTAGAAAGTTTAAGATGCATCTACAGAGGCTAAGCCAGGAATTATTATCAAAGTTATTAACAAATGGCTTGGCTTGGGCACTGACCAATCTGAGCAGACCCAGACATTGCCAAATTAGTCTTTGAGATTCCTTACTGTGCCAGACACTAACTCTTTAGTTGCTGCATTGTGGGAAGGTTCTGGAGAAGTGGCTGGGGTGACTAGGGTGAAGATTGGGCACTTGCAGAGTTAGAGGCATATGCTATTTTCCAACTGTTACAAAAGTTTAAAAATATGTTAACAATAAGCAGGTTGATACCCACTGCATTCTCGTTGAATAGCAGCTCTAGATTAAGCCATCGCTATGGAGTTCTGTTTCTCTCCTACTTTCTTCTATGAAGTACCATTGCATTGCAGGAAGGCAAAGTGACATAAATTCCTGTTTAGGAAATAGTATTTCTTATATTAATTAGAAAAGTGATGCCCCAATCTTAGAAATAACCATGCCATTATGATTAACAGTCTTAGGTTTTATTTATCCTCTGACATTGAGTATGTGAGCCTTACTGGAAGGAGATGCTCATCAGCTTTGCTTTTAATGGCTCAGCTCTCTGACATACAGAGAGGTGCTAGTGTACATCAACTTCTTTACTCAGCATTTGCCACCCAAAGGGGTCAGAGCCACAGAGGCATGTAGTCAAGTGTAAAAAATGGCATTGATGAAAGTTTGTGAGTAAAAGCTGACGGCTATTATTAATGGCTAGTATTTTTATCTTATTTTTTTAATTTACATACTGCAAAATTCACATTTTTGTTACACCATTTTATAAATTTTAACGAAAGCATAAAGTTAGATAACTACCAACACAATCAGGACACAAAACTGTTCTTTCAAATATAAAAATTTCAGGGGCCAGCCCAGTGGCACAGTGGTTAAGTTCTCACATTCCGCTTCAACAGCCCGGGGTTCACCAGTTCAGATCCCAGGTGCTGACCTAGCACTGCTTGTCAAGCCATGCTGTGGCAGGCATTCCACACATAAAATAGAGGAAAATGGGCAAGACGTTGTCTCAGGGCCAGTCTTCCTCAGCAAAAAGAGAAGAATTGGCAGCAGATGTTAGCTCAGGGCTAATCTTCCTCAAAAAAAAAAAATTGCCTCATGCTACTCCTTTGTCATCAAACCTTACCCCTGGAAACCATTGATCTGTTCTTCATTGTTGGAGTTCTCACTTTCCAGAATGTCATATAAATGAAATCACACAGTACATAACCTTTCGTAGTCTTTGAGTCATCATTCCTCTCCATGTAATGTGCCATTTTTTGGTCTGCTTTTAAGATTCTTTATATTTGACTTTCAGTAGTTCGGTTATGATGTATCTGGGTGTGGTTTCTTTGAGTTTAATCTAGTTGAGATGTACTGAGCTTCTTGTATCTGTAGAATTATATCTTTCACCAAATTTGGAAGTTTTCAGACATTATTTTATCAAACATTCTTTCCATGCCTGTCTCTTTCTCCTATTCTGGATCTTTAATGACAATATGCGTATCTGATCTTTTGATATTATGCTACAAGTCTCTGAGGCACTCTCCATTATTTTCCAAAAGTTTTCTTTCAGAATAAATTATTTATATTGATCCATATTGTCAAGTTCACTGACTCTTTCTTCTGTCATCTGCATTCTGCTGAATTTTTAAATTTCCAGCATTGTATCTTTCTCAGTCATAAGATTGCCACTTTTTTTCCTATGGTTTCTAGTTCTTTCCTGAGAACTATTCTTTTTCCATTTGTATCAAGAGTGCTTAGTATTGCTTCATGGATCCTGAGTACAATAGCTACTTCAAAGCCTTTATTGGATAATTCCAACATCTGGGCCCATCAGTCAGACTTCAAATTTTGATTTCCCTCCCCAATGCACCTGCTTTTATTTACTTTTCAGAGCTCTCAGATTCTACCTCACATTATCTTTCCAGAATTTTTAGTTGTAATCAGTAGAAGAGATAGGGTTGATTGTACTTATTCCATCTTAGTCAGATCTAGAAGTTAGTGTTGCTTTATTTTGACTCTGCCAGACTAATTTCTAGAATCTGCCTCCAAGTATAGATGCAAAGTCAAAGAACAGGATATATGGCATCGTTGTTTTGTCATGGCTTCTTGACATGGGGATATTAGTGATATCTGCTTGATATTTGGGATATCTTAGCGCCATCAAAATATACTGTGTCTTATTTTAGCAGACTGTTCACCACAGGTATCCTTACCAGTTATTACGGAGTAACCTTTTTCTGATTCTGCTCCTGCTTCTCAGGTCAGCCTTTGCTTCCTTGTGTTTTCCGTAAGTCTCTAATTTCATACCACATCCCTGAGTTTCATGCTACCTCTGAGCCTCATCTCCATCCTGTCTTAGGGTCCCACCCTATTTATGGTTCTCACTCCTTTCCTGAAATCATCTAATTTTTGAGTTTCAACTCTTCCTAAGCCTCATCTTATTTCTTGTCCCATTTGTTCTCCTCATTTGCCCTTGACAACGTGCTTATTCCAAGAAGAAAATCTGTTGTGTGTTGGTTGTGGTTACTCAGACAAAAAAAGCAATGTTTCTACATTTTTATATATCAGGACAAAAAATAGTATTTTAATTTGAAACTTCCATTAAAATAAGAATAAGAAGTCTCTTTACTTCTGTTCATCAATTGTCTGCTATGCAGTTACTATTGCTGAATTTACACCTGAAATTATCAGAACTGAATACAGTAATGATAGTGTTTTGTGGTTAACTTGTTTTTCTTCTTTTCTTTTTCAGTTGTAACAACAAGATACTGTAATTATGTTTATTATAAAAATATACTTGAGTCTCTTTCTTTCCTTGCAGGTGAAATGGTTCACTGAGTTGTTCCCTAAAATAGAACAGTTATTTTGGACTCTGCCAAGGCACTGAACTGGATTTTCTTCAGCAGTGTTTGATAATATATTAATTTTGCTTATTTTCAAAAAAGTGATTTTCCTAATCGTTTAATCTTAGTTCCTGTCTTAGTTGACTCAGGCTGCTGCACCAAAATACCATAGACTGGGTGGCTTAAACAACAAACATTTTTTTTTCATGTTCTGCAGGCTGGAAGTCCCAGATCAGGGTGCTGATATGGCCCAGTTCTGGGGAGAGCCTGCTTCCTGGCTTGTGGACAGCTGTCTTCTTGCTGTGTCCACACATGGCCAAGAGAAGGAGCTCTAGTCTCTTTCTCTTCTTATAAAGACACTAATCCCATCATGGAAGCTCCACCGTCATGACCTCACCTAAATCTAAATTCCTTCCAAGTGTCCCACCTCCAAATACCATCTCATTGAGGGTTAGCATTTCACATATGGATTTTGTGGGGACACAGACTTAGTCCATAAGTCCCTAACTCCTTGTGATAAACATGAAATGCCTAGGAAATGAAGGAGGAGGTGAAGTATAAATGTTTTCACTGCACACTCAAGATAACATAATCTGTAAATTAAAATCCTTGACATTATTTAGATTAGCTTAACTGCTCAGAATGCTCATCAAACATCAAAAGAGTTAAAATTTACACTTTTAATTTCTTTTCCTTCTTAGGGAGCAGTAAAACAGTGTAGGTTAAGATGTTAATTAGAAGAATATAAATACTTGATTAGAGAGATGGATTTTCTGAAATAACTCCTTTTATTCTTAGGTAAAGATTCAAATTTTACAAAGAAAAAGTCACTTAATAGGAATGGTCAATATATGTGATCAATTCTATTTTTCAACTTTAGAAAAGCAGTGTTTGTCAGATTTTTTTTTTAAATTTTTTTTAGTAAAATACTTTATTTAGAAGGCAGCTTGGAATTTTATTTTATTAAACATGCCAATATACAAAGTTGAAAAGAAAGCATAGACAATTGGTGTTTGGGAATGCAATGTTTACAGAAATTGTTTTTTAAAAATTCATGGTAATTCCATTTGGTAAATGTAGCAGAATCAACAGTCTAATTAAATATGACATTCATTAAACAAATGATGATTGAAATATTGTCTTAGTTTTCTCTGTATTTTGTTTCTGTTTTAACTAACTAAATAACATTAACTGTTTTGTTTATTTTTCATACTTTCTCCAAAACAAGTTAAATATAAGAAATAAAAATGAAAGCACACTGATGGGCCTCATAAGGCATATCTCACATAAGGCCACTTCTCCAAGATCAGGAGACATAGCTGACCCATCTAATACGGAGATATAAGCACAGAGGAAGAGGCAAAATGAGGAGGCAAAGGAATATATTCCAAGTAAGGGAACAGGACAAAACGCCAGAAAAAGAACTAAATAAAACAGAAATAAATAATCTATCTGACAAAGAGTTCAAACAAAAAGTCATAAGGATGTTCACTGATCTTTGGAGAAGAAAGGATGAACTCAGTGAAACCATCAACAAAAAATTGGAAAATTTAAAAAAAGAACCAATCAGAAATGAAGAATACAATACTGGGAATAAAAAATTCACTAGAGGGACTCAACAGCAGAGTAGATGATACAGAAGAACGGATCAGTGAGCTGGATGAAAGACTAGAGGAAATCATCCAAGCTGAACGAATAAAAGAAAGATTAAAAAAGAATGAGAACAGTCTAAGGGACCTCTGGGACAATGTCAAGTGCACTAGCATTCATATTATAGATGTCCAAGAAGGAGAAGAGAGAGACAAAGGGGCAGAGAATCTATTTAAAGAAACAATAGCTGAAAACTTTCCTAACCTAAGGAAGGAAACAGACATCCAGGTACAGGAAGCACAGAGAGCACCAAACAAATTAAACTCAAAGAGGCCCACACCAAGACACACCATAATTAAAATGTCCAAAATTAAAGACAAAGAATCCTAAAAGCAGCAAGAGAAAGGCAACAAGTAACATACAAAGGAAATCCCATAAGGCTATCAGCTGACTTCTCAGCAGAAACCTTAAAGGTTAGAAGGGAGTGGCATGTGCTGAAAGGAAAAAACCTACAGCCAAGAATACTCTACCTGGCAAGGTTATCATTCAGAATGGAAGGAGAGAGAAAGATTTTCCAGAACAAGCAAAAATTAAAGGAGTTTATGATCAAGAAAACAGTTTTACAAGAAATTCCAAAGGGACTTATTTAAGTGGGAAAGAGAAGACCACAAATAGGAATAAGAAAATTATCCACAAAAGGAAATAAAATCATAGTAAAAGCAAAAATACAGTAAATGTTACAGATCAACCACCTATGAAGATAATATGAAGGTCAAAAGACAAAAATACTAAAATTACCTACTTCAATGATAAGAGGGTAATGAATACACACACACAAAATAAGAGCTTAGATATCATATCAAAAACACAAAATGTGGGAGCAGGGAGTAAAAGAGTAGAGCTTTTAAAAAGAAGTCAAACTAAAAAGACCATCAACACAATATAGATTTCTATATATGTAGATTATTATATCTGAACCTCATGGTAATCACAAATCAGAAACCCATAATAAATGCAGAAATAACTAAGAGAAAAGAACTCAAACATAATACTAAGAAAGCCATCAAACCACAAAAGAAGAGAGAAAGAGAAGAAGAAAGGAACAGAGAAGGACTAGTAAAACACCCAGAAAAAAAGTAACAAAATGACAATAAGTACATATTTATCAATAGCTACTTTAAATATCAATGGACTAAGTGCTCCAATCAAAAGACATAGGGTGGCCCATTGGATAAAAAAACAGTACCCATATATATGCTGCATACAAGAGACACATTTCAAACCTAAAGACACTCACAAACTGAAAGTGAAGGCATGGAAAAAGATGCTCCATGCAAATTGTAATGAAAAGAAAGCTTGGGTAGCAATACGCATATCAGACAAAATAGAGTTTAAAACAAAAACTGTAACAAGAGACAAAGAAGGGCACTACATAATGATAAAGGGAACAATCCAACAAGAGGATATAACACTTGTAAATATCTATGCACCCAACATAGGAGTACTTAAATATATAAAGCAATTATTAACAGACATAAAAGGAGAAACAGATAGTAACACAATAATAGTAGGGGACTTTAACACTCCACTTGCACCAATGGATAGATCAACCAAACAAAAGATCAACAAGGAAACATTGGCCTTAAATGACTCATTAGGCCAGATGGACTTGATAGATATGTACAGAACATCTCATCCAAAAACTACAGAATACACATTCTCCAGAGTTGATCACATTTTAGGCCACAAAACAAGAGTCAATAAATTTAAGAAGAACGAAATAGTGTCAAGCATCTTTTCTGACCACAAAGATATGAAACTAGAAATCAATTACAGGGAAAAAAATCAGGAAAACCACAAATATGTGGGGATTAAACAAAACGCTACTGAACAATGATTGGGTGAATAAAGAAATAAAAAAAATCAAAAAGTAACTGGAGACAAATGAAAATGAAAATACAACATGCCAAAATCTTTCAGGTACATCAAAAGTGGTTCTAAGGGGGGGAGTTTATAGCAATATAGGCCTCCCTCAACAAACAAGAAAAATCTTAAATAAACAATTTACCAGTACATCTAAAGGAACTGGAAAAAGAAGAACAAACAAAGCCCCAAATCAGTAGCAGGAAGGAAATAATAAAAATCAGAGCAGAAATAAATGAGGTAGAGACTAAAAAACAATAGAAAAAAAATCAATGAAACAAAGAGCTGGTTCTTTGAAAAGATAAACAAAATTGACAAACCTTTAGCTAGATTCACCAACTGGGCAAAGGAAATAATGGAAAAAATAAACAAATGGGACTACATCAAATTAAAAAGCTTCTGCACAGCAAAGGAAACCATCAACAAAATGAAAAGTCAACCTAACAATTGGGAGAAGATATTTGCAAACCATATGTCTGATAAGGGGTTAATATCCAAAATATAAAAAGAACTCATACAATTCAACAACAAAAAAAGCCAGCAACAAAATTAAAAAGTGGACCTAAGATTTTAACAGACATTTCTCCAAAGAAGATATACACATGGCCAACAGGCAAATGAAAAGATGTTCAACATCACTAATTATTAGGAAAATGCAAATCAAAACTAAAATAAGATATCATCTCACTCCCATCAGAATGGCTATAATTAACAAGACAGGAAACAGTAAGTGTTGGAGCGGATGTGGAGAGAAGGGAATCCCCATACACTGCTGGTGGGAGTGCAAACTGGTGCAGCCACTATGGAAAACAGTATGGATATTCCTCAAAAAATTAAGACTAGAACTACCATACGATCCAGCTATTCCACTGCTGGGTATTTACCCAATGAACATGAAAACACGAATGTATAAAGATACATACACTCCTTTGTTCATTGCAGCGTTATTCACAATAGCCAAGACTTGGAAGCAACATAGGTGTCCATCAAGGGATGAATCAACAAAGAAGATGTGGCATGTATACACAACGGAATACTACTCAGCCATAAGAAAGGAGGAAATCCGGCCATTTGAGACAACATGGATGGACCTTGAGGGTATTACGCTAAGTGAAATAAGTCAGAGGGAGAAATTCAAATACTGTATGATCTCACTCATAAGTAGAAGATAAAAACAATGACAAATAAACACATAACAACAGAGATTGGATTGGTGGCTACCAGAGGGGAAGTGGGGAGGGAAGAGGGTAACGGGGTAATTAGGCACATGTGTGTGGTGATGGATTGTAACTAGCCTTTGAGTGGTGAACCTGATGTAATCTACACAGAAATCAAAATATAACGACGTACACCTGAAATTTATATAATGTTATAAACCAGCGTTACCACAATTAAAAAAAAAAGAAAACATTATAGATACATGTAAAGTCTCTTTTGGTTCCTTTCCAACATCCACTGCCTTCTCCTTCACCAGATGCCACTGATTTAATTGATTTGATATGTATCGCTCCAAAATTTTTTAGAAAGTAATGTAATAAAATATTGATTTCTCTACTTTTAAAATTTTTACAAGTGGTGTTATTGAAAATATATCATTGTATATCTAGCTTTTTTCACTCTGTGCTCTATTTCAAGATGCCTATACTATATATGTCCATTTATGTCTAGTTCATTGATTTGAACTCTACATAATATTTCATTTTGTAAATATGTCATCTTTCAATTATTCATTCACAGGCTCAAGCATATTTAGCTTATTTCCAAATTTTCACTATTCCAACAATGCTGCAGGGAATATACTTTTGCACATGTGTGCGAATATCTTGGGTCATATACTTAGAAATGGATTCTGAATTAACTGTTTTAGCAGAATGAATTATTCTCTCCCATACCTATGGTTCCTCCTCATTTCCCAGACTTCTTTGGCAGTTGGGTTGGTCATATAACTGAGTTTTGGCTAAAGGAATATGTGTGGAAATAATAGAAGCCACTTTCATGAGGGCTCCTTAAAAGTTTTGTGAGTCGTCTTCTTGCATTCTTTTTGTTCCTTGGCCAGCTAAGCGCAGAGAGTTAGAGGACCTTAAAGAAGCCTAAAATAGGATGCAAGAGGGTGATGATCATTTAATTATTTATGGTTTCCACTTTTCCACATACGCACACACATATACACACGCAGAGCCTTAGAGAAAACACTTTCCCACATCCTCACTGCTGTAACCCCAGTTCAAGCCATCAAGCCATCAGTAGCACCCACCTAAAGTATGTAACAGCTACTTATCCATCTGCACAGCAACCTCCACGTAGCAGCCCCATGAACTTACTTTCTCAAAGATCATTTCACTCCCTGCATAAAATTCTTCAGTTACTTTTCATTTCAAACAGAAAAAAATTCAAAGCTTCTTAGTAGGGCATACAAGGCTCAGTGTTTCTCAATGGGGAAAAGATTGGTATTTTGCAGTGGAGTACTTTCTATGGACCTGTCTCACACATTATAGGATGTTTGACATCTTTGCCCTCAGGTACAGTATGCCATTGGAATTTCTCTTCCTCCTTATAGTTATTACAGCAATCAAGAAGCCCCCTCCCGACCCTGACACACACACACACACACACACACACGCATTTCCAGCCCTTGGATGAGAAATACTTTGGCTCCGCCTACTTTTCTAACATCAATCTACCTCCCTTCTTCCCCTTGTTTACTAAGTTGGAGATACAATAGAGGTTTTCTAATTAAACACAGGGACTTATTTCCCATGTGCAAGCCTTTGCACTTCTTCCTTCTTCCCAGAAAGCTCTTCAGAAATTTGCTTATAATACCTCTTCATTATCTAGATCTCATGCCCTCAAAGTAAAGCCACCCTATATAAAATACCAGCTCCTACGCTCTCCTTCTCTATTTCTTGTGTACTGTTTATTGTCTGCTTCCCATACTAGGATGGAATTTTTCATTAAGATTTTATTTTGTAGAGCAGTTTTAGGATTACAACAAGATTGAAGATAAAGTACAGAGATTTCCCATATATCCACTTCCCCGTTATCAATGTCCCCACAAGAGTGGTACATTGTTACAATTGGTTAACCAGCAATGACACATCATAATCACCCAAACTTCATAGTTTACATTACTGTTCAACCTTGATGCTGCACATTCTATGGGTTTGGACAAATTTATAATGAGATACATGCATCATTATGGTATCACACAGACTATTTTCACTGCCCTAAAAATTCTCTGTTCCCCACTTATTAATCCCCCCTCCCAACTTCTAGCAACCACTCATCTTTAAATGTCTACACAGTTTTGCCATTTCTAGAATGTCATATAGTTGGAATCATACAATATGTAGCCTTTTCAGATTAGCTTCTTTCACTTAATAACATGCATTTAAAGTTCCTTCATGTTTTTTCCATGGCTTGATGGCTCATTTCTTTTTAGTACTGAATAATATTTCATTGCCTGGATGTACCATAGTTTATTTATCCATTCACCTACTGAAAGATATCTTGGGTGCTTCCAATTTTTTCAATTGTGAAGAAAGCTGCTGTAAACATCTGCATGCAGGTTTTTGTATGAATGTAAGTTTTTAGCTCCTTTGGGTAAATACTAAGGAATGCAGTTGCTGGATCCTATGTAAGAGTATGCTTAATCTTGTAAGAAACTGCCAAATTGTTTTCCAAAGTGGCTGTTCCATTTGCATTCCTATCAGCAGTGAATGAGAGTTCCTCTTGCTCCACATCCTTTCCAGCATTTGATGTCAGTGTTCCAGAATTTGGCCATTCTAACAGGTAGGGTGCAGTTTTCATAAGAAGTTTTTTTCTTTTATCGATCTAGAACTTTATCTGGCTCATGTTGGACATTCTTCAAATATTAATTGTATAAAAGAAAAAATAACAAATGAGTCTAAATCTCTCTTTCTCTCAGAAAAACCATCCCTGATCAAACTAGCTAGAGACGTTCTCATTTCATTTTTTATCATATAGTCTTCAGATCTTTTTGGTATCTAAACCAATGTATTTACTAAAATGTGTTTGTTGGCTTTCCCCACTAAAATGCAAGCTCCTTGAGAATAAAGATTAAGTTTCATAGTAATACTATTTCTAACGCCTAGAATGGTGCATAGATCTTAGAAGATGTTCAACAAATACTACTTGATAGTTGACTTTTCCCACTCAGTGTTTATTGGTTATAATCTTGGGTTTAGACATGTTATCATTAATTATTACTCACTTAGCAATATGTATCTTTTATTTAAAGAATTATACAGTAGGTTTTATATACATATTTTAATAGTTACTTGGAATTAGTTCTATGTTTAAATTATTTCATTGCTCTCCATTAGTCCTAACATATTACAAATTTCCTATTCTTTAATCCTAAATTTTGGTTCACTTCGTGACTACCTGGAATAGTACTTTAAATGTTTTGTTTTTTGTTATACCTTATATTATTCATTTCTGGGAAGAATGCTAAATATCATCTATTTTGTTCCATTCCATTATTATGAGGGCAAGGTGTAGGCAAGGACAATAGCTTGAGCAAGGACAGCATCAAGAGATGCTTGTGGGTTCCAGGATAGTGGAGTCCCTGATGCAGTTTCCTGAAATTACCCTAGCAGGCAGCCCTAAGACCACAGAGAGGAAAGCCTCTGATGTAACTGGCCAGAGGGAACTTAGGTAGCCTTGCAAAGTCACCCTGTCATAGGTGTGCCCAGGTGCAGCAAAATGATACTAGACCAGAGCAAACTATGTGCAGAGAAATAATAAATATGTCAGCAATAACCTGTGTAGACTGACAACCAAGACCCACTGTGGGTCATCTAAGAATTCTACTGCGCAGTCCTTTCCTCAATTTATTTTTCCCCTTCTCTAGTTTCTAATAAGCAGCAAGAAGAAAGCAGGGAGCCCCTTCAACACTTTACTTGGAAATCCCCTTAGTTAAATCACCAAGTTTATTAGTCATATTTTTCTTTCAATATAACTGCAGGTGACAGTGTCAGTAAAATTTCTGCCCCTATAGAACAAGGATCTTCATTCCTCCAGTGTTTGCAATAACATGATTTTCACTTTCTTTTGAGCTATCATTGATAATACCCTCAATGTCCATATTTTCACTAACATATATTTTTACTAACATTCTACTAAAGTTTAGGCTTTCTCTAATATGCTGCTTAAAAGCCTTCCAACCTCTGTCCACTGCCTGTCCTTCCAATCTTCATCCACTTCCTGGTCCCTAGGCCAATTCCAAATATTTCGGTGTATGTTATGGCATTACCCCCATTCTTCACACCAAAATCTATATGAGTCATCTATTGCTGCATAACAAATCACCCCAAAATGTAATGGCTTGAAACAATAACATTTATTGTCTTACAATTTCTGTAGGTCAAGAATCCAGCGTGGTTTAGCTTGGTCTTCTGTGTCAGGTTCTGTCATAGGCTGCAAACGAGATGTCAGCTGGGACTCCTTAATGCGTAACGGGAGAAGGATCCACTTTTAAGCTCACTCAGTTGATTATTGGTGGGATTCATTTTCTCATGGGGTGCTGGACTGAGGAGGATCTTGGTTCATTGTTAGCTTTGGCAGAGTCTACTCTGTTCACTACCACATGGTCCCCTCTAAAGGTTAGCTCACAATATGGCAGCTTGTTTCATCATACCAAGCAAGTGAGAAGAGTGCCATGATGGGGCCATTCCCATAAAAGGCCTTTTGATTCCAGAGCCCACAATCTTAATCATGACTCCATATGTTTTAGCTTTAGTATATAAAATATCTAAAAAGGCTATTAAGATAGTTCCTTTCTCATAATTTTGTATTGAAGACTTAATGAGATAATATGTGTTACATAAATATAGTAATATCTGATATACAGTTAACACCTAATAAATGTGAGATGTTTATTATTTTCTAGAAAAACCAGCATGAATTATCTAAGAATATTTTGGGGAAATGAGGAAGTACATAGAAATGTCAGGACTACCATCAAAGATATTAAAATGCTTTCTGAATCAAGATGAAAAATAGACGCAATCATATTTTAAAGTTAAATTTCCTTATTATATTACAGTTCTTTTAAAAGATTTTTTCAGGATGACATTTGTGGTAACTGGCAAATAAAACACTTATATACTCAATTCTTGGCCATGCTAGATAGCCATGGGTTTAAGGTAATACCTTATATTTATTTGGGAGCTTTTCTTTCAAAATATTTTCAATTTTCACTTCAAAATCAATGAGTTATTTTATATCACCATCAAGAAGTGTTTTAAATGTTCACCATTTAAAACTTTGAATTAAAAACTTAACCGTGAACACACTCTGCAGGACATTGTATCAGGCAGTTACAAGCTTTGTATTTATTCATAGACCATAATTCACATGCATTATATTATAAATGACTTAATGGATTTTTGAAGTAGAAACTTAAAATCACCATAATAAAAAGTTAAATTTGTTTCAAACTCGAAAGGAGACGGTTTTTTTAAATGAGCCATTAGCTTGGGTCATGATACTATAATTTTGAAAGTCTAAGCCTGAGCAATACTGCTGCTTTTGTCAAGAAAAGAGTGGGAAAATTACATCAATGTAATTGCAAAGGGCTTCAGATGTTATACGTTTCTGTTAGCTCTCATGTTTCCATAGAAACGGTGACTGAGAAAAATCAGTGTTAATTTTTGCTTCTCCCTCTTGTCAGTCTTCACATAATAAACATCTGTGTATAAACATATGCGATTATATACGTAGACATATATACACATGCATATGCTATACGAATGTGTATATGAAAATAATGTCAATTTACTTATTATTTACTATTAATAATATCAATTTATTATTAACAAACACACAGCAACTCAAATCCTATATACAGATGTGTGTTGAGAAAGCAGACTAATAGCCCCAAGGCAAAACAAGGACCCTTTTACTTAACTTCATGTTACCCATTTTTTTTTTCATTAAACTGACAAATATAGATATGGGCTGTATAAAATTCTAGATAATAGTTTTGGATTTAACTACATGTAAACATAATAGAAATGTTGCTTTATTTAATCAAAAGTCTATATATTTCATGGATAAGTCAATATTAGATTGTTTAATAGTAACAACTTTTATACTTTATTGCTGTTCAATGTTATTACTTGAATAGAAAGTACACAGTTTAAACTTTTCATTATTAAAATCTCTCTAGGCCATAATCTGGCATATTTAAATGCACTTGACATTTTAAAGCTGGAGACTCCTAAAAGAATATGATGAATATTATCAGTTCATGCAGAAGAAAATTTTGTTTCTTAAATAAGCACATAATGCAAAAGTAGTGTCGTATTTCTTTGGATATTTTTCAAATGCTGGATTTTGATGGAAAATTACTACATACTTTCTACCAATTTTTCTTAAAGTATAATTTAATGTGAGGGTGTCAACTATCTCTGGAGAATAATACATTTAACTTTGTCTTGGAGTACGGCAGAGTTGTAGCAATAATTTGAGCTTTTAGGAAAAGTGAAGTCAGGAGGGTTTCAAGCTGAGTGCCTTAGGTATTCTGTTAAGTTCCTTCTCTTAAGTACTAAACTGTAGGATATGAGAGCAATGTAAATGAGAGGTCCTACTAGCAGATGGGGAGTTGTAATACTATATCTTTACCTTTTATAGGACTGTTTAGACTCGTTTATCCCTAGAGTTGTTGGATATTTCCTTTTCAATTAGTTAATGATATTCATATTATAAATTGTTACTACTTACTGGGCACTATGTACCAGACATCATGTTACACACTTCACATTTATCATTTCATTAAAACTTTATAATTCTATAAGGCAAGTACTATTATTTTTCTGATTTCACAGATGGTCTAGAAATCAAACCCAGACATTCTCACCCTGGAGCTTGTTTCTTAATTAATATATACACCACCTATTGATAAAAGTGGCTTTATTAACTCATAGTATTTTTGTACTCATTTAGGCACATTGATTATCTCTAATCAATACCATCTGTGGAAAGAATCAGGTTCTTTCAAGCAACTCAACTGAAACTTCTAGCCAACATTATTTGTTTTGCATCTAATATTCCACATCTATTCATTAATTATTAATTTTAATTAATTAATGCTACAAATTACCATGAGCTTCTATTTTGTGCAGGGAAATATTCAGAAACACACACACAATTTTCAGTCTTGAAACAATTTCTTTTTTAATTTTACTTTATTTGTTTCCTCCAAGTGAATGGTTTAAATTTGATATGGAAAATAATATAGATGCTTTATAATATCCTTCAATAAAGTATTACTATTTTCTCCAAAGGCTCTTGTATGTCTTCTGTTAGATTTTTACTTAGGCGCCTTTTAAAAACTATATAAATTGCACATTTAAAAATTACATTTTATCTGTGTGTTTTGATGTTTAATACAGAATATATGCTAAGCTCCCTCTTTGGTCCTCAGTGTAGACTATCTTACCGTACTATTACAGAAACAAGAGCTCATACCAATACCTCCATCTCCAATTCATCACAACAGGGATTATTCTGACATTTCACTTTGGCTTGTGTCAACTTCTTTCTCAAACCAGCTTCTGTTAGCCACAATGCACTGCCTTGTTCAGTCCTAGGATAAACGTAAAGACGTTTCAGAACTGCTAACTCATACTCTTTTAGAAATGCATTTACCAACAGAATAGAGTGTGCACTTTTTTTAAACTTTCTCATTCCAGTGTCTAATCAAACATTTTTTTCCAAAAGTCAGCTGCTTTCTTCTTTACAAAGCTAAAGTAGTCATGTCACTCATCTGTAACACAATTGTGAATCCACCAGCACAATACCATGTAGAACAGTTCCAATCCCCCCAAAATTTCTTCCTGCTGCCCCTTTGCCATCAACCCTTTCCAGCAACACCAACTGTGATCACCATGACCTGTTTTCTGTCTCTGTGGTATTGCCTTTTTGAGAATCTCATATAAATGAAAAATTACAGTATACGGCCTTTGGATCTAGAGTTCTTTCTGGCAAAATGAATTGAAGATTCATCCACGTTGGGGTGTGAATCAATAATTTGTTCCTCTTATTTGTTGGGTAGTATTCCATAGTATGGATATGCCACAGTTTGTTTATTCACCAGTTGAAGACATCTGGGCTGTCCTTAGTTTATAGTGGGTTGATTTTAGTTTATAGTGACCATATACAGCTGCTATAAAGAGTCACATACAGGTGTTTCTGCAAACATACATTTTTATTTCCCTTGGGTAAAAGCAAGAACAGCACTGCTTGGTCATATAGGTAAGTGTATAATTAACAAGCAACTATGAAAATGTTTTCTGAAGTGGCTGCGTCATTTGGCATTCCAGTTGCTTTTCATCCTCACAAAACTTTGGTATCAGGAAGCATCCTTTTTTTCTGTCTCTATTCTAATAGTTATTTGGTGGTATCTCCTTGTGGATTTAATTTGAATTTCCTTTATTTTTTCAAGGAGAACATCTTGTTTATTTATTTATTTATTTATTTAGATATGCTCATTTTCCATTTGTATATCTTGTTTGGTAAAATCTTCTTTCCAAACTTTTGCCAATTTTTAATTGGGTTGTTAGTTCTCTTATTAGCAAGTTGTTAACGTTCTTGGTATATTCAGGATGTCAATTCTTTTTAGGATGTGTGATTTTCAAATATTTTATCCCAGGTATGACTTGTCTTTTCCTTCTCTAAATGGTAACTATCACAGAGCAATGTTAATTTGAATAAAGTCCAGCTACCAATATTTTCTTTTATGGATCATGATTTTGGTGACATATGTAAAATCAATTTGCCAAATGCAAAGACACACAGACTTTCTGCTATAGTTTCCTCTGGAAATTTTATAGTTTTTTTATAGTTTTACATTTTATGTTCAAGTCAAAATCAATTTTTAGTTAATTTTTAATAAAGTTTGAGATATGTACTGAGCTTCATTGATTTTTTAAATGGATGTCCAATTTCCCCATATCATTTTTTTAAAAGATTGTACTATCTGGATAGACCTGCCTTTGCATGTTTGTAAAACTCAATTGATAATATTTGTATGGGTCTATTTCTTTCTCTGTATTATTTTACAGTAAACAATATGTCATATTTGTATGGGACTATTTCTTGGTATCTATTATTTTGCAGTAAACTATGTGCCATTCATGTTTTTCACCAATAATACATTGTCTTGATTATTGTAGCTTTACAGAAAGTTTCAGAATCAGACAATGGGAATTTTCCAAGTTTAGTCTTCTTTTCCAGAGTTATTTTTGCTCTTTTAGACTTAGCTTGTGACTGTATACAAAAATCTTGCTAATATTTTGATTGGGATTATGTTACATCTCTAAATCAAATTGGGGAGATT
This sequence comes from Equus przewalskii, assembly GCF_037783145.1. NCBI lineage: Eukaryota > Metazoa > Chordata > Mammalia > Perissodactyla > Equidae > Equus > Equus przewalskii. The sequence continues at coordinate 16,221,585 of NC_091835.1, forward strand.
GGCATCTTAATAACATTGAGTCTTCCAATCCATGAACATGGTACATTTTTCCATTTATTTAGGTCTTCTTTGACATCTTTCATCAATGATTTGTAGTTTTCAGCATATTTACTCTGCATATATTGTGTTAGGTTTATGTGTAAGCATATCTTTTGGGAGGTGTTATTGAACATAGTATTTTCTTTAATTTCAAATTCAAACTATTCATAGCTACTATGTAGGAATATGGTTGATTTTGTATATTGGCCTCGTATTCAATAGTCTTGTTAAACTCCCTCATTGAATTTAAAAGCCTAGATTCTTTGGCACTTTAAATGTAGATGATCATATTGTCTGCAAATAGAAACAGTTTTACTTCTTCCATTGGAAGCTGTATACTTTTTAATTTCTCTTTCTTGTCTTATTGCACTGGCCAGGGTTTCCAGTGTGATATTGAAAATGGATGGTTAGAGCAGACATCACTATCTTTTTCTTGGTCTTGCAGAAAGGGCATTCCAATTGTACACGTGCTTGATTGTATTTCTGTGTTTGAAGCTCAATTTTTGTTGAAAATATCTCTAGTTATTGCTACCATGATTCAAGTATTTACAGGTATGTTTCTTGAAGGTTTAGGAAGTTGACATCTTTTTCCAGCTCTATGAAGCTCAATCTAAACCATTATCTTTTCCAGGTTTTCACATTCTGGTATTTAATTTCCTTGTTTTGTGAGACAATCAAGAAAACCAAGTAATACTATAAAAATAAATGCGGAGTCAAGGTTGGTAGAAACAAAATGCCTGGGTCTTAGGGATTGAATTTTAAATTGCTTTTGTTCTTGGGAAAAAATAACTGATAATTCATCTTAATTTCCAGTAACTCTGCTAATTCAATGTATGATTAAGAAGAAATAATGGGGGGGGCAGCCTGGTGGCACAGCAGTTAAGTTCACACATTCCACTTAAGCTGCCTGGGGTTCGCTGGTTGGATCCCGGGTGCAGACATGGCACCACTTGGCAAGCCATGCTGTGGTAGGCGTCCCACATATAAAGTGTGGAAGGAATATATATATGGAGGAAGATGGGCACTGATGTTAGCTCAGGGCCAGTGTTCCTCAGCAAAAAGAGGAGGATTGGCAGCAGAAGCCCAGGTCTAATCTTCCTCAAAAAAAAAAAGAGAAAAGAAAAAGAAAGAAGGAATAATTGATCTAGGCACATAATTTTTAAGTAGTTAGTGATATATGCAGAGAAAATCTATTTCATTGAGAAAATGATGTTAATGTAAACAGAAATTTCCAAGAATAAAATTTTCATGATTATGATATTTTACATGACAGATAATATAGTTGGATAAGTTATTTTGTGTTTTGTTACATGCCAACTGAATTTTTTGTGTGTGACTATATAATTCCTTTTTTGTCAAGAGTGCCTATGTAATATCCAGCTGATGATTTAGGCAATGCAAACACTGAAGTAAGGTTTTTCACCTGTGAGGATCATGTTCACTAAATTATGAATTCAATTTTCTACTTCAGTTTGTCTAAAATACTGGAAAGCAAAACACGAATGCTAACAGCTTATGAAGAATTAGAAAGAAAGGCATAGAAAAGTATTAATCATGAAAAAAAGCAGTGAAACTTTGTCTTCATTTTAATATTTTATTTCTCTACCTTTTTAGGAAAAGCTACCTTAATACACAAAAAATTATGATAACTGAATTTTTTATGTTAGAGCTGAAGAGCTTTTATCATTAATAGTAGTTTGAAACATTCTGATTCAAAATCTTGTGTTTAACAAATCGCATAGGATATGTGACTTTAGATAAATTTAATTTCAGATTCAGCTTTCCTAAGATTTTGGTCTTTGCCAAAAAACTGTATAAATTTAAAGTATTATTTTACTTCTGTTCTTAAAAGAAATATATTTTTTCTAAAAATAGACATGAGAAAAGTTTTGTTTTTGCTCTGAACTGGGGTAATACCTGTAATCACAATCTACAGTCTATGAGGGAAAGCTGCAAAGCCATCACAAACGAGACTTGCCCTCTCCCTCTTAAAGCTTTGGTCTTTAATCCACTGAATTAACAAGCTATAGATGGAACAGAAAGTTGGATGAAATACAGGTGACATCTGATCTTGGGTGTGCAATTCTCTAGATTTACTCTTCCACTGATCAATTCAACTATACAAATCTAACTCTGGTTTTCTTAATCTGTCCTGAAGACACAATTTTCTCTCAGTCTGTATGTCAAAATTTCTACACAATACCCCAATTTTCTAGACCCTTTAAGATGTCAGAATGTCGTGACATACAAAGCTTTAAATTACCTTCCTCCCATTTACACAAAATTCAACCTCTGTAATGTGTCTATGTAGTATAGCGTTTCTTCATAAAACAGGTCTCTCTCTCTTCCCTCTTTCCCCTCTCTGTCTCTCCTCTCTTATTAACGGTAAGTGACTTCTCTCCTTTATACCTTGATTGTGTAATTATAGATTATAGCTCTTATTATGGTATGTTTTTCTATAATTGAATGAACTTTCTATTTAAACTTCATACATTTTTGCTCAAAATTCCACATTTTAGAATGCTGCATAGTGAAGCGCTCCATCTACATTCTACATTAATGGATTTATAAAAATAATTTCCCCTGAATTGTTTAATGTGTTATAACACATTGCTTGAAGCTGTACAGTTAACTCTTTTGTTATTCAGTAGGAATTATTTACTATCAGATTAAACAGGGTTATTACAGATTTCCGTATAAATCTTCCTGTTGCTTACAGCTTACATTTTTTTTATAACACGGTGGTAAGTGTAACAAAAGCTCTCATAAATTCCTTGGCATTGAAGAATGATAAATCATTATTACTTGAAACAAAAGGTAATAATGCAATCTTCTCTCCAATGCCTCCTATGTTAACACAGCTCAGTGTGAAGGAAAATATCACAACTAAGTTGTGATTTGGTTAAATTTCATGGCCATTATTTCTTTTATAAAATGCTGTCGTCTTAAAATAGTTAACGTTTGCTCATTTCCTCTCTTTTCTTAAAATAGTATTTAGTCATTGGTATTTTTAATCCTAAGACATATAAAATCACTGAAAAGGAAAAAAATAAGATTTAAGAATACCTTAAATTCTTGTCATTTTAGGAGTTATCGATCGTGCTCCCCCTTCCCCTAAAAATGGCCAAAAATAAAATAATTGTAGCAGAAATTGTAGCCAATTGAAGACGAAGAATAATGTACCAAGGGCTTAAGGCACAAATATGATTAAAACTGTGGTCCTTTTTACCTTTGAAATCAACTACAAGAAGTGTTAATTTGAGAGAGTTTTTCAAGGTTAAGACCAGTCATGGCCATTTCTAACAGATTGTTTGAATATTGAGTAATTGCAGCTTTATTTCCCATAGCCACAGGAAATTTCCTCCACTAGAAATAACAAATGGGCTCTTTTCAGCTAATAAAAACCTGGGGCAATAGGGCAGGAAGATCAAGTTTCAAGAGGCTGCTATTGGTATAAACAAGGTGCTCTGCCATATGAACTCTCCAGACTGGATGTTGCTATGAGCCAAATTTCTAAATTCTTTCTGCACAGTCAACTTCTCCCTGGACCTTTAAATGACCCATCCAGCCAAATTCCCATATTCTTGCATACCATTAAATTCTTAACGCAAAAGGGTTGTGTTTGCTACTTCTTACAAGGTGTGGTGGTTAAAAGACAGGTCTAGTTAGGATGCATGGATTCAAACCTTGGTCCAGACACTTGGGCAGGTTGTCAACTTTCTGTGCCTCAGTTTCCTCATTCTTCTGTTAGTAATGGTACTGTCTTCATAAGTCATATAGGGGTTATTAAATGAGTTAATGCACATGAAGCTTCTAGAAGAGTGCCTGGCACATCAGAAGCACTATAGAAGCATTCATTTTTATTAAATACACTTATTTTTAGGAATCTCATATCCATATTTCACACCACCCTTTTATTAACTCTTTCCAATACTCATTTAAAAAAAAGAAATCCTCTTTTTCTCCTACCTTTAGAAAAAAACATTTTTCCATGCTTTGCTTTAACTGAAGCCTATCTTTTCCCAGCTAACACGACTTCCAACTTATGTCCTGGATAGGTTTAGTGAAATTAATCTATATTAGAGAAGTCCAGGACCTACAGTACTGTTATAAAAATCTGAACATGAATGCCTTAAGGCTAGATGTGGACTATCCAGTATGCTATTATCTCTATCATTAGGTTTGACTCTTGTGTTAATGGAGGACTACACAGTTCTGCATGGTGGAACATTGATGTGGCACTCTTGTTTCCCCATCACTACTCAGTTCTCTCAAGTGAGAGTCATTATTTCAGTGATTTTCAGCAAGTTATAGGCAGAATCCCTCTGAAAAGATCCTTTCTCCTCTGGTTTCTGTTCCCCACATGGATCTTCAGGAATCTGACATATGGGTCTTCATTGATGGTATGCTTTTTCAGTTCATTCTTTCCTTATTCAACACAAGGATATGGGAGAGAAATTACAAAACAGCATATCTTACTTTCTTATTTAAAAAAATGTAGACATTCTGTTATGCATAATAAGTAGACATGTTGGTAGATAGAGCTATAGATTGAATGGCCTGATTTACTAACCTGGGGGAGATATTAATTTATATCTATTTTACATTCAAATTAGTATCTCAAGCTACTATCTGTCCAGGTGAACAGGCAATCCAATATTTCTATTTTGGGGTCTCCAAGAATTATTCAAGAGTTCTGGATGCTTCCTAAATCCTTAGAGGTCTTTGCTTCTTGTGTGCTGGTGCAGATATTTCAGAATTCAGGGGTATTCTTTCACTGAGATTGAAAACCTACAATTGCTTCTGAAACGTCTACTTTAGAACTGGCTGAGGGTATAAAACAGCTGCCAGGAGGGAAGACCTCAGGGACTCTCTGCTCATGGTTATAGCTGTTTCAGAAGGGTTATCTATGTTGGAAGTAGCTGTGCAACTTATGTGGCTGGGACTAAGTCTCTTACACTGTTACCACCAGCATTAGTGTAGATCTCAACTTACTCTGTCAATTTCATGTTCAATCAAGGTTGCTCCCTGTTTGAGATGACCAGTCTTTGGCTTTAGTTTACACTCATGTGCTCTTGACATTGTAGCCAAAGTCCATTCTCAGCATCACGTATCTGTGTATACATGTTTCTTAAATTATGCCAACCAGGTTGCCTTTCCCATCAGCCCTTTCATATATGAGGACCTATTTATGGTCTTTTCTATGTTTTTATTAGAAACAATGCTGGAATGAACAGCCTTCCACATATATATTTGTATATTTGTCGAATTATATTTTAGAGTGAAATTTTAGAAACTTTATCATGGAAGCAAAGAGTAAATATTTTTAAAGACTCTGGCATGTCTTTCCAAAAGACTTTTAGATTCATATACATGTCACCCTTCTATCAATGTTGTATAAGAGACATCATTCATACCAACTCATCAACTGCATCTTAGAAGCCTCTCGCACTTTTCAAACAAAGCATTTGTACATGCTTTAATTCCTGTATTAATCTTGTGAGACCGGCAATATTATTCCAATTCTACTGATAATAAAAATGAAGCTTAGGAAATTTAACTAGCCTGATTAAGATCAAACAGATAATAATTGATTGAGGTACTATCTGAATTTGAATAATATGATTATAATTATTTATTGATTCGTTCTCTCATTCCATATGCATTTGTTGAGCATGTACAGTGCATCAGGCACTATGTAGGGAGCTGGGTATATGCCCACTAGCTGGAAGATAAGCTCTCTGATACCACAGAGCTTACATTTTAGGAGGGAAGAGATATTTAAAAAGTAAATATTTGCATATTTGTTAATATTGAGATTGTGATGGGTACATGTTGGAGGTTCCTGGTGCAATGAGAGAATACAACAGGGAGACTTGAATCCAGCGAGGGCAGTCAGCATGGCATAAAGAATATGACGAGGAGGAAACTACAAGAAGATCATTGTGGCTAGAGCTTAGAGAGTGAGAGTCTGTAAAACATGAGATAAATCCAGAGAGGTAGAGGCCAGACTGTACAGAGCCCAATGGTCCAGCATTTCCCCAATTTTCAGTGGTGAAGGACCAGTTTTTTTTTCAATTTTTCATGATCCAATATTTTTATAAAATAAAATAAACAATAAATAACAACAAGAAACTTAAAAAATAAGCAAATACATAAAAATATAAGCCCTAAATTTATTTTTGTTTCATCAGACATAAAAGTACTCTGTGAAATGCTGTCTAAGTGTCTGGATGCTGGCTCGGGTTTCTGTGCTAATCTCTCTGCAGAGCAGGAGCACTCACAAGCACTGGGCTGCAGATGACAAATCAAGCAACATCGCTTTAGGCCATGGCTGTACCTAAGAGCACTAGGAAGCAGGGGCATAACATTACGGGGTGTGTGTTTTGAGAGGATCAGTCTGGCTGCAGTGTGAACAGACTAGAGTCGGGGAAAGAATGGATTTGGGTGACTGAATTAGGAGGTCAGCTCATAGTGCTGAGAGAGACGACGATTGCGTGAATGTTGTAAGCAAAATTTCGAAAATGGTCCCCCAAAGATATAGCACCCTCGTCCCTAGAATCTGTTAACATGATGAGATATTGCACCCTTGATGATGTCATATATTATATGCACAATTGACTTTAAAGTAGGGAGATTATTCGAGTGGGCATGATCTAATTGCATGAGCCCTTAGAAGCAAAGAGTTCTCCAGCTAATCGCAGGAGAAGTCAGAGAGATTCAGAGTAGAAGAAAGAGTCACTACACTGTTGCTACGTTGGAGCTGGAGAGGAGCATGTGATCAGGAACGTGGGTGGCCTTTAGAAGCTGACATCAATCCTCTGCTGATATCCAGCAAAGAATCAGGGTCTTCAGTACTATAAGTGGAAGAAGCTAAATTCTACCAATAACAGGAATGATCTTGCAAGGGGACCCTGAGCCCCAGATGATAATGCAGTTAGCTGACATCTTGACTTCAGCCTGAGCAGAGACCCTAGCCTCCCTCTGTGGACATCTAACCTACAAAACTGACCTAATCAATGAGTGTTGTTTTAAGCTGCTAAGTCTGTGCTAGTTTGTTATAAAGCAACTGAAAACTAATACAGCCAGCATGATGGCAGTGGAGATGTAAAGAAAAAGATGGATGAATTTTATCAATATTTAGTAAGTAGAATGGATAGGCGATAGTGATAGATTTTATATAGGAGATGAGGGAGGGAGAAAGGTGCCAAAGATGACTCTTATGTGTCTGATTTGCGTAACTAGGTGGATGATGGTTCCATTTACTGAGATAGAACATTCTAGAAGAGGATCAAGTTTTAGGGGAAAAGGTCATGATTTCATTTTTAAGCCAGGTTATTTTGAAGTGTCTGTGATTCATCTGAGAAGAGCTGTCAGGCAAGCAGTTGTATTTATAGACTTGGAACTCAATGAGAAATATGGGCTTGGAATATAAATGTGTGAGTTATCTGTGTAGAGGTGGTGATTAGAGCCCTGGATGAGGCTAATACAGAGTGAATAGAAAGTGCATCCAGGACAGAACATGAGGATTTAAAGGCTCAGGAGAGGAGGCTATCCATGCAAAGGTGGGACAGCCCAAGAGAAGGGAGGAATGCCAGGGAAGAGTTAGATCAAGAAACTTATATTAGTTTCCTACTGCTGCTGTAACAAACTATCACAAATTAGGTGATATAAAGTGATGCAAATTTATTGTCTTAGAGTTCTGTCAGTCAGAAATCTTGTACAGACCTCACTGGGCTAAGATCAAGGCATTAGTAGAGCCACATTTCTCGCTGGAAACTCTAGATGGGATCCGTTCCCTTGCCTTTTCCAGTTTCTAGAGTTTGCCTGCATTTCTCAGCTCAAAGCCCCTTCCTCAGTCTTCAAAGCCCATAACATGAAGCCAAGTCCTTTGAATACTGCCATCTCTCTGGTTCCTTCTCTTCTGCCTCCCTCTTCCACTTTCATGGGCCCTTGTATTTACATTGGGCTTTTCTGGATAATCCAGGATAATCTCCTTATTTTAAGGTCATCTGATTAGCAAACTTGATTCCATCTATTATCTTAATTCCCCTTTGCCACAAACATAACACATTCACAAGTCGCAAGGATTGGAATGTGAATGTCTTTGGGGACCATTTTCCTGACCACCACAGAGGTTAAGGATCCGTCTGCAGGATGTGCAATATGATGATCTTGAAGAAGGCTGGGGGGTTGAAGGCTAGAAGTGGAAGTAACAGTTCAGTAGGTATGGAGTGAAGTCGGAGGAGAGAAACGGAGCGACTATAAAAAACTGGTGAAGTTCAAGTGTCAGTTTGTAAAAGGAAGCAGAGTGTGGCTGTATGTGGTTTGGGATCTAGAAAGAGTTATTTTATGGGAAATTGTGAAAATGTCTAATAACCAATGTGAAGTATCGAATTGGAAGAAGTCTGTACAACAGAGAGAAGTGATACTCATTAACCTCAGGTTCTGAGATGACAGGTGGAGGGCTAAGCTTAAGTGTACGTTAGCCTCTATCATACACAGTAGAAATGAGAGTGGGATGGGTACACATGTAGATACATTTATATGTTTATTAGCAGAAATTTGAAAGGTTCACATTTTATGTCCTCTTAGCCCACTATAAACACAGACCAGAAAAGGAGAACTCAGTTTGCAGACTAGGAACACAATGGTTAAAAATAAACATAGTATATAGCAATCATATTCCCCAATGTATGGAAACTTCTGCCTGCTAAGTGAAAACGTCCACCTCACATTGCACATAAACGAGATAACTCCCTGGTGTGGCCATGTTTTATGTCCCATCAAGGTTTATGGTCTACTATATACTATTTGGGAAACATAAACCGTTTCCCACTAGTGCTATCATCTTAAAACACTTTGGATTTTTGACTGAATAGCTTACTAAACAGCAGCTTGTTAGATGAATGATGTAACCAAGTGACTTTTTAATGGAGTCTCAGAAGATTTCGAGAAAAAGAGAATGTACTGTTAATGGAAAGAAACGTAGATGTGGAAGCTACAAACGCACATTTCCACATCTTGGGCCCAATTCTTTAAAAAACTAAAGGTCAAAGCACCCATTAAGACACAGAGTCCAAGGCAATCAGTGAATCTGTCCTTTTATAGTAAGGAAGTATAAGGCGGCAAGAACTGAATCTAACCTTTTGTGCCTTAAAAAAAGAGGATAAATATTCTAAGTGCACCAATTAGAGGAGACACCCCTCAGTAGTGGGCCCCAGTCAGGGAAGCCAGATAAAATACCGGATTTACAGTTAAATTTGAACTTCAGATAGTGAGCAAATCATTTTTTAGCATAAATGTGTCCCAGATATTGCATGGAACCCACTTACACTAAAATTGTTTTTGTTGTTTATCTGAAATTCAAATTCAAATTTAACTATGTTTTCTTTATTTTTATTTGCTACACCTGACAGCAATTACCCTAGTGAAAATCCAGATATCTCCCATGTGTCTAGGGTAAGCATGTTTTGTAGGAAGACAAATCTGAATTCATGGGCTGAAAAATAATATTTGAACCACTTCAAGACTTGAGAAGTCTGGCCACATGGTTTGGAATCCAAAATACGAGTGTTTCTGGGATATTTCACTATTCATGGGGACAATCAACAGCATGTTTGCAATTAAAATAAGGCTAAAACAGTTATTCTAGGAAAACACTTATGGCTGCTTATATGTATTTGGGCTATAGTTTCCTTGAGGTCTTCCCTAATAAGATTTCAGCACTAACTTTCTACAGGCATTTTTTGTTACCCTGTAATACATAACACTGTAGAGAGGTAGGTTATATATTTTGTATGGTCAGCAATCCATCAATTAACTGGCCAAATAAAACTAGATTTACCATAATTCTAATATTTTCAGAACAGGCTACTTTTCCAGTCCTATTTAGAAACGAGCAGCAATTTAGAGAAGTCACCATCGAGGATTATGATCAATTTGGATGTCAATTCCTTGAAATCTACCTTATGATACTTATTTACTCATTCAACAAATGCTACTGAATGGCTGGATTGAAAGAAGTGACGATAAAATAGTGAACAAGACTGACAAGATCCTGTATTGGAGGGACTAATACTACATTATGATAGAGAGACACCAACACGAAGAACATGTCAATAAAAAAAGGCAACACAGAGAAATAAAACAGGCTGACATGGTAGAGGCGCAACATGGCGGGCCACTTTAGATTTGGTGATCCTGGTCTGAGGGCATGGCTTTTAAGCTGAGGTTCTGGATTTTATATTGCAAAGGCCAGCAGGAAGTTGCTTCGTGAGATTAAAATACAGAGAGGAAGCCCACGTGGCTGGAGCAAAGTGGAGGGTGTAGTAGAAAATGAGGGGAGGAAAGTCGGCTAGGGAGACCACGCAGGGCTGTGTAAGTCAGGGCGAGGAGCTTGGTTTTATTCTTATTTTTATTTTTTTAAATTTTTATTTATACTTTATTCACAGTGCTGAACTATAAGGAAACAAAGTGAAAATCTTGAGTTTTTTAATGTAAATCATCATGACTTCTTACCAAATACTCTGCGTCAAAATAAAATGATTCTGATTTGCCAGTATGGTGAACTATAAAAAAATACCTAAACAATATTAATAGATATAGCTATAAATAAGAGAAAAGAGAAAAACGTACAATGACATCAATTATGATAAATGTGAATGAAATAAACATTCTTATTAAAAATAAAAATGCTCTCATACTAGTTAAAAACAAAGAAATCCAATAAAATGATTACAGATTTGTTGACTCATAGATGTACATAGACATTGCTATTGAGCCATTTAAAAACAAATTTCTGTTTCTATTTTATTGTTTAAATAAATAAAACTATTATATAAATATAAATATATATTATTATATAAATATAAATAAAACTATTATATATTATATATTATATATTAGGTGTAACTTTTTGAATTTTAATAAAAAAACACTTATTGATTTTCAGACATCCTATAATATTAAAATACTAATCCCCAGGTGCTAACGGATGTTAACTAGATTTAACGTGGTGATCATCTCATAATGGATACAAACATGTAATTATTATGTTGTAAGCCTAAAACTAGTGTAATATTATACGTAAATTATACTGCAATAAAAATAAAATGAAATAGAATACTAATTTCCTCATTCTTGAAAAAAATAAACTCTTTTTTTCCATAGTCAACTTGGAAAATATTTGAAGGTTCGACTTTTGGACTGATATCTAATAAGCAACATTTCATTCCTAAAGGGGAACATTTTTATATTGGTAATGAGGAAGTGAAAATAGAAATTTGGAGGGAAAAATCTATATATAACCCAAATGGTTACACACAATTGAAATCCTGAGGAATACCTGAGTCTGCCAGGATGCTGAAAGCTAATTACCACGGTGAGAAGTACTGACCTAAATAGGAGCGACTTCAGCATCCTTCCATCTTCAAGGTGCTGCAGATTCAGGTGTGTGTGTGTGTGTGTGTGTGTGTGTGTGTGTGTGTGCTGTGGGGGGGAGGGTGCAGGGTGGTGGGAGAAGCTGTGTTAAAACCACAAAGTGGGGATTATTTGAAGTCGTATATTTTCCTGTAGAGAGATAATTGTCTTATAAATTGTTGCTGATAGTGATGCAGGGTCGGTGAGCCGAGGAGTCGAAAGGAAAGTTTCGTAGACTCTCAAGATCTGGCAGTAGTGCTCTTTTATTTAGAGAATAGTGTGGAATAGCATGGGGACAGGACCCATGGGCAGTCAGAGCTTCTGCTGCCGCCGCTTCTGCTGCCCCCGCTGGCATGGGGACAGGGCCCATGGGCAGGCAGAGCAGCTGCTGCTGCCCCCGCTGGCATGGGGACAGGACCCATGGGCAGGCAGAGCTGGTGCGTGGGGACAGGACCCACGGGCGGTCAGAGCTCCTGCTGCTGCCACATGGGGACAGGACCTATGGGCAGTCAGAGCTCCTGCTGCTGCCCCGAGTTGAGGGTTAGGGCTAATTTTATAAGGCATGGGTACGTGACTTATTTTTACTGGAGAAAAGAAAAGATGATGTAAAAAGTCATTAAATGATTTCAGTGCAGATGGGGTCTGGTTATTGTGCGGTCATATAACTTTAGATACGAATCTGGCCATATAGATCGGCATGTAGGTGAGGATGCCCTGGGCTTCTCTCCCTGGGGCAGTCCTAATTCATACCATAAAGAAAGTCCACTGGGTCGTATAGTTTGGCATGTAGGCCAGGTCACCTTAGGCTTCTCTAGCTGGGGCAGCCTTAATCCACATCAATAGTACTCAGAAAGCATTTTATAAATGAGAAAATTGAGACCCAGGGAGAAGGCATGCAATTTTAATTAACCAACATGGCAAAACTAAGTATGGTTTAAGAAAAGACGAGATTTCGGAGGCAGATTTTGTGGGGACAAGGCAGACCTCCGGCTTATGTCATGCAATTCTAAGCCATTCCCCAGAGAACGCCTATGGTATGAATTTGGAGTTCCATTTTATCATTAAGGGGAAACATTTTTATGCAGATTAGTTGAAAAGTTTACACAACAGACCTTCTGCCCTTGGCAATTTCCGTCTAAATTTTAGGGTTTGAGGTGATAAGTGATTGGCTGTCAATCTTGATATTCAAGTAAGAAGGAACCTAAACTGGAAAATGCATCCTTGATTCTAGCTTGCCCTACCTTACCGTGGCTAGCATTTTAAATGAGTCCCTAACCTAAAATATATTCCATTTCAAAGTGAAAGCTTATTCCTTTCATGCCACTTGAATGGCAGTTAACAGCCCTTAACGCTTCTCAGCAGGAACAATTTCCAAAGTAATTTAAAGAAATATTCAATCTTTCTCAATATTTGCTGAGTGAAATAGAAACAATTAACTGCGAATTTTTGTTGAGTTCTTGATCATCCGGCAAATCAAGACAAAACACAAAGGATATGTTAGTTGCTGAACAAGAGACAATTTATTTCATGGACAAAAAGCAGATTGTGGTCAGAGGACAAATCTTTTCCAGTTATAATCACGTCTAAAAGGATACCATAATTACAGCTCAGTGCTCCTCAATCAGACCTTATCATTGCTCAGGAAAGCAGGTTGCTTGTAAGACTCTAATGATTTTCTTTCTTATCAACTGTGAACCGTGTCTTTTATCTCTGTAATTAAGGCCTTTGATATGCATGCAGTCAATAGCATTGAGATAATGAAACAAATCAAGCCAAATATCCTGTTGTTGAAGCTGGAAAATCTACAACAAATGCCGATCTCCTTTTGCCTCAACTTGTGCATATGAAAAAATATCCCATTCTCAAAATACTCCCATTTAGATTTGGTATTGACAAAATCAAGATATTAACCATTTTTTGAAATATTATATATTAAATTAATTGAAGACAATGGTTGATTCCTATATCTGAAGATCTTTGATAACTTCAACGTGTAAGTTAAATATGTCACAGGATATATTCCTACTATTTTTATGGTGAAATATTTAATATTTGCAAGGTTGCTGTACTTAATATTCTCCATGACATGATAACTCATGCTTAGAAACTTTGCTATTCAAATTAAATTTATTTTACTCATCCGTTCACCACAAGCGGCAGATACTATGATGGGCATTTTACATGTTTAGTTTCTAATCATCAACATACCTCTGCAAGGTCAGTTTTATATTCCCATTCTCCATATGAGGAAATTTAAGCAGAGAAAAAACAGTGGCTCCTTAAAGAGAAACATCAAGGATGTGGCACAGCTGACCTTCAAATGAAGAAGTGTAATGGAGAGGGTGGAATGACTTTGAACTAAGACTTCAAGGAGGAGTGAGAGGGAGCCTTGTGGATATCTTGGGGAAAAGCACTCCAGACGAAAGGAAGGGGACTTCCCGAGGCTCTGCCAGCGGAAGACTATCCACTATGCTCTAAGATCAGTAAGAAGGCCGGTGAGTCCACAGCCAAGGGAGGGAGGAGGAGAGAATGATGAGAAGAAACAGTAAGAGAGGTTACGGTGGGTTCCCAGGTAATTGTGTGAGGCCTTGTAGGGCGCTTTAAGATTGTGACTTTTTTCTGAGTCAGATGAGGGGGCATTGAAGGATGTTCTGTTATTATCTGTTTGATAAAAGATCCCACTGACTGCTGTGTTGAAGATAGACAGGGGGCCAAGGGTGCAAGCCAGGAGAACGTTTATATATCTCTTCGGCAATATTCTAGGCTACAGTTGATTGTGGGTTGATAGTGTGTGTATAAGGGCAGAGAGGGGCATGAAAAGGGCCAGATTCTGGTTCTGCCTTGAAGATGAGTCTATTGGATTTGTAGAAGGATTGCACGTGGCGTGTGTGAGCAAGAAATTGATGATGACTCTAAGATGCTTGGCTTCAGAAATTGAAAAGATTGGCCTGCCATAAATGAGATGGAGAAAACTACAGATGGAGCAAGTTTGGGAGGAGCAAGAGGACCTCCCTGGAGGGAAGATTTAAGTGCAGAATGCAGAAGAGAATGTTCCGTGGGCCATATGCTCTGTGGGTGTGCCACTGGCAAAGTACAGTGTTGGAAAGAAGCTGAACTTCAGTGTGACACACGTTTTGTTTTCCTTGTACTGCAGGAAAAGCAGTAAGGGAGGGTGATTATTAAATTCTATCATAGAACATGGAATATTTGTCACTAAACACAGAATAGACTTTGGTGGCAATTTCTTTTTGTATTTCTCTTCTTATAACCATTTTACAATAAATAATGCACGGATGCATACCATCAGCATGCATTTTCCCTCTCCCACCAACTTTATATCTTATGAAACCAGCAATATTAATAACTGCCATTGAGAAAAATATTTGTGCCTGGCACCTTGCTTAGTTCCTTATATGCATTATGTCATTTAATCATAAGCACAGTCTTATCAATTCAGTACTGGTAGTTTACTGACAAGGAAACCAAAGCTTAGAGAAGTTGCATAACTTGCTAAGGTTCACACAACCAAGTGACAGAACTAGGATTTGAACCAAAGCCTAAATTCAGGCTGTAACCACAAGCCACTAAACTTTCTCCAGTAAGAGTTCAAAATCTGCAGTCAATGATTTGTAGGAACGTATGTCCGCATACTAATTAGGATGATATAAAGCTAGAGACGATAAATCCTCTCTTGGCTGCGTGTGTGATGATTTGGGTTTTACAGAATTAGTTGCTACTGGAAAATATGTGAGCTCAAGGAATCTGGTCCTTCACGGACAGCTTGAGTGGAAATTGTCTATCTTCACTTCTTGATGTGTGTTTGTGTATTGATGTTTTTTCTCCACTGTCAAAGTTATGTAGTATTTCATGATCATACAAAGGTTGATTTATAGAAAAACAATATTTTGTATAAGTATTTCATAATTAAGAAGTCTATACTTTTCAAATTACTTAGTGATATTATTATTGTCATTATGACCTTGATACTTTCCTTTCAATTTATAAATAAACTTGCCAATATCTGTTATTGGGCATTTTTGGCCCAATTTCTTAATTTCAGACAGTATTAGGCTATTAGTTTGTGGGAATCACAGCTAATTAGTGGATATAAGGAAAGGAAGAGACATTCCTTCACCTTTTAATTTATGCTTAGAGAGATATTACTCTATGGTAGAAATAAAATATAATTTGAACAAGAGGATATATGAACTTAAGCAGTCCATAGTGCCTTTGTGTTTCAGCTCTCACATTTGCAAAAGGAGAATATAATAGCTTCAATTCATCTAGCTGTTGTGAGGATTAAATGAGATTACATGGAGCATAGCTTATTAACAAAAATATTTTTGAACCTAAACAAGTAATATATGGCTACATTCTCACTGTACCAAATGAAAGCAATTTCCTCAAACACTAAATTACAAAGAAACACACAGAAATTAGTCAAAACACCAAGACATAGACCCAAGAAAGAATGGGTCCAACCCAAGTGACTTGTGAAGGGAAATCAATGCATAAAATAATGTGAAGTGGGTTTAAGAAAAAAAACTATCCATATTACAGCAGGAATTTGAAAGGTATATCATTTGGACGGGAATTAAGAAAAGAGAAACTAACCTAGATATTGGAGGCACAATGGAAATTACATAGGAGATGCTTCTGAAACCTTCGGAAGGGCTGAAGGAGCCGTACTTCGAGGATAGCTGTCAAAAGTCTCAGGAAATCAGCATCTTTTAAGGGTCACAGATCATGTCAGCTTCCTACAGGACTGAAGCTGGTGTCCTCAAGAGAATGCCCAGACCCACAGTAAACCTCGAAGTCCTCCACTGCCCGTCAATGTCTCAAGAGTCTAAAGCTTCTTCCCTCTTGCTTCCCAGTTCTGAGAAACACCCGTTATGGTCTAAACCACAAAACTGCTGCTACGGAAATTTAGGAAAGATAGTTTCCAGACTTCCAACCTCTGCAGAACAAGAGCGGGTTTAGTAGGGCAGAATGGTGCTGAGAACCAGAGGGAATTCCCGGGAAAATGAAAGAATAAATAGAAACACTGAAAAAAAACCCTAAGTTTGTAATAAAAGATTAAAAAAGTAAATCTGGTTGAAGTTGACTGCAAGAAGATTTTCTTTTGAGTGGCACAAGATTTGTGAAATTGAGATCAGGGGAAAGAAGTGCATTTCTCACATTCTATTAGGCTTTAGAGTGACATTTAAAATAACGTAAATGCCATTTATTGTTTTTCAAATTTAAAATAAACTTACGGAAAGATAACCTAAGATGTATGTATTGACAAAATTAGAATATAAATATTATGCTTTGGGAGATAGTGAGGGATGTCAAGTTGTTAAGAATAGGTGGAAGCAAAAACATACAAGAGTTATTGTCTATGATTGCTACACGATAAATGGGGGTTTTAGTTTGTTGTTGCAGTGGAAGAGATGATCAACAGGGTAATTGAGAACACTTACGTAAGGAGTGGTATAGGTATGCTTCAAATTTTTGTCTACGTCCAGGGATTCACTAGGAAATGTCTCAAGAAGATAAATTTTAACATAGCTATTTAAGCAAATTATTTAGAACCTTGGAGGCAATACAAGAATAAAATCAGATATTTGTGTCTGGGGAGCAGATAAAAAGCAGACAAGGATTGTTATTTTTTTTATAAGGCCCTAAGATTTAGTTCTTTTAAAAGCATATTAATATATTATTTTGATTAGTAAAATAATTAGCAAACAATTCAAATAAAGCAAGTCTCCTTTTGCTTTACAGAGTAATTTCTGTATGCCTGGCATGATGTTAACTAACTATGCATAGGTTAGCCAAGTATAATTCCTGATATAACAGTTTTACAGTTTGTTAAGCCTAGCATATGTGTAGATAAAAGTTACAATAAAATATGAAAAGTTCAACAAATGAGGTATATATTTGAGTCAACAATATTTGTGTGTAATCTTAATATATGCTTTATTTTAAATGTGTTTTTAATAAAATGCACTGCCCCAGCAGTGTTCATTCGAGGGGATGAGCTGAGCAATTAATTATTAGCTTTCATAATATATAATCCATAAGATCTTTGAAGAGAACTGAACAGCAGAAGTTGGTTCTAAATAAATGTGTCTTATTCTAAGAATCAGACTTTATTAAACTCCCCAAATGACTAGCATAAATGAAAAACATGGGAAGAAAATAGCAGTTATAAAATTCTTATGTGGAGGCATGAGAGAGGCTGATTTTTGAGGCTTTCTACAGCTTCAGTTAGGACTAGAAGTGATTTTGTTTATAACCGGCAATAGCCCATTTATATATTTAACATAAAGAGAACTTCAAATTTGGGATGTTAATTTTTTATTTCACAAAAGGAAAATAGCCTTCTCATTTTTTGTTTTTTTTTTTTGTAAAGATTTTATTTTTTCCTTTTTCTCCCCAAAGCCCCCTGGTACATAGTTGTGCATTCTTCGTTGTGGGTTCTTCTAGTTGTGGCATGTGGGACGCTGCCTCAGCGTGGTTTGATGAGCAGTGCCATGTCTGCGCCCAGGATTCGAACCGACGAAACACTGGGCCGCCTGCAGTGGAGCGCGCGAACTTAACCACTCGGCCACGGGGCCAGCCCAGCCTTCTCATTTTATTATGAAAAATAGATCATTCTTGGTTAAAAACGTAATTCTAAGAATGCAGAAAAAATGTCATGAAGAAAGTAAAATAACCACTATATCTACACCCAGAGATAATATGCAATTTTTAGTGAACATACTTTTGGACATTTCTTCATGCATTTATATTTATATAAAATCCATAAATGTATATAATTTTTGAAATTAAATGTGGTATCATATTCTAAAACCTGTTTTAAAATATGCCCTGGCAATCTGGTGTGGGCATCATTCCATGCCACTAAATATCGATTTACATATTTTTTCAGAGTTTTTTATGGAAGCATAACACATAGATAGAAAAGTATACAACTCATAAGTGTGCAACTAGAGGAATTTTTACAAAGTGTACGTGCCCATGTATACACTCTCTAGGCTAAGATATAGAACGTTACCAACGACCTAGAAGCTTCCTAGTCGTTACCCTCTACTGAGGCTATTAAAGATGTTCCATTTTCTTCTGGCTTCAACATTCCCTGTGAGAGGTCAGCTGTGGTCTGACTTTTGCTCCTTCGGGAAAGTATCTTCTCCCCTCCCCCACCAACCTCAGTTGCTTTCAAGATTTTCCCTCTACAGTTTGTTTTCGGAAGTTTTACTATGATACACTTAATTGTGTGTGTGTATTTTTTAACCAGTTGAGGAATATTTTTAATTGCCATTTTTTTCTTTTTCTTTTTTTTTTTTCTTGAGGAAGATTAGCCCTGAGCTAACTACTGCCAATCCTCCACTTTTTGCTGAGGAAGACTGGCCCTGAGCTAACATCCATGCCCATCTTCAGTTGAGGAATATTTTTAGCCATTAGCTCTTCAAGTGTTGTTTCTTCTCGGTTCTCTCTCTTATCTCTTCTGGGGATCTTATTACCTGTATGTTAGAATTTTTCATCTAGACTCATGGTTTTCTGTATTTTCCACTCCACTCTCTGTCTGTTAACACAGTATTTTCTATTAATCTTTCTTCCACCTCACTGGTCTTCATTTTTGTTAACCCTAACGTGTGTTAAGTCTACCTATTGGGTTCTTAATTTCAATTATTGCCTTTTTTCAGCTTTAAAATTTCTACCTGATTATCTAAAAAATAAACTCTACTTTTCTAATGATAGTCTTCATCTTTTAATTAATATATTGAATGTATTAATTACCATTATTTTAAATCAGCACTTGATAATTCCAAATAAGTCAACTGTAGGTATTGTCTGATTAGGTTTTACTAGGACACATTTTGGTGGGTCCTAACTTTATTTTTTTGGTTTTGTTTTCTTAGACCCTATCACTTTAAAATCTGTTTTTGTGTCTGGCAGCTTTTTTGTCTATATTCCCAATTTCTCCTCCTGCTCAACTTAAGAATTTAACAAATGCCATAAGGCTGAAAAACATAGTGTTTCACTCCCTTCTTTTGGTCTCCCTCTTTCTAGGATTTGGTCTCTCAATCCGACCACATAGGGAACCTATGTTTTATATATGTTAAAATTATTTTCCTAGTTTATTTTTCAGTTCAATTGCGGCATTTTTGATGTATAATCATTTAAAAATGTATCTGGCCTCTGTTTTTCTTCTTCCATATGGTTTTGCTGTGTATTATTCTTAGAAAAGTCATCTTTATCACCAAAGTTCTGATATTCATCCATTTGTTATGGGTAATATTGTTCCATATTTTATAACCAAGTATTTGATATACCTGGAATTATTTTAATGGATTGATGTAGGAATATATGATTCATTTTTTTTTCTATTTTTTATAGAAATGGCTAGCCAGTCATTTCATAACTGCTTAATAAATTATTTATTCTTTCACATCTATTGTTAATATCAACATTTTCTTATATTAACCTATATTAATTATGTTAAATTCCCATGTAACTTTAAATGGATTTTAAGACTTTCTATATTATTTTATTTATCCCTACAATCTTGTTTTATGTGTCTTTTAAATATATTTTGATATCTGAAAGGGCATGTCTTTCTTCTTATTCTTTTCTCAGAATATTCATGGACATCCTTGCATACTTATCTTCCCAAATTAGTTTTATTTACTTTTCAGGTTTGAAAATAATTCTTTAGAAATGTTATTAGGATTATATTGCATTCAAATATTTAGTTTTCATTTTTGGTAGAAATTACTGCTTTGGAAAAAGTACATTAATCAGTTATTTTGTGCATTAATTTATTATCCTTCTGGATTTTAAAAAATCCATTTATGATCTTGTTTAGTGTGAGCCTACTATGAATTGTGAATCCAATTTTTGAAATCATGCTGAAATAATCAATTCTCCAAGCATAGCCAAATAAGTCAGTCAAATTCTATTTTTATCTTATGGAATGTTGGGTTGTAGATTAAGAAAAGCTAAATAATATTGATAATAATAATGATAATAGCAATAAAAACATAGTAATTAATAATGAAAAGAATAATTATATAGTGTGTTAAAAGCATAAGACCTGTAGTGAGACTTTTGGAGTTCAAACCTCACGTCCAATGCAAAATCACTAACGGTCTGGCATTGGGAAAATTACTTATGGTTCTGTGTCTCAGTTGACTCACCTTTAAAATAAAATTATTATTATTGTTAAGTGGAATGGTACAGACAGGTGTTAGCTGTTGTTGTTCTTATCATTATTATCAACATTACTATTATTAATTGTTGATCATCTATCAGACACTTGGCACTATACCAGAGGTACCAAATAATTTATCTTCAGTCTTCACACTTTTACGTAGGTAGGTATCTTAGAAAACAAATTAGATACCCTTCTCTTTTATTTATCGTGGTGGATATATGTAGATTTGCATATGCAAGATAGAAACTGAGCACAGGAACAAATTCATCTGGAAGTCAATATATGCAAATGAAATGGGATAATTATAAAACTCCAGTGATATTGACTAGATTTTCTGCATCTCCCTCTCTCTCTATTACTTACTAGACATATTTTGATGAAAACCCAATCACCATTTCCTAGTTCCACATACCACTCCCTTTGCCATCATCACAGTTGGATACTGAAGATAATTGGAAAGCAAAAGGATTTAGTCTTCAAGTCGGGGGAATAAGCAGCAGGAACAGATGAAACACTTTAGAAACAGAGACTGTGATTTTATGGGCCTCTCCAAAGCCACATAAACTAAAGGAGGTTAAAGAGAAACAAAAATGATTTCCCGATGGCTTGTTTTTCTGAGTTTGTTATAATTGCCTAAGGACGAATCAGAAGCTATTCCACATCCTCTTCCTTTCAAATAGGTACATTATATAGCAAATTCAACTTTATTTGTAGTTTCATTAGTCAGAGATGTGTTAGTCTTTTTCAGAGTTTTTGGGTGAAGCTTTGGGTAAACTTTGAAGTAAGAAGCATGGAACTTAGACATTGTGGTTATAATGCACTGATCTGCTATGTCCTTAGGAGGGGTACTTGGTCCACCACAGAGCGCCACCTAGATGGTGACATATTGTTGTCACTATGATCACTGGGCAACTCTTTATATTCATTATTTTAGAAACTTGAGGTATTTTTGTCAGGTATCCAGAGTATCTAAGTTTCCTAATGCATGTCACAATCGATTGATACAGAAGCTACAAAGTCAGTTTCGTAATCTGTACAGAAAAACACAGTGTTGAAGGGACCAAACACTATAGTCTACTGGTCAATATAATTTCTCACTAGAGATTAACTTGTATGAGATGTTATTTGGCATTTGGGAGGTTGCTAGGTAAACATGGAATATTAACGAATTGTACCAGCCAGCTGGCGTATCTTCTTACATCATTTTCGCCAAGGTTATATACCTACCCGATAGACATGATATTGGGTCTTCTTGCAGATTGGGTCTTCTTGGAATATGCTGGTGCAAAAGTACTTTGAGACTCCCTTTTTTAAGCATTCAAGCTGATAATCATCCTTTTCCTAGTGCCATCTTTTTTCAGACAGAGAAAACAAAAGTGTTGTTTCCATTTATAACCTAGTCTTTCTTCTGTATCAACACAAATAGAATAAAGATATGTATCCAGCTCCTTGGGTATTTCCTCATTGATTGTTACTTAAGTGTGAATCACTTCTAGATTTAGCTGACCCACTTTCTTATATTTCATTGTCCCCAGCCAGTTTCATCACAGTTACCTAATTCAAGTCTGGGATATATCTTGTTGTTATCCTATACTGTTGCACATATAATGAAGATTCCAATGGAATCCAGCTATTTTGTAGGCAATATATTTAATAAAATACATGATCGACAAAGGCACTGAATAACTCTTGGGGATGACTGTGGCATCTCCCTACATCTGCTCACTTTTGACATTTCTTTCTCTTACTCATTTATTTCTCCCCTTTCCCCTCTTATTTTCCTTCTCCGTTTCTTCTCCTTCCTTTTACCTTCTCCTACCCAATGCTGAGAAGTGGTATTCACAAAAATAGCTTTTGGACAGAGAAAGTAGTTCTAATAATTAACCATAAGTGACTATAGTTTCTTCTCCAATATCTGCCATGATGGAGACACAGAACCTGCAGCAAAATTTTGCTCAAAAGTATAAAATATATATATATAATGGATTGTAACTGGATAAAATCATAAGTTGATGGTCATGGAAAAGACCCCTGTGTCATTTAACGTGATTTTGGGTCTCAGTAGTCCTTCAAAGTGTTTGATAAATATTATCTGGGTATTATAAAATATTTACTAGTTTCAGATGAAATAAGCTGCTACAGCTGAGTTTCTTGAACAGAAATTATCCCAATGGTGTGATCTCTTCTTAAGTTACAATTTAAATATATGTCTCGGAAAAAGGCCGAATTGCTATTTAGTGAATTTTGATGTTCAGTCAGTTTGTGATGGGGTGAAATTTCTATAAATGAGTAAAATTTTGAGAATGTTTTTCTTCTGAGATACAGATTTCTGTGGATAAAATTTGGGGTTAATTCACTATGACTTCATTGCAGCTCTGTCCTTTGTTGCCACAGATATGCTTTCTGCCTTTTTCAATATGGCTTTTCAAATACTAAAAATTTTATAATGAACTCTCATACTAACATGTCCAGGAAGATTCCACCATTTTTTTTCTCAAATATACTGAGAATTCTAAGAGTAATGGTATTTTTGTCCGGTCTTTTTTACTCAGTTTTACTAATATTAATAAAGTAAGTTTTATTAACATCAGTTTTGCTAATATTACAACAAAACTTGTATCAATTGAGTGAAACGATCATGATATTCTGAACAACAGGCTGCACCCTGAGCTCCTGCAAACTCACACCAGACATGAGCTCAGATTCAACGTGGAATTTGATGAGAGAGGAACCGAAACTAAGGAAAATTAAATAGGGGGTCTAGAATAACGTAGTCAGTAGTCAGATTAGTGTTGAAAATGTATTTTAAAATGAACAGACCACTGCAAATGGTCAAACTTAACACCTATTAGAGGTGATGATGCTTTTCACTCTCTATGGGGTTAAAAATCGCATCTCACGATATCTCGTTGCTTCCATGGGGCATATGTGGCAGCGAGTGGGCCTCTTTGTGATGGTACACTTGTAGGTGGTCTCTTCTCTCTTCCAGAGAAGTCTCCAGCCAAGCATGGAGTACATCCCCGCTCTCTCCCATCCCATGACCATGCCACATGCACTTTGGGTGTTTCCTCTGGATTATGCCCAACATACGAATGCAGGTACAACTACAAATTGAGCAGAGGTGACTTTGAGACAGTCATTCCTACCTCGTAGTTTTGGTCATTATACCCTTTCCACTTGAGGTGCCCTCAACACAGGCACATTGGACAATGAAACAAAATCATACATTTCTTTTCCTTCCTTTGTGATGTTTTAAAAAATCTTTTTTGTCTTACTCTTTTAAATTATTTAAAAACAAAATCAGTCAAAATAATATCTGAAAACATTGAAAAAATCTTTTTAAATCTCATGAAATTGTTCTGGAATTAGATAGTGGGAAGTAATGTATAACTTTGT
This sequence comes from Equus przewalskii, assembly GCF_037783145.1. Taxonomy (NCBI): domain Eukaryota; kingdom Metazoa; phylum Chordata; class Mammalia; order Perissodactyla; family Equidae; genus Equus; species Equus przewalskii. The sequence continues at coordinate 16,245,640 of NC_091835.1, forward strand.
GAAAAAGCTAAAAGAGAGTGAATTATACCCTTTAAAGGGGTGAGCTTTATGGTATGTGAATAATATCTCGATAAAGTTATCAGTAAAAAAAGAAAAGTAAAGCAATCCTTTTGGCTCTGCCTTCAGGACAACTTAGAGTTTGACAATTGCTGCTGCTCTGCCTGGACCATTTGCATCTCACCTGCTTCATCTTCCACTTTTACTCTTGCCCACCCCTCCACCCAATAGTCTTTGTTCAACGGAACTACCTCATTAATTCTTTTAAGAGTCAAGTTATTCCTGTGCTCAAAATCCTCTCCTGGATCCCTGTTTTACTCACAGGGAAAGCCAGAGCTGTTTTAAAGCCCTTTCATGAGGCTTTACCTTTCCAACCTCCCCTCTTATTCTCTCCTGCTCACTAACGCCACTCTGGCCGCATGGCCTCCTTGTTGTTGCTCGTGATCAGCAAGCATGGTCCACCTTAGGACATTGCCATGTGCTGTTTCTCTGCTTGAAACATCATTCTTCCCAACACGTCCATGACCAACTCTCTTACCTCCAGTAAGTTTTTGCTCAAATGTCACTTTCTTGGTGAGGCCCACTCTGAATTCTCTATTTAAAATAACAAATGCTTATACTTCCCATCTAAGATCACGTCTTCCCTGCTGGGCCCTTCTTTCCTCCATGGCACTTACCACTTTATAATGTGCTGATGCACTTTACTTATTTGTTTTACTTATCCCTCTGTCTGTCTCCCTCCACAAGAATAAAAGTTCCCTGAGGACTGGATTCTTTATTTGCTCACAGATAAATCCTCTGAGCCTAAAACAGTGCTCCTGGAAAATCATAGGTGCTCAATAAATGTTTGTTGAGTAAAATAAATGCAAGAAAGCTTATTATCCAGGAATTCTTAATCTAGAGACATCACAGTCATCAGGGGATTCTTGAATCTCTGATTTTATGCAAAACTTTGTGTGTAATATTTGTTTGCACTTGTGTGTGTGTGTGTGAGGGAGAATGTTGCTGAGCTAACATCTGTGGCAATCTTCCTTTACTTTGTATGTGGGATGCTATCACAGCATGTCTTGATGAGCAGTGCTAGATCCTGGCCCGGGATCCAAACCCGCAAACCCCAGGCCGCTGAAGCAGAGTACGCGAACTTAACCACTACACCACCAGACTGGCCCTGTGTTTGTAAATTATTTTTTCTGGAAAAAGTGTTCATAGTCCTCATCAGACTCTCGGAAAAAAACTATGATCCAGAAGTTGTAAGTATTTTTGCTTGCAATCTCTATCCATATTCTTAATTGGATTTGTCAGTAGACTTTATTTTTTAAAGCGGTTTTAGATTCACAGAAAAATTAAGCAGAAGGTACAGAGATTTTCCATATACCTTGCCTCCACAAGTGCACAGCCTTCCCAACTATTGGATTTTCTTTAAGTCAGACTCAGTGACATTTAAGTTCTGTTGCTTAATTAATCTGCGTTGCTATCTTAGGAGTCAGTCCACTTCGAATTTATTTCTTCTTTATTTCCAAGATAGTTTCTCTAGAACAGAGCTTCTCAAACTTTAATGTGCATAAACATCACCAGGCAATCAGAACTAAAAAACAGATACTGATTCATGTAATTCTGGAGCCCAGGGTCCTTGTTTCCTAACCTGTTTTCAGGTCACAGTCTTCACTACAAGTGTGTCCCGGGTCAGCGTACCAGCATCAGCGGCATTGGTACCACCTGGGCACTTGTTAGCTTCTCAGGCCTCTCCCTCGATCTGAGTCAGAACGTGAACTTTAGTCAGATCCTGGTAATTCATGTGCATGTTAAAGTTTGAAAAGTACTGATCCAGAGAGTAGCTTCTCAACCCTGGCTGTACAATGGAATTACTCAGGGCACTTCTGAAAAATAGTGCCCAGGCCTCACTCAGAGAATGAAATTAGCATCTTGGGGTTGGGGTGGAGGGGTCTAAACATTAGTGGTTTTATTTAAGCATCTCAAATGATTCATTCTCTCCCAAACGCTCAGTCCAATGAATGTTGAACAACACCTGGTACCAACAAGATTCAAGTTCCAGAGAGGGGACTGAAAAAGACAATAACTGGTAACTCTCATATAATTGGGCATCTGATGACATCAGACCTTTAAATAAGAACAACATGAGTAAAATAATGAAGAGGCAATGTCTTCAAAACTGAAGAAATTATTTGTAAATTAGACTTGTATACCAAGCCGTATGACCAATCAAATGTGAAGGGAGAATAAAGACAATTTAGATTATCTACCTTTCTCAGAAGCTATTGAAAGAAGGCTCACCAAGATAGAGGGAGAAACTCAGACAGAGAAAGACATGAAGGTCTGACACAGGTAGAATGGTGTGTGTGCACGTCGCGGCAGGCTGAGAGCTAACAGACTGTTATGAAGGAGGAAGACCATGGCGTCCAAGAGAGTTGTCTCCAAAAAGAGAATGAACATATAGTTTACCTCATGTGTTTGGTTGTAAGATTTAACCACCATAAAAGAGGCTGTAGGCTTTAGCTGCTAAATTTGTGACTGAGTTAAGAATATATATATATATATATATATATACACACACACACAGACACACACATACAACTAGATATATATATACAAGTACAAGAAACATACATGTACATGTATATGCAAAACATATATGTACATATAAAGCTAACTAATTAAAAGAGGCAAAGGAACTGAAGAAATAATTTAAAAATGCACAAAAATTTAGAATTAATGGTTTGATTTTTAATAATGTCTACATGGTAAAATAATGCAAACACTGAATATTGATTTAACAAATAGTTGTATCTTATTATATTGAAGATGGGAAGGGATATGTGAGTGATTCAAGAGAGGAATAGTGTGCAGAATCAAATAGATGACATCTAAGTGTAACGCTCAAGAGATGCAGTCGTAGCAGATTATTTGGGAGCCTGGAGGTAAATAACAGATGAGATGTCTAAAGGAGTGGAGGGTTTGCCTCAGGACAGGAATCAAGGTTGGGGTGGGGTCGGAAAAGAGTTTTGCTTCATTCTTTGTTTCTTGCTAAAAAGAAGTAAAAACATGTTTTATACTATGAACATGGACTTGAACTTAAGAAACATAAAAATCAGATTTTAAAAAGAAGACTATGTGGCCATTAATTATTCCAACTCAAGAGTTTATTGAACACCTACTACAGCATTGCATTAAGTGTGGAGTGGAATATAGAAAAGAGTAAACACGGATCCTGCCCCGGTGTCATTGCAGAGTGTAGCCACATGGGTGTAGTTCTCATGTGCAGTATCTGTTGCATGGTATTGCATAGTTATGCTACTATAGTAGTTGCATTACTCTTGCATTTATCATGCAGTTACTTACAGACCTCTGTTTCCTAACTGACCATGAGCCCTTTGAAGAAAGATTCTATGTCTTATTCAAATCCTCTTTTCTATACCTCACATATAGTAGGTGTTCAATAAACAGCGTTTGAACGTAATGAATGGATTATTTTAATTTTAAGGCACAACCTTGAATAAACCTAGTTATGCATTAGAGTCACCTGAGAACTTCTCAAAAAATATGAAGATCTTGTCTCTACTTTCTGAGCATCTGAGTTAGAGGACATACTGTGGATACCAGGAATATGTATTGTTTTAAACGCTCAACATACGATTCAGAGGTGCAGCCAGTCAAGAGCCATTGAAGTAGAGCCTATGCATGTCCTCAGGGAATGGTCTGTGCTGTGGGATTCTGAGAAGAGCGAGAGCCGTTTTGGAGGGGCATTTGGAGGAGCCAGTGTTGGAAGCAGACATTCCATACTGTGCCCCTGTAAAGAGTATCTTTGTGTGGCTGGCTCTGGCTATTTAAAGTGTGAATTCTTAGGCTGAGCGTTAACCCTGAGGCTCTACTTAAAATATTATGGCTGCATTTTTTAAGGGTTGCATAACACAATATTTTCTCATCATGCTTTTTATCCAGATGGATGGCAGCAGTTTTCTTCCTAGCCTCAAAATTATTTCTATGCTTTTCCTTATAGCTTGAAAATTTTTTCCCCTGCAGATACCAGAGAGAATATGGGCTGGTGTTCAAAAATTAATAAGCGCTTCTTCTGGCTCTGCCCATCTCTTACTAATGTTCTCACCTCAGGCACAAGCCATTAACCACGCTGAGATTGTGTCTTCATGTGTTAAATGAAATAAAGATTACCAACTATTTGTTTTATAGGGTTGTTACGAATATCTAACGAAGTCGCAGATGGAAAAGCCTAGACTAACTGTAAACATTAACAGGTCTCGGGGAATTTTGTGATTATGATTATTGTTTAAATATTGTTTATCCATCTTGTCATCATGCTAGCATTTATTCTTCAAATTTGGGAGCCCAGATTTAGTCTGTTGAGAGGAGGATTTCTTGGTGATCCACATGGAACTAGGAAGCTAGAACTAAGAGTTCATGGTGATTTCAAGTAGACATTATTTGTGAGAATAAATATGAATGCAGATGATCAAGGTCGAAGTTGAGAAGACAGATTGATAATTTATCCCAGTGAATTAAATGTCTTACAATTTGGTTTGGATGCTATCGTCACAAAAAAACAGGGAAAGAATGGTTGAATGAGGTTGCTGGTGAGACCATAATTTTGCATTTTGGTACATTTTAACGAAGTGCTAAGAAATAATTTGTAGAATAAATAATTAATGATACAGAAGACTCATACACTTAGACGTAATGTCCCAGAATATTAGAAAGCTGGAAAGATGTAATCTGTTGGCTACCGTGAGGATTGTCTGGGAGGGTAATTTTATATTTATCTTTTTCTAATCTTTATTTGTGTACATTTCAAATGAAATATAAAAATTCTATTCATTGTTATGAACAGATATAAAGCTTTGAAAACATATAATAAAGAATAGTTCATTTCTTTATTGCCCAATAGAAAAACATTCGGGAAAATAATTTTAAGTCAACTGGAGGCATTTGCTTAAACTTCCAATTTTAAACAAATATGTCAACTACAAAGTACTAATTTTGGACTCATCAAACAACTCAAATTGTGAAGCTTTTTAGTCAAAAGAAAGCAGTTAGCTGCTGCAGCTGGATACAATGACCTATTTCTCTGTGGTCATTTTTTACAACAATCATAAAAATGGCATTTTCTATCACGGCAAACTTTAGACTAGTCATTTTCTAAGAAATAATTTAGTTCTGGGATGCAAGAGAATCACTTCTCCACAGCATATGTGTTTCACCCAGGAGGGCTTGTGGGTCACAATGCCCTATTTTTAAAGCAAAGGTTGGATTGTGCTGTTTTGATGTCCTCTATTGATAGCTACTATACTTCTCTCTCACCTGGAAAATCTTCCCTGGCTGTGGGGAAAAGCAAAAAGTAATTTTATTACTCTTCAAAATTGCTATCAATAAGACTTTCATAAACATCAAAAGTAAATTACACTCATGGAAAGGCATTGTGGGAAGTATGGCAGAAAGAACAAGCATGACTCATGGTCATAAATGTCATTATCAAACATAAAAGTCACCTATTCTTGACTTCTTGAAAACGATGTCTCCCTGCACCATTTCAGCCCACAGAGAGCTGTGCCCTCAGTACCATCCTACAGGGAAAGGCATTCCTTAGATCACATGAGTTACTCTCAGAATTGCCAGATAAAATACAGGATGCCCAATTAAATTGGAATTTCAGGTAAACAATAAGCAATTCTTTAGTATCAGTATGATCTGATTCTAGAAAAAAAGCATTTCTTTCCTTCTTCTTTCTTTTTCTTCTTTTTTTTTTGTTTTTTTGGTGAGGAAGATTGGCCCTGAGCTAACATCTGTTGCCAACTTCTTCTTTTTGCTTGAGGAAGATTGTCACTGAGCTAACATCTGTGCCAATTTTCCTCTACTTTATGTGGGATGCTGCCACAGCGTGGCTTGATGAGTGGTGCTAGATCTGCACCTGGGATCCGAACTCGTGAACCCCACACTGTGGGAGCAGAGCATACAAAATTAACCACTATGCCACCAGGCAGGCCCCCAAAATACTTCTTTTTTTGTCTGAGATTCCAGTTTAACAGGATGTCCTGTATTTTTATTTGCTGAATCTAATTATACTTGACTTAGCAATGTTTTGGTGGAAAGTAGCCTTTAGGGCATTAAACATTATTTCCTGTGGACTATCTCGATAGAGCAAAGTTTTGATTAACATCTCCCGTGTGCCACACTTGCTATCGTAAGGTGATCCCAAATTTCATCCAACATCAATGAAACATAATGAGGTAGCCAGAATTCTAGAAGGGTTGATACTCCTGAAAAAAGGAACAGGAGTGGCTTTGGGACTACTTTCCACAACAATGAGGGGGCTCATGTGTCAGGGCATGGAGTGAGGGCTCCTTCTTGAGAGAAGGTGGATGGGACCATCCAGTGGGAGGGAGTGTGGGCATCTCATGTGAGCAGAGAGAGCACTAACAGATGCCATGAATAAAAAACTCTGGGAGGGGCCACCCAGTGGCACAGCGGTTAAGTTTGCACATTCCGCTTCAGTGGCCCAGGTTCACTGGTTCAGATCCCAGGCGCAGACATGGCATCATTTGGCATACCATGCTGTGGTTGGCATCCCACATATAAAGTAGAGGAAGATGGGCACGGATGTTAGCTTAGGGCCAGTCTTCCTCAGCAAAAAGAGGAGGATTGGCAGCAGATGTTAGCTCTGGGCTAATCTTCCTCAAGAAAAAAAAAAAAAAAAAAAACTCTGGGAGAAGAGGGATGTCCAAGGAAGAGTTTTAGGAAACTCCAGCATGGTGTGACGTATTTCGTGAAATCTGTTGCCATCTCATCAATAGACTATTGCTCTTTCGAGACTTCTGGATTAAGACTGCTTTTCTTTCTTCATTCTTTTTCTTTTATCTTTTTTTAAAATGTGACACCCAGTACAGCCAGACCGCCAGGGAAGAGCCTACTTTGGAAATGAGCAGAACACCATCTAGGACAATTTATTGACAGAATGATGGCAAAGGATGAAGATAGACCAGACCTAAGCTTGCTGTGCTCGTGGACGATTACCAGAAAGCTAAAGAGATCGCACGGTGACAAGTACAGTGACCATACACGGCTTCTTATGAAGGATTCTAAGCAGAGGTCTGATTTAAGCAGCATCATGAGACTTTGCTAAATTAATCTGAAAAGCTCCTATTAAAATAAGCAAATTTAAATTGTGAGTTAATGCAGCATCTAGAGCTATCCAACTTCTTAAGAAATTAGAAGCCTTTTATGAGGCAGAATGGCAATTGGTGGCAGATATGTCTAGACTCATTCAAGGCTTTTGCTTATTCCAGCAGGAAATATCTGAATGGGTCTTGGCTGACAAAGCAGGGCCATTAGTTCAGGCTTTGTTTTCAATGACACTTTTTGTTTTGGAAAACTTTTAAGTTTACAGAAAGGTCGTGAAGATAGTACAAAGACTTCTGTATACCTTCCACCTAGTTCTCCCTAATTTCACACAACTATGATATATCATTATTACTCATACATTATTATCAAAGGAACTCCCGGCTTTTTTTGGATTTCATCAGTTTTTCCGCTAATGTCCTTTATCTGTGCCGGGATCCAACCCAATCTGGGACATCACACTAACAATTAACAGGGGAATGCCCCAGGGCAGCAAAAATAGCATGAACTTCCTCTCTATGGAGGGCTAATGTGTGCAGTGCATTGTGTGGACAAAATGCACACAATGAGTGATGTGATGAAGAAATTTTTTTTTTCCTACCAAAATTCCAGGATGACTGACTTTCATGAACCAGAGAACCATGCAGAGTGTGAAGGTCCTGTGGTTGTCAACAAGGAGTCTGCTGGCTAGGTGTGGGGGAGAAGGTGGCGACGGGAGAGCTGCACTGGTGAGCCAATGACACAGAAAGAGCCGGAGGTAGAGGTTTTTAGCAATGAATAGTGATACCAGCCCTGATATTGGTTTCCCTATGTTAAATGCAGCATTTATGGTGTTAAAACCAAAGCACTCTTTCCCTGCTTACTCCCTGACCTCCTGGCTCCAGAATCCACTATCTGCCAAGGAGACAAATGGCCAAAGACAAGCACTTGGATTCATTATCTCCTCCCCACAAGAAGCTATAGGCTGGTGGGAAAGCTGCTGACCAGCAAGGTCATGGGCTCCTGCCGCTTTGCAAGTAGCCTCAAGGCCAAACACAGGCTGTTGGGAAACCTCTGACGAACAAGGCCATATGCTCTCCCTCCCCTACCTAAAACCCCAAATAAAAACCCTTACTTTTAGCTTTTTGGGGAGTTTGGGATTTCAGCATTAGCTGCCCTTTCTCCTTGCTCAGCGCTGTGCAATAATAAAACTCCTACTTTCTTCCACTACACCCGGTGTCAGAGATTGTCTTGCTGTGCAATGGGTGAGTGAACTCACTTCAGGTTCGATATCAATGGGATACTTGAGAGAGAGGAATACATGATCAAACGAGATTTTAGGAACCTTCCATTGGACGGGCTGAGTGAACCACTGCATCAAGCCCTTAAGAAAACCCACATTAAAGATACACAGAATTCTTCAAGGCCCAGAAGGATCACGGCTAGGTTTTTACATACAACACCAGGCAAAGATTGGGCCAGGAATAAGCCCTGGTTTTATGAAGACGTGCTAGTGATTCCTGGGATGCATTGAGGAAGAGACTACTTTTGCCCAACACAAAAGTCTGGAGACTGTCTTTACTGTACTTATTAGGAACTCAAATGAACATACTCTGAAAGCCAGTGTCATAGGGAAATGGATAAATATGTAACGTCATTAACATCCTAACTGGACCTGTAAGTAAAAGAAAATCTGACTCAAAATGGACTAAGTAATGGAGTTATTTTCACACACAACAAAAAATTCCAAGGTAGAGGGGGCCTCAATTTTTTTTGTTTATCTGGTGGTTTGTCCATTTCCTGCTATGTTGTTATTTTAGTCAGTTTTGTCCTGAAGCCGGTTCCTCTTGCTGTCACAGTATACATTCGGTAGCAATCAGGGGTAAGTGGAATATAACAGCTAACTTAGGTTATGCAGCTATTTCTGACCAAATATAGTCACCAGGGGAAAGACACTGGGGTTGGTTTAAACTAATTGGAGACTTTCCCTGGAGCTGGGATGGGGCCACATTCCCCTGAATCACATAAATAAAATTGGGGTTCAGTAAAAAGCTGTTTGGGAGGGCATCAGTGCTGTCCCCCAGTAAAAAAAATCTCCATGATGCATTTTGTGCTGGATAAACTGTCCTTTGATTCCTCTTGTTTCTCAGATGTTTGAGAAAGGTGAAGAATTTATCTAAATTCAGCTGCTGCCATCATGGATCAATCAAATCTTAGTCTAAATATTTGATTGTTAGCTCCAAGTTAGAATAGGTACAGTTTACATGAGCTACATTATTTGATATTGTCACCTCTTTACTCAGATTTCCCTTAGTTCAACTGGAAACAACAGCTGCGTTTGATGTTATTGCTTTCATCGGGAACCACTGCAAACAGCAGCTCAGAGTACTGTCTTTCCTGGCCAAGTGGGCGCAGCTGGCCGACCTCACAGTCTTATTTCATACTTCATTTAAACTCGCTACAGTAATTTCACAGTGCCAGTGTGCCTGGAGAAAGTTACATTATAACCAAATGAAAAAAGAAATCATCAACGACAGCCAAGATTCAGTTTTTTGTTTTTAGTATCGAAATCAACACTCCTTCACAAATCTTGTCTTTCAGGGATTAAGGTCATGTGATCTCTCCATCTAGGGAAATGTAAAGAGTAAGATAAATTTATCAGCTAGGACAAAATCAAACTGCCCTGAAGTCTGAACTATTTGACCTCTTCAAATGCTCCCAAAAAATCAAAATTGAATGAATCTATCAATCTTTCTCCCTGCCTTTTTTAACATTGTGAAATATTTTCTACAGCTTTCACTGTAGTAGAGTGTATTTGTTTTTTATTGCTGCAGTAACAAATTAGCACAGATTTATTATCTTACCATTCTGGAGTTTTCGTGTGCCATACACAATAAGCCCATCATTGAGACACTAGTGCTTGGAGATGAAAAAGTTTTATTCAAAGTGGCCAAAATGAGAAGGTGGGAAGATAGGTTCTCTCAAATCTGCCTTCACAAAACAAGAAAGCAGTGTTATAGATCTAAGGGGCTTGGGAGGGGGAGTTTTGGAGAAACAAAGGGGAAATCTGTATTTCTTTCACTCCAGATAAGCCCTTGGGCAATCAGACTTCTGGGTGTCAGTGGCAGCTGGAGGTAGTTACCTGGTGATCATAATTTCCTTCAGGGCATTCTTTTTCTTCTACAGAACAAGCTCATAAATCTTTGTGACCCTTGAGCCACCCCTCAGGTTAAGCAAGAAAATAACAAATTAACAATATTAACTTCTTTTCATCTGTGTCTGTGTTGGGAACAAGGTTGAAGGGTAATCATGTTCTTATTGAATATTTACAGTCACCCTCAGGTACCTGGTTTCATTATGCCTCGCTGTTTCATTGATAGGGATCCTTGTGATTACACTGGACCCATATGGACAATTCAGGCTCATATCCTCATGCCAGAAGTCTTAATTTCATCATACCTGCAAAGTCTCTTTTGCCAGGTCAGATAACATATTTACAGGTTCTAGAAATTCGGATGTAGATATCTTTGGGGGCCTTATTCTGCCTACCACATAGGACAGGTCAAACTTTCTGGTATTTATCCATACATCTGCTAATTTTTCACTTCACCAGCAATCAAACAGCCACAATGTGCTAGGACCCTAATATATGTCCACATTTTTTTCTGCTAATCAAGCATTTTTTTTGCCTATATGTTATCTGGTGACAGGTAGCTCAAGGTGGAATTTCTTGCTCTTTTGTGGTTTATCTCTAGTTAAAGTCGAGGATCCTATACACCAGCAAAGCCCAAGAAACAGGAGTTGTCCCACTTCCCATGTGCTTTTGGTTCTAGCTATTTTCACACTCCCTTCTCCTCCATTTTACTGGGCTTTATTTAAATTTTAAGGCTTTATTTAAATTTTATTACTGGGCTTTATTTAAATTTTCATCCCCTTTGCGAAAACTTTGCTGAGGTTTTCTTCCACAAAACATAGCTTCTTTATTCTCACTGCTTTCATCCCACTGTCAATCCTTGTCAAATTGCCATAGATATGCCAAAACTTCGCACATCTGCCTCCGCCTTAGCCTGTGAGAACTTGCAGCGGGTCTGTGAGCTACTCATTTTTATATTCAATATTTTGTATGTGCCAAACAAATATTGGTTTAATTAATGAAAGAATAAGTTAAAAGTTCATCTTAAAATGACCCAAATTATCTCTAAAAGAAGTTTTAATGCTAGTGTCGATCTTGTTTTTCAGTTCTCATGTCGAGCACATCTTCAGGGTATGGTGTGTGCTATGTTGGGAGTTTGAAGTCCAGACGAATATAGCAATTGGAATGTAAATTATACACTCAGAACATGGATTATGTTTGGTTCACACTGTTGTTCTGAGCAGATGGCACAAAGCATGGCACACTAGGACTCAAGAAATGCATTTTCGAAGAATGAATAAACGTGTTTCTACTAGTGAGATCTCTTTTATGATAGAATATGCTTTTGGGATTTTTTAAAAAATTTCTTTCTTTTGTATTTTTGTGAACTGAAATATAATTAAATCATAAATAGTTTAAAGTTTCAGACAGGAAATGTTTTCAATACTTTTTGTGTGATCTGCCATGAAAATGCCATCACACATTTGCATTTTTATTCATGACCTTTGATTGACTGAGGCCACATACTGCTGTAAGTGGCCAACACCTCAGACACAAGTGAGCCTCTGTAAAGACCTGCCGGGTAAAATCCCAATTTGGTGAGGGTATTGCTTAATTGGCTCAACCATTCTGTCTACCAGAATCCTAAGTAAGTAGGCTAGTGAATGTTCTAGAAACTTATTAATAACACTCAAGAAGACATTCCCTAACAGGAGCTTAACAAAGACAACAGAGTTGTTTGTCTTGTCTGTTTTAGAATGAGTAGACTCGTACTTAAGCAGTTTTTATTTGGTATCATTTACTGTTTCAATCCAACTAGAAATATTTATAATATTAGCATGAAAACATTAGATGATTTAGTGACCTTCCATATGTTTTAAATCTCTATTAGTAATTTGCATATCTCCTTTATCTCTGTCGGCTATCTTCCCTGAATTAGCCTAATTGTCTTTTTTTTTAATGCCATTAAAGCTATGGTTAGAAGAAAATGTCAGTCTTCCAAGTGAGCAATTACAAAATGTGCTGGAGAGGAAATGTTTCTCTTAATAGGACCTAAGAAGCTAAGAGAATGTTCTGAGGACATTACTTTCCTTCATCATTTTCATTATACCTCTCTCCCCTGGCATTATTTGCCTTTTACACCAGCATACAATGTAGAGTAGATTCCAAGAGTCTACATTATGTCTCAGTTTTGTTGCTGAGCTAAATTCCTATACAACGCAAGCTGGTGTGAGGAAGTTGGACATTTGGGAAAGGTGCATAACTCATCCAAGCTTTCAGTCTTTATGCACAAGCCGGCCTCCATTTTCTTATTATGTGATTATGCCTAACTTTAAATGAAAAATCTAGCCTTTTACAACAAGTCTCAACAAGTTTGTATTTGTAGACCGCGTGAGGAATTTTTGCAAATATGGAAGGGTTCTTTTTTTCTGATTTAATACAAAAGTTCACAATAGCTGTACAGCCAGTTACCAATAATGAAATCCTTCATATCTAAAATGACATTCTTAATTAAGAGAATCTAGATACCAATACCTTGTAAGTTTTACCATGGTTCCTGGTACAAATCAGGTGCTAAATGCATACAAAGTAAATAAGTGAATTTCTCACCAAGTTTTGTTCATTATTTTTGTACACATGCCAAAGTACTGAGATTAATCAGGGTATTTTTGTGGGAAAGGAAAAGGACAGTATAGAGAGTTGTCTTTTATTTTCTAGTTAGGAACTTTCCAGAGCAGAGGAAGCACACTTGTTGGAAGTATTGACTTGTTAGGAAATTTTCTCAACAGTTTCCCTGAGAACATAAAAACTTTACCTTTTGCCAACAACGAATGTAGTCGAATTTCTGTTCAGTATTTACACAGTCGGAAAACTCTAGGAGCCTCAACAGTGCCTCTGGTGTTGGCTAAATGCTTTTAAATTAGAGGCAGTTCTTGTCTTGTCCTAGTTGTTTACTTAAAGCCACCTAAAAACAAATGAATGACAACAATGGAGGTGCCACTGGGTGCCAACCTTATTGAATAACTTGACAGTAAATAACTTGGCAATGACAGTCTAATGGCAGAAAACATATTCAATCAGTGTTGTAAGCATTTACAGTGCAGCGGCTTAGAGACTCCATAATGTCAGAGTAACTCGTGTCAAACTAACCCTTCTACTGACAAAAATGATAAACTTTAAACAAATATAAAAAGTAACTTATTTGAAGGTACTGGAGAGTGACCAAGGGAAGGAAGAAACCAGAGGAATTGCAAACCTTGAAAGAAGGGAAATCCAGGGGGTGAGATCCACACTTAAATGCTCTTTTTCCCTAAGGGTGCTCCCCAGCCCACTGGGGAGTAAGCAGAATAGAACTCAGGCAGAAAGCAGCAGTCTCACTGGGTTGAGGAGTTTGAGAGCAGAGGGCCTGCAGGAGCAGTAAGAAAGTCAGGGGAGAAATCCTCGATCTGTCTGGTCTTTCTTTTTCCAGCTTTGATCAGCTCCATCACGCGCATGTGCAGATCAATAGTCAGGCTCCAGGGCATCCTTCTGCAGAATCCTAGGCCTTTTCTGCGCAGCTCCCTACTCTCCAGCGTTTTTCCCTGTCAAGTGTAGCCACCTCAATTTCCTTGGACTCCAGCTCAGTGAGATTGCCCACTCTGTCCTGTGGTCTTGAACTCCTCCAGCAGGCAGTAAACTAGGCCAGTAATAGGGCTCACCTCATCTGTTTCCCTTCTCTCACGGATCAGTTGTCTTCACTGCTAATTGTCTTATTTTTACTGCCTTATTCTCTCTCTTTCTGCTTCTAGGACACCAATTACACGTATCTATCGTTGTTCTACAGTCTTTAGATGTTCTTTTCTTCTTTTTTTTCAGCGTTTTGTTTATGTGTCTCTATGTGTGTGTCTTAATTTGAGTAATTTCTAACAACGTATCTTCATGTTCACTTTGCCTTTCATTAGACGTACTGCTAGATATTTGATGTTTCTTTTTGATAGTACTTAAAGGATAATTTTTTGAACATTTTATTGCTTATTTATTGCTGGTATAAAGGAATACAACTGATTTTCCCGTATCAATATTAGATCCAGTGGCTTTGCTAAATTCACATGTGAATTTTATTAGATTATTCTTTGGACTTTCTAGGTACTCAATTACTAGTCTTCAAATTATTTCTTCCTTTCCAATCATCATAAATCTAGTTTCTTTTTCTGGTCTTATACCACTGCAAAGACCTTTGGTATAATGTCAAATATAAGTAGTAATAATGTTACATTTTCAGTCTCATGGCAAAGCTTTAAATGCTTCACATTTATTAAGTATGATTTTATTCCTAGTGTATTGAGAGCTTTTCCGATGGTGAATATAAGTACCTTTTCTGTACCTTTTCAGATGATTGCAAGGCTTTTCTCTTCTATTAGGTTAATGTGAAGAATAACATTAGATTTTAAAATGGTAAGATGGCTTTGCATTTTATGAATACACTCTATTTTGTCATAACGGGGTATTCTTTTTATACACTGCTGGATTCAATTTACTCAGTTCGTATGGGATGATTTGAGTTTCAGAACCAAGTTTTGTTATATACAAAGATTTATTCATATTTTTATTTATTTTAGGTCTGTATTTTTTTCTGAGAATTTAAGCATTTTATCTAAATTATGAAATGTATCAGGGCCTGTCCAGTGGCACAGCGGTTAAGTTCGGTGGCTCAGGGTACGCTGGTTCAATTCCCGGGTGCGGACTCACACGCTGTTTGTCAAGCCACGCTGTGGCAGGCATCCCTCAAATAAAGTAGAGGAAGATGGGCATGGATGTTAGCTCAGGGCCTGTCTTCCTCAGCAAAAAGAGGAGGATTTGTGGGAAATGTTAACTCAGGGCTAATCTTCCTCAAAATAAATAAATAAATAAATAAGTGATGAAATGTATTGACATACAGTTGTTCGTATTACACTCAAATGTTTTATATCACATATACCCATATGTAGGTAGACATATCTTCTTTTTTATTTCCAATACTGTAATTTGAGCCATTTTCTCGCTCTCTCTCCCCTTGCTTCTCTCTCTCTTTTCTTCTCCCCTCCCCCCTCTCTCCTCTCCTTTTCTCTTCTATTTTCTCTTCTCTCTCTTCTTTCTCTAAATTAGCTTTGCTAGAGACTTATGAAACTTATTAACGTTTTTAAAATACAATATTTTGAATTTGTTTTTTTCTCCATTGTTTTTATTTTCTACTTCACTGGTTTCTCCTCTTATCATTATTACGTCCCTCTGTCTACATTCTTTTGGTTAATTTCCTTTTCTTTTTCTAATTTCTTGAGATAGATACCTAGATCATTGATTCTGTGGCCTTATTTTCCTTGAATTATGCACCTGAAGCATTTTCCTTTAAGCATTGTTTAGTTGTATCCTATATATTTGATACATATTTTTTCATAATTATTTATAAGTATTTTCTAACTTCCATTTAATTACTTCTTGCAATCCAGGGTTGTCTAGATATATGTTTATTATCATCGAAACATTTGATAGTCTTCAAATATCTGTTTGTTACTGATTTCTTATTTTTTCTGTGGTATGAAAACATACTCTGAATTGTTATAATTCTTTCAAATCGATTAAGATTTGCTTTATGGCACTTCTTATAGATGATTTTGGTAAATGTTCCTTGCATACTTAAAAATAATGTATATCTGCACTATACAATTTCCATTGGGACACATTTATGAATGGAGATGTGCAAATTTTATATACCATTTTTGCTCTTCCTTTTTCACTTGAATTCCCAGTTACTGAGAGAGGAGTGGTAAAATCTCCCAGTATAGCTATGAATTTGCCTGTTTCTCCTTTTAGTTCTGTCAAATTTTATGTATTTGCACTTTGTAAATTTTAACATATTTTGTGAGTTTTTCATCATGTGCATAACAATTAAGACTCAAATAATGTAAGTGATAAAGATTCATCATTGGCTCCAGCATTATAAAACTATTGGTGACCTTAACAAAATTAGCATGATTGGAGTGGTAAGCAATAAAGGCTAATTGGAGTGCAATCAAGAGAGAATGAAAGGAGACATATGGAGACAGAGGTTATAAACAGCTATACTCAAAGATTTATTCTTTAAGAGCATAGAAATGTGATGGTGGTTAGAGATGAAACGAGAGCTCAAAGGAAGTTGTGTATGCGTACATGCATGTGTGTATTTAAAAAGGAAATTATTGGGGCTGGCCCTGTGGCCGAGTGGTTAAGTTCGTGCTCTCCGCTGCAGGCAGCCCAGTGTTTCGTTGGTTCGAGTCCTGGGCGTGGACATGGCACTGCTCATCAAACCACGCTGAGGCAGCGTCCCACATGCCACAACTAGAAGGACCCACAACGAAGAATATACAACTATGTACCGGGGGGCTTTGGGGAGAAAAAGGAAAAATAAAATCTTAAAAAAAATAAAAATAAAAAAAAATAAAAAGGAAATTATTCTAGGATTTTTTATGTGGATGAGAAAGATGCATGCAGAAGAGAGAAATCTGACAATGAAGGAGAGAGGAGGATTGACTGCAAAAGGAGGTCCTTGAGAGAGTCTGCAACCCAGCATACAATGACGAGCCGTTCCTCCATTGCAACACAAAGGACAAAAGAGCAAATGGACCCACATATGAGTAGATCAGTCAATTTTGTGTCAGACACATGTGGAAGTTTTTTTCTCACTGTTTCTATTTCTTCTGTGGAATAAGAAATGTCATCTGAGAATGTGGAGGTGAGGGGATATTGGGGATTGAGAATAGAAGGGAATGGTAGGAGTGGTTTTATGAGATAGTGGGAGAATAAATAGCTAGAAATATGTAGTAGGATAAAAAGGCATCAGTGAGGACCTCCTTGAGGATGGTGGCTATGAAATAAAAGTTGGATCAGCTTCGTGTCTGTAGCCGCCCCTGACGCAGGAAGGGTTAATAATCACTGGAAAAGGCTTGCCAACAAACTGTGACCCGGAGGTGAGAAGGACGGTTAGCCAATGACGGGTAAGACCTCCAGGGGGAGGCAACCTAAGCCAGGCATCGGTCGCCCGGGGTCACAGATGGAGAAACGATATCGATATCGGGAGCATGAGGAGCCGTTGCCTAGGAGGCCTTGCCTGCTCCGAGATAAAAATATACGAGCACAGCAAAAACATGATAATATCAAAACAGAGGCTGAGGGAGGGCTCCTTGAGAAATCACTAAGAATTCTTGGCATTCGCTAATTACTTCATCCAGAACACCTGTGTATGTTTAACAGACGTAAGCTATGTATATATTGAAACGCTGGTCATAATAAACTCAGAGTGGCTATCAGCCCTCTCCGCATCTATCCTGATGTGTACATTGGATTGTGACACCGACAATGTCCCACGAAGAGAAAAACCTGAACAGCCGAGGAGGTCCAATCTAAATCTGAGGGCACGGCACAAAATTCTTTCCCCTTTTCTAGATGAACCTTCTACTCCTTGTCTGGAAGCTTATCTATTACACAGGCGTCATCCACTGCATGACTCAATTTAGTGCCATTTGCCAGACCATAGGTTTTGTGCTTACTGTAAATTTCCTGCAGATTTTGCAAACCCATTAACTTTTAATCCTAGTTCTGAGTGTTGTAAAGTCTTGATTTTTTGCTTTCAGTAGGAAATTAGGAAGGATTGAGCAGTTGATTTTAACAGACGTCGTTTTGAAACCGAAAGAAGTGGGAAGACTTGTTTATTATCCACCTGATGACACATTTCTACTTTATGAAAATGTGTCACATTACCTTGCAGAAATATCACGTCTTCACCATCACTTTTTCTATTTTGCACCTTTTTGTGTCCTTTTCACTGAATCGTTAAATATTAATCTGATTGTGACTCTCTCAGAGCTGCTGTCCAAGGATTCAATTGGTACTTCTTCGCGTCCCAGGGTCATCTAAAAGTCAACTCTCCTTCATGATGAGATGGCTCTATTTTTGTGCTAACTCAACGTGTCTGAAAAACTAATTTATGTGACAGATTAAAGTCACAGAAACAACACTCTAGGCACAGCCATTTCGCATGATACAGCAGATTTCCAAAATAAAACAGCTTTTATTTCAACCTAGTACCCTCGAGAGGATCGGATACTGTTTGGCTATTAAGTCCTTCACACATCATTAATTCCCAAGCAAAAAGGTGATAAATCTCACCACAAAGCTAGTTCAGTGCACATAGGAAGACAAATAGAGCTCATATGATATCTGACTTGATCACAGACTGTAGGAACAGTCAAAAATAAACATGAAATTTGCATACAAATTCTGGTTGGCAAGAAAAATGTAATCCATGTAAAGGCTATGAAGGGTATAAGTTCAAACATCACCTCTCCACATGCTCCCTCTCTCTGTATCAACAGGTCCACCTTGGGGCGTTACTTTCAGCATTCTATAAAGACAAACTTTTGCAGATATTTCACGGATTCAATATACATACTTAGAAGCAAGAATGGTTGTTGATTGCATCCTTCATAATCACCTATTCTTGTAATTACCTCTTCTATGTATTGACATAATCTAGCAATGTCTTGGCATAGTTTCCATTTTGGACCAAATCAGAGACATCCTTGTGGCAGGACACACTCTGGACTTATTCCAAGTCATGAGACATTACAGCACTGACTACTTCTAGCCAATAGCCTGGCATAGCTTGAACCCCCAAGGAAGAAACCTTTATCGGCAATGCAGCTTGGGATAGAAAGTCTGAGACAAAAACCAGGTGAGAAAGCTGAGGTTGTTGATAATTTTGTGGATTTCTTTCTTTAGATGAGAGTTTAAAGAGGTTGACGGCATCTGGAGAACTATCACCACTGGTCTAAACAATGAATCCATTCAAAACGCTGTCCATGAAATGTTATGTTTTTAAGGGGCGATATGAAATATTCAGTAAAAAAGAGAAAAAGAATACTCTTGGAACCCATTTGCAGATCATTCCTCCTCTATGACATTTTAAAAGCAAAAACCAAATTCAATATACAAAGGATTGAAGAAAAACCTTAAAGATCCACATGAAACATTTCTCATTTTACATTCAAGTAATCACTACCTAAATGGTAAAATTGCTAATTATGATGCGAGAAGATACATTTTCATTTTCTTCTAGCTGGTTTCCTACATAATGGTTGCTCACTAAAATATAATCAAGAAAATGTCTCCTGTAGTTCAAATTACCCGAATCAACTTTAATGGGAGAGAGCACAAGATGAATTCAATTCTGGAAAGTTGGTAAAGAAATATGATTTCACAAAAAACATTATTCTTGAGTTTGCACTCACATCATCCAGTACAGTATTTTCCACTTCAATTCTGCAAATCTCTTTAGTACCAGCTGTGTTATACCAGCCATGGGCATCAACCCAATTAGTGATGATGATAATGGAATAAAATTACCCCAACAGGGAAAATGCAAACCAAGTAGATTGACAAAAGTGAACCTATTTGTCTATATGATTCTTGGTGTGACACCTCTCTTACTGCAAAATGAATAACTTAGTGGATCTATCCATTGCCTGACATGAGAGAGACTGTCAGGAGAATGACTTAAAGATAGGCTTCAAGTAGACTGCCTGACATTGTGACATGGACAGCTTGAAAAGTTTCCAAAGATATGTCTTACGTTAACATGAGTGCAATTGATGCACTGTTGTTCAATATTCAGTTCCTTCTGGGAAATATAAGAAAGAAGCATCCCTAATGGTGTGTGTCTTAGCAATTTGCTTATGTGAAAATATGCTGCACTCTGTTAGTAATTGTGCTGAGCTGAGATCTCATAACTCGTATAAAATGTAAGGCAGCTATTGACTGGCACTGGTATTAAAGTCCTGGAGAAGCCACACACTCCATTTTTATGCAATTTTTAAAATTAATTAATTAATTCATCAATGATTAATTGATGAATTGATTGATTGATAATCTTTTCTGTTTTAAATACCATTGTAGGCACTCAAGGAAGGCACGGGTCATTTCAAAATGGTAAACGTTAAAACAAATTTGCAAGCCCGACTTAATAACTGAAAATGCCAATAAATATCTGCTCTTTATTTGACTTTATTTTCCTTCATATGTTTTTATTATGTATATTTAAAAATACGCTGGTCTGTACAAATTTTGCTCTTTATTCAATGTTTAGACTCAAACAATGTCACGCTTCATCAATCTGTTCGGTTCCATTTCTCACTTTACCAAGGTGTGAAAGCACAGACACATTTTCTAGCTTATAGAGAGTCCAAACTGAACACTCCCTGAAACCATAACAAAAATGCAATAAGATGAACGAAAAAATATATTTGCTTGTTGTGCCATCTCCCAACCCTCAGCTTTTTTTTCTTTCTTTTTAGACATGTTTGTAATTGGACTAATTCTCTTTAGACTTGAGCCATTTTTGGCTGTCTAGCATGTTGTTTTGTTATTTTGCTTTCAAGCACCATTTTTCTAAATTTAAGTGTAGTACTTATTCCTTGTAGAATCTTTGGACAGTACAGGAAAGCTAAAAAAAAAAGAAAATGCTGACAATATTTCCTTCCAGCCTTTAAATACAATTTAGAAAGTTCTCATTTTCCTGAGATAATTGGCACTACAAAAATGATGCAAACAAAATCCATTTAAAATGGATATTATCGTATTGAGGCTGCCAGATTTAACAAATATAAATATACAGGACATCCAGCTAAAGTTGAATGTAAATAAGCAACAAATAATATTTTTAGCATCAGTACGTTCCATATAAACATTGCATAAGACATATGTATGGGACATACGATAATAAAACTTTTTCATTGTTTATATAAAAATCAAATTTAACCAAGTGTCCTGTCTTTAATTTGGCAATCCTATAATATACAAGGGAAAGGCTGATTTTGACTTGGTTTGAGAACTATACACAAGTTATATTTTGTATTTAGCCAAAAATTGTAATTATAGCCATAATAGTGCATTAGTTCTTTAAATGAATTATGTGGGTTTTTTTTTCCTTTTGGGGTAATTTTCACTTCAAAATGGTATGCAAGCATAACAGGACATCTTTTACTTTACATCTTACTCTCCAAGATAAAATATCACACGCATAGATTTTACTAATAGGTATTTAAATGGTTTCACTTTTAAGCAGTGATAATCATATGTCCATGTTCACTCTCTTCTCCAATGGTTATCTAGTCAAGCTTGCTAGATCCTCAGTTGTTGAAGACATTGCTGTTGATCTGAATAGCTTTCATTATCTTTTGCATTGATTCAGGAAATCTTGCATTGTTTACAAGTTTTCAGTTTTACTCTTCAATTGATTTGCTCTGTATTTGCCATTTTGGATAAACCCTATAAAAAGCAAGAGACAGATAAACGATAGTATTAATTCAATGAACAGGAACACCAATTGTTTTAATCAAGGAGAAATGTTGAAAAGGGACTAGTTTTATGAAAACAGTCATTGGTGATATGTTTTCTTGGCTTTCTGATGACTTTTGCCTTTCTTCAAACCCTCACAATCAACTGGTTTTGAAATTTTCATGATGAAGAAAAATAGCTTTACCACAAAAACTCTCATTCTACCATTGTGACAAAATGACATCCTCAGTATGGCATCTTGAGGATCCTTTCAGAAATTTTTCAGCATATGCAAAAGATTGTGAGTGTATGTCCATGTAGCTATGTGGTGTTTGGCCACCATATCTGTACAGGGTGGGTTGCTTGGGGGTATATATGTATTTACCTGTGTGTATACTTGTGTGTATGTGTATTAATGCTTCTACTTAAATATCTAAATCACAGATAGTAGCCTCCTAGACACATAGCTCTATACATTTTCTTTACTAGGTAATGAATAAGATTCTTCCCTATTAGTCATAAAAAAGCAGTATCATTCATTTTAACTGCGAATGTGTTACATGAATATATACTATTATTTATTTAAACGGTTCTCCCGTGGTGGATGCTTAAGCATTTTGAAAAAACTTTGCTTATTTATAAACAAATATGATTAATAATGGTAATATAATTTATAGATAGATAGGTGTAATTTGTACTGTTTCACACTGCACACATGTGGAAATGTATTTACGTGATAATATCCTAGAAATAAAATTATTGGGTCTATAAGTTAGGGATTGCATTCAGCTGTAAGAATAGACACAATATGGCTTAAACTCATAAGGGTTTAGTCTCTCCTATTAAAGGAATCCATGAGAAGGCAATACAGGACTGAAAAGCAACCATAATATTTTCCTTAGGGACCCAGGTTCATCTCTTTTGGCTCCTCCAATCACTCAGATCATGGCTTCTGTCTTCAAGTTCACCTCAAGATTCATAATGTCTGTGTAGCTCCAACCTTCGTATCCAAGTTTCAGGCAAAAAGAAGCTCTGTCCAGCAGAATCAGCCTTTTTAAGGGACTTAAGAATTTAAGAGACTTTCTAGTAGTCACACAATAAGCGTTTAATTTGTATTTTATTACATAAAACTTTTTCACCTTGCGGTGCTTAGGTGCCAGGAATGTTGGGAAATGTAGTCCTCATTGCAGACACCTAAATCTATGTTCCGATCCTGACAAGAAAAGAATGAACAGTGTGTAAGTACTTATAAACCCCTGACATACTTGAACAAAGTGCATATGGGTCTTAAATTTTGATAGATATTTCATAAAGATGCCAATTTTCTTGAAATTATACTACCACCAATAATTCATGATAGTGCCTTTTTCATAATATCCTATCAGCACATTAACATTAAAAAAAATTGGTAATCTGTCAGGAGAAAAGTGGTATTTCAATGTATTTTATTTGCATTTCCCATTTGATTGATGAGAATGCATATCTAGTGCTATAGTTAATAGCCATTTGTATGTCCCTTTCTGTGAACATTCAGCTTATGTCTGTTTGCCATGTTTGTTTTTGGGACACCAATCTGTTTCTTACTAGTTGGTAGGAGTTCTGTATACATGAGGAAAATTATGCCTTATGCTGTCAGTATTTTTTGTGTGTATATGCATTACAAATTTTTTTCCAAGTCTATGGCTTGCTCTTTTCATTTTCAAAATGGTGTCTTTTCATGATAAGCAGTTTTAATTTTGGCTAAGACCAGTTTATCAATTATTTTATGTTAGTGCTTTTTGTGATCTGTTTAAGAAATCTTCACTTACCCCAAAGTCACAAAAATATTTTCCTATATTTGCTTCTAGGAGCCTCATAGATTTCTAGCTTTTATTTTTGGCTTATGCTCTCATTTCAAGTAAATTTTATACATGGTGTGAGGTAGGGGTCAAAGTACGTGTTTTTTTCCCAACAGATATCTACTGATTTACCATCATTTGTTAAAAATGTATTTTTTCCCCATTGAATTGCTTTGCCACTTGTGTTGAAAGTCAATTGTCTGTATATATGAGAGGCTGCTTCTGGACACTCTATTTTGCTCTGTTGTTGTACCTATCTGTATTTATGTCAGTATCACTCTCTTAATGACTTTATTTATAGTAAGTTTTAAATGAGACAGTTTAAGTTGTCAAGATTTGTTCTTTTGTTAGAGAGCTTTGTGTACTTTAAGGCTTTTATAGTTATAAATTTAGCTATCAGACTGTCAATTACTACTAAAAAAAGTTAGGATTTTGAATTAAATTTAGAAATTTAAGGAAACTGATATCTTCACATCATCTAGTCTTCCAACCCAGAAGCAGGGCATACTTGTCCATCTATTTAGCTCTTTAATTTTTTTCAGCAATGTTGTGTAGTTTTTAGTACAGTGATTTTTGACATTTTTCATTATATTTATTCCCAAGTTTTAATGGTTTTTGGTGCTAATACTAATAGTGCTGTTTAATTTCTTTTCTTATATTTAGTATGTAAAACTATAATTGATTTTTTGTATATTGAACTTGCACCAACATATTTCCTGAATTCATTTAGTAAACTATTTTTTTAAGACTCCCTATGCATATTTTTACGTACATGTTGACTGAGAGTAGACTGCTTTTTTCTTAGTATGCATGCCTTATTCTTCCAGCATTAGTACATTTTCTAGGACTTCTGGTATAATATTGAATATAATTGAGAGAGGAAACATTCTTGACTTTTCTCCCATCACATGTGGAAAGCATCCAATGTTTCTCCATGAACTATGGTGATAGCTGTTGGTTTTTCTTAGATGCCTTTATCAGATGGAAGTTTCCTTCAATTCCTAGTTCGCTGATACATTTTGTGTTGTGTATGAGCATGTGTTGAATTTTGCCAAATAATTTTTCTCCCTTTTTGAGGTGATTGTTTATTTTTTCTCAAAGGACTGAACTACTTTGACTGATTTTTTTTTATGCTAAACTAAACTTGAGTTCCTGGAATCAACTCGGCGTGTGTATGAGTGTGTGTGTGTGAGTGTGTGTGTGTGTGTATGTACTGACACACCTTCAAGGAGTTTAGTTTGTTGTTGGATCCAATTTGCTAATACATTGTTAAGAATTCTTGAGTCTATATGTGTGAAGGAAATTCATCTATAATTTTCTTTTTTCATGATGTTCATGTTCAGTTTTGATACTAGAGGTACACTGGCTTCTAAAAACAATTGGGAACTGTTTCTTCCTCCTATGTGGTTTTTTTTCTTAACTTAATCCAGTAGCTCTGGGCCTCAGATTAAATGTTGACTATCAATGGTAAGTGTAGGAATTCTTGCCCTTGTCCTTATCTTCAGGTACACAGTTCCGTCGATACCATGTGTGCTTCTAGCTGTAGATTGTTGTTAGATGCCCTTTATAAGATTTAAGTACTTCTCCAGTCTGCTAAAAGGGTTTTTTCCATTGTAAGTGAGTGTTAAATTTTTTCAAATGATATTTCTTCATCTATGTATGTGATCACACAGTTACTGTCATTTATTCTCTTAATATGATGACTTGCATTGATTGCCTGTCAAACGTTCAACCAACCAAACTTTCATTTGTGGGATAAACCCAACTACATCATGATGTATTATTCTATTTATATTGCTAAATAATTTACCAATTTTAGTAGTAGTAGTAGTAGATTTTAACAAAGTACCACCGACTGGGAGGCTTAAACAACAGAAATTTATTTTCTCCCAGTTCTGGAGGCCGGAAGTCCAAGATCAAGGCATCGGCAAAGTTGATTTCTTTGGAGGGTTGTGAGTGAAGGATCTGTTCCAGGCTTCTCTTTGGCTTGTAGGTGTCTGTCTTTTCCCTGTATCTTCATGTCGTCTTTCTTCTGTGCGTGTCTGTGTCCAGATCTCCTCTCCTTATAAGGACACCAGTCATATTGGACTAAAGCCCACTTTATTGACCTCTTTGTAACTTAATTACCTGTTTAAAGATCCTCTCTCCAACTTTAGTCACATTCTGAGGTACCACGTGTTAAAACATCAACATATGAACTGCAGTGGGAACACAATTCAGCCCATGACGTCAATACTTCGTAATATTTTCTTAAGGACTTTTGCTTCTTTATTCACGAGTGATATAGTATGAAATTTTCCTTTCTTTATTTTTTGTAGTGTCTGTCAGATTTTGTTATTAGGGATATACTGATCTCTTATAACGAATTGGGCAATGTTCACTTCTTTGTTTTCTAAAAAGGATTTTTTATAACTGATGTTATTGCTTCTTTGAAATGTGATAAAATTCCACTAGGGCCTGGAGTATTCTATTTAGGAAGGTTTTTAACTTAATCATTTAAAAGATATTTAGAGGGCTATTCAGATTATCTATTTCCTCATGGGGGAGTTTAAGCAGTTTGTATCTTTCAGAGAATTTGTCCATGGCATCCCAACTGTAGAATTTACTCATACTATTTTTTGTTATTCGTTCAACGTTTGTAGCACCTGCAGTGATATCACCTCTCTCATTCTTGATATTGCTAACTGTGTCCTCTCTCTTTTATCCTTGATCAGTGGTATTAGTGGTTTATTAACTTTAATGATATCTTCAAAGCAGCAGATTTAGTTTTGTTGATTTTTTAATGAATTTTCTGTTTTCTATTGTATTGAGTTCCCTTCTGATCTTTAATATTCTCTTTTTCTCTGCTTAAATTGTGCTTCATTTGCTCATCCTTTGCTCTTTTCTTAAGGAGAATGCTGAGGCTCTTGAGACTTCTCTTCTTTGTTAATAATGGTCTTAAGTGCTATAAGTGTACCCCTAAGTACTATTGTAGTACCTAGTGGCATCTCACAAATTTTGACATGTCTTGTTTTTATTTTCACTCATTTCAGGATACTTTCTAATGTCCCTTCTGATTTTTTCCTTAACCCATGCTTTATCTAGAAAAACAACACCTGTTTACCCAAAACTTCAGGAATTTTCAGAGATCCTTCTGTTATTGATTTCTGTCTCAATTCTATCATGGTAAGGAAACCTGCGTACAATATTCCTTGCACTCTTTTAAATCTATTGATACTTGCTTTATGGCTCAGAATATGCTCTATTTTGGAAAATGTTTCACATGTATTTGAAAACAAGGTGTATTTTGCTGTTCTTGGTTGGAGGGTTCTATAAATGTCAACTAGATCAGGTTAATTGATGGTGTTCAAATATTCCATATCTTTACTTATTTTCTGTATGCTTGTTCTATCAAGTATTGAGAGAGCAGAGTTGAAATCTTTGACCACAGTTGTGGATTTGTCTATTTCTCCTTGAAATTCTAAAAGTTTTTACTTCGCACATTTTGGAGCTTTGTTATTAACTGCTTAAACGTTTAAGATTGTTATGTCTTCCTGACAACAGAACCATTTAACATTATGAAATGACCTTCTTTATCCCTTGTGATATTCTTTGCTCCAATATCTGCTGTAATTATATTAATATAGCCATTCTTTCTAGAATTAACACTAGCTTGCATTCCAATCAACAGATTATAACTGTGTCTATTAACAACACCCTCACCTTCATTGAGAATAATCATTTTATCAAATAACCATTCATTTGATAGGTGAAAATCATATCTTATCTAAATATGTATTCCTTAATTTTTCATGAATTTTAACATCACTTTTGTGTTTGTTTCAGGCATTTGTATTCTTTCTTACTTGTTAGTCTCCTATTGATGTTTGCCTATTTGTCTATGGAAGTTTTAACACTTTTGCATTTGGTTTGCTTGATTTGTAACCTGCTATTTCTAAGAGTTATGGCAAACGTATTTCCAATATTGTGGTATGCCTTTTAATTTCTGCAGTCCTAAGATTTTATTATATCTAGGTAAATAAATTTGTGATTTTCTCTGTGATGTATGTCATTGAATATCTGTCTTCCCAATACAAAATTAATTTAAAGGTTCTTGACCTTTGTTTTCTAAATTTTTTCAGACAAAATTACTAATCCATCTAACCTCTGAATTCTATTAAGAAAATCTTTCTAGTAGCAACAATTTATGTGATTAGTAGATACTAGTATTTGAAAGTACAGTGAATAAACCAAGTATCATGAAATGTCATTATTAAGCAAACCTAAAATTTAAAAAATATTAAACATGAACTATATCTTGTTATTGCAGAAGTTAAGGGATATACTAGTTACTCAATATTATTTACTGACCTGAATTGGAAATTTCAAGTTAGAAGTTCAGTCAAGGTGTAGTCTCTTCATGTTGCTTGTTACTCTCTTTCCTCTTTATACCATCGAGTGAGATTGGTGAAACACCCAAACTGCCAATTGTTCTGCTTTTTCATTCTTCAATCAGTGTCCTAAGTTCCCTGAATTGAGCCCAGGAGTTGGGAAAGTAGAAATAGAGGAAACTAAGATAGACAGAGCTACCACGAAAATCTATTCTTTTACGTGTTTTTCATTTAAATGTCACCTCAACATTTTGAATTACATATTGATTAATTTTAATTTATTGAATAGTTACTATGTGCAGCCAGTTTGCTAAGAGCATTATCTGGACTATTTCATTAAATATTCACAGCGACCTTTGAAGTATGAATGCTGTGCTTACATTTTCTCAATTATCAAGTAAAGGAGAGATAACTCATAAGAATACTTTTCAGAAATGAAATGAGGATAAAGACTGATAACATTTGCAATGAAGCCAAGGGCACATCTGGTATTTAGTAAAGTCGGACAAATTAGCCATAAATATTAAATTGTGCATGTCCCATTACTTGAGCTCCAAGCTAATGTTAGTAATATAAAAAGAAAATCTGCATGCAAATAAAACCAGTGCTTACTAGGGGCAGAGAAACCTATGCTCTAACTAGCTCCATCATGAAGGAGTGTCTAAAGGCACATCTATGTATAGTTTGAGGATAAGAACAGAGAGCTTGCAAGTTGTTTTCAGTTTTCACTTGAAAACTCAGTTTTCAAGTTTGTGAACATCATAGAACTGGGGTATCTCCCATTTATTTGGTCAATGAAGAAATTTAAATACTTTAAATGTCGGTACTGTCATGTGCTCTAAATACATGATCATTGCCATATTGAAGGAAATAACAAAATTGAGAGACTGTTGAGCTCAGTCTCCTGGTGTGGTAGTGTTTGCAAATTAGCTTGGGTACTTAGCAATATGGCCGCCTCCTGCTTTGAGTGCTTCCTCCAGTCATAAAGCATTGCCCCGACCAAGATAATCAACAGGAAATTTTAGGTGTAGAGTAGGTAACTAAATTGCACAAGCCGAAAAATGGGCAAGAGCGAGAGTCAATTACAGTTAGTCAGGCCATCTGACCCCTCAGCCCACCTTATTAACTACTGGGCTGTACCACTTTCCTTGGGCTCCCAAAAGCCAGGGGAGTATGGCCAAGTGAAAGGTTCTATGAGCCTCTGGAAAGTCAATAGGTATTGGCTTCAAGGCCGCAAGAAGCCTATGACACTGGGAGCATTTTGGAATCCTAAAGAAAAAGTGAAACAAATATCTCAGTCTGATGATTTTATTTATCTTGTACATTCCTTTGTTCTTCTTTTTCCATATGTCTTCATGCTTAAAGTATGCCTAATCTCCAAGACCTATCTTACAATCTATCTTTAGTTGGGAAAGGCTTTTCAAATCCCCCTGTGTTTCTCTTCCCTCAATAGACTTTCAAACTTTCACGTGGTTTCAGCTTTGGAAATTGGAAAGCAGAAATGAACTAGTAAGGAATAAAACATAACAATACTTTTACAAAAACAATTAACTGGAATGTCATTTGCTTTATCCTAGTGGTCTTTAATTAATAGAAAATTTCCTAAAACAGATCATACTTTGTTCCTTGTAGAGGAGCTATAAAAATCATCACAAATCAGGGTTCTAATCAAAAGCAATTGATACCTGGTAAAAGCATTTACAAGAGATACCTGTGGTAACAATTCATAAGGGCACATTTTAATATGCCTTTTTATAAGTTTTAATATTGTATAAGAATCTAATAAAGTTATATTGACCAAAACCGAAACCAATAAAATTTCCCTCTAAGTTTTCATGTCCTCAGTTGCAAGACATCATTATCATGCTGTAAAAATAAAGTGACTGTTCAGTAATTTCAGGACAATGTAATTGCTGATCTTTACCTCTTTCCAGGGCCTCACTAAAAATCTAAATAAAGATTGTGATTTAAAAGAACCTATGAGTCTCTTGTATGGCCTGGTGCATATTTATTGAATCTCAGCTTGAAAACAGCATCATATTTAAACAACAACGGAGCTCATACTTGTTTTCTTCCCTCGGCCAGATGGTGCATCATCTTGGAAAATGGTGTAACCTGTCATGATGTATAAGTGTGATCTTGTGTGAAAAAATTCTGCAAGCTTGGGATACTATCTGTGGAAGCCACATGCTGTCTCTCATTATCTCAAATAATTAAAATTTTGCATTTTCCCTGACAACACATCATTGAGATGAACAATTAAGAATCAGTGACCAGAGTCAAGGAAGCATAAGAATTTGATGGTTAGAAAGGAAGTTTTCTAATTTTTTTCTATCGTGTGTACATGCGTATATGTTAAGAAGATACTAAGATCTGAGAAAGAGTTTGCTCTTGAGCATGCCCAAACAATAAAATACCACAACCATATGTGTAGAGAAAGTATGTGCATTTGGGATGGCATATAGATTTTCTTCTTGTGGATCAGCACAATTTATAAGACCTGGGGATTTATTTTTAAATGTGATTTTCTTAAATTCCTGATGGAATTTTAAGACAAAGGGCTCTGTTCTTGGGAATCAAAAGATATAATTCAAGTTGTATTTCTGCCATTTTATATTTGACCTTAGGCGAATAACTTATGTTCTCTGTCATCTGTGAAGCAAATTATGATTTTAAAGAATCTAAACCCAATATTAATGTGAGGATTGAATGAGACAATTGCTGCGAAGTAATTTATAAGCTGCAGAAAGATGACTGCGTGGCATTACTATTCTACAAAGAAGGAAAGTAATATTTTTTCTCTTGTATATCTTTCTATTTCCCTAGTTTTTCTTAAAGTTATAGAGCAGATTACTGAGATAAATGGCTTGAAGTAGTTTAATAATTTACCAACAGTAACAGTCAGCATGCACCCAGGGGAATAGGAAACCGTTCTCAGTCTTTCAAGCAGAGAGGAGTGTAATGCAAGGAATTGCTTAACGTCAGAAGGGTAGAGGAGTGAATGGGACAGAGAGGCCACCAGAGGAGCCCAAGAGAGGAAGGGCTTATCCAGAGAGATGGAAGCTGTTACCTGCCCTGAGCTGGAGTCTAGCTCTCACATGCCCTTGCCCTGATGGAGTCAATGTCCTTGCTGTTGCTGCTGCTCTGAAATTGTACCAGTGTAACTGAACAGGTGCTCAGGAGCCTACATACCCTCTTGCACACAACTCCCAGAAGCACTGCCATATTTATCCCTTTCTCCCTATTCCAATATCTTGCCAGTCCCTCTCACTGACAAATCAAACCAGAACCTAGCTGGCAAGGGAGTCTGGGATATTCAATAAGAGATTACTCCTTTGTCTTTGTCTATGAATTTCCACCCACTTGGAATCAGAGTCTTGACTGGAGCTGAAGGCCAATACGGTACACATATTTCACGTGATTTATTTGCACAGCTCATGCTCTTATCTGGTAAATCAACCAAATCTACTTAGTTTCAGACTACCACTCATGTTTAGCTTAGACTATTAGTAGAGAAAACTCACTTTCTTATACTTATTGTCTTACCAAAGTGTTTGTAATGTAGATAGATTTTAGACTTTCAACATGTTTAAAGAAGCTCTTCTCAAAATGTGATCCATGGACCACCTCCATCAGAAGCTCCTGATGCACTTTGTGGTAAAACAAACAAAAAGAAAACCCCAAAATAGGTATCTAGACTCCACCCTAGATATTCCAAATCGTAATCTCTGATTATAAACTCTGAGAATCTTGGTTTTATTTAAGTTCTCTTTGGAGTCAGTGTCCAGTCAGTGTTCCTGCAGCAGAATAGGCACCCACTCTAGCTTTTTCAAGCAGAGAGGGATGCAATGCAAGAAATTGCTTATACAAGTGTTATATGCGCTGGTTTAGAAAAATGATTCTCAGGGATTAGGTGGTGCTATGGATTGAATAGTCTCCCCCCTAAATTCGTATGTTGAAGCTCTAACACCACCATGTGACCGTATTGGAGATGCAGTCTTTAGGGAGCTGATTAAAGTTAAATGAGGTCATGGGGCGAAGCTCTGATCTGATAGAAGTGGTGTCCTTCTATAAAGAAAAAGAGATCCCAGAGCTCTCTCTCTGCCGTGTGAGGACACAGGGGTAAGGTGGCCGTCCGCAAGCCAGGAAGAGAGCTGTTATCAGAAGGCAAACCCTGATGGAACCCTAATCTTGGACTTTCCAGTCTCCAGAACTGTGAGAAAATAAATGTCTGCTGTTTAATCATCCAGTCTATGGAATTTTCTTATGGCCACTGAAGCAGCTAAGACAGATGGTGAGCGGGAGCGGGGCTGTGGGGACTCAGCAGAATCCTTACTCTCTACTCCTCACCTGGGTGAGAACGTTATAGAGATGAGCTGCAGCACACACTCTGCCAATGCCGGAATATCAGCTGTGGACACTGTCACCCACCGCTGCTCCCTGCATTATACAATCTCGGAGATGAAGCTGCTGGTTACAGTTTTACAAACAAATTGAGGTACGAATAGTCAAAACAGCTTTCCATTGTTTTCTCACCTACTCACCTGTTCCAACCTGTTCCAACCTGTTCTCCCTGATCCAAGGACTCACTTCTATTTTCTCATCCAAACCTTCTGTGACCCCTGCTTCATGAATTTTTATCTCAGGCTTCATCTGTTTTATATCGATGCCTGACACCCTCAGTTCTGGAAATGTGGTTGGAAAGCACTCTCAGAAATTAACGGCCAGAATGCACTTCTCGTCAGTCTTGTCCCCATAGCAGCCACCCACGGAAATGCTGCAGCTTTTAGAGTGAGCTGAGCTGAGGTTCCGCTATGTGTACAGCTGCCCCTCAATGGCTCTAAAGCGAGCAGCTGGTGTTACAGTTGATGCCAAAATTCAATCCAACCCACTGGGCAAATGATGTTCTGCTTGATGCTTAGTGAGATATTTTCCCATTCTAACAAGCTAATATAATGATTGCACAAAGAATGCTAAGTGTTTGACTTTCATGAAAATATCTGTTGCTGTGATATGAATGTTTGTGTCATCCTTAAATTCATACATTGAAGTCCTAATCCCCAGTGATGATGATATCAGGAGCTGGGGCCTATGGGAGGTTCTTAAGTCATGAAGGTGGAGCCCTCATGAATGGGGTTAGTGCCCTTATAAAAGGGACCCCAGAGAGCTTTCTCACCCTCTTTCCACATGTGAAGATATAATGAGAAGTCAGCAGTCTGCAAGCGAAGAGGGCTCTTACCAAAACCAACCATGCTGATGCCCTGATCTCAGACTTCCAGCCTCCATACCTGTGAGAAACCAATTTATGTTGCCTATAAACTATCCCATCTGAGGTATTTTGTTATAGCAGCCTGAACGCACTAAAATATCCATCATCACCCCTTTACTTTGCGGGAAGATGATTAAACCCCATTGAGAAACCTAAATATACAAGGATGAAGTACCGCTTCTAAACCTCATCCATCCTGCCTTCCGCTCTCAGCACACTGACCCCTCAGCCTCATAGGCTGCTCTTTTCTAAATTTCATCTGGTGTGTTCCAAGGTTTGTGTGCCCAATCTCTAGCTCACAATTTGGCAAGTATTACTAGACTTAGAAAACTCATTAGGGATTATTCCCTAGTCTTTGTCAGTAAGACGTTTATGTGATCAATGTGGTTTTTCTTAGCAAAATCTCTCAAACCTTCCTCCATTCTCAGTGTTTTCCCCACCAGACAAGTCCCCTCTGCCTGGGGGAAAGTGACTTCACAGAAAAATCTTTTGAAAACAGAATGAGGACATAATTGAGGACAAAGCTGACTCAGAGGACGAGAACAAGGACAAAGAAAGGAGAGAAGCTTTGTTCTCTGTTCCCTACTTTATGGAAGACCGAAAAGGAGCAGGAATCAGTGTCCTGGGTGCCCTCCAGCAGTGTCAGGGTAACTTGCAGTTATGGATAGCAGTGAGAACATCAGCATCCCAACGCTGCCGGCTGGAGCCTGGGAGGGGGACCAGGGCTCCAGGCTCTGTTCTAGCCACAGCCCTGCTTCCTGCTGGATCTTCTCTACTTTATAGATAGCGGTGCTGGCACTGCAGCTTCTCTAAGGCAACTGCAGCTCTCAAGATCCAATAAATCTTTGTTTCCTTGGGTTCGGCCATCTCCAGCTCTAAGCATTTTTAAAACACTATTTGTCTAATTAGAAATGTTTTGAGACATTGTTGAAGCATAAAATACATACAGAAAAGTAAATGTTCGTAAGAGTATACCTTGATGAATTTGTGTATACTGAACACACCTGTGCCTAGATCATGAAGCAGAACATTCTAGAAACCCAGAGACCCTCCTATGGCCCCTTCCAGTCACACCTCCCCAAAGGGTGCTATAATAACATAAGTCAAGGTAGTTTTCAATAAAATGTATATTGCCAGAGGAAAGAAAATGGCGTTTTATGATGATAAGAGGATTGATTTATCTGCAGCACATGACAATAGTAAATGTGAACATTTTATAAAGGCTTTAACGCACAGGGAGTACTGAAACCCAGTCCTTCGGTTGTGCAAGTGTCCTGCTGGAGTTTTAGTTGCTCTGCTCATTGCTGACTGCAGGCTGCCCTTAGCTAAAATTCATTAAAATATGGGACACTCATGCCACGTCATGCTCTTCTTGCTCCTGATCTCATCTATTTAATATCTGTTCGTTTTTGTGGCACTCACGTGATTTTAGATTATCTTCTCCCCAGTATTTATGTTTGTTACCTCTAGGGTAATTGTTCTGGAAAGACCTTATTTGGCCGTAGAAGAAGTGGAACATTCATTAATGTTTTATATATTCCCGTGTAGAAATCTTACACATCTCATTATATTTATTTACTATTTATTTGATTGTTAAGTATTTACATATTAGTGTAAATGGAATAATTTTCTTGAAATTTTAATCCTATACGTCTAACTTACAGTAATACAATTGCTTTTGTATATTGGCCCTGTGACCAGTGACTTTCTAAATTAACTTATTCTACTGGTTCATTGGTAGATGATTTTGTATGTCTAGGTCATAGCCAATCACAAGTTCCAGGAAAAATGATAGGTTTCCTTCCTCCTTTCTGTAGCTTACACCTTTCACTTATTTCTCTTGCCTTATTGTACTTGCTAGACTCTCTAGTATGAATTATAATAGAAATGGCTACAGCAGACACCATTCTGCCTTTCCTTTCTCAGGATAAAACTGAATATTTCACCCCCTATACGTGGCATTTGTTGTATGTTTTTGAAGATGTTGTTTATCAGATTAAGAAAATTCCTTCCTATTTTTAACCTATTAAATGTTCTTCTCTTGAGTGTATGTTGACTTACTTCAAATAATTTTTCTATATCTTTTGTGGGAGTATAGGATTTTCCTTTTATGCAAGTGTGAAAAAGTAGTGGATGTTATTTCTACTGTTAAAGAACTCTTTCATCCATGGAACACCACAATTTGGTGATATATTACTATCTATGTGTCTATGTATCTATGTTCGTATAAATCATCTGTCATCTCTCTATCTACTATCTATCTATCTATCTATTATATTTGCAGTCAATTTTAGAAAACCACCAGTCTTTTATAACATTTTTCAGAAGCTAGAAACAGTAAGCACTTAATAACAACGTTGGTATACATTTTGATATACCATTTTTTTCTGGCTTATACTGTTTGTGTTGAAAAGTCAGCTCTTACTCTTGTCATCTCTGTGAAGGTAGTGTGTGTGTGTGTGTGTGCGCACACGTGTGTGTGTATGTGTGTTGTCTGGCTGCTCTAACAATGTTCTGTTTGTCTTTAGTTTTGAGCAATTGTCCTGTGATATGGCTAGAGGTGCTTTTCTTTGAATTTATCTTGCCAGGATAGTTTAGAAATTCACGTAATATCAGTGTAACACCTTTTATGAGTTTTAGAAACTGTGTTGGCTGTTATGTACTCAAATATTGCTTCTGCCGTGTCTCTCTCATCTTTTCCTCTAGGGCTGCAATCACAAAAGTGGTAGACTTTTCACCATATCCTGTGTATCTCTTATGCTCTCTCCTTTTTCGTGTTTTACCTATTTGGTTTCTTTGTACTTCAACCTGGATATTTTCTGTTAATCTATTGTTATGAGATGAATTGTGTCCCCAAAACGTCATATGTTGAAGCCCTGAACCCTATAATCTCAGAATGTGACTAGATCTGGAGATGGGTCCTTTAAAGAAGTGATTAAGTTAAAATAAGGCCATTAGGGTGGGCTCTTAACCAATCTGACTTGTGTCTTTACAAGAAGAGGAAATTTGGACTCACAAGGGGACACCAAGAGAGCGCACATACACAGAAAAGATATGTGAAGACATAGAAAGGAAATAAGACCTGCAAATCAAGGAGAGAGGACGTGAAAGAGATGAAACCTACCAACACCTTGATGTTGCACTTCTACCATCCAGAACTGTGAGAAAATAAATTTTTGTTGTTTAAAACACTGTCTGTGGTATTTTATTATAGCAACTCAAGCAGACTAAAACATCTACATTTTCCATTTTCAGGAACATTGGCCCTGAGCTGACATCTGTTGTTAATCTTCCTCCATTTTATGTGGGATGCTGCCACAGCACAGCCCAATGAACAGTGCATTGGTCTGTGCCTGTGATCTGAACCTGTGAACTCTGGGCTGCCTAAGCAGAGTGTGCAAACCCAACCCCTGTGCCACCAGGCCAGCCCCTATTACTTACAAATATTTTAAAGTCTCCAGCTGATAATTTCAATATGTATATCATTTATGATGCTGTTTCTAACATCTATAATTTCTTTTTAATGTTGTTTAGCTTTTTGTTTCTATTTCCTGGCATGACTGCTATTATTTTTTTAATTTAATGCTAAACATTGTATATGAAAACTTGTAGATGATCTAGAGAATATTATTTTTCTCAAGGGACAAGCTTTTTCTAATACACAAATAGAGTAAAGGCAAATAGCCATGATCTACTTGAGGCTATTTCTGGTTTGCCCATACTCCTAGGGCGTAGCCCTGTATTACTTTTGTATGTGTGTGAGGAATATTGTCGCTGAGCTAACATCTGTGCCAATCTTCCTCTATTTTGTATGTGAAATGACGCCACAGTGTGGCTTGATGAGCGGTGTGTAGGTTCACACCCAGGATCTGAACCCACGAAACCCCAGGCCACTGGAACAGAGTACACGAACTTAATCACTATGCCACCAGGCCAGCCCCAAGGGTGTAGCCCTTTAAAAGTCTTGGTGAAAATCCTGAATTCCTCCTCATTGCCAGCCCTAAACTCTAATGCTTGTTTTCCTAGCACCATAAGACTATTAAAACTCTGCTTAGAGATTTAGTCACCGAGCTTTCCATTTCTTCTCTGAGCATTTCTTCTATGAGTTTTTCATTTCTTCTTACATGTGCATCTTAGCAGTTTTCGAATACTTTAAGGGTAAATTCATCTTAGAATAGTTATTCACTTCTCTGTGGGTTTCCACTGTGCTGTGATCTTGGTCTCTCATGTCCCGGCTGTGTCGGTAGCCCTGAACTTTGATCTTTGCCTCCGTAGCTCAGTGAGATTGCTGCACACGTCGGGGAAATGTTTTCTTTTTGGTGTCTGTGTTCTGTGCTGTGAATCAGCAAATGCCTGAGTGGGAAAAACTGGACAGAAGGCCTTCGCCTCAGTGGATTCCCTTCCATTTGGGATCCTGGTCTCTCAAGTCCTGATTGCCTTTTGTGCTTTCCGACACATTTCAGTAGTTCTTAAATTAATTTTATCCAGCGTTTAACAGCTGCTCTCAGCAAGGATTTTGATATGACATCAAATGCTCTGTCATAATCCAAAAGGAAAGTCTAAGTGTTTAAACATATACAATGTTAACTTTTTGATCTTTACAACATTATTATCTCTGTTTTACAGATCAGAAGAACTAAAGAAATGAGAAGATAAATAACGTGCCAACTTGTGAGTAAGGAAAGCACAGATATAATGGAATCTGAGAAGAGCCGTGTTTTCGGACTGTGCTCAAGTATACAACTAGCAATGAAACAAATTGAATACGCTCTCAGTCTGGATTTTAAAAGCTGTTATGTCTTCTCTTTTCGCTTTTTCTCATGAGATAATTTCCATCATCTAATAAAAAATGTAAATGTATTATCAGAACTCCTGGTTCTATTCCTGAGATTCTGATATGTTCCTACCAAGCACACATTGTCCCTGTGTGTGGTCACAGATGATTCATTGGAGTCTAAGGAAATTCCAAAAAGCTGCAAATTATTTCACTCGTAATATTCTGTATAGATTTGTTTTCTATATGGAAGAGTTTATGAAGATGATGTGGGCAATGAAATCAGAGCTATTGTTTTTTGGGGCTTGGGGATACTTTAGCTTTTTTGCAGTTCAGTTTCTGAGATACTTAATAATCCCAAGACCAAAGATATCTAGGGGTGTGGTAACATTTTGCAAAATAGTTGGCAAGTGAAGCAGACTAGAAAACTGTTGAATGTATCCATTATCTACTGTCTCACATGTTTGCAAATTCAGAGCTGTGTTGTCCACAATTGTCAGCAATGCAGATGGCAAGGACCGGGGCATTTTACATTTTAGCTGTGAAAAAAGATCAACATCTTTGTAGTAAGGCAGACCCTTTGTGGTGAGTGTTAGAATTCATCCCTGCCGCTAAATAGTTCCAGACCTTTGAACAGTTTGTTAGCTTTGTCTGAGACTCAGTTTCCAGTTTGTAGCACGGAGATTAGAGTCTAGTGCTTCGTGTTGCTACACAGCTTTTTACAAATTTCACTCTACTCTTCTCTCCTTAATGTGTACGTTATTTTACTACACTGCTTTGAAAATCTTTTCTGGCAAGTGGTTATATTTTTGGTCTCAAATATTATCTACAAAGTTAATTCTTTAACACTCATAGAAAAAATGAGATAAAAATAATATATAGTTTGTTACCTTTTGATAAGACATTAATATAAGTGTAGATAGAATCACAAAGGTTGGGTAATTGATAAGCTCTATCTTGTGCCCTCAGCTCCCAGCGGCACCTCATGTCCCATAGCTGGTCAACTAATATTTCCTTGTCTCATGCAGAATGAGTAATGTACAGTGTAACGTTGTAACCACCGAAGATCGTTAAACACTCTTTCTGCAATATCTTCTGACTGGTGGTTACACTTGCATTTTCTTTCCACATAATCGCACAAGATTTGAGTTACTAATATTTTAAAAGCTTTCATTCTTTTCTTCAGGCAAATATAACTAAATTATTTATCCAAATAAATTGCCAATATCAGAATTTTTTTCTGTTATAACCGTCTAGGTCCACTTATTACTGTTATTATTATTATTATTATCATTGCTATGCAACTTTACAAACCCAATGCTGACTCCTTGTGTTGTACCCAGAGTGTCTCAATGTGGAGGAATATTCAGCCAAACTCCTAACCAAAATTAACATTATTATTACTATTGTTATTTTGACGATGGTCATTACGATTTTTACTTGAAATTTTCCCTCCCCTTTCTCGCAGAGCAGAGTGGCTTCATAGCAGTAAGTTAACTCTATGGTAGAAAGAATAATAAAATCAACAACTTTTAACATTACCATTAATTGAAACTATGTGACAAGCCATGAGCTCTTCTCTTTCTAAAAAGTTTACAAGGTAATTATTACTTCCACATTTCACAGATGAGGAAACTGAGATTCAGAGAGGTTAAGAGTCTTGCCAAGTTGATTGTTAATGTTAGTGGCAATACCAAATTTAGTTTTAACTTACTCCTGTCTGACTCCACCATGGTCCACTGCCTCCCTCCTTGCACTGTGGTGGTTGAACTTGGTATATCTTGAACCTTTAGTAGAGATACTATAAAGCATGAGATTTATGAATAATGTATGAATTATTAGACACGCGCCAACCATTTTTTGGCTAAACAGTTCCCATATTGATACAATGTGGACAATCACTCACAGTAACCATCCCTTCCACTACCTTCTCTTAATTTGGCCCTTCCCAAAATCACATTCATTTTTTTTCTGATTATGAAAGTAATATATGATCAATGTGAAAAGCTGAAAACTATGTAAACCAAAAAATACCTCACCAAGAGAGATCACCATCGCTTCATTTGGTATATTTTGTCCAATTTTTTAACTCATAATATAAGGAAGTATTTAATTTGGCATGAAATATATAAAGACACATATGCATATTTATAATTAAGTACCATGTATCAGTTTTTTCCTGTAACTCGTACTTAATATTTTCTTGGAAATTATTTCCCACTTCATTATTTTAGAAAATTACGATGATGTTTTGGTTACATTATATCCATCATAAAATGTACAAATATTTATTTAACCTTTTCAATTTAATTAGAGCATGTATTTGTTTTAGAAAACTCAGATATTGTTACAAACTTGGATTCTCTTCATTTTCTCTATATTATGTTAAAATGTCTTCAGTGAAAATCTTTGTTTAAAAATGTTTGAATGCATATTTGTTTATTATCTTAGTACAGAAGTGAGATTTTTAACTACATGCTGAAAAAAAAGCTTGGTTCAATATGTCACTTAAAAATCAGCCACTAAATGAATAAAAATAGGATGTTTATCTTTCAGACCCTAGTGGGAATAAATTTAATGATGAAAGCTCCATCACAAGAGACTCTATGGGATGAGATTGAACACCTTAAAGAGGCAGAAGCTGACACATCTCCAAGAAAGGCTTTGCAAAATTCTGCTCCTGTACCCCAAAAGACGGGGGTTGGTAATGAACTGAGAAAGCGTCCCTTCTGACCCTGTCTGGGCTCTCATGCCGCTTTGGCATCCCAAGGATTCTAAATTGAGAGCATACAGAGGTAGCACCCTTGGCACACATACCCACTTTTTTAAGCTAGGCAGTAGTAAATTTGGCTTCTCTGAGGGGGCTCTTGAGCTGGAATTTGGAAGTGAGCAAGTGGAATAGAAGTATAGAAAAGGAGGGGAATAGACGCTGCAGCTGCTTCTAACTGGTTTTCAGGTTCATGTGAGAATATCTAGACGACCCTTTGAGGCTGTTGAATTCCTGCTACTAGATAAGTTGGAACGATCCAAGTGGGAAACATCTGGACTCCAACAGTGGACTTGAAGTTAATAATAACGTCATAGTATGTCCATTCTGTGTAATCCAACATCCATAAATTTCACTGATGTTCTATCATTAAATGACTCTGATCCACAAAGTATTACTGGAGGCCTACAATCTCTGGAAATGCCAGCGCTAAGATTCCCTCTCAACTGCTAATGCTCTTTTCCAGGCTTTCAACCAACTTAACTGTTACTAATTACTC
Organism: Equus przewalskii; assembly: GCF_037783145.1. Classification (NCBI taxonomy): domain Eukaryota; kingdom Metazoa; phylum Chordata; class Mammalia; order Perissodactyla; family Equidae; genus Equus; species Equus przewalskii. The sequence continues at coordinate 16,286,734 of NC_091835.1, forward strand.
AGTAATATCTAAATTGTTAACACTCTTTCTAGTTACCATCAGCCCTTTGAAAATCATCCTTCACAATAGCAAGCCTGTTAACTCATCACACAAAATTCCCTGCTCAGAAATCTCTGATTGGCTTCACTATGCCAAAGAATAAGGAGGAGCATCCTTACACGAGAATCCCAGGTAGTCTGTGAAAGAACTCCAGCATACTTTCCACCTTCTTCTTTCACAAGTCTCCCTTTCCTACTTGGAAACTCCTCAACTGTATTAGTCCTCCAGAAAACGAGAACAGATATTGAGATAGATAGAGATACAGAAATAGAAACAGATATAGATATAGATATAGAGATGTTAAAGCATTGGTTTATGCAATTGTGGAGGCTGGTAAGTCCAGAATCTGCATCTGGCAGGATAGCAAGTCAGAGATCCAAGGAAGAGAAGGTGCAGCTAGGCTGTGAAGGCAGTCTAGAGGCAGAATTCCCTCTTCTTTAGGAGATCTTCATCTTTCTTCTCTTCAGACCTTCAACTGATTAGATGAGGCCTACCCACATTATTCAGGGTAATCTGCTTTACTCAGAGCCTACTGGTTTAAATGTTAATCTCATCTAAAAGACACCTTCACAGCAACATTTAGACTGGTTTTTCACCAAATATCTGGATTCTGTGGCTTAGCTGAGTTGACACACAAAATTAACCATCACGCCAAGGGAAACGTAATTTACTAATACTCAAAGTGCTTTTAGACATCTGAATATTTTTTTTTTTCTTTTTTTGGTGAGGAAGTTTTGCCCTGAGCTAATAGCTGTTGCCAATCTGCCTCTTTTTTCTTTTTTGCTTGGGGAAAATTAGCCCTGAGCTAACATCTGTGCCAATCTTCCCCTATTTTTTGTAGGTGGGTCACTGCCCCTGCATGGACAATGTGTGGCATAGGTCCATGCCTGGGATCTGAACCCATGAACTCAGGCTGCAGAAGGAGAGCACACAGAACTTTAACCACCATGCCGTGGGGCTGGCCCCAGAGACATCTGAATTGTTGCTATTACTAATCTCAAATGGGGAATGCCTTCTTTTTAATCTTTTGAAATACATGAGTCTATGGTTATGTGATTGAAAAGGATCAATAACTTCCTTCACAAAACCTTTTCTGGTCTCCCCAGTCCTGAGTCGTCAAACTCTTTTTCCATACCCCCATAGCCTTTTGCTTATGCTGTACCTTTAGCAATTCTCAGATCACATCTCAGATTCTAATAATTGATGTCCACATGTTTCCCTCAGTGGAGTTTATCCTGCTGCAGTGGAGGGCATTTTATTTTGTTCTATTTATCTTGGTGAACAAATGCAAGGAGGTATGTAGAGGCAGAATTCAATAAGCATGAAGTAAAGACACAACTCCAATAAGAATTTGATTATTGAAAAAAGTTACTTTTTATTATCTCACATTTGGAACTGCATGCAAAGGTCGTGAGTTTGTGTAACGCTACTTGCCTGGATTTTAGAGTGGAACCCTTTCTACTGAACTGATAAACTGCAACTCCAAGGTTACTCAGGGGCCTGACAGATTCAGATACTGAAGGCTTTATGCTGGTGTCAAGGAGAGGGAAATGGATATTAGAAAAGGCCCGCCTCCTCTGCATATGAATAGAGTTGGTTACTGCACTCCAGTCTCTGTGGGTGATGTGCGTCTAGGTATTTTACCCCAAGTGTAGACATCAAAGTGAGAATTCACAGGTCTCACTTCTGCCTTTCTCAAGAAGAGTCACGTAATTGTCTCTAGGGTGAAGGGAGAGCATTGGGAGACAAAAACTAAACTAAAATAAAACCTACCAAACAACCCAACCTTCCTTTGTTGCTCTTGTTTTGCTTGTTTCTTCACTCTTCCCAAGTAAGTAACGAGCTCATAATTTCATCTCCATAAAATCCCCAGAGGATAATCCTCATTGTGTCTGCATATATTACAGAGTCACATTTACTTACCTCTCTGGACCTGCTTCTTTTTTACTAACCTGTAAAAATTCTTGAGTACCCATGTTTAATGAGGCAAAAGAGAAAACAGTGAGATACAGAATACACAAAGCATTTTGTTTTTTTTCTGACTGACTTTTCTTTTTGTGTGGGAACATAAGTCTCTCCCTGAGCTTGGATTATGAATCAATCGTGTATGAATGACTCTCAAACTTGTATCAAGAGGTGGAAGGGAAGAACTCCAGCTACTAATTATACAATCCATTGAATGCTTATGACAAAGAATGGCATACCTCTCTCCCACCCATTTTTAAAATAAATAAATGTTTTTTTTAAAAATGAAATACAGGTGGGAATGCAAACTGGTACAGCCACTATGGAAATAGTGGAGATTCCTCAAAAAAATAAAAACAGAAGTACCATATGACCCAGCCATCCCACTACTGTATATCTATCCAAACAACTTGAAATCAACAATCCAAAGTAACATATGCAACCCTATGTTCATTGCAGCACTTTTCACGATAGCCAAGACATGGAAACAATCCAAGTGCCCATCTACCAACGATTGGATAAAGAAGATGTGGTATTTATATATACAATGGATTACTACTCAGCCATAAAATAGACAAGATCTTCCCATTTGCAACCACATGATGGACCTGGAGGGTATTATGCTAAGCGAAATAAGCAAGACTGAGAAAGACAAACACCAGATGATTTCACTCATGTGTGGAATATAAACAAACACATGGACAAAGAAAACAGTTCAGCGGTTACCAGGGGAAGGGGGGTGGAGGGTGGGCACAGGGTGAAGGGGAGCACTTACGTGGTGACGGACAAGAAAGAATGTACAACTGAAATTTCACAATGACGTAAACTGTTATGAACTCAATAAACAAAAAAATAATAAAATTTTTTTAAAAAATGAAAATACAATAAGCAAACATGCTGATCTACCATCAAGTGTTGAAATTATTTAACTGTTTGCCCTGGAATCTTTTTGCCTCTTATCAAACCTGAATACTGCTGGTACTTCTGGAGGAATTGTCTGGCTTCTAAAGAAACATGGAAGGAGACACAGTGCTGGTGTGGTCATCCAGACCTGGGCCAGTTGTCTGGGCCAGGTATTATTTCTGTTTTTTGGTGCAGACTTTCCCACTAACTCCATGGAATGATACGGAGCTTTAAGATAATTTCAAGACAGGGCTTGGGACGTAGAGACGGGATGAAAGTTTGCTCAAATGAGTTGACAGTTGGCTTTATCAGACATTGGTACTTGCCTTCATTTCAAAAATATTTTGAAGGACTAGGGTGAAGGGGAGTAGGGAAGTTCTCTGGGATTTCTAAATACCATGTTTTCGACAGCTCATCATTTCAAAGACAATTACACAGTTAGAACCAACAGAACTATGGAACTCTGCCAAGCCCTTTATCTTTCAGTCAGCAAAGCCATCACAGCCCTTCATTGTTAAAGCAAAATGCCTTAGGACATTTGCCTCTTCTGCAACCCCCCTCCATCTCACCCTGCTCTGTGCTATAAATTAAATATGCATAATGTTTGTGGTGCTAAAAATAACAACAAAACAAAAGCTTTCAGCGCATCTACATCAGATTAATCAGTCTATTTTCAAGGTTTATTAGGCTTCTTTCTTTATAGCTCCAATTTGTAGGGTGGGTGATTTCAAAGAACCCAACAGAATACAGTCCTTAATGTAAAATAAATGATGCTGGCAAATCAACTTACTTAGGCTGTGGGCAGTGTGGTGGCGCTGCTCTTGGTTCTTAACCAGTTTGCCCTTTGAGATAGGATAATAGATTTACTTGCATTTTTTCATTGACATGTCAATCTCATGAGGTGCATATGGTACCACATGGATACAAAAGAACAACAGCCAAGGGTGAGACGTGGTCTAGGATGAACTGAGAATAGCCATTCCAGGAAATGTGCCCCAATTCCAGGTTCAAACTACCTATCTCACAACAAAGCAAGTCAGACCAAAAGTTCGCTCTTCACCTTCCCCTCCCCAAGCAGCCATTAGCTCTTTAAAAAAGTTTGATTCATTTAGATTTCTCTGTAGACTCAGAATGACCCCACAGATCACTGATTCCATTCTGAATCCACTTATCTTTATCTTTAAGAATCTTTGTTCTGCAGATTGGCAAACTCTACTCCGTAGCTCTTCAGTATAGGAAAACAAAGGATGTGGAGAGGGGTGTTGTTATTTCTGATGAGATAATGGCAAAAAGGGGCACCAGGCAAGAGAGAACAACACATTGATTTGATCGTGTATAGACTAAGGATTTAAAAGCAAGCTGGAACATTTGATGCTTTTAGCAAAAGTCTCTAAATTTTTGGATGACCAGCTTCTTTAAGACATCAAAATACCATCTGTTAACATCCATCCTTAGCATGTAAAAGGCATGAGAAGAGATCTGTTTATCTGTTTGCTGTTGTAACTCCAGTGCTCAAAACACGATAAGAGCTCAAAATATGCTTATTACATAGTTGAATAAAATGAATGAATATTATGTGATGGTAGCTGCCATCCTATCTTCAGGGCTGAGCCATCAGCTGCTAGGATTAAGACACATCTGTGTAAGACTAAAGATCTGATGGATGAGCTCAGGAAAAGGCTATTTAAGACTGAGGGACTGGGTAGGCAGGATTCTAAAGATTTTTCCCCTAAGATTTATATCCTCTAGTTATTCAATTAAACATGAATCTAGTCCCTTTGAAGGGACTTCCCAGATGAATTAAGGTTAACACATAAGGGTTCTTAATAGGGAGAGGATCTGGCATTATCCAGGTGCACCCATCTAATCACATGAGACCTTAAAAGCAAGGGAACATTCTCAAGCTGCTTACAAAAGAGGAAGTCAGAAGCAGTAAGCAGAGGAGAGATGAGGCCAAAAGAGATGTCAGAGAGATTGAAGGATGAGAAGGACTCATTGCTGGCTTTGAAAATGGAAGAAGGGGGCCACAAGCTGAGCCATGTGAGTTGCCTCTAGAAGCTGATAAAGACTCCAAGCTGATGGCCAGCAAGCAAATGGGCCACAGTCCTACAACCCCATAGACTGAATTCTGCCAACAACTCGAATGGTTAGAGTCCTTGGAAACATATTCAGAACCTCAAGAAAGGACCTCAACTCTGCCAAAACTTTCATTTTAGCCTTGTGATACCCAGAGTAGAGATCCAGGTGAGCCAAGACGTGGCTGGCACAGGAACCTAATATGAAAGAATTCACCGGGAAGAAAAAGAGAGATGGCAAAGCAAGCTTGATACAGGCAGAAACGTTAGTGATCAGTAGGGGTGATACTGAATTTGCTTACTGGTTATAATTCAGATTTTTCAATACAATGGGACACATGAAACATTGCTTTTGAACTTGATAAAGGGAAAGGAACAGCAAAAATAGAGATTTATCCACCACCCATAGGCAATAGAATCTCCTGCAACCTGGGTACATAGAGTACATAGGTGCCTAGTAGAGTTAGCCACGCGCAGTGGGAATATTAACCCACAACAAATGTGGAACAGGAAATGCAAATTCATGCTCCCCTCATAGCTCCAGACTCTTCAATCATTCAATATTCCCACCTGAATGACTACTAAGAATGCCATAATACTTCTCTCCTCCCAAATCTAGTTCACTCAAAGTGTACGTCATTTTAATAAATGGCACCAATCCCTACCATGTTTCTCAGACCAGAAACCTTGAACCACACTTGGTTCCATTCTTTCCCTCCTGCCCTGTAGGGTGCTTCCAGTTCATCAATGAGTTCCTTTGATTCTAATTATATTGCAAACCTGTCACATTGCTCAGGCCCTCTACTTCAGCAGCCCAAGTCCTAGCAACGTCCTCCCTGGTTGGGAGTTTCACAGCAGCTTCTTGTGTAGCTTGTCTACCTCCGCTCTTTCTCCAGCAGGCCTCCACAACACGACCACCAATTCCGAACAGTTCCTGTGCTACACAGCAGCCAGGCATCTTTCTTTTTTCCAAGCACAAATTAGATCATGTCATTGCCTGCTTGAAATACTTGTCTGCAACAAGAATAAAATCTAAGCTCCATCCTGTGGCCTACAAAGACTTCATGATCTTGCCCCAATCTTCCTCTCCACATTTACCTTCCCCTACTCTCCCCACGTTACACTACAGCCCAGTCATATGGGCCTATTTATGTCATTGAACAGCACAATCTTGCTTCTCCTTCAGGGACTTTGGACGTACTGTGGTTGGAATTTTCACATTGTCTTCTCAGGTCTCAATTCTAATGTCACTTCCTCAGACAGTATACTCTTGTTCTACCTAGAGTACTTTCCCGAAAGCTTAACTTATTTAATTTTTTTATAATACATTTTATTTTTAAATATATTCCTTCATTTGTTTTTTACCCACTTGTTGATGATCTATGTCCCTTTAAAGGACAAATATAAATTAAAAATAAGGGACTTAATTCTCTCTGTTGAAATTAAGGGAAGAGGGGCTAGCCCAATGGTGAGGTGGTTAAGTTTGTACCCTCTGCTTTGGTGGCCTGGGGTTCACAGATTAGGATCCTGGGTGTGGACCTACATACCACTCATTAAGCCATGCTGTGGTGGCATCTCATATACAAAATAGATGAAGATTGGCACAGATGTTAGCTCAGAAACAATCTTCCTCAAGCGAAAAGAGTAAGATTGGCAACAGATGTTGGCTCAGGGCCAGTCTTCCTCACCCCCCCCCCCAAAAAAAAAAGAACAAGAAGAACAAGAAAAGAAAGAAAGAGAGAAATTAAGGGAAGAGATTCCACCTTCCCTCTTCTTAAAGCATCTACTTTAGAAAATTTTGCAATTGTAACCTCTTTCTCTGCCTCTTTGAAATGTATGTAAATCTTCTTAAAGGCCTACGTAAGCATCTTGCTAATTTTACATCTCAAGAATGTTTCCTTAAGGACCTGGGAACCCTCTCTTTGAAATGTAATCATCTAGGAAGATAGTGTCCCTCTCCCCTAGTTTCCTGGGAGGATATGACCCTAACTTCAGCTGATGATGGCCTTAAGTTATGAACTACTTCACATCATAGAGATAAGAGGAAATTATAATTATTTTTTATGCTTTTTGGCGAGGAAGTTTAGCCCTAAGCTAACATCTGTTGCCAATCATTCTCTTTTTTGTTTTCCTCCCCAAAGTCCCAGTAAGTACTTGTATATCCTAGTTGTAAGTCATTCTAGTTCTTCTATGTGGGATGCAGCCACAGCATGGCTTGATGAGCAATGTGTGTGTCTGTGCTCAGGATCGGAACAGGTGAACCCTGGGCAGCCAAAGTGGAGGGTGCAAACTTAGCCACTTGGCCATGGGGCCGGCCCCAAGAAAATTATTTTTTAAAAGACACTAGCAACACAGGTTTTCTACCCCAATTACCAAGTAAATTTGGGGTAAACTATGTATGACAAATGTTGCTGTCATACCTCTCACTGGAGGACTAGTTAGTTTATCTTGAGAATATGCATGTAAAATGTTGTATCAGCTTACCTGCCTAAGAGAATGAGATTTCTTTCCATCTTTCAATCTCTTTTGTGGATTGACTGTGATGCACGTCCCATTTTGGTTTAATGCTTATTCAATAATAAAAGCATTTTCTTTCTCTTCTACTTTCTGGAGAGATTTTCTGGGGTGATAAGGAGAATTTATTTTTAATCATATTTTCCCCAGCATCCTTCACTGAAATTTAAGACCTACATGAGAAAGACATTTGCTATCATCTTTGATGTGGACACTGGTGCTGGGCGCTTGGTCGGTGCTCCATAAATATTTGTGGACTGACTGATCAGTAAGAATGGTGATGCTTCAAGCAGAGGCAGGACTGCTGGATGGCTGGGAAGCTCCAGGAGGCCACAGTAGTATTCCACAGAAGAGGATAGAGCTGGAAACGTGGATGAGGGCCAGAGGAACAAGATAGGGAAGTGGTAGAGAAGCAAAGAGCTTAGTGGTCTCTTTTGGAGCACCTGTGAGAGACTTCTAGGATATCTCAGACACTGCTTTGGAAGATCTCTGCAGGTGCATTAGCAGGCACCTGCAAGAGATTGCAGGACTTAAGTTACACACAAAGTTGATATTACTTCTTACAAAGTCAGACAAGGAAATGCCTTGGATCAAATGGTTCCTGCCCAAATGAAATAAAGTTCAACCCATTTCCCAATCAGTGACTATAATTTGATGGGAGATATAAAAGTTAAAAAAAAAAAAAAAAGAGAGAGAGAGAGAGAGGCTGGCCCCATGGCCAAGTGCTTAAGTTCACACACTCTGCTTTGGCAGCCTGAGGTTCACTGGTTTGGATCCTGGGCATGGACCTAGCATCACTTGTCAGGCCGTGCTGTGGCGGCATCCCACGTAGAAGAACTAGAATGACCTACAACTAGGATATACAACTATGTACTGGGGCTTTGGGGAGGAAAAAAAAAAAGAGGAAAATGGCAACAGATGTCAGCTCAGGGCCAATCTTGCTCACCAAAAAAAAAAAAAGAATCCAGTTGTCATGGGGGAAGCTCCTACCCTGATGGTAGTGTTAAAAAAAAAAAACAAAAAGAAGTAGCAGAAAGAATTGTAAGGTTCTGCTTAGAAGAGAGTTGTGGAAAAGAAAATAAGGACCACTAAAATGTCAAGATAATTGTATTTGGCACATGCTTTGAAAGTTTAGTTAAATATGGAATTAAGTAAACTAGAAAAACAAATCATAAGCATTTGCATTTATTAATAATATTAGCTCATTTATAGGAAGGAACAAAATTAAATCTCCTAGATTAAAAATAAATAGATAATAAGATAGACAGCAAGCAAACAACCTTCAGCTGTGCACTTAACTCAGGGTTGAGACGTCCAGACTACATTAAGATTAGCAATGAACTTGAGCTTCAAAATATCCCTGACACTAGGCTTGTGCGGTTACAGAACTGCGCGCGTCTGCTATACGATGCTGGGATGAAGTTTGAGTTCAGAGAGGTGAAAAAAAAAAAAGCGGGAGGAAAAGGTGGTCTCGTCATTATCTAAATGTTCATGGAAGATAAATGACTCATTAAGATGAAAGCCAAGCGTGGCCTATAGTCAATTTTAGACACATGTTGAGCTCCATGACGTTCAGTGTTTGCTTTTATTAGTAGCAAAGAATGATATTTCTCCTTTGTTGGCACACCCTTTCATCATTTTTCCACTAACACTTACAATTGTCCTCCAAGCATTTTTCCAGGATTTTTTGGAAGGTTTTGGCAGCATAAGATGCCCTTGGGTATGAAGTCAGCCGATTCTGAGTGCGGCTGCACAGGGACTTCTTTACAATCTTATCAGCAGAGAACAGGGAATGCTAATTGAAAACAGTCTTGCTCTCCTCTGGGTTTCAGCAAAGAGGAGATTTTGAAGAGATGAGTCACATAGCTTCAGGGAGAGAATTCAAAAGTAGAAATGCCAAGAAAGGTCTGGAGTTACAGGACTGAAAAGATTTTAATTATTTTTATCAATAAAACATGTAAATATTTTAAAAAGCACTGAATTATTGGAAGGTCAAGGAAGGGACATAAATTATTTCTTGAGGATAACCGGTTGCACCTTGGTTAGATTTTGCAATGTTTAAGACAATATGTTTGAGAGTTGCAAAAATCATTATAATTTCGACTTTACCTCTTGCTAAATGTGTCTTTAGGAAATCTACTTAATTTTCTTGAACTTTAGTTTGTTATCCATAAAATGGAGATAATAATACCCAAATCCCATAAAATTTATGAGGATTTGATATGATTCTATATGTAGGGGATTTAGTGAAGTATCTGGCAGATAGTAGGCATTCAGAAATAATTGCTATCAGCAATGGTCATATTAATAGCTGTGGATTTCACAAGCCATTTACTCAGAGGTGCAAAAAGAAAAATATTAACTCTTTTTACAGTTGAATTTAACTTCTCTCTTGAATTCCTATTGTCCGTGATGGCAGAAAGATTAATCTGGTCATCTCCAGATAAATTCAGGCATTTCTGAATTTTCATTTTAAAGTCAATGTATGACTTTCTACCCTTTTTTCTCCCTGAAGTGGTACTCAAGCTTCTGTGTGTCTGGAGGTAGAGACAAGGTATTTGTCTGTGCTCTTATTCAATTATACTCACATTTGATTCAAAATTTAGTTTTGTGTAGGGGCTAGCCCAGTGACGTGGTGGTGAAGTTCGTGTACTCTGCTTTGGCGGCCTGGGGTTCATAGGTTCAGATCCCAGCCATGGACCCACACACTGTGCATCAAGCCATGCTGTGGCAGTGTCCCACATAAAAAATAGAGGAAGACTGGCATGTGTGATAGCTCAGGGACGATCTTCCTCACATGCAAAAAAATTAATTTTGTGTATAATAATAGGTTAAGAGTTACATTTCCTCAGAACTTTCAAACTACCTTTCCATTGTTTTTGAGCCCTCAGTGTTTTCTCATAAGTGTGAACCTAGTCTGACCCTCATTCTTTTGAAGGTGACAGCACTTTTTCCTCTTTGGAAACTTTTTTGGATTTTGTTTTTCTCCATGAAGCTGTGCAAACTCGTCACATGTCTAGGAGTGGATACTTGTTCTTCATCCTGCTTCGCATTTCTTGCAATTTGACAACTTGAGTTTACTTTCTGCCCTGGAAAAATCTCTTGCATTATTTCTTTGATGACTTCTTTCCATCCATTTTCTCTATGGATGAACAATTCTGTGCATAAAACATAGTCTAAACATCTACTTAGTTTCTTGGGATAAATTCCCAGAAATGAAATTAGTGGGTTAAAGTTTATACATATTTTATAGCATTTCATAAATATTACCAAATTCTTCTCTTGCATGGTTGGGCCAATTTACCTTTTTTTTTCTGAGGAAGAGTACCCCTAAGCTAACATCTGACACCAATCCTCCTCTTTTTGCTGAGGAAGACCGGTCCTGAGCTAACATCTGTGCCCATCTTCCTCTATTTTATGTGGGATGCCTACCACAGCACGGCTTGTCAAGCAGTGCATAAGTCTGCACCCAGGATCCGAATCAGCAAAATCCCGGGCCGCCAATCAGAACGTGTGAACTTTGCTCCACCACCAGGCCGGCCCCTGGACCAATTTACATTTTTAACTTAGTAATAATTGTGAGGATACTTAGGTACTAAACAGGTGTTCAAACACAGATGGCATTTTAAGGATCTAGTTTAAAGGACGTACAAGAACCTTAAAATCAAACCATTCATTTTCCCTTTCTTTAGTTCAATTGCACATTAAAATAATTGTATATGTTTATTTTACAAAGTTTTGAGCAGAATATTGTTAATTTTATGTCAACTTCTATAAAAGTAAGATGGAAGTCATGCTGAATGTGTTTAAGTTTAGATATTGAGTATCTTGTGTCTTAGATTATAAATGAATTAGATATGACTTTGTAGTCTTAGCAAGATCTGGCTACAACTATGTTTAGTACTTTAAATTTGTCTCCCAAGCCCAAATAAATCAGTAAAGCCAATAATTAGCCCCAGCTTTCCAAAATATGACGTTTTAAATAATCTAATGAAAATAAAAAGGTCTAGTTTCAGTTAAAATGCCTTGAAGGAGAAGGGCCAGTTGGATCTTGCTTCCCATTTTCCTGATGGTATTAATTCCTTCTGCCCCTTTGTGTTCACTTTACCCAGTAAGTGGGATTTTTTTTTAAGTGGCTGGTGTTAAGAGTGTTTATTTAAGCAGACGGTCTTAGCATTTTTCTAGATAACCAAGGACCATTTGGTACATACTTATATTTTTAAAAAAATTTCTAGAGACATAACACATCTTCATTGCTTATCTACCATGCAAAGTCATTGACAAAGAAGGATATGTGTGAGACTTTTTATAAGGATAAAAATGCTTGTAATTTATAAAGGATTTATGCTTTGGATAGTTTTGATCTCCTGGATACACACTCAAATTGTGTCCATCCTGTTGACCTTTATAGTCGTGTATCAAGAGGCTCTCTCTAAATTCTTACTGCGTTTGATCGATCAAAGACACTGGCAGGTGTTTAGAGGAGGGGAGAGGAGTAGGGTTGGAGTCCCCTTTTCCCAGGCTCACTCTCTGTTGTAGGTTGGCTGAGTTTCTCCACAAAAGGACACAGCTCCTGTCAAGGGGCCCTCTCCTACACTGCAACTGGTACCTGCTCCTTCCTCTTGCCTATTCAGCGATAAGTGTGGTAATAGCTCCTCTCTGATTCATCATCCCATGCTTTGCCTTCCCTTCTTGGTTCTTGTAACCCTACATTCATTTTGTAAACAGTTTCTCGATTAAGCTCCCCTCAGTTACCCTGTTGGATGTGCCATTTGTCTCTTGTTGGGATTCTGACTGTTGCACTCTCCCATGGTTTCTGTCTAATAGATGTGTCTTTCTCTTTTTGTTTATGTATAGGCATAATGACAGAAACATGAAATAAAAATCAGTATTTGCGACAAAGCAGTTTTTGCTATAAAAATGATCTGTCTTGATATCCATTCAGGCAGTTATATTTCTAGTCAACAGCAACAAAAAGGAAAAGATGAGCTGTTTCTATAAGGTAGATTCACCTAGAGGGAAGTTCTTCTGCAAAGGCTCCAAAAACAGGTCAAAGAATGAGTTTGATGCTTCCTGGTAGAATTTCCAGCACCTTCATTACTATAGGTTCGTAATTAGTTGGTATATCTCCCAAGAATGCAGGATCCAGTTCTGTGAAAAAGAAGGCAGTTTTTGGAACTAAAGGATAGTGGTTGATTTTGGATGCTTCAATTTTAGTCAAGAACCAATGGATTGTCTTGGAATAGAAGATAACATAAACAGAAATGTCTATACCTGGGAAAGAAGAAAAAATAGCATTATTTCTTTTGATTATTGTATTCAGCTCAGTTATCGAAGTCACCTTAGTTCAAATTTCATCTGCTTTAATGGCACAAGTGATCTTTATGGATTTTTTCTTTTTGCCCATTATCCTTTTATTTTCCTCCAACATTTAAAAAAGGAATATTCAAATATATAGAAAAATTGAAAGAATTTGTGGTGAATACCTTAAAGCCACCACCTAAATTCTACCATTAATATTTTACTATACTTGTTTCCTTACAAGTATATCATTATTCTATGTATCCATCTATCCATCCATTCTTCCCATTAACTTTGTTCTCTTCACAGATTCTTAATAAGCTGTCATTCTCTTTAACTTTTTTGAATTCTTTTCATTCAGTAGATATTTCCTAGCTACAGAAATTTATCACACTTATGTATGATTAAGATCCTTTGACAAAGGCACCATAAAGGGAAATGATGCAAGTTAAATCTAGTTTTCTCATAAAACTGTTTGAGTAGGAAGTTATGTCCCTAAGGGATTAATGACTCACTTTAGAGAAAGGGGTACATCTATACAAAATAATCAAAAAGTATTATATTTATTCGACAATCAGCATAATTCTAATAAACAGAGCAATAATATTATGTAACATTACAATATTCAACATTCAAGAAATAGTGGAGGGGGTTGAGCATTTAGTGCCACTCTGTGTCCTTGACAGTGACCTTTCATTTAAGGATAAATATACAGGAAAAAATCATACAGCTTTAGATATCTCTGCTTGCTATTCTCAGTAACGTAGATGACTGCTTCAGAGAGCAGTTTGGTAAAATTTAATAAAAGCATACGTACATATGCCCTGCAATCCAATAATTCCATTCCTAGGAATTTACTCGTGATAAAAGTCTTACACTTGTGCAGAAGATATTTGTGCGACCATATTCATTGCAGCACAATTCATAATAGCAAAATAAAATCTGTCCCTTAGCAAGATCAGGAGTAAGTGAAGTTGTTGCATTAATACAATGGAATTCTATTTGCAATTTAAAGTAAGTGATCTAGTCTTGCATGCATTGAGTTAAATAAACCTCAAAAAAATGTCATACTGAGTGTAAAAAAAGTTTGCAAAAGGTTTTGTGTAGCGTGATACCCTTTATGCAAATGTGTAAAATGCACGAAATAAAGCATATGGAAATTTTTAAAATATTTTGGAAAAAATAACACTCACTGCTAACATTCTGACCTATGAAATATTCTTTTTTCTTTAAGTTTCTATTCTTTCCTTTTTCCTCTATAATTAACAGAAATTACTATTCTTACTCCTACTTCTATTACACTTCATCACTATTTTTACGTGCACATAACATTTCAACATCGATATTTACTTTTTTGTAAAATTGCATTGATTTTCCAGATAATCAGGTGAGTTAGCCTCTTTTTTCAGTTGAAGAGTTAGATGTCATCAGTCAAGGAGGGACTAAGTGACACGTCCAAGGACACATACTCAGTAAGTGATAGTGCCAGAGGGAAACAGCTTTCAGATGAAAAATTAGTGGTTCATTTACTTGCTGTTCCTACATGTTAGAATGATATACACCTGAGAATTCAATAAGTGTTTTTATTGGCAGTTAGTAACAATAATACTATTATTATCTGAATAAGGTTCTAAAACACTATGTTCTAGGCATGGTTCTAAGCACATTAGATATATTGGTCACTTGATCCTCACGACAACTCTGCAAGGAATCTACTATCACCACCTGAATTTAGCAGAGGAGGAAACAGGTGCAGAACATTTGAGAAACTGCTCTGAGTGCTCTAGAAAGAAGAAGCAGTGCTGGGATTCGAACCCAGGCAGTCCCACTCGCAGACCATGCTCCCAACCAGTGTCTCATCCTGTCTCATAAAAAAATCTCTTTGTTTCAAAGCCTCCTAGTAGAGCTGCTAAGTGGCGAACTCCCTGAGGAAGCCTTCCAAAGCTGATGCGATTTTAATGAAAGCACTCTCTGGGGGCTTCCTGAGACTTTTAATTTAGTTCAATTTTGCCGAGTTTATGTCTCAGCATGCTAAAGAATTTTGTTGGCAGTACGAGCAAATGACCCCAAATTGAGCCACGGTGATAATTACTTCAAATTTTCTTTCAGTTTGTTTTTTCATCATCGATGGGCATTTTCTTACCATCTTCCTTAATGTTTTTCCTTCTAAAGATGTCAGTGTAACTATGCCACACGCCACGATTAAATTGCTAACTTAAGCTGAGGTTTAAACAAATTTTTTAAAAAAGGAGAGAAAGAGAAAGAACATTCTAAGAGCAGCAGGAGCCTTATCAGTGAATATTTCTGTGATATATTTGTAAGAAAATATAATAATTCAGTGTTTGAAATGACTTTATAGGAAAGTCACTCTGCTATTTTGGCAACGTCAGTTGGCTTTATTCATGATAGGCAATATGAATTTCCTCAGGAAATGGGCCTTTTATGTGAAGTAAAAATTCAAAATTAACGAAAGGACATACAGTGACACCCGAAGCACTCTGGTCTTGATTCCCACACAGAGGCAAGTACTACTATCAGTTTGTAGGGTTGTCCTTTTAGAGGAAGTAAATGCTTTTATTCAGCTAGTCTTACCTTCTATGCAGTGTTTCACATACTGTTTTCCCTTTAAAAAATTTAAAATATATGTTGTTGTTTATCTACATGTATACGTATGTTGATTTTTTAAATATTTACATAGCATTCCATTTATGGGTATATTCTAATTTCACTAGTTATCTAAGGGTGGACATGTAGCACATTTAAAGTATTTTACTATTCCCCACAAAGCTGCAATGAATGCTACATTTGTAATTGTGCATATGTGCTTGTAAGCAAGCTTATCGGTGGGATGAATTTACAGTGAAATTTCTGCATTAATTTCTGGGTAGATAAGGAAATGACCTTTTCCATTTATTTTTCTAATTTACTTCTTGCTCACGGCTGTCACTATATGTGATAATTCAATTACTCTTGATTATTTGTTCATCTGCCTATCCCTTATTAAAACAGTCTTTGAAGGATAAAATTGATGTTAATAAATTTGTAGCATTAAAATAAAAAATTATTTAAATTTAAACAGTATTAGGTTAAGTAATTTGTGTAGGAAGTATACTTTGTTACAGGTGTTTTCTGTAGTTATGAGTAAGGCCGTATTTTGGAAGTTGTGTCTTTTGGGTAGGAATAGAATATATAAAGGAGCTGATTAGACTAACAATGATACTATGGCAAAGAAGCACACGTGTCAATCAGTATGATGGGAATTGCCCTCAAGATGCAGAGAGCGAGCCAAGGGGATTTTATACTGTGGTACCATGAGAGACGAAGGGACTTCTGTGCCTTTGTAAAGTTTTTACGGAAGACAATGACTGGGAGCTTTTGTGGAAGGGCATGGTTGGGAATCAAAGAGGATCTGTCGGCATCTTGGGCACTGCACTATACCTGGTGTCTCCCACTGACATAGTTGTGACCAGCACAGATGGCCAAGTATCTGGAAATCCAAATGAACCTTTCCTATCCTCTCTCTCATCATCATTGCACAATGAATACCTTGGCTTGGGTAATGTTCGTGGTGGCTTCTGTAAGTTGTGTAGGTTGTTAGTGCTTGTGACAATCCATTGCCTCTATTGTCATCTGTGGCCCTTTTGCTGCCAAAGAGGGTGGGGCCTCCCTAATTCGGTGGGATAAGGAGCCAATGGTTCTTTTTCATCGACTCACCTCTCCAGTGATCCAGTCAATAGCAAGTATAGATCACTACTCCTGATATTTATTTAATGCAATAATATCCCATCTCACATTTTTCTCTATGCCCCTAAAAACCATCTGAGCTGCTCTGGAGAGTTCTCTGGCTAGGCTAGAGAAGTAGAAAGTGGGTTTAAAATGTTTGCCAAGCACGATCTGATTACATTTTTACCAGAGATACGGGGTAAAGGATGCTATGCCAAAAGTTGGCATTGAGCACTGGGAGACTGCAAAAGTATAAACCAAAATACCAATTTCCTCTCATTCCCAACACTGTATCTTGATGCCTTTAAGATTTTCTTCCACCTTTAAGTTGTAAATATATAAAAATTGGAAGTGCTTAGTTAGCCTCAGTGAAGGCATTTTCTATGGCAAATTACAAAGTAAAAAATACTTTACATCCATGGTACAAAAAGGTATTTATGACAAGAGTAATGAAAGTTCCAAAATAAACTTTTGTATGAGTAACACCATCCACTTCATTAGATACCATATTTTAGATATTTTATAAAAGTTTAATGCTTATTTGAGCATTCAGGGTTAAATATGATGTTCCTCCTGTTGCCACATGTCTGTGGAGTGAACAGGATGAGGACTGCCTTGTGAGAGGCTTAGGGATCGATCTCATATTTATGAAATGAGTTAGATGAAAGAAAACAGAATGACTGTCAATATTAGAAAGGAAACCACATGCCACCATTGATCTTGAAATGTATGATAAGCGTTGTTGAATGTCTAGCAGGGATATATCTAAAATATTATTCTTTTTGTAAAGTATTTCCTATGAAAATTTTGTCAATTTTGGACTTCTATTAATGTATGTTTTCCTATAGACATTTATTCTTAAAACAAGGCACAAGTATATGCAAATGTGTGAATTATATACATATAACATACATAAGAACATCTTATAAAGAATTCTGCCTATTCTAATGTTTTTTCTTATTAATTTCATAATGGGTCAGTACATATATTATTAAATAGTTCTGGAGATAATAAGGATAAAGAAAGGAAGTATTTATTAGTTTCTTCTACTTGCCTGGTTGTCATTAGGTGGTCTCCACTTTTCAACTCATTTACTCCTCACCCAGTACTATGAGAGGGAGTCATTAGTCCATCATTTATTGATAAGGAAATGGAGACAAAAAAATTAGCTAATTTTCAAAAGACCACAAAGATAATAAGAGGCAGAGATGAATTTGAACCCAGTTGTATCTATTTCTAAGTTTCTTAGTCTTGTCCCTTCTCCCTATTTGTAAAAAGATGATGACTTCAGTCATGGTCACCATTAATAATCTTTCCATCACTTACAATGTGCCAGGTTTTCGATTAAATGCTGTATTGGCACTGTCTCTAATAATTCTCACATAGAAACTATTATTGTTCTCATTTTATAGAAGTAAGAGGGATGTCAGGGAAATAAGACTGATTTCCCAAATCCACACAGATAAGGGAAGAAGAGGGAATTAAACTCTGTTAAGCTGCGTTCCTGTTGTGGTGACTGACATCACACTTCATGGAAAACAAACAGGACTGGAGCTCACTGCTCAGTTTGAGCCTAACGGGCTATGTTTCCATAGCATTCATTTTACACTTACATTATATTTTTGCTGACTGAAATGTATAATATGTTTTGAAACATTATCATTTCATACTAAACGTTTATTTCTCCAATCCTTTTGAATTCTAATAAAAAGTATTTGATGTCCTGCCGGTATGAAAATAGCCCCATGAAAGAAAGAACCACGGAAGCATTTACAGCACCAGTGGTCTTGTCATTCTCATCATTGCTATGCTTTGAAAACCATCTCCTCTATAATTTCAAGTTCCCTTTTCTCTTTAAAGTCGTAAGCGGCTGAAATAATCCGTATAAACCCTATGCAGTGTTCCTTTAGGATACCGATTTAATTTCTACATGAGAATTGGAAGCACGATGTGAAAAAGTTAAACCTTTTGGATAAATTTCATTTCCTTTTATTAAAATGTTTAATGCATTAGAATGAAAGCTATGTATTACAAATTCAGGAAGAATTTTGCCACCAGGGCAATCATATACAACTTAACATCCTTTCAGATAAGAAATTTTCAAGTTATATCAGTAGGATATAATTTTCTCTAATCACTGTTCTTAGCAAATAAATAATACATTTGCTTGTGAAGCTGTGAGGCTAACGCATCAAAATACTTAGAAAGTTGTGTAAATGAATATTTTAATGTTACAATTCATAAAACTGTTTTACCATCCCATTCCTTACCAAGTTACCATACAGATGATAGATAGAATGAATCAAAATGATCTTCTTTTTCTCTTTATCTTTGAGTTCAAGAATCTTACTAGCATATGTCTTTCTCATTATGATTTCCAGAAACTTAGTGTAATTTTGCAGTCTGTAGAAGCCAATCTTTGACCTCAGGGAAACATTCTTCAGTCATTAGTATAGTTATTGGTATATCTCCCATCAGTTTCCTTTTCTCCTTCTGAAATCTTGTGATTTGGATACTAAGTTTCTGAAACCTAGTCTCCAGATCTCGTATTCTTCCCTTCAGATTTTCTCTCTTTTCATATTATTGGTGTGTAGTTTGAGAAGATATCCCTGTACTCACTCTTCCAGGCATCTCATCTCAGGCTTAGCAGCAATCATCCCATTCTTCCACTCATCTACTGAATTTTCTACTTCAAACATTTAGTTTTCATTTTAGAAAGCCCTGTTTTGTACGGAACTGGAATCTTCATAGCTGTTCTTCGCCATGTCATTATTATATGTTGGTGTCATCTGAGTCCTCATCTGTCTGCCCCAGAAGTTCTGTTTTGCCTGATGTCTGATCTATTTGATCTTCCTTTGCTGGCTGTTTGGATTCCTCAGATGTGTGATTACTTTGATCTCTTTAGGAATCCGCTTTGGTTGTTGAAGCACCCTAAGCAGAGGAACTCTCAAAAGGGATGGAAGTTGAATCTCCATCTACTTCTCTTGGCTAAGGGTATGCCGATAGGTAGGCATCAGGAGAAATCCTACCTGGGACCTGATTTCCTCATACTCTCCCAGCCTCAGGAGTAGGGAGGGATCAGTTCATCTTTTCAGCTCTACTTTCTCTTTTGAAGGCTAAGGTGGTCAGGCCCATCCAGTATGCGTGCGCGTGCACACTCACACACATGGGTGTGGTGTTGTCCCCTCCAAATCCTCAGAGGTCCACAGATTTCTGCAGGGTAATCCCTTTCCGATATCCCCCATAATCTTTTCTCAGGGGCTCTCTTACCAGCGTCTCACCAAGCCCATGGAAGGAAAGACCATCATGATTGTCTTCCGAGGGATTCTTCAACCCCCAGAGCTAAAGACCTCTCTCACACCTGGGAAGCTGCTGCCCCCCACAGCCACATGGACAGGTGAGCCAGAGGTATTCTTGTTAATAACGGAAAGAAGGATGCATTCTCTGAGTCTTTGCAGAATCCATGTATTTTATCTAAGTTCTTTCCTTACCATTTGTGTTAAGATTTGTCAACAGAATAGCTGAAAATGGCATCTAATTCCTATTAGCAATTCTTCAGTATTGGAATAACCATCAATTCAGCACATATAATTTCTTTCCTGTGTTCCTTCTTACAAATGACCTGCTCTTACCTATACTCCATTTTTCTGCTGTCTATGAAGTAAAAGAAAATGCAATCAACTACATAATTAAACCCTAAGTGCTCTCAGAGCTGTAGGAAATTATCTTAAGAATTCTCAGTCTTCCTAGGAAAAAGCAGACAAATGCTTGTTCTTACCTTAGTTGAGACAAGTGTGCCTCTGAATTCTTTCTAGAAATGAAAAAAAGCCAGAGGTGCTATGAATCCTCTTGGGTCAATGTCAATACTTTTTTTTAAAGTATCTTTAGGAATACGAGTGGTATTGATACAAACAGGTAGAAAGAAGGATATTTTTGGCTCAGCTTTTATAAGTATTGCTGGAAAAAAATGACCTTAAACTAGTAACATTCCATTAAGTAGAAGCAGAGACAAACAAGAATATGGGAGAAATGGAAAAATCATGTTAATAATGCTACGCTGCTGTGCTCTGTCTTGTTTAATGACAATAACATGAAGGTTCGTGTCTGTCAAGCATATTTATTAGCAGTTTCCTGGAACAAGCTTTGTTATCTAAACTAATGGACACACATAATCTAGCCCTATATTTTCATTAATTTATAGTTTACTGATTTGGAGACACAGATATTTTATATTCAGGGCCAGGAAATACGTTGCATATCCTCATCTATTTTTTTGGAGGTAAAGCAATATCATCAAATACCGTATTTCTCCACTATTTTTTCACCGTCATTGCATCACAGAAAACAAGTTGATGCAGTTAAATCTGCAAATGGCCCACAGCATATATAATTAGCCCTCTAAGAAAGATCTGGAGAAAAATAACGTGCTAAGATGTAAAGAAGGAACAAGTATTTTCAGCATTTACTCTCATGCAGCGAAGTATTTCTACTTTTTAAGCAAAAAAACTATTTTATTGCTAGTATACTTTAGAAATGACAGTCCTATTGTTGCTTCTAATCTCAAAAAGAGTAAAAAATAGTGATGAGAAATATAACAGCAAGTTCATTGAAAATCTGTGTAGCTCACTGAAATACACATCATGGGTGAAAGCATTGTGGATGATAAGACTCAGTCTCCCAATGCCTCTGTATGGTGTGATGTGGTGCATTCCCAGCTTGTGAAGCTTGGGGATTTACTTCTGTGACATGTAGAGAAGTAATACCAACCAATTCATCCTAGAAACAGACCACAGAGGCTGCCTGAGCCATGTAGACTTATGACAGTCATGTCTTTGGAAAGGTCCCTCAGCATAGCAGTGTACCCATAAAGAGACAATCTAGGGCCATTTCAAAGCTGACCAAATTTAATAAAACCAGATATTTCATTTTTCCTAGGTATATATAATCCTCCCTCTGCTATTTCCAGGAGGTCAAGGCCCCGCCTGTAGGCAACCCTGGTCTTAATCTACAAAATTTCAAAGCATTTTACTTTTGCCCATTCATTGGGTTAACAAATATGTGGTAAATTTCCATTTTGTGTAGGATGCAAGGCTAAATGTAGGGTTCACAGAAATGGAAGACACAGATATGATTCCTGCCTCTTGAAGGTTTTTGGCTAAGACCTGTGGTGAGGGTTGGGTAGATGATATGCAAATAATTAAAATCGTGGCAAGTATTCAAAATAGAAATACAAGATACCATAAAAATATAAAGCAGGGGCCTGATATGAAGGATTGAGTGGGATTGTCTGAAAATGTGATATTTAAGAGGCATACTCTGAGATGAGTGGGATGTAGCCAGGTAAATATTAGGAAGAAGAGATTTCCAAGCAAATGGAACCACATGACAAAGGCCCTAAGATAAGGAGAAGCAGGTCACGTTCAAGGTTCCACTGTGAAGGAAGTACAGAGAATTTCAACAACTCAAGATGAGGCGGCACAAGGTCTGTATCCTGTGAGCAATTACAGCTTGGATTAAGGTCTCAGATCATTATCAGAAGTAATAGGATGATACCAAATTGAGTTGAATTCTAAATCGAAAAGTGTCAAAGATTAGAAGTTGAAAAGCATTTATCTGGCTTCTAAGAAAGGTTAGATTGGAGGGGTAAATTGTATGGGTGAGAAATGCCAGTTACAGGTTATTACGTTGGGTGAAACGAAAGTGATGGTGC
Organism: Equus przewalskii; assembly: GCF_037783145.1. NCBI lineage: Eukaryota > Metazoa > Chordata > Mammalia > Perissodactyla > Equidae > Equus > Equus przewalskii. The sequence continues at coordinate 16,308,964 of NC_091835.1, forward strand.
AGACTAAGGTGGTGACAGTGAATTCAGAAAAGAAACAGATCTCTTTGAGAGATATTTTGAAGTCAGAATCACCACGATTTAGCAGTTGAGTAGAAGTAAGAGCTGAAGGAATGTGAAGAGTCAAGAATCACTTCCACATTTCCAGCATGAGCAACAGAGTTGATGGTGGCATCATTTACTGAGATAAGGAATTCCAAAGGGAAAAGAGGCAAAGATACTTGGGGAAAGACCCTGAGTTCAGTTTTAGATGCACTGAGTTTCAGGTGTCCGGAGACTTCTCAGTGGGCACATCAATAGCCAGGCTTACATATCAGCCTAGAATATAGGAGATAGGCTTGTCTTGAAAAGAAACATTTGGCAGAAATATTACACTTGGCAGAAATATTATATTGGGTAGAAATATCATGCTATGAGCACAAAGATAGTAAATGGAATCATAGGAGTGAGTGTGCCAAGGGAGCCTAGAAAAGATAAAGTGGGAAGAAAAGAAATATTTAGAGCTGAGCTCTGAAAAATTCCCAACGGTTTAACTTAGTGTAGAAGAGAAAGAACTAGAAAAGAAGATTGAGATATTGGCCAGAGAAATGTAAGGAAAAGCCAAAGAAAGAGAGTATTTCAAGGAACACTTGTCAATGTCAAGTTCTGTTCAGACATTACATTCAATGAAAGTTGAAAAGCATCCATTGTGTTGAATCACATGGATGCCACCTTAGTGAGGGCACTCATGGAGCATGGGGACAGTCAGATGGTGTGTAGTGTGAGTGGTCCAAATGGTCAGTGGGAGGAGGGAAGTGGACAAAGAAGGTAGACAGCACTTTTGAGCGCTTGACCATGACAGATAGCGTTAGGGCCATATAGGCTAGGGTGGAGGTATGGTTATCATCTTGGGTTTTGTTTTTTATTTTTAAGATTGGAAAAGCTTAAAATGTTTAAGTGCTGATATGAAAGCTCCAGAGATGAAACAGCTGACAATTCACAAGTGACATTGTCTCCATTAGAATCTGGGGGTACAGCTGCAGATAGGTTTGTGTGTTTGGTTACAGGAAGATCCACCCACTAGCTTATCTTTTCCCTGGGAAAGAAGAGCCACAGTCTTCTGCTGAAAATAAGGAAAGAAGAGAAAGCCACAGGGGAGGGTGAGTGGAGCAAGGAACTTATAGGAGCTACGCAATAGATTTTCAGAGAGGAAGAGTGATCTGACTAAAGAATGGTAATTGAATTGCTGGGAAGGGTTAAGAGCCCAATTCTTCCCCCATCCTCTCACCCCTCCCTTCTTTTTAGCATTGCAATCACTGTAAAATCTAGATTCCAGAAAGCATCTGATAAACTTACAACGGAGTGCAAGCAATAGGTATGATCTATGATTTAGTTTATTCTTTTGCCATGATAATTTGTATTTTATGAGGGGTTATATCATAAGCCCACTAATGGCCTCCAGATTGTGAAAATATCAGAACTGATCAGCTTCTGGGAGATATTTGGGGTGGGGAGTGTTAGCTGAGTGTCTGTGGCCCACGCATTACCGTGCATGGGGAATAGAAAGTTGGCGCAGCTCATTATTTGTGCTGCTGTTTCAAACCCAGATTTGTCAATAACAATTAACACTTCAATTTTAATTTGTCTATGAGTTCACCTTGTCAGTAACTTCATAGGAGCCTGGGGGCATGGGACACTTTCTAAAACAGACAAACCCAGATGAATTTTTGCAGAATGAGGCACTGGGAAACCAGGGAGCATTTACATTGTGAAGGAGAAAGAAGCTTCAAGACAGGAGGATGCAGCAAGTGCTACAGGCTGCTTTGAATTTTATGTGCAAGATGATGTTGTTTATTATCTAAATGTTGCAGTTTCAAGTAAGGCCTCAGGGGTCTGATGAGAGCAATTGTGCTGTCAATTCATGGTGGCAGCTGGGACAGCTAACGTAATTCTCTCAGGCGCAATACAGTTGTCATTTGGCCCTGCCAGCTCTCGAAAGAGGAATGTTCAAGGCCCTGGGAAGAGCCAAAGGGAAGGAAGCCATTCCCTCTGCTGCTCTTGTGGATTAGGAGTCCCAAGTCTTCACCTCTGCATTAATTTGTGGAAGGCTTTTCTCAGTCCGGGAAATTCGAGTCTGTTTTGAAGGTTGGATATGAGACAGCACGGTGGTGAAGAGGCTACACAATTTTCAGGGACCAGAGCAAAATGAAAATGCGGGGCTCCTTATTCAAAAATTATTAAGAATTTCAAGACAGCATGATAAGCGCTAAACCACACTCAGGGCCCTTCTAAGTTGGGGCCCTATGCAATTGCACAAGTCACACACCCAGGAAGCCAGCCCTGATGATGGGTAATGACTGCTGTAACTTGACCCTGGCTTCTAAATGTGGCTTTATTTATCACTAACCCTATGACCTTTCGTAAGTCACTTAGCTTACCTATTCTGTAATTCCTCAACTGTAAAATACAAGGTCAAGCAAACATTTATTAAGCACCTATTTTGTTCAATTACTGTGCTAGTCGCTGTCGCTGTATTGCTATGAACACTCAAATCACCACCATTAACCTCACAGAGGATTTATAGTGTACAAGGCAACTGAGAGTAAATAACTAATTTTAAAATTAGTGATCTAATTAAAAATATGATGAGAGCTACAATGGGAAACGACTATGGACGATGATATATAATTTGATGGCTTAAGGCAGTTTTAACCTGGTTTGAACCATTGTTAATTTCAAAACTTTTATTAATAGCCTTACTTTAACTAATAGAACACTATTTTGTGCCAGACACATAATTAAGTTAGTTAATACAATTACCAAAAGAAGTAGATACTGTTAATAGCTTTATTTTGCAAATGAGGAAACGAATGAGAGAGATGAACTTTTCAAAGATATTCTGTCTAATGAATGGTGAAGCTGGTTTTGATTCCAAACCGAGTCTTGTGGCCAGACACTGAAGCCTTTATGTTGTGTTGGGGCCCAGGGCAGGCTGCCCCAGCATATCCTACAATGGCATATGAATTATTTTAAATTAAAGTTATTTGAGAAGCAGTCAATGCAAAAAGGGCATTTTGACCTTCTCTGTTCCCCCTGAAAGCAGGAAATAAATCTCTCATGTGAAAGGTATCTGTCCTGTACCAGGAGCTAAGGAGACATCCTTATCATCAGAGATGAAGAATTCAGGGCCAAGAAGATTGTATAAACAAACCTTGTTACTTTTTTACTAATTTACTACCCCAAGCCCAAACTCTGCTTGGATTCCTTGTTAATTAAGCACCCAAACCTAAGTTTCTTTGTCCTGTCAAATACTCACAAATGTATTGTTTCTCTGGGTGAGAAGCAGAAAAGCTGCCTGCCTTGGTCACTTTTCTGAGCATCATTTTTATGATCTCCCGTACACACATATTAAATTGGGTTTTCTCTTGTTAATCTGTCCTGTGTTAATTTTATTATTAGTGCAGCCACAAGAACTCAAGAGGGGTGAGGAGAAGATTTCTGCCTCCTCAACACTGGTATCCTACCTCTCAGGACATAAAAATGATCACTCAGTAAACAATAAAACCAGGCAGCTCTCATTAACCCTGGGGATGGAATCTGAAGACCCAGATTTTCTTGCTGGTTCTCTGTGGACTGCCTTGTGAAAAGTCTCCTAATACCTTCATTCTTTCATTTCCTCATTTCTAAGGCAAGAGTCAGCTTCCCAGGGATTGCTGTAGGTCAAAGCATGTAGATAAAAAATATTCCATATCTTACAGCATTTGCAAGGGGAGAAAATAAAGTTATTGAACACTTATTTACTATTATCTACCTATTACACCTATCTGTCATCTAACTACTGATCTACTACATATAGTTACATAAATGATACTTCAGTGGTACCTAAATCAGTATTTTTTTTTCAAACTATAATTAGCATTTAGCTAGGAATACCCAAGGAATAGTTAAACTCTATTAAAGACTAATGCCAATAGTTGATTTGCATAGATTTTTCTCTTTTTTAACCTCTATTTTATTTCCTCTTTGCTTAAAATTTTATTTCATAGCCTATTTGTATGAAAACACCACTTTTCAATAGTTTTAACCTTTAAAAAATATTTTTTTTTCTGATTAACTTACATCTGAATTTTTTTAAAGAGCTTTCAGTTTTGTTTTAAAATATTCAATCTTTGAATTCCATTTCTCGTATATCTGAACATTTTACAGAATATTACATAGCGAAATAATTGTTCATTCTTTAAAAATAATATTCTTGGTCTGCTCTCTTTTAGGATTGTCCAACACCAAGGCAAAAAACAAACTCTGTTTCTCATTAGTGCCCACAGATAGGGCATTATGTCCATGAGACGTCAACTGTACTTTAAAATTTGAATGTTAATTCTTTTCTGTATAATTGCTATTTGCTCTTGACATTTGCTTGTGGCAGTGAAAGCCCTTTTCCCCTTTGCTCATCATGTTAATTTGGTTTCCTTTCTGTCTCTGTCCAGTGGTTTATGTTATACTTAGACTGAAAAATATACTGCATTCTCTTTACCAAGTTGTAATAATGCGCTCCCTGCTCCCATGACAGATGTGTAGCTCAGTAGGAACATTATAAACATCACACGCCAAGATGAGTAATTTCCCTTTTTTCCCCTAGTGTTTGGCATCTTTTATAAGACAGAGTCAAGAAAACTGAAACCCAAATCAGGAAATTTGCATCCTGTATAATCAAAAATAAGCCTATCTTCGGTATCAAAAGATAAAAAAAAATTGTTTCCTATATTCCTGACCTGCTACCAATGTCTTTTATGAAGCAATTTTCAATGTGGAACTGAGATGGGAAAGCAGTCAGAAACATGAGCTTCTTTTTTGTGCTTTCGGTGTCTCTGGTGTTAGGTTGGTTTTTGAATGGCTTTTATAGCCAATTTAGCAGTTTCTTATCTAGACAGCATTTTTAAAAATTTTCAGTTTATTTTATGAATAATAAATCCTCAGGGTCCCCAGTGTTTTTCTCTGAAAAAATAGCAAACATGCTTATTCAAGGAGAGTGTTTCTAATGGACAGTTATAGGAAGCATAAGCAAACAAAAAAGTGGACAGAATAAATTAAACCAGGTGTGAACTAGGGCTTTTTTATATTTTTAGCATATCTGATTTTCTTTTGTACTTTTCTTTTTGCAAATATAGCATCAACTGATCTCCAGAGCAGCTATTTTCCCAACTGCAAATCAATTTGATTTGAGATAACAAAAATATGCATTACTACATAATACATACCAGGCAGGAAAGAAAACCATAAAAAGAACTGTGTGTACTGAAACAGCTAGTCAGAAGCTAGTCATATTACAAGCAATGTGAGAATCTGTGAAAACTATAAACGAGGATCTTTAGAAGTGTTGTCACATAATTTCTATTTGCCTCAAATTGTGGACTTTGGCAATCACTTCTATCAACCACATAGTCTGTCCAGCTTCAGGAAGAGACAGCAGGCTAGCTTCACAATTAGAAATCACACATAATGTTGAGGTACCACCATGTAACTTGTCGGGCTTCTCTCTCTGTGTGTATCTGTGTGTTTGCTCTAACGTCCTGCAAAATATCTAGACACAACCTTATACGACATTTTACATTTAAAGAATAATTGGAATGTAACATATGTCACTTCAGCTGCTATCAATCAGACAGGGCAGCAAATTCAAACCTAAACTGACATGTACTGGAAGAAGAAAGTTTTCAAGAATATACCGATTATGGGAAGGGATCATCTGCTAGGAAAGCAGCAGTATGCCACGTCAATACAGCACCCATAAGTGTGAGAGAACTAGATAGTTTTTGAAGGGATAGAAATATAAATGGTGACAAAGGGTCATCTATTTCCTTAAGGCAGTCATCCAAGCATGACCAGAATATGATTTTTTCTTCTCAGAATGAAAATGGCAGGATCCATGGCCTTTCTCAGTGTGTGTTATGAAGGTCTAGAAGTTTCTTTGGGAAGTTATGTGAGACACAGCCAGAGAGACATGAAGCCACTTAATGGGAAGCCTGACTAGGAGTTGGAATATGAGCCCTGAGTTCTTGCTAGTAGAGCCAAGAGGGGTGACTGAGGGAGAAGGGTCAGTGATGAGGTCACCATCATCATTGCTGTAGTGACATAACCAATTTAGTGTGGGGATTTCACCAGGCAGGAGGTCCTATCCCAGCCCAGGTGGGAGGGTAGCCATGGAGCAGTAGAGGTTTGTGGGATCTCAGCACAGGCCAGGGTGGGTAAATGCAGAAAGAAAAATAGGACATGAAAACCTTTTTGCCATTGAGGATAAAACAAACATCTTCTTACAAGTACAGAATACAGATGAGAAAATGTCAAAGCAAGAACTGAAAATAAAATAGTGGGAGCAATAGTCTCAACTTTAGATGGAGAAGAGTCGAAACTATAATTGAAACTACAAAAAAGAAAAATCTTTTAGTTTGTAAGATGAAATCTATCACCAACACCGCTATTACTGTTACTATTTGTGTAGGCTAGAAAAGAGTGCCATTTCCTATATGGTGAGCGGACGGGAGTTTGGGAATGGTTACAGTAGATCTCAATTAATTGAATGGTCAATTCTGAGACAAAGAACGGCCCAGACATCTCTGTTGGTGTTTTTAGGAGCTGGTCTAGCACTCACAGCTCTACCACGTTGTTCTCCTTTTGGAAATAAATAATTTCACAGAACACTAACATCAGACAAGGTCACTCTACAACCATGACGAAGCGAAACAAAAAGCAAGACCTCTTCATAATTTTGTCTAAGCACAGCAAAAACCAAGTCACTGTGAAAACCACAACAAATAGCCAGCTAACAAATATCCCTCTCTTACCTTTGCTCTGGTGTCCCCTTGTAGACAAAATGTATTATTCCCAATCATAGAATTGTCCATTTTCTAACAGCATCTAATATAGAGAAAATCCTTGCTTCCTTGAACTTTTCTCCAAATCACCTAAACCAGACTCTAATCCTAGAATAAGTCCTTTTCGGAAGGACTCACTCTTTACTTTATTTTTTTAGTGAGGAAGACTGGCCCTGAGCTAACATCTGTTGCCAATCTCCCTCTTTTTGCTTAAGGAATATTGTCCCTGAGCTAACATCTGTGCCAATCTTCCTCTATTTTGTATGTGAGATGCCACGTCAATACCGCTTGATGAGCAGTGCATAGGTCTGTGCCAAGATCCTGGCCTGTGAACTCTGGGCTGCCAAAGCACTTAACCACTACCCCACAGCCGGCCCCAGGGCTCACTCTTTTACTGAGAGGTCCCAAGGTTCTCCATGATGTACAGTCTCCCTCACGGCAACTAATGATAAACCCAACTTGTTGAGCCCAGACATGCTCCAGGTGGTCTCGGCTAGAGGTGCACGTGTGACCGTACCAAACACTGTGTGTGGCCCATAGGATAGAGCAATGAGGAGGACGGTGCCAATAGGTACATAAGCATCACCATAGAAGGGATTTTCCTGTTTTCTTCACTATGTTCCCCTAAGAGAGCCTAGCACATAGGCTCAATAAATATTTGTTGAAAGAGTGAAGTAGCTTTCAGTCTACTGGCTAGCTCAGAACATAGATCAATGTGAAGTGCTCAGTGGGGAGCCAGACACATGCAGAGCGTACAATTAATAATAGTTTATTTCAGATTATATTAAATTCAACAGTAGTTATCCATCCATGTAAGCTAACTCTATGCTTGTGTAGTGTTGAGCCAAACATTTGTTTGTGATCTTTGCAATAAATTATTTTACCTCCAAAGTTTCCAGTCCATTAATCCCTTCAACGTATTGTAAAAGTCCGGCTTTAATGCAGGGGTTTCAGCGTTTTTATGCAGTTCCAATCATATTGTCCCACTCAGCATTTTCTGACCTTTCAAGATTCTGTGTCATTTAGCCCACTGTTCTTTGCACTTGAAACTGGCTTTATCTCCTTGATTAGGTTAAAGAAATCTTATTTATAATTCCCTTGCTGAAATGCTTCCTCTTAAGTAGAATAAATCACTCTCACTTCTCTGACCTGAGGAAAATGCATTGGTATATTTTTCTATATTACTAAACACGTTGTGTTATAGTTATTTCTGTGAGCAATTTCTCACCCTCTTCCATGCAAAGTTCCTATGGAAGGTAGTGCATCCATTCTTTTTCTACCTCAGGCAGCTGGGGGCCATGTTTATGTTCAATACATGGTGAATAAATGAATTTGTGGCCTCCCAATTATTCTTAACTATATTCAACTGTATATATCACTTCCCTCCTCAAAACATTTAATGATTTCCCTGTTGCAGGATAAAATCCACACTTCTTTACTTGACATTCTAAACTCCATAACATATTGCTTTTAATTGTCTTTCAAAGATACATTCCCTCACTCCTAGATGAACCAGTTACTTTCATGAAATTGGTCTCTGCATATTTATCATCATTTTTTCCCAATTTGTTTCTTCCAAAATGATTTATTTTCCTTTTTCCTAGCTAAGACCTACTTTCCCTAAATTCTGAATAAATTACTACTTGCATGATTAATTATCACTGGTATGATACCATGAATGCTAATGTACAGATGATGTGTCTTGAATCCCTAGGACTTCGCACATCATGGATATTTAATATATGGTTAATGGCAAAGATGTTGATGGTAGTGCTGAGGAGGGAGCCCAATAGATAGAGAAGAGAAGCTTCTACATACTCTTGAGCCAGGATCTCCTCTCAAGAATAAAATAGAAAGAGAAAAGAGCAGGATGATGAGAGAAAATGAATAGCCTTTGTTAGACATCAACTGGTATTGAAGAGCATGGTGGTGAGCAGGCAAGGGTGGGCTGTATCCTGAACCAAGGGAAAGCCATGTGATTCTCTGGGGTTTATAGTGATTTATCAGTGCCTAACCAGACGCTAGAGTTTGGGCTTTGAACATTGAAACTTCGTAGGTAAACTTCAGAACATAAATTACTCAAGTACATGTCTCATTCTTTTTAGCATTGCTCATCTGAAACCTTGTAATGCTACTCCTTCTCCCCAGCTGGAACTCAATCCTTTAAGAAATTGCTCACATCCTTGTCTTGTATTATTTTCTGCTAGACCTTCATAAAATATGTCTATTTTTATGTGCTAGTGAACATGACATTCCTTGCTCTCCACTCTTGCCCCTGACAACCAGGAATCTACACATCAGTGGGGGTGATTCTTCAAAGAAATAGCATCCCATCTCAGGAGTATGAAATTTCTGTGAAATATCTTTGCATGCCATTCGACTTATTTCTACATTTCTTTTTTCTTCTTCTACTCCAGGCCCGAAGATGCTTGAAACAGTTCACTTAGTTTTAAACTATTTATTAACCATCACACAGTCTATCTAAAACTCACAAAGACCAAGGTTAGAGCAGAAATAGCAAGAATAATAAGCAATGAGTGCACTCAAATTCAATGCAGTAGGAGTTGTGCTTCTAGTGTAGAGGAGAAAGTTTCTAAAACTCACTGTACGATGACTTCCAGTTTCTGGTTCCGCATGCAAGAAGCTTGGAAGTCATCGTTTTGTCCTAACTAGAAGTAAAAAGCTGGACAGACTGAAAAATCAATAACTTCTTCTTGGATCCATAAGAGAGGGGAGCACACAGGGCAAATCCAACATCCTCAGTCCTGGAGGGGCAGACAGGTGAATACGGGGAGTCAAGACTGCCAGAGCAGAGACTCAAGAGAGGAAATCACTCAGGGAACCAGTGATGGAGTAGGAAAACCTGAACGGTAATGGGTGGATTGCTGAAGGATCAGTGCGGATGACTCTGAGAGTTAAAAACTCCATGCGGATCCAGTCAAGGGGGCGAGTTTTGTGAGACTTACCTCTAGGAGCTGAACCAGATTCCTAAATAAATATCAGAGAAAAAGACCCTTGGGCTTCTATCAACCAGAAGAGGAAAGGAACCATCTTGAAACTACATCAGGGCCCACTGTTCTTACGGTCTGCCCTCAGGGGTAACTGGTTAACCAGAGCCTGACCTGCTAGAGTATTATCAGAGCCTAATTGACCTGGGGAAGCGAAATATCCAACTCGCACCCACTTTAACCATCCTGTCCCACACAGGGTGGAGAAAAATACTGAGGAGCACTTGTCAAGTTCACAGTTCAGAGGCACAGGCTCACTAAAAGACAGAGACCTAATCATACAATTACACAATGCCGCCCCTCCCCACACTGCTCACCACATTATTAAAGGTCTATCTACAGAAGTTGCTTGTACCCGGTACATCACATACAGCTATCAGTGAGAGAGAATGGGATGGAAAAATGTATATATTTGACAAAATAATGGCCCCAAACTCCCTACGTTTTGTGAAAGACATAAATTTAGAGATTTGATAAGTTCAGTGAGACTCAAGCAGGACAAATTCTAAGGAAAATACAACTAGAGACATAATAAGCAAACTGCAGAAAAGTAAAGATAAAATCTTGAACCTAGCCAGAGAAAAGCAAGACGTTTCATATAGAGAAAGAATGCAACAATTCCAATGACAATAATGTGAGATTGGCAATTAGAATGCAGGTGCGATTGTCTTTTAATGGCATGTTGTTGAAGGCAGGACAAGTGAATGCAACTCTGGCGCCGCTCAGAGAACTTGTCAGCCAGGCTAGTGAGGAGCTCCAGAGCAATGAACGTCCATATGAGGAGCCACAATGGGCAGAAATGGCTTGGCTCTAGAGTACCGATTATGCTCAGTCATCGGCTGGGAGTAGCCTAGAGAGAGCTGTAAGAAAGTGATAGTGGACCCTGAACTTGCAGCAGCTGGACATCGTCAGCTCTTCCCTTTCTCACAGCAAGTTCTCTCCTAAAAGAGATCTAGGCAGCACACTCTCATCACCACGGCATGTATGAACTGGACAATTTATATCTCACAATAGGGTGTTAATTTGTAATGTGTTAAAGACTTGTACCCATCCATAAAAGAAAAAGCTTCCATGAAGCTAATATGTACCTTAAAGACTATATCAGTTATCTAAATCTATCTAACAAATTATTCTAAAATTTAGTCATTTAAAAGGACAACCATTTTATTTACTTCTGATTCTGTGGCTTGGCATTTTGGGCTGGGCTGAGCGGGGTGGCTTTCTGTTGGTCTTACCTAGAGTCAATCACATGGCTGCAGTTGTCTGATGGCTCAAGTGGAGCTCAATGGTCTAAGGTGCCTCACACTCAGGTCCGATGTGCCTCTCTCACACTAGACTTGGCTTCTCCACAAGGACCTCCATGTAGTCAAGTTCCAATGAACAAGCACTTGTCAAGTCTCTGCTTGTTTCACATTTGCTGATGTCTCTTTAGACACATGGCCAAGCCCAGAGTCAATGAGTCGATGTGCATGGATACAGGAAAGCAGGATTCACTGGGGGCCATAACTGTGATGAATGATGATATATTAGGAATGAAAAAAAAAGAGAGGCGAATATGTCTGCTGTTCGCAGCTAAGTAACTGGAAATATTGTGCTTTGATTGACAAGAAAGGCAACAGGAACAAAGTGATTTATTTTGAACATAGACATTTTAAGATATTGACCATATTTTATCCCGTGATTGTAAATGTTAACTTATTGCTGATACTACATTATCTGTCTCTAAGTAAACAATGTTTCTATGTTTTTCAAACATATAAAATTGGTATAAAAAAGAGGGGCCAGCCCGGTGGCACAGGGGTTAAGTTCACATGTTCCACTTCGGTAGCCTGGGGTTTGCTGATTCAGATCCTGGGTGCAGACCTAGTACTGCTTGGCAAGCCATGCTGTGGTAGGCGTCCCACATAGAAAGTAGAGGAAGATGGGCACAGATGTTAGCTCAGGGCCAGTCTTCCTCAGCAAAAAAAGAGGAGGATTGGCAGCAGATATTAGTTCAGGGCTAATCTTCCTCAAAAAAACCAAACCAAAACAAAACAAAATTGGTGTCAAAAGAGAACAAAAGATTGAGTCCAAGAGATGCAGGTAAGCTTTCTCAGGTAAGCTTCATCATATGAGGAAGCTTGGTTTTTTTTTTTTTTTTTTTTCGGTGAGGAAGATTTGCCCTGAACTAACATCTGTGGCAATCTTCCTCTATTTTGTATGTGGAATGCTGCCACAGCATGGCTTGACAAGTGGTGTGCACCTGGGATCCCAACCTGCAAACCTGGGCCGCAGAAGCAGATCATATGAACATAACCACTACGCCACTGGGCCGACCCCAGAAAGCTATTGTTTTTAATGTTAATTTCTGGGTTTGAGTCTAACCTGCTGATCTGAGCCCATATTTTAAACTTCCAACTCTCATTAAAATATCCACTGAAATTACTGGAGGCTTACATTGGGAAAAATTTACACCTCTACAGAAACCAGGGTAAGATATATCCACCTGCCTGAAATAGCAACAAATTTGACAAAGATAGAGTGTAAACAAGTACATGATATGCTGTTAGAAAGAAGACTCACCCTGAGGAGCCAAGAGAAGGAGTCACGTGGACTCTCAGTAAAACCCCTGATGTAGAGTACTAGATACCAGATAGTGGACAGGCACACGGAAGATACTACAAAGAGAAGCTTTATCTTTTGATAATTTCTGAGGTATGTGCAGTGGACAGAGACCGCAGAGAGGATAACTTTAATGTAGAACCAAAAGCATGAGCTGGAAGTAATAGCATGCTACAAAAGAAGAGGTTCACTGAAAAAATACTGGCTCCAGGTGAGTGAATATAAGTCAGATAAAGAGTCTGTTCCAGAAAATTTTGCATTACCTTAAGGACGAGGGGAGGAGGGAGCATTGGTGTGTCCTTGGCTTCCAGTTTCCTTCAAGGGAGATTGTGAATCTCTTGTATACAAGAACTTTATGAAAACCTCTTAGAATTTTACCGCGCCTGCTGGTTAAATTGGGTACTTGCCATTATATTTCCCACTTAAATGTTTGCTGAGCTAATGAGATAACTCAGGAAGTTAACTCAAATGTTTCACTCTTGGTTTTTCAACTTGGTTCTTGTTCCTTCTTAATAAAGCTGAGAAGCTCTAGTTTTTATGCTTAGATATCATTTTTTAGAACGAAAGCTGATCTTCAAAATTATCCCCATAATAGCCGAGAGGAATGGAATAATGTAAATTTTGCTTTGTAAAATGGAAGTGTAGCAGAGCATGAACTATATTTCCTTTCCTTTTTTAAAAAGGGAATAGTCATTTCAAACATCAAACAATGTTTTTTAGAAAATTCTGCCTATTAGAAAGGGCTTTATAGAATAGGAAGACTAATTGCCAATTTTGCATGAACAAATCTAGTTCACTCTTTCCCTTTATACTTGGAAAATAATCTGCTGTCCTCTCCTTCCTTGCCTCACTCAGTGTTGCTGTTGTTTTATTTACTTGTTTTTAACTTCCCTCTCTCATTTCTCATGTTTTTAGAGACAAATGATTTTTAGAAGCAAATGGACATTTGAATATTTTCCAAACAACATATATCCTGAGCTAAGAGAATATTCTTCTGCTAAATCATTTTGTTTGCAATGATTTGCACGCAGTATCCCAAGTAAATAGTTCAACAATAATCCAAAATGGAAATATTATGCCCATTGCTCACATGAGAGTATTTCTGGACAAGTTCACAATGCCGGTGACAAAGAGAACAAGGACTGGACCCCAAGACTCTCTAACCACACCAGCTATCAGCCACAAAATCGGTCACAGAGTCAATTAGTTACAAATTTATCTTTTCTTTAAGAACTAGCTTTCCCCACAATTTTAGATATCAATACAAAAGATTTCATTATTTCATCTATGTGAAGCAGCCTGAAAAATTTTGTCAGGCTATCAAAATAAGATTTCAGGAAGAAATATTTCATTTTAAAATTTCGTTTTATCTGCATGAGTCATAGTCCCATCTCCGTGGGGTTACTCCCCCTGCTCACCACCACATCCTCTTCTGCACTGACAACAACCACAAAGTTGCGTAGTATTTAGCGTAGAGTACAACACTACAGAAATGCCTAAGAAGATTCTAAATATTCTTACAGTTGGCTGGCATAACTGTGGACAAAGTGACTTCAGAAAAAAAAGCAAGATTCTAAAAACTGTGATGGAATAAACTGTTTCACAATCTCCTCCAATTAAATTGTGAGATGCTGGACCACCCTCACTTGTGGGGAGGCAGTAATTGGTTCACAGAGCAACCAACAATAACAACAAAAAAGGTAAGTTTCATAATTTCTAGGTTCAAAAGGTACCACTGGGTATACAATAGAACACACTAGCAAGAGAGTGCAGGGGCAGAATCCGTTCCTTCTCCACATCCCCATGTCTCCCTGCAGAAGGTTCTCTGATTCAGGGAAGAGAGAGTTTGGGATATAAAAAGCTTTCGTGGAGAAATAGAGGCTGTTCTCTGTGTTCTCATCAACCGGGTGCAAACCTGGGGAATGGGAAATGATCGAAGGAAAGCATAATATCATTTACACTGATGGTTTCCATTATGAGATGAAAAGAAAGCAGGGAACTTAAGCCCCATCACCTCTTTCCTAACTGGGTCTTGAAGACAGGAGTTCAGCAGATCTCCTCAGGCCACACAGCCACGGAGGGGCACAGGGATGGCTGACAGGTCCGTGAGTCTGAGAATGAGGCACAGACGATCTTGCCTCCACTGCTCGCTTTCCATGCCATGAGGAGGACGTGCAAGGTTACAAAAGGGAAGAGATTGTCTAGGAGAGCAAGCCACTGTGTCCACCTGGCACTTGCATGGGTGTGGACGTGGCAGCAGGCACTGCAGGCGCACTCACAGATCAGAAGAGGGTGTTGGGGAGATGTTGTCCTAGCTCAAAGCAAGGAACTTTACGTTGAGTTGTACAAGTTCTCTTTTGCATACCCAAGTTTGCTACTATGCAAATTTATCCCACAAAAGCCATTGATGCAAACTCCAGGTTAAATATATCCAATGTCAAGAATGTCTTATAAGAAAATTAAATCATGGACCAGTAATATGTGAGCACTTTTCTAGCCTATTGATGAATTATACTGACTGACCCCCATGTACCTATGTCCTCATCTGTAGAAGAGACATTTCTATAAATTATCCTACTTCCCAGAGACAATGTCGCAATTAAGTTATTCAGAAGGAGCCATAATTATTTAATCTTCTCTTTCCCTGAGCAATTTTACTTCTATTTGCTTGGAACCTTAACACTGAGGGTCAGAACAGAAAAAAAGACTTGGAGTATGTATCACCATTTTATCTTGAAAAGGTAATTATAACTCAGAATCAGATTGTCTTGGCAACTTCATATCTCAGGATGAGAAGAAATGTACCCAAGTGGCTAGCTGAGTAAAATGATTGCTCATTCTATCTGGGGAAAATCATGCATCTTTGGGTGCAGACTAGAGAATTTATCATAAGTATTCACACAATACTTTTATTAAAAGGATATGGAAATAGATACTTTTTTTTCTTAAGGAGAATAAAGCTATCCAAGAATAAAAATTTGTATGACCTCATTGTTGATAAAGCTGACACTCATTTCCTGAGCACCTGCTGTCTCAGGCATAGCAGATAAAAGAGGAACCGAAACAGACTAAAATTCTTGCCATCATGATAGAAGATAAAATAAAGGAATAAAATATAGAATGTTTTAAAATATAAGCAACAGAAGAAAAATAACGTACAAAACAATCTGTGAGAATATTGGGTTACAGTTTTAAATAGGTGGCCTGAGAAGTATGCGTCTGAGTAAAACAGGAAAGACATGATGGGACAAGGCCTGTCGATATCTAGAGAGAAGGCTGTTCCAGGCAGAGGAATAGCAAATGCCAAGACCACAAAGCAATGACCTTCCACAGACTTCTCCACCAGTCTCCTTCACAGTCCTACATCAGCAACGAGGCATGCTGGCGTCCCAGACTCTCTTGCAGACTTCATCTTGTTCACGCACACATGCTTTTCTCTGATCCACCAATTCCTCTGTTCAGACCCTTACATTCTCCAAATTCTTGCGCAATTGTGCAAGATTTTATTCTTTTATTCCATAATACTAATGGTGGTTCTGCTTCCCTGATCAAACCCTGGCTTTTTTGTAGTCTCATACTTCAAAATTCAAAAGTCACTGAAGCGCACTGCAGTGTGAGGAATAATTCTATCAGGCCTGGAACTGGCCTGAGCGATTTGGCGTGGTACCTGCACGATCCCAGTCCCTGGTCAAGAAGTGAAACGCACTCATTCACAGTGTTATGTTGTGACCATGGGTCTGAGGAGTTTGGGAGCAGTTTGTACCAGCTTTTTAGCATTATTCATTGATAACAGAGGGATTCACGACTTGTACCTGGTCTCACTGAGACCTCCAGTGGGCTCTTGCTATTGGAGCTGGTGACATAGTAAGAAATATGCCTACCTGACCAGCAAGGTATAAGAAGCCCCAGCCAAGAGTCTTGAAGTTGTCCTAAGTTGTTCTCTGTGCATGTTTTGACTTTTGGACTCTCGGAGTTGTCTCTGAGTAGTTCTCTGCATATATCAGTGGTTGCTGATTCAAGAGGGAAAAGCAAGTCTGATATGATCCTACAGAGGGTAGACAATTGGAAATTAAACCTGCCTCTCCAGACTCCTTGCTGGGGGGCATCCTTTGACCATGATGTCTTTTCTTTAATTCTGCAAGTAAAGTGAGTCCTTTTCTTGCAATATTGTAAATTAATAAGCGTTGCTATTTGGGCCTACTGAGTCTGTAGCAACAGAAACCGTCTCACGGCTGCTCATAGCGCATACGTGCAGAGAAAATTCTCCCTCCCATCCTTGTCCCCCAGCCACTAAGTTTGCCTTCCTGGAAGGAAACCAGTGTCATAAATGCCAAGTGAGTCCTTCAATAGGTATTTTATGCATATTTAAGCAAATTCATGTACATAAATATTTCCCCCTATTTTACACAAATAGAAGAATTTTGTATACTCTGTTTGGTTCTTTGTTTTGTTTCAAAGTCATATTTTAGGGAGTTTTGATTTTCCTGAGACTTATTTGATAAGAAGTTACAAGATCTGTCCTTATATAGAGACTAAGTTTCTTAAATGCAATGATTCTTGGCCCCAGTTTTGTAACTTTTGCCATATGTCTATACAGTGTGTATGAGCTTGAGAAACAACACTGAAGGTCAAAAAAAGTCACATCACGTTGTTTTGTTTTCCTAATAAAATTAAAACCACTACTAAACTCCCTCAGCAGGGTTAGGCAATTGCTCAGTCCCAATCACGTTTGGCAGGCGGAGGTCCCTTCCTTTCCCTAATGTTGTGTGAGAATCCTGAAGGATCGCAGGATGGAAAAATGGTAGGAGGCTCTGCCCTGTGTCCATGGTGGTGGTCACTGTGCTGCGTACCTAGTTGTCAGCAATACTGGGCGTCCTGTGTTCCTCCGTCCGTGGATGCTCAGCGTTCTCCCACAGAGGTCCTCTTCAGCTGTGAGAAGAGGTTGGGCCAGTCTCTTGTTGCTACTTTCAGAGCCACAGTGCCCCCATTCACCCAACCCCATAATCACAAGTATTGTGTGCAAGAGAGCCATGGTCTTATTATTATTATTATTGTTATTTACCACTCTCTTGGGAAAAATACGAAAACCTGTGTTTACTTTGCTCTCTAGCTCTCTGTTTTAAGGGTCCGGTCACTTCACCTCTTACAGTCCTTGGAGCCTTCACCTTTCTTGGATAATCCATGCTAATGGCCCGCAGTGGGCATGAAATGCAAAAGCTGTTTGGGAACTCGTCTCCCCTCTGCACAGTCTTCCCGTCATGCGCCAAAGTCTCCGGAAGTGACTTAATAGCATTTAAGCTTAGGCTGTTCTGCTATTTCCATTGTCACAAAGGAAATGTCACAAGCCTTTTTCCCATACCTCCTGTTAAGTTCCCTGCCTCCAGTGGTAGAATAATCATAAATCTGGTACTGAACCTTGGACGTCAGCCATCCTTCACACTGTGTCTCCCTTCTGCTGACTCTATTATGTTGGGTTTCAAAGGTTCTGAATAGATTGTTCCAGAGGCTCTGGAGCTGAAAAAGATCTAAAAACATCGACTCCTGTGGTGTCAGGTTTTGGTTGTCTTTGAGCACAGCACTCATCTGCCCTGGCAGCTTCAACATCCCCACCCCCACTCCCACCTCCTCAAGAAATAACCAGAACAACAAAGTTGTTCAGCAATTTCTTTAAACTTTGGAAGGGTTTGTTTGAAATGGGGAAACCATATAACCTATGAAATAAATTCTTTCTATTTTTGTCAAGAACTTCTCCAATTTTAATTTAAATTTATCACAGTATTTCTGCATGGTTTTAAAGCAACTTTAGCAGCACACGATTGTAATAGGTTGAATAACGGTCTCCCAAAGTATAAAGCCCTGACCTCTGAAATGCTACCTCATACAATAAAGCCTTTGCTGATGTGATTAAAGATGTTGACACTGGGAGATTATTCTGGATTATCTGGATGGGTCCTAAACGTAATCACAAGTATCCTTATAAGAAGAAGCCAGAGGGAGATTTGATCACACACGCAGAAGGAAATGTGAAGATGGAGCAGAGAGAGATTTCAAGATGCTGGCCTGGATGATTAGTGATGTGGCCACAAACTAAGGAATGCCAGCAGCCGCCAGAGGCTGGAAGAGGCAAGGAACAAATTCTCCCTTGCAGCCTCCAGAGGGAGCACCGTCCTGCTGAGACCTTCATTTGGCCCAGTGACGCTGATTTTAGTTCTGTTGTTTCAAGCCACCAAGTCTGCGGTAATTTGTTCAAGCAGCCACAGAAAACAGACACAATAATAAAATACCATTTTACAAGAGGCATGCTTTAAAATGTGGCCATTTAAAGACGTAAAGTTGAAGACAAGGCTTCAAGATTACTACTAAAGAAAGATCATGTTTTCCAGCATTCTAGTTCTTTTTTGCTCTAATTATGCACCATAAAAGCTTTCTCATATGAAGAACTAACATTTGTTGAGGGCTGACTATGTGCCCGCTCCCAGACAACTTATTTAACACACATTACCTTGCTTAATCTAAAGCAATAACACAGGCACATAATTATGCTCATTTTGCTTAGGAGAAGCCAACTTTGAATCAGGGTAAATTCATTGCCCTGGTCACACAGCTGTTGGTGGCATTTTCTGAAGAGCATCTTGGGGCACCTGTGCAAAAACCTGTACTGTTATCTACAGAGTGAATTTCTTTTCACGGTAATGGTTTATAATTATACAAACTTACTTTATCTTGAAGCTGTCTCACATTCTTAGACTTGGTAGAACGTTATATTGACAAGACCTCTTTAGCTTTTTCTCTGACTATTCCCAAGAATTGTTTTGTGTGAAGCTATTTTTTTATTCCAGGGTATGAATCTCAAAAAGTTGGGAACAGGAATCAAATAATAAATAAAAATTAAACGTAGAAATTCTATGTGAAATCGGACTGAAAAACATTTTGGAGGGACATTTAAGAAAGACTTGAATAAATGAAGAGATAAACCAGATGTATTTTGGGAAGAAAAATAGTGCAAACCTGTGACTTTTTCAGAATGAATGTGTGTATCATTTAAAAATATAATAAAGAACTTTTTGACAAACTACAGGATGATCTGAAAATTTAACTTGAAAAATAAATGGACAAAAATAACCAACAACACTTAGTGAAAGATCCATAATTGAGGATTTACATGATCAGATAATAAAAAGTATTTATATCCTACCATAAATAAAGGTTTATTATTGATGTTTGAATAGACAGAACAATAGAACAAAAGAGACAAGCCAAAGGTGAACTCAAGTACGTATAACAGTTTAATTAGTAATCAAGTTGCTATTTAAATGAGTGAGAAAATTGTGAATTATTTCATAAAGAGACCTTGAACAACTGGTTACATATTTGGAAAAATAAATGAAGTTAGAAATCTATCTCACAACATTATTTGAAATAAAATACAGTAAAGAGTTAAATGAACAACCACACAAAAGAACTGAAAGGGAGTACTGGTAAGTATCTTATTTCAGGATGGACCAGTGCCTTTCTAAACCAAAAGCAAAGGAAGCATTCAGTAAGCGACAGTCACTGCTGCATCCTCTTTGAAACTTCTTCTTTCATGACTTGACCCAGGATTCAGCTCTGGGACTTCTCTTCTTTAATCTACACTCTCCTGTGGAGAGCACAGGCACTTCCACTGTGTTTATACCCTGGTGATCCCCAAACACTTATCTCTCAAATGCAGCCCCCCTCCCAGACTGACACTCAAATATCCAGGTGACTACTCATTGAATCCAATTGGCTGCCAGATAGACATCTCTAAACAATGTTGCCAAACCACTACGACATCACCTCCACATCCCGCCAAACCTGCTTTCCTCCCAGTCCTCTTTTTAATTGCCATCCATTTAGTAATTTTTCTCTTTCCTCCAACCTTGCATAAAATCTTGTTGGCTCTATCTCCAAAATATATCTCAAATCTGACCTTTTCTCATCATCTCTATTGCTACTCTCCTAGACTAACCTATTATCTCCTCTTGCCTGGATATCTGCAATAATCTCCTATTTGTTTTCCATCTTCTACCTTACTCATCATACAGCTGGTTTTCCACACTCTTTAAAAGGGATTTTTTCTTTAAACCAGAGATGTTAGTCTTCTGTTTAAAACAACCCAATGGCTTCAAATGGAACTAGAACACCATATGAATTTTTTAACATAACCTACAAAGTTCTACGTGAGCCTGTCCCTGTGTACCCAAACCTCCAATGCTACCACCTCTTCCCTCCCCCACATAATAAGCATCATCTAACCAGTCACATACACGCTTTCTTGTTCCTCGGATATGCCAGGCTTTTTCCTCCTGCATTTCCTCTTCTCTCTTCCTAGAATGCAATGCTAACTCACAAGCCTGACTCATTCTTATCCTTTCATTCTCAATACAAATGTCAACTCTTCAGCAATACTTTTCTTTATCCTCCAATTTCCCCATACCACATGCCCAAGTCAGCCTCTTTCACTTTTTATCTGGGTCACTTTCTTCAGAGCTCTTATATTATTGGTAATTTATTTTTTGTTTCCTTCATTCACTGAACTGCTGGGCATACAGAAGCTGGTCAATACATATTTATTAAAGGTATAAACTAATATTGAAGAGAAAGTTAGAATTTTTAAAATTCATAAAAATCTCAAAATTCTGTATCAAACCTCGTTATAAAAATTAAGACAAGTAAAATAACTTAGTAAAAAATATTTATGAATATAGGGAATAAATGATAGGTTTAGCATATAAATACCTTAAAATTTAAAGATGATCAGCTTCATGGTAAAACAACGGTCAAACAAAACAAAGGAAACAAACAAAACAAGGAAAAAATAGGTAATTTACAAAAGAGTAAATACAAATAACTATTAAAACAGGCAAAATTAAGCTATTAATAAAAGAAATGCATATTAAAACAAGAAAATGCAATTTTTGTTAAGTTGACAATAATCTATAAATTATTTTATCAATTATAGCCAATCAAATGTTCCCCATTTATATTTTCTGTGGTTGGTTAATTTCACATTGCTTATCTGGAGGGAAATTCCATTCATTCATACACCTACCACATGTTCATAAAACACCTAGCTCTCTGAAGGGCATCTTTTATGTGATGAAAATTTAATAATAAAGAAAATTGAAAATGTGCAGACACTTTATAGCATACATTATAGTTGAGACTGACACTAAAGAGATGAATATAAATAAACAAGAAAATATGTATACAGAGAATTAAATGTTGGAACATGACAGAAAGTGATATGAGTGGCTACTTTAGATTGGATAGTCAAGGAAAGTCTTTCTGAAGAAGTGACATTTAGACTGAGAGTTGAATTAATAGCCCTGCGTAGAAGTTCAATTAGAAATACAGCTTTGCAAAGATTGGAGTAAAAATCTTCCTCTCAGAGGAAACTGCTCATACAGGGGTCTTAAGCTATAGAAAATCTTAGTGTATTAAGAACAATAAATAGACATTTCTCCAAAGAAGACACACAAGTGGCCAATAGGTATATGAAAAGATGCTCAACATCATAAATCAACAGGGAAATGCAAATCAAAACCACAATGAGATATCATCTCATACCTCTTAGGATGGTTATTATTAAGAAAAAACACAGAAAACAATAAGTGTTGATGAGAATGTAGAGAAAAGTGAATCCTTGTACATTGTTGGGGGGAATGTAAATTGGTACAACCATTATGGAAAACAGTATGAAAGTTTCTCAAAAAATTAAAAATAGAACTACCACATGATCCGGCAATCTCACTTGTTGGTATTTATTCAAAGGAATTGAAATCAGGATCTCAAAGAGATATCTACATTCCCATGTTCATTGCATCATTATTCACAATAGCCAAGATATGGGAGCAACCTAAATGCCCATTGATGGATGAGCAGATAAAGAAAGTGTGGTATATACATGCAATGGAATATTATTCAACCTTTCAAAAGAAGGAAATCCTGCCTTTTGAGACAACATAGATGAACCTGGAGATCATTATGCTAAGCGAAATAAGTCAGATACTGAAAGAAAAATGCTGTATGATCTCACTTATGTGTAGAATCTAAAATAGTCAAACTCATAGAAGCAGAGAGTAGAATGGTGGTTACCAGGGCCTGGGAGGAGGGGGAAATGGGAGGTAATGGTCAAAGAGTACAAAGTTTCAGTTATATAAGATAAATAAGTTCTAGAGATCTACTATACAGGATAGTGCCTGTAGCTGAAAATACTATATAGTGTACATAAAACTTGCTAAGAGGATAGATCTCACGTGAAGAATTCTTAACACACACTCATATGCACACACAAATATAATAATAAAGAGGGTGGAAGGAAACTTTGGGAATTGATGGATATATCTGTGGCCTTGATAATGAAGGTGTCACAAGTGCATACTTATCTGTAAACCCATTGAGTTACATGCATTATATATACACAGCTTTTTACCTGTTGATCATATCTCAATAAAGCGGTTTAAAAAAAAGAACAAGACAGGTAATGTGCATGATAGGTTGATTGATACTTAATGAAGTCAGAGAGAGAAGCAAGATCAAGGACATGTAGGGCTTGGTCCACCAGGGAAAGAAGATGATATTTTATATTAGAAGAAATGAGAAGAAAATGGGAGGTTTGAAGTAGGAGAATAACATGCATAATTTATGCATTTTAAAGGTGACTCTGGCTGCACTGTGGGGAATTGGAAAGTGATAACGGAAGGAGAAAAGCAGCACCACCGATTAGGGGTAGAAATCCAGGGAAGTGCTGACGACTGGACTAGCTGGTGGTAGGGGAAGTGTGGAAAAGTAGATGTATTTGGAATATTGTTTTGGAAGCACAGTTGAAAGGACATGCTGATAGACTTACAGGAAAGGAAGAAAACACTTAGATTTTTGGAGGCAGACTTCCTGAGAGGAGAGAATGGACCAGTTGACTGGAGAATGGATAGACTGGCAGGAAGTGCCGGGATGCTAGTGCGTGGAAATGACTGTGCATGTCATCCAGACCAGAAACTGGCACATATCAGATATTGCCAGTGTGAACAGGCTGGAGTCTTCCCTAATGCCGTGAAGCTAACCAAGTCTACAGAATTGTCATCACTCCAGGGAGAAGGAGAGTGAGGAGAAATCCATTGAGCTCGAAATGGATGAATTTACACTGAGTTCATGAAAATTACATTGTCTGTCATCAGGCGAATGGAGCCTTGAAAGAGCAGCTCAGTTATAGAAAACTCAGTTGACATATTTTTAATTGCCACGCTGAGTCTGTACTTTGAGGAATGCGTTCCTGCTGAGCCCCATTTGTCGAATGTTTCCGCTGTGCCCTGCACTATGGTAGCACATTTACTTATGTTATCTCACTTAATCCTTGCAGAAAACAACCCGAGATTATTCCCATTTCTTCCATGAGACTCTTGAGTCTCAGAGGGGTTATATAATTTGCCGGAAGTCATAGAGTTGGAAGTAAGAGGACCAAAATTACAGTCCAGGCAGGCCTGAATCACAGGTCCATTTTTTGTCCCTGTGCAAAACCTCCACGCATACTCCCTCCTCGCACCATCTCTTATTGGGGAGTTGACTCATCTGGAATTAGTGGAAGATGATTATTACCTCCTCTGCTACCCTTGGGGGCTAAAGAACATTCTGCTACTCATAGCTGAGTGCTTTCTGGGAAGCAATCACACTTTTTTCCTGTAGAAGAGAGAATAATCCTTTTTTCTCACAGAATTTAAAAGTTAGAGCGATGCAGCCTCTGGTGTGTGTTGCCCTCCCCTCCCACTTCTCACCTCTGCTTTCCCATGTTTGTTCTCAGGTGACAACCTTGCTTTTGAGTTGATTGAAAAAAGTGAGGAAATCAGAAGAAAAATTCCACAGGCACCTACTGCCACATCTACCTGCCCACGTGCACTTGGACGCAACATTCTGCTTTTAATCTCCAAGAGGAGGGGTTTGGTTTCAGGAGAGTAAAGGTATTGAGCAGCCTCTGAACAGGGAAAAGTAAATGGACTAAGGAAATTTAGTGGGTGTGTGTTTGTGGTGAGTTGTCTGTGTGTGGGGTGTGGTATGTTTATCTGTGGTGTGTGGTATACACACACATGTGTTTGTGTCATGTGGCACGTTGTATGTGTGGTGGTAGGGAGTTGTGTGTGTGGGATCGTTGGATGTTTATGTGTGGCATGGGGTATGTGTGTTTGTGTGTGGCATGTGTGCATGTGGGTGTGGTGGTGTGTGTGGAGGGAGAGGGAGGAGTTGACAACATTAAGAGCTCATTTGAGGTAAGTTCTCATGAAGTTAAAGTGAGCCAGTCACTATGCTGAAATACACCACTCCTGTTGAGCTCAGCTGCACAATTGCAAGCAGTGTAGATGAGTTGCATTTAACCAGGGTTATGGCTGAGTAAAGTGAGTAGGATAGTAAGAAAGAGCGACAGGGAGTTGAATAGAAATTCAAGGTCTTGATTACAAAAACGGACTTTAAGTCATTTCCACCCCACCCTATAGCCAATATATCCTTGTTTCCAGTGCTCTCCTTCTTGCTCAGTCCACTGCAGACATGCTGGCCTCCATGATATGACCTAAACACTCTGGGCCTGCTCCCAACTCAGATCCTTTGTACTTAGTTTCCCCTCTGCCTGATAACCCATGGGGGCTCCCTCCTTCTCCTCCTTCAAGGCTTCACTCAAATATTACACGCTGTCAAAGGAGGATTTTCCTGGCTTCTCCAACTAAAATCCACTCCTCTTGACCTTCCATTTCCCTGCTTTATTTTTTCCATTAGATTCGACCAAGTGAGTTTAAAATTTTATCTTGTCGTCTTATCCATCCCGTTGATTTATTTTTTCAAAGTAAGCTCAATCAGAACAGGGATATTTGTATGTCATTGACGTATCTTCAGTCCCTAGAATAGTTCTTTCCATTATTTTTCCTCTTACAGTTTATCTTTGCTCCACATGGCCACTTAATAAATCAGTAAATGTTGTTGAAGAAATGAAGATGTAAATGAATGAATGTACAGTTGGATGGAATTTAAGCTGATTAAAGGAGTAAGACAGACATTATAGGAGCAAAGGACAGTGAGAAAAGTGAAAGATTTAATGGCTCAAGGGGTCCAATGAGGAGATAAGACTTGTTGACGTTGAAGGACCAGAAGGAACGAGGTGGGAAAGATGGAGGGTGCAACCACAGAGCAGATGCAGTTATAGGTAGTGACAAGGTTTGTAGGGTATGATTATGGGAATAAGAGACTGAAAAGCAAAGGGTACAAGCTTCTTAGAGAAGAAGGGGTGAAGGAATGAAGAGGAGGGCATATTGTGTGAATATGGACATCACCAAGAATTATGACAGGCCAAGAGTTGGAGAGAATGACGGAAGGACAGCAGCTAAAATCTGCAAAGAAGGAGGAAAAATGATCACAGGTCAATACAGATTATTATCAGGAGAGAAGGTGCCTGATAGGGCTAATAACACGAGGTTAAGAGCTTGTAAGAAGGATGGAGAGGGTATGGTTTGGAAGTGGCCACGTGGAGCAGAGAGAATGGAGAGGACAAAGGCTCTCCACCACCATGTCTTAAGGGTTTCCACTAGGATTTCTTCCCCATTTAGGGCATGAAATCTCAGATTGGCTGCAATTTCTGTAAAAAAATAAAGAAATGCAGTGCTACTTGTATCATCACTTTATAGAGAAGTTCATACAAGAGATGACATAGAGATAGAAATGAACTTAAAAAAAAAGATTGACCTAAATTCCCAAATCTTAAGTGTTTCAGGCCTTAGTGATGTTTTAATTTTTAAATTAAAAAATATATATGTATTTTGGGCATTTTCCAAATTTCCAATAATAAACATACATTGCTTTTTAATCAGAAGACATCCCACAGAACATGTTGCTAAATAATCATTGAGGCTTTATAGAGCACTCCTATCTTCTTAAGCAAATGCAAACCGTCCAGAGATGTGCATGGGTCTCTTTGCTGCAATTTGCAAGCTCCCTTGCAGTATTTCTAGATATCCACTTTCCCACCATGTTTTTCTCCATTATTTTTGTCTGAAGCTACCTTAGTGCAATTAAATGTTGAAAATCCCATTAGGCTTTCTGGAGAGCTGCCAGAGGGCCACTGTGCTATCCTGTGTCACCATGCTGTCCCTTCCTGTGGCATCGGTGCTTGAACGCTTTCAGGTGGAAAAAATTCCAAGGCCATTATCAAGTTCTATCCAGAGCTGCTAACTCTAGTAACACCTTCTAATCCACTTTGATTACAGTCATTTTGGTATATTGCCCTCCCTCACCTTGGCTCCATAATGACCGCCAGATAAAATAAATTAAAAGTTTAATTGAGCTCTCTTCTTAATTAACAAACATTGACAAGTTATGGTCCCTGCATTTTAAGCTGAGGGACCTACTGATTCAGCAATTAAGCCTACAATTAAATAGAGATATTAAGTTAACACGTACTATGAACCTGCAGTTTTATAATTAAAATAATTTTAAAAATACGCTCTCTCATTCTGCCATCAAACTAATCGAAACTATTCACCTTCATTAGAACAGATTTAAATTTGAATAGTGACCCCTGTTTTCTTCTTCATTAACTTAAACAATAACTAAAATGTTTAGTATGCACGGCACATAATTTAGGAGATCAGGGTAAACAAAATCGTCAGCTACCGCTGGGTAAAACTTGTCCTTTCTCCTTTTAGCCCTCACCTGCTCTAAAAATACTGTGCAGTTTGAAGCCCGTGAAAGGTACAAACGTGTTGACTAGATTGCAGCCAGAAGAAAGAATTTAACATTTAAATGGTGCACTCATTTCTCCAATTGCATTCTACACAAAAAGCCTTTCCAAATTTTATTTTTTAAATGTTCTGTTTGAACATTTTATCTACTTTAAAATTGCTTTTCTGCCTAAAAAGAAAGTGATGTTTTTATAAAAGAATGAGGATGTTATGATACAACCAGAAAGGTGCTTCCTCTGTAAAAACCTGTATTCAGTGAAATAGCAACTTCTTCCCTTTGGATGGTATGTAGTTCGACATTGATGTAGTTAATTCAAGAAATCAAGCTTCTCCCCTCCTAAGTGACAGTGATTCATTGTATAGCCCCATGACAACCAGCCTGGGCACTCTTTCCCCACTTGATAATTAGAAACAACCACAATGACACTGCAAATTAGATGTTTACTACTGAATGCAAGCTATAAAGTCTATCAAAGTCTAAGACCAAGAAGGACAATGTCCATCCAGTGAGTCAAGTCCATACCTTACCAAACAAGAGAGAGAAATAATCTAGTAAAGGGTATCAAAGATGGCAGTTCCCAGGAAAGAGGTTAAATTTCATCCACAGGAGCCCTGAAGAGAATGCATGGGCATTTCTCCTCAAGACTCATCTTGAGAGGAATAGACAACAGCAGTCACCCAGCAGATGGCTTCCCAGGATTCTGGAAATGAAGTGACCATAACTGGACTAAATCAGGAAAGTGGCTGGCTGACTATGCTGAGGAGGACACGGGAGGTGCTGACTCGAGGAGAGAAGTGTGGAGGAGGAAAAACAGTTTTCTTTCTGTCTTTCTAGGTTCTTGGCTGAGACTGTCCTATAATAAAAGACAGATTAAGAGAAGAAAAACAGGAGAAGTTTAATAACATGCATATCTCATGTATACATGGGAGATACCCAGGAAAACTCAGTAACTCTCTGAATTGGCCCAAGCTATTGTTACTGTACAAAGAGCACAATCTGCTCCCCGGGAGACAAAAGCCAATCATCAGGAGGCAAGATGGTGGCAGACAAAGGGCATTTTATTACAGCTTGCTAACAAGAGGGAAGATGGCTGACTAATATCCAAAAGCACCATCTTAAGAGGGGCACAGAATCTTGAAGCAGTCATATAGGCAGGCCAGTGGGTTATAGGGGAGAGGGTTAGGAATGTCGACCTTCTGGTGTTGCAGACTATACGTTGCCACACCAGGTCTTTCAGTTTTCATTGATGATGGCTATCAGCATAGACTCTTTCTTTGGGGGGGTCATCATATTCCTAAGGAACTCAAAAGAATGAAGTTATCATCTTATTGCAGCTGGGAGGTATATGCACTAGCAGGGGCCATAAAAATCTACAGAACAGATTGATCTCCTAGAGGGTGCCAATCCAGCTGGGTTAGTTCATGAGAGGTCATTCAAAGTTACGACATGGTCTCTTTTCCACAATATGGGTTCCCTTATATCAACCTTGTGTTGAGTCAGTTTCACCACTATCTTAAATACCATCTTCAGCTAATGACAAAAGAAAGACGTTGGTGAGGATGAACCAGTTATGGGAGATTTTCAGGCAAAGCACAGTAAACGAGGGTATCGTTGCTATGCAGATTTAAGGCTCTGCCTTCTCCATTGACAAGAGTTTCCAGAAATTTAGTTCATCCTTCTCTTCCTGGCACAGCTAGGGAGAAGCTCTTACAAATGGAGATTTTCCTCATGAATGTAAATGTCTCTTACAAAAGGGTAACTTCTACTAGGTTTTCAGAGCTTCTCTCCTGTCTCCTTTTTCTTAAAAATAATCGGCCTAAAATAGTCCTTATGCAAAAGAGGCATATTTTGGAGTGACATATTCTACTCCCCTTCAGCAGCCAGGGCCAACCAAGATTTGCTGCTGTTCCTCGGAAACTTAGTAGAGACTCTGGGAGACCCTGGGGAGACAATGAATGCAAGCACTTGTCTTCCAAGCTTTCATACATGTGTTGAAAACATTAAGGCATCAACCAGTTATGAGTCAGGTGAACAGATTTGCAGACTGAGTTCTACTAGGATCTCTTAGTGCCCATCGACAGTTCAACTGATCAGCATTTGTACATATCCTATATTCACAGAATGGTTTCCTCCAGCTCCTGACCGAGCGGCCTTGATGTTCCCCTCAGCTTGACTAAACTTTAGACGCTCTTCTTCCTGCCTCTAGGCCCCTGACCTCCCTCTCACCTCAGCCCTTACAGAATCCAGTAGGTCTAACCACAGATGTTCACTCCTCTCTTCTTTTAGAGCATTTACTGTAGAAAACTTATAACTGTTAAATTTTTTATCTGTCCCTTTGACGTGTTCATTTTTTTTAATTTTAAAATTTTTAAAAGCCTCTCACCAGTTTTGAAACACAGGACTGTCTTTCTCAGGGACCTGGGAGCCATCCCTTCCAAATGTACTCATATGGGAAGATAGTGCCTTTATCTCCCTGTCTCGGTGGGAGAGTTGAAGCTTAATTCAGTTGGAGCCTTGCTCCAAGTTGTAAATATACCTCTTGTCAATAGGAGAAAGTTTATTTTTCCTTTGGATAAAGCCAATTAGCAAACACAGATGGCCTAAGACCTCCCACCTCCACCCCACCTCTTAAAAACTCTTCTGCCTTTTGTTTCAGTGGAGCTGAAACTTGCTGTGTGTATCCAGACCTGGTCTGTGCTCTTGACCCTACTGCTGTCAATCGTATATGAATAAAATCAATTTCTGTCTGCTCATCCTGCCCAGTGCCATTTTTCTTTACCAATACACACATAGGCCATAAGTCCTCTCATGTGACTAGTGGAGGGAGGGAAGGGAATCCCCAGAGAACAAATGACTGTAGCATTCTCACCAACCTTGGCAAATAGTGATTTTTTTTTTTCTTGAAAAGTAAAGGAACATAGTTATTCTTGCACTTGAGTATTTGGAGCAATTTACAATCTTTACATACACGTCTTATTGATGTAAAGTGAAGACATCAAAAGACAAAAACTAAAGCAAGATTCAATAAAGTAGATGAACTGACGTAGGAGTTTTTTAAAAATATTGCTTTATGTTCTTAAGCTCCATTTATAGTGGCTAATGTTCTTTTGCACTTCAGTATCATCAGTATGAAAAGTGTGAACAGAGTGACACAGCACTTAACACAAATCAAAGCAAGCTGAACATGTGATTAAGGACTTCCATAATATTCTGTCACTCTCTGCTTGTTCTGTGGTCTGTGAGTCTATGGGAAATATAGGCCACGAGCTGATACAGTGGACTCTGAGGATGAGGTGTTTAACAGCAGTACTGAGGAAGCGTTATGTTAGGTCACTATGCGTGATCCATTTTCAGAAACTGAGCCCAAAAGGAGCTTAAAATGGCCCCTTAACCACCAACGGGCAGAACCGAGCTCTTAGAAGGCAAATGCAGCCAACAGAGCAGAGAGCGAATATTGACAAAGGAGAGAATTTATTTCCAGATTAGAAACAATTTCCATTTCCTCCTTTAGTTTCCCGGTGGTTTTGGCTGTTGGTGCTCTACTATTGGACTTGTGGATATTCTTGGTTTTTGGTTTTCATTTCAAACTACATGCTTTACGTAAGTCTTTTCTGCCTTGTTTAATGACTTTTTCCTTGAATTCTGCCTTGTCAGATATTGGCTTGGCATTGTGTACCTTTGTTCATCCTTTTATTTTTCATCATCATGCATTGATTTGTGTTAGGTATGTCTCTCGCATTCAGCTTTTAATTGGATTTGGACTTTTTCTCCCATTTGAAAGTCTTTTAATAAATGAGTTTAACATGTTTGCATTGATTGCTATGAGAGATATATTTGACGGTGTTTGTACTATATACATATAATCACAATTTCAATTGTTCTTAGGCAGTTTCTTAGTAAGATAAAAGAGTATATCTAAGATCATTTAAAAAATGCTTTTGTCTAAAGTAGCCTTCTTTTTCCTGATATTATATATACAATTAAAAAATCTAGATTTTGATATTTTGAGAAATTGACCAAGAACTTTAAAAACTATCATAACAAATGTTAAGCAACATGTGTTGATCTCTGATCTGCTATTGCTTTCTTAGGTAAGGATCATCTTGGGTAAGTTTAACTTATGAGGTTAAACTGTATGACTTTGATATGGATTTCAGGCTTTAATGCTTTGATCCCCAGAGCCTGTGAGTATGTCACGTTATGTGGCAAAGCGGAATTAAGGCTATAGGTGGAATTAAGGTTGCTGATCACCTGATTTGAAGATTCGAGAGATTGTACTGGATTATCCCATGGACCTAATGTGATCACAAGGGTCCCTGGAAGATGGAAGAGAGAGGCAGAATAGTCGGTGTCAGAGTGATACAATGTAAGAAAGACTTGCATGGCCATTGGTGGATTTGAAGATGAAAGGAGGACATAAGCCAAGGAATGCCAGCAGACTCTAGCATGTAGAAAAGACGAAAAAAACATGTTCTCTCTGAGAGCCTACAGAAAAACACACAGCCCTGCCCACACCTTGATTTTAGCCCAGTGAACCTCATTTCAGAATTCTGTCCTCCAGAATTGTAATATAATAAATTTGTGTTGTTTTAAGCCACTAAGTTTATGAAAATTTGTAACAGCAGCAAAAGGAAACTAATACATACATTTTTGTAAATCTGTGTGTCCAAACTCAATGCAATTTTTGAAGTTTATCTTAAGAGATACACACGTTCTCAAATGGGAACACTATAACTTACCTTAGTCTCAACCAACAGTGAACTCAAAAATACTTTGAGCCTCAGTACATCCAAAGTGATATAAAAATATTTAATTCTAAATAAAAAAGCAAATTTATCTTTAAATATGAAAAATATTTATCTTTAAGTGATATTTTTAAACAGACCTTGCCATATTCTATACCATGTACTCTTCACAAATAAATGTGAATTTCATAAAAATTTACTAAGTATGCAAACCATAATTTCCAAACCAGACAATTTAAAATAACGGAATTTATTGAGAAAAAATTAATGCACATGGAAAAGAAAGATGTTTGATGTTTTGCTGACTTTCAGCTTGCCTTTTTAGCAAGATCTATCACGGATCTTGCTCTACCGTGGGATCAAATAGAAGGTAACACATTGATTTTTCAAGTGCCATTTCTTTTCTGTAGGATACCTTGAGAAAAAGTTCATCAACAGCTGTCTGGATATTTCCCTGTGTTGAACAGCCTGAGTGAATAGAAATGACTTTAAATGACAGTCTTGTTATTTATAGGGAAGCAGATGAAAGATTTATGCTCCGTTGGTATACATCAGGTCAAGGCATAAACATTTGAAATGGTAAGAGACCAAAAAGGCAAGCTCGCCAGCTTTTCCTATCTTTTCATGCCACACTTATTGAGAACCCATAAATCACATGTTAAATATCTAAAACTAGACATCAAAAATATTCTAAGCGGCAGGACGTATCTGATTCTTCTTTATTACTGAAGGCAGCACAGTTCAAATAATTCTGGAGGAGCAACAGACGTCAATGACAAATTTTAGCTTTGGTCTAGCCCTTTGCCTATATTGGATGAACTGAACATAGTGAATATTTTAGGACATTTGCTACAGTTTTTTTCATTGCCTTAAGTATGAAAAGAGGGAGAAAGAAAGAAGATGATGCTAGCAGAGCCAAAGGGCCAAGACCACCAGGTGGAAGTGTATTTGATAGGCTCCAGAGCTGCAAAGGAAGTGCCAAAGAAAGTGGAGAGGAAGGGAACAAAACTCTGGCTTCTCCTCGCCTTCCCCCTTTCTATCTTCCTCCAATGCTTCTCATGGACAGAATGGACCTAGAAACCAGAGGGCAAAAAGGCCTAGGAAATATATTTCCCAAAAACACAGGCTAAGAGACGGGCATGGGTAGAGAAGTAATCTGAGGGGAAACAGAAAGGTGATTGACGTGCCAATCATTGTCACAAAATACGTAACAAGAAGGAATTCTACCACTTCTTCCATGTAGGGAGGCCAACACGAAGAAGAAATAAGGTGATGTTCACATCTCATTTTATTTTCGCTGACTATAACCACATCAAAAGAGATTCAATGCTGTAGGTGTGGTAATAATTGCATGATTATTCACTTGGATTTACTTGTGTAGATATATTATTTTGAGTAAACAATGCTACTAGATTTTGACCACATCTTTTAGTTACTTTTCAAAGACAATGGTTAAAACTCCTATTACGTGCTAACTCATCCTGTATGTTGGATGAAGAACACTGCTGATTATTTTCAGATTTCTGTCTTGTTTTCATAAATGATTCATCACTTATAGACATATCTTTGCAGGCAATTTTAAAGGTCAAATCTGTAAGTAGGAGATGCTAATAGGGAGGCAGATTATCATTTATTACTCAAATATAATTTCCACATAATAACACAAGAAATTAAACATTGAGTAACTCAAAATTATTTTCAAAAAATTGAGACTCTCCAATAAGAAAATACCAGAATCACTACTTAAATTGTGAAACTACATTTTATAGGTAAATTGGTTTTGAGTCCATTATTAAGATAATAATGATGGATTTTAGAAATATAAAATAGCATAAATAAACAGAATTTCAGAAATAAAAAATAAGATAGAGAACATCTTTCTTATTTTCATTACAAGACTTACTGCACAAAAATGGGGTTCTCCTACCCAATGCACATGAACAAGCCAATTAATTACAGCATCAGCTTCTGGGAAAAGAAAACAGCTTTATTGCTAGATTCATCTGCAAGGAGACAGGGGGCATATGCCTTCAGATCTGTATCCCTGATTGAAGATTTGGGGTAAAATTCAAGAAGTTAGGGAGAACAGGCTGGCATGCAGAAATGCTGGCAGCATAGGTTTTGATTGGTGAGTTTTAAGCATTTATGATAAGGTTCTAAACATTTATGGTGAGGTTTTAAACATTTATGGTAAAGTGGGGAAGGGGTTTTTAACACTGGATCTTCCTGGATGTCAGACCCCTCTCTTCTGATGAGAGTCCAACTTTGGTTCTGTGGAGAGGAGTATCTTTGGTTCCACAGACATTTCAGGTGAAGATTTCTTCTTCTGCACATGCTCTGGCTACATGACTTGACAAATTTTCCAGGAAACAATTCTTAATCACTCTGTTGATAAGAGACGAGGTCTGTTTGGACTGGCTCTAGTAGGCCCGTGATTATAAGATGAAAATAGAACATAATAAGTAACGTTGAGGGTCTCTGTCTAGGACACTTGTTAATTTCTTCCATCACTTCTCAATGTCTTATTGCCGTGTGAACGATCATGAACTCTATTAACATCTCATACTTTTGGTCATATCTGTGGTAGGCAGATTACTGGCCCCACAAAAATGTTCATACTCTAATCTCCAGAACTTGTGAATATGATGTTATATGACAAATGGCACTTTTCAGGTGTAATTAAGGTTAGAGACCTTAAAATAGGGAGATCATCCTGGATTATCTGGAAGGTCCACTCTAATCACATGCGCCCACAAAAGCAGAGAAATTTCTTTAGCTAGAGTTGGAGAGACAGCAGAAGGAAAACTCAGAGAGATTGGAAGCATAAGAAAATTAGGCAAGATTCACTGTTTCTGGCTCTGAGATATAGGAACCCATGTGCAAGGACCAGAGAGAGGTCTCCAGGAGCTCACAGTACATGTTGGAAGGAATGTGGCAGCCTGCAGGAGCAAAGATTGTACCCTGGCTGACAACCAGCAAGGAAATAACGACCTCAGTCTTGCAACTACAAAGAATAGAACTGGATCAACAACCTTAATGGGCATGGAAGTGGACTTCCCAGAGCCGCCAGTAAGAAACACAACCCACATTCCAGCTGCCTTTCCTGGGCTTTGTTCCTTTCCCAAACACTCCAGACCCTATTGTCCTTCCACACCATTACATCCATGGCACTTGCTGGAATGCCCCACTCCCCACCCGGACAAAGCCCTTCTCATTTTTAATTTCACCCTCTCTGTCCTTGTCTTTGGTTCTCTCAAACTGCTTTAATCACATCCCTGTTTAGTCATTCAATCAGTATTAACTGCACACCTATGTTGTGTCTGAGAGTCTGCTAGGCATGGATTGGTGAATAAAACAGATACTGTGTGTGCCTTTCTTAGGGAGAAAATGTATGGCTTGCAGGATAAAGAGTAAAGAGATGAGGAGATAGAACAAACCAGATGGGTTTGTGTGGCATTTGTCTAGTTGAGTATAATTTATGTCTTTACATGCATTTCTCTCAAACAAGCCATTGAGCTCCACAAAGCACAGAATGATGTGTTAATGCATCATCTGATGAAAGGCACTCTCCTCAACACAGGGCTGGAGTTGACAAAGGAGTTAAATAACCTGTGGACAGTATCATAGACCAGACTTACTTAGACAAAGGTTAGAAAATCAGGGAATTGAGAACCCAGGAAAAAAAGAATCCACTTTTCCTAAGAAACAAGTTGTGTGGCTGAGTATTCAATGGGACATTGCTCATGCTCACTGAGGAGCTATTCCTTTTAACAGAAAACTCATAACTGAGAGATCCCTGTTCTGTGCACCAAAGTGCTGACAGCACTAGGAGCAAGCAACAATAGGAAAAACAGAAAGGATCAAACGAAAATAAAAAATTTGGGAAAGTGAAAATTAATATACATATTTCTGCTTAGTACTCATGGTTGTGTATGTCCAGGTTTGCCTCAAACTGTGTTAGCCTCACAGGCAAACTGAGGCCTGACTTAGGTCAATACCTTTCGTATGACCCCCTCATGACAAGTTTATTCCTTGATGATGTTTTACTGATAAATCAACTTTTTTGTTTTTGGGGTTCTTTTTGTGAGGAAGATTGGCCCTGAGCTAACAACTGTTGCCAATCTTCCTCTTTGTGCTTGAGGAAGATTGTTGCTGAGCTAACATGTGTGCCAATCGGCCTCCATTTTAGGTGGGATGCCACCACAGCATGGCTTGAGGAGCAGTGCTAGGTCCATGCCCGGGATCCAAACCTGCGAATCCTAGGCCACTGAAGCTGAGCGTGTGAATTTAACCACTATGCCTCTGGGCTGGCCCCTAGTTTTTATGAACTCTGTCTGACCAAAACAATTTAGTTTCTTGTTGTACAGCAGTTTTCCTTTACTTTTTCCTACCATTTCTTTCTTATTGTGGGTAAAAATATCAATGATTATTTTTGATATACTTTTATATACTGTCTATTTTTAATTACATGTAAAATGTTTAAAATTGGAGAGAGGTAAAATCTCTTGAAAAATTAGTTTGAAACTGTTAAATTCTCACAAGAGTTCAAACATAGTATCTCCACTTCTTGAATGATTCATTCCTCAGCTTAATTTAATCTGAATTCCTTTGAAAGTTTCTCCCTGTGATTGCCAATGATCTCCATGTTTTAACTCCAGTGGGAATTTGTCAGTTCTCATCTCCGTTTTCCTCTTCTCACTGTTCAACTCCTTCCATTGGCTTCAAAGGTATTAAACCCTCCTGGTTTCTTTCCTGCCCCTTTGTTAGTTTTCTTGCTGAAGTTTCCTCTCACATCTTACTTTTAAGCGTAGGTGTTTTCATAAGCTCACTTCCTTCTATATTTCTTTCATTCTTCTACATTCTCTCTTGAGAAATGAGACCCTCTTTGGCAATATTACTTAGGTAAAATTGCCTGTGTCAACAAAACTTAGTTGTCTGCCTAGGAAGAAATAACTCTGCTTGCTTTGGCAAATTCCCACAAATCAATTTTTGGGAGGTAATGTACTGTTCACCTGTACGAGCAACTTGCATACAAACCACAGTAGACTTAAGAATATCTTCAAGACCCTCGACTTTTCTGTGTCCTAAACCATTCCATCCTAAACTTAATTTACTCCTCATCAGTTCCCCTGGCTGGAAAGATCTGCCTTAAAACCCTGGAGCTCAGCATCCAGACCCCTGTAAATATCCCACCTCTATCTTCGCCCTCTGATCCACTGCTAAGACTTCTTCAAGGTGGTGTTCTCTCTTTTTGTGATAAATTCTAGCTTTGCTTCATTAGCAGGCTGTTTGTTGACCTAAGGTGTTGACTATTCCCTGGTGGCTTTCTCCAGACCCATCATTTAGACTGCTACCGAT
Source organism: Equus przewalskii (assembly GCF_037783145.1). Lineage (NCBI taxonomy): Eukaryota > Metazoa > Chordata > Mammalia > Perissodactyla > Equidae > Equus > Equus przewalskii. The sequence goes on from NC_091835.1 coordinate 16,346,263, forward strand.
TTTCTAGTTTCTGTATATTACAGGTGTTTATCTTTCTCCAAAATATCTCTAATCTGTCCTTTTCTTTCCATTCCCACCAACGCCACCTTTGAAGAAACCATCACCATCTCTCACCTAAACCACCACACAATCTATTGTCCCCATTCAACACATTCAGTCCTTTAAACCGTGAAACATCTTAATCTTGATCAATGGTTAAGGAAATAACGACTCCTAAAAGTAAGAGATCTTTATCTCCACTTCAGCAACTCAGTTTCTACTGCAGTGGTTGTTTTTACTCATTAAAAATAATTAAAGAAAAATATATTTTTTAAATTTGTATGATACCATTTTTAAAAGTATTTTATCTACACCTCTAAATCTATTCTATCATCTTTCATTTATGTGTCTATGCACAGAGAATGAATCACGTTCATTTAGTGTTAATGATTTTTTTTTGAGAGTAGTGGAATTTTTAAGCTCACTCAGTATTTTTTTTGTATGTCTTATTCTTTATCCTGAAGTTGCATAATTTTTTTAAAAGGTAGAGTTTATTCCTCTAAAAAAGTTTAGCATACAATGATACCAAAACAATTTTTGAAGTATGGCTTATTGTTACTGAATTTTAATCTGTGAAGAGGGCTGATTACTCAGGTTAGTCAATAAAAAGAATCTATGAGCATTGTAAAATTATTTTTGATGCCTATGATGATGACAAGCTTTATACTATTATAGACATAAATATTCCAAACCCTAAAATAGATTCCCCTTTATACTCAGTTTATACTCATAGACACTCTTTGTTTTAGTATTTACAAATTGTCTTTATCATACTTTTAAATTTATTCTCCTTTATTCCTGGAGAACTGCCCAAAGCCTTTTCTCCTTGTTTCCAACTTAGATTGTTACTCTCTGTCGTCTGGGCACTAACCTTCACCATCACACCATCTCAGAATTCCCATCAGTGATATCTGTGATCGGATGCTCTGTTGCCCAGATCTCATTTCTTCCTTTTTCCTGGTATATCCCCTATTTTTAACAAGCAACTTCCCTGTGAAATGGAAAAAAATTTTTCCACGCCCTTGCAGCCCAGAGGATGCATTTTGATTTTTAAATCTTAACCATTGATGCCTATTGTAGCTACAGATAAGCTTTTCATTAGAAATTATTTTCTTTGTAAAAGGAATTGTCCAATTGTTTCTAGTATCCAAAGTCTTAAGCAAAAAGTCTAATGACAGTGTTTCTCTCTTATTTGTAAACGACGTGTCTTTCTATCCCAAATCCCAGAAACTTTTCATCACTTACCTCTTGGTATAATAAGAATCTGAAATCATATATCTAGATAATATCCCAATGTAAAGATTATGATTCAAAAATACCAAGAAAAAAGTCAAGAGCAGGGTAAATCTACAGAAGGCTTATTTACTTGAATAGATAAGCTACTAAATAATGAATCAAAGAGACATTGGCTCTCCTTCCTCTGGCAGATGGAAGTGCATTGAGGATGAAGAGCGGCCTGTTTAGCACTGGGTACTGACGCGGCTGGAGCCAGCGCTGCCCTTAACCCAGCTAACACCGCGACGAATTTCATGAACGATGCCCTTGGCGTTTGGCAAAGTGAGTGAAACGCTTTGGATTGAGGTGGGTTAAAATGAACTAAAGATCTAAATTAGAACTGTCCAACAGAGAGAAAACATGAGCCACATAGGTAATTTTAAGAATTCCAGTAACAACACTCAAAAAAGCAAAAGGAAACAGGTGAAATTAATTTTAATAACTCGTTTTATTTAAGCAAATATGCCCAAAATAGTGTCACTTGAACATGCAATAAACGTGAAAGCAAAACTATTAATGAAATATTTACATTCTTTCTGTTTTTATGCTAAGTATTTGAAATCCAGGTTGTATTTTATACTCACAGCACATCTCAGGTCACACTAGCCACATTTCCGGTGCTTGATAGCACATGTCAGTCAGTACAGATCTAGACAAATAGCTATGATCTAAAATGAACAATTGCAAATTTCTTTACTATATTTCTTGCATTACTTTTAGACTATATCTAGATATTGCTTCCTCTGAAGAATTTTACTTTGTAGTTAAAATGACAACAACAAGGGAAAAGGATCAAGAGAAAGGAGGAGGAGGAGGAGGAAGGGGAGAGACTTTGCTGTGGTTGTCTACACATACTGGGGTTTGCCTGGTTTCCATCTTTAGGGTTTTTCCTTGAAAACTTTAACTCTTGGAGACCTTGTCTACACCACTGACTTAAATAAAAACCTGTAGGCCTGTGAGCATAGAATCTACTCTGCTAGATAAGCAATAAAAGTTTTGTTGAATTTACTTACTTAATGTGTTCCTTAATTTATCTATTACTAAGCAGGGTGAAAGGGTAGCTCACGAATGGTTGATTGCAGTTTTGCTTGGGGTGAGGGTGCAAGGGGAGGATTGGCTCTAGTGTGCTCTTCCATCAAGTCTGGTTGCCATTTCCACACTGTGTAGGAGGCATCTAAAGTGAACCTAGATATTAAGTTTCTAACAAGATCAAATGTGTTGGAATCCTTCTTGAGTGACCCGAGCAAAACCTGGAGAGCAGTGGTTCTCAAACCGTGGTTCCAAACCAGCCCCATCAGCACCTCTGGGGAACCTGTTAGAAATGCACCTCACGGGGCCGGCCCGGTGGCGCAGTGGTTAAGTTCGCACGTTCCGCTTCTCTGCGGCCCGGGGTTCGCTGGTTCGGATCCCGGGTGCGGACATGGCACTGCTTGGCAGCCATGCTGTGGTAGGCGTCCCACGTATAAACTAGAGGAAGATGGGCATGGATGTTAGCTCAGAGCCAGGCTTCCTCAGCAAAAAGAGGAGGACTGGCAGTAGTTAGCTGAGGGCTAATCTTCCTCAAAAAAAAAAAACAAAACAAAACAACAAAAAAAAAAGAAATGCACCTCAGACCTTCAGAACAACAAATCCCAAGGTGAGGGACCACATCTATGGTTTGACCAGTCGTCCAGGTGACTGCTAGGCACTCTTGTTTGGGAACCACAACCACAGAGCTCAGTGCAAACTCTTTCTTTTATTCTTTTATTTTACCTTATGTTTGAAAACAGTAGTTATTAATTTTGGTTGCTTGGAAAGTAGCAATGTACAATATGTGATAAATATCCTTTGGGTCTCAGAATTAGTGAAAGTTTTGCCCTTGACAAAAGCTAGTATATTTTGGGGCTGGCCCAGTGGCACAGCGAAGTTCGCACGTTCTGCTTTGGTGGCCCAGGGTGCGCAGGTTCAGATCCCGGGTGCGGACATGGCACCGCTTGGCACACCATGCTGTGGTAGGCGTCCCACATATAAAGTAGAGGAAGATGAGCATGGATGTTAGCTCAGGGCCAGTCTTCCTCAGCAAAAAGAGGAGGATTGGCAGCAGATGTTAGCTCAGGGCTAATCTTCCTCAAAACATAAAATAAAATAAAAAAATCAGAAACAATCTGGTACATTTCTTTCTCATGATGAGAATTTCTCATAATGACTTGTATTTTTATTCAGCTGCTGACAATCTCAGAACTAAAAGTGAGGTTTAGTAACTAACAGCTCCTCTTGGAGTAGAAGGATAAATAAATTAACCTCAGCCATTAGGAAATTATTACCTTTGTATAGATTATAAAAGTTGAAGAAAACTTGTAACATATCCAAAAGTTTTCCCCATTATGCCCAAACTCCTTGGATTCCATAGTTCACTCACTTCATTGAGGTTTAAGTACTGGCCCGATGAAGAGTGCAGAACAATGATTTTTTGAATTAACCTGACTTAGAACACTAGGAACTGAGAGATGCACCATGCTTATTTCTTTTGCACTGGCCTCGTCCTTTCACACAGCAACAGGAGTTATAGTTTATAGTATGCTTATCAAAAATGCATAATTTTAATGGATGAAGTAGAATTTGTGTAAGTTATTTTAAAAACTGGCTTCAAGGGAGCCAAGAAAAACACCAAATGTGTTAAGCCAGACTACTGCAAACTTCATACAGTTTTGTCCAGGGCTATCAGAAAGGTTTGATGATGGTTAAAATACAGACATAGGGCAGAGGTGAAAGGACTGTCCCTGGAATTCTGTATTGATCCAGGTTTTATAAGCCAAAACTCCATGTTGATATTCAGCAGCCAGGGTAGATAAATTTAATTACAGGGCACAAGGGGATAACTGATTGTTGCCTTAATTACTACCACCTGTGAAAATCGTTTTGCAAAAGTGGCAGAGGCAAAAGTGGTTGGACTCCACAGCAAATGTTACTCAGAGAGTCTCTTTCGCTGAGTCAATGAGGAAAAGACCAAAGAAGGAATGTTCTCTAATACAAGGTCGACCCCAATGGTACAGTGGTCTCCATGTAGCTGTTAGTCTGGGGTTCCTTCCCCCACTGGTACAGAAGAATTGAGAGTTGAGGAATTCTATGCAAAAGGTAGGGTAAAGGGGATGGAATGGAGGACAGTAATGAATCTATGAAATCTGATGAGTATTTTACATTCTCTCAAATAAAAAAGTAAAGAGTAACATCAATAAACAAGATCATGGTAAACAACAAGAGTATCAATGGCATTTTACACATTTTCTGTTGATATTGTAATGTAATGCTATGCATTCTTGTTCCCTGGAAACGTTCAAAATCTTCCTTCTGTGTAGTCTCTGTGAGGTGCTTACACATGAGTTTTCCTTTGCTACTCACGAAAGGCCTGCCAAGAAAGTTTTGTTGATGTCTGGACCTCCTTCCAAGTGCTCATTTTCCATCGAATTCTGTGGCTGGGAGGTTGTATTCCTGCATCCAGGGTTATATTGTGGTACCAGGTATATGATTACCCAGTGCTTCAGTGAAAAATGTTTGGGAATACTCTATTTAACTGAACTATTTGGCATAGCCAAGAAGGGTGCCTTGCTAATACCTACAGTTAAGTAGCAGCTGATTTAATTATGACTGGTGTCAGGAGATAAATTAGTACTAATTATTTTTTTCCACTTAACCACAGGAGAAGATTTTTTAAAAAATCTGCTAAGACCTTTTCATAGAACCTCTGCAGTTTTTCTGGAGGATTGGGGATGCTCGCTAAGCACATGCATTTGGTGAATAGTTAATACATAGTCACTAAATAGAGATTATTCTTCCTGGAAAATTCCCTCCCCAGAGTAAGATGTGCTGTCATTTAAAAGTACGACGAACTGCCTGGAATCATCTTGTGTATTAAGGATTAGCATGGAGAACATACTTGAGAAGGAAATCCTGAGATTTGCAACAACGTGGATAGAGCTGGAAGGCATTATGCTAAGTGAAATAAGCCAGACACAGAAAGACAAATATTGCATAATACCACTTATATGATCTAAGATAGGCAAATCCGTAGAACCAGAGAGGAGACTAGCGGTTGCTAGGGGCTGGGGAGAGAGGAAAATGCGGGGGTGTTGGTCAAAGGATACCAAGTTTCAGTTGTGCAGGAGGAGTAAGTTCTGGAGATCTATTGCACCACACAGGGCCTATAACCAGCAATAACTAGACTGTGTTGAAGAACTTAAAAATTTGCTAAGAGGGCAGATTTTACGTTAAGTGCTCTTACTGCAAAAGAAAACAATTTTAACAATAAAAAAGTAAACTAAAATAAAGGGGGTAGGGGAAACTTTTGGAGGTGATGAATATGTTTGTGGCATAGATTGTGGTGATGCTTTCAGGGATATATACTTATCTGCAAACTCATCAAGTTGTATACACTAAATATGTACTGCTTTTTGTCTGTCAATCATGCCTCAGTAAAGAAGGTTTTTTAAAAAGGTATCGGAAATAGAGCTCCCAACTAGATCTTATTCAAGAATATTTTTCTGCTTATATTTCCTCACGCTCTTCCATTTCTATGTTACCTTTCTGTCTGTTTTCACCCCTTCCTATCACCCCAAATACTTGCAGGTGTCACAAAGTTATCGAGTATTAAGACTGTGCTGGGGCCAGACCCGTGGCCAAGTGGTTAAGTAGTTCGGGCACACTCCACTTCGGTGACCCAGGGTTTCACTGGTTCGGATCCTGGGTGTTGACCTACACACCGCTCATCAAACCATGCTGAGGTAGCATCCCACATACAAGAACTAGAATGACTTACAACTAAGATATACAGCTATGAACTGACGCTTTGGGGAGAAAAAAATAAATAAAATGATTCGCAACAGATGTTAGCTCAAGGCCAATCTTCCTCCCCAAAAAGCATAAAAGAATAAAATAAAATAAAAGGGGAAAAAAAGGACTGTGCTGCCTACTTCTTTGTAATTAGAGTTTGTAGCTTCAGAATCTTCATGTTTGCTGTGTTTGGGGTCCACTCTATTTAACCTTTTTTTTCCAGCTCAAACTCATAATCAGCTAATTTCCAAGGTTTACATATCACCCACATACCATCAAGTTACTTATAAGACCCACTATGTCTTAACAAGCTCATCTGTTTCATTCAAAACAATAACCATCTGCCATTTTTGTCCTATGTACTCAACCTCTCTCGTTTTCTGGCTCACCTCCTGGGGACAGCCTCTCAGAATCTCCCTCCTATCTCTGGTTTTCCTGATTTTTGTAGAAGTATATGCTAGAAGACTCAGACATCTGTCATTTTTAAAAAACAAAACCATTTAAAATACAATTAGCATGTATTTTAAAAAAGAGTAATTCAATTCCATCAATATAAAATGAAAGAAAGATCCTGGGCGTGGACCTACACACTACTCATCAAGCCATGCTGTGGCAGCATCCAACATACAAAATAGAGGAAGACTGGCACAGATGTTAGCTCACTGACAATCTTCCTCACCAAAAAAAGAAAAAAAAACCCCAAAAGGATGGGCAAGCATTTTGTTCCTGGGGAATCCCACTTAATTAGTATACAGAAGTTCATACTGCTGGTAAGCACCTTAATGTTTGCAATGACAATTTATTCACATTCCTGAATTTGCCATACCTAGGTGTTCATAAACTCTTGATTAATTTAGTAAGATATTAGAATTTCATGGGGCTGGCCCTGTGGCTGAGTGGTTTAAGTTCCAGCTCTCCGCTTCGGCGGCCCAGGGTTTCACCGGTTCGGATCCTGGGCACAGACATGGCACTGCTCCTTAGGCCACATTGAAGCAGCATCCCACATACCACAACTAGAAGGACCCACAACTAAAATATACAACTATGTACTTGGGGGATTTGGGGACAAACAGCAGAAAAAAAGAAAAAGAAGATTGGCAACAGTTGTTAGCTCGGGTGCCAAACTTTAACACACACACAAAAAAGAATTTCAAAAATGAGTCAAAACATACATTAAAATGAGAACAACTGCTTCAAAAAGTCATTGTTTGGGTTGCAAATTATTTTTAGCAGCACAGCAATTATTCTCACAACTTAAGAAATGTGTCTTGGTAATCTGTGAGATACTTTTTAGTGACCCTACTACATTTGTTATCTTTACTCTTTGATGGAAGGTTTAAATCTTCTAAACGAGCAAAATTTTCTTACAGCCAAGTCTCACGAATAAGATTTTTGACAAAGATAGATAATGACATTTAGGGTTAAAAACGAAGAAAGTTTATATAGTAATGAAATGGTCTTTCCTGCTTGATTTATTAATACATTCTAAGTCAATTTTTCAAGAAATTTATTAAAATGTTCTGAGCCGCGGCCATATGGCCCTTTAGTTATTTAGTTTCTAAAATTTTGTTTTAATGAATTCTCTCAAATATCATTATTCTTTGAGTGCAATTGGAAATATATATATAAATATGTCTATGCCCTTTGAATTGGAATTTTTGTTCTCAATTGGAACTTATTGTAACAAAATAGAAATAACGGACATCAAGTTTACCTACAAGGATGCTCAACATGGCATAGTTTATAAAATCCAAAAATAGTGATGCAACTTAAATATCTGTATGGGGATTAGTTAAATAAATGACACATAATAAGGAATAAATGAAATTACAAGATGAACTAATAGTCATTAAAATTCTTACTGTCATCATTTTATTCAAATGGAAAAAAATTTATGATATATTATATAAAAAATCAGAAATTAAATGTATTTATTTTGTTTTTAATATCATAATTAAATCCTGATTGACTGAAAATACATCGAAATATTGAGCATGGTAGCAGCTGAGTTTTAATATCATGGATGATTTAAACTTTCTTTTGAAAACTGCGATGATGTACATAACATGACATAGCCATGAGGACTGAGAACTGGGACCACCTATGTCAACAGGACTTTGTTGTTTATTCCAGGATCCTATTACCAAGGAAACACTGTGAACCAACAGACGACTTCAGTGTTTGCTTCAGAAAACCCCTGTAGAACTGTTTATCTGAGGCAACAGTCTGCTCACCTGGGCAAAGAGCTCAATTACCAAACCACATTTACTTATTGAGATTCACGCCAAGACCCTCACCTCACTATATCCACAAATCCTAAACTGTTATGTCTCAAACTTTGACCAATCCAGTTTCCCTTTTTTTTTTTTTTTTGGAGGAAGATTAACCCTGAGCTAACTACTGCCAATCCTCCGCTTTTTGCTGAGGAAGACTGGCCCTGAGCTAACATCCATGCTCATCTTCCACTACTTTATATGTGGGACGCCTACCACAGCATGGCTTTTGCCAAGCAGTGGCATGTCCGCACCTGGGATCCGAACCAGCGAACCCCGGGCCACCGAGGAGGGGAATGTGCCAACTTAACCACTGCGCCACGGGGCCAGCCCAGCCAGCTTCCCTTCTTGAAAGACATGTCCTAATCCTCTTGAGCCCAGATGTCAAAGCCCTATAAATATCCTGCCTGATTTCCACTCTTCTGTGACACCACTAAGACTACAGTCCACTCTAATAAATAGCTTTGCTTTATTAACAGACTGTCTGCTGATATTTCCAAAAATTGACAACTGGCATTATTCATGCCATTTCTATATTAAAGATGTATTGTTTTTCTTAGGCAAGGTTTTATTTTTCTGGGCTAGATATTGCCAGTTGAAGAACCATTATCTGACATAGAAAAATAGTGAGTTAAGCTGTGTAAATCTTATAATGCCTAGTCATTTTGGATGCTTCAAGCATTCCAAGCATCATTCTCAGCACTTTGCATACATTAAATCACTTAATCATCACAATTGCCGCATGAGATCAGCATTATTATTACTAACCCCATTGTGCCCAGGGTCACACAAATGGTGCTCAGCAGAGCTCAGATCAGAGCCCAGGCAGTGAAACCCCAAAGCCCACAGTGATCACCACTATGCCATACTGCCCCTCATACAGAGACATTATATCTTTCTAGAAAGAAGCAAGACAAAGAAGACAGAGACAGGTTGAGAGGATTGACAGTATTGGACTGACTGACTCTAGTCACGTTTAAAATATCCTCAGAGAATCCAGTGGGGAAAGATTTCTCTTAGACTTTCTTTTCCTGTTTCATGCAGACCTTTTCAGAGTCTGCACTATTTTAGTCTTCAGACTTATTTTCCTCCAACTCTGCCTCTGATGTTCATTTTGATCTAAATATTTCTGTTCAAAATGGAAGACTTCCACAATGTGATTGGATGGGAACCCTTTTTAAAGTCCTAAGAGCAGTGTCTCCACTTGTGTAGGATGCTTTGCTGTGGCTATTGTACAAGACCCCAGCGAAAGTCACAGACATATCACACAGATAAAATCTTATTGGTTTACTCTGGGCCAAGATGAAGCCTACACACACACACGCGCGTGCACACATGCACATACACACACCCCTTTTGTCAAGTTTCAGTGCATAAACAATTGAGTGTACAAACTGAAGCTGTGTGCATGTGTAGGAGTGTACACAAGTCCTGGTGGGTTTTATAATGTGCTAGACTAGACTTAATCATGCAACAGGAAACGTGAATGTCATCTTTTCGACCCAAATCACATTTATCTACCTTTCCAGCTGAAATATAATTTATTATATATTGGAGGTAAGAATGTGATTACTAACTTAAATTAAGCCAGCTGCCAAGGGGTCTTTGATAACAACCAAGTGGGAGTTTGAAAACCAGCCCCTTTTCCTGCATACCATATCTCCCACCAACTGTCTGCTGCACAAAACTGCCTTGGTTCCTTGAAGATGATGAGTGAGCTAGAAAGGGGGTCTTTATGGCAGGGATATGGGGACATTTATAAAATTTGAGGGATAAACTTCTGCAAGAGATAGAGTAAATGAAAGGTGTCAGTCTATGACTTTTACACATCACTCAGTGTCAATTAGTAGCAGCTAAGCCACATATATCTCTAGCTGTGACTATAAAGTCTTTATTAATCCTGTTCCCTACTCTAAGTCTTAACGTGAGATCGCCTTAGTTGAGTGAGGTTGGACCACACTGCAGAGCAAATATTGATGGTAAATTAGCATTTTCTCTATAGAGCCTCTCCGGAGAACTTGTTTGAAAAAACACCCGTTAATAGAAACACCATCATTTACACATGGAGCCTGACCAAAATGTGTGTCCCTAGGACCCCACTCTGGAAAGTTTAGGGCATTCTCAAGTCCAAGTATAAAGAATTCAAAGTGGGACTTGAAACTGAGAATTCGCCACATAGCTACTTCCACATTGATCCAGTTAATCTCCTTTCTTATTCACTTCCATCTTGTCACCGAAAATACCCATGGATGGGGTTCAAACAATGGTACAGAAAAGCACTTCTATATTGACCTTCAGACCTTCTCATCCAAAAGCCCAGTTGAAGCAGGTATGTGATAGAAATGTTTAAATTGGAAAATTTAGCAAAACTCTTTTATATGAAAGTGAAATGTATTTTCTGAATGACTCCTAGATCAATAGAATAAATTCCTCATAAAAGATCTATTTTTTAGCTCAGATGTTGAAAGCCACATTCTGCCAAATGTACCGCATTCTGTTGACCTTGAAATGTGTGATAAATACAGGACCCTTTCAGATCCAGTTATTATTATGAAATGATTGAGCACAAGGGCAATCTGAAAACAATAGCACCCACTGGGCAATCAAGGCAGCGGAAGATGGCGCACTCGGGCTGGACGATATGGGAGCTAAGAATGATGTTGGCTTTTCTAAATGGGAAAGTGGTTGGGTGGGGTATATTGTCATTATCTAATTCTTTCAAAAACGTAATTTTTCTCATCAGTATGGCTCTTTTCAAAAGAGTAAAGAGTACAAAGAACATATTTCCTTCTCAACAAACATTTATCAAAATGGTCAAATTTTTGAATTACTGCTCTCATTTTAAACCGTTAAGTACTTCCCCAGTACTGATAGTGTATTCTGAATCTTAGTTATCAATATATGTAGCAGTAGAAACATCACAGGAATAATAAAAATTTATGCTGTAAAACGATTTGTATCCCTGGGAAGTAACATATAGAACACGAAAAGCACCATAAGAACTTATTGTGAGGCAAGTGTCCACATATTTTTCTTTCCGGATACAATTGGTTGTCACAGGTATGTAAAGTCTTTGAAAATAACTCAGAATAATTTGTCTATCAACACCATAAAATTGTATATCTATATATTTATCTCCAAGTGTCAGAGGTAGAAGATGAATTTAAAGTGAATATCCAGAAACATTCAGCTATAAGGTCGATCAAAATTAATCATATTTATTAAGTATATGGTTGAATTATTTGTAATTATCCTGACATGATAAAGTTCCAAACTTTGTGCTTGTAGTGCCTATTTTTTATTTGTTGATATTAGTGAAATATACACTTTCAGTCCACTTGCTCAGAGAAAAAGAAAAATTCCATCCATACTTTTGAGGATGTAGTGGCTTTCAAACTGTCTGTCTTGTAAGTTGTACATTTTACCTTTCTCTCTCTTCAAGCAAACTATGTTTTGTTCAAATAAATTCTCTAATTTGTTAAATTTCATTCAGTAACATATACGTTAAAGTTTAAAATACTTTGGGCAGATTTCTTTTTGTTTATAAAAAAAATCTTCACTTAATTTCCGCTATCATCCCCAAGAGATGGCAACAAGATTATTAGAGAATGAGTAAATGGCATCAGTTGGAGAAATAAACATAACATAAAAGACAAAAGCGAAAATGTGAAAATAAACAGCTTGGTTCCTTTTGCTTTTATAAACTTGGTGTAAAAAAGGCTATCAAAATCGGGCTTGCTCAGCCGTCAGCCAAGGAGTGCAGATGCTCATACTGGTAACTGCATAGTCAAGAACATTCAGGCCTCAGCACCTCTCACTCCCGGGGGCTGGGCAGGACCCAGGCTGTCAGCACCTCGAAAGCCATCCAGACATGTGAGCTAAGTCTAACGAGCTGTTTTAGAAACAGTGGGTGACATTTTCCTCTCCTCAGTCCCCTGCTCCCCATCACCAATTACTCTAGAATTGAATGAGAATGTTGAGGTTCCACTGACTTAATGAGGTGCCACTGTGTGATTTCTACTCTGCTACAATGACAGTTTTGGAGAATTCTTCTTTCCTTCTTGGTCTCTGATCATCTGGCTTTTTGTCATCGAGAGACCATTGTGATCCATGGTGTAAAGTGACTGGGAAGGCTGTTAAGAAGCAAAATCATGGTCATCACGTGGTCCGGGCTGGAGACAGCTGCCATTTCTTGATGTACAGCAGTGTTGGAGACTGTTTTCTTCAAAATGGTGGAAATTGTGAAAGAGTGGGTGAGTTGCAACCCAATTGAAGAATAACAAGCAGCTCCTTCTATTTTAACTCTGATATGACAAGTACAGAAGAAAATGACTAGATTTACGCACTAAGAGACTGGATAAAAAATTAAGGCCAGATTCACAGTTAATTGTGAAAGTCAGCTTTTGGAAAGTTCAACATTTAATTTAATACAGATTTAATTTGTGTTAAATATTTCACTTTAGACCCTCTGTTTCAAGTACATCTGACTCCAACCAGTAGTGAATTTGATCTTAGTCTCTTTCTTTTTCTTTACCTCGAAAATCTAATGAGCCAGTCAAATTCTTAAACTGATGTCAAAGGAACACTTTTAAAATTTCATTTTTATCTATGTCTTTCTTCACACTGTAAACTAGAGACTCTGCATTTTATGTTGTGATATTAATAAACAGACTAACCAGAGTGAGTCACTTTATAATTATTTTTTATTTGTTGATGTTAGTGAAATACACACTGTCCATAATTATTAGGAAATGTGCCATTTGCATAGTGGGAGGCTCATTCATACTGACAGCCTTAGAATATAGAGGAACCAAATTTCCATTTGCCAGAAGAAAGCTTTAACTGTTCAACCTTCCAATTTACCAGAGTCTAAAATGGAAATATCTACAGGGAAGCACCCAATTTCTCTGGATAGTTTTTTTTAAGCCCCATCATTCCCAGAAATAGAATCTTTTTTCCCCTGCAGTTGATGTATAACATGGGCAGTGCCTGCCTCACAAACTTCTTGTGATGATTTAATGAGAACCTGAGTATAAAATACCTCCCATTATGTATAGCACCTGGTAGGCCATTGAAAAACATCAGCTATTATTATCTATTAAATGTTTACATTATGCCTTTCTTTCCAAAAAACGGTGCATCTCATAAAGTATTCATTAGGGGAAGATTATTAATATACAGAAAAGTTTTACCTTTTTTTGAAATTGCTGAAAATTCGTGCAAAGTCATAATGCAAACCAAGATCAACCATATGATGTCTCTAAAAGATCTGATTTAATAAAAGTCATCACCGGCATGAAGCTGTGCAGAAGCAGCAGCTTGATTTCCATGCTTGTTACCACGCAGCTGGTTTGCAATTTGCATAGCCTACTACAGTCATGAGCTGCATAACGACGTTTCGGTCGACGACGGACCACATATGGGACAGTGGTCCCATAAGACTAGTACCATAGAGCCTACGTGTGTAGTAGGCTATACCATCTAGGTTTGTATAAGGACACTGCACAGTGTTCACACAACGACGAAATCACCTAATGACTCATTTCTCAGAACATATCCCCATCGTTAAGCCAAGCCCTGTAGCATCTCCCAGTAATGCAGGTATGTATATGTTATCAAATATTTTGTTACCTCATTGTTTTACTTGTTTTATTCTGTCATATATATTAGATTGTCATCTCATAATGGAAGCAGTTATCTTTCTCTTTCTTCCTAAATGACTACAGGGCTTGAGACCAGCTGACCCGTATGGCAGGACTCACCACTGAGAGTAGCTGAGAACGAAGACTTTTCTTCCATCAAAAAGTTGGAGGCCGAAATTTTTGTTTCTGTGAACTTTTAATTTCAAAATCTTAATTTCGAAAGTCTTTCCTTCCAAAATAAACATTTTTTTTCCTTTGAAAAAAGATATTTGAGTCTTAAAATAGTGTAATATTTTACCCAAAATAGTGTAATTATTTTTATTTTTTGCAAAGATACACTTTTCTTTCATGTAGATTGTGTGTGTGTGTGTCTTTAATCAGTTTACTTGAAATAAGAGTTGACTTACCCTAAACATATCGGTATTTTGAAACAGATTTTTCTAGTATGCCACAAAGGCACAAAATATTTTGTAAGCAATTTTGCAGAATGAAGTGTAGGTTCACATTGATTATTTCAGATCACCACCTAGAAATGATTATGGGTGTGGCCATGGATTCTGTATTCCACTTTTCTTGGTAAAAGGAAAGTTTAGTTAGTTCTTGTTGCTATCAAATATATATATCAAATCTATAATTGTTACTTTAATTCCTTATCAAATTAATTCGTATACATACATTCAAACAAATAGCACTAGGAGATTTATGACTAAAAACAGCAATACCTATCCTACCACTTCCAAACTTTGATTCCCACTATCCAAGGACAATCATTTTTAATTCAGTTAGAAGCATTCATCTACATTCTACCTAACATACATTTACACAATATCTAGGTAACATAGTTCTAAGTTTCTAGTTCTCGATTTTCCTTTGTGGTCCTTGTCTCATCATCAAACACACACCTGAGGAGTCTGGTGTCCCTCCTCTGATCTTTTCAATGTCGTGATGTAAGAGTTTGTTTAAATCAATAGTCACTGTGTACACTATTAGAACACTACTGTGACTTATGTAAATCCTTGCGCACGTTGTTCCTCTGATGATTTCCCTCTCCCTAATTTTTCTGTTCCCTCTTCCTGAAATTTCTTTTAGCCTGTTGCTGTACATATTGAATCCTCAAATTGTGTCAACATTATCCTGCTATTTTATGTGTTTTTTTTCTCCCCAAAGCCCCAGTACATAGTTGTACATCCTAGTTGTAGGTCATTCTGGGTCTTCTATGTGGGATGCCGCCACCACACAGCTTGATGAGCCATGTGTAGGTCTCGGATCCGAACTGGCAAATTGCAGGCTGCTGAAGCAGAGCATGAGAACTTAACCACTCAGCCAGGAGCTGGCCCCCGTCGTGTTATTTTAAATTGCTTTGGTTTTTGTTTCACTTTCTGATGATTTTTCCCCCTTTTTTTGTCCGCTAGCTCTCCTTCATATGTGGTGTCTCTTGGACGCTTTAGATTTGTTCGCCTTAATTTGTTTCAGATTCGTCATTCCATTCATTCAGTATTCAATATTGATCGAGCCCCTTCTACGTCTAAACACTCTTCCAGGCCCTCAGCTACTTCAATGAGGAAAATGAATAACCTCTGCCCCAGCTGAGTTTGCATTCTAGAGGGACGGACAGAACAAAGACCACGGAAAGAATACTGCACATCAAGTGACATGTCCTAAGAAAAACAAAAGCAGAAAAAAGGAATATGAAGTCTCCAGAATGGGGGAAGTTTGGAATGTCAGTCAGAGTGCGGAGGAGAGAGAGGCTCAGCCAGGAAGCAATGGGAGGAGTAGCAAGGAGGATCTCTGGGCGAGGAGCTTTCTAGGCAGTGGAAAACCGATTCTCTCTTGACCTGTGTCTGCCTACTGATAATCTCATACATGGATTTAACAATCTAAAATATTAAATATGTATTTTATTTTTCTAAAGTTGTGTTTTGTTCTTTAGATTTGCTTGTCATTTTACAGTGTTGTATGTCATACTCATATTTTTCTGTCCCATGTTTTAATTTTTTTAAATATATTAAACCCATTTATCTTATATCCTGTGTTGGGTAATTTTGGTATCTGAAATTTCTGCTGGTCTTATTATGCTAAGGTTTATTCCCAAAGTTCACTTTTTCTTTGGGCAAAGTCAATTAGCAAACACAGATGGCCTACAATCCTCTCACCCTAGCTCTTAAAAACTCTCACATCCTTTGTTTCAGTGGAATTGAGCTCAGATTGAGTTCTCGCCTCTCTCTCCTACTGTAACAGGCTTGAATAAATTCTTTCTTACCTGTTTAATTCTGTCCTGCAATTTTTGTTCTCACAGGCAATATTATGGGAAAACCAAGTTTAGCTTCAGCATTTTTGGTGGTTATTTTGTTCTGTATTTAAGGGTGGGGAGTTGATTGCCAAATGATTGAAAATGTAACTTTGTAAGAATTCAGATTTGGGGCAAATAATTATGGTGGTCTGTTATTTTCTGCTTAATAAATATAGGACAAACAGGGAGGACATTTGGAATCATAGATCATCCCAAATTAAATAATCAAGGGGAAGTTATTTAACCACCTTAGGCCTCAGTTTTATCACTTATAAAATGAAGAGCTTTGGTGCATTTACTTCCAACTCTAGTTTTCTATGATTATTTGATATATTTTTGTCTTAAAGATTTGGTTTGATCCCAATTAAGAAGCAGACTCTTATATCCAGATATAGTCATTAGACCACATGGTATCTTTAGTTGAGAACATAGATTCATCATCATGTTAAGTAATGTGTTCACTGCAACAAGCCCATCCAATACTAGTAGCCAATTAGCAATCTTTTAAATACCATTCCTAAATGAATAACAAAATTTATGCCAGGAAACGAGGCTACCTCACCAACACTCCAGCTGTTAATTTTAATCTTAGCTGTACTGCAGCCCAATATTCCAATAATTTCCATTTTCTTACTTGTAATTAATCAATGTTTATGGAAAAGCTAATATAAAACTGTAATTATAGAAAAAAGTGATCTGAGCTCTGAATCTTTCTAGTCCACATTGCACCTTCATTTTCTGTAAAATCTTTGAGAAGTTTTCAGTGTTCTTTCATCATCGTCATTTAGTCAGGTAACTATTATAGATAGATCAATATTCCAGAGAGAAGAAAAGAACATTTTTCCCCTAAATTCTCATATCACTGCTAAGTTATTTCTATTTGAAAATGTGATGTTTATCAACTATCTGGGGACCTGAAGTTGTCTGTCCTATTTATTGGTCTTTTAATATGGTGGGTATGTGGACCCATGGGGACCAACTGGAGTGACACTTCTGCTCCCCACTCATAGTGGTCAAGACACCTTATTAATAAGGAAAAACAATCTAGAAGAGATGGCAATTAGATGCCTCAGATTTATCAAACCCTAGAGTTAGCATGGATTCCATAAATCATCCAGTCCAATGATCTTTGACTGCCGAGAATATTGAGAGTTTTAATTAGTTTGTGCCATTCAATTTAGACTTCTACTATTTGAACTACTCTTTAGAATTACTTTGCTATTTGGTTACTGTTCCCAGTATATTGTTGGTGCTTTGATTATGAGTGATTGATCCAACATTAATGGAAACTTTAAGTGGGAAAAAAAAGTCTATCTTTACAAGTTTTGTCACCTACATCCTCTTGTCTTTTCAAGGGCAACACTATCCTTTCTTTCTCTAAAATCACCAATTTTATTTTTTGGACCTCAGATCAACAGAATTGGATTAATAATAATTCTTGTTTGGTGACCCAAAATCATCATTGTTCATTAAGAAGAGCCATCTTTAAAAAATATTTTTGGGGGCTGGCCCCGTGGCTGAGTGGTTAAGTTCGCGTGCTCCGCTGCAGGCGGCCCAGTGTTTCGTTGGTTCGAATCCTGGGCACGGACATGGCACTGCTCGTCAAGCCACGCTGAGGCAGCGTCCCACATGCCACAACTAGAAAGACCCACAACGAAGA
The DNA here is from genome assembly GCF_037783145.1 of Equus przewalskii. Classification (NCBI taxonomy): domain Eukaryota; kingdom Metazoa; phylum Chordata; class Mammalia; order Perissodactyla; family Equidae; genus Equus; species Equus przewalskii. The sequence goes on from NC_091835.1 coordinate 16,364,248, forward strand.
AGATACAACTATGTCCCGGGGGGCTTTGGGGAGAAAAAGGAAAAAATAAAATCTTTAAAAAAAAAAAATATTTTTGGTTTGTTTGTTTTAATTATGTAGTAAACACCCTTGCATCCACCACCAAAGAAGAATTGACATAATCTCCGCATGTGGTCTTCTTTCTTCCCATTCCACTGCTTGTTCCACCCAAGCTAAATATACTGAATCCTGTGTGGTTTCCTCCATGCCTCCTTCCTTCCCTCTTTCCTTCTTTTCTTGTTTCCTTCCTTTCTTTTTTTTCCTATAGATTTATTTTTATAAGGAGTTCACATGTTGTCTTTACTACCAAATTTTCCTTTGTTTTTTAACAGTTTGATTGAGATATAATTCACATGCCACACATTTCACCCATTTAAAGTGTACCATTCAATAGTTTTTAGAACATTTCTTTACCCCAAGAAAGAAACTTCAGCTGTCATCTCCTAATCTCGCCATTCCCTCCTCCCTTCCCCAGCCCTAGGAAATCATCAATTTATTTTCTGTCCCCATAAATTTGCCTCTTCTGGACATTTCCTATAAATGGAATTGTACAATATGTGGTCCTTTGTGTCTGGCTTCTTTTACATAGCATAGTGTTTCACGGTTCGTCCATGTTGTAGCACATATCAGTACTTCATTCATTTTCATGGCTGAAAAATATACCCTTGTCTGGATATACCACATTTTATTTATTAATCTATAAGGTGATTGACATTTGGGATGTTTCCACTTTTGGGCTATTATGAATAACATGGCTATTAATCTTTGTCCACAAGTTTTTACGTGGGCTTACATTTTTATTTTTTTTGGTGTATATCTAGAGGTAGAATTGTTGGATCATATGGTAACTATATATTTAACAGTTTCAGTAACTACCAGGCTGTTTTCCAAAGTGACTATGTTATTTTATACCCCCATGAGAAGTGTATGATATTTCTAAAAAGGAAGAAAAGAAAGAAGGAAGGAAAGAAGGAAGGAAGGAAGGAAGGAAGGAAAGAAGGAAGGAAGGAAGGAAGGAAAGAAGGAAGGAAGGAAGGAAAGAAGGAAGGAAAGAAGGAAGGAAGGGAGGAAGAGCGGCTACATTCTATTTATAAGATTAGAAATTTCTTTGTATTCTTTTGTGTTTGGGGGAACTTTTTACTTCCCTTTTGTTAGAAAGAGATCCTTCATGCTTCGGGTTCAAAATGAAAACGTAATGTCACATTAAGTAGAAATATGAACCACTTCTTGGTCCAGATCATTAAACATTCTTATGGCAACAGTATGTGGTGTATTTCAATTTTACCAATCCCTATCTAATACAATGTAGGCTATGATAATGAAAACGAAAGAAATATCTCTCCACCTGGAATGAAGAGCACGCAGTTCAAGCCTCAGCACTGCCACCAATTAGCTCTATAACCTTGGACAAGCCACCTAGCCTCTTTCCACACAAGCACCTTGTCTGAAAATGCAAATAACAGTATCTTTTCTATTTACTTTTAAGATTGTACTAAAAATGAAATGAGGTAATACTTGGAAAGCTCTTTATAAACTCAAAATGCTATTTAAAAAGTTGTCTTGTTTTGCCACAGTTGAGATTAATATCTTCTTTATCTCATGTTTCACTTTTAGCCCAATTCTGTACATATAAGACACGTTCAGTACAGACTTTTCTTTCTTTTTTTAAAAAAAAGATTTTATGTTTCCTTTTTCTCCCCAAAGCCCCCCAGTACATCAGTACATAGTTGTGTATTTTCAGTTGTGGGTCCTTCTAGTTGCAGCACGTGGGATGTTGCCTCAGCGTGGCTTGATGATCTGTGCCATGTCCGTGCCCAGGATCCGAACCCAAGAAACCCTGGGCTGCTGAAGCAGAGCACAAGAACTTAACCACTCGGCCACAGGGCCGGCCCCTCAGTACAGACTTTTCCATGCATCACGTAGGAAAACCAGGTAGTGCATGATGCTACATCAACTCACATATTTGGTGTTCTTTATATTGAGAGGCAATCTCTAACTCTGTTTAGCTCCATGCTGATAATATCAGTACATAATCATAAGGGAATTCTGGATATTCTTTATAAAGTACCTATCAATATGGGCATAGTTTGTATTTAAAGTATTCTATAAAGTACAAAAACTAAGTGTCAACCTTAAAAAAATTTACTTTGTTAAAAGTAAAACAAAAAAATTAATAACTAAGAGATCTAAACAACGAGTGCCTTATTTAATTAGATATAATCTGGAACTCAAATTAAAAAATACAATCAAATATATTGTTCTTCAGATTCTTATGACAATGGTGAGAACTTTACACTTGGTAAATAGGCTCCAAGAATATATACTCTGCTAATATCATGGATCCAAGAGCACACAAAAACTATAAGGCTTCCCCAAGGTAAAATGATGTTTGCGTAATGAGCCAGTTAACTTCTTTAGCATAGACATCTCCAACTAAAAGGATCTGTACCCTCTAAATGGCTTTCTAACTCTGTGATAAACTCATTAGACTACACCCGAGCCCTTCCCACCTTTGTAAAAAGACTGATTTGGTAAAGTAAAAAGCTATATTTTGTGTTCAGGTATAAAGATTCAGGATTAGACTTCTCAAACTTGGTTTTACTAAAATGTTTGTTAACATTTAAGATATATATTCAGAAAGGATATTTTTGCTACAACATATTGAGTTGAATTAATTTTTAGATGCTGTGTTGAGTGAACACAAAATGCATATTCACTTGGGTATGTAATTATGCTGTCGATGCTTGCTTCACCAGGAGCAAAGAGTAATGCAATATCTTTGGAATAATCATCTGCTTTAAGCTGAGGAAGCTTTAAGAGTTTTGAAATAGAGAATAATCACCACAGTGTTTTTCTATGATGGACTCCTAGCCAGTTAATTGTTTTTTATCATTAAAGCTCATATTTTATAATTTTCAATATTGAACCATCAAATAATAAATGTTGAATTGGATTAGTTTTAACTATTTTTTTCTTTCTGCTTTTTTCTCCCCAAATCCCCCCAGTATATTTTAGTTGTGGGTCCTTCTAGTTGTGGCATGTGGGACACCGCCTCAGCGTGGCCTGACGAGCTGTGCCATGTTGGCACCCAGTATCCAAACCAGCAAAACTGTAGGTCGCTGAAGCAGAGCACGTGAGCTTAGCCACTCAGCCACAGTTTTAACTATTTTTCTGTTTCTCTATTTGGATCAATTTAAGAAAAGTTTTTGTAGAATTTTTGATACATTTCGCTAAAAGTACTGCAGTGTTGGGAGAGAGATATATAAAATTGCCCATTTGGGTATAAATTTTGTTGTAATTTTCATCAAGGCTATCTTGAGGTATTTCTCTTTTCACATACACTTATACTAATCCTATCACTAAGATAATGAATTTTCAGGTCTAATTGATTGTAAATTCTAATCAATTTTGAATATACCTATATATGTATATATACATATTTCAAGTTGTGTTCCATTAACCAGGATAATTATATTTTTAGTTGAAACATAACTTTTATCTTTGTAGATGTGATTTTTTTACTGTAACAGATTTGGTCTTCTGCACAGTGAAATGACTCCAACACCACAGGAGAGTATAATTTTCCATTCTCTGTGCAGATAGCACACAGGAGCCCAAAGTAGGCTGGGTCAAAGGATAAGCAATTACACTGACCAAAATATAGATTCACTGTGATATTGTGTTAAAGATTATTAATAGTTAATACTCTTTAGCACAGACTGAGAAGTTGAGAGTACAGTCTTTCCATCAGGCTGCCTTGGAATTTCCTTGCTCCATCACTCACTTTGGGCAAATTATCACTCCATTCTCTCTTTTTCTCCCCTGTAGAAGAGGAGCAGCAGTAATAATCACCTCATGGATCTTTGAGCATTAAATAGGAGGTAATATATGCAAAGCACCTGGTATATAATTGAGCAAGCAATTAATTCCACCTTAGGGTCAAATTCCAATTTGCAAATTACATTCGATTGCTCCTACATTTCCTTTGAAAAGGCTGGAAACCAGGCAATTTTGACAGCTTAATGTGCCTCAATTTCTATAGGGGTAGAGTGGGCCCAAGGTCCACCCTAGGCAAAACTATGAGCTATATAATTTGCTTGATCTCACACAATTTTCTTTTGTAATTTCCTTGCTTTTTGTCGGTTATATGACCTTCTAATCTTTCAGATGTCTGCCCAAAGTCATTACTCCTCAAATAATTTTCACTGTTTTGCAACAGTGTGCAAAGCACTGTACTAGAGTTTTAAAAGAAGAATAAAATGTGTCCTCTTTCCTCAAGAAATTGACAGTCTAATAGGAAGAGATGATATTGGCTAAGTTTAAAAAACATCAATAGCCTTAAAAGAATTAAATAACAGTTGAAGACAGTAGGGAAGATGTCACCAGACAAGCATGACTGATATCCCTTCTAGTTTGATCCTTGTGTTAATTTGGATGGAAAGGAATTTGTCTAAACTACATAATCTAAATTTCCGCAAAAATACCTGCTGTGACTTTTCCTATTACAGTGAGCCTCTTCATACCTCCTTAGAGAACTTAGAACTCCATGGAGAATCAAATGAAAACCACTACGGGGAGGAAGCACAATGTTTCCTGTTTACATGCACCGTCTTACTCAATTCCAGAGAGCGTTACTAAATGGATGGTGTGTGACCACTTAGGAGAGAAAGCAAGAACCTCTCAAGACTAGCGTGTGTTCATTAGCTATAAGACGGTGCCCGCACATAGAGAGATGTTCAAAATGCATATTGAATTAAGTCCCAGACAATCCTCCTTTTCTGTAATTTCTTACACTATTACAAAAGGGGAAAGAAATAGAAATATTGTAACTTGATCGGCGAGGCAATCAATAAAATGCGCCGTTTTTCCTAACTGACCCACTGGTGGGATAAAGACTGGAGAGACGTTGAGATAGGTGAATTCATAGCTGGTGGAATAATCACAGCTGAAGATTCTTAATTAACAGGTGTACATCCACCTTGAACGAAACGTCTAATGAGATCACAGCATTCCGTCCTTTGTCCTTTTCTTTTAGGAGGTTTATTATTGACTTACAAATAGAGGACCCACTTATCAAATTGTGGATGATCCAAGCTTGTGATGGGATGATGATTCACGGTATAAGAGTATAAACATCCAGAAAGTTATCGAAGTCAGTATTCATGACATGAAATTGAACAGGAATGGATATCAAATTATTCATTGCAGTTCTCAGTTTGAACTGTGCAAATATGAAACTGGAGTGAGATAGTATCTGCCTTAAATGTAATTAGTGTGAAAAGAACTTCAGAGTTCTGATTGACAGCAAAATTAACATGAGAAAACTGTGATGAGGTGGCCAGAAATGTTAATGGTTTCTTAGATCATATAAATAGAAGCCTAAAGTCTAGGTGAGTCTTCAAAGTACCGTGCATCAGAATCACCTTGGATGTTGGTTAAAATGCAGATTCCTGGTTCACATTCATCATCTACTGAATACATTCAAGGGTCTGGATGTGGTACCCTGGAATCTGCCTTTAACAGTCTCCTGAGAAGATTTTCATGCTGGTGCCCACTTCAGAAGATTGGTGTTGAGAATAAATGGTAAAGTATATATATAAGAACACCGTGCTAGCACAGAATGTAAATGCTCAATAAATGGAAGCTTTAAGTATTCTTCATGATCATTTTATTAGTTATACTGATACTTTTGTAAAATTCTTTATCTGGGTCAAACTTACCAATTCATCTTACATATGAGAATATTCCTTCCTCCTTCCCTCCTTTCCTGCCTGTCAGTCTTCTAGCTTTCTTAAATATCTATTTCTGTCTTTTGACATATATTAATTAGGGCCTACTGTGTGCACATATTATCCTAGGCCATGTGAAGATTTAAGAAACATGAGTCCTGCCCTCTGGCAATATATCCACCTGGTCAGGGAGGTTAAACCTGTATATAAATAACCATAAGAGAATTGAAGTGCCCTGGAGCTTGGGGAAGCTTTCTGGAATTGCCTGTTCTCCAAAAAGTGCAAGGAGCAATAAGGAGTAGCATAGAAATAAGCACCCACCTCCTGCATTCTCTTAGTGGAGGATATTTTCTTCAACTAGGAGATCCTTGCCAGAGGAAGAGGAGAGCTTCTTGGCTAACAGAAACCATGTTCAGTTCCCCCTATTAACTCCCAACTCCCACCCTCTGTCCTGCCTCTTTATTCTCACTGAGAAAGCCATTGATCCTGTGCCACGAGGAGATTGAACTTTAGTAATTCTCCTTGACAGAGTTAGAAATCATTTCAGGCTCCATCAGCTTCAAAATCTTAACCACTGCTTTGTAAACTTTAATGTGTGTATGAATCACCTGGGGATCTTTGAAAAAGGTTCCAATTCAGTTGGGGGGGTGGAGTCTGAAAATCTACATTTCCAAAAGCTCTTGGGTAATTCTGATGCTCCTGTTAGAAAAGTTGTAAAAATTAATAAATATAGTTTAAATATTGATATTAATTAAACATCAGCTAAGAGTTCAACTGCCACCTTGTCAAGCAAGTAGAATAAATATTCAGATGTCAAGAGGGTATCCAGAGCAAGACTCTTACACCAAATTCTTAAGGATTCTGTGAAATATTTTAAGTATGAGATGGAAAAGTTGGGGAATTTCATACATATTTAACATTGCCTGAGAAATGTTGCCACAGGTTTTTTTTTTCTTCCACAATATGACTGAAGCTACAGTTAATTGCATTTCTGCTACTACAAAAACACATTGTCATGCTACAATGATTTCTGAATCTCCCATTATGTGTATTTACTACGTGACAGCTCTGCTGGCAATGGCAGAGAATAAAATGCTTCCAAAGGAAACAAGAGATCAAAGTGTCTGCTTTTGGTTCATTTGATGTCAGGATGGTCCCATTGAGCATCAGGACGTGTTTATTATTTTGTGATATTACAGATAGGTTTAGATTTCAGATCATCATTTTATTTTAAAGAGTGTGAACAAACTAAATGATTCAAAAAAATTAAGAATAGATCCTTTGGATAAGAATATGTCTTCAATTTAAAACAGTTTATGAGATGAAGAAATGTACCATGCAAATGAGAAACCATTTTAGTGGTGAAATGTTCTGCCTCATCATAATTAATTGTTATTTGAATATTTATTAGTGAGAGGAGAAACTCAAATCTGGACAGTATTGGAAGAAAAATAATGGATTCTGTTTTCACCAACCAGATAGAAATTTAAAAATTTCTATATTTGTACGATGTTTAACCAAAAAAATGTGCAGCCCTTGAAATATTTGTGTTTCTGTCAATGAAAATATATAAATATATATCTTTAAATAAAAGATCACCATGACTAAAGGAGATCTTGGACATGACTTGAAATTGCTAAATGAGAAAACTGTATGTTCTGCATATCACCTCTCTCCAAGGGCATCAGAAATAAAACCATAATAAGGACAGCAAGGCCTCAGATAGTAGGTTAATATGCTTCCAACCAAGAATAATAAATACTACACTCAAAATTGTCTTTTAAATTTCAGTCAAAAGAAATTATCATGCATAGTACATTACATGCAACTGTTGGGGAGGAGAAACATTTCCTCTACCCACTGTCCTTCTGGCAGGGCTATGAATTAAATTCACATGAGACAGAATAACAGGAGAAAATCAAACAAAGCTTTATAACATGTATACATGGGAGACACTCGGAAAAACTGAGCAACTCACCAAAATGGCAGAGCTGCCAGCTTAAATATCACCATCATCTAAAGACAAAGAAGGATGTTGGGGTAGTGGTTTGGGACTTCCAAGGCGAGGAAGGTAATTCACATGGAAACGGAAAAGCAAATGTTTGGTGAACAGAATTTTGATAAGAATAAGCTTAGCAAAGACCCTCACAGTCTACCGATACGCTATACCCAGAGTTCTCTATGGTCATGGACTCTCCTGGGGACAGGCCTTTTATCTTAAATTTCTTTTAGGCAGTTCAGGGGGAGGTCAAAGTTTCTTTCAAGAGTCTTTTGTTCTTAAAATAATCAAGCAAAAGAGATACATTTTGAGGTGGCCAGTTCTGATCCCCCACACTATGTACAAGAAGATCATATCTTCTTATCTTTGCATCTCAGGAATATTGCTCAGTTCCTGGTACCTAGGCAGCTTTCAATATGTTTGTTTAATAAGTGTCTGACTGCATGAATGCCTGAAAATTCCAGCAGTTAGTGAAAAATATAAATGAAATAGATCAGAGGTTGGAAAATCTTTTCTGTAAAGGGGGAGACTGTAAATATTTTAGGCTATGCAATTCATTCAGTCTCCATCATATATACACAACTACCATTGTAGGGTGAAATCAGCCATAAATAACAGTAAAGGAAGGAATGTGGCTGTATTCCAATAAACCTTTGTTAACAAAGTCAAGTTGTAGGTAGAAAGTTGTAGTTTACTGCCCCTAAAATAGAGCAAGCTTGATCGCTGTCCTCAAGTAGGTGCAGTGAATGAAGGGGAATAAAACATCAAATATTGAAAAACAATCTGAATAGGATTTTCCCTCCAATGGGACTTGAGTTAAATTATAGGCCTAGAAGCAATGAGAGATGGTGAGGTAGGTCCAGAGGATATTCAGCATTGTCTTACATGGCAATTGTCTCAGGGGACGGCATATGGTTTCCTCAGGTAATGCAGGGTTAATCTCCTCAGATAGATGGAAAGGGAGATATCACTGTGGGTGGGGATGACCCTGCTACTGTGGTTGGGAAGGACAATTTTTCTGGGGGTCTAGAGCCAGTTCAGCTGGGAGTAGGGAGGACTTTCCCACTGGTACACAAGACTCATCAGAATTAGAGGTTCATTGTCCCCAGCTTCATTAGGGTCTTCCCACACATCCTGTCCCAACCTACAGGGTTCCCATTCTTTCCCAATCAATGCCCTCACTTTAACAGTACACACCCTGTTAGGCTGGATGTTCAACTTGCATTGTAATTTATCCACTTGCAGGATAAGGTTCCATGTTTGATATTCAGCAATTTCAGCCCCAGGGCTTCAAGAGATAAGACTCTCCTACAGGGAATGCCTAGAAGCTCTTAGGTCAGTTATGTCTCACTTGACCTGGGAATTCAAATTCCTAAGCTCATCCTTTTCTTTCACCACTTTTCCAGGGACATTAGGAGCAGCCAATCAACATCCTTGTATTCCTTAGTTTCCTTATACAGAGTCACTTAACTTCTTTTTTCTTATAAGTGGATGATTATGATTATCCAATACAGATATCTTGTGTATCTTTACACATAATGTCCCTAATCCAATATGACTGATTTAATTATAAAAAGACAAAATTTGGACACAGAAACACACAGACAGGGATAACACCATGAGAAGATGAAGACAGGGATTGAAGTGATGCTTCTACAGACCAAACAACACCAAAGATTGCTAGCAAACCACCATAAGCTAGGTAAGCAAGTTTCTCTCTCAGAGACTTCAGAAGGAATCAACCCTAATGACACCCTGATCTCGGACATCTAACTTCCAGAACTGTGAGACAATAAATTGTCTAAGCCACCCCATATGTGCTGCTTTGTTATGGCAGCCCTAGCAAACAACTACAGTGTCAGAGTGGAAGATGTCATTCCTATTTCTAACGTTTGTTTCCTGAACCTATGTATTATGATTAATGGACAAACAACATCATATATTGGTTGCTGGTTTAGCACATTTACTGCAGCTTCTATAACAGCGCTTGACACCTATCATGTATTTTCTCCCATCATGAGTATTCAGTAGACCGTTCTCTATATTATAAGGTTCACTGTTGTGATGGTTTATTTTACGTATCAACTTGACTGGATCATGGTGCTGAGTGGGGGAAATTCCCCGCGTTCTACCCTTCTCATGTGTTCTTATGGCTGGACTAATAATAAAAGTGACACAAGACCAGATTAACAGGAGAAAAACTCATTTTAATACATACATATGGGAGATCATAGAGAAATGATGCTCAGAGAGTTATCTTTACATAAAAAAAACCAATAAATTTGTGAGGAGGGACAAGACAAAGAAACTTAGGTTTGGGGAACATAATCAGAGAGGAATTTAAGCAGAGTTTAGGCTTGAGGTAGTAAATTAGCAAGATTTGTTTATGTAAATTTCTCAGCCTAGAATTTCCTAACTCTGGCGATAAGAATGAAGGGAGAGCATCTTTCACAAGGGAGATTTATTTCTTGCTCTCAAGGGGCACAGAGACATGAGGGTCAGAACGTCCTTTTTGCTTCTCAAGTAACTTTAATGCAAAATAATGAATATGCTATTGTCAGATATTTTTGGGTGGCCTCCCCCTGGGCCCCAACAACAGGATGCCCAAATGTCTCATTAGATATTATTTCTGGATGTGTCTGCGAGAGTGTTTCTGGAAGAGATTACCTGTTGAATCCGTTGTTGAGTGGAGAGTAACATTTCCCCTTGTACATCATGTAAACTCAAGACTCCATACCCTTGATAATGCTGCTCCTTCATCCTGGAAGGCACTCCTTTACATCCTTCAAGGTCTAGCTTGGTCGTTTTCTCTTCCAGGAAGTCTTTCTTGAATTACTGCTTTCTGCATCCCTTATGATCAGGCTAAGTGCCCCACTGTGTTTCCATAGCACTTGGACAATGATCAGCACTTAAGTGGGGCTCCACAAATGCTTTTTGAGTTGAGTTGAATTGACCGGAAGCTTTCCACGAAGTTAGCAATTTAGTGAAATATAATTATTTGTCCCAATTACTATAGTTTGAAAGATAGATTTTATTTTGTACATTTAAAAGATAGAATATCTACATAGCAACAATGCTGCTAAGATGTGGACTTCATCACTGTTTCAGAAAAGACTGCACAAGAAACCAGACACATTTTAACTAAAACTAAAGTCATTTGTGAAATTTAAATTAGCACTGACATATGTCTGGCAATTAAGAGTCATTAAACATAACTAAGATTTATAATCATGTTTCTCTTATGAACTTTTAATAAGCTTTCTCTATATTTTATAATAATTCAGATTTTGGAAAAGTGTGGTTGCCTCTTTTCAAACACGGCCTCAAAGATAGAGCGAGGTGCCCAGAAAGTACAGTTGAGAGCTGAAAAGAACAATGAATGAAGGAATCACTCTCAGAGAGCAGAAACAGTCACACCCCTGCCCCTGAAGAAGGGGCTAAGGTGACATATTCCCAGCTGGATTTCAGAATTAATAAAGACCAGTGACTGCTGCTTGCTGTCTCCTCCTTTTGTATATTGAGTGTTGGGGGTGTGGCATGAGGAAAGGATACAAATTTTTGCAGCCAGAGTGCAGACTCTGGAAAATTGCTTTCAAAATGTCCACTATAATTCCCTCCATCCCTCTATACAAATCCTTTCCCATGTCTTCCATCAAGAGGTGGAGCTTATTTCCCCACCTTTTTAAATATGGGATGGCTTTGTGACTTTCATTGACCAATGGGATGCAGTGGAGTGATGCTGTAGGTACAACTTCTAAGGCTAGTCCTTAAGGGTCCCTGCAGCCTCCACCTTCACCCTCTTGGAATCCTGAGAACACAACAGTGTGGGAAAATCCCATTTTACCCTACTGAAGGATGGTATCCTGACACTCAGCACCAACTACTGGACATGTGAGTGAGGTACATTTTGTACCTTGACACAAGTCAAGTTATCAGATGAAAACGGCTGCATGAGCATTCCCAGGAGACAGCAGCAGTGTAACCACCCAGTTTGCCCACCCAAAAATTTGCAAGAAATAATAAATCCTTGCTGTTGTTAGTCCCTATGGTTTGAGCTGGTTTGTTATATGGTATAAGAAAATTGAGAAATAATGTTTACCTAAATTTTAAAAACAAATAAATGAATTTCTCATACTTCTAGGTGCTTTTACACAATTAAGTGCTATTGGTGATCATTTTATATAAATATTTAGAAAGTGATCAAAGTAAGTACTCAGTAAATATTTGTAGAATGACTAAATCAATGTAGGCAAGTTCAATCCTCAAATCAAGAATCATTTTATATTTTTATTAGTAAAGATTCTATGTATATTATTATGCATAAATTACTATTCATTTCTATTAATTACCAAGCATCAGAGTATATTAGTTTATTATTTTGTGCATTTTCCTTCATTTCATTTCACTTCCCTGCAAGCCGAAGTACAATAGTGATTATGGAAAAGAGAAGAAACGGATGAAGATCATAATCATAGTTTTATTTACATAATGGCTTAAAAGATAATAAAACATCTTTCAGAGAGTTTTTTATGAGACCCAAATGTGTTTTCATTTAAATGAGAGGATTAGAAATAAATACTGTGAAGCTGGTTTTTTGACGTACAATTAACATTGGATTTAAGATCAAGACCTGATTCAAATTTCAGTTCCTCTACCTTCTAGCTGTGCACTTATGACTAGATAATAAAATTTCTCCTAACTTCAGTATCCTCATCTGTAAAATGAGGACAGAGATATATATCTCAACAGATTGTTGCATTTCGTAAACACTGATGTGCTCTAAAATGCTATTTTGATTGATTCTCATTGTAGAAAGTTCTTTGCCTTAAATTATAATCTTTAGCGTTATATCTAAGGTAGCCTGATTTAATGGAAAAATGTAGGCCATGTGACATAAAATGTAGGTTGGCTTACTCAAGTATCCATCCCAATCACCTTCCAGATTGCCTTCTTCAATTCCCAAGATTGGGAACTTAGAAAATTCCCTTCCTAGAGTCTTTTTCAGCTGGATATGGCCACATACTTTACTTCTGTACAATGAATGAGGCACAAGCATAAGTGTAGACGTACTGTCTTCTTTGCCATTTATAATACAGATGTAATGGTGGGAATTGCAGTAGCTACCATGTAACCGTGAGGGGAAGTGAAAAGAATCAAAGAGATCTCAGCCCTGAACCCACGATAACAAACTCCTACCACTAAATTTATTGTTACATGAGAGAAAGAATCGCTTTAAGTCACAAGCTAATTGGTTTCTCTCTTGAAGCTGAATACAAGCCGAGACACCCATTGGTAGGGAATGGATCAAACTCCATTTTAGCATTTACTAGTTGTGTGACATGGGTGAAAGCAACTTGTGGGAGCAGGGGTTGACGAGGGAGATATCCACTTGTTGATCTTATCCAGGACTAGCATGTTTAGTACCTGGAAGTCTTTCTGGCGTGCCGTAGGCTATGAGTGGCAAAAATAACACACAAGGATTATTTCACTTCTCTCATAGCTAGAAGTTGTTTGCTAATAGATCATGGAATTATTTCCCTAAGACCATTTTATTTTAAAGAGAACATCTCAGGCAATTCATTGAGGTCAGAACAGGAAATAAATGCTATTGAACATATTAGACAGTAAACAAATGTCACTCTCTCCTTTGTGTTGTGCGCTTACAGATGGTTTTCAGGCAAATCAACTAAATAATTTTTAAATAATTGCAAGCTGAAACTAGAGGAGATTTGATGTTGAAGGTATTGTTTAAAAATGTCAAACAGTTTAAAATGTATTATGCCTACTGACAAATGTGGGTTCATATTCAATGATTTTATTTTAAAATAAATAAAAATACCAATAACTACTAGATGTAGCAATAACTACTCTGCTAAAGTACTCTTTATTCTCACTACATTTCATTACATTCTGGATACTGAGCTGCTTACTAGCAAGAAGAAATCCAAGTCTAAGAAAATGTTTTACAAAAAAGCTGACTTACAGCTCTATAAGAAAACTCCCAAATTGAGCATGTTGAGAATAAAAAGAGAAGCTATTAATAATTATGCTGGGACAGCAGGTAGAAGCCAGTACTCGACATGGAAAAACAGGACATAGTCTCACCTTATTTTTAACTTACAAAAACCTCTATCAAAATATTCTTCTTGAGATAATATTGAAATGTCACATCACCTCCTCCTATCTGTGTGTAATCAATGAGATGCTATGAAGTGAATGGATTTTGGGGTCAGGCAGCATGTGGTCAGTTACAGTTCTATAGCATACTAGACCACCAAACTTCTGGGTCATTTGACTTTTATGTTTGCTAATTGTCTCATCTACAAAATGTGGATAAGAATAATAGAAACTACATCAGAGAGTTGTTGTAAAGCTTCACTGAATACTGGATTTGTTACTGTATTAGTCAGTTTCTCTGTAGTAACAGAGTCCCTAAGTGGTTTACAACAACAAATATTTATTTCCTGCTCAATTATATGAAGGCTGTGAGTTGCCTGGGTCCTAGGATGCTCTCTTTGACTCAACTGGGCTTGACTCAGCATCCCATATCTTTTTTTTTTTTTCAAAGATTGGCGCCTGAGCTAACATCTGTTGCCAATCTTCTTATCTATTTATTTATTTCTCCCCCTCCTCCTCTTCCCCGCCTCCTCCTCCGGCTTCTTCTTCTTCTTTTCTCCAAAGCACCCCATACATAGTTGTATATTTTAGCCATAGATCCTTTTGGTTGTGCTATGTGGGATGCTCCCTCAGCATGGCTTGATGAGCAGTGCCATGTCCATGCCCAAGATCCAAACCGGTGAAACCCTGGGCAGCCGAAGCAGAGCAAGCGAACTTGAACACTTGGCCACGAGGCTGGCCCCAGCATCCCATATCTTTTCATTCCAGTCTCCGGCTGAAAAACAGCACGACTTGGCCTCAGTGTTCTCATGGGTGAGAGAAGAAGCTCAAAAGGGACAGAGACAGATCATACAAATGATACTTAGGGAAGGTGTATTTATGCCCACTCACATGACATTGTTCAAAGCAAGTCATAAAACCAAGACCCCATTCAGAGGGGTAGTGACAAGTACTCTGCCTACAAGGAAGCATGGAATGAATGATTGTCAAAAAATCATACCATCTGTTTCAGGAACTTACAGCAATAACAAGCACTGACATATACAAAGCACTCTATAATTGTTAGGTGTTGTTATTAATAATAAACGTACATGTAACGGTTCTTAAGTTCCCATTATGTGACAGTACTATTTTATGGCTTGCAATAAATATATTAGTGAATAAAACTCCAATGCTGGTGATTCCATTCACATAAGAGATTCAAAACACAAACAAGAGAAATGTCAACTATTTATTTAGTGTTACGCAGAGAATTAAAATTGGCTCACGTCCAGAGGTGTACATGTACCAGATCGTGAGAGCCAATTGCATGCATCTCTTTCCGACTCTGCATTCAGTGATGTCACATCTATAGTTTGAAACTGGCATGACAGGAGTATTTACAACACGGAATAGGCAAACGCTATAAGTCAGGTAATATTTATTTTTTCTAATTTGGGTTGGGGGATATCTGGTTCTTAAACATTTATGAGTATGCCATAGGTCATGCAATAGATATTTCCCCTTTTCCCACTCTCCTTTCTAACATGGCCCAACAGGCCAGAGTGATGGTAAGGGCAGGGCAAGCTATCTAAACAGTGGTTCCCCATCTTGCTCTGATCCCAGAAAAAACAAATGCCCAAGGTTCTAGCAGAATGCACTTATCTATGATATCTTCTAGGCATGATGCTGATAAGCTAAACAGGTAACAGATAACCACACTGACTTGTTCAAACACTGTTTTAAGTGCATAGGAAGTCATGGAAGTGTTTTAAGCAAAGAGGTAAATTGATATGATTTATGCTTTAAATGACATCTCTAATTTAGGTCCTACAGATAATGGGTTTTAGGCTGTCAAGAGTGGAAACAGGGAGTGCACACGCAGGTAGGTACGCAGTTTGAAGGAATTGAAGGTTGTGGGATATTCTGCCTAATAGTTTCATCTTGGGGAGAAATGACATCAGTGAATGCAGAATTGGGTAAAGGAGAAGGTATGAATGGTCCCTTTAGAGAGTACTTAAGCAATTGTGGTATAGTGACATAATAATAAATATATATTTGGTCTTTATCACGGTTTCCTGAGCCAGAAATACTGAAACTCATAACTTCCTGATTGATAGGGGTCATAGAGGCACCTTCTGTTATAATGTTTGGTCTTAGTTCATGGTTTGCTTCCTGACACAAGAACTTCCAAGACCCTTGGAATCTCTGGAATGATAAGTGCTTTTCGAATACTAATGAAGTGACTAGTGGCTGGGGGCCTCTAATTTGCTTCAGGATGGGGATGGTCACCAGAAAAACCAAGGCATGATTAGACGGTTGGAAATTTCAGCCCCATTCCCAACTTCCATGGATGGGCGAGGGGCTGGATATCAAGTTAATCAACAATGACTGATGATTTAATCAATCATGTCTACTAATGGATTCCCCACAAAAACCTTAAATGGTGAGGTTCAGAGAGCTTCTGGATTGGTGAACATATCGAGGTACTGGAAGGCTGGGGCTCCCTAAGAGGGTGTAGACACATCGCACCCCTTTCCACATACCTTGTCCTAAGTATCACTTCCATCTGGCTGTTCTTAAGTTGCATCCTTTATAATAAACCAATAATAGTAAATAGAATGCTTTTTCTGAATTCTGTGAACTGTTCTAGCAAATTATCGAACCCCAAAGAGGGGGTCGTGGAAACCCCCAGTTTGTATCTGGTCAGTCAAAAGTTGGGGGGCCCCAGGAATTGTGATTGGCAAATTAAGTTGGGGCAGTTTTGTGGGATTGAGCCCTTAAGTTGTGGGCTCTGACACTAATTCCAGGCAGATAACGTTAGAATTGAATTGTAGGACATCTGGCTGCTATAAGAGAATTGGTTGGTGTGGAGAAAAACCCCAAACATTTGTTGTCAGAACTATTCTTTGAGTAGAAACAGATCATAGCACTAAATACCCTGGAAAGTGTAATTAGCTGGTAGGGAATTTTGGATTGTGCACTTGATATTTATCAATCTACATTTAAGGTGACAAAAGTAAGCCTAGGTGACAGAGGCTAATATGGTTACCAGGATCTGGATGAGAACATTTAGCCAGGGAGCATCTAGAACGCTGCACAGTCTTCCAAAAATTTGCAAGTTAGATTTCTCTGTGTCTCTGTTTCATTGCACAGGTGACTTCAGGAGACTTAACCATTACGGAGAATCTAAATATCAGAGTGAGGGTTAATTTTCTGTGTCAACATGGCTGGTCCATGGTGCCCAGATATTCAGTAAAACATTATTCTGGATATTTCTGGATGGTTGTATTTGGATGAGATTTACATTTAAATCAGTGGACTTGGAGTTAAGCAGATTGCCCTCCATAATGTAGGTGGGCCTCATCCAATCAGTTGAAGGCCTAAATAGAACGAAATACTGACCTCTCCTGAGTAAGAGGGAATTCTGCCAGCATGCTGCCTTGGGACTTCCTCCATAACATGGGCTCTTCCTGGTTCTGCAGCAGGCTGTCTTTGTACCAAACAGCCACTCTTTCCTGAGTCTTCAGCCTGCTGGCCTCCCCCAGCAGATTTTGGACTCAGCAAGACTCCATAATCATGGAGACACCTTCTAGACCCTTCATCTCCCCTTTTGTTTTTCATTTCATCTTTAAAGTCACTACATCATTGGGATAAGGAAGATTTGTTCACTTGGACATGAGGGAAGTGAGGGATGGTGCAGAAGTGTCTTTCAAAAATTATCATTACTTTCTTACTTAATTTCACTTTTAGAAATTGAGATTTGCTTTGAAAATTTATCCATATTGTATAGCTTGCTGGACTAAGTAAATCTTGAGATTAGCCTTTAATTACTTCTTTTCTCCACATATGGATAAAAATTTTATTTAAAGTTTTTACATGAGTATTAAAATTGGTGGAGAGATGCTGTTGATTCTCAGCCAAGAGGAAAACACATCACTGGGTGATATTTTTATTTCTTAGGAAATAAACCCATGTGCATCCCAGTTGTAAGTGTGGGTGAGCCTGGGCTCTAAGGTGAAGTACATTCTAGGTCACATGGCACGACCTACATTTTTTTTTTTTTTGACTGAAGAAGATTAGCCCTGAGCTAACATCTATTACCAATATTCCTCTTTTTTGCTTGAGGAAGATTAGCCCTGAGTAACATCTGTGCCAGTCTTCCTCCACTTTATATGTGGGTCGCTGCCACAGCATGGCTGACAAGTGGTGTAGATCTGCCACCAGGATCCAAACCTGTGAACCTGGGCCGCCAAAGCCAAGAGCACCAAATTTAACCATTATGCCACAGGGCCGGCCCTGGCATGACCTACTTTTCTGAGCTTAAATCTCCGGTTTGGGATTTATGAAGACCCAGACTTCAGAAATCCAAGGACAAAGATCTATTTCCATCAGCATATAAGGCCACCATTATCCCACATCCTGAGTGATGTAAATGAAGACCCCAAGAAAATGCATTATTTCTTGGTAAATTAAACTTAAGGAGGAGCAAGAGAAAGTCCCTATTTGGAGGGTCCTGCAATGATTGTTGTTGCTCTAGTTAAAGAAAAGAAGACAAGGTCTAGTTAGAAAAGGGCCTCACGCTCGCATGTAGGGGCAGCACAGAAGGAATCAGTCAATTGTATGAAAATAAAATGACACTAAAAGAGTACATGATAAAAGCTTTAAAGGGGAAATTGAGGGAGGGGGCAGAAAGGACCATGCAGGCAAAGGCCTGTCCAGTGTGACATTGAAGCAAATATCCCAGGAAATTAAAATACTGCAGGGCAAATGTTTCTCTAGTTTTCGTGTGCTATTTACTTCTATTAAGTAATTATATTTCATCCTATTAAGCACACTTAATAAGACACTGGTTTAGGTGTTTGGTTTTGCATAGTCTTTCAACTAACACATTTGAAACAAGTCTGCTTATTAGTAGCAAAGTTGTCAAGTTTGATCTCATTTCCCACGCATTCCGCAGTTTTTACTGCCAATTTCACAAACGGGCAGATTCTCAGGAGCCTGCTTGGTGACTCTGCTCACACCCACAGCACTGCCAAAGATTTGAACCAACAAAGTTCAGGGACTGGGGCAGCTGTCGTGTGATAATGGGAGGAGACTAACAGGAACATTTAAAAAGCAATCCAAATGACAAAATCATAGATGGAGAACAGATTAGTGGTTCCCAGACATGAGGGAGGTGGCTGCAGCTAGAAGATTGTGGCACACGGGATCCTTATGACGGAGACTTCTGAATCCTGACTATGGTGACACTTGAACACACACATGTGATAAAACTGCAGAGAACTAAATGTGCAAATGAGTATGTACAAAACCGGTGAAATCCGAATAAAGCCTGTGCATTGTATCAATATCAATTTCTCGGTTGTGTTCCTGTACTATATTTTTGCAAGATGTTCCCCCAGAGGGGAACTCTGTATTATTTTTTACAACATCATGTTAAGCTACAATAATCACAAAGTTGAAAAGTTAAAAAGCAGTCAAACAGTTTAGTCTTTTAAATTTTAGTCATTCAAATAGATGTGCAGTGGTATCCCACCGTGATTTTAATTTGCATAATGTGTACTTATTTGCCATACATATATTTTCTTTAGCAAAATGTCTGTTCAAATCATCTTTGAAGAAATGTCTGTTCAAATCTTTTTACTGATTGTTTTCCTGTTATTGAGTTTTTAGAGGTTTTTTTTTTTTATATCCTCTCTATAAGATCTTATTAAATAAGGGCTTTGAAAATATTTTCTCAGTCCAGCTTTTCATCCTCTTAACAGTGTTTTTGAAGAGAAGTATGTTTACTTCTATGCATTCCGGTTTATCAGTTACTTATTTTATGGATTGTGCTTTTGGCATTGTTTCTAAGAAAACTTTCTTAACTCAAGATCACAGAGATTTTCTCCATGTTAAGTGTCCGTGAAGATTTGGAGGAGATAGAACTCATTATACGCTATTTGTGCGAATGTAAAGTGCTGTAACCTCTTTGGAAAACAGCTTGGGAGTTTTAAAAAATGTTTACACATTCTGTCATATGACTCAACCCTCTCACTCCTCAGTATTTACCCAAAAGAAAAGAAAGCAGGTGGCCATGCAAAGACTCGTTCTTGGCTGGTCCCAGCAGCTTTATTTGTAATGATCCCAAACTGGAAGCAACCCAGATGTCCATCAATGGATGAATGCGTGTACGAATTGTGGTATATCTATACAATGGTATACCTCTGAGCCATGACAATGAATGAAATATTGATACATGCAACATGGATGAACCTCAAAATAATTATGCAAGTGAAGGGAGCCAGAACCCCTCTCAAAAAGAGTGTACATTGTATGATTCCATGTATATAAAAACTCTGGAAAATGTGAACTAATCTATATTGACAGAATGCAGATCACTGGGTGCCTGGGGAGGGGCCAGAGGGGAAGGGAGAGAAAGATTATAAAGGGACATCGGGGGGTGGGTACGTTTACTATCTTGATTGTGATGATGGTGTCACAGGTGTATACATGTGTCAAACATATCAAGTTGTACACTTTAAATATGTGCAGCTTATTTAATAAAGCTGTTGAAAAACCATAACACAGAGGCACTTCTGATTCTGATTGGGCTGTAGAAAGCTGCTGCTGGGGACAGGACAGAGCCCTGCCTCCTGCCCCATCCCCTCTCTCTTACCAGCAAAATCCATGAGCCGTTTCAAGAGGGGCAGAAAATGCTCCCACTCCTAAAGCCCAAGAAAACATCCACTAGTTTGTGAAGAGGATAGAAGCTAAGATCATCTGCCCAGGACAGAGGCCAAGAAACCTTCTTGGACACAGAATACAGCACTGATATAAAGTTGAACGGGGGTCAGGTGACCCTCTCACCTAAGACCGCCACACAGCAAAGACAGAATTTGGTGGGAGTGGGGAGAGAGCAGAGACACTTAAGGCCCAGCCCTGAGGCCCAGAATCACAAGGACAGCTTAAGACTGAGGCTGAACCAGGAGCTCTGAGAAAGAAGGTAAATATGGAAATTTGTTTCACTGACTTTGCTCAGAAAGATGTGTCCCTTGCATATGCTGAATCTATATGATATATTATCTATTGAGCCATCCTGGATTGGCAAGCTTTGACAGACTTTCCACCAAAGTGTCAGGCCCTTGTTTTCTAGTGGGTGATGGGGGAAGGCCATGCTTCAACGTAGCGGTAAAGGCATGTCCATATCCAACAGCGCCCATCCCTTCCGCCATCCACCAACAAAGAGTAAAGTGTTGAATATCAGTGGAGAGTCATCCAAATCCTTCTACATCTCATAGTACATGTTTCTTAGGTGGAGGGAATACAGTATAAACTTTCATCTATTTGAAAAGCTAGAGGCACTAAGCACATTACCTTTTTCCTCCAAATGGTCTCCATAGGAAAAGAAGGATTATTATTATTTTTGCCTTCTGATAATTTTTGGAACTAATCATCAGTTGGTAGACGCTAACTTTTATTCGCTATAAAAGAAAAGACATTTCTGCATCATGAGATATCTTGAATAGATTAAATCGCTTTGGAAAAAAATTGCTACAATGAAGCATTAGTAGGCGGCTTTAATACAGCGCTTTTAGAAAAGATGTCCACTCTTATTGTTTATTGAGAGACATTTCCATAGATTTTCCCCCAGGAGAATTTTGAAAGCACTGCAGAGTCATTGCTCAGCGTAGACCCGCTTTCAATCATTCCCCTAGGACTGGAGTATAACACACACATCACTATATTTTTTTTTTCTTTCATTATGTGTTTCCTTGAAAGATTTTAGTCATTTTTTTCTAAGGAAACATCAACTTAAAGAACATTTTACTTAGAGGCATTTTAATAGTACTGTCTTTCCTTTTTCTTCTAAAACAGGGATGGATGACATGAGTTAAAGGATAACCATTAGCACTTTACTTGACAAAATATTTAACGTTAGCTAAAGTAAAGAAGGAAAACTAAAACAATGGCAGTTTTTTTAAAGTCAGGCATGTGAGATTCCTGTTAATCGCAGCAACTACAGGCAACGCTTCCTCCCACATGGTGCAGTTAGGAACGAAGGGATCATCACACCTCCGTTTACGTAGCATCCATGCCTCCCGAACAGGCATCCACCACAATCAGAGTTTCTCTGAAGTGGAGGGTAGCCCCATTTCTCCTCTCTGTTAGAGTGAAAGCATTAGGAGCATGCGTGTTGAGTCAGATAGAAAATGTTGCAGATCAGACTCACCTATCACACCGCAGCCACCTCAGGCCAATGAATAGCAATGAGCACAGCAAAAATAATAGTTGACAATTATTGCATTCCTATATGTGCCAGTCTTTATAACAAACATCAGCTCTTCCATTCTTCACCATGATACTATATACCATGATGTTATATAATCTGCCTTTTAGTTATGAAGACTTGGAGGGGCCACATAACTTGCCCATGGGCACGCACCTTGTAAGTAGCCAAGTGGCATAATTAGCATTTCATCTGATGGCTTTATGAAAATATGATGACATCTGGGTATCTATTTATAGAAGCTCTGCAAACCAGGTCAACGAGTGGTCCTCTGGTTAAGGGACAAGAAGGAATCTGAGGCTGAGGGAAACCAAAGACGAGTCAGGTGTGCAGTGAAGCAAGTTTGTTCATGGCCTTGAGCATGACATTATCCCAATTTGAAGGTCAAGTGTGCCAGCACACTCCTTGTTTTCTGGCTGGGTAAAATCAGGTTCCAAAGTGGAGTCGCCTAAATCTGCAGACCAGTGGAGAAGTCGTGGTACCTGCCAAGGGAAGTCACAGATGGAAAAGGGCTGGGTGGATTCTGACTCCCAGGATATCAGAAACTAGCCTCACTGAGCCAGAAGTCTTCCCTCAGCGTTTAAGTTCTAGGATCTACTTTTGATTGTCTTCCAATATAAATCAAGTTTGTAAAATCAGAATAAAAGTTTGCTCCCTTGAAAATTGTTTTGTATTCTTTTATGTGATGGTCTGTCAGTTCAGCCACCAGAGAAGACACAGGAGAAGCTCAGGAAAGAAAGAAAGTTTATTATATTCACAGGTTCTTGAGTCAAGAGGCACTGATGCCTGCCACACAGCGCCACATAAGAAAGCATCAAGCTTGTCTGGAGGCAGAAGACAGGAGTAGGGGAATGCTTAGGACATAATATCTTTTGTGGTTTCCAAGGGAAAGGTAAAGCGAGGCAAGGTAGAGAGTTTAGAATTGACTAGTTTGAATAATTTCACTGGGTTTTGAGCTATAGGAGTGGTCGCTAGTTGCCTGGTACCTGGCCTTAGGATGATTAAGATGGAGGAATATTGCCTCATGGGCATTTGGGCCAGACAAAGGTGTGTCTCTGGATTGGTCAATTTGCTTATCAAAGACACACTCCAGATGAGGCCTTTTTTATCTCTGAGAATCGGCTAGCCCTGGAAGGGTGGTTCTATCCCAGTCAGAAAGGTTTTATGAGGTGTCAAAACATCATGATTACAGAAAATAAAACTAAATATACAATACAAAAATAAACAGCCCATGATAAAGGGGAACATGGTGCCCACATTGCTCAGTCATTCTTCTTCCCATGCCTTGAGTTTCTAAATGCAAAACCCTCTGAGCTCATGACCTTGCCCTCTTCATCTTAGAGCAATGTTGACGCAAATAATCCATAACCAATCTATAAATGAAAATTGGGGTAAGTTTATTCTGAGCCAAATGTGAGGACCATATAGCCTGGTGCCCTTCCTTCCCTAGGGAAGGAAGGGCACCAAAGAAGTGGCGTGTCCTGAGTAGCTATATACCCTCAAAGAGCATGTTTCACATATGACTGAAATGTCCCTTTTATGATACTCACGAGACTGCTCTGTCAGCACAGCAGTTGATAGACACAACTGTTAGTAGGTCTGCTGTCTTCGGTGGACACAGCAGAGCAGCAGGTCTGTTGTCTTGAGCTGGGTGGTCACAGGTGAGCACAGCAATCAGTTCCTAGCCTAAGGAGAGATGCTTATCCTTAAGGAAATGCCACTGTGGGGGAAGTTGCATCTTTATCTTAAGGCCATTTGTTCTTGTCTTTGGGACATAGCAAATGCAAAGTGGATATACAATGCATGCTCAATGTCAGGCCCTCTTAGCAAAACAAAGTCAGGTCGAATTAGGTTTGCACCATATGGCTTCGTCCTATACTCTGATATATCCCATTGCTTGCCATTTATTTGTCAGCAACGTACGTCAAATTTTACTGTGACATCTCATAAGATTGCTAAATACTCAGAGCCCTGGAAACCCTTCCCAAAGATTCTCATTTAATACGTCTCTGTAAAGACCTAGAAATCTGACATGTTAGCAACTGCGCAAATCCTATGGCCAGGAAGCCAGCCCTGGGGAAAAGCTCCCATGCCACTTGCTGGTGAGATGCACACACACATTCATACTCAGACACATGCTCACACTTGCACCTTAAAACCTCCAGTCCCATCACCTTTTAGGAAAATTTCCCAAACCTCTCTCCTCTCTGGATTAAACCACTGCAATTTCTCACAGCCAATGCATTTTTCAAAAACAACATTCTGGACGAGGGCCACAGTCCCAGTACCTGGCAACTTCTACTTTTGGCTCAACAATATGAGATTTGTTACGCTCCTGAAATAAGGCATTTAAAACTCAGAACACAAAACCTGGGAAACTTGCTGGGATGAGGGAGGGAGACCACTGCACATTCCTTCCATTCCCCTACGTCGAAAAGAGCGCAATGCACCAGAGGGAGGAAAGACATTTAGGCAGTGCCGCACTGATTCCTTTAGGGAATCAGCAGTCATCCACAAGGAGTCTGAAGTCTCTTGACACTGGGCAAGATTTGTATCAACCTCATTTAAGGAGGACTTATCACTGAAATGGTGGAAACTTCCAAGGATGTCAGCAAAAAATTGCCCTTTCAATTCCCAAACTCAGTTACATTGGCAAGGCAGAGATGGAGGGAAAATTTTAAAACTCTCTATGTTTAAACAGGCTACGGAACTGCCAACGGTAGTGAGTTGAATGGTGGCCCCAAAGAGATACGCCAACGTCCTAATCCATGAAACCTGTGAATATTACTCTACATGACAAAAGATGGGATTAATTAAGGATTTTTAATACACCAACTAACAAGCAAGTTGCAGATTTGGAAAGACAGTCTAAGCAGACCTAGTGGGCTTCGAAGGCCAGCTCAGCCACAAACTAGCTACGGGACATTTCTTGGTTTCCACTGCGCAGAAAAGGGATAATAATATTTTCCTCATAGAGTTGTGAAGATTACATGAGATAAACTGGAAAGTGTCAAATAGTAGACATGATAAATAATAGCTACCAATAAGAGTCCTGGTTACCAAACATTGCCAGGCAGACTTTCTAAATTCCCACATGTTTTCTACACTCAGAAGATGTGTTTTAATTCAAAGAAACCTTGCAGGAAACAATGATGTACAGGAACTCTGTTCTTATAGCTATGCTGAGTAGAATACCCTGGATTGCACAGAGGTAAAAGGTTTATGGCATCTCAAGTGGCCTGTTTCAGAGACCACTCTGTCTCTTCAAATAGCAACAAGGCAAGTCTATTCTTTAGCACAGAGTGTCAGAAAACTTAGATGGCTGTGCAAAATGAAAGAAGAAGCAGAAAGAAGTAGGCCAAGACTGAGGCAAACAGCAATATTAAAAACTTATGATGAAAAAACTACCCCACATCACTATATAACTTGTTTCCTTAAATGTTGATGCTACTGACAATCAAAATGTCTGGGACTGGGGTTGGGGGTGGGGGGGTTGGGTTATGTAAAACCTACTGATTATAAAATGCATGCATTCTTGTCTTTAATAAAAAGTTATTCATTTGTTTCTGTTTTTGTCATCCTAACAAGAAAACAATATTTCAATTATTTCAAATGGGTCATTGTTTAGTAAGTTCTACATACATTTCAGATATCTGATCATTCGTGTGACTGGAGCTAATATTGAGAAAGCTTCTCCAACGTTCTGGAGCAGCTTCCTAAATTCGAGGCACTGGGAAATCAAGCCCAAGGAATAAGACTAGTCAGTGCCCCACAATGACTCACCATCTCCCTTGTACATTGCTCCATCTTAGAAGCTAGGGCCATTGAACTTGAGGGCAGCCCTGATCCAGACACCGGAACCAGTACTACCTCAGGGAGTGGGGACATAAGTACTCCTGGGACAACGGCTCCTTGACAGCTTGTGTTAGCTTTGTTGTCTGTCCCACTCTGACTTTGTTTTGTTTCATTATAATTCCATTGTTTAGACTCTTGCTTTGTTTTCTGATGACTACGTCCCTGTCTAGTGTTCCAACTCTAGTGGCTAAATTGTATGTTTTCTTCCCAGCTTTATTCTATGCTCAGTGATCTGGCTTCTCTGGGATCCAGTCCCAGAATTCTATTTTCAGGGCCAAATTCTAGCAACCTCTTGGCCAACACCTTTGATGCTGACTGTCTACTTGCCTGTTATTGGCGCCTGACTGTTCCCCAATTAGCTTCTCTATCTTGGTGGGTTGGCAGATTTCCCATTCCCATTTTGTCGCAGATTAAGCTACTGCTATGGAACATGCTAAAATTCAAACTATTGGAATAGTATTAGGTTAAGAAACATGATTTTCAGATGCAAGAACCACTTGAAAAGTTAAGAGAGATAGCAGTATTTATCTGCCTTATGGGAGCATAAACTTGCTTGTAACTGGTAGTTTTTTTAACCTTTTGAATTAGAATAATGGGAGTTTGGCTATGAGATAGTTTGGGGTAAAGAGAACTGCCCAGAAAGTTGAGTGTGGATGCTACTCTGCTGTACAAAAGTCTGGACAGGAAGAGTTCGGACTATGATCCTTGAGAAGAGAGGCAAGAAGTGTGTGTGTGCGCGCGTGTGTGTGTGTGCACGTGTGCACGTGTGTATGTGTGTGTATGTGTGTGTGTGTGAGGCAAGGAGAAGTTCAGCTAGGACAAACAGAGTTGAGAGGAATGGCAAGAGCCAAACCTTTCTGCTTAAAAATATGGTTGGGTCTTCCTTTCTCACTCCTTTCTTTCTTAGGAAACCAGATCATATTTGCTAACCATCTCCATTGAGAGATCAGGAACGTCCGTGAAGAGGAACTCCCTGATGACATCATGGAACAGTAGAATTGGATGAGATCTCAAGGGCAGGATGGCCTTCATCCACAGTTGCCCCAGAAAATGTCATTTATATCTGCTGTCCTGGTGTAATTACTAATAGTCCCCTTATTGACTGTCTGAAGTGGCTCTGAGAGATGATAAACTAAGCTAATGACACATTGTATGCTTAAAAGTCCTTCACACCATCCAAAAATGCTTTTGGATGAACTCATGACTCATTTACTGCCAAGACAGTTTGTTCCATTATAGCACTAATCTACCATTAACGTGGACTGAGACAACATCAACTTCCCCTTGTTGGGACAAAATGAACATCCCACTGGTTCTATTTCTGTCTTTTGGGACCATTCTGAGCAAATCTGCTTCTTTCATCAAATACTTAAGAATAGGACGAGGTTCTGCCTGAATCTTTTCTTCATCATGCTAAGCCTACCCATTTCCTTCATCAGTTGTCATATGTCACTGTCCCCCTCCCAACTCTCCTATTATAATACAGACAGCTCATAATCAGAAAAATTTCAGTTTATCAATATATCTCCTTCTAGTCTTTATATTAAAAATGAGTACATACTCTTCACTCATGGCTGATCAGGTTTAAGTTAGAAATTACATCTTTTTTTGTTGCAAATAATATGCCAAATGGATGGAGCTCATGGCCACCTCCTTTCTCTCACATTCCCTCACTGCTGATTAGCTAGATTATACCTTCCTAATTAGAAGACAGTCAGCTAGACTTCAAGCAGCCTTAGATGCACAGCATTTAGGTCAATTCTTTGTCATTCTAAAATTATGGAATTATTTCATTTTGGACTTGAATGAAAAATTTTGCCATTATCATCACCGAATTTAATCTTATTAGAGTCAATCTCTCATTTGTCTGTCAATATTCCTTTGGAACTCGATCCTGAAATCCTGAAGGTTTATGAGCTTTGACAATTTTGTGGCACACAAATTTGAAAAGCATGTCTTTCATGTTCTCATAATGTTCCATCTAGGAAAACATAGGATGTTGTGATTAGAAAATTGCTCTTTTGAATTGCTGCCTCGGCATTTCTCAGGATGACGACCCTGCTCCTATCCAGAGTCCGTACATTTAGATAAGGACTTGAGTTTAGCATTCCCATCACAATTTGCTGCTTTGCTTTTCCCAGGGCACCTTTTAAAACAACCACTTAGAGCTGACCCTGCGAAAAGTTAGTGACCTCCACCCCAACCACCTTACAAGCAATAGGTTGTTGCTCCCTGCTCTCTATTTCCTGCTCACTCGTGATCTGGATTGAGGACTGCCCTTCCCTCGGCTCATTGTAGACTTCCCCCTCCACACTTCTGGGATTTGTAGGTAATAAATCTCGTGACTTTACTTCCCTTGTGTGAGTGTACTGAAACTGAGCCTTCAATCAAAACAAACCCGGGGTTTTCACTTCCCCAAAGTGGGAGCTGGGATGCTGAGGGAGCTACTTGCTGATCCTGTGTGGATGGGTTGCACCTCCTCATTCGGCAGGTCATAATCTGCATATTCTTAATTCAATACACCAGCTACAAGTCCCCCAACACACATGCTAAGACGAAATAACCAAGAAGAAGAGAAGGAAAACAAGAGTCTACACATCTAGAACATGCTAGAAGTTCCTGGGAGCTAGACTGATGTTTTCATGAAGGAATGAGCAGATTTCTCCTGATTTTTCATGCTGCTTGATCCTGCTGGAATAACGCCCTCTTGATCCTTGTCCCTTCTGCAGTCTCTCCAGCAAACTGGCTTTGTGGTGAACCACACAGGATCTCAGTGAAGCATGCAGGTATTGCGGCTCACGCACAACCAAGTATATGCTTAGCTTTTGACCAGATGTTTGGGGACTTGCACGACATGGATTTCAGAAGCTCTTTTCACTTTCCATTGAGTCAATGAGATCAATCTGTTCAATAGCTATAGTTGTCAGGATCATTGTCTAGCTTTCCACTTTCCTTTGCTTAGGAGGACATGGAGATGGTATTCCATGGCGGAGTAAAGACTGAGAGAATTCCATGTCTGAATTACATCATTTGCTCATGTGTTTATCTATTAAATAAACTTCTTTACTGGAATTGTTGGGGGAAGCATACTATTTGCCAGGCACTTGGTGGGTATTGCAAAATCAAAATTGATTAAGATGTGATCCTTATCTGAGGGTACTCATTTTCTGGCAACAGAAGCAAGCATATAAGTAAACTGTAATATACTAGAGACCAATTTTAGCTTCTAATAGGAATAATATCTTGTAGGAAGGGACTATTTTATTTTATAAACTCAAAAATGGCCAGTTGGAAGTTGTCTCAAAGAGCATACCTCCCTCCTCCCTTACCCTTGGATTCAATGACACAAGCTCGTCCTTTGAAACCACGTCTAGCATCTAATATCCCTCAATTTCCTGAAATACACTGTCATATCAAAAGTCGTATGCTCAAAGCAGACGGTTGTCTGGGTCTTCATAACACCAAAATAACGACACAAAAAATATCGTCATTCAACTGTTTTGGTTTTGCGTTGTTAAATAGTTCTATTTGGAAACATTTCTACTATTTTTAAAGCTTCAGTTAAATGACATCATCCAAACAAAGCTAAACCTTTTGTTCAAAGTAGAGATGAGTATCTGTGAGATAGGAAAATATGATTTGCCATTCTGGATGAAATCCAGTCTTGCGTTCTGTTTCTGACAAAGGAACTACAAAATATTTTGCAGGAGATAGATAATTATTGCTCTGCTGGACCCACAGAAGCAACACTGCCACTAGATTTTACACAAGAGCTGTCACATAATTGAAAATCAACATTCGGATATTTAGAAAAGCTATTTTTTCATAAATTACCACAGCTACCTTATATAGAACGTCATAGTTGAGGCATTTCTATAAATCAAAAACAATTCTCTCGTGAGGCAACAGGAGTCCATTTCTTTTGGTCTATTGATGTGGAAGTCGAGAACTACACGCAAAAAGTGAAGCTATTGAACGATCTCTCTTCTCTTCTTTCCAACTGTACCCTAGGACCATGAATGCTGCGCCTTCTAATGCTGGTGCTCCTGATACTTGTATGTGACTGCTCTTCCACTCCTACTTCCAGTCCTGTTGCTGATGATAATAATCACAGTTAACACTTTGAGCATTTAGTCTTCACAATAACTGCATGAAGATACTACTATAACATTTGCATTTTTCAGTTGCGAAAAAGGAGACAGAGAGAGGTTGAGTAACTTTCCCAAGATCCAACAGCTTAGAGGTGGGAGGGAAGCACCATGGCTCCAGAAGGAATGTTCTTACCCATCATGGCTGCCACCTCTGGATAAATCTCCATCTATACCAATTATTGCAAATGCATATATTTATAATACAGCTTGAAATATTTTTTTTCTTTTTTTCTTTTTTTTCTTTTTTTGGGGAAGATTAGCCGTGAGCTAACTACTGCCAGTCCTCCTCTTTTTGCTGAGGAAAACTGGCCCTGAGCTACCATCCGTGCCAGTCTTCCTCTGCTTTATACATGGGACGCCTACCACAGCATGGCTTTTGCTAAGTGGTGCTATGTCCGCACCCGGGATCCCAACCGGTGAACCCCGAGCCACCAAGAAGCGGAACGTGTGAACTTAACCACTGTGCCACCGGGCCGGCCTCCTGAAATATTTTTAAAACGTGTGTTTTAATAAACTCCTAGACAATTTTCAGAATGAGCTACTCATGGAGATTATGTTTTAGCTTATATTGGAAAAATTATGTTACCCTATAAAAAATATTTTCGAACTTTTTGTTATATTGTTTTCTCAAAGTAGCTTGTTGAACTTTCACTTTTATATATTCAAAGTTTGACCTCCAGAAAATATATAACTAACCAATAACCTAGTAACATAATATTTTTAATATTTTGAAATTATGAATAAATTTCAAAAGGTTTATTATTTTTTAATTTGTCATGAATATGAATATTTACATAGAGAGATCTCTCTATATATCCATACGTGTAGACAGCATAGAGAAATAACTAGATTTGATCATTGCCTTAAGGCCTTCGGTCTCACATCAAGAAGATAAGTACATAAGAATATTATCATAATATAATGTATAATTGCAATGAACAATTACTGCTTGAAAACTTTAGTTTTGTTATTTCTCTAAGAATAATTAGAATTCCCTTGAGGGTAGGGAATGCATCTTTCTTCTCATAGATCCATTGCATAGTTTAGTTTTTGGAACTAAGTAGCAATCCATAAATATTTATTGAGTGTTGAGTCAGTCATCATACAGATTATTTTTTGTTTGTAGTTGATCATGCATCGTAAGTATCCTGGTGTTTCCTAAAAGATGTTGTACATTTCAGAGAATGAATACTAGTTCCCACACAAAGGAGAACGTTCACTTTGAGAGGGGAAGCAATCCGAAATTCTCTAGAAAGTGCAGTGTTAGGTTTGAGCATGAAAATTGTGAGTTACATGCTCCCCACAAACAGCTAAAGAGATAGCTAATTGAAAATGAGTTACATTATTCAATATTCAATTCAACTTAACAGTAATTAACAAGTGATAATTTCTGATAAGCGTTCTCACTATAGCTATAGCTTGAAGTCTTT